>NC_050076.1:86573090-87780122 GCF_009764565.3 Dermochelys coriacea
GCTGGGCATTGGTATGTAAGCTTCAGTGACAGGCAGGCTTTCACTCTATTCTAGCAGTAAAGACAAATAACCCACGCTCACCTTTTCACCATCTCTTCCTGGAACACCATTTAAACCAGGCTCACCAGGTAAACCCTTCAAGGAAAGGAAAAGAAACATCCTCAAAATATTCACTGCAAATATCCCAAGAGCATTACAAAGAATCGGCTTAGGTCAGAAACGTATAAGATACTCACATCCCTACCGGGCTGGCCAGGATCTCCATCTTTGCCAGGTTTCCCCTTCAAAACACAAATGTTCATTGAAAAATAAAAAGTTTTAGTGGCAAAGAGCCGTTGCCAGGAATTGCATGATTTGTTTCTCTTTGTGGTAGATAAATGAAGCAAAGACTCTCTAGAATGCAACTCCTATGATAAATCTCACAATTAAGAGAGGTGTAATAAGCCGGCATTAATTAAATTGAGGATTAACATAGAAAACCAGGGTAACAAAAGCTTGATCAACAGAAATCCTAAGTATTATCAGAATGCAGCATAAAATGACCTCAAATTTAACAAGTGCTGATTCCCCCCACTGAAAGTTTTCCTGGATATAGATTTAGGGCTTAAATTGTGATTCTAGTCTGAAAAGTGACTTTTTAAAAATGCACCTTCATACTCAAATGACAGTGAATACACATAGGCAGCAGATACCTGATTATTGTCAGGACAAAAGAGTTTGCACCATTTTTACTGTTTCCACTGCACCACCACCACATATTGGAGACAGTGAGCTGGATTCTACTGCAGCTCAGTCATCAATGGCACTGTTGACTAGGTTTAGACACAGAGCCAAAATTCGCCCTTAGTCACACCCAAACAACCCCACAGCAGACAAAAGGGCCACACAGGTGTAACTAGAACAAAGGTTGGTTTGCAGAATTTTTATTACTAATGATGATGCTCAATCTGGAAAAAAACAGTGCTTTGAGATTCCAGGCTGACTTTCAGAGGCTGGCAATTACAAAATTATCTCAATACTTGTAAAAGAGCCCATTTGATACAGAAATTGAGACACATGAAATAAAAATGGAACCCCACATAATATTGTAGAGTCACAGCTCACAGCAGAACTGCATTTCGAGCCCCCAGTAAACTTAAATGTCCCAAATCAGAGGGGGAAAATAACTGTGGCTAAAAGTTAGGGTGGAAAAAAGAAAACAAGCATTTGTATCCTTTCTGATCTATGCAGATTTGTGTCCCCTCTCCCAGCAAAGCAACTTGGGAAAGCATGCAAAATATAATGGGAGTTTTGGCATTATATTCTTCCCTCTCTATCCTACGCCCAAAAAACAAATGAAAACAAAGCCCTTCCTGAGTGAAACCTAGAACTCTAGAATGCTGAATTCATAAATGGACTTTTTGCACAGTCTTTTTTTAAAACAGGGGCTGGGGGAAACCTATCATAAAAGCATTTTATCTCATCTGGTTAACCTCTGTGAAACCTATGGGTCTGATATTCAGAAGGGCCCACTGCCCTCAGCTGAAGTTGTGGGCGCAGGAATTATATAAGGAAACTAACTTCCAATAGAGAATTTATGAACTGATGGCATCTTGTCTTTACTTCATCTCCTCAGTCCACCTACTGGACCCCTGCTGATCTTACCTCACCACACTGAACTGTGATACCCAAGGCAATCCCGACTCAAGAAAGGTATATAGTTGGCTCTGAATCTATGACTGAAGTGACCTATTGCCATCCCTACAAGGTATGCTGTTACATAGGTATGCCTATGTTTCCCCTCACCAGACTGCATATACACAGCAACAACTCCTCCAGAGACAGCAGATAGGAGTTAACTTTTAATATAGTTTTCAAAGGCTATTGTTCTACTCACTCACCTCAGAGATCACTCCATTTAGAATGGGTTTTCAGGCACCAGCTTACAAATGTGTCAATAGCTCGACTTACTGGGATTCTGTTAGGGTAATTGAATGGAGACCCTCTCTGAAAGGAAACTGCCACTCAAACTGTGCAGCCTCAATAGCTTTAAAGAAAATTTCCATGCATAACTGTAAAGCATTTATGTCCAATGCTTATGACAGAAATTCTACCCCATTTGTTCCTGCCTCAAGATTAAGATCTACATGCAGGGTAATTCCACTAGGGTGCATTGAAAAGGTGCTTTTACACTCAGCTAGAATAGGACCAGTGAATCACTAGTGTCATCTGCAGTATCTTGTAGATCATTGGAGGAAATAAAATCTCTTACCAAGAAAGTCTGATGGCCTGAATTCAATATCTGCTTAATTCTCAAAGCTAAAAGCATTTGGAAAAATAAATCTTTGGTTCAAGGAAGTTACTTACTCTTTTGCCTGGCTCTCCTTGCTCACCTTTTTCACCTTTCATGCCACCTGAAGGACCCTGAACACACAAACATTGTCTTACATTCAGCCCATGGGGACAGAGCAGAACGAATTTACAATTCTCTTACATTATTCTAAGAAAAAAATGCCACTGTGGGAATTACTCACAGGAGGACCTTGTGGCCCAGGGGGTCCTGGTGGACCTCGTTCTCCTGGAATACCCTGTCAGGCATGGGGGAAAAGAGAGAGAAGGGGATTAAAGCCCTCACCTCCCAACATTGGGTCAATTGTTTTAAACAGGATTTTGCTGCCATTTAAACTTCTTCATGTGCCATGAGTGCTAGTGGTTCTTATCAAATGTCTTTGATCCATGTGTATCCCAAAGTACTGGTACAAATTTTGTTAACTGATCAATCTATTTATTTCATTGAATCATTGAGATACAATTGCCTCTTGCATATAGCACAGTGGCTGGCTAGCTGCCCACAGCTGTGCTGCACAACAGTTTAGGGCAGGAAATAAAAATAACCTAGCCAGCTGAAATTACAGGAGGCTAGTCAAGGGGCAGAGAGTAATTACTGAAGGTGCAAGGACACCATTAATTCCTCTACTCTTGGGAATAATGCTACTGGATTTTTAGTGAAAGGTAGGACCTCTGTTTTCTATAGCTGCACCTTCAGTAGCTCATGCTGAATAACGAGTTCATTACTAACTTAGAGGGGACAGCTACTGAATCCCTCAAAGCACTTCATCAGGACTTGCTTTTTTCTTGCAGGACTTCAATCCACATACAGGCCCAGCCTGACCTTGCTTAGCTTGTGCAATTAGCTGAGATCACAACTTCAGGTGCGATGGCCCCAGGCTTACAAATGTGTTAAATTTGGGATGGCTCCTTTACAGAATGAATAAAAACTGAGTTGTGATGGTGATCAGTCTATAAAAGTTCACTTCCAAGTATATTACTTTCACCAAAAGTCTAAATATTTACCTTAAAATTATTGTTAGTGCAAGACCAAATGCAATTTGCTGGGAGATTGTGTTTGTAGGTCTTGGTGCTTTCTAAGGAATGTACAGTCATACTGTCTCGTTTTATATATTTATACAGCTGCCTTTTGGCATTATTAGACCTTCAGAGACCTCAGATGCAATAGTGTGTAAGCTGAAAATAAACCCCAAAGGAGAAATCTAGACATGCCAAACCCGTGAAAAAAATGCAGATATTAGGTTTGGTTTTGGCTTAATTGGCTTCTGAGTTGCTTTTTTGGCTAGTGTTTGGCTTGTAGCTTGTTGCTTCTTTTTTTTTGATCGGCTCCCAGCAAGCAGGGACAAGGGGGAGCAAGCAGGGGAAAGGAAGGGAGAGAGTCAGGGGTGCACAGTGGTCCTACCACAGTCCCAGACTGCAGGCCGGGAGGAATCTAGTCACATAGAGTGTTGGGGTTCTTAGGGATTGGCTTGTTTTGAAATGGGATTAGCTTGATTTCTGTCTTATTGTGAAAGTCGGGGTGCTTATTTACTGTGTGAAAACTGTGGTGAAATCCTGAAGTTAATGGAAGTATTGCCATTGATCTCAATGGGGCCAGAATTTCCCCACAAATTTAGAATTAAAGGGATGGCCAGTTCTCTGCTTCTTCATCTACTACCCTGGGCTCAGTGAATCAGAGAACACCTGAGTCTCCCACCTTTCCAGGATGACTCCACAGGGTGGTTGTGTATTAGTTGATCTGAAGGATGCTTCAATAGGACCAAAGATTCTTATGACGGAAAGGACAAATTGCTTTGGTCAAAGTGAAAGGAGGAGAGGTCTGGCACTCCTTCCCACATCTCACTTAAGGGCAGACCACCAATGTTTTCTTCATGCTGAAATGTTTGCCAACAAGAACAGGATGAAAAGGTAGAAAGAATGAAGCAAGGTGTTAATCCTAAAACAGCGGGAGAAAACCAGATACTCGGGTGCAGTATAAGCAGAATAGAAGAAGGACCTCAAAATATACACCTCATCCCTTGCCTATGGTCAGGCTGGTGTTTGGCATTATCACAAAACTTCAAAGGAAAAAACCCCAAAGCACTCATGCCCCTGCTTGTACTGCCTGACTCATCTGGGAAGTGGGATTGTGAAAAGTTGTTGGATCAACAGGACAGGACAAAACAAATTTAGTATCTTCAGAACTGGCATCTTTCCCAATGACTCTTCCGCAGTTAAGGGTGGGGAAGTTTCTGTACAAGTTAAAGCAACAGTTTGGAAAATGGAACTTAAAAATCAGTAGCAATATTGCCAGCAAGGCTACAGATTCACTGGGGTAGCCAGATGTGCATATTTAGGTGCTTAGAAAGTGGAAAATGCCTTTATTTAGACCAAAAGAAAGAAGGGACTCAAGATGTCTTGTATGACAAGGAGGTTAGTCGGCTGCATTTTAGTTTTTACAGGACCCCTCATTATAGTATGATAGATGCAGCTCAGATTTTCATAGATGTCTGATGAATGGGAATTGGGCAACTGAATCCCGAAAGAGCTTGGAAAAATCTCAGCCTGGATGTTTAGAGTTGACTAGCCATTCAAATCTTGCTGTGGAAGGTTGATTACTTTTATTGTTTCCATAGGATTTCATTTTGGAGATTGTTTCTTGTGTAGTTTAATTTTTTAAATAATGGGAACATGTGGAGATGGCTCAGACATTGTGCAAAATGAAATAACTAAACCAATATGATTGACCCACCCTCTGATATAGGAGAAATGGATAGGCCTGGCTGAGGCAAATGACAATTCAGTGCCTTGGAAAAAGCAGCAGGACCCCCAACCAGCTATACTTTGGGGGATGTCATTCTGAGTAGTACAGCTTCCAATGAATGAGCAGCTCTAAGTAACTGGACATGTGCCTACCATAGATGGACAGTTTCCTCCATTCCCACTCACCTGATCTCCTTTCTGAAACTCTATGTCAGTTGGTCTCTTCTGTTCCCCAATTTGTCCTGGTGGCCCTGGAGGTCCCTGAAGGCCTTGGTCACCCTAACACCCAAAAAGATGGCAAAATATATAAAACTTCAAGGCTATTACAGACATGGACAACATGAGCCATGCCAGTATGCAATAAAAGAAGCTTGAATTGTTCTGAAAGCAATACAGTAAAAATCCTCTACTCACTTTTTCACCCTTGGGTCCTTGGAAGTTCAAACCCATATTACCCTGCACAGAGTTAAAATAATCAACGCTTAGAACAGAGCTGAACAAAACTAAAGGGAAAATAAGAAAAAAAAGGGGGTGGGGGGTATACCTTAGGCCCTGGAAGCCCTGTTGGACCAGGAGGTCCCTGTAAAACAAAACAAAACAAAATCATTCTGTTATAACACTTTCTGCTCAGGGGATTGCAAAGCACTTTGGAAATAATGATGATGAGTTATGTTAATAAATAATACCACTGCTAATAATTCTGAAAGATCCAACCTGTATCTTGTCCTAGTTATTTACATTACACACATATTGACTGGGAATTTGTGTCTCCCACTGAGAGATGGTCCTCATGACCAGAAGCTTTACTCAATGCATTAGTATATACAATTGCTTCCTTATTTAATTTGCCCAGTTGCAGGTTCAAGTGGAACCCCAAATCCAACACTGATCTATGTGCAAATCCCACCTTGCCCCTGCCCCAGAGGCTCATAGTGCTCAAAAGGGATAGAAGCATTATCACTCCACTGCACAGGTAGGAGAATGGGGGAGACGGCACAGGAACTCCCTCTGCTGTGGTGCACAAGGGGCTTTGGGGGCAGACTGAAAATATGGCTGGTGGATCTGGGATGCATTTAAGCCACCACAAATGGTGATCTAGTGGGTGCAGCAGCTGCAGGGGCACTGAAACAAGCTGGGGTGCTGAAAGCCATTGAACAAAACTGTAAACCCTGTATAGGATGGAAGCTGTGTATGCAGTTACTGTTATTACTTCAAGCCAGAGGGTGCTTAGTGAGCAGCTGTGGGGATTGCTATGGTCCTGAAGCAGCAGTAGCTACTGCTTAGCAGCTCTGCCTCCAGCTGGAGGCCTGGGCAAGGAGAATTCTCTCCCCCTGTTGCTGAGAAGCTAAATTTGCTTCTAAGGATAGAAAAGAATTAATTCTATGTGATAAGCTAAGGAATCTTACCGTTAAACCTGGTGGCCCAGGGGGACCAATAGGACCTTGTACGCCCAAGGGACCAGGTGGACCCTGTTGGGAAAGGGAAGGAAGGAGTCAGAGATGCCCCTTTCAATGAAAAGCTCCAGCTGGCATCAGTTTGGGAGGGCCTTGGCCATGCAGTCAAGAATTAGCACCCCATAAATGTCAACTCCAAGGACCCAACCATGACCCTGTCCACATACAGCCCACTCTAAGGGAAAGGCCTCAAGACCACCAGTACCATGGGGAACTTACAGCCACTTAACACAAGGAAGTGCCTTGCTGTCAGCTTTCAAGGTACCTCTTTGGATTGCACCAGATTTTTTTTTTAAACCACTTTTACTCCCTTCCTACATGAAGCAAAAATAACAGGGCACTCTGCATTTCTATGGTCTCTTCCAGCCAAGAGTAGACAGTAGCAAGGCACAGAGCAGAACAACAGAGATGCAAAAGGCCCAGTCTGATCAGACTAGTCTTGTGGTTTGCTTCTCTGCAGTGCACCGGGAAACTGTATCCTGGCTCATGTCCTGTGCAGGCTCATGGGCTTCTCATTCTCTGCTCCCCACACCTCTCCAGTAAAATTACTAATGGCTCAACAGGGGAATGGACTATCTGGTGTCACTAGCTGTTTTCACAGGAAGGTGTGGGAAGCAAAGACCCACTGATGGGCTGGAGCCACTGGACTGCTGAGGAGATGCAGCCTAAGGAGAACAGCTGAGGCTCTGCTCTCATTTCCCCTTATCCACAGCCCAGCAAGGCAGATGCTAGTTTTACTAAGAGAGAGGAATAGTAGAGAACTCAGGAACTAGCCCAGACTCAGAGTGCATCTCAGAGGGGTAGGGAAATACACAAGCACACTGTGGCAGCCAGCTCTTAGCACTGCTGTACTCTGAAGACAGCAGGCCCAGGCCCTCATTGGCCCCCTGCTGGCTTCTTCACTCATGTGCAACCTCACTTCCCAAAAACTATACAGTACATTAAATGTTGGACCTGTTCCTTTTATAGAAACACATGTGCTTCATAGCACTGAATATTGTTCTAGCCATTAATTATGCTGTCAGACTGAATTAATATTCAGTTCAGTGTAGTTTGTCCCCTACCAAAAAGCGTACAATCAACAAATACTTAGGCAACTTACTGGTAACCCTGGAAGTCCTGGAAATCCTGGGTCACCTTTCTGGCCTGACAGTGATGACAGAATTATTTCACCTGGATCACCCTAAAAGAATAACAACTGATTTTAAAAAATCAATACCACACTGCATTCTTCCACTTCAAGCTAGCTTCAACAGACAGCGAGGAGTCATATTAATGCCCAGAGATATGTAGAACTATTATTTCTATAACACAGGTACTTAATTCTCCAATAAACAACCCTTTTAAAAAAATGTTCCCTATTTACTTACAGAATTAGTTTTTGCGGTGCTTAGAACCTTTTACCAGCCATCCAAGTACACCATATTTTTATCTGCATGCTGGATACAAGCACCCAACTTGAATTTCAAAAGGTTAGGGGATTAAAATAAACATGAAAGAAAAATAAAAAATATTTCATCTCCATTGGAAAGCAACAAATGAAAATTGGTTTACACAGCTATCTCACATATCCCAGAAGATGGCCCTATCTCATGAGATTACATTAGGGTCTGCAATTACCTTAGGCCATTCAGCATAACTCATCTTTAAGCAACGCTTCTTCTGTAGCTTTGTTATAAGTTTATTTACAGATATTTGGCTTTTTTTTTTTTTTTTTTAAACTTGGTTGGGAAGTGGGAATGGGGTTGGGGAAAAAAAAATGTGGCAGTGTTAAAGTCATCATTCCATGACCCCACAGTGCCAAGCTGTCCTTTCAGCAGCAGTTTGAGAGAACTTTTCTAAGTCCAAATTTATTATTTAATAGAAGAAAGTATCTTTAAATTGGCTCTCCGTCCATATGCTCAAGTAGCTCAAAGAAACAAAAATAAAGGCTTAAAAAATAATAAAATGTGACTATATTTAAACTAGGAGGAAAAAGGTGCCTCTCTTAGCCATCATGTAGATGTTTCCTAAGAGAATATAACTCTCTGCATCACCCCTCTTCCCATGATAATTTAAGTGATGTGTAATATTTTCTAACAGTAATTAGCCACTGGAGGGTGCACAAGCAAGCTACTTGTACACTTCTTGGTGGTTCTAGGCCTTCTATTAGCCTAATGCCTCACAACACACCTGGGGCATTCACTAATAGCCTGCCTGTCTTGGGGAGAAGGGTGTGTGTATATATATATCTCCATATATATATATATATATATATATGGATTATTATTATTATTATTTTATGGATTTATCACCTGTCCTGGAACCCATTCTAGTCACCTGTGATGATCACCATTTCCATGTTTTTTTGGGGAATGGGTAGGACCAAGGGACTCTGAAGCTACTTCATTTTTACCACCTGCAAGCTCAGTGTACTCTTTGCCATATGTGAGGCCCATAACAATGTGGTCAAAATAGTTGGCAGGATGGAAAAACTGTCAAGGTCATGCTAGTGATTTCTCGACAAATATTCTGTAGGATTTTCTATATTTTAATCTATTTAGAGCGTATGCATATACACCAAGATACACAGTTTAAAACACATTTCTATACTGTTAAATAGTTCCTATAAAAGAGCAGAGATAATTCTAACTAAGAACTAAATCATCTACTTTTTTCTGTGAAGTAGCAATTTACATTCCAGCATATAGGAAGGTCCCTGTGTATTCCATGATCCCATGACTGTAGAATTTCATTCACCTTCTTGCTAGCCCTCATGGTTGAGAAGAAAACCATTAAGCAAACTAATTGGCACGCTGTTGTTTTCCTGAGTCTGCAGAAAATTGCTGAGAGGTGTAAACTGCTCCATTCATCTTAATGGGGTATAACTAAAACCTACAGATGACAATTCAAATGCGCGCATTTCATTGCTGATCATTTTAGCTGAAATATCCTACTAACGTACTTCTCTCACAATCCTAAACTGTATCCCATGCCTTTTCAGATACAAATGCCCCCTCTCACCCTATTAAGTTGCCAAAACATATTTGAATTTAATATTTGAACACCACACATGGTGGCTGCTGTATATATTGTATTATTCATGCACACGTTGAATTCAGTAAAGGCCTGCATTTGTTTTTTTTTAAATTGAGTACGAATGCTGCAGAGTTGCCGATTGGTCACATTAAGGAATGGCACAGAAACCAGGAGCCTGGTGCAGAATTTAGGAGTAGCTTGCTGTGGAATATGCAGGACCTTGATTATAGGCAAACAGGTTACTTTTGTCAGATGCACACTAAACATCCATGCTCGCTTAACAGTTAGTTACAAAAGCACAGAACACTTACCTTCATACCTGGTAGGCCAGGAGGTCCCTTTGTTAAAAGAAATAAAAATAAGGAAGGGTGAGAAAATATCATAAAATCAGCAACAAAAAAGAAGGTATGAATGTATTATTGACATATCATTCACAAAACACTGAATAGATTTCACTGAGAGGGGCATGGTGACAAAGGGGAGGAAAAACACAAAAGATACAAAACAAGGAGAGCCTAACATTTCAAACCTCTGCTGCTTCACTGCTATTCAAGATGAAAGTTCTTTGGCAGCATTTTGAGCAAATACTGAACACTTACTAAATTAAGAACAGCAAATCCCCATTCACTTGGGGTTTGTTTTTAATATGCCTCCTGTTATTCTGTATATTATATGCTCATTGTTTCTCTTTTACCAATTCTTAGCTCCTGCAGGAATCACTTCGCTGCACATTCTTGCATTTTACAGAGAAAAATCTGCACTGTATTTTTTTCTGATCCACAAATAGACAGTATCACTCCCAGATGTGCCTGGGAACATCACTTAAGATTGCTCTTCTCCCACCTCGACATATTTGTTTTCTCTGCAAGTGGCACAGCATCTCAGCAGTGAGAGAATGTAATATTCAAGCAAAGAAGAGATCATATTCCCTATTAGCTTTACAAATAGCTTACACCAGAAAAGCTGGATGTCTTGAAGCACACCCAAATGACATTCCATTGAATTATTTACTTGTGGAAATTTTAATATAGTATTTTGGGCACTGACTGTTTCACAATTCTAGGCAAGGGGTTTTCTGTGGGTTACAGGCAGCGGATCTGATTATATAAAATCTCTTACTTACAGGAGGACCTTGTAAACCTGGAAAACCTGGACTGCCTGGGAATCCACGTTCCCCCTAAAGAAGGCAGAGAGAAGAGGCTTAGTCAGCAACAAAACAAGTGATGATACTAAAAAAATTAACACTATTGTAAGCTCATGAACCCGGAATGGGGAAAGGGGCATTGCAGCAGGTTATGGGTTAAACAGTTTACAAAACAAAAATCACAGATATGAAAAACAGAAGAAAAAGCATCCAATGGGCTCAAATAGTGCCATGTGCATCAGGTCTATTTTTCTGAAAAAATACTATAGTTGGCAATGCTATAGAAAAAGTCAATTGCCTGGAAGCAGGCAGGTATCTCAATTTGAACATGAACCTTCATAGATGTGCCAGAGATAAATTAACTCATTACCTAGTCAATTTCACTTTATGATCTATCCTTATCACAGCGATATTGCAAACAGTGGTTCCAAGATGACTAAGCCAACAACAAATTACTATCTCCAAATAAACAAGAAGAATATTTGGCACTTATCACCTTCAAAGCACTGTAACAAAATCAGGGTACGTCTACGCTGCAAAACAAAACAAAACAAAACAAAATCTCTGTGGCACTGAGTCTCAGAGCCTGGTTCAACTGACTCAGACCTGTGCAACTTGTACTACATGGCTAACAATAACAGTGTAGATGTTGCTGTTTGGGCTGAAGCCTTGGTTCTGAGATTCTCCCCATTCACTGGGAATCAGAGCCATGGACTTCAAAAGAGCTCCACATGGTGCAAGTGTCCACTTGCATGGATCAGATGGCAGGACTAGGGCCTAATCATGCAACACACTGGTCGGTTACTATTATCCGCAATTTTACCTGAGAAGTAACAGGTAGAGAGGGTCATTTTATTACCCAATGCTACAAAGCGTCAGAGCCATGACTGGATCTTGGCTATTTCCTAGCTCCTGATCATGTGAATTAGAGTGTGATCCTGTCTCTCATTTCAGAAGATGTGAATGGGTATATGGACCCACCTGTAGCCCGTAATAGCTTACACTACCCAGCACAGTAAGCTATTCCCGTTTGCTCTCATCAGTCACAAAGACAAGTTCTATTTCTTTAGTATGCTATCATTACGGATTCAGAAATTTCCAAGGGGCCATGTCCCACCTTTGTTCCATTGCATCCGGGGATACCTTGAAGTCCTGGTGGCCCATCCTGCCCTGGTAACCCCTTGAACATGGAAGGAAGGACAGCACAATTAGCTAAGGATGATCTGTGCAAAAAGAAAAAATAAGTGATAATCTTCTCAACTGTAAAGCCAAATCCTACTTACGGGAAGTCCTGGTGTTCCTGGAAATCCTGGCAGACCTGGAGGACCCTGGAGGGGAAATAACCATATTTATTTGTAAGTGCGGTGGTGGGAGGGGGCTATTTGTTTTTTTAAAAAGAATTTCCATTATTTATAGCCTATTGATGTTTCTGTAAGTAAAGGACTATGGAAACATCAGAACCACTCCTCGGTGAAAAATAGCCACAGGCATGTACCGTACTTTACAACATACTGGGGGGAATTTAAAGTATTTGGTTAATGTTTTATTAAATTTGTTTCAGAAAAAACATGAAACAAAACCACAAGAGAAAAGACAGCAATTGCAGACACATTAATGGGTATATACATTATACACATTAAGGACTAAGTCCTCAGATGTTGAAAATTGATGTGTCTCCACTGAAGCCAATGAAACTACATGATTTCCACAAGTGGAGGATTTGCCCATAAAGTACAGCAGACAGAAATAAAAGCTGAAGGATTCACAGACAAACCAGGAATCTACTTATGTAGCAGAATAAAAGTCTCTCTCTTTCATAGTAAAGTCAACAGAGGGGCTGGATTTTGACCTATGAAGCTAGTTTGAGTCCTGTATAGCAGGATGGACTGAATAAGCCTTTATTGCTAAATTTATTAAAAGTATGACAAGAAATCCTATTGGGAAGAATACAATCTCTTTTGATTCAACTCTACATTTTTTACTCATCTAGCTTTCTGTAACTCATATCTCCAGATCAAAGTAATTCATGAATGTTATGTACTATACCCTGACATGCGGTGTCACTTACTCTGATCCCTTTGGGTCCAGTAGGCCCTGGAAGGCCATCATCACCCTGTAAAGAACATGGAAAAGGTAAAAATGATAATATTATGCATACTAAAGTAAACCAAAAGCTTGAATAAAAAGTCAAAATATTTAAGACAAAGGTGCCTGGTACATCCTGTCAGTATCATGTAGTGTTGTTAGAAGTTCTATTATTTATTACCATCTGAAAGAAAGAGGTTGAGTTGGGATTGAAAAGCATTTTGTGCACTTAATAACCAAGGACTTATAGTTAACAGTTTCTGTTCAGATAGTTTGATATCTGCCTGCATATTACTAATTTCCTTCAGCTTGCTATACTTTAGCATATGTGCTCTAGTGGATAAAAGATAATAGTAGATTGCTTGCAAACTTCATTCTCCTGTTTTTCTTTCATTTACATTCAGAGTGTTACAGGAATTCAGAGCTATGCAATAGGACAGGGGTGGCCAACCTGTGGCTCCGGAGCCATATGTGGCTCTTCAGAAGTTAATATGTCGCTTCTTGTATAGGCACTGCCTCTGGGGATGGAGCTACAGGTGCCAACTTTCCAATGTGCTGGGGAGCGCTCTCTGCTCAACCCCTGGCTCTGCTCTGCCCCCACTCCACCCCTTCCTGCCCCCCTCCTCATAGCCGGCTGTGCCCTCACTGCTCCCCTTTCCCCCCAGAGCCTCCTGCATGCCATGAAACAGCTGATTGGGAGGTGCGGGGGGAGGCACTGATTGGTGGGGCTGCTGGTGGGTGGGAGGCTCTGGGAGTGCGGGGTTGCTGATGGGGGGCTGCTGACATATTACTGTGGCTCTTTGGAAATGTACGTTGATAAATTCTGGCTCCTTCTCAGGCTCAGGTTCGCCACCCCTACAATAGGACATCTGCCAAAGAAGTGCATTAAAGAGAGAGTATAAATATACTTATATTTTATAACCAAAACATCTGACCTCTTTTATTCCCCATTTGCTCTTTCCTTCTTTGCCATCCCTTGCTATATCTGATTCATCTATTAACATTTTTGCTTTTTTAATTTTCTGTTTACTGTTTCCCCTTCTTGAGTCCCTCCTCTATATGATGAAAAGCAATAACTTCTTTCCTGTGGTTTCTGAAATGTGACTGTTTTGTATAACGTACGTGTTTACAGAATGAAGAGCCAGATTATGGATAAAGATGACAAAATTATATAATGTATCTATTTATATATGTACAATAAAAAGCAGAGTTGGAGGTATTTCAACACTATACAGTCAGAATTAGAACATTTTAATCACAGGTTTCAGAGTAGCAGTATAACATTTTAATGTTATTCAGGAGCAGACAGTTATAAATGGAGGCACTTCAGGAATTAAAGAGCATTCATCTCTTCTCTTCAATGTTGTACTACTGTTTTGGAGTCACACAAGGGGCTTGTTCTAATCCCTTACTTGCCTCCCCTCAAAACGATGACAGTAAGAAAACATTGTACTTCATGGCAGAGTAGAAGTGGGACCATTCACACAGCTGGCAAACAGATACGACTTCATCACTTCACTAAGTGATGGAATCACAGGACTGTGGGAGAGGGGATTTCAGATATTTGTCAATGTGTGTTACATGGCCGAGTAAAGCTGCAACATGGCATGCCACTAAGCCTGATCTCTAACCCCTTTCCCTTAGAGCAGTCAGTCTGGCCACTTTCACACCTAATGAATTAGTGTGTGTATTAGTGCATAGGTGCTGGGACTAGGTGTGCTGCAGCATCCCCTGGCTTGAAGTGGTTTCCATCATATACAGGGTTTACAGTTTGGTTCAATGGCTCTCAGCACCCCCGCTATACAAATTGTTCCAGAACTCCTGCACGACTGAGGGGTAGAATGCTTATCTGAGGAGCAAAAATATTTTCCCTACTGTTTATTGCCTTCCACAGCAGGACTTCCACAGCAGGACAGTAATGTAACTAATAGAGACAATGTAACAGGCTTTCAGGAACTGTACCACTGAAACATTAACCCAATAACGCTCTCTAAATCAGGAGATCTGGAGATGGCACTAATGCATTTTGTGTCAGTATATCAGGAAATCTAGACACTGCCTGCACCAGAGGTAACATTTATATAGTGTTTGGATACATTGTTACTTACCTTTATGCCTCTTGGGCCAGGAGGTCCCTCTGGTCCCGGAAACCCAGGTAAACCGGGCTGACCTTCTAACCCTGGGAACCCCCTCTCGCCCTACAAATGGAAGCAGGGAAAATAAAGTACTTTTACACGCTGCACATGATATTTATTACAAGTTCAGGCAATACAATACTTCAGCTTGCTACAGAGAACTGGAAAGAAGGTAAGCAGCTAGAGTGATTTAAAGCCTATTAAGGCAGCAAATCTGACTTCTTGATAAACATCACAACTACTTAACTATGGGATTTCCAGGCAATAGAGCGTACAACTCATTTCAATGACTCTGTATCAATCATACCAATTAAATAGATTAAGTGTGCTGTCTATCTATTATTTAAACCAGTCTCGATTGGTCATTTGTCAAATTTTTCAAACAAGTACCTTTGGCTTTCTCCCAGGCTTCCCAAGTGCATGAAGCAGCTTTCTGTAAAAATTTACAAAGCTACCACTGTCCTTTTCCAAATCCCGCCTTTAAAGTCACGTCTGCTGTGACACCTATAAAAAAAACTCAACTAGGCAAGCTGCTGTGCTGTGACTCATAATCATCATGCTGCACATAATCTCGCTGTTTCCTTGTGCTTCCTCAGTCTGTTGTATTCACCTGTTGCCTCATCTTATACTTTGTCTATATGCTCTTGGGGGCATGTATCATTTCTCATGTGTTTGTACAGTACTTAGCACAATGGGGTCCTGCTCTCTGACAGGGAGCCTGGGTGATACCAACGCTGCCACCATAGGTAAACTGGAATTTGCCAGCATAATTTATTCGTACACAATTTTATCATTATGAAATTTGAAGAATTATATGTTATATACACCCCTACATTAGAAGAACATTATGATTGCAAACTCAAGTACTCAAAAGTTGAGAAATGCCAGAATTAAGGTTGCCTGTGCAATCTTAATTCAGCTCCTTAGTGTGTATGCATTATGATAGTCTTCAATTACACAATCACATACTATTTTTACCACAAGACCCCTGCCTCCTTCAGTGCTCAGGATGGGCAGTGATCACTTAATGAGCAGCTAGTCAATATTTTGTTTTAGCCTCATTGTTCAATGTGTTGACCATGGCCTTATTTATTGCACACTATTCAAACCCTATGCTGAATACAGAACAATTAATTTTGTCATGGACATTTCTGTGGCCCTCATTATGGACTGACTGCTCGACAAACATTAATGAATTTATTTTCTCAACACCTCGGTGAGGCAAAGGACTATTATTACCCTCATTTTACAGATGGGGAACTAAGGTAGAGAGAGTAAAGTCAAAAGGGTCCACTAATTTTGGATAACCAATGTGGGACACACAACACCTGAGAAAGCAAGAGCTCCAGCCTCCAGAGGGTATTTTGGTGTTTCAGTAGCAAGAGTACGCTGATAGCTGCATCATAATTTTCAGTTTTTACAGGATTTGCAGATCAGCATCTGAACTTTTTTTTGTCAACATGGCCTGGGGAATTTGAATGAATTCTCAGTCACTAATTAATGCACGAGGGGAATACTCTCCAATGTGCATTCGTGTTTGTATGTTATTTATTTAAAGGAAATTTCAAAAAAATTTGGGAACACTGGAAAAGCCTCATCTCCTCCCTCAGCACCAATTTACTGCCCCTTGCTGCTGCCTGAGCAGTAACATTATGACATCAAAGATTATCAGCCACTCATCACTCTTTGAAGAGTGTCACTGGAGCCATAGTTATCATGGCAATGACTGCTTTTGACAACTGATTTACCTCAGACTCTCATTGCACTATTGCAAAGAAGGGTCCCAGGAAGGTCTGTAATGAGAGCAGACTGGAGTTGGTTAAGCTCCTGCTGTGTTCCTTCACATTTGTACTCAAGTAGGTTACACTTCCTTTTCTAAGGGCAATTGTTTGTTAGAAAAGAGATGACTAAGGGGGAAGGAGGAAGGTGCTTCCCAGGAGAACACGGGGCCGGGGACCACAACCTACGTCAGGGGAGGCTTACTCTGCTCTGACCTTTAATACCTACTGCCCATGGGTAAAGGGCTATAAAATCATGAGTGGTGGGGGTGTCTTATTTACCTCCTCACATAACACAAGAACCAGAGGTCACCTAATGAAGGTAACAGGCAGCACATTTAAAATAAGCAAAAGGAAATACTTCATACAATGCAGTCAACCTGTGGGATTTGTTGCAATGGGATGTTGTGAAGGGCAAAAGTAACTGGGTTCTAAAAAGTATTAGGTAAGTTCATGGAGGATAGGTCCATTACTCGCTATTAGCCAAGATGGGCAGGGATATAACACAGGGTGCTAAGTGTCCCTAAACCTCTGACTGTCAGAACTGGAACTGGACCACAGTGGATGGACCACTTGATAAGTGCCTTGTTCTGTTCATTCCCTCTAAAGCATCTGGCACTGGCCACTGTCAGAAGACAGTGTACTTGTCTAGATAGTCCACAGGTCAGATGCAGTACAACTATTCTTATGTTACCTTGCTCAAAAAGGGTTACATGAAAATAAGATACAAAATTCCAGATCCTTTTTCCATATATTGTGTTTAGATGTTTCTCACAAGTTTGGGAATTTATGACTTTCAGAATATTTGTTTGTTTTTTAAAAACACATGGGGCGTTACAGATAGCGATTCCAGTTTCTGTAAAAATTTAAAAACTGTAATTTAGAAGTTTCAATAAAAATATTTTTTAGGGCTGTCAAGTGATTAAAACAATTAATTGTGATTAATCGCACTACTAAACAATAGTATATCATTTATTTAAATATTTTTGAATGTTTTCTACATTTTCTAATACAGTATATTGATTTTAATTATAATAAAGAATAAAGTGTAAAGTGCTCAGTTTTTGTTAAATCACAAATATTTTCCCTGTAAAAAAACAAAAGAAATAGTATTTTTCAATTCACCTAATACAAGTACTGTAATGCAATCTCCATCATGAAAGGTTTCAGCGTGGTAGCTGTGTTTGTTGTTTTTGCTGATACAGACTAAGAGTCCTTGTGGCACCTTAGAGACTAACAAATTTATTTGGGCAAGTTGAACTTACAAATATAGAATTATATACAAAAAAACTGCATTCAAAAACAAAGCAATGTAAAACTTTAGAGCCTACAAGTCCACTCAGTCCTATTTCTTGATCAGCTAATCGCTCAGAAAAACAAGTTTGTTTACATTTGCAGGAGATAATGCTGCCCACTTCTTGTTTATATTGTCACCTGAAAGCGAGAACAGGTGTTCGCATGGTACTATTGTAGATGGCGTTGCAAGATATTTACATGCCAGGTGCGTTAAAGACTCATATGTCCGTTCATGCTTCAACCACCATTCCAGAGTTCATGCGATTAATCGACAGCCCTAGTTTTTTTTTAATACAATTTTAATTTAATTAATTCCAACACATTAATGAACACAGTGCCAATAATATACATTGACGACAAAAAATGTGTAAGTGCTTTATTATTTAAACAGTACACTTATTAATAGGGGAAAAACTAAGGAAATTCAAAAACAAAACTTCCATTTAACATTAGTTAAGGTCATTCTCAAACAGCCAACTAAAGCATAAAATATTAGGAAATACAAACTTAAGGATTAAAGGGTTACCAAGTCAAGTGCCCTCAAGTTAGAAAATGCCAGAATGAATGTTGCCCTGGAGAATTAGATTCTATCCCTGCTTCTTCAACTGGAGTTCTTGTATGATGTTGGGCAAGTCACTTACCCCAGTCTCTTCACAGGTGGTCATTTCTGCATCTAATTAAAGGCCTACAGACTGGGGGCCAAATTAAGGTTGTACAGGCAACAGTCCTTCTGGCATTTCCTAACTTGAGTACTGGACTTTGTAACCTTGTAATCTTTAACTTTGTATTTCCTAAATTTTTATGGTTTAGTTAATTGAGAAGAGCAACCTTAACTCATGTTAAATGAAGTATTTTGTTTAGGAATAGATTACACTACCAACTAGAGAGCTTTTCCTTTTTAATTGGCTAGTTCTCTTATTGCACACACCGCCCGATAGCCCTCATAGATAAAACCCTGATGAAGACCTTCGGAATTTGAGATGGGTGTTTTTGTTGGTTTTTGCTACTGGTCCATCAGGTTAGAGAAGTTACAGAAATAATTTGGAAGTACTGTCAAGGGCTAGATGACCCAGAAAGTCTAATCCTGACCATCCTAGGTTGGGATTTCTTTTCACTGTACATATGTTTTACCTAGCAGACTATGAAAGTTGCTAGTGATGGTACTTCAACTGCCACATCTAACTGACCTTCCTTCTAAAAAATGGTTTCCTAGTAGTTAAAAATTAAACGTACCCTTTTGTTTCAGGCCATTATTCCACTGTATCCACAGGTGCCAACTCTGTGGGTGCTCTGGGGCCCATTAGATGTTTGGCGGCTGGCAGGAGGCGCTCTAGGGAGGTCAGAGAGCAGCAGGTAGGTAGGTGGCCTGGGGGAGGTGGCGGGAAGAGGTGGAGCGGGGGAGGGACCTTGGGGGAAGGAGTGTGGGCAAGGCCTCAGGCTGGAGCACCCTCTTGGAAAAATAAGATCAGTCCCAAGCACTGACTTTTATCTAGGAATTTATTTACAGACAGTTATACTCCTAAAGGAACAAGTATTACTATTTAGGATTTAACAAAAACTGCCTGACAGTTTAATTCCAGTTTGTTGTTCTTATAAATAGGGTGTCAAGCTTCAGCACTATGCATGAAGATGTAGAACCATTGTGCTGACTCACCTTAGATGCAAGGCCAGAGAAATGAGTGTTATTAACTCAAACCCAGGATATAAAAGGGTCCGAGTGTCTCTAAAAATGTGGAAACAAAGAATTTGGAGGGTGTGCCCTGCAGGGAAGACACTAGGAACAGGTAAGTTCTGGAGCAAGCTCTGGCAAAAGATTTTTATGTATTAAGTAAATATGTTCATATGCAAGAGCTGTGCTAGGAAAAGCACCTGCTAGCAAAGCCCATACAATGACTCCTAATCTTATTTGGGTTATTCTTATTTGGATTAAGGTTACAGGAGGTTACTCCTGCAAGAAGCAGCACTGTGTGCACTAAAAATTTGGAATTGTATATCTACTGACAAAACACTAATTTGAAACATGTAAATAGGATACATAGCAGTAAGAGGTAGGTCACGTATATTCTGCTGCTGTCGAAGGATACAGGGCAGACGATAGTAAACGGATACTTTGCAAAGTTTTCGTCATGGCCAAAAGGCCACACAACTAGTTTTTTTTGGTTTTTTTGGGGAGTATTGCCCAAATATTCCTATCGCTGTTATGTTTAGAACCAGAAGCTCAGCTGCATGTTTTAGGGTCTCACTTCTAAACAAAGATTAAATTGGGAGACCAAGGCATTTGAAAAGGAAAGAGACATAGGAAGCTTAACAGTTATACAGGAGAACTGCAAATAGATGCAGATGCTTCTAATAAACTATGGTGTTTGGATTATGAAACAAATACGCTTCAAAGAGCACTTAAAAGTACCACCCCAGCAAATGCGGACCTAGCAGGAGGCAAACTGTTGCCAGAGCAACTCTTGTTCAGACTCTGCTAGCAAGTCTGCCCCCAACCGTGAACAGATGATTTGAAACACTGGTCTAGGGAATAGTTATAGGATTGTACCACAGATGCTTCCTTAGGGAATTACTTCAGACTAATTACAGCGTGAGTAGTTATTTCCTCCATAAAAATCACTGTTTGACAGATACAAGCGTCTAGCCAAGGGAAGAGGTAGATAGCTTTTGGCCAAGTGAGCTACCTTTATATAAGCAGGTATAAATACAGGGGGCAGATTTTCAAAGAGCTTCCATCCAGAATTGCCCATCCTACTTTATGGTTGCACTATTCTGTGCTCCCAAACCTCCAACCTGCAGGAACCAACTTTTTCTTGGCAAATGCAGATGTCCAGCTACCTGGCTTGCACACTCAAAACAGTGTTGGTGGGCTCCAAAACGGAAAACATTTCTGAAATCTTGGCCCAAAACTTCTGTCAGAAAAGCCATCTATATGTTTATGCTGGTGGGGGGCTGGGGAAGAGAAATAAAGCAAACAAAAACAGCCTTGGTCAGCAGGGAAGGGGCCCTGTTTTTTGTAACAGCCCATTATATAAAGTTCCTATACTGGGGGTAGGGTCAGAGGAAGGGTCTCCTTGCTGGAGAAACCAGGTGGGGATGCTGAACTTTCTGAAAATTGACACGTTTTCTGTTAGAAATGGGAGGATGCTGAAAGACATGGATAATGAAGGCTGGCTAATCCTATTAGCCCAAATACAAACCCAAGACTTGCCGTCTTCCCCACTCCACTCAGCAGAAGCGTAGACACATTGGCACTCTCACATTTGGAATCTTAGATTCTACGTATGACTGCATCTCCTATGTCATACATCACAGAATGAAAGTGCTGCTGTATTGAATGGAGTGTAGAAGAAATACCGGCAGGAGCATAAATGTTCACAAATGCCAGGTTCTTCAAACAAGAGACTTTAAAGTTAGGCACCTAAAACAAAAAGTAACCTGAGCACCCACAACGTTCAGTGACTGCAATGGGTGACACAAAGACTCAGCACTTCTGAAAACCAGGCCACTTTGATTTAGATGCCGAACTGTATGTGCCCACATATGAATAATTTAGTCACATGCTATTGCAGCACCTCTGACCCTTCCACTGTCAGCTGGAGGTTCTGCAGGTGTTGTATAGTATTTATTGTGTCTTGATATAGAATAAATGACTAGATATGAACATATGAAGCTCTGATATAGAGTGCTTATAGCAGGGGTGGGCAAACTTTTTGGCCCAAGGGCCACATCGGGGTGCGAAATTGTATGGAGGGCCAGATAGGGAAGACTGTGCCTCCCCAAACAGCCTGGCCCCCTCCCCATCCGACCCCTCCCACCCCGACTGCCCCCCTCAGAACCCTCCATCCATCCAACCTACCCTGATCTTTGTCCCCTGACAGCCACCCAGGACCCCACCCCCCTTTTCCCGTCCCCTGCACCCCACAGAACCTCTGCCCTATTCAACCACCCTCTGTTTCCTGTCCCCTGACTACCTCCCCATCCAACCACCCCCTCTCCCCTGACCGTCCCCTTCCCCTGGATCTGCCCTCCTTACCATGCTGCTTAGAGCAGCATGTCTGACAGCCGTGCCACCAGGCTGGAGCCAGACTCTCTGCTGCGCTGCCCTGCATGAGCGCGTGGCGGCGTGACTACAGGAGAGGGGGGACAGTGGGGAAGGCCTGGGGGCGAGCCTCCCGGGCCAGGAGCTCAGGGGCTGGGCAGGACATTCCCGGGGGCTGGATGTGGCCCGCGGGCCGTAGTGTGACCACCTCTGGCTTATAGCCATTACAGAAGGGTGAGACTTGAAAGACAGCTCACTGCCATTGGACTCCCCCTTCCGTCCTTTATATTAGTATTTACCTTGCCTTTCATCCAAATATGTTACTTGGCTCTATCAGATAGCATGGTGATATAATCAGTACTGATGAGATTCAGTACTATCTACCCCCAAGTACATACATCACCCTAGAGACCAAGGGCAGGTATAATGTGCCTAGTGGGATTTAGCAAATCTCCGAAACAGGTTAGGTGCCTCTCCCCCCTCGATTTAGGTGCCTATAAAGATTAAAAAAGCATCCAAGTAGGTCTGTAAACCTGGCCCCCAAAGCCATTTTAGTTAGATTGCAGTCAGAAGCGTGTGAGAACCTATCCATAAGCATTAAGGAGTTTGGCTTTATCTTTACTACATCAAAAACACCCTTTGTGAAAAGGATTTGTTTCAGTGAGTGTTTGTCAACCAGTTCAGTATCTCTCTGCTAACTTTGGCATTAGCCACTGTGTTTGAGATATTTGAAGTTACTATGCTCACTGGAGAACCCATGTAAAACAAAACTACATACCACACACCCCTTCTGTGACCGGCGTGCCTGGATGGGCCGCACTAAGAAGGCTACACTCAGGGCAGACTGCAAGGAATAGGGCAGACAATCCCCAAACGGGTAGTTTATTCTAGAATTAGATTCACCAAGCCAGTAACAAAAAACAGCTTCTGTAATACACCAGTTAACAAGAAGCCAAATACAAGTCCTCTTTAAGCATTCCAGCCCTTGGTCCCATCTAGGCAGCTAAGTCTAATATAGTGAAGGGTTATTGAAAACCTGACTCACAATATGTGAGGTTCACCAATCCCATAAGAACTGGATACTTATCCCCAGGTCAATATGAGTCTTGGATTTACCCAATAATCATGCTGATGCCAATCCTTATGTAACTAAGACTAAAGGTTTAATAATAAATTAAGGAAAAAGAAAGAAGAAAGTTAAAAAAAATGGTCAAAAGATCAATACACACACACACACGTACGTAAAGTCCTTAGGTCAGTTTCATAGCAGAGATGGTATAAACTACTGGCCTGTACAAGTCTCTCTGGAATCATCCCAACAGGTCAGAACCCAAAAGGTAGCTTCGATATAAAGCTTGTTAAAGTCTTTCCAAGCATTTTCCAGGTTATTCCAAATAATTTGGAATATTTCTTACTGTTAATACTTTCTCTGTTGAAAGTTTAAGCAGATTAGAGATGGCAGGATCAGGCCCAGGGCTTTCCTTATAGTTTTCTAGACAGCTGACAAGCCTCTTGTCACAGCAGGATCTTCCCTCGAGGAAGAACAGGCAGTGCAGATTGTCTGCGGACTATTGCTTTGAAGCTAACCTTCTATTTCCTATGCATACACAGGTATACTAGTTGCTTTTATTCACATAAGGCAATTAGCTGATACTTCATTATAGCATAGATAGTTAAGCTGAAGACAATGTAGATATTAGTTTCCTGCAGTACCTTACATCTTTGATTTTAAAGTTAACATCCATCCAAAACACAGACCAAGATACTCGTACCATCTACCCTTGATTTTTATTACTACAAATAAATGGGCTAATGACTTGGGTCTAATACATCTCTTTGAAATTCACATACAAGTAGATTATCTTGATTACATTTCAATGCCTCTTGTTAAGTTATGGGTCATATCCAGGTTGGCTGGTCTGTCAGTGTGACACCCTCATTTCAAGAAGAGGGGGGGGAAAGATAAACAGTTATCCTGGGTGCATACAACTTCTCACCTAAAGTTAACTGGTGAAGACTTAACCTTAGTTACAATAATTAAAGGCATGTCTACTTTTGTCATTAAAACTTTTGTCGCTTAGGGGTGTGAAAAAATACCTCCCTTAACGACAAGTTTTAACAACGAAAGGCGCCAGTGTGGCCAGTGCTTAGTCGGCGGGAGATGCTCTCCCGGGGATGAAGCTACCACCCCTCATTTGGTGTGGTTTTATTTTGTTGCCGGGAGAGCTCTCTTCCGGCAACAAAGAGCAGCTACCCTGCGCATCTTACAATGGTACGGCTGCAGCAGTACAGTTGTGCCATTATAAGGTGCACAGCGTAGACATAGCCTAAATGAACACACCATCAGATAAAGCCATAACTTGATGTCTGACCCATAAGGAATAAAGAAACCATCAGGCTATGTTTCTATAGAGGAATTTAGTACTGGAGCAGGAGGGAACAGTAAAAACAAAAAGCAATTTATTTTCTCCTGTGATTTTCTGTATCCCTTATTAGTTTGAAGTGGTCTCTCTTCAGTTTGTTTGATCCTGCAAAAAGGAGTCATAATCCAGTGTTAATGACTTGTCCTGGGTCAGGGCATTAGAGATAGTCAGTATAGTCTATTAAAGCATTTGGAGTAAAGCATATGAAGTGGACACAGGAATATCATATTGTGGACAGCTGCAGTGGTAAGTGTTTAAAATCTAAGAGTGAATAGAGACCACTAGGAGACACTGAAACTTAGCAAGGCGAATACAGAAAAAGAGGACATAATGCTGGTTGCCATGAAAAAAGGTCTGCATGTTTCCCACAGTTTTGTGGGAATCACAGACAGGGAAGAAATAGGGAACATGATGTTGCTATTTAGAGCTCTGTTTTTCTGATTGATTCCAGGGTTAAAAAACACTTTAAAATGTTGCAAAGAAATATGTAGGTAAGGGTCCTCAAACTCAGCTAGTGTGTATCAGACAGCAGTTAAGAGACGGTCTTAACTCTATCTGCACACTAAAAATGTATATGTATGTCAGAACACCCCTATTTACTAAAAATGCCAGCTGTACTAGAGAAGCCTACTTTCTGGATATACTCTGCACAGAAGAAATCAATTCTGATTTTTATTCCTTTCCCATCCCCACACTATTTGACACAGAGGGTGGCACACTTATGGAATTTATTAGGCAAATATAGCAACAGAGTTTCTGTACATACGTCCTAGATAAAAAGTAATATTTTCCCCAGACCATAAAGGTGTGGTTCACTCCTAACATGTCTTAAACCTGCCATGAAAGGCGTGAACTGTTGAATCATAGCACATCTTTTTGTACTGTGGGCACTTCCAGGACAGGCAGAACTGTTCTGAATCATAAGCAGCTGTAATTCTTCAGCTATCTTGTCTGTCATCCAAAATTAGTAATGTGTGGGGAGAGACCGGGGCTCTTTAGATTTGCCACAAAGCCTGATAGCATGGCACAAAGGGAAAGTTTCATCATCATAGAATTAATTTGCAAACTGGATACAATTAACTTAGGCTTGAATAGAGACTAGGAGTGGATGGGTCATTACACAAAGTAAAACTATTTCCCCCTTTTTAATCCCCCTCCCCCACACTGTTCCTCAGACTTTCTTGTCAACTGCTGGAAATGGCCCACCTTGATCATCACTACAAAAGGCTCCCCTCCCCCTCCCCGCTCTCCTGCTGGTAATAGCTCACCTTAAGTGATCACTCTTGTTACAGTGTGTATGGTGCAAAAAGAAAAGGAGTACTTGTGGCATCTTAGAGACTAACAAAGGTATGTGAGCATAAGCTTTCGTGAGCTACAGCTCACTTCATCGGATGCACTCAGTGGAAATACAGTGGGGGAGATTTATATACACAGAACATGAAACAATCATGTATCAAACACACTGTAAGGAGAGTGATCACTTAAGATGAGCTATTACCAGTGGAGGGGGGGAGGGGGAGGAAGAAAACCTTTAGTAGTGATTATCAAGGTGGGCCATTTCCAGCAGTTGACAAGAACATCTGAGGAACAGTGGAGGGAAATAACATAGGGAAATAGTTTTATTTTGTGTAATGACCCATCCACTCCAAGTCTCTATTCAAGCCTAAGTTAATTGTATCCAGTTTGCAAATTAATTCCAATTCAGCAGTCTCTTGTTGGAGTTGGTTTCTGAAGTTTTTTTTGTTGAAGAATTGCAACTTTTAGGTCTGTAATCGAGTGACCAAAGAGATTGAAGTGTTCTCCAAATGGTTTTTGAATGTTATAATTCTTGATGTCTGATTTGTGTCCATTTATTCTTCTATGTAAAGACTGTCCAGTTTGACCAATGTACATGGCAGAGGGGCATTGCTAGCACATGATGGCATATATCACATTTGGTAGATGTGCAAGTGAACGAGCCTCTGATAGTGTGGCTGATGTGATTAGGCCCTATGATGGTGTCCCCTGAATAGATATGTGAACACAGTTGACAATTGGCTTTGTTGCAAGGATAGGTTCCTGGGTTAGTGGTTCTGTTGTGTGGTTGCTGGTGAGTATTTGCTTCAGATTGTGTCGCTTTCAGTGATGCTACTATTGCCTGCATTTTACAAGGGCTTTCCCAGGAAAGATACTGTACTGAGTGAGAACTGTTGGTATGCTAAGTTATGAGAACTGGAGAAAGACAAACCATCTTCTAAATGACAGGTTTCAGAGTAGCAGCCGTGTTAGTCTGTTTCCGTAAAAAGAACAGGAGTACTTGTGGCACCTTAGAGGTGAACAAATTCATTTGAGCATATGCTTTCGGGGGCTACAGCCCACTTCGTGCTAAATGAGACAATACAACTCAGACACAGTACAACGGACACAGGTAAGATACTCAGCTGATACAAGTAAGTCCAAAACAAAAACTAATTTCATAAGTAGCATTAAAGGACTTAATACTGAAAGGTGTTCAGCTCCTGAAACTCATTAAGTTGTAGGTGATGCTTGTCTGCAGGCTGCCACATGCATCAGTTTCACCATATCAAATGAAAAATTCCTCTTCCAGTTAGGAATCAAGACTAAATCTGTAGAATTGTGGCAAAGTATTTTAAATATTAACAGACTTGTTTTACTGGATTGGAAGATACAGATTTAGTACTGTGAAAAACTTGTGAAAAAACTTGTGAAAAAACTAGAAAAGCACCTGGAAGGTTATGGATCTGGTTATGGTTATGGTCTGTCTCCACTGAAGTCCATTGAGAACTCCCATGCATTAATGATGTAGTACTACACATACACTAACATTTCATGCCGATACAGTTCACAGCAAATTTAGCTAGCCTCCTCATAGCTTTAGAGACTTCGCTAGGACAAGGGAAAAAAAAAAATCTCAAGAGCACGTGGGGGAATGTTTTTTAATGTCATCCAATGGTGCCATAAATATGGACAGTAAACTAAGCTAGTTAAACATTTGGGCATTGATAGCTCTCTATTGAAGTTTACAAGCTCTGTGTGGGCAAAGTATTCTGCTTATCAATTGCAGGGTTGACTGGTATTTAAAGAAAGAAAGACATGATCTCCAGAAGAGAGATGCCAAATGACAATTTGCCTTACCTGCTGCCTGCCACAACTTTACATTGGAGCAGCTTAAGATGAAGTATTTTGGTTACTTCTGTGCTGCACGTTGGACAGTCTGGTTATTTTGGCCAGAGGTAAGATGCTGGTGTCTCAGACACAGATGCTGGCAGCTTCAAGGCTAGGAATGGGATGCAGGGATGTGTGGGGATGGGGGGTACAGATTTCTCATGGAACAGCTGGTTCTCACCAATTTTACTAGCATGTAACATCCATGAGCACAAGAATTCTGCAAATGCATTCTTACTCCCCCAAACACATAGTGAATATTTGCAGACATTGAAAAAAAAAGATAGCAGTGCTATTGGTGAGTGTGCTATTAATGTGCCAGTTAGCGAAGAAGCTATAGCCTGGTGCATTCACCTCCTGATACTGAAGTTGGGTGTGCTGTGTGGGTTAAGGCCAAATGCCAAGGCCAAGTGGTCCCTTCTGGTCTTAAAAACTCTGGCACCTGAGAAGTTCACCAACAGCCAACCAGTGCTCCCTGGGACATGGCTTGTTTTAAAATAGCAATTTAAAACTACTGTAAGTAGAGCCTGGGTCCTATTCCATCAGACCCAGGTACCTGCATGATCCCAAGCCAAGCTATTACTAATGAACCGCAGCACCCGAGTCATAGTGTAGCCATTGCTTCTGCCAGCAGTGCCTTCAGAGCTTTACTATTTGCCTGTGCTCAAGTCCCCCTTGTTTGTTTAGGAGCCAACAGAAGCAGAGGCTCCCACCCTAGCCCCAGTTAGGTGGATTGCAAGTCAAAATAGCCTGAGGGACGGCAGAGGGGAAAGCAGAGGAAGCCTGGATGCTAGGAGGGAGTCATGTGGAAGAGGGGGAAGGGGTGTTAGACAGCAGGAGGCAGCCTATTTGATCTGGAAAGGAGAAATAGGCGATGGTGTGTCTGAAGTTTTGAAATCAGAAGTGCTGCATAAAGCGAAAGAAAGTTCCGTTTCCTTCAAGGTTGGAGCTGAGGGGGATACCAATAGATCAGTCTGCATTTGATGGTGGCTGGAGGAGATGGTGTCCTTCCCTAGCTATTCTCTCAAGTTCTCTCCTACATAATTGCATCCAGCTCTGGGGAATGAGTATCAAGAGAACCAGAAAAAAGTAGTTTCTAAAAGAAAAACTAAATTAGAATATTTTTTAAAAAGGATGGACCTCATTGTTACAATGAAAAGCACCAGAGGGTTGCTGGCTATTCAATGCATCAGTAGCGCAAAGTGACTCAAACCTAGGAAGGCAGGAAATGTGGATCATCAGGAGAAAGGTATAGCTTTGACTGCGTAAGCAAGATTCAGTGACTGCTGGTGGGTGCATGCAGTCCTCCACATACTGACCAAGCTAAAGTCACACATTCTTTCAGTTAGCCCATGCTGTGACTTTCCCAGGAAGGTGCTAGTCTGTCAATCAGAATAGGATTGGGGATGGATTGTCTAAAACCACATCTGTTATGGTTGTATTGTGGAATCTATGTGAGTTTTAGACTTGCATCATCAGATTAAAGAAGAATTAATTCTATGGCTGTGTTATGATCACTTAGTCTGACCTCCTACATAATGGTCCGTTTGGGCAGTAAGTCTGTCAGCTAGAACGCTAGATCCAAGTTCTAGCTACTGACAGTAACCTGAAGAACTCTGGTTGCCAATATGGAATGTTATTCCTTAAGCATACAATTAAGAAATCATGAGCTAAGGGATGGCAGGCATACTTGCCAAGGAATTTCATTTGCTGGAGCCACCTGGATTCAAGGTGTGGCATCCTGGACAATTGTTAACATGAAATATCTTTGAAGTCCTATTAAATTACTTCAGTATATTGTAATGTGCTGACACAGAACCTTGTAATACCGACAAACAAACAAGTATTTGAAGTTATTTTAGGTCATGTTCATGATTGAAGTCATCCTTGTTTCAAAGGAAGTCTCAAAACTATGCAATCTTTGAAACTTGTGGATATGTCAGAATTGAATGGTGTGATCTTAAAATGCTATTAATTCCTCTCTAGATCCATGTTGAAAGCAGTTAGACGTTTGGGAAGAATAAAGTAACTTTCTGACTTTGATGTTATTGCAGGGGGTCACATCTTTGACCTAGTCTACATAGCAACAACAACAAGATTGGGTATAGGAGGTGTTCACAGACAGAGACAACCTTCTTTCCCATTCACAGTCACAAAGTGTTCCCTGAGGTAATTGCAACAGCTGCTTACATGGAAAGTATTTAATGGCTTAAAATTAGGCTCCTAAACTTAAAAGAGGTGGGCCGATTTTCACAAGTGCTGAGCACCCAAATCCCACTGAATTCTAGAGAAACAGTAGATACTGTAGCTCACGAAAGCTTATGCTCAAATAAATTTGTTAGTCTCTAAGGTGCCACAAGTACTCCTTTTCTTTTTGCGAATACAGACTAACACGGCTTCTACTCTGAAACCAGTAGATGCTCAGTAACTTTTAAAGAAGATTCCTCTGTTTAGGAACCTGACACTAATGACCCAGCATGACAAAGGTCCATTGGGGGTTCACTATTCGGTCAGCAACTCTTGTCAGGCGGTCACGGTCACTACATCTAACATGCTGTTGTCAATCACTATCTACAAAGTGTATATGATACCTTGCATGATAAACTGGTAACATGCTGGTCCCAAAAATCATTGTGTCATGGATGTATGGTAAACCCACAAAAGGACTTTGTAATATGTGCTGCAAATGTGTTCTTAAAATATATCTGTCAAGCAGTATCTAAGCCATGCCTTTTTCAGAAGGAGTGTGGAGACACATTGAAGCAAATGTAATCAATGTAAAGGTGTGACTAAATACAAAGAAAAGTACATTTACATGCAAGTAAACAAAGCCATTGAAAAATGAATACTTAATCTTGCTAGGGGATGGAGACTGCACCCCCAAGGAGCCTTCTAGCCTCCTGAAGCAGAGTCAATGAACTTTGGGAAGATAGGGCTTCCTACATCTTGCTGGGATGTAGATACCATACTTTGTCTGGGCTTACTTTTCAAATAATATATATCAAAGGTTACTGGACTATGAAGACTATGGGGTCTGACACTCAAATAATAAGCAATTGAAATGAACTATATAATAAGAGCATCGAATAAGTGAATTTATGAACGCTTGTGACACTGGTGATTAATATAGTGAAATGTGTGCATTTATGCTACATGGAGTAATTATGAATACTCACTGATATTACGCTTTAAAGTCTGTGACCAAACCCAGGGAGAAATGGGTTTTCCCCAGGCAGGAGGGAAGGGAACTATCTACCTTCCTCCAATATAAATTAAGCATTATGAAATCAAAACAATGGAAGCCCCATTTATTTATGAATCGGCAGGGGGATGGGAAAATCTATAGGAAGGGAAGAAAGCAGGAAGTCTTTCTGCCTCTTAACAGGGTCAATGAACTTTGGCAGATATAAGCAGAAACAGAAAGTCATTCTGGAATCTATCACCTGATGGATTCAAAGGAGCCAGAGCTCTTGAAATCAGACTGTTCGGTCCTTCAGCAAAGGGGGTTGAAGACTGAACTAAATTTAAGTGAGAAGTCTGCTAAGGCAAAAGATTACAACTTGCTGAAATTAAGTTTTAGTTTTAGATGCGTATTTTTACTTTTGTTTGCTTGTAACCCTTTCTTTCTTTATGCCTTGTATCTGGTATCACTTAATCCTATGTTTTTTGTTAAATAAGTTTGTTGCACTTTTACTCTGAACCATTTCAGTTCTCTGGCTGAAATACAAGTGTTTGTTCAAACCCCAGTTAAATTGATGAGCTGTAATGTATTGTCTCTTCTAAAAGAGCAATGAATTTAAAACTTGTGAGTGTTACAGCAGAGAACTGGACACTGCAGGGCAGAGGGTTTGGGGGACATTCAGAACTGGGGGAATGTTGGGGTCCCCCTGCAAAAAGTAACTAGGCGGTGGAAGCCAGGGTGTGACATACGTGTTTGTATCAAAGTTGTGAGCCACAGCAGCATAGCACTGAAGGCATCCAGAGTTACAGGACAGGTGGTGACAACCCCTTACTGGTCTGGGTTACACCCCAAAGAGTCATCCTCAGGTTGCTGCCTCAATAAAATTACTTTAAATGTAGCAGCTGGAAACCACATGATCAGCCAGGCACCCAGATATCATCAGCAAGTGCTCTGTTGAGTTTGGGGAAGGTTTTGCGACTCAAATGGTACTGAATTGACAAAGCCAATTTACAAGTATGTCTAAGGAACAAAGTTTCTTCAAGATACAAGGTCCCTATTTAATAATGGCAAGAAACTCACTATACAGTGAGGATCATGTTGGCAATTTGACCAACAATTCCTTCTCTCTCTGAGCAACATTCCCTTTCCACCTACACATGGCTAATTAAAAGGGGGAAAATGCATCTCCAGCATGTAGGGTAAGGAAAAATGTGTGTACTACTCCCCTGTGCCTCCTGTTCCCCACCCCCACCCCCCAATGGGTTACATTTAGAGAAGTACAAAGTATATGGCAATGACAGAGTAGGTTGTACTGTTGAGGAATGACACTATACAGTCGAATCTCAGAGTTACAAACACCTTGGGAATGGAGGTTGTTTGTAACTCTGAAATGTTTGTAACTGAACAAAACATTTTGGTGGTTCTTTCAAAAGTTTACAACTGAACATTGACTTAATACAACTTTGAAACTCTACTATGCAGAAGGAAAATGCTGCTTTCCCTTTATTTTTAGTTGTTTAGATTTAACATAGTATTGTATTTGCTTTCCCCCCCCCTTGTCTCTGCTGCTGTCTGATTGCATACTTCTGGTTCCAAATGAGGTGCGAAGTTGACTGGTCACTTCGTAACTGGTGTTCACAATTCTGAGGTTCTACTGTATGTAAAAGAAAGTAGAGTCTCAAATATAGTAAAAATCTCAAATGACAAACTGTACCATATAGACTCTATGGACAAAAATTCTATCTTTGAACAATGAAAGTATAGCAATATACTACCAGCCACCTGACCAGAGAGGGGACTGTGAAATGCTCAAGGAGATTAAAGAGGATACTACTACTACAACAACAACCAGAAAACTCAACAATGGGGGATTTCAACTATCTCCAGGTCGATTGGGTATATGCACTCAGGATAAGATGCAGAGATAAAAATGTCAAACAAACCATTAATGACTACTATTTGGAGCAGCTTAGTCCTGGAACCCACAGGGGGGTGATGAAATTCTTGATTTAGTCCTCAGTGGCTGACAGGATCTGGTCTGAGAGAGGACTATAACTGAACTTCTCAGTAATAGTGACCATAATAACGGCTAAGAGGTCTGTGGCACCTTATAGACTAACAGACGTGGAGCATAAGCTTTTGTGGATGAATACCCACTTCGTCAGATGCAGACTAACACGGCTACCCCTCTGATAGTGACCATAATGTAATTAAATTTAACATCCCTATAGGTGGGGGGAAATGCAAAACAACCAATAACCAAAAACACACACACACACACACACACCCCACAGTAGCATTTAACAAAAAAAGTGAGGAAGCTAGTTAAACTTAAGTACTTGAAAAGCAGAAAGTCTGCTAAGCAACCAATGGGGCCACTGGACGATCAAAGTGCTAAAGGAGTACTCAGGAAAGACAACGCTATTGCTGAGAAGCAAAATGAATTCTGTGTGTCTGTCTTCACTGCAGAGGATGTGAGGGAGATTCCAAAACCTGAACCAATCCTTGTGTGACAAATTTGAAGAACTGTCCCAGATTGAGGTGTCAATAGAGATGGTTTGGGAATAAACTGATTAACTAAACAGGAATAAAAGTCACCAAGACCTGATGGTATTCAGCCAAGTGTTTTGAAGGAACTCTAAAAGGAAACTACAGAACTACTAACTGTGGTATAAAAAGAAAAGGAGTACTTGTGGCACCTTAGAGACTAACAAATTTATTAGAGCATAAGCTTTCGTGAGCTACAGCTCACTTCATCGGATGCATTTGGTGGAAAAAACACAGGAGAGATTTATATACACACACACACAGAGAACATGAAACAATGGGTTTATCATACACACTGTAAGGAGAGCGATCACTTAAGATAAGCCATCACCAGCAGCAGGGGGGGGAAAGGAGGAAAACCTTTCATAGAATCATAGAATCATAGAAAACCATCCCGATGAGTCGAAAGAATAGTAAATATGGCAGGCGACCAGCTTGGCTTAATGGTGAAATCCTAGCGGATCTTAAACATAAAAAAGAAGCTTACAAGAAGTGGAAGGTTGGACATATGACCAGGGAAGAGTATAAAAATATTGCTCGGGCATGTAGGAAAGATATCAGGAGGGCCAAATCGCACCTGGAGCTGCAGCTAGCAAGAGATGTCAAGAGTAACAAGAAGGGTTTCTTCAGGTATGTTGGCAACAAGAAGAAAGCCAAGGAAAGTGTGGGCCCCTTACTGAATGAGGGAGGCAAGCTAGTGACAGAGGATGTGGAAAAAGCTAATGTACTCAATGCTTTTTTTGCCTCTGTTTTCACTAACAAGGTCAGCTCCCAGACTGCTGTGCTGGGCATCACAAAATGGGGAAGAGATGGCCAGCCCTCTGTAGAGATAGAGGTGGTTAGGGACTATTTAGAAAAGCTGGACGTGCACAAGTCCATGGGGCCGGACGAATTGCATCCGAGAGTGCTGAAGGAATTGGCGGCTGTGATTGCAGAGCCCTTGGCCATTATCTTTGAAAACTCGTGGCGAACGGGGGAAGTCCCGGATGACTGGAAAAAGGCTAATGTAGTGCCCATCTTTAAAAAAGGGAAGAAGGAGGATCCTGGGAACTACAGGCCAGTCAGCCTCACCTCAGTCCCTGGAAAAATCATGGAGCAGGTCCTCAAAGAATCAATCCTGAAGCACTTAGAGGAGAGGAAAGTGATCAGGAACAGTCAGCATGGATTCACCAAGGGAAGGTCATGCCTGACTAATCTAATCGCCTTTTATGATGAGATTACTGGTTCTGTGGATGAAGGGAAAGCAGTGGATGTATTGTTTCTTGACTTTAGCAAAGCTTTTGACACGGTCTCCCACAGCATTCTTGTCAGCAAGTTAAGGAAGTATGGGCCGGATGAATGCACTATAAGGTGGGTAGAAAGCTGGCTAGATTGTCGGGCTCAACGGGTAGTGATCAATGGCTCCATGTCTAGTTGGCAGCCGGTGTCAAGTGGAGTGCCCCAGGGGTCGGTCCTGGGGCCCGTTTTGTTCAATATCTTCATAAATGATCTGGAGGATGGTGTGGATTGCACTCTCAGCAAATTTGCGGATGATACTAAACTGGGAGGAGTGGTAGATACGCTGGAGGGGAGGGATAGGATACAGAAGGACCTAGACAAATTGGAGGATTGGGCCAAAAGAAATCTAATGAGGTTCAATAAGGATAAGTGCAGGGTCCTGCACTTAGGATGGAAGAATCCAATGCACCGCTACAGACTAGGGACCGAATGGCTCGGCAGCAGTTCTGCGGAAAAGGACCTAGGGGTGACAGTGGACGAGAAGCTGGATATGAGTCAGCAGTGTGCCCTTGTTGCCAAGAAGGCCAATGGCATTTTGGGATGTATAAGTAGGGGCATAGCGAGCAGATCGAGGGACGTGATCGTTCCCCTCTATTCGACACTGGTGAGGCCTCATCTGGAGTACTGTGTCCAGTTTTGGGCCCCACACTACAAGAAGGATGTGGATAAATTGGAAAGAGTACAGCGAAGGGCAACAAAAATGATTAGGGGTCTAGAGCACATGACTTATGAGGAGAGGCTGAGGGAGCTGGGATTGTTTAGTCTGCAGAAGAGAAGAATGAGGGGGGATTTGATAGCTGCTTTCAACTACCTGAAAGGGGGTTTCAAAAAGGATGGCTCTAGACTGTTCTCAATGGTAGCAGATGACAGAACGAGGAGTAATGGTCTCAAGTTGCAATGGGGGAGGTTTAGATTGGATATTAGGAAAAACTTTTTCACTAAGAGGGTGGTGAAACACTGGAATGCGTTACCTAGGGAGGTGGTAGAATCTCCTTCCTTAGAGGTTTTTAAGGTCAGGCTTGACAAAGCCCTGGCTAGGATGATTTAACTGGGACTTGGTCCTGCTTTGAGCAGGGGGTTGGACTAGATGACCTTCTGGGGTCCCTTCCAACCCTGATATTCTATGATTCTATGATTCTAAGTGAGCTGTAGCTCACGAAAGCTTATGCTCTAATAAATTTGTTAGTCTCTAAGGTGCCACGGGTACACCTTTTCTTTTTGCGAATACAGACTAACACGGCTGCTACTCTGAAAAGAATATCAGAGGAACAGTGGGGGGTGGGGTGGGAGGGAGAAATACCATGGGGAAATAGTTTTACTTTGTGTAATGACTCATCCATTCCCAGTCTCTATTCAAGCCTAAGTTAATTGTATCCAGTTTGCAAATTAATTCCAATTCAGCAGTCTCTCGTTGGAGTCTGTTTCTGAAGCTTTTTTGTTGAAGTATAGCCACTCTTAGGTCTGTGATCGAGTGACCAGACAGATTGAAGTGTTCTCCAACTGGTTTTTGAATGTTATAATTCTTGACGTCTGATTTGTGTCCATTCATTCTTTTACGTAGAGACTGTCCAGTTTGGCCAATGTACATGGCAGAGGGGCATTGCTGGCACATGATGGCATTTATCACATTGGTAGATGCGCAGGTGAATGAGCCTCTGATAGTGTGGCTGATGTGATTAGGCCCTATGATGGTGTCCCCTGAATAGATATGTGGACAGAGTTGGCAACGGGCTTTGTTGCAAGGATAGGTTCCTGGGTTAGTGGTTCTGTTGTGTGGTGTGTGGTTGCTGGTGAGTATTTGCTTCAGATTGGGGGGCTGTCTGTAAGCAAGGACTGGTCTGTCTCCCAAGATCTGAGAGAGCGATGGCTCGTCCTTCAGGATAGCTTGTAGATCCTTGATGATGCGTTGGAGAGGTTTTAGTTGGGGGCTGAAGGTGATGGCTAGTGGCGTTCTGTTGTTTTCTTTGTTGGGCCTGTCCTGTAGTAGGTGACTTCTGGGTACTCTTCTGGCTCTGTCAATCTGTTTCTTCACTTCAGCAGGTGGGTATTGTAGTTGTAGGAATGCATGATAGAATACCAAACACCTACAAGATCTCTATCTGCTACCCAAGATCCATAAACCTGGAAATCCTGGATGCCCCATCATCTCAGGCATTGGCACCCTGACAGCAGGATTGTCTGGCTATGTAGACTCCCTCCTCAGGCCCTTTGTTACCAGCACTCCCAGCTATCTTCGAGACACCACTGACTTCCTGAGGAAACTATAGTCCATTGGTGATCTTCCTAAAAACACCATCCTAGCCACTATGGATGTAGAAGCCCTCTACACCAACATTCCACACAAAGATGGACTACAAGCCGTCAGGAACAGTATCCCCGATACTGTCACGGCTAACCTGGTGGCTGAACTTTGTGACTTTGTCCTCACCCATAACTATTTCACATTTGGTGACAATGTATACCTTCAAATCAGCGGCACTGCGATGGGTACCCGCATGGCCCCACAGTATGCCAACATTTTTATGGCTGACTTAGAACAACGCTTCCTCAGCTCTCGTCCCCTAATGCCCCTACTCTACTTGCGCTACATTGATGACATCTTCATCATCTGGACCCATGGAAAAGAAGCTCTTGAGGAATTCCACCATGATTTCAACAATTTCCATCCCACCATCAACCTCAGCCTGGACCAGTCCACACAAGAGATCCACTTCCTGGACACTATGGTGCTAATAAGCGATGGTCACATAAACACCACCCTATATCGGAAACCTACTGACCGCTATTCCTACCTACATGCCTCTAGCTTTCATCCAGATCATACCACTCGATCCATTGTCTACAGCCAAGCGCTACGATATAACCGCATTTGCTCCAACCCCTCAGACAGAGACAAACACCTACAAACACCAAGATCTCTATCATGCATTCCTACAACTACAATACCCACCTGCTGAAGTGAAGAAACAGATTGACAGAGCCAGAAGAGTACCCAGAAGTCACCTACTACAGGACAGGCCCAACAAAGAAAACAACAGAACGCCACTAGCCATCACCTTCAGCCCCCAACTAAAACCTCTCCAACGCATCATCAAGGATCTACAAGCTATCCTGAAGGACGAGCCATCGCTCTCACAGATCTTGGGAGACAGACCAGTCCTTGCTTACAGACAGCCCCCCAATCTGAAGCAAATACTCACCAGCAACCACACACCACACAACAGAACCACTAACCCAGGAACCTATCCTTGCAACAAAGCCCGTTGCCAACTCTGTCCACATATCTATTCAGGGGATACCATCATAGGGCCTAATCACATCAGCCACACTATCAGAGGCTCGTTCACCTGCGCATCTACCAATGTGATATATGCCATCATGTGCCAGCAATGCCCCTCTGCCATGTACATTGGCCAAACTGGACAGTCTCTACGTAAAAGAATGAATGGACACAAATCAGACGTCAAGAATTATAACATTCAAAAACCAGTTGGAGAACACTTCAATCTGTCTGGTCACTTGATCACAGACCTAAGAGTGACTATACTTCAACAAAAAAGCTTCAGAAACAGACTCCAACGAGAGACTGCTGAATTGGAATTAATTTGCAAACTGGATACAATTAATTTAGGCTTGAATAGAGACTGGGAGTGGATGAGTCATTACACAAAGTAAAACTATTTCCCCATGGTATTTCTCCCCCCCCACCCCACCCCCCACTGTTCCTCTGATATTCTTGTTAACTGCTGGAATTAGCCTACCTTGCTTGTCACCATGAAAGGTTTTCCTCCTTTCCCCCCCCTGCTGCTGGTGATGGCTTATCTTAAGTGATCACTCTCCTTACAGTGTGTATGATAAACCCATTGTTTCATGTTCTCTGTGTGTGTGTGTATATAAATCTCTCCTCTGTTTTTTCCACCAAATGCATCCGATGAAGTGAGCTGTAGCTCACGAAAGCTTATGCTCTAATAAATTTGTTAGTCTCTAAGGTGCCACAAGTACTCCTTTTCTTTTTGCGAATACAGACTAACACGGCTGCTACTCTGATAACTGTGGTATGTAATTTCTCTTAAATCAACTTCTGTCCCAGGTGACTAGAGGATAGCTAATACAATTCCTATTAAAAAAAAAAAAAAAAGGCTCCAGAGGCAATACTGAAAATGACAGGCCAGTAAGATTAATTTTAGTACCAGGCAAACTGGTTGGAATCATAGCAAATAGAATTATTAGGCACATATAAACACAATATCTTGGGAACATGTCAACATGGCTTTTGTAAAGGGAAATCATGCTTCAACTATCTATTAAAATTCTTTGAGGATGTCAGTGAGCATGTGGACAAGGGTGATTTAGTCGATATAATGTACCTGGACTTTCAGAAAGCCTTTAATAAGGTCCCTCACTAAAGGCTCTTAGGCAAAGCAAGCAGTCATGGATAAAAGGGAAGTATCCTCATGAATCATAACTGGTTAAAAGATGACAAAAATCAAAGGGTAGGAATAAATGGTTAGTTTTCACAATGCAGAGAGGTAAATAGCAGGATCCTCCAGCAGTACTGGGACCGGTGCTGTTCAACATGATCAATGATCTGGGAAAAGGGTGAGGTGAGGTGGCAAATAACTATCCTGAGTAATTTTGTAAGTCCAAAGCTGCCTGTGAAGACTTACAAAAGATCTCACAATACTGAGTGACTAAGGAACAAAATGGCAGATGAAATTCAAAATTCATAGATGAAAAGTAATGAATATTGGAAAAATATTATCCCAACTATACATACAAAATGATGGGTCTAAATTATCTGTTTCCACTCAAGAAAGATCTTGGGTTCATCACAGATAATTCCCTTAAAACAAATGCTCAATGTGCAGCAGCAGTCAAAAAAATCTAACAAAATATTAGGAACCCTTAGGGAAGGGATAGAAAATATAACGCCACTATATAAATCCATGATACACCCACATCTAGAATACAGATGCATGTAGATCTGGTTGCCCCATCCCCTCCTCCCCCCAAAAAAGGATATAAGAATTGGAAAAGGTATAGAGAAGGGCAATAAAAGTGATTTGAGGTGTGGAACAGCTTCTATATGAGGAGAGATCAAAAGAAGATTGGGACTGTTCAGTTTAGAAAGAGACAGCTACGGGGGTGGGAATGTGATAGATGTCTACAAAATCATGAATGGTAGAGGAAGTGAATGGGGAAGTGTTATTTACTCCTTCACATAACACAAGTATCAGGGAGTCAGCCAATTAAATTAATAGACAGTAGGTTTAAAACTAACAAAAGGAAACATTTCTTCTTCACACAGTACATAATCAACCTGTAGAACTCTTTGCCAGGAGATGTTGTGAAGGCCAAAAATATAAAACTTATCCAATTCTTTTTAGAGCTAAGTTCATGGAGGATAGATCCATCACTAGCTATTAGCCAAGACTGTCAGGGATGCAACTGCACACTCTGGGTGTCCCTAAACCTCTGACTGGCAGAAGCTGGGACTGGGCGACAGAGGATAGATCACTCAAAATTTCCCTGTTCTGCTCATTCCCTTGGAAGCATGTGGACGGGCCACTGTCAGAAGACAGGATACTGGGCTAGATGGACCATTAGTCTGACCTCACACAGCCATTCTTGTGTTATTATGTCATGTTTTTATGTCACCAACAAAAATTTGGAGGGCCACAGACTAGGGGAATATCTCCACTTATGAGGGCAAGGTGTGCAGGATATTACTATATACCCTGTCATTTAAACACAGGGCAACTATTACTGTTTACATAGCTCCCCTGTTAGGAGTCCAAGGAAGAAGGAAAGCCCTGAATAATTTTAACTAGCATTAATCTAGTTGCAAATTCCCTAGTAACATGAGCAAGACGCAGGCAGTTGCCTAGAGTATGGCTCCTGCACTGGCAAAATTTCACTCAGCTACTACAGTGCTCCTGGAATTAAGTAATGGGAACACAGAGGCATAAAAAGCATCAAGGAGTTACTCAAGTGTGGTCAATAGGTCTGGACATTCAGAAAACTACATGGGAACATATCAATATAAACATTACCAGGCTTTTCAGGCACAGGGGGCCAGATCCTCAGCTGGTCCAATTAGATATGGATCTAGCCCTAAATTAGGATCTTCCCTTAATTTATGGCAAGGTAGATTCAGATTAGGTACTAGAAAAACTGTCTAACTACAAGGCTAGTTAAGCACTGGAACAGGGTACCTAAGGAGGCTGCAGAATCCCAACACTGGAGGCTTTACAAGAGCAGGTTATACAAACACCTGTCAGAGAGGATCTAGGTTATTTGATCCTGCTGCAGCACAGGTATGTCCAGCCCTTTATTTCTATAATCCCATCATCATGTTGCTCCACAAACATGTTGCATTCTGAGGGGAGGATAAGTTGTTCATCAACCACGAATCAGAATTTCAGGAGCACAGGCAGCGACGTTCATGGCCCAAAGGACCATCATTTTACCAGCACCAGCCAGTTTCAGATCAAAAAGTAAGGAACATTCCCTTCAAACAAATCACCACCAACCCATCTCCCATAGAGAGTGGTGAGTCCGTTCCAGTCACAAAAAACCCCCACCCCCCGACTTCCCCCCTCAGAATCCCCAACCTATCCAACCCCCTTTGCTCTTTGTCCCCTGACTGCCCCCTCCCGGGACTCCCCACCCCTAACCGTCCCCTGGGACCCCACCCCCATCCAACCCCCCCCGCTCCCTGTCACCTGACTGCCCCAACCCCTATCCACACCCCCGACTGGCCCCCTGGGACTCCCATGCCCTATCCAACCCCCCTGCTCCCCATCCCCTGACTGCCCCCCCAAAAAACTTCAACCCCATCCAACCACCCCCTGCTCCCTGTCCTCTGACTGCTGCCCCAGGATCCCCTGCTCCCCATCCCCTTACCACGCCGGAGTCAGCCACGCCACCGCGCTGCACAGGAAGAGCGGTGGGCCAGAGCCTTGGCGACGCGACGGCGTGGCTGCATGGGAGGGGGAACAGTGAGGGAGGAGCCGGGGGCTAGCCTCCTCGGCCAGAGCTCAGGGACCGGGCAGGATAGTCCTGTGGGCTGGATGTGGCCCGCAAGCCATAGTTTGCCCACCTCCGGGCGATAGCATCCCTCAGAATGTTCTGCAAATCACAAGCCTAGTATTCTCTGTTTTCCACCAGGTCTACCCTAGTGTTTAATAAGGAGTTCTCCTTAGCTAATCTGACATCATATTGCTATGTTACTCCAAAAGAACTCTAAGCCAAAGATCTTGTCATCAGTAGTAAACTGGGAGCCCAGTTTGCTTCAAATTGAGAAGACGGATTCCTGGAAGACATCAAACCTTCCTGATATTGCATCGCTCGCCTTTTTTAAAGGGTTTTTTCTAGCTTCTGAAAATGTAAAGCTGCTTCCTTGGATGTAGAAAAAGTAGAAGCAGCTGGAAGCATTGAAACTGTCCAGTTCATTTGATACAGCTTGCTTGGTCTTAGGCAGACTGAAATCTTCCATTAACAGATAAGTCAACAAGGAAGAGGAGTAAACAGGAAAGCTAGTTGTCAGGAAAGCTTTGTGCAAGCCCATGATTTAGTTGCATATCAAGACAGCAGGTGGGAACTTGGGCAACAGTAGTGAACATGACTTTCCACTTTGTCAAATTTGCCTCCCTAATGTTCTCAGTCTAATATACCAAGACAAGTACATTTATCGCTTTCTTCTCTCCCACCCTTCCCGCTTAACTTGCTGCTAATATATGGGTCCATTAGGCCTCACCCACTCCCTGAGATTTACTATTGTTATAACAAAAGCACATAGGCAAGTGTTGTATTGTGTGAACGAACCAATTACCACTAAGAAATGCCCAGAAGTACAGCACTCACACCACTGTACAGTACATTAAGTTTAAAAAAAAAAAAAGCGTTTTACTAAAGTGTTTTACCCAACTTCATAAATCCTGAACAATTCAACTGTTTCAGAAGCTATTTTCAACAGATGAAAAATTTAAAAAGAGGGTTTACCTTTTCGCCTTTTACTCCACTACAGTCACATTTGGATCCTGATGTACATCCATGGCAAGCCTTAAGAGAAATAAAAAGGCATTAAAGCTTTTAATTGCAGATTGAACGCTACTCCTATGCAAGAGTGCACTAACTATTTTTAAATGTCTTAAATACTAGTTTTAAAATCCATACAAGTCATCTAGCCTCCCCATGTGGTCAAACTGGATATAGTTTATGAAAAGCTTTGAGGCAGACTAGTTTTATACATCATGCCCAAGGTGGGAGGTACCCTATATTGTAAAATTTATGCATGCAATGACATCAGCCTGGGGAAACAGAGCAAGTTTCTAATCTAAGATTTATTTATTTATTTTTTACACTAGTAAGGTACTAACATAGCTTTCCTGGCCAGGTTCCAGATCTGGGAAGAACATTTCAGTAAGGGCTCCAGCCACCAGATGGCACTTTAACAGTATTTACACAGCTGAGACCAAATCTTAACAGGTTGGATTTATCAAGAGGCTAATGGAAAGGTACTTATTACATGATGAATTCCACTTCTACAGCCCAGTTACCATCAGAACTATAAAAACATACCACCAGGCATATCCCCATCAACTGTGTATCTGTGTAGAGCATGATAAAGTAGGCTACAAAGGGTCATTCTGGTATAAAGGGGAGAGCTCATTCTTGCTCAGATCTGAGCAAGAGCGTCAATTGGTGATACCCAAGCCAGATCACACTATTACATCACATTCACTTAATTTCTAACCTATTTTCCTTCAACATCTGTTACAGAACTCCAGAGTTTTTCAAAGATATGATTAGACTCACTGGCACGTGGGTTCTTTAATTTCCCCCACGGGAGCCCCCTGCCTCCCAGCTGGAGATCAGCAGATGAAGTGTTTTGTAGCATGACATGTCTATACTGATATGTAGTGATTGTTAAGCTTTTTTACAGTTAGATAATCACAAGCAGTAACACTAGAATGGTCACAATTTGGAATAGTTGGATTTGTTCTAGACAAATGTTATTACTAAAGTACAGCAGGTTTCAGAGTGATAGCCTTGTTAGTCTGTATCAACAAAAAACAACAAGGAGTACTTGTGGCACCTTAGAGAGTAACAAATTTATTTGGGCATAAGCTTTTGTGGGCTAAAACTCACTTCATCAGATGCATGGAGTGGAAAATATAGTAGGAAGGTATGTGTGTGTGTACAGAGACACACACACGAAAAGACAGAGGTTGCCTTACCAATTCTAAACAAGACAATTCAATTTAAGTGGGCTATTATCAGCAGGAGAAAAAAAATCACTTTTGTAGTGGTAATCAGGGTAGTCCCATTTCAAACAGTTGACAAGAAGGTGTGAGTAACAATAGGGGGAAAAATTAGCATGGGGAAATTAGCTTTTAGTTGGTGTAATGACCCATCCACTCCCAGTCTTTATTCAGGCCTAATTTGATGGTATCCAGTTTGCAAATTAATTCCAGTTCTTCAGTTTCTCGTTGGAGTGTTTTTGAAGTTTTTCTGTTGAAGAATTGCCACTTTTAAGTCTGTTATTGAGCGACCAGGGAGGTTGAAGTGTTCTCCGACTGGTTTTTGAATGTTATAATTCTTGATGTCTGATTTGTGTCCATTTATTCTTTTGTGTAGAGACTGTATATTGGCCAAACCAGACATGGCAGAAGGGCATTGCTGGCACATGATGGCATATAATCACATTGGTAGATGTGCAGGCAAATGAGCCCCTGATGGTGCGGCTGATGTGGTTAGGTCCTATGATGGTGTCTCTTGAATAGATGCGGACAGAGTTGGCAACAAAGTTTGTTGCTGGGAGATATTCCTGGGTTAGTGTTTTTGTTGTGTGGTGTGTAATTGCTGGTGAGTATTTGCTTCAGGTTGGGGGGGCCGGGGGCTGTTTGTAAGAAAGGACTGGCCTGTCTCAAGGTCTGTGAAAGTGAGGGATCATCCTTCAGGATAGGTTGTAGATCCTTGATGTTGTGCTGGAAAGGTTTTAGTTGTGGGTTGAAGGTGATGGCTAGTGGCATTCTGTTACTTTCTTTGTTAGGCCTGTCCTGTAGTAAGTGACTTCTGGGTACTCTTCTGGCTCTGTCAATCTGCTTCTTCACTTCAGCAGGTGGGCACTGTAGTTTTAAGAACGTTTGCTAGAGATCCTGTAGGCGTTTGTGTCTGACGGACTGGAGCAAATGAGGCTGTATTTTAGAGCTTGGCTGTAGACAATGGATCATGTGATGTGGTCTGGACGGAAGCTGTAGGCATGTAGGTAAGTACAGCACATGCGTTAAACTTTGCAATACAACTTTTCAACAACATTTTATACAAAGTAAGTTTCAGTCAAATAGGCACAGCTCTTTGCGTGTCAGACCTTCGGTATGCCATGCTAGAACTATTTTTCCTTATCAGAGCCTTGCTAAAACATGACCCATCACCTACCTGGCACTGGGAACATACTGGCTCATAGCCTAAACAGATTATTAAGCCTCAGACTGAAAAACAGAACTTCATTTACCTGCAGCTATGCTAATCTGGGATGGCGTTAATTGTTGAGTGAGACAACTGAGGTTGTGTCAGCTATCACAATTCTAGTACAACTGCATTAAGTCACTGAGACATACCCCAAGTTCTCCATTTTTCAGTTATAAGTAATTCCTGTATTTGGAACGGTTAAAGTCTCAAATCCTTTGATCGGTAGAAGCTGAGTAAAACAGGATCAGACTCATTGATTAGGGTAGGATCGCATCATGCAATTTAGTATCCTAAGGGCCAAGAACTCTATTCAACAGCTGAATAGAACACAGACTGTAAATTTGTTTTTAAAAGTAGTTTTAAGATTAATTCTACTATCAATTTTTTTTTAAATGGGATTAAGATTAGTTACATGTGACATTACTGTCCCCCACCACAATACAGGCACTAAAAAGCAAGGATATCTAAAGTTATGGAATATCTAACTGTGCTATAAATGCCCACAGAGCAGATTTCCAGTGGCAAACTCCATAACACAACATAGAACTTTCTGCTGCCTCCAACAGATAAGGGAACACACTGCACATTAATTTCCCTCACAATATAATGCAAAAACAATTCCAACCTCAGCAACAGTAGCAAACATTTATTGCTGTCAGATGCATGCTGGTTTAGTGCATACAGGACACATGAAATCATAATTAAGGTTTTGCATTATAACACAAGTGCTAGGTTTTGTTTTGGGGTTGAGGCAAGGGAGAGAAAAAACTGTCACACAACAAAACTCAGTCCCTTTCAAACAAACAGTTTGTCCATGGAATTTCCTAGGTTTTTAAATGGCAAAATGCAGGAGGGTTACAGGGGGAGGATATGAAAAGGAATATGCATTACCTTGGTCTTCCACATGGCCAACAGGGATGTGAGAAGAACAGGGATGTTTAGGGTAGAAGGAGAATTCTGGGTTCCATCCTATCACTAGCAGAGTGTCTCAACCCCCTCTCAGGCCTGACCTACACTAGAATATTAAGTCGGTTTAATGACAATGCTCTGATGTGTGAAAAATCCACACCCCAAGCAGTGTTGTTAAGTGGACCTAACCCCCAGAATTCTTCCATCAACCTAGCTACCTCCTCTTAGAGGTGGAGTACCTATGCCAAACAGGAGAATCTTTGCATTGGCAAAGGTGGTGCCTACACTGAAGTGCTACAGAGCCCCAGTTGCACTGCAGCAGTTGCACCACTGCAGTTTTTTTTTAAGTGTGGACATACCTTTATTACATCTCTATGAATAAGACAGTGGAAGGAAGCAAATTGCACCTCACCAATGCTAGAGACACCTCAAAACAATTTCTGTATGTAAAATATGCAGAGCGAGCCAGATTGAAAGTTGACTGAACTTCAACTAGCTTTGGAGAAATCCCATGTTTTCAATACGAGTTCTTGCTAATTGGCATCAAAGCCAGTTCTTGCAAAAGGCAGACATAATATTGCCAGTATTCAGCAGTAGGAACCAGGATACCAAGAGATAAAATACATCCTTCCCTGTAATGCGATTTATTAGAACAGATCTCTATTAAGGTGTACTACATCAAGCTGTCCTTAAAGTAGAGCTAAAAGGTTCTTCCCTCCCTTAGCCTGCTTCCATTTTAAATAAAGTCTCCCCGCACCCGCATCTGCTTTTTTGTATGGTGGGGCTATAAACATTCAAAACAAACAAACCTTTTTGATCAAAATTAAGGAATTCTTCATTTCTGCCTTTGACTGCACTCGAGAGCCTTTGCTATGCTAAGGCTGGACTCCTTCCATTTTGAGCAATACCTTTACTTAGCATGTTTGAGAAAAGTAACGAGCGTCCAGGCTAGACATTCTATTGAAGGGCACGGTGAGTTCTGAATGCCTGGTTCATATGCTTTATCTGAGGTGAATGTGATCTTCAGCAATTTCAGAATAAGAGAAGGAAGCTATAAGACACCTGTCTGAAGGATAGAGAAAACAGTTTTTAGATGGTACTGCAATCAGATGTCAGTCATTTCAGACTAAAAATCCTTGTATGAATTATTCACTCAGTGCATCAGGCGAGATTTCCCTAGCAATCTCACTTATCTTCCTGTTTATAGGTTATTCTAATCCCCAAGATGTGTAGAGCTAGAATTTGGCAGGTAGTCCAGGTGAAAAAGACAGAAATCTGTTAGGTGATAACCAACAAGTCAGATACCGAAAAAAAACAAAGGAGACCCATTTCATCTGCAAACTGAGTTGTTGGTTTAGGTTCTTTTGGTAATATTAAGGTCACTTCTAAATGGAAAAAGTGTGCACAAGAAGCAGGCTGCTGAAATACAACACATTGTACAGTACACCAGGGTTTAAATTTTTTTTATTTTTATTTATTATTTATTTATTTATTTATTTGCCAGACACCTACTAATCAGAAGATTAAAGCTACAAGCCAGAGCCTGAAGAGTTTTGGTATCACAAGTTTACTGTTAACATGTGTCATTGAAGTATCCACAATTATGCCAGGAATATCTCCTCCTCTGCAACAGTGACAATTTCTTATTTAAATCTCCAAACAAGCTTCAGGACCATTTTTACAATACAAGCCTTCTTTCTCAACATCAGGGTTCCCATGCCTGGGGAAACAAAGGTCAGCATGGTAAAAGTCAGTCTTCTGCATGGCTACAGCCTTCAACTTGACCTAGTTGATAACTGCTGAAGGGGAAAGCATACATATTAGTGAGAAATAATGCAGTGAAAGGTGCTGAATTCGCAGGCCTGTAAAATGAATTGAAAAAATAACTATATAGCACCTTTCAGCAGAGGGTGTCGGAGCATTGCAAGAATATTTATCAGGCCTCACTGAGCCCCCATGGAGGTAGTTATTCCTCTATTTTACAGGTGGGGAAACTGAAGCAAAGAGGCAAAAGTGATTTACTCAATATTACACAGCAAGTCAGCAGTGATATTGGGAACAGAACCCAGGAGCCTTTGTTCCCAGTCAGCTGCTTTAGTCACAAGATCACGTTCTGCGTACCATAACAGCTGCAGCATGGACAGCATCAATCTATGAAACAGCAAAGACTGTGTGCGTAGGAATGTGACTTGACCTGAAGGATCTACCTCCGAGAAGAGTTCGTTCTCCAGGCCCACTCTAACCTTTATCCTCTGAGAGTGGGGGGGGGGGGGAAGGGAGCAGTATGTAAAAATATTACAAGAAATGCTTAGTTTCAATGGTTACAGATTCCACATTGTTTCCAAAGGGTATGTAGGAAAAACAGCTGAATTTGTGTTTATTATCCCTGCCATTTCCTTTGCCATGACTCAGACAATAAAACATGATCAAGGGCTGTAAGGATATGTCTACACTATGAAATTAGGTCGAATTTATAGAAGTCGGTTTTGTAGAAAGCGTTTTTATACAGTCGAGTGTGTGTGTCCCCACACAAATGCTCTAAGTGCATGTAGTCGGCGGACTGTGTCCATAGTACCGAGGCAACAGTCAACTTCCATACCTTTGCACTGTGGGTAGCTATCCCATTTGAATTCTGGGTAGAAATCCCAGTGCCTGATGGGGCTAAAACATTGTCGCAGGTGGTTCTGGGTACATATCGTCAGGCCCCTATTCCCTCCCTCCCTCCATAAAAGCAAGGGCAGACAATTGTTTTGCGCCTTTTTTCTTGAGTTACCTTTGCAGACGCCATACCACGGCAAGCATGGAGCCCGCTCAGCTAACCGTCACTGTATGTCTCCTGGGTGCTGGCGGACATGGTACTGCATTGCTACACAGCAGCAGTTTGCCTTTTGGCAGCAGACAGTGCAGTATGACTGGTAGCTGTCGTTGACGTAGTCCTGGGTGCTCTTTTAACCGGGTGCCTGGGCAAACATGGGAGTGACTCAGCCAGGTCATTTCCCTTGTTTCGTCTCATGGCGATCGAATCCTACCAGCAGTGCACTGTCTTTTAATCTGCAGCTAGCAGAAAACGATGGCCATAGTCATACTGCACCGTCTTCTGCCGAGCACCCAGGAGGTGACAATGGCTAGCAGTCGTACTGCACAGTCTGCTGCCAGCATGATGTATAAAGATAGATGAAGTGGCTCAAAACAAGAAATAGACCAGATTTGTTTTTTATTCATTTTCTCCTCCCTCCATGAAATCAAGGGCCTGCTAAACCCAGTTTTGAGTTCTATCCTTGAGGCGGCCATTCAGTTTCTCGCAAAGCCACCCCCTTTGTTGATTTTAAATTCCCTGTAAGCCACCCCTGTAAACCATGTCGTCAGTCACCCCTCCCTCCATCAGGGCAACAGCAGACAATCGTTCTGCGTCTTTTTTCTGTGCAGATGCCATACTACGGCAAGCATGGAGCCCGCTCCAATCACTTTGGCAATCAGGAGCACATTAAACACCACACAGATTATCCAGCATATGCATATGCAGCACCAGAACCTGGCAAAGCAAAACTGGGCGAGTAGGCGACATCAGTGCAGTGACGAGAGTGATGAGGACATGGACACAGACTTCTCTCAAAGCACGGGCCCTGCCAATGTGGGCATCATGGTGGTAATGGGGCAGGTTCATGCGGTGGAATGCCGATTCTGGGCTCAGGAAACAAGCACAGACCGGAGGGACCGCATAGTGTTGCGGGTCTGGGATGATTCCTAGTGGCTGCAAAACTTTCGCATGCGTAAGGGCACTTTCATGGAACTTTGTGACTTGCTTTCCCCTGCCCTGAAGCGCAAGAATACCAGGATAAGAGCAGCCCTCACAGTTGAGAAGTGAGTGGCAATAGCCCTGTGGAAGCGTGCAAAGCCAGACAGCTACCAATCAGTTGGGAATCAATTTGGAGTGGGCAAATCTACTGTGGGGGCTGCTGTGATGCAAGTAGCCAACACAATCAAAGATCTGCTGATATCAGGGGTAGTGAGCCTGGGAAATGCGCTGGTCATAGTGGATGGCTTTGCTGCAATGGGATTCCCTAACTGTAGGGAATCCATCTCTATCTTGGCACCAGAGCACCAAGCCAGCAAGTACATAAACTGCAGGGGTACTTTTCAATAGTGATCCACCAGTGCTTGCAGCACAAGGGACGTTTCACCAACATCAACGTGGGATGGCTGGGAAAGGTACATGACGCTCGCATCTTCAGGAACTCTGGTCTGTTTCAAAAGCTGCAGGAAGGGACTTTCTTCCCAGACTAGAAAATAACCGTTGGGGCTGTTGAAATGCCTGTAGTTATCCTTGGGGACCCAGCCTACCCCTTAATACCATGGCTCATGAAGCTGTACACAGGCAGCTTAGACAGTAGTCAGGAGCTGTTCAACTACAGGCTTAGCAAGTGCAGAATAGTGGTAGAATGTGCATTTGGATGTTTAAAAGCGCGCTGGCGCAGTTTACTGTCTTGGTTAGACCTCAGCGAAACCAATATTCCCACTGTTATTACTGCTTGCTGTGCGCTCCACAGTATCTGTGAGAGTAAGGGGGAAGACATTTATGGCGGTGTGGAAGGTTGAGGCAAATCGCCTGGCTGATGGTTTACGCACAGCCAGACACCAGGGCGGTTAGAAGAGCACAGGAGGGTGCGGTGCGCATCAGAGAAGCTTTGAAAACCAGTTTCATGACTGGCCAGGCTATGGTGTGAAAGTTCTGTTTGTTTCTCCTTGATGAAACCCCCCGCCCCTTGGTTCACTCTACTTCCCTGTAAGCTAACCACCCACCCCACCTCCCTTCGATCACCGCTTGCAGAGGCAATGAAGTCATTGATGCTTCACATTCATACATTCTTTATTAATTCATCACACAAATAGGGGGATAATTACCAAGGTAGCCCAGGAGGGGTGGTGGAGGAGGGAAGACAATGCCACGCAGCACTTTAAAAGTTTAAAAAAAAAAAAACCTTATTGAATGCCCAAGTAACAGAAGGCTGGCAATCCTCTGGGGTGGAGTGGCTGGGTGGCCGGAGGCCCCTCCACTGTGTTCATGGGTGTCTGGGTGAGGAGGTTATGGAACTTGGGGAGGAGAGCAGTTGATTACACAGGGGCTGTAGCAGCCGTCTGTGCTCCTGCTGCCTTTCCTGCAGCTCAAACATATGCTGGAGCATATTAGTTTGATCCTCCAGCAGCCTCAGCATTGAATCCTGCCTCCTCTCATCACACTGCCACCACCTTTCAGCTTCAGCCCGCCACCTCTCCTCCTGGTCATTTTGTGGTTTCCTGCACTCTGACATTGTCTGCCTCCATGCATTCATCTGTGCTCTGTCAGTGTGGGAGGACAGCATGAGCTCAGGGAACATTTCTTCTAATCTTCGCTAGCCTCTGGGAAGGAGAAGATCTTGTGATCCTTGAAACATGCAGCTGGTGGAGGGAAAAAAAAGACAGTGGTATTTGAAAAGACATTTTATAGAACAATGGGTACACTCTTTCACAGTAAACCCTGCTGTTAACATTACATACATAGCACATGTGCTTTTGTTACAAGGTCGCATTTTGCCTCCCCCCACCGCGTGGCTAACAGTGGGGAAGATTTCTGTTCAGCCATAGGCAAACAGCCCAGCAGGAAGGAGCACCTCTGAATGTCCCCTTAAGAAAAGCACCCTATTTCAACCAGGTGACCATGAATGACATCACTCTCCTGAGGATAATACAGAGATAAAGAACGGATGTTGTTTGAATGCCAGCAAACATACACTGCAATGCTTTGTTCTACATTGATTCCTGAGTACGTGCTACTGGCCTGGAGTGGTAAAGTGTCCTACCATGGTGGATGGAATAAGGCTGCCCTCCCCAGAAACCTTTTGCAAAGGCTTTGGGAGTATATCCAGGAGAGCCACGAATGCCAGGGCAAATCATTAAACATGCTGGCTTTTAAACCTTGTATAATATTTTTAAAAGGTACACTCACCAGAGTGTCCCTTCTCCGCCTGGTGGGTCCGGGAGGCAGCCTTGGGTGGGTTCAGGGAGGTACTGGCTCCAGGTCCAGGGTGAGAAACAGTTCCTGGCTGTTGGGAAAACCGATTTCTCCACTTGTTTGCTGTGAGCTCTCTCCTCATCGTCGTCGTCTTCCTTGGCCCAAAAACCTGCTTCCGTGTTGCCTCCATTTCCATTGAAGGAGTCAGACAACACAGCTGGGGTAGTGGTGGCTGAATCCCCTAAAATGGCATGCAGCTCATCATAGAAGTGGCATGTTTGGGGCTCTGACCCAGAGCGGCCGTTTGCCTCTCTGGTAGGCTTGCCTCAGCTCCTTAAGTTTCACGCGGCACTGCTTCGGGTCCCTGTTATGGCCTCTGTCCTTCATGCCCTGGGAGATTTTCACAAATGTTTTGCCATTTTGAAAACTGGAATGTAGTTCTGATAGCACGGATTCCTCTCCCCATACAGCGATCAGATCCTGTACCTCCCGTTCGGTCCATGCTGGAGCTCTTTTGCGATTCTGGGACTCCATCATGGTCACCTCTGCTGATGAGGTCTGCATGGTCACCTGCAGCTTGTCACACTGGCCAAACAGGAAATGGAAATTCAAAAGTTTGCGGGCCTTTTCCTGTCTACCTGGTCAGTGCATCTGAGTTGAGAGTGCTGTCCGGAGTGGTCACAATGGAGCACTCTGGGATAGCTCCCAGGAGACCTATACTATCTAATTGCGTCCACAGTACTCCAAATTCGACCCAGCAAAACCGATTTCAGCGCTAATCCCCTTGTCGGGGGTGGAGTAAGGAAATCGATTTTAAGAGCCCTTTAAGTCAAAAAAAGGGCTTCGTCATGTGGACGGGTGCAGGGTTACATCGATTTAACGCTGCTAAATTCGATCTCAACACCTAGTGTAGACCAGGGCTAAGTAATTTATTGGAGGCGAGCTAATCCTTTCCACTGGGCTTTCCCGACAGCTTCTACTCAACTGAGTCACTGTGCTCTGAGTAAGCTCCTTTCATTAGCGTATACAAGAAGGATTGGTATTGGTTTTCTGGTCAAAGGATAATTCCTGTAGGACATGAGAAATCCTTTGAGTCTTAAGTAGCGCATGGAGGCCTGTTTTATGCCATGGATATCAGTCTTACAGATTTTAGCATAGGTTTCAGAGTAGCAGCCGTGTTAGTCTGTATTCGCAAAAAGAAGAGTACTGGTGGCACCTTAGAGACTAACAAATTTATTAGAGCATAAGCTTTCGTGAGCTACAGCTCACTTCATCGGATGTCCTAACACTCTAATGAAATACATATTTTGATTCAGAGCCGCTTTCTGCTCTCAGTAACAGACTTCACTGGGGTCATACTAGCATAATGTAGGCATGATGTGGCCCTCTATATCTGCTTTTGTGGTAACAAGTATGCTACCGATGGAACCTACATCATAGAAGTTCTGTCCAGCATAGCAGGAATAGATTTTTTTTTTTTTTTTTTTTTTTTTTTTTTTTTTTACTTGGGTACACCAAAGTGATTTTCAGAAAACTGTGCATTAAAAACACTAGGTCACAGTTTCTGCCAGCACAATCCAGGATGCAGCCAGCTGCTGTGACATCCTCTCTACTAGGGCAGGTTCAAACGGAGCTGTGTTGGCCAGGAATGAAGCATATTCCAGATGGCAAAAAAGGATCTGCTGGCTCAGCACTTCCAAGCTGCAGCCTCCACTGGCAGAAACTAAAGCTCCACACTCAATAGCAGACCTCCCTGTAGGAGGATGGATTGAAACCCTGTGGGAATCCCCCTGGGGCACAGCTTGTCTTGTTAAGTGTGGATAAATCTAGCCCCCTTTGAGAGTTTCTGTAGATTGGTTTAAGAAATTTACCTTCTATAGCAGAGGTGGGCAAACTACAGCCCACATCTGGCCCGCGGGACCATCCTGCCCAGCCCTTGAGCTCCTGAACAGGGAGACTAGTCCTCAGCCCCTCCCCTGCTGTTCCCCCTCTCCTGCAGCCACACCACGCGTGAGCGGCGTGGCTGGCTCCAGCCAGGCTGCAAGCTCCTGCTGCTCTCAGTGGCACGTTAAGGGGCAGTGGGTCCTGGGGGGGCGGTCATGGGATGGGGCAGTTGGATAGGGCGGAGGTTCTGGAGGGGGCCTGTCAGGGGGCAGGGGTGTGGATAGGGGTCAGGGCAGTTAGGGACAGGGGTCCTGGATGGGTCGGTGGTTCTGAGGAGGGCAGTCAGTGGGAGGGAGCAGATAGAGGGCAGGGGCCAGGCTGTTTGGGGAGGCACAGCCTTCCCTACCTGATTTTCCATACAGTTTCACCCCCCGACGTGGCCCTCAGGCCAAAAAAAGTTTGTCCACCCTTGTTCTATAGGTCAACTCTTCCCCCTTCCCATTTTCATCCCCCAGTGAGGGTCACCCTGAGCCTAGGTCTTCCCAAAAGACACCTGACCTTCAGTAAGACACCCATCTGAAGAAATAGTCTGGAGCCCAGAGGCTATCCAGCCCTCTGCCCTGCACATTTCCCTTGGGCTGACTGGAAACCCCATAAGTGACAGAATAAGAATTGAAAGAATGGCTGCAATCGTTTCAGCTGAAGTTCTGATGGTTGATAGGATGAAGTAGAGCAACTGCCAGCCAACACAACAAGGGTTAATGAGAGCCTCTGGGCCCAGCTAGCCCTGCCCCATTATGCCTGCAGCCAATGCCAGGCCTGGAGGGGGGAGAAAAGGAGAATGCCTGGCTCAGTGCAGGGCTGACTGGCAAAGGGGCAGGAACTAGCTTTCTCTCTACTCAAAGGGAAGAGCACTAGCCTGAGAGGAAGCACTGTCTTCCCCACTGCAGAAGACTCCGAAGGAGACCTAGGAGCCTCCAGCTCTGGAGGCAACTGAGTGGGCAAAGCCCCGGGACATTGTGGTGCTCTGCCTCACCAACTGGTAGCTACCCACCCAAATGAGCTTGGGACTGTGATGAGGCACTGCTCAAGACCCAGATGGCCCTACAGGAAGAAGACCGCCCAACTAAGTACACTAGAGTGGCCACACCCAAAACCAAACAGACGCTGGTTGAATTTGCTGCCCTGGGCTACTTTCCGACTCCCTGCTGGGAGGGCTGCCCCTCTTCAGGAGTTGACAACACAGGACCATGGGCTGGGACCCACTGGAGAGGGAGGGCCTGGGTCCCCCTACTTCTCCACCCCCGCCTTAAAGACCGAGACCCTGCACCCACTAGGCCCTCTGGGCTACCTATTACAGTTGGAGTTGGACTTAAACTGGCACTGTAATCAGAAAGTTGTTGCAGTTGACTTGTTCAACTGAATTGGGCCCACCTTATCTCATCAGGGCCTTGGCTCACAGGCTTGCAGGTGATAACACCACTAACTCAGTTCAACAGTTATGTACCTGGACCCCTGTCCAAAATTTATTTGCATTACCATAGCACCTAGGATCCCTACTCATGGACCAGGACCCTGTTGTGCAAGGCACTGTACAAACATGGAACAAAGACAATCCCTGCCCCAAAGAGTTTACAATCCAAGTATAAAGATAAGATACTGTGGACATGACTTACTACTAAATACAGACTCAAGTTAGGAGCCCCTTTGCAGCAGTTAAGCAGTCTCCTGGTTAGGTAGGCAAAATACAAAACACTAAACATGTATTTGTGCTCCTCAGAATTCTAAGTCTCTAAATGCAGAGGACAGGGTCTTACTTTTCCCCTCCCCACTTGAACTGTGGCAAGTACAAGAGTGTTTAAACCCAAACTTCCTTCATGAGCTGGAGGTCACATAACATTATCCAGAGCCCACACAGCAATGTTTGCTAGCCACAAGTGTTAATATGGCACCACTATTCTTACCTTGAGTCCACCGTGTTGGGATGGTGCCGAATTGGTGTGGCCATACTGAATGAATGCTGTGAGCACAACTTGACCTGACTTAAACATGGCTGAAAAACTGCAGAGGATCCTGGGAGCAGGGCCCATTTAAGCATAAGCAGATTTGATAAAGGACTGGCAAAGCCTGCATGTGTGATCGATATTGAACCTATTGGTTGGCAAATATGGGTCCATGCAAAAGTAAATATCACGTGCATAAAGTCCCAGCATGGAGCACAGGATGACCTGGTTATAGTGACCCAGCAAGGACACCAAGCAGAGGGCTGAAGTGAAAGATTGATAAGGGAGTGAATGTGGGATAATGTTCAGTTGGCATCACTCTGCAGTTTCCTCCTAAAGTATTAATTCGGTAAAAATTAGTAGCCACATGCTCACTGGGCATGCTTTTAAGACATGTGACTCCTTGGAGTATAAAAATCAAGCAAATTAAATTACTGTGGGGGATTCCTTAATTAACGCTTAAAGAAGCAATGCTGCTAGGCAGAGTAGCCAAAACTCTGCTCCGTGGGCTTGAGTAGGACTGTGAGCTAGAGGGGTCTCAAGGCAGCCAAGGCCTTGCCTCAAGGAAATCCGAGACAGACAGAGGACCGAGGAGACCAGACCTGGAAAGACGAGGTCGTTCATAGAATTGGTAACCACCTTCTCTGTTTGCCAAGCAGAAATTGTGTGAGGCTAGCACAGAGCCTGTTTGTGTATGTTTGTGAAAGAGAGGCTCACCAAGAGAAACGTATAGCTCTTTAATGTCTAACATAGGAGTTATGTGTTTAATGTAACCCTTTACCATTTGTGTAATTCCTTCTCAAATAAACTGCAGTGTATGCAAGTTAATTACTGTGGACCTTTTTCACTGGTAGGACAGTAATCTGCTCCACTAGGAGCCATTAAAGATTCATTCAGGAGTAGTACCCCCCTGATGCCAACACACGGCAGCATAGCACCTCCAGAAAGACAATAGATTGTGATAACAGACGAGATTAAGTTTGACACAGGAAACTGTTTGTTGTGTACAAACAAGTGTGCTTGATGAGGGGAGGGAGGAGAGTTAGAGGGCTGTTATTACAATGAGATGACCTTGTGGCACCTTAGAGACTAACATTTATCTGGGCATAAACTTTTTGTGGGATAAAACCCACTTCATCAGATGCATGGAGTGGAAAATACAGTAGCACGTATATATACACACAGTACATGAAGAGATGGGAGTTGCCTTATCAAGTGTGGGGGGGGAGGGGGTCAATGCTAACAAGATAATTCAATTAAACAGTAGAATACCAAGGGAGGAAACCAGATTCTGATTAGGGACTTCAGTGGAGTTATTCCAGTTTTACAATGACAAATAATATCAGAATCTGGGCAAAGGAATTTACAGTCTAAGTTATGCATTAGCCATACAGCCAGAGATTAAGACAGAGGTCCAACTCACTACTTTAGAAATGAGCTACAGCGGCACAAACCTCCAAGTGCAGGGAAATTTAAAGAAATTTTTTGGGATCAGAGTAGTGGAGAAACTACTGCACTACTATTCAGATTTAAGACAGCACTTGGGGAAGGGGGAGAATAAAAATCAGGTATTCCCTTGTACAAAGTATCAAGGAAAAAATGCAAGTGACAGAGCTTTAAAGATTTCTAAATGTCTTTTTAGACAAGGAGAAAAGATGCAGCTGTTTAGACACAGCCTGTGCCTATGTAAAAGGCAGAATATTTAATTCACCAGTGGAAATAGTGACACAGACTTGTACTTAAAGAGATGCTCTGCTCCTTCTAATCCCTATGCCAAATAGGATAAGAAGTTATCCAGTGCAGATTGAATGGAATAACTAGGGAAAACTCTAGCAAGGATACCTGTAAGATTTGCATCCATTTATTTCCATCCATTCTTCCTTAACATCTTCCTGTCTAGTACTATATAGTGTTATTTTTACCACGAAAGCAGTTATCTTGGGGATTCTCCAAGTTCCCACTCCTCCCCATTTTAACATATGGATACATTATTCTATCAACATATTGATGTAGGCTGTGAATCGAGTAACTGCAGGTTTTCAGTTTGGGCCCAATCCCAAAACCCTTTGAAGCACATGAATGATCCAGCATTAGAAACAGCAAAGGGTCAAGGAACAGCCAAGAACTGAAAGTTCTAGAGTCACTGCCTCTTTTGCAGTATACGGTTCCTTAACACAGCTGCATCTGTTGCACTCTCCAGGGCAGTGAAGGGCCACTCTGCACTTTTGCAATAGAGCGTATCTAAGTTATGACTAACATGCATGTGCTAGCTTCATATGCAGATTGAAGCCCATCAGGGAGCAAGATAACCATTTGACCCCTTTACACTATAAACACAGGTGACAGTGAGGAAAGCATTCTACAGCAGGGTGACAAAATAAACACACACCTTGGAAAATTCAAACTAAGTGGGAGGAATTATTCGAGTTATCTGGTTTACAACCCCAAAACCTGATCTCAAGAGCATTACCCAAATCTGAAGCCATATTCCAGAGTGGAGACGGGGGGGGGGGGGGGGGGGGGGGGGGAACAAACAGGCAGGACTATGCAGACTCCTCTCCCCATAATCTATGAATACTACACTAGGGTGCCAGTGTTTTCTGTCAATATTTGCAAAAAGCCACAGGACTAAGGCTTTTAATGACCTCATGAACATTTGTTCAAACATACAATCAATGGTATTTTTTTTTTTTTTTGCTAGGACACATTCTCTTCATTCATTAAACTGGTTCTATGACATTAGTTCCTATCTGAAGAATTCAAAAGTGATACTTCCTTTGTCTCACATACAAAGAAAGGTTTAAGGGCTCTTATCTATATATCAAACATTTATTGTCTCAGTTAACTTAAGTTCTACTATGGAGATCCACATAAAGGGCAAAACCACTCCTGCTGCTTAGAGCTCAAGATTTTCCTGATACTTTAGATTAAAACAAAGAAAAAAAATTTCCTAAAGGCATACATCCTTACTAGTGATTTCACTATCTTACCCCAGGTTTAGAAATACATCTCTCCAGACCATCAATTAGCATTCTTATCTGAGAAAGATCAGTTCTGCTTTTAAAAGCAGAACTGATTAGATTTTTTTTTAAGAACAATTTTATAAAAAGCCAATATTAGAAGATGTTGCTTTGCATGTAAAATGAATAGCAGCACAGTGTTTCAAGTTAAGGATTCTTATTGCAATGTTTGCAAACATTATAGCACTGGTTGTTTTCAATAGTAAGATGTGCCAAGCAGTTAAATTGAACAGAAGCAGAAGTGAACCTGACCACTTTGGAGTACAATGACATGGCTTAAATCTTAGACTTTGGTGGGAGAAGGAACCACAGCAGAAATATAAATCATGTCAAGCAACTCAAGTGGGGGTGTTTAAACACCACAACGAAATTCAGAGAGAAGTGTTAAATTAGAGGACACCTATGTTTTATGGCTACCAGACTGGGAGACTTTTTGTAGACCATTAAACTTTTCTGAACACTGGCACTAGACCAAAGACTAAAACTCCTTGGATAGCAAACAGGCTAAGTGTTTAGCTTTTGTAGTCATGTGACTGGCTATCATCAAGAGCCAGCCTAGCTATAGTGCCCTGCGGTTATAGCTCTGGGAATCTCTCTGCTTACAAGAGTCCAGAATACAAAGGTTGCTCGTTGGTCTGATATCCCAAAATAATTGGGACAGGATCTCTTCCCCTCCCCTCCTTTTTTTGTAAGGAAGGGTCATTGGGAGGGGGGAAGTTTGTTACTCCATTCTGGGACTTGGCCCCTTCATTATGAAGTTTAGACAATGGGCTGAAGTCTACAGCTATTAACATCCTGTGCAATCCCACTGGCTTCTACCAGGACTGCATGTGGTATTCACCCACAATTTCACCTAGTAACCACTGCAGTTACTTAGAGGTAATCAGCAACCTTGTTCTCACCGACTAGTTGGCCGTTCAATGTACTAGGTGACCAAGATCATAAATTTATAATGTCATATAAAAACAATTAACTGTTTATGCCTCTGTGATGGGGTACTGACTTTGGCCACTAGGCCAGACTGCCCATGTTATTGGGCCTTCCAAGGCCCAACGACCCCACAGAAGGGCCATCAGGAAACCCTGGGACACCAGAGGCAGGCCACCCCGTCTGAAGCCCTGATGATAGGAAGGCAAGGATGGTTGGACATTGACTGGGACTTCCTAGAAGAGCAAAGGGGAGACCCAACCCTCAGCTGGGTGTGGGAGCATGCAGCAGGCTCCACCCAGAAAGAGGATCAACCTCAGTGCCTTCCCCAAGGACCCTGGTTTGAGATCTGCAACGACTTTCTCTATGGGTTGGTCCAGCAACTACAGACTAAGGAAGTCCTGTGCCAACTGCTGGTCCCACAGCAGTTCCAGCGAGGCTTGCTCTACCTGGTCCACTCAGTACCTTGGGCCAGGTTCCTGGGGAGGGAGAAAATGCTGCAGGGGGTGGCCCAAAGATTCGTTTCACAGAATGTCAGGGTTGGAAGGGACCTCAGGAGGTCATCTAGTCCAACCTCCTGCTCAAAGCAGGGCCAATCCCCAACTAAATCATCCCAGCCAGGGCTTTGTCAAGCCTGACCTTGAAAACCTCTAAGGAAGGCGATTCCACCACCTCCTAGGTAACCCACTCCAATGCTTCACCACCCTCCTAGTGAAAAAGATTTTAACATCCAACCTAAACCTCCCCCATCATAACTTGAGACCATTACTCCTTGTTCTGTCATCTGCCACCACTGAACAGTCTAGATCCATCCTCTTTGGAATCCCCCTTCAGGTAGTTGAAAGCAGCTATCAAATCCCCCCTCATTTTTCTCTTCTGCACACTAAACAATCCCAGTTCCCTTAGCCTCTCCACATAAATCATATGCTCCAGCCCCCTAATCACTTTTGTTGCCGTCCGCTGGACGTTTTCCAATTTTTCCACATCCTTCTTGTTGTGTGGGGCCCAAAACTGGACATAGTACTCCAGATGAGGCCTCACCAATGTTGAATAGAGGGGAAATGATCACATCCCTTGATCTGCTGGCAATGCCCCTACTTATTCAGCCCAAAATGCCATTAGCCTTCTTGGAAACAAGGGCACACTGTTGATTCATATCCAGCTTCTCATCCACTGTAACCACTAGGTCCTTTTCTGCAGAACTGCTGCCTAGCCATTTGGTTTCTAATCTGTAGCAGTGCATGGGATTCTTCTGTCCTAAGAGCAGGACTCCACACTTGTCCTTGTTGAACCTCATCAGATTTCTTTTGGCCCAATCCTCTAATTTGTCTAGGGCCTTCTGTATCCTATCCATACCCTCCAGAATATCTACCACTCCTCCCAGTTTAGTGTCATCTGCAAAACTTGCTGAGGATGCAGTCCATGCCATCCTCCAGATCATTAATGAAGATATTGAACAAAACCGGCCCCAGGGGCACTCTGCTTGATACCAGCTGTCAACTAGACGTGGAGCCATTGATCACTACCTATTGAGCCTGACAATCTAGCCAGCTTTCTAGTCACCTTACAGTCCATTCATCCAGCCCATACTACTTAACTTGCTGGCAAGAATACTGTGGGAGACCGTATCAAAAGCTTTGCTAAAGTCAAGGGAAACCACATCCACTGCTTTCTCCTCATCCACAGAGCCAGATATCTCATCATAGAAGGCAATTAGGTTAGTTAGGCATGACTTGCACTTGGTGAATCCATGCTGACTGTTCCTGATCACTTTCCTCTCCTCTGAGTGCTTCAGAATTGATTCCTTGAGGACCTGCTCCATGATTTTTTCAGGGACTGAGGTGAGGCTGACTGGCCTGTAGTTCTTGGATCCTCCTCCTCCTTCCCTTTTTTAAAAATGGGCACTACATTAGCCTTTTTCCAGTCTTCCAGGCCCTCCCCCGATCGCCATGAGTTTTCAAAGATAATGGCCAATGGCTCTGTAATCACATCTGCCAACTCCTTTAGCACCCTCGGATGCAGCGCATCTGGTCCCATGGACTTGTGCTCATCCAGCTTTTCTATATAGTCCTGAACCACTTCTTTCTCCAGAGGGCTGGTCACCTCCTCCCCATGCTGTGCTGCCCAGTGCAGCAGTCTGGGAGCTGACCTTGTTTGTGAAGACAGAGGCCAAAAAAAAAAAAAAAAAAAAAGCAGAGTATATTAGCTTTTTCCACATCTTCTGTCACTAGGTTGCCTCCCTCATTCAGTAAGGGGCCCACTCTTTCCTTGGCTTTCTTCTTGTTGCTAACATACCTGAAGAAACCCTTCTTGTTACTCTTAACACTTGGAGTTGCAGCTAGCAAGAGATGTTATTTGGCCTTCCTGATTTCACTCCTGCATGCCTGAGCAATGTTTTTATACTCCTTCCTGGTCATTTGTCCAATCTTCCACTTCTTGTAAGCTTCATTTTTGTGTTTAAGATCAGCAAGGATTTCATGGTTAAGCCAAGCTGGTCGCCTGCCATATTTACTATCCTTTCTATAGATCGGGATGGTTTGTTCCTGCAGCCTCAATAAGAATACACCAAGTAGTGCGGGACTACTGAGCCTCTTGCCCAGAGTGTCAGAAAGGCAGCCCAAAGGGTGTACTGGGGGTCCCCCTTGTGCCCTCAACTGTGGTCGGGATCCCCTTCGAGTATATTGGCCTGCACTTAGTGGGGCCCCTGGAGAAGGGCAGCATGGGCCACAAGTATATCCTCATTGTAGTGGACTACTCAACGCAGTACCCAAAGGCTGTACCCTGTGGATTGCCACTGCCCCCACTATCACTAACGAACTCCTGCAGATCTTCACTAGAGTTGGACTACCATGCAAGATACATTAGTTCCCTGGTCTGTTGGTAACATCCAGGTTGATGGCAGAGCTAGGCCATTTGCTAAATATCCATGCCCTCAAAACCTCGGTCTACCACCCACAAACCGATAGGTTGGTGGAGCGATTTAATGGGAACCTGAAGTCTATGCTGAGGAAGTTTGTGGACAACGGACTCCGACACAGGGACAAGTTGCTCCCCGCACTCCCCTTCACTGTACGAGAGGTTCCACAGGCCTCCACTGGGTTTTCCCCGTTTGAACTCCTCTATGGCAGGCAGCCTAGGGGACTCCTAAATCTTGAGAGAGAGAGAGAGAGAGAGAGAGAGAGAGAGATGGGAAGAACAGGAAAGCCAGGCCAGGGGGGTCTGTCTACTATATACTATGGTTGCAGGAACAGCTCCAAGAGCTGGGTACCATGATGCAGGAGAACCTTTTAGTGGCCCAATGTGTTCAAGAGAACCAGTACAACCGGGTAATGAAGATGAGGACCTTTGAGACCGGTAACAACAAACAACAACAACAGAACCTCTCTTTGGAGTCTATGCTGCTGGCCAAGTGGCAGGGTCCCTTTGAGGTGACTAGACAGAGAGGTTGACTATGAGATATGGCTGCCAGGGCATCGGAGAGACATATGGGTCTACCATATGAACCTCCTCAAGGCCTGGAAGGAACAGGAGGGCCCGATGATCACCCCGTACTCCCCAGAGCCCAAGTTGGGGGTCACTGGCCGATGAATCTGCTGAGCCAGGACCAGTGACTATTGGCTAGGAGCTTGATCCCGAACAGCAGGAAAACTACGGCTACTAGTATATGCCTTCCCCACTGTCTTGTTGGCCCAGCCAGGGAAAACAAATATGACAAGCCATCACATTGCTATCATCCCCGACCAGAAGGTGAGAGAGAACCACTGCCTGCTCCCCAAAAAGATGTAGGCAGTTGTGCTGAAGGAACTAGAGATGATGCTAGCCCTGGAAGTGGTTGAGGAGTCCAGGAATGAGTGGCGAAGTCCCATAGTACTTGTCCCCAAGCCTGATAGAATGGTCAGGTTCTGCATTGACTTCAGAAAGATAAATGCCATCTCCTGGTTCAATGCGTATCCCATGCTATGGGTAGACAAATTCTGCATCACCCAGCCACTCAAGCAGTTTATCTCCACCTTAGACATAACCAAGGGATATTGGCAGATGCCTTTGACACCAGCCTCCCAGGAGAAGACAGCCTTTCCTACACCATTTGGCCTCTACCAATTTACCATGATGCCTTTTGATTTGCATGGGGCCACAGCCACCTTCCAGCAGCTCATGAACCAAATATTGAGTCCCCATAATTCACATGCTACTGTGTATATCAACAATATTGTCACTTATAGCACCGGCTGGAAGGCACATCTCCAACACATTGCCAACGTGCTGCAAAATTGGCCTCTCACAAAAATATTTTCCTAGCATGCCTTTCTGGAATCTGGCCCATTAAATTTGTCAGGGTTGACTAGATGCAGTCCTGAAGTGACCATTTTGCAGTTACCTGCTGCTTGGTGAATTTCCTTCTCTTCCCACCAGTAAGTACTTTCTTGGTATGTATTCTCCCCCCAAGATTCCTCTTCTTACTCTTAAGGAAAAGCTAGGGAGTTGACCAAGCCCAGCTACAGTAAAGTGGTTCAAAAGTCACATCCATTCCAAAATACTGGAGAAAGAGGTGCAGCACCATACCCATAGATGGTAGAAACAGATACTCAACTATGTGAGGAATTCATTACCTGATGTAGAATACACAGCTGTGCAAATTTTTTTTTTTAAAAAATGCCATTTCCTATAGCAAAGTCTAGAAAGAGCTTTCATCATGGTAAGTCACAGATGCTAAATAGTTACAGCTCGGTCTCCATTTCCAAGGAAAGGGGGAAAAAATTAAGTTTAGCCTGAATTCATTTCTGAGCGCCTGAGCAGACACAAATTGGTACCATCACCAAAATAAATTCAAGTATATACTCACACAGTTCTGCTTGCCAAGATCTGTGTAACTGAACACCTGCACAGTTAACTGGTTAAGGATTTACTACTCATTCAGGTCAAACATTTTATATAATTTATCTTCTGTAAGATAGAATTTTTCCACTTGCCTGGGCATGAACAAACAAAAATTAAGGTTTTGCTAAGCTCTGACAAGCTGAGAAAATGCTGCTAATAAAGTTATAATATAGGATTTCACATACATAGTCTTCAGGCTTAACAAGTGTATAAGTCTGTAGTTCTTACAAGTCCCTGATTTATAAATGGCATAATTCAGCCTTGGCAGTACAAGTATAAGCCATCACAATTTTGTAACTCAAGTCATTCTGTAAATTTTAACAGATACATATGTTACGAGTAAGTGACCTATGGCCTCATTTCCCCCCCTTTAATATTAATAGTTTCCCTCAACTTATACAAACACCAAGATATCTTCAAGAAAAGAAAGCCTGAGGTGATCCAAAAACATCCATTGAAAAAGTACAGTGTGATCAATAAAGTTATTTTATCTGTTTTATAGTTCTTCACACCTTGCATCGTCTTGCCATTAACCTCTGTGGTCATAACAAGGCTTCATCATTAACTCTTCAAATCAACAGTACTTATTAGGTCAAGAGAATTTCTTCAAATAAGTTATTTTAAGAGGTTAAATTACATGGCAGAGGTTCTATTATACCTTTGAGCACCATCTTTCTTTGAAGTCTGCACAAAGCCAGATCTGTTCAGACTTGCAGAGGACGTTTTCGCAACACTAGCAGAGAGAGTTCTGTTTTACATTCTCTCATTCCATAGATGCAACAGGGAGATAGGTTAAAAAATCCTGGGACACGTTTGATTGCTTCATACAGCAGAGCTGCATGGGCAGGAAGATGGAGGAGTTAAATAGGGACAGTCTGAGGTTTGAGAGGCAATACTTTTTAGGCACTTTGATTTAAACACTTGTAAAATGGTTTCCTATGTCATTCCTTGTTGATTTTAGGTCACCACATACAATATAAAACCTAACCATAAAAGCCACTAAACTGTGCTGCCACATTTAATTTAAAACATGCTTTTTCAATACACTTGCAGGCATGCAGAGACTCATTTTTAAGCAACCAAGTTAAGTTTCCCAGATAATATGAAATATTCAGTTGCAGCCTTATGTAATGGTTGCACATTTCAAGGTATAATTGGAAGTGGCTGAATCTCAGCATAACTAATGCCATAAAAAAACATGCATTTTCTAAGTATGTATGTTGACAATACTGTGCCACAAGAAATATGGAAACCCAAAGTGACAACCCATCTCAAATTAAAGCCATAACAGCTATCATCAATTCAGACGAGTGTGGGGAGGGGAACAATACTGTATTTAAAATGCAAAACAGTCTCATAAGTAAAATAGCCTCCAAGTTAAGACGCTTGCTTTTGCAAACATGCGCTTCTGGTTTAAGTTGTACAGTCAGAAGTCCAACTCCAAAACGAGAAAATTTTAAGTCTGTAAATTTCTACTATATCCATAGTAGATCTTCATTAACCGATGCTCCAGCTAGCAATCTAACCAGCTATCCTTAGATCAATGGATCATTTGGTATGAGAATTGGGCATGTCTGCACTGTTTTCATCTCTAAGAGCTGTCAGAGGCTGTAGGGGAACCAAGACAAAAAGGACTCGTATTAAGAGCTCCAAACAGGTTTAAGAGCAGTTTGTTTTTCTTGGGGGAAAGAAGAGAGACAGGCTGATCAGATGCAGCCACTCTCTGCATAAGCAATTACATGCCAAAAACATACAGACCACCACAACACTCCAGAGATTTGGGATACTAGTTACTTGGATTTTTCCCATGATAGTAGCCAAAAAACTTTCATCTATTTCCATATTACTATGTATAATTGCATCGTATTTGATTTGATGTACTGATTAGGATACATTTGGTCTTCTGTAGGCATCAAGATACATATTTTTAACGGTTTCTTTATGCTTTTTGGTTTTCTCTGCATGATCAGTAAGATTGAGATACAGCTGATGACCGAATGACCAACTAGGTTGGCTGGTTTTTCAGCTTTGATGTTGCAGGCTGATGGACACTTACAAAGCTTCTCATTGTCAGCAGCCCACACCACATTACTCTGATTTAAACCCTCAAGATGTTCAAATCCCGAGGACAGAACTTAATATCCAACCTTTTCCACAAGCAATTCAATCAAAACTTTAGAAGCTTACATAAAAATTCAAAGTGGAGATTTCAAGATCACCTTTAACTGTGCTTTCTCTCTCTGAACTCCATATTAGTGATTTAAACAAAATACGAAAGCAGGGCAGACAACCATCTTACTCATACATGGAAAAACAGACAACTGTGTCCATTTTTAAATGGTTATAAAAATGCATTAATCTCCTGAAATGAATTTATTTCCAATCAATCCATTATTCCCATTGATCATTTGCATATGGATGGGGAGAGGCTTTGAGCACGAGCAGGACCAAGGCCTCCATTGTGTTTGATGCTAGGAGACATCCCAGCACCAGAAAGCTTACAATCTGAAAGACCTTCCAAACAAAGTTGGGGATAGGCAGCTACAGTTCCATTATTTCACTGCACCAAAATGACAGAATGGTGCAAACTCATTTTAAAAAATCTCCGCATTTATAACTAGCAGTGTACATTTGATCTATATCAAATGTGCTCCGACAGGAATGAAGATTTAGTATATGCCCCGTTAGCTGTCCAGTTTGGACATTGCTGCAAACGGAAGACTCACACTGAAACGCACTTGAAACGTATCAGTAGCAAGCACACAGTAACTTGCTTTGCTTTTCAGGAAATCCTAGTTTTATTTGAACTTTACACACAAGTCTCTAATCACTAGTCTCTTGAGGTTTCTTGATTTCTTCCAGATGCAAGTAAAAGTTCCATATGGTATTCATTATATGCTTTAAGATTTACTAGCCATTTAGGACCTTTCCCAAAATACAGGAATTAGAGGTTTCCACTTTTGATAACCATGTCCAAATGTAACAAATCTAGATCTGTCTACTAGCTTATTGAGGTATCAAATATTGCTGGGTAAGACAGCCATAAGCCACCCATTCAGATATTTAATAGTCTCCTTTTAACCCTTTTCTTTGATACTTAAAGTGTAATAAATACATTCATTGGCTCCCATTAAAAATATTTGGTTCTAGACAATGTCTTATTGCGCACCTTCCCAAACAGTACTCACACATCTATGTCTCATAGAGAGGGACAGGTAAATCTTTTGGATCTCAACACAGACTACCAACCACTGACACATAGCAACTGTTCTCTCCTGTGGTCTGTGCAAAGTGGATGACACCAAGGACAGATCTCTATTGCCTTCTCCCAGCAGGGGGAGACAAAAGTCAACAATAGGATTGCTGGTGATTTTCCAACCATGGAAAGAACTAAAATTTATGATGAAGATAACATCTCAGCATTAAACAACTATGCAGTTTTTTAAATCAGCCTGTTCATAGTAGATTCATGTTAAGATATTATATCACTAAAGGAGCACCCCCTCCTAACTGTCTTCTCTCAGAAGAAGATCTAGCCTGTCTGCAGTGGGGGAGTTTTTGGCAGTGGGGAGGGAAAACGGAGACAGGGATGGTGCTCCTTTCCCCTTAAATTCTTGATCCAGCTACTGCGGCTCCAGGGCCCATATACCAGATTGCATAAGCCTCTAAGTGATGTTTACACACATGGTATATATTAAAAAACACATTCACTGTACATTACCCTGCAGTTAGCAGCATAGGCAACCCCATCCCTGTACTCTCCAACCCTGAAATGGACATCCCCCCACCCCCACCCCCTCACGCAACGAGAGGCCTTAAAATAGGAGATGCATTGGCTGTAACTACACTACTCTATGCTGGCTTAGCTATGCCAGTACAGGGGCTCCATAGTGTAGGCCCAGCCTACACTGACAGAAGGCATTTCCCCCTTCCCCCCCCCCATCTCTGTAGGAACACTGCCTCCCTGAATGACCTTAGCTACAATCGACAGAAACACTCTTCCATCAACATAGCCGGGTCTGCAGTGGGAGGTTAGGTCAGCATAGCTACGTCCGTCCATGGTGTTTTTTCCCCATACCCCTGACTGATGTAGCTATGTCAATCTAACTTTTATTCTAGACCAAGCCCTTTTGTCTCCAGAGTTGGAAAGCCATTTGATCACTTTCATAGAATTTATGACCACAAGGGACTATTAGATGATACCTTCTGACCTCCTATACATCACTAGTCACTAGTTTCCACTCAAATAACCCTACATTAAGCCCAGAGTCTTTAGACTAAACCATCTCAGTCCTCTGCTTCCAATCCCAACAGAGCAGAGACATACAATCACAAAAAGTAGTAATGGTGGGGAGAAGAGTGCTGAATCTTTTGGACACACAAGAAGTTTAGTTTGAGCAGGTTCTTTTTTGGCTCACTCATCCTTTACATCTTTTATCAGGAACAGGAGAGCTGTTGGGTAATTTATAAAAAAAAAGTTCTGGGGGCCCAGTTCTTACCTTCCTGTTCAGGGAATTCCTCACAGGTGTAACCTCATGTGGAGGAGGAAGATACTCCAGGAGCCTATAGCATTATCTTAGCTGATGCACTAGGAGGCAAAGTGGACTGGGGAAGACTGCCTGCTAGTCTGCTTTGAGAGAGCCAATTAATTTTCAGTATGAGGGTGGTTGCTCACTAATAGAAATGAAACCTAACACTTGACCCTTCTACCAAACTAGGCTTTCAGCTTTTAAAATGTGACTCTCCCATAGAAGATACCTTTCTTTTAAGAATAGGGGCTTGAAGAGCTTAATCCTCTTCAGCAGGTCTGAAAACACTAATACAGACCAGCTCTGAAATGGATCAACACATCCACCAGTCTTCCATTCCTATTAATTGAATCCACCCAAAGTACACTGAAAAGGCAGCAAGGAAAACCAATGAGATTCCCCCACCCACCATTGCTTCCCCAAAATAGTGACTTGAATATCAAAGAAACCACCAAATAAATTAGATGGGACATTCTCATACACACAAAATGGAACTCCCTTTGGTGTATTCAAATATAAAAATAAAAAATAAATACAATCCCTTTGATATATTCAATTCAGACAATTTCATTAAAATAAGATTGGGGGAGGAAAAAGATAGCCTTTTCTTCCCAATCAAGTTTGTGAAAACATGGAATATATTCCTTTGCACTGTGAAAAGGAAAGTCCAGACGTGGTACCTTAACACTGGGATCATGACACTTGGTTGTATTAAAGATGGCTAAATAAGAAGTCACCTTGGGGAAATTAATTTAATTTAATTTGTCACTTGTCAAAGGCTTAATATATTCAATCTTGACCCAGTATGAAGAGATCAGATACAAGGATCGGTGACAAAACATATAACCCAGATGAGTACTGATGGACCTATACGAAAGCATTCAGGACCAGCAAGCTTGTCTATGCATGGGTGCTGTGCCATCAGCTAAAAAAGGGGGAGCGGGGGGGGGGAATCTTATCCTTATAAGTCTCTCCCCACATCCTCCAATAATTAACTCTCCTCTTTAGTTATATGTTTACTTAGAACATGGAAGACCTTGATCAAGCCTCACATCTGTAGACACACACAAATAGTTAAAAGGCAAAAAATAAGCATTACCACTGTGCACTTACATGTTGGAAGCAATAGACCAAGCATTGATGTTGACAGCATCAAAGAACAGGCATCAAGTCGTTCCTTAGGTTGTTCTGAAACTATCATGGAAGGGGACTCACATTTTTAAAAGCTCCTATCTACAGTAAAAAAAATATATACATTTCAGCTATTTTTGTATGATGCCTTTGCCCAAAGCCATCTTCTAACAAAAGGAGCTAGCTAGGACATCCTTTGCTTCTACAAATATGATGGCTTCTTCAATGGACCAGTAATATAGCCTTCTCCCACTCCTCCCCTCTGTCTTCTGCTGTATATATAGACAAGTTATGGTGCTTGCAAAGATATGCAGGTGAAAAATCCCCTGTGTTTTTGAGAAGAGCAATAGTATTCAGACTGCAGTATTTACAGGAACACCTAATCTAGGGGTGGCCAACCTGAGCCCGAGAAGGAGCCAGAATATTCCATTGTACATTGCCAAAGAGCCACACCCCATAAGCTTTCTCCCCCCTGCCCAGTGCCTCCCACTCATCGGCAGCCTCACCAATCAGCACTTCCCCCTCCCTCCCAATCAGCTGTTTTGTGGCATACAGGCGGCTCTGGGGGGAGGGAGAGGAGCAAGGGCAGTGCAGGCTGAGGGGAGGGGGCAGGAAGGGGTGGAATGGGGACAGGGCCTGTGGCAGAGCAGTGAACCCCCCAACACATTAGAAAGTTGCCTGGTGCCTGTACAAGGAGCTGCACATTAACTTCTGAAGAGTGGCATGTGGCTCTGGAGCCACATGCCGGCCACCCCTGACCTAGTCCAATGGCATTTGGAATGCTAAATTACTACAACTACTCACATTCCCCACTCATAAGTGTGAGGAATGAGTTTTCTGAATATCTATCCTTTACTTGAATACAGATAGGATATTTATTCTTAATATCATTAGCACAGGTGAACTTCAGGTGCAACATGAAATGGCAAATAAGAGGAGAAAAAAAAATCAGTGTAAACAGGCTTTGATTTCAGTTTCTTTGAGAATTTAGATAAACTGATATTTATCATTGCCAGTCCCACTTGTGCAGGTTTTTTTTACATTACACACACACACACACACACACACAGGTATGTGCAAAAAAAAAATTACACTTTACATGGTGAGAACTCACACAGTTCAAGTGCATATAAACAACTCTTGATAAGCCAGAAACACTTCAAGTGGTGCAATTAAGACTCAAGCTAAGAAATTAGCTAAAAAGGCTCAAGCAACCCAACTCTGAAGTGTTGGGTTAGACAGTGTCATCACCATAGCTGCTGTAGAGTAAGCACCTTTGGATAGCACACAGGATACAGAATAAATCTCCATTACAAAACATAAAACAGAGCTTGTAGGCCTGCAATATAGCACTATACTCTTGAGTATAGAACTTAAAACATTGTTATGAAGTAATTAGCCCCTACACAGTCATCTGTTCACTCTCTGTAAGCATTCATGTAGAAGCAGGAATCAAATTGTAATTCAGATTAAAATATGCACAATATGTGATTCATCACATTACAGACAAAACCTGGAGGTGACAAATCTCAGATCCCCTCAAAACCAGTCACAGGCTATGGAACTGACAAATAGATGTTCTTCATTTATACACTAACAGGGCCTAAACCAGGGGTGGGAAAACTTTTTGGCCCAAGGGCTGCATCTGGTTATGGAAATTGTACCGTGGGCCATGAATGCTCATGAAATTGGCGTTGGGGTACAGGAGGGGAGGATGGTGAGGGCTGGAGTGCTGGCTCTGGGGGTGGGGCCAGAAATGAGTATTTCAGGGTGCAGGAGGGGGCTCTGGGCTGGGACAGGGGTGTGGGAGAGGGATCAGAGCTGGGGCAGGGGCATGGGAGGGGGTCAGGGGTGCAGGCTCTGGGTGGCGGTTCCTTAAAGCGGCTCCTGGAAGCAACGGCGTATCCCCCCTCCGGCTCCTAAGCGAAGGTGCAGCCAGATGGCCCTAGTGTGCTGCCCCGTCCGCAGGTGCCACCCAAGGAACTCCCATTAGCTGGAGTTCCTGGCCAATGGGAGCTGCAGGGGTGGCACTTGGGGCAGGGGCAGTGCATGGAGCCCCCTGGCTGCCCCAAATGTAGAAGCTGGGGGGGGGGGGGAGAGAACATGCTGCTGCTTCTGGGAGCCTTGGCATGCATGTGTGGAGCAGCTTCCAATCCCACTCCCCGACTGGAGTGCGGAAGCAGGGCAAGCCCCAGACCCTGCTCCCCAGCCGGCAGCTTGAGGGCTGCATTAAACTGGTTGGAGGGCTGATGTGGCCCGCGGGTCTAAACAAAAATCTTAGAGGATGAAGATGCTAATACTAGGCCACTTAGACTCTGATGATGTAATTTTTATACACATGAGGATAATCTGGTACAAAGCAGCCACACTAAAGTATTTAACTGTTGTATTATTTTTTAAAAAAGTAATACATGCTGAACCATCTGTGCAATCATCACTGACACTAACCAACATATGTTGCTATGCAAAAGCAGAACACTTCTGGGAAAGCTCTTTCACCCCAGAGCATCTGTAAAACCTGTGAACAAGAAAGTCATGTCAGATTTTTTGGACTGGTTGCTCCTAACCAAGGTGGATCAAGTACATTTCCTAGTCACTGAAAACACTTATGTCATCCCTATAATTGTTTCAGGTGGGAACCAGATTATTGTAGTTAGCAAGTTTAGAACAAACAGAACTCCATAAAATAGCTACACCATTTTTAAAACCAGCTCTAAGTTAGTGATTGATAGACTAAGTTTTTGCCATTTTCATCAACTAAAGCATATACACCCCCAAAGTAACGACACTAAATACTACGATCTCAAAGTTTTTAAAAACTTCATTTACATCTCCATCACACTGTGCCTTATGTGTATTGAATTAGCTTGTACCAATCCTTTAACCCCCCCAAAAAACAACTCACAAAATGTGAGCCATTCTTCCGATAACATACTTAACTGTCAAATTAAAAACAGTTTTAAAACTACATATTAGATTGACCATTCAAATTTAAAGCTTTAACAGGTTCTGTTTTTCACCATTTTACACATCTACTAATCAATGTTTTCCAGACACAAATTACCATATTCAGCTACTCTGGGAAAAAAAAACAAAAAAAAACAAAAAAAACACCCCAAACAGTTGTTAGTTTCACTCTTGAGTTCTCATAAAAAGAAAAAAAAAAAATATATGAACACTACATACTTCCTGTTGGTTTTAGATTTCTACAAAAAACTTAAATATTCGAGCAAGCTCAAGTTTTTTAAATCTGATTACATGTCAGATTTGATCAAAGAAAAAAAAGGGAAAAAGTCAGTGAATTTTTCCACAGTTTGAGGATGAGAGAGGGATTTGAACTAGCTTTATTAAATTTGGGGCCAAGTTTGATATTACAGATTCCCATTAAACAGGGTTTTCTTTTTGTTTTTGAATAATGATTCCCAATTTATATATTTTACTGTATGTAAAAGGCAACTCAAATTCGTAGCTAAACAAAAAGGAGTGTCCTGTCCTTGTTGGGGGAATAGTGCATGTTTTACGTAAGACAAATGCTTCATTAAGATTTGATCATATGTAAGATTTGATGACTATGTAAACTACACACAGTTGGAATAACTAAGTGGGATTTTGGCAAATGCAGTTACTCTAAATATATTCAGTCAGTGTATTATGATTATTAGCTTTAGACAGATACAGTCAACTATTTTCTAGTTACTAGTTTAAAGAGCACGTTACAGAAAACTGATTTTAAAAAGGGCACTCTTTAAATAGTGCCTCCTCAGATTAAAAAAACCTAACCCCAGAATGTTATAAAGCTTTTACCAGCTCTCCTACCCATTACTACAAAGGTCATTCAATTATTCTTACTCTTTCTACTCCTTGTGGCCAATTGGCTCTCTCTGGGCCCTAACTGGTCACAATCAGCATCTCTGTGGCACTTAACAGGGAGTTGCCTTAACTGAGTGCTCCAAAGTAGATCTCATGTGCTCCCCAATGGTCTCACAATGGGTCAAAAGATAGTCTCCCATTCCATGATGAATTGCAGAGTCTTTATATCTTTTTAATACACTGCAGTACATTGGGTGCAGGAATCTGTGTGGATCCATTTGCAGGATCTAGCCCTAAGACTCAGTCTCATTAAAAATGAAGTAGTATTAAGAATAGAGAAACATTGAAATGAGACTTTCTCCAGAACAGATCTAGTTTGAAAATTAGCAAAAAGTAAAACTAGGCACCAAGATTCGTATCTTCACAATGAAATAACCAGCCTTCAACAATTTTAGAGCATGCATCCTTTCTGTGCTCCCTGCTTCAGTGAGTACTCCCAACTCACACTAATGCTATCTAGAGTTGAGCACACATCATCAAGAGAATAATCTGCCCTCCCCCCCGGGGGGGGGCAAAATATGTAAACTTACCTTGCTTTTTTAAAGAAAGTAACAGTTCTGGCAGGACTGTTGTGTGCTAGCTTCTAACTCAACAACTAATGAGTTAAATTTGTTAGTCTCTAAGGTGCCACAAGTACTCCTTTTCTTTTTAATTATGAGTGTTATACATGAATTACTTAGATCAGGTGCCAGCTGTGTTCCCATGGCAACAAGCATATGCAAACACAAATTATTGTTACAACTAACATTCTTCTTTGCACCAAGTTAGTTTGCATGTATCAGAAGAGCAGTTAGAGAGCTGGTCAAAACTGATGGTTTCTTAGGTGATAGATGGTTAGTACTTTGGATTCTGCTCCTTCTACCCTATTTTTTTTTTTAAAGTTAAGCATGTTAATTAAATGCAAGAGTGTCCCTTGTAATCTTTTTTTTTTGCAACACAGCCAGGGGGAAGGTCACTATTTATGCAGGATTTAAGTTTGCATTCTAAATTTTGAGAATATGTTTGAGAACTACCAAAGTCTCTGCTGACAGACAATGCAGATACATTGTCAAAAGGTGCAACTTAGTTTATATTCCACAAAGGTGATGCATTTAAATTTAACAAATTTAAATGGTACAGAAATATAATTAGTCAGCTCAGAAATATGAGAAAGTGTATAAATTAAGTGTGCAAGATTGAATTTACCTAAAATAGAAAGCAAATAAAGATAAAACAGTTATCCGAAGACCAAGTTTACAACACGCTTTCAACATTAGCTGATAAAATGGTGTAGATCTGGATTATAATGGAAATGAGGGCATGCTCTTTCTAAGAGAGAGTATATGCTGTGGCAAGCAAGTGAAGTTTTAGATAATATAAAGGTTATGCTGATGTCTAATGACAAAAATTACCATACATGCATATGCACACATCCATACATGTGGTCTCTCACACACACACACACGCTCTCCTTATGAACAGTCTCCAAGAGGCTTGAGGGTTTTCCCTTTTCCCTCCCCAAAGACATTTAAAAAAGATTGGTCAACTTGCCAAACTGCATTAACCAGAAAATTAAAGAGGACATTTGCCACGAACCATCAGTCTTAGTATAGTTAAGTCCACCCTTACTCAAAAAGAAAAGGAGTACTTGTGGCACCTTAGAGACTAACAAATTTATTTGAGCACAAGCTTTCGTGAGCTACAGCTCACTTCATCTAACACACTTGTTTAAAAGTGTCTCCAGGAAATGCGGAAACACTTTCTCTCAGTGTCCTCATGGTCTGCTATGCCACTCTTCTGATTTCCTGGTTTTAGCATCCCAATTCCCTCAGACTATGATCATCTGAAAAGCCTCTAAAAAAAAATTGAGAGAGTGCCCGTTTAGTTACTTTATGTATACTTTCCAAAATCATACATTTTGCAGACATCAAAAGACAGGTCACCAGTAGTAAGTTTCTCTTACTAGCCTGATGTTAAATACATTTCTTCAGGTGCACTTAGGATATAGAATCCACTTTAGTGTGGACATCTCAAGTTTGTATAAAAATGAGTGTTTTTTTGAGGATTTTGAAAATAAACCTCAGAATACCACCCATTTCAATATTATTGAGATGAATCATCACGATCACTCTGGGTAGGAAACTAAGTAATGTTACACATGTTCTTAGGTCCACCATCTTATAAAATTATGCCTACATTTGTAGAGTTTTTCCCCCCCCACATAGCACCTGATTCAACCACTGAAATCAATGAAAAGCCTCCAAAGCCCGTTGAGCAGGCCCAGAGTGTTTCTACAATGCAACATTTCTGTCCCCATTACAAGAGGGCCTGATACAATGTTTAATACTGGGAATGAGCTCTACTGTACATTATGCAGATTATCAGAACAGAGAACGGCTAAAACTTAAATTTGTGCTTTTTTATTCCATGTGCTAGTATGCTACAAAATGTGTTTTATGAGTTCCACAATTAGCTACTTGACTAAGGTCAGGTCTACACAACAGACCTATAAATCGGTATAACTACATCGCTCAGGGGTGTGAAAAATCCACACCCCTAGGTTAGCATAACTATGTTGCTCAACACCCCATATAGATAGCATTATGTCAACAGGAGATCTTTTCCCATTGATTTAACTACTGCCTCTCAGGGAGGCAGATTAACTACGTGAACAGGAGAGCTTCTCCGGTCAGTGTAGGAGTACCTTCACTTAAGTGCTGCAGCTGCACAGATGCAATGTTTTAAGTGTAGACCTTCCCTGAGAACAGTCCGGAAGGTTTCCATGGGGGACTTGCAGAAGTCTCAAGGTTTTATGGTCTTCTCAAATACAAACAGTTAAACAAGGAGAGAGAAATAGGTTTAAAAAAACAACCCACAAAAACCTTAGTCCTTCAATCCAATGAAGTCTAGCTACATCAGCTCATAAATAATGTCTTTTCTCTGCTTTTTTTTTTTTTTTGCTGTGTGTGCGTTTTCCTCACCCCTCTTAGGCATTGGATTTTATATTTCCAACAGTCTAGCAGGAGTGTTACACACAGGAGAATTATTTCCTAGCTAGTCATGTCATGATATACAAGTTACAAAAAGTTACGTACCCCTTTCACATGGCAGAGTTAGCATCTGCCAACTCCAGGGTCTACTGTTACATTCTGCCCTTTCCTGCTCGGGGGGAAGAAGAAAGAGGAGAAAGAGAGGGAAGGATGCAAATTGACTCTTTTTTTTTTTTTGGTTGAAAAGTCTCTATTAATAAAACCACAGAAATATTGAGTTGAGAAGTAAGAGCAGACAACCTGGAGATTGTGTTCCGCTCCTTACTGGGCATAGGACTTTATCTCAAAACACAAACCCTTTTTGGTCATTTCTTGTTCTAACCCTTTCTTATGCAAAGGCCTGCTCCTTACTGATATGCATCCACCACCTGGGGCCCACTTTTTCTGATCCTTATACTTTTCATAGTCTATGAAAAGACAAATTAGTGCTACTGCTGTCATTACACAAGCACGATCACAAGCATTCCTGGAGCCCTTAGCCAGCATCCTCCTTAATTGTTTAGATATCTTTCATTCCTTCTATATGACTGACCCACAGAGGTCATTATGGCATACAATTGATGCAGATGATATAGCTATTACAGTAATAAGTTGCTAGCTTCTTTGCTGAAATCTAGTCCCCCTCTCCTCCATATCCCTGATATTTGTAACTTGGGGTAATTATTCAGCTTTCTTGTAGTATTTCCTCTGTCCTAGTTTCTTAGCATATAGTTTCTTTGTAGCTACTTTGGGTTTACTTATTTTTGGTACACAAAAACAGGTCAGATGACGCTGGCACAGGGTCGTCTTGTGTTGAAATTGGTGTATAATTTGGGCCCATGAGATAACTAGGGTAAGAAGAGAGTTTGGCTATTGAGTTTAATCATTGCAAAAGTCATTTGGATAAGTTATCTTCACTTTGAGAAGCACTTCTGACTCTCTTTGCTTGCTAGTATACATGTTCAAGAGGATACATCCTTTAAATGGGGCTAATACTCTTTCATAGGTGGAATATTTTTTACAAGGTGTTTAAACTGTTGAATAAAGATGTGCAGAAATGTGTATATTAATTGTGCAATGGCAGACAGAGGTTCAAGTACTCTGGAGGATGAGCCTGTTTCTATGTTCAGTGTTAATTTTCATTGCTTTGTTCCAAACAACAACAAAAAAAAAAAAAAAAAAAAAAAAAAAGAGGCTGTTCTACTTCATTGTTGCTTCTAATAATTGCTGCTTTCACTCCAGGTGTGGAAATGGAGTGTTTTTTTTTCCCCCTCCCCCTCCAGTTTACTGCAGTTTCTTGGGCCTGGGTGGTGGTTTTCCTTCCTCTAAAGGGCATTAGGAATGTTTTGGTGCATAAGGGAGTAAGAGAGCCTTTGCATAGTATCACTGGTGCTTCAAGTACATTGAGCTGACTGCTGTTATTATCCATTGTTCATGTACCACTGTGTTGGCCAGACCTTAATGAATCCATTTCGGCCTCAAACTTCTCTCAAGGTGAGGCTAAGAAGAACTTGGCATTAAAGTAACAAAACAAAGATTCAAGTGAAAGCATTTTAGTTATTTTTTGGAGTGTATGGGAGGGAGTTAAGCGAAGGGAGGTGCTAAAAAAAAAAGGAAAGGGTTCATTTGGGAAGTAGGTAATTTTACCTATTCAAAAATGCTGTAGAAACATTAGGTAAAAGCCTTACAACACTTGTGTCAAGTAGATTTATCTTGGGTGAATCACTTGTGGGCTGAAGTTTTGTCCATGTGGGAAGTTAAACCAAAACTAACTAAAAGGTATGAATTTAAAGTACAATAGTTTAAAGCACATCATACCCTTCCTCCCGTGCTTTAGCTTAACTATGGAAATGAACTAAGCTAAAGTGAATTAAGACCATTTAAGTCTTAGGCACTAGGTTAGCAGCCCAATAACAGCATGGAAGAGATGTCAACAGGCCCATTGGGAAGGAATCATTCCTCCCCCCCAGCCCGTCAAACAGAATAAATAGGCTAGACTAAAAGGCCATTTTAGAGACTGAAGAGCTGGCAGCAAGCCAATAGATGAGGAGGAAAAGTAATAGTACACCTCAGCTTCTTTAGAAGACGAACTGTCATGGGAATGCTGTAACAGTTACCTCCTTAACATTTGATGAAGGGTTGTTTGGTTGTCCAAAACCTGTCAGCATGGTAATGTGTAGTTTTGGGGTTTTTTGAGGGAGGGTGCATGGGGCAGCAATACAGACATCAACTTGTTTTCCATTATGCAGTGGAGGGATTGACATCACACATTATGTGGTCAATACACATGATGTACACATAGTATTAAATGGATTTACCTAAAGAACTTAATTAGTATTTATTAGCAAGGTCACTATAAAAGGATTAATGGAGGCCTTTAACTTTAGGGCTATATCACCACCAAGTATGAACAGGACATGGCTATTAAGCAAAAATGAGGCACAAATGATAATGCCTTTATTCTCACCTACAAATCCACACCGATTCATAGCATGCTGCTGCTGCTTTAAGACACTTGGAGTTTCACAAACTATAGAAGGATCCTTGTATAAGAAGGTGCCTGTGCAATCAGTGTTTATTATTCCTGTCAGAATAAATGATCCATTGGTATCAGCAGATGTAAAAGATACTGAGTCCTACTTGCCTTTTTTTTTTTTTTTTTTTTTTTTTTTTTTGTTATCCCAGTCTCAGGGATCAAGATTTCCATCACAATGTTAGCATAAACAACTGCCAAGATTTCCACCACATTGTTTAATCAGTCACTACTGTGGCTGCCAAATGAAGTCACTTATGCCACTCCAAACTCAGTGCATTGTTTAAAGTTTTTATATTTCCATCTAGCACAGTGTCTACTCAATGAGCAGTTAATACAGTCAAACATCTTAATTACCACTTGGACTAAGATGGAGGGAGAGAGAGAATAAACTCTGCATTTCTACAGCACCTCCCATCCAAGTATCTCAAGTGACACAATAAGCTTTTTGGGATACAGCTAATCATTGAATATGTTGGTACAATGTCTAGCACCTGGTTGGCCTCTAACAGCTACTCCAGTATAAATGTTTGATATCAGCATGGCAGTCTCATATCCACTCCTGCATCTTGGAAGTATAGTAGCAAGGGTAAAGGACAAAACTAGAGGTATTGTGTGTATGACTGGAGTGGGTGAAACAGGGAGGAGAAAAAGTGGAGTGGTACTTGGAGATAGGAAGTAAATTAAACTAAACATTTTTATACAACTGAGAACTCACAGTGTTCTCAACTGTCTCTCAAGTGTCCCTATTTTATGTCCCACAATATAAATGAAGGCACACAAAAAGGAGGCAGCAAACTGAAGGCTCTGAAGTTGAAATTTTTGTAGTTTATGGGATTTAGACTTATTTTTAAATCCAAGAAGGCACTGCAAAAGTTCTCAAAACTGCAGATTTTTAATATAAGATTCACAGTGATAAAGATGAAAGCCTGATCTACATTAGAAACTTGCCTATATAATATTTTGGTTAAGGGTATGGTTCTTTGACACGTTTAGGTCATCAAAAATCCTAGCATAGATGAAGTTATACTAGACCTAAGTGGGGGAGGTGGGGAAAGTCTTTTGCCAGCATAGCTTATTTTATTTGGGGAAACTAGTATAAGCTATACCTACAAATGAATACAAATGGAGGGATGTCGGGAAGTGGTAGGGGTTGTTAGTGTAGCTATATCAGCAAAACTTTTCTAGTGTAGGCCTGGGTTAAGTCAAACTACAGTAAGGTCTTTTACAGGTATGATCTTGTACCACAAATAGGAAGAGAATCTTCATCTTGCAGAAATATTTTATTCCAATTTTAGGATTAATTTTAGTGCCATGCACCTAAATCCCCTTCAGAACACAGGCAAAGAGGAGTCTGAAATTCAACTCAGCCATTTTGATTCTGCACAGATGAAAGCCTGTCAGATCAGGAAAGAACAAGGAGACTAAACTATTTTCATTCCTCACACTTTGGGGGAAGAGTGGGAAGGAGGAAAATGGTGGGGGGGGGGGAGGAAAGACATCCAACCACAACCATTTGGTGAGGCCAAATCAGAATGTCTTCCTAGTCTCAAGAATATTGAGCTCTGCTACCAAAGTCATTTAATGAGGAAAAAAAAAAGCCACCCAGGGCATATGGTACAAAAGGGAATTGGGGTGAAAAAGAATGGGATGCAAAACAACACCTGCCCAATGTTGTTACAGCAAATTGATTAGAGTGCCTTCTCTAAAGGCAAATAGTTGTTTAGACAAACAGAATACAAATGGTATTCAGCTGCTAGATCAGAGCAGATCAGCATTTAAAAAAACCCACACAACTGCAATTTAAAGAAAAAAGTGCAGTTATCTCGACACTTGTCAATAAAAGTCAATAGTAATGTTATTTTCAGCTATAGCTCAGTGTTATGCTACTGTTACTAACCACAAAGTTGTAAGTTATCTGAGCAGCAGCATTTTGGAACAGGAGTCCATATAATATATATTTTACTTTTAAGAAGGTAGGTTGTTGAGGCCTGACATAAAAAGTTTTATAATAAATTCCACTTTAGTTTTCTAACCAGAGACTAATCTAAATTCTTCTTAGGAAAGGAGGAATATTTGTTTGTACATTGTTCCGTTGCTTTCTAAGAACCATATCCAGCCAGGAGAGAAAGGGAAATTAAGTTTCAACTTGACCAATTAATAACTTTGCAATTATATAATGAGAAGTAGCTAGGGCCTGATCCTGCAGACTTTACACTTTGTATACCTTATCTTATGGTTGCTTGTGTAAGACTTACAAGCCTGGGTTCCTAATTAGCAAATTTTTAAAATCATTAGATTTAATTTTGCTACAGATTTGTTACACTTTCAGTTAATTCTATTAATTCCATGTTATATGCAGGTTCTCCCCATACTACAGAATTTGAAATGTTTTCGTTACCTAACCAAAACACAACACAACACATTTGCTTTTAAAAGTACAGTGTATTAGTAAATCACAATGAAACTTCACTAAGTAGCACTGACTTCACAAGTTTTCTTTTCCAGGGAGTGAGGCTTGGGGGACTGGTAGGAGGGAAGCCACACAGGTCCAGAACTTGCTGTCTTCAGTCAGTGCCAAAGTACAGGACCAGTACCAGAATAAAGACCATTTGCTGTACCAGTGATCATTGTGAGGTCCAGTAACTTGTGAACAGCCGACAAATGCTTTATACTATTAGAACGCCAGGAATAGCAGGAAGCATTCTTTCTAAATGCAGCATAATCATAGCAGCCGCTCATCCGCTATCTTAAGAACCAGAGCTAGAAGCCAATGTTTTTATACAACAGCCAGAAAACTGGGAATTTGAATCCCGAGAGATACAAGTAATCCATCCATCTCGAACTCTAGCAAGTCATAGAATAAACTGCTAGTCGTCTCAGAATTAAAGAAAAATAAGTACTATATTAATCAAAAAGGTCACAGTTAAGTTCTGATATCTCAACCTGGAAGGGCTAGATTGTTGACAGATTGTAAATGCTGTCAGAATCAGCAAACTTTCCCCAAGCATTGGTTCTGGATCAGAAAATAAAAAAAACATACAAATGTAATGAGCTCTATATGTACTCTGAAGTTGCCAATAATTAGTCTTATTTCCAGTTTGGAATTTCAACATGCCTCTTCTTGGAACGAGGGGGTTGTTGGGAGAGGGAAAGTGGTACACAAAATTCATTCCTTAGGAATGAAGAACAATTTAAAACTCTGCTTTTGCCTGTGGTTCTGCATGCACAATAAACTGTGGCTCAGTGCCAGCATCTAGGACAGCTTACCATTTGATCTAACCAAGCAATCTGGAAGACGAAACATCCACCACCACATCCTTTGCACACAATTCTGTGATCAGAACTTGAGTATTGGCACAAATATTAAACACAGCTTTAAACATCTGGCCCAAATGTAAGAGACAGGTGTACATACAAAAGCAGAGTGGACATTACTTAAAACCAGAATTTTTTCAGGAAGAATCTGAATTTACTATTTATCTTGCAAATACAAAATTCCAATGACCAATCACGGAATAGCTGAATGCTCAGTATGCATGTATACAATGAGAATGCAGAGTGCCTAAAAAGCTGTATTCTTAATTTTTTAAGATTGCTCTGAAGCTTGCAGCATCTCAGAAGGGTTCATGCTATACAAATTACTCCAAAATGAAACTGTTACATATCATCACTGGTTTAAAAGGGCATCCTAAGAACAACATTGTTTAGAGCTACACCAGGGGTTCCCAAAATTTGGTTTGCAGCTTGTTCAGGTTCCCAGCCAATGGAAGCTGCGGGAAGCGGCATGGGCTGGGCCACCACTTACCACAGCTCCCATTGGCCGGGAATGGTGAATCGCGGCCACTGGGAGCTGTGAGCCGACATATCTGCAGACACTCATGTAAACAAAGCGTCTTGCGGCCTGCCAGGGGCTTACCCTGAACAAGCCGTGAACCAAGTTTGGGAACACTGACGTAGCAAAATATATAAAAGCAATCTATTTGAGAGTTCACCCAGTTCAAAGGATTGACTATAAAAATCTTTTTCACATTCCATGAAGCATATTGCATTCTTTTGCCCTCTGTTCAATTGTCTTTACCGTATTTGTAAGAGAACAAATCTACTGCACTTTGCTCCAGTTAAGAATATCCTAATAAATCTAAATACTACATTTCTATTAATACCATAAGTCCTGTAACATGATACCATGTGGACAGATTTCTGCACGTTCGCGTAATACCAACAGCGACATGCTATTGCATTTCAGTAAGTTCTTTGTACCAACATTTTTTTTTTTAAATAAAAGTTCCCATAGCTCGAAGACACAAGATTTGCTATCAAATTCTGATATTTTTTCCCTTTGGAATTTTAAAAGATGGATAATATGTAAAGCTATGTATGATATTAAGAAACAAGACACTTTCAATTCCCTACTTAAGAAGATGGATCTGACTCTAAAGTGTATGGTGCATTGGTATTAGACAGATCAGTCTTACCCAGAGGAATAAAGTGCTCATCACCAAAGTCATTAAAATTAAGTAGTTTTCACTGGATTTTAGGTCTACTCTGAATCTCAGAAGTGAATTAAACAAATATGAGGAAATAAAGTAGTACACAGTCAGTATGTCTACCTGCAAAAGGTCCGGTTGTAGAAATCCATAATACAAAATAAAGTTGTCTGGAAACTGTATTTCATATGCATCCAAAAGTTCATTGAGTCCAGCCTTTTCCTTTTAAAATTGAGTTCTGGCACATACTGAAATATAACTTTTACTATTAATATCTTCAAATAGCTAAGATCTGTGAGAGGGCAGAAACAAAATACATGACAGTTCACAAACCTGACAGACTGTAAAATTGGTTTTCAACTGAACAGAGAACTATGGTTTGAGTCTTCCTGTACAAAATGGGCAGTGTTTTGGGTGAGTAATCAATATGTATTTATAGAATTCAGCAGCAAGTGTTCTGAATTCTAAGCACCAGTTTTGGTATCCATTTCTTCCTTGTGTATGTGTAACTTTCAGTCAGATGGAGCTACATGCATGTATAAAGGGGAGATAACAAAAAGGCTGAAAAGTAGCCCCAGGGGAGCGCGTTCCTGCTCCAGAGACCGAAATATAGTTATAAGAATCCCCCATCCCTCTAAAAAGAGAGGAAACCAGGAGGTTAAGTGTTATGAATTTCTACGTGTTTGAAAGTCAACAATAGCTGTATCAGAAAATACTCTTTATACAGACTTTATATTACACCCTTTTGAATGAAAATCCCAAACCTAGAGTGAACTTTTATAAGCAGCATGTTATTCTCTGTTGAGACCCATGCATGGCCAGTTAAATTCTTGCTAGCTAACATGCCTTTCCACATTTACATCCTTGTTTTAGGTCAGGCTTTCCAATATTCATCTGAAGAAATCATCATCGTCACCACCACCACCTCCACTGGGAGGAATGACTTGACCAAAAAAAAAAAAAAACAAAACAAAACACACAAACAAAAAAAAAAAACCAAAACCCCACAAACCACTGCCTATGGAGTCCAGCTTCCAGTCTGAACCTAAGTCAATTGCTACTACTTGCATCTGTATTTAGAATTCAAGCTTTTACCAATGTCTGCTCGTGCCACATCCAATTGTTCACTATATATTATACATACAAAATTAACTAAATAATGTGTGCATTAGTCAGCAATAGCACAAAGTTGTATGCTATTTTATAAGTGCCCACTTCATTTCAGATCACAAAAATGCTCAGCTTGAGCCCACCACAAAACATTTCATTTGAAACAAAGCAATAAGTCTGTAGAAATGAGATTTCTTTGTTCAACCCTGCAATCACCAAAGAAATCTGAGAGAGAAAGTTTGATGGTCTTTGTCAATTGCATTAGAGGTCAAATTATTTTACAAAGCATACATAGTACAGTACTATTCTCTTCTTTTCCCTACATCTTTTACACCACAAAGGTCTTTAAAATGTTTTTCCACCTTCTCCTTTTAATTCACAGCATTAATTTCACTTAATACCTCAAAACCCAAACTTATTACAACACATTTGTAGCTTTAAAAAAAAAGTCAGTTCTAAATTACTTAAAATTTACCTTCACTAGCCACTTTGTGGTTGACCCAATTTGTGTATTCTGTATGTTTTTAGTGAATTTTTGGTAATTAAGACCCAGATTCTTGCCTACTGTAAACCAGCACAAGTCCGTTAATGTCAACAGAATTTCACCGATTTTCCACCAGTTGAAAACTAGTGCAACATTTATTGCTTTCAACTGTGGTTTTTGTTTTGTTTTTAAATTAAAAGCTATACCAGTTTTGTAACAGTCACACATTAGTAGTGACAAGGTGGGTAAGGTAATATTTTTAATGGACCAACTTCTGTTGGTGAGAGAGACAACCTTTTGCACTTACACAGAGTTCTTCATTAGGCATGTTTTTCCTATTCTACATTTGCTGTGATGCATCTGAAATGCCACCTGCTAACAGAAGTCATATGCACATCAATACCAAAACATGTAACAGAGCATTTATTCAGGAACATAGCTCCTTCAAACTACTCTACTTGAAGGAGCTCTGTTTTGGAGTAGTATGTTTCCACCCACCTCTGGTGAATATGACAACATACCCTTATGAGCATATCATTTTCATTCTAGAGCAAGCATCCTTTATGTGCAGTGATTGCACTATACTTCACTACCACTTTAACAAATGACTGCTGTCAGTCTACCTGCTAATTTTCCATTGTTCTCCAACAGTTATATGCCTCACTCTATATTAATGTTCAGCCTGTATAAACGTGTGTATAAAGAAAACAAAAACAGGGTACTTTTGACAGCTGCCATATGCTATACTTTAGTATATCTGAGACCAGCAGAAGAACATTCCCTCTCAGTTTCCAATTTTATCCTTCCGAGCTTCTCCCCTTATTTTAAAGTCCCCCAAGAACTCTATATAGTACACAGGCTTCACCACTCTAAAGACAGTTGTATTTTTTCAGACTCAATTGCTTGGATCTTGTTGTATCTGAATGCCACTTTTTCAAAATAGGTTAAACATATTAGTGTAGCTGCTCTCCAGTAAGGCTTACAATATTCATTGTGAAGACAACACAGCATATGAATCACAAATCCATTTTGTGTTCATATTACTTACTCAAAAGTGCACTGGATATGGAAGTTTGGCAGTGAGGTCCATGAATCATCAAAATAAGTGAGTATAGTTCTTCCCTCCGCTGTTGTATGAGGCTCTGCTGCACATTTTTGGACAAGCCATTTGGACTGCCTTATCATAGCTGAATTGAAGCATCATCCTAACTCCAATATATTCCCCCTGCTCTCAGTGTACATTGCTATACACACAGTTATTTCAATAATCTGGCATTGGACCAGAGAAAGTGCTATTTTTATTTAAAAAAATGCATTAAGGTGGTTAGACTAACAGGTCCAGATACAAATTTGGTCAAGGCATGAGCCCATTTCAGTCCAGGGCACTAAATCTGCTTGCTTAAAAATTCCCAGAACAACAACAGGAGTGCTGGTATTTATCAGAAAGGTTGCTATTGAGATCACACTATAAATCATACCCTTTATGATGATCCTCCTCTGATCATCATCATCATCATCATCATCTCATTAGGACACATAGCCCTGGGGAAAGGTGAGAGGAACATGAAGTTTTTACTTTTTTTGAAAACCAATGCTATGTCTAAAAGTTTCATCCTAAAGGAAGATACTTAAAACAACTATGCCATTCTGATGACTCTGATTTTTTAAGAAAAATGGAGGGGGCGGGGAAGAGAATCAGGTTCTGAGCATTTCTCATGATCGCAGGAGTTCAGATTTCAGCCAGCAGATGATCGTTTAACTAAGCAATAGCATCGGATGTACGCCTCCTTCAACAGTAAGCATACACTATTTCCCCCACATCATCTCTCTAACTGAAAGAAACGATTATACCGCTTAAGCATTTAACCTTAGAGAAAAGTTTGTGATAAGTCTCATTTCTTTGCCCCATCATAAACTGTACTATTTGGCTACATATGTATCTGTATGCAGCTACACTACTTTTGCCGAGTTTATCCACGAACGAGGCTATCATTTACTTTAGGTGAAATAACGACACTAACCCTGTGGTTTTTCTCCCATTCTTAAGGCGTAACCATTCCAGGGCAGATGTATGGTACCTTCCCCAAAAGGGATATCGCATTTCCCAAAGCCACCTACTGTACATGCTCCAGATCGCAGCACACCTCTACCATCCATGCAGCTATCTCAGCCTAGTTTATACATAGGCTCCAGGGCAGGATTTTGCTGCGGAGCATCTCCTTGGGAGATCTGCGTATATATCACACGCACACACAGCATATGCAGAACGGAAGTATGCCCAGGAAAGCTAGTTACAACCTGAGAAGATGCTCCCCAGCAAAATCCTGCCCTGGAGCCTCCTGAAAGTCCTCCCCAGCTCCGGGTAGGAGTTCGGGAGGCAAGTGAGGGCGCTGGGTGGGGAGCGAGCAGCCACCCCGCACCGAGTTTCCTGGGGAGCTAAACTCCTTCCACCTTTGTGCTAGGGTAACAGGGAGGCTACGGCACAGCCCCAGCGCTGCACGGCCACGGCTGCCCGGCGCAACTCCCTGTTTTTAAACAGCCGAAAGCTTCCCCCAAAGCGCCCGTCCCGGCGGTTTCGGGTTGCAAGTACGAGGCGCCGCGGAGCCAGCGGGACGGAGGGAAACCCCGCGGCCCGGCGCCCCGGGGGCAGCACTTACCGCAGCCTCCGCGCTCAGCCCCCAGAGCCCCAGCAGCAGCAGCAGGCAGGCGGCGGCCAGGCGGCGGCAGCGGCAGCCCCGCCGCTTCATTCTCCTCCCGGGCTCAGCAGCCGCGCGCGCTCCCGGGCTGGCCCTGCAGCGCTGACATAGCCCGGCCCGGGGCCAGGCGGGGCTGAGCCTGCGGAGCGAGTCCCTCCCCCCCCCTTCTCCTCTCCTCCTCCCGCGAGCCGCCCTCGCGCCGGCCCTCTTCGCTCTACTCCGCCAGGCAAACTTCTCCCGACTCCACTTCGCCCGGCGCTACTTTTGCCCCCCCCCCCCCAAAAAAAAAGCACGCACGCGGTATCCCTCCGCCGCACGGCAGCCTCGGCTGGCGAATGGGCAACCTGGCTGGGGGCAGAGCTCTCCTGCGCCGGGGGGGCATTGCTCAGAGCATTCATTTCCCGCGCAGCCCGGCAGACAGCGGTTCGGCGGAGAGGTGTACAGCTGTGTTGCCCTCCTCCCCGGTCTAAAAACACAAAACAAAACAACCTGCCCCCCCACCCCCGGACTGAGATTCCACTGTTTTGGCAGGGGACTATTTATCGCGGCGGAGGAGTCCCTTGGGAGAGTCTGGGTTTTAAGATTGAGAGGCCCCTGGTTGCAACGTGCAGAGCCGTCCCGGGGAGAGGAGCGCTGGGGCCGGGGAGGACAGGAGAAGAGAAATGCTTGGACGCTCTAGCTGCATGTTGCGCCTTGTTCTACCTCAGACGGGCTAGTGTTAAACCGGAGTCACTCTCTACCTGCAGCTGTTAGCACACTAGGTAGCAGGGATGGGAGGCAGAAAACACCAGGTAACTTCCCTTTGAAGTGCCCATCAGTAACCAGCCTGAGTTGATGTCCTAAAACCAGAAGTTTTACCACACAAATAACAAAGGATAATGAGGTGTGTCTAGTTGTAGTTTTAACCCACCAGGATGCCCTTTTGCTGCCGCTCTAATATGGATTAGAAAAGTTGCCTGCTACACACCCAGCTGTATTGCTAGGAGCGATCACCACGGGGGTGGGAAGTTGTGGCAGACCTACAAAGCTATTCTATCGCAGGGCATCTTAACTAGAGCCACATTAAATCACTTGTGTTAGAAGAATCTGTCGCCTTCAGCACTGGTCGTGGTAGGGACAGATCTGGGATAAGTGCATGGGAAGAACTGGACAATTAGGTGTGTAGGGTGGGGGGGGGGGTGTCTGTTTTCCTGTGACTGACAGCCCTGGGTCCTCCCCCTTCCTCCATTCCTCTTCTCCGCTGCCTGCTGCGGGGCACTCCGAGGGAAGCAACTTTGGTGAGTTCGCTTTTATCTCCACCATGATCTTGCTTCTCACCCGCTTCGTGCCTGCGCTCGCGCTCCCCCTGAATGCAGATGGATCTATATAATCTGTCTCTGTTTCCCTCTTTTGCGGCCTCTTCTCCCCTTGCCTGCTCTTTGCCCCCCTCCTCTTCCCTGCAGACCGTAGTTTAACCACCGGGCAGCGAAGCTTTCAATGAACCGGAGCAACGGAGCCGTGTGAAGTACTTCCACTGGCAGGGCAGCAGCATGCACACAGGGTGAGTCCCAAGCCCTTCTCCTGTGGGGTCGGGGGATGGTCTGTTTGGTTTTGCTTCTGCTTGCCCTCTGTATTTTGGGTGCCCCGAGGGGATAACATGTTGTTTCCTTTGCCTCCCACTGCAGGCTTGTTGTTCTGGTTGCTTTCTGCCTAGCTGTGGAACTGGTGACTGGGGTAAGGTTCAGATCCAGTGCAATCCTGGTGTTATTGTTACTGCCCCATATAATGCTGAAAGTGAGGCTGCGTAAGCGTGAGGCTGAATTTAGAGCATACCTGTGTGTGTGGGTTTTAAAAGTCACAGCATCGATTGATTCCATGGATGTTGTTTTGCAGCTGTGGTATGACAACTTGTGGCATGTACAGTTTGCGAATATACCAATTATTTGGGATTGGATTGAGTGTGTATCTGTATGTGTGCTAATTTGTAAAAAGTTAAAGTATGTAGGGCTGGTAAAGTATGCAATTTATGTGCATAATTTACATAGATAACCTAACAGATAACACCTGCTTTAGTTCTGACCATTCTGCTTCCCTGTTTTAGCAATGCACAGGTATGCAAGAATAGATGTGAAAGTTGCCTAATCACTCCTGTCACCTTTTGTAGTTCCTCAGCTGGAAAATGCCACTTTATGATTTTCTTAAGAGTCAGTCTGATGTTTTCTTTTGCTTTCCTTCTGGTCTTCTTTGATTATTCTTTACAAAGCTACTATGCATCAAAAAACAATTTGTACAGAATGTAAGACCTTTTTATTACAACAGGGCTTAATAGTTGTCCAAGGATAAACTGGCTGCCTCTGCCTTTTTTCTGTCCTCTCTTTCCTCAGATGCTAATGTTACAAGTTGAAGGCTAATCCTTTACATTCTTGCTCACATAAGCAGTCCCATTGAAGACAGTCACACAAGGGATCAGGCCCTCAAATTTTACATCAAGATTAACAATTCTGAATAAATGTCTGCTTGATTGATCACAGACTATTCTTTTTGTGCCATTGTTTAACTTTGTAAGAAGTTAGTGTAAAGAAGGATAACCCCTAATAATCAAGGATGCTGGTTTTATGTGCTCATAAATTTGACCATTACTTTGGTTGAAACATTTATTAATAATATAGTTAAGATAATGAACTCTTTAGTCCACTTAGCTGCTCTAAATTAAAAATCCCTTTAAAAAATTCCATAAAGTGTAAACTCTGTGAGTTTAAATTTAGAGCCCAATTGATGTACCAACTGTAGTTCAAAATAATCTTTTGTCATATTGTTGATATAAATTAAGGTTATGAATCAATTCTTTGTAGTGTTTAACTTACAGTACACATACTGCCATGAATCTGTGAAAACATTTGTAACACGTACTTTAAAAATATTTTTATTTAGTTCACATTTTAGCACAGTTATTTAACAAAAACAGCTTTAAAATAAGAATTTGTGATTTGACTGGATACAGTCTGTCAACAATGTAAAATTAAGAAAATCATCTGCTTCACTAATATTTAGATACAGTTGTATCTTTAAAGGATTAGAAGCTTTTTATTTTTAAAGTCTTCAAAAATGTTTTCAAATACTCCCTAAACTGTTTCTTTCAAATACATACAAGTTTTACACTGTTTGTAAATACATAGGGTGTAATACTGTATTGCCTTGCTCCTTCTGTAATCAGTTTTACTTGTGCCAAGTGATTGCAAAATGCTACCATTCTGATTTGGTAGCATTTTACATTCCCCTTGAACAGGTGTAAGTGATTACACTCGGTGCAAGGCAGTGCAGAATCAGCCCCTATGTTTTTATCTTTCCTCTTACAGTTTAATACAAACTTTTTTTTTGAATTCTGTGTACAGTGGAATATATGTGAGACCACACTTATGTGGCACCTGCCTTAGAACACCACCGCCAAAATAACCCAGAACGTAGTGGACTAAATTTTGCACTCATTTACACCAGTGCATATCTGAAGTATTCAGTCAGTGTCAGTGGAGTTACTCTGGATTTACAATGACATATCAGAACAGAATTTGAGTCCCTCTGTGCAGTTCTGCTTCATGCATATTAGGTTGTTTGCGGTATATAAAGGGAAACAGTAAACCTGAAAACTAGTTAATTTAAAAATACTATTTCTTAAAAATAGGCCTTGCCCCGAATCCCCATACCATTTGTTATGGGTTGACAACAGTATTTTCTTATTTTCTTTAAACAAAAATTCTCTCTGTTGTTGTATGTGAAAACCATACAAAAATAAGTATGAAACTGAATAATAACTTGGTCCTGCAACCATTTATACATGTGAGTAGTTAATGGGACTGCTCCAGGGTTTGGTCCTAACTAACTATACACAAAGTGATGTTAAATGTACAAAAATATAGGCAACTCTGTGTTATGAAACTTAAAAGGACTGAACTTACTGGACAGTATTAAAATGGTATTAAAATTTCAGACTAGTGGAGCATAATATCTTTATATAACGTTATTCCCATAGATATATAGTGTACATGCAAAATTTAGCTAGCAGAGAATAGCACACTTTGTATGCTAGATTTTCAGAATCAGATTAATTTAAAATAAATAGTTCATTTTCCCTGTTTTTTTTTTCTTCAAAGTACCATTCTAGCCTATCATACCAAATTGTTAAACAATGAGTTTTAAGGAGTCTTGCTGAACATGTCTTTTTGGCCCTGGTTGACGTAGGATTACAGGGTCATTCTACTTTTCCTAAGTGGAAACTGTTTCCTCCACTATGTTCAGTTAAGTAATTTATTTGGCTCAAAGGCCTATTTCTCAACTATATTGCATAGTCATTTATACTTGTAAAACAGAGGGTTTAAAATGCTACCAAATCAGACTTTTCCACTCCCACTGGTGGTAGCATTTTACAGCCAGTTTTCACAACTGTAAATGACTAGGCATGGTGCAAAACAGTGCAGGATTAGGCCTCTAGTGTTCATGAATTATTTAATTTTTGTAGAATTCATGTTGAAATGATAGATTCTCTGTTCACATATGGCCCAATCCGCGCCAGTCAAGTCACTGGGAGTTTGTATTGATGGGAGCATAATTGGATCGGGCCCTTACAGAGAATGTTGGGATACCCCTGGTTGTCTGTAGTACAGAACCTTATGATTTTATACCTTGCAGTATTAAATCTGGATCAATTGTCAATCCCTAAAATTATATATCTCTGGTGTTGTGTAAAGCTCTAACTAGCACAAAAATCATGAATATGTTTGAATTGTGATGCCTGGTAACTGAGAGGCATGTTGTTAGAGATAACTGTGATTGTGGTCTCTAACTTCTCATACTGTATAACTTCAGTTATATTTGGTTTGCTGTAAGCTTTGAGGCATAGCTCAAGGGGATGTTGTCAGCTTGAAGTCTAGCCAGTTTTTTTTTTTTAAATGAGTTAAAAGTAACTTCAGAAACTGTATCTGCCTGAGTCCTCCTGTCACTTTGTGTCATTTTACAGCCACATGTTACTTTTAAAAAAAATAGAGTCCCCTTCTCTCCTCTGAGAGCAACACATGCAGTCAATAGAGGAAACAGACTAAGGCCCTGCTACTGCAAGGTGATCTGCGCAGACAGAGTCTTGCATCCTTACAGAGCTCCATTGAAGTCACTGGGGCTCCATATGAGTGCAAGGATATGACTAGAGACAAGGGATGTCAAATGCACAAAGTAAATAAACTGAAAAAATAGAATACCTTTCTCTCATCCCTCAGTTATTGTAATCTTCAGTATTATGTGTAGCAATAGTAGGTAGAGTAGTTCAGACATAAGTTTAATTTTTCAGGGGATGATATTCTCTCAAAATTCCTAGAGCAAATGCTGTGCACTGTTACATCTGTGTAACATAATTGAAGTGAGGTGCAGGATTCACAGGAGTTACCGACGATAGAAGATGGCCAGTTTAGTTTTGCTGAGCGTTGATCCTGTCGCTTTTAACCATTTTTTTTCAACAGGTACTAATGAAATGATATCACATGCTTTATTCACAAGGTAAAGAATGTAGCTAAGAAATGATGTCACCGTCTTAATCACTTAGCAATGTGAGTTTTCAACATAGGCTTGTGTAAAGTAATGTACCTACATTTTAACACATTTGAACTGAGACTTTTCTATGTCAAGTCGTGGATTTAGCCACACGACTCCCATTAACTTCAATGGGAGCTGTGTTTTGAAATCCTTTTGCTGGCTTTGAAAATCTCAGCTGTGGCCTGACACACTATGGGCCAGGAAATATGAACTACCCCCTGACCCTTGGGATATCTCAGCGCTGTTCTTTCTGTATTAGTTATTTGTCACTGTTTTTAATCACCTTGCTGATTCTGATCAGTTTCTACTGTTCATAGCTTAGATCAAAGAAAAAGGTCTGTTCAAGGGCTTCTTTGTAAGTGCTTTTTTGTTTATATTAGGAATAATATTGGGTCAGGAAATTAAGGTGTCTGGATGTTGTGAGTATAAGTACAAGAAAATTATTTAATAAGAAATGACTCCATTACCCTAATTTGTCAATTTGAGCTGTTAAGGTATTGTGCAACTAATAAAGCAACATGTCTATATCTCTGATGAAATCTATATATACTGCCTGTCCACTGTCAGACATGATTCTTCTGCATGCTGAGTGAACTATAGAAAGATATTTTGGTTAAATATGTCTTGTTGAGTGAAGAGTCATAATGTATTGCCTCTACAGAAATGGATATGTGTTGCTGTCCTATATTTTAATTGAAAATTTGGCTGCGCCTCTCATTTTATTATCTCCCTCTTAGACAATTCATTGGGCATGGCACAGATCATGTCTTAAGACAGGCATCCTTATTAGTTTCTGTGGCTGCCAGGATGTTTGGCTAAGAGCTACACAAGTCCTCCTTAAAGCACTGAGAAGCTTAAGAAAGTGGACAATATGTCAAATTGCATAGGAACATTTATACTTGTTTGATAGCCTTATTTCACCAATGCTCTTACTAATTTGGTAAGTACCTATAGTACTGTGACATATTTTTGCAAAGGAGCTAAGATAGTTTATAATATTGAGTGACTATAATGGTCATGAAAGGTGCTGTGTTGATCATGCTGGAGACAGAAGCTATTCCCTTCACTAAGAAAGTACAGAAAAGACCGGGGTGGTGCACAAAGCTGGATAAAGGCAATCTGGGGCCCTAAGTACACCATGTTCTGGGGCCTATTCCAACTCTGCCCCATGCCTCTACCTGGAATGGCAGTGATAGGGGCTCTCACTCCCTACCTAGGAAGGCAGTGGTGCAGGGCTCTCCATCCCCTTGGGAGGAGCAGGTGTCCCTTCTTTCTACTGGTGAGGTGAGGACATCAGGGTTGGACCCTTCAGTACTTACGTCAGCAGCCTGGGTGTATCAGGAGGTTGGCCTTAGTAGCGCATTTCCCCCATGTCTCCCTCTGATCCTTGGAGAATACAGCTGGAGCACATTTCCGTAGGTGAGATGGTAACTGATTTTTCCACGTCCCTTCAGTCATTCATCTTTTTGCTGAGACTGCTGGGAAAGGTGCCAGTCTTGATGTGGACCACTGTTCACTAGGAATCGTATTGAGACTACCAGTAACCATGGTTCTTCAGCAACCATTGGACGTTCAGACATGATTGACTCAGACTCAAAGCAGTTACTTATAAGATAGAAGCTCAATGTGTCATTACTAATCCCCTGAGACTCATTTTTGATAATAAATGGGTATATGGACTGATCAGATGTCCTTTTTATTCTTCAGCATTTAACACATTATTCTGCAGACCATCCAGGGTGTACAGCAGTATCCAAGTAATGAATACAAATGTCTTGTTGATGGAAAGGTTAAGGGGAAAATTCAGTTCTGTAATACCTAACTCAACACCACTGATGTTATTGGAGTTGCACTAGGTTATGCCAGGGCATGGTTAGGCCACATGATCCAGTTTCTGTCCTCCCTTACTGTATGCAGAGGTGTTCTTGCTGATTCTCTATGCCTTAGATAAACATGTTTGCAGTACAAGTTTTAAATGGTTTATAGTGTCACTGTAGTTAAGACATACTGGATCAAATTAATCTGTACTGTAACTCCTTATTTTCTGTGGAGTTACACCAAGGAATAATGTGGTCTAATGGCTATGAGAATAGTCACGATAGAGAAGAATTAACTATTTAAATGAACAAGCTAAAGACATAACAGAGGCTTTCTTAGTCCTACTTCTAACAATTCATAGTTCCTATATGTGTGGTTTTATGGTCATTAGAATATGAGATCAAGTTCCAACTTTTTGTTTGTTTGTTTGTTTTGATCATTTACTGTAAGTGGCTAACCTTTTGGTAGCTTGACTGTTTCAAAAGCTATCACACCTTTATCTAGCTGTGTGCTTTTTCTGGAGAGAATTAATTTGTTATTTTGCTGAGGCCTGTGTGGAGGAAGAGTCAACAGAAAGCTTAAGAAGAAATAATATAAAATTTGAATGTATATCCTTGTAAATGTAAAACAAAATCTTCATCCATTTACTAGGCAAGGTAGTCACTAAACAGCCATAGGCATACTTAGGGCTTGAGGCCCCTCTTCTTGTTTGGCTTTATGTAGTGCGCGTAGTCCCATAGGAAAGGATTGGGGGTCTTAATTTGCTACAGGAGGTCTGTTATGTTATTTCCTGACTGCAGTAAGAACACGCTGAGAACTATGAACAAAACTAATTTAAAACTGAATCTGAGTATATACAAATATAAGAGGTCATGCAAAGCCAGTTCTCTAATGAGTGCCAAGGCCTGTGCAGAATTCCAGGGAAACTTTTCTTTGTACTGTGTATGATATTTTTCTTATTGAACAAAGAGCTGTTTATACACAGACAGTTTTTTGGATGCTAAAAATCAGTGAGTGTTGAAAATGTGGCATTCCATTTGGCACTTCGATAATAGAAAAAATGAAGAATTCCTTCAAAATACAACAATGCCCAGGACTTTAGCTTTCTTTCTTTGCAATATAATAAAGAAGCTTTTTGGGACAGACTGTGGATGCCTCATGCACAGGTGTGAAAGAAGGCATATGGTACAAACTATCTTCTCCCCCTGTTGCCCTCTGTGCCTTCTGCCCTGAGCAGGTCCAGCTGTAATGCCAGACTTCAAGGACGAGGAGAGTCTAGCACTAGCAAGTAGGGCTAGAGTCCCTAAAGTATGCAAGGAGGTCTTGGATGGGTCATAGCCCCTTATCTTCTGCCCAACTTCACAGCCTCCTGGCAGTGAAGATGGGTAGTGATCTCTGCTACTTTGTGCCTTCCTCAGTCTCTTCCCAGGGGATATCTCCAGCACTTGCCTCTTCTTCTGCATGTAGATTTCCTAAGCAGCCTCAGAGGGAAATTGACCTGACTGTTGTTTGTAAGAAGCTCACAGGGGCCAGGATTAATTAAAGCAGGCAAGCACATGCTTAACTTTAAGCATATAACCAATCCACTTAAATAAGTTTACGTACTTTGCTAAACTGGGGCCAGGATTCTCAGCAGCTGAAATAAAATCTGACAAAACTTTGGTCCGTTTTCATACTGCGGCCTCTTGGGAAAGCTGAGTGTCTCAGAGTCACTGAAACTGTCTGTCTACACCAGGCGTTCCCAATTTTTTCCTGTCGCATCCCCTTTACCAGGAATGGAATCTGTCTGTGTCCTGCCCTCCCCCAACAATGCACATTTGGCTCAGCAGAGGAGCTTGGGCTGAAGGTGGAGCTAGGGTCAGAAGTAGGAATGGGGGAGGAGCTAGGGCCAGAGGTGGAGCTGGCCTGGGGGTGGAGAGGGAACGAGGGCAGAGCTGGGCTGGGGGCAGAGTAGGGGTTGGAGCAGAGTTGCAGTTGGGAGTGGAGCTAGGCTGAGGGCAGAGTGGGGCTGGGTGGCGCTACCTCCCTGCTGCCCCCAGGGGCTCGCTCAGGCCCAGCCGTTCACTCCTCTGAATGTTCCTCCATGCTCCCCTAGGGGGGCCCACCTACAGTTTGCGGATCACTGATCTACACCATTGGTAGGGCCCTACCAAATTCACAGTCCATTTTGGCAATTTCACTGTCATAGGGCTTTAAAATCATAAATTTCATGATTTCAGCTATTTAAATCTGAAATATCATGGTGTTGTAATTGTAGGGGTCCTGACTCAAAAAGGAATTGTGGGGGGTTGCAAAGTTATTGGTAGGTGGGAGGGTTGCGGTATTGCTATCCTTACTTGTGCGCTGCTGCTGGCGGCGGCTCTGCCTTCAGAGCTGGGCAGCTGGAGAGTGGTGGCTGTTGGCCGGGAGCCCAGCGCTGAAGGCAGAGCCGCCATGAGCAGAAGCACAGAAGTAAGGATGGTGTGGTTTTGTATTGCCACGCTTACTTCTGCGCTGCTGCCTGCCGAGTTGGGCCCTCAGTTGGCAGCCGCTGCTCTCCAGCCATCCAGCTCTGGAGGTAGCAGCGCAGAAGTAAGGGTGGCAATACTGTGACACCCCCCTAAAGTAACCTTGTGCCCCCCCTGCACCTCTCTTTTGGGTCAGGACCCCCTAATTTGAGAAACGCTGGTCTCCCCCATGAAATCTGCTCTTTTGTGTGCTTTTACCCTATACTATACAGATTTCATGGGATGGAGACTAGATTTCATGGTCCGTGATGCATTTTTCATAGCCGTGAATTTGGTAGGGCCCTTACCAATGAGCAGTCAGTACTACAACAGTTTACCCTCCATTCACGTTTGCAGGTTTCCTTCATAACTCTAAAGGCTAGAAGCATGTTTCTTTTTATTTCACAGCTTAATACTTTGTCTGTGAAGCAGACTGAGGCCCTCAAATGGAAAGTGCTGTGTAAATGCAAAAGTTGGTGAATTAAAGAAGTGCTTTGCATTTCAGAATTTGTACAGAGCTTTCTGAGTTACTAAAGATTGCATGTTATTTCCAAAGTACAGAAATGGGAAATCTATATCTTTCAGGTTTCAGAGTAGCAGCCGTGTTAGTCTGGATTCACAAAAAAAAAAAGAGTACTTGTGGCACCTTAGAGACTAACAAATTTATTTGAGCTTTAGCTTTCATGAGCTACAGCTCACTTCATCGGATGCATTGAAGTGAGCTGTAGCTCACGAAAGCTTATGCTCTAATAAATTTGTTAGTCTCTAAGGTGCCACAAGTACTCCTTTTCTTTTTGCTATATCTTTCAGTGATCCTTTAGCATTTTTTAAAAAGAAAAGAAATTGTGATGTACAGTATGAGTGTTGTTTGGTAGTTTCCCATTCAATCTGCCAAGGAAAGTTCTGCCTGAAAGTAAACCACTTGTTGAGAGCGTATCTGGAACTTTCCTACTTACTTGCAGGATGATTTTTCCAAGGGAAGTCAGAATTTGCGTAAAGGAAAAGTACCCAAGCTTAGGACTGTTAACTGTGAGCATTTCAGCTCTTTCCAGCTGTCATCTTATGCTCAAATAAATTTGTTAGTCTCTAAGGTGCCACAAGTACTCCTTGTTCTCTTTGCTGATACAGACTAACTTGTATTCTGATGACTCCAGGCATCTGGTGTTTGTTTTTAGATAGTCAAGAATGATTAAAAAAAACAAGAAGTTGTGATAAGAAAATTAGGCCCAGTCCTGTGGCTACTTACTCTCACAAGCAGTTTCGAGTGCAATCAGTGACACTGCTCTTGTGAGACAGGACTTCTCCTGGGAGTAGGAGATGCAGGGTTTGGCCCTCACTTAAAGACATAATTCAGGCAGCATTTAAATTAGCTGCTCATTTACAGGCTCTCCAGCTGACAATCTGTGCAAGTGTCTTATTACTGCTGCCATCTTGGATGCTGGGGGGGAGGGGAAGTGGAAGGGGAGGAAGGGAGGCGAGAAGTAGCTTGACACTAATACAGTATGTCTTACGAATAAAGTGTCATAAAGGCAAAGTGGAGGATGAGGAGGATCACTTTAATACAGTAAATGTCACTGGGAGTTCTGTCTGCTTAGGCGAGATCTGGTACAGTACTATATATTTGCAAATGTCCAGGAATAGAATAAAAAGGGCAAAGGAACTGAAAGCAAATTGGAGAATTTAGTAGGGATAATGGGACCGAGTTCTTAGACTTCAACTGGGATTTGGGGCAGGAGGTGCATGAGGATCTGTAGTAGCTGAGTGAAGGTGGCTTGCAGCACTATCTGCGGAGGTAGATATACACATGTTTGCACAGATCTGTGATAGCAACACAGCGGGTAGCTCCACTGAATTGCATGGCCAAGCCCCCTTGAGGCCATGAGGTTACTCCAGGTGCTCTGTCTGCATACTTCTTGTGCTCAGGCAGCAGCCACTGCAGCAGGAATGCTATGCTTGTGCCATTCAGGGGTATGTATGGGAAAGAGAAGGTTTACTGTGTCTTCCTCCCCCACCCTTAGGGCTTCCGTTCAGGGGCAGCTAAAGTATAGCCCATGGTGTTTTAAAGAAAAGGAGTACTTGTGGCACCTCAGAGACTAACAAATTTATTTGAGCATCAGCTTTCGTGAGCTACAGTTCACTTCATCGGAATGCATCCGATTCATTAGCTCACGAAAGCTGATGCTCAAATAAATATAGGTTTCAGAGTAGCAGCCGTGTTAGTCTGTATTCGCAAAAAGAAAAGGAGTACTTGTGGCACCTTAGAGACTAACAAATTTATTAGAGCATAAGCTTTTGTGAGCTTCCAGCTATAGCTCACGAAAACTTATGCTCTAATAAATTTGTTAGTCTCTAAGGTGCCACAAGCACTCCTTTTCTTTTCCTTCAAATCAGCGGCACTGCGATGGGTACCCGCATGGCCCCACAGTATGCCAACATTTTTATGGCTGACTTAGAACAACGCTTCCTCAGCTCTTGTCCCCTAATGCCCCTACTCTACTTGCGCTACATTGATGACATCTTCATCATCTGGACCCATGGAAAAGAAGCTCTTGAGGAATTCCACCATGATTTCAACAATTTCCATCCCACCATCAACCTCAGCCTGGACCAGTCCACACAAGAGATCCACTTCCTGGACACTACGGTGCTAATAAGCGATGGTCACATAAACACCACCCTATATCGGAAACCTACTGACCGCTATTCCTACCTACATGCCTCTAGCTTTCATCCAGATCATACCACTTGATCCATTGTCTACAGCCAAGCGCTACGATATAACCGCATTTGCTCCAACCCCTCAGACAGAGACAAACACCTACAAACACCAAGATCTCTATCATGCATTCCTACAACAACAATACCCACCTGCTGAAGTGAAGAAACAGATTGACAGAGCCAGAAGAGTACCCAGAAGCCACCTACTACAGGACAGGCCCAACAAAGAAAACAACAGAACGCCACTAGCCATCACCTTCAGCCCCCAACTAAAACCTCTCCAACGCATCATCAAGGATCTACAACCTATCCTGAAGGACGACCCATCACTCTCACAGATCTTGGGAGACAGACCAGTCCTTGCTTACAGACAGCCCCCCAATCTGAAGCAAATACTCACCAGCAACCACACACCACACAACAGAACCACTAACCCAGGAACCTATCCTTGCAACAAAGCCCGTTGCCAACTCTGTCCACATATCTATTCAGGGGATACCATCATAGGGCCTAATCACATCAGCCACACTATCAGAGGCTCGTTCACCTGCGCATCTACCAATGTGATATATGCCATCATGTGCCAGCAATGCCCCTCTGCCATGTACATTGGCCAAACTGGACAGTCTCTACGTAAAAGAATGAATGGACACAAATCAGACGTTAAGAATTATAACATTCAAAAACCAGTTGGAGAACACTTCAATCTCTCTGGTCACTCGATCACAGACCTAAGAGTGGCTATACTTCAACAAAAAAGCTTCAAAAACAGACTCCAACGAGAGACTGCTGAATTGGAATTAATTTGCAAACTGGATACAATTAACTTAGGCTTGAATAGAGACTGGGAATGGATGAGTCATTACACAAAGTAAAACTATTTCCCCATGGTATTTCTCCCTCCCACCCCACCCCCCACTGTTCCTCTGATATTCTTGTTAACTGCTGGAATTAGCCTACCTGCTTGTCACCATGAAAGGTTTTCCTCCTTTCCCTCCCCTGCTGTTGGTGATGGCTTATCTTAAGTGATCACTCTCCTTACAGTGTGTATGATAAACCCATTGTTTCATGTTCTCTGTGTGTGTGTGTGTGTATATAAATCTCTCCTCTGTTTTTTCCACCAAATGCATCCGATGAAGTGAGCTGTAGCTCACGAAAGCTTATGCTCTAATAAATTTGTTAGTCTCTAAGGTGCCACAAGTACTCCTTTTCTTTTTGCGAATACAGACTAACACGGCTGCTACTCTGAGTCCTATTAATGAATGTTTGGAAAGCACTTTGAGATCCCTGGATGAAGGATGCTCTGTACACGCAAAGTATTTTTATTATTTGTGGTTTTGTATTGTTGAATGAATTCCTCACTTTTTAATGGTGAGTTCTTGGGATTTTTTTCAAGTTTTTCCATCAATGTCCCAATACTTTAAAAAGTTGGTTTTGGGGAGAAAGTTTATCTAAGTTTTTTTAAAATTGCTTGTGCTTCATCGTTACAGTGTATGACTTTCTAAAAACAAGAAACTTTGTATTCTGTCACCACAGTTGGGGAATGTGTGAAAAGGGCAGATGACCTGGTGAATGAACTTAATGCTGAGAGTTGATCCTGGGCACTGTTCCCTGCTTTCTAATGTTGCTTCCTAGATAACAGGCTAATGGAATAGCTCCTATCCGAAGCCAAGTATAAAGTTTTATGACCGGGAAGTAAAGAAGAGTTTGATAGCACCTATCTCTGTGAATAAATTAAATTAATGAGATCATGGGAAAGAGGGGGACAAACTATCAGTTTTTGGAAACTTTATAAATATTTATAAACATACAGCCCCCCTGAAGGTCTGAACTTAACTGCATCAGGGCTATTCATATGAGTAAAGGTTGCAGAAACCTGTAATCAGAGCAGTTATGGTATTGCCCCGTGAAACGGACTTTTCAAACAAATTGGTGTTGTGTTTTGAAAAGGGGTTCATACTGGAGCTGAAAAAGAAACGGAGTACTTGTGGCACCTTAGAGACTAACAAATTTAAAAAAAACTCGTACTGGAGCTGGTGTTATTTGCAAGGGCAAATCTCCCATTGATTTCAGTGGGAGTGCTGCTGGATTGAAAGTGACATTGAGATCAAAGAGACTGGAAAGAGAAAGGTAAGCAAGGAAGTAGGGCGTTAACAGCAAAGTGAAGAGCCATGTCACTAGTCTAAAGGGGCTGTCAGTCAGACTCAAAATGGTTAACAAGGTTTTGCCAAGACGAGCTCAGTGAACACTTTTAATAATTGCATGAAATGTCTGTTGAATTCCGTTGTCTGCAACGGGGGAAATGAAACACCCCAGCAAACAAATATGGGCCCTTTAATGTCTTGGGAAGCTGAAGCCCAAGCGTGGGTCTTAATGTCTGCAGAAAATCCACCAGATGGGAAGAATTAGTCAGGAACCATACCGGGTTTCCACTGCATGCTCCCCTCAAAGCATGCGTAGTCTAGAAACTGTGTGCAGCCTGAAGTTCTCTGGGGAGAAAAAAGTCTGCATCTGTCACAGTGAATGGCAGGGTATTTGTGCAAAGTGGCCACCCAGCTGCTCCCTGATGCCCTCCCATGACAGCCTGACTCACTGCTGCTCTCTACAGTGGCTGTGTATAACTCTCAGCTCTCAGAGAGGGATAGAAAACACAAAGGGAGGAAATGCCAATCTTCCATTATTCCTACTGATGTCGCAGGGGAGCTTGTGCCCAGGGCAGCTGCTTTCCCAGCACCTTCTCTCTCAAACCTGTGGAGTCCCAGCCACGTACACAGTGGTCTGCCGGGGTATGTCTGCACTGCAGCTGGGAGGTGCGATTGCCAGCGTGGGAACACAGACTCACACTAGCTCTGCTTGAGCTAGCATGCTAAAAATAGCAGTGTGGACATTATGTCAGTGGTGGTGACTTGGGCTAGCTGCCTGAGCTTGGACGCAGGGGGTTGGCCGAGCTTGGACTCGGGCTGTTAGCTGAAGCTGCTGCCAGCACTGCAATGTCCATACTGATTTTTTTTTTTTTTTTAGCATACTAGCTTGAGCAAAGCTAGCGTGAGTCCCCTTACCCACACTGAAACTCTTACTTCCCAGCTGCAAGCCATACCCCCACAGGCTCAGGGGAGACTGTTCCATAAAGTGCTGCTCGTCCTTCTGCTCATTTTGTACAACCCTTGCTTTCCTCTGGCCAGCAGGATGACTCCATGGTTCCAGACCCTATTCCAGCTGCTTCCGTAGGGTCTGGATTAACCTCTATCATGGTTGCGCAGGCTGGGTGCTCTGAAACGGCTCTGAATGAAGTTCAGACAGGACCCTCTAGTTGTGTGACACCCCTCAGGGCACACTGTCACTAGGGCAAGCCTCCTGGACTTCAGCGCCTCCTTGGGTCTGACCTCGGAGCATTCAGCACCCCTGTTCTGCACCGTGAGCTCCCTGCAGTGAGTCCACCTGAATAGGACACCTGGGGAAGCATAACATGCCTCCCAAAGGGACCGTGCACCCCAACTTCGCATTCAGCAGTGACTCTCAGCCAGCATTGTAAAACAGAAGGGCTTATTAGTCACCTGGAACACAACATAGAACAGTTCTTGTAAGCACAGGAAGTAGGAAAGTTCAGCAAAGTCCGTCTTGGGGGGCATCCAGAGGCTCTCGTCCCTCAGTTCCAAACCAGGAGACTGACTAGCCTCCAGCAGCCCACTCTCAGTCAAGCCCAGTTGCCCCTCCTCTGTCTTCCACCTCTTTCCCAGGCAAACAGGTCACCTGGCCTCCACCTCCCTCTTTGTTCTGCAACTTCTTTGGCTGGCTCCTTGCAACAGCCAACGGTTGCCAGGATATGAAGTGTCCGGCCATTCTCTGTGCGCAGGCAACTAGAGGCAGTCACACCTGCCTGCTCGGGTATCTGCAAAGATCACACACCCTTGTCCCACCACCTAGATATTTGTGCCAACTGAGACACACACACAGTATTCATGAGAAACATTTAAGAAAGTTCCCACTTCATCACAACCTCAGTTACATCATGAACCACTACTGAGCACATGTATTAGTCTCCTCTCGTTTAGCTTCCTTAATGTCGAGAGTGCCCATTTTGAGCCATACTGTGCTGACTTTGGAATAGGGAGGCTGCCAACAGAACCTCTGGCAGCCAGTGCTCTTGTGCTGCTTCTGATATCTCACTCTTAGCTACACTGAGAACGTGCCAGCGCCTGTTACTTGAGAATCTGCATCACCCAACTCAGAGGGGTTCAGCTGATGTACCTTGCTACTGTCATTAACGTTGAGAACGAATGATGCCATCCTCAATGTAAATATTTGCCAATGTAAGTACAGTAGAACCTCAGAGTTACAAAGAACAGAGTTACGAACTGACCAGTCAACCACACATCTCATTTGGAACCGGAAGTACACAATCAGGCAGCAGCAGCAGTGGAAAAAAAAGCAAATACAGTACAGTACTGTGTTAAATGTAAAGTACTAAAAAAAAAAAGAGAGAGAGAAAGCAGCATTTTTCTTCTCCATAGTAAACTTTCAAAGCTGTTTAAGTCAATGTTCAGTGGTAAACTTTTGAAAGAACAACCATAATATTTTGTTCTGAGTTACAAACAACCTCCATTCTCGAGGTGTTTGTAACTCTGAGGTTCTACTGTAATATAAATCAAGGTAAAACCCTGAATATTACCATATACATAATGGGTCAACCATTAAAACCTAGCTAGAAAGGAAAATTATTAAACAAGGTTTGATGGAAGAAACAAGACAATCATTCCCATTTTTAGGAAGGGAACAGAAGAGAAGAAGGTATAAGTGCACTCGAAGAATCTGGGACCTATTAATTCTGTACTTCTAAGAAGCTCTTCTAGTTCATTGTGTTTCAAAGGAACTAATAGGCATCTCCTTATTTTTCTTCCCAAAAGTCCCTATTTTTTAGCTCTCAGATGATGCCAAGTATGCCTCTTGTCTTTCAAAACCTTGTTTTAATTACAGTATGTACTCTGCCTTTTCACCTGTCAGCTCAGAATTTGGAATCTACCTGGTTATTCTCCTCCTTTTTGTCTGAGTCCTTTCAAATGTAACTTTTTTTGGTCTGATAATGAAGCATTTGAGAGATTAAATCTTATCTAGCTCTTAAGAGGAGCCTCGAAACTAAACAAGTCTCTTTAGGAAGAGAGGCAGGTTTATTCAGCAAAGGAAAAACTTTTTATTAAAAGTACAACACTCTAGGCAGTGCATTTGCTGAGAGATAACAGCATGCCTGAACTCGTAAATCATGATGACAAAGGCAGCTGTAAGAAGTGCAATAATCTCCCAGAAATGCATGTCCCAGAGCATCTTTTTGCTACTATAAAATTAACTAAATGCATTTAAATAAAGAAAGCAGTGCAACTACTGCATTTGCTGGGCTTTCCAGGCATGGATATGATGCCACTAACAGTCAGTTAGGAAATTCTAATGGTAGCAAGCACACTAAAGCTACCTCATCAATTCAGTTAATACTCTCACTGTGACTATAAAGCGTTTGCACCATAACACTTTCCCCCACCTCCAACTTGTGCTATCACTGCATTTAATAAAACAATAATTGGCTGAATCATTGTATTATACAATGATGATTAAACCTATCCATAAAGTATGGTGGAGTATAACTAAAAGGACATAGTCTGAGAAGGGAAAACGTGGCAAAAAAGCAATTTGGCAACTGGAAAAATCAAGAACTTCTAGGAGCATTCAGAACTATACCATAAAAGGAGTCTGTGGAAATTTTACCTTAACTCTGTTTGATTATATGTCTCAGTTTTACAATAAAAATATGTGCAAAGTGTGTTTAGAGATTGCAAAGTCTGAGCAGCATGTGTAAAATGCATGTACATTGATAAGTATTTGCTGTATGATTTGCGCTATGGGAGAAAGGTGGAAGTTTGACTGAGTTGGGGAGTGGGACTGGAAAGTACTGTACCCACCACATACTATAGGGCACATTGCAAGGTTCTCTCCAGGCCTTCCTGCTGCTCTGTCACTAGGCTTTAAAGAGATGGAATCGATTCAAATTATTTAAATGTCGCTCTGGGTAGTACTCCTGCCCCTGCCCATTTTAGTGGTTTTACAACCACATTTTCCTTTTATTTAAAAAAAAAAAAGAAAAAAGCCCTTTTACATTTTCTCTCCATTTATGAATGATTGCAGTGGTGATGCTCTGTGCTCCACCACCCCTTCCTATTGCGACTGGCTCATGTTTTTTCCCTTTTTCAAATATTGCCTGTGACAGAACCACATCCCCCTTCCTTTCTGTGGAGTTAATAGCAGAAGATTTCCACTCCTTCAGTTCCTAGAGAACACCAGCAAGGAAAGGAGGAGCCTATCCAGGAAGGACAGGTCTTCCCTTTAACCAAAATGGAACCAGACTGCTGGCATGTAAAATTAAAAGGTTAGAGAGGAGTTTTTAACCTAAGCGTTGAGGGGAAAGCCATCAGGTGCAGAGAAGCAAGCGATTTGGCTGGAGACGTCCCTTAGGGATGAATTTATTAAAGGGAGAACTCTGTAACCTAGTAAAGAGGCTAGGAAAGAAGTTGGTAAAGTGTAGGTACGAGCCAGAGAGGAACAGTCAAACATAAGAGTACTGTTTAAGACATGAAGGCAAGCAACTGAATATTGACAAAATGTACAAGTGCTTATATACAAATGGTAGAAGTCTAAAATGGTAAGATGGGTGAAATAGAGTGCCTTGGATTAAAAGAGGATATTGATATAATACGCATTGCAGAAACCTGCTGGAATGAGGATAATCAATGGGATACAGTAATATCGGGGTACAAAAAGACAGAGGAGGTTGTGATGGTGGGATAGTGTCACTATATGTGAAAGTGCAGATTCAAATAAAGTAAAAATCTTAAATGAATCAAATTGTACCATAGAATCTCCATCCTTGCTGAGCACCCACAGAGCATGTTTTTGGGAAAGGGTAGGCATGATGCTGGAGATCTGGCTCTTCCACTTCTTTCTGCATCCTCCAGCCAGATCCAACAGACCTGGGTCCTCTCCACTCACACAAGTAGTGGGGATGATCTAACCTTGGATGTTATTAATTCGTTCTGCTTTAGTAGTCCCATGTGGAGATAGTAACAGAGACAAGAATCGTTTGTGATGTTTGCTCTTTAATGTGACCATGTCCCTTTTAAATTCTTCAGAAGATGTGAAAGTAAAATGAGTTAGTGCCCATGAATAAGGTGATCTGGTTTAACTGGCCACATCAGTGCAGTTTAGTGGTTATATAGTTTATTCTGTAGTAGCTCTTAGCCAGCATGTTCTTTGTGAATGTGTAATCTTATTAGGATTGAATTGAAATCTACCCAGACAATTAGTGCTAACAGCCCAGTGTGGTCTGACCTGGGTACTTCATTGCTGTAGAATTTTATTAATGCATCTTCCAGAGCCATAGAGGCCTGAGGGAGCTGAGGACACTCAGCACCTTGCTGGATCTAATCTTTAGTTTGTTTACCGTAAGATCCTAGAAGTATTTAAAAAAAATTTACCTTGCAGAATTGGGGTCTGGTTCTGTGTCTCTCCTAGGATATTCTGAGCATTCTACAGCTGAAGTCACTGGGAGTATAAGGTGTTTGAGCATCATCCAATGTGATGCCACCTTGCAGAAGGGGAACTGGCAAGGACTATACATGTCCTAGTTTCAAGAAAGTTATTTGATTTTTTTCCTCTTTCCTAGGATTAATTTACCTTTTTAAATTTGTTTGCAGCCACTGACACTTCCCCCCCCAATATAAATACAAAATAAAATATGTTGCAATTGAAATTTTAAATGCATAGTAATATTTTAGCTTTCTTTAGTGTCTTTCATTTGTGCATCTGTGGGTGCTTTGCAAACCTCCTTTAACTATGTTTTGCCACATTTCCATGTGATAGGTAAATAGTATTATGCCCATTTCACAAATGGGGAAGGGAATTTGCCAATGATCACATAAAAAGTCAGTGACAGTGTCAGGTACAGAACCCAGGAGTTCTGTGGCCTAGTTCTCTGCTTTAACCACTAGACAAAACACCTCATTACCAAGTATAAATGCCAGAAAAATTCAAAATGATGCTTTGTATGGTGACTATAATTCTGCCTCTTTATGCAGTTATGCATCTTTGTATTAATTCATCATATATAGTGTTAATATCTATGCCCTACGGCTGTCTTCAGCCTAAAAGATACATGCACAGACAGCATTTGGAGCACTTGAAGGATTGGGTCTTTAACCAATAAGACATGAAACTGTAAAAGTTAATTGTGGCCTCACCTAAAGACTCTTCATTCAGTTGCATTTTCTTTCATGTGCTAGCATGATACTGTGATAATTGCAAAGGGGGTTAGCTAGCTTTTATCTTCCAGCTTCACACCATCCGGCCAAGTTCTGCACATGTTTGAGAAAGGAGTAGTAATGATTTAAAAAACAGCCAGTTTGTCTCAGTTATTCTACAATGGCAGGATAGAATTAATTAATGTTTACACTAGATCTTCAATCCTGCAAAGACTCTCTTGAGCTCTATCAAGGGCTGCGTTTTGAGATCCATAGGGATCGAACATCCAAATCTGAATAGACTTGAGGAGAAGCAGCTATATTTGTGAACCCTGTACGTATTAAAAGAACACAGTGATTTTAAATATGCTTTGACAATACATAAAACTCTGATAATCTTAAAACAGTTAACTGACATTCGGCCACATTCAGTGGATGTAACCCTTTTCACTTCCAAATACAGCAGTAGCAATTTCATAATGTGCAAGTGTAGGGGCTAATGCTGGGAAGAGCTAAGCACCATCAGCTTCCAGTGACTTCAAGATGCAGGCCCTCCAAATACCTTTACCTCCTTTTTTCTTATCTTACAGCTTTTGAAACAGGAAGTTGATCTGAACAGCTTGGAGAATGTTATCCCAATAACATGGGAATGAAATGTTTTACAAATTTTCCCATAGGAATCCTCCAGCTGATCCTGCAGTCCTTGTGCATTGCTATCACTGGCAGTTTTGCCTCCAGGATTGGGGTCCTATAATATCACTGAACTTAGGGTAAATTAATTTTGCTTAGACCGCTTTTCCATTTCTAATTGCATAATAGCAATGAGGCAAAACAATTCTAGAGTTCTTTTAATCAGAAAAAGAGCCTATAATTTCCATTAAAGAGATTCCAGTGACCAGATTATTTCCCTCTTCCTCATTCCAGTGTAATGAGCTCATTTTGTGTAGGTAGAAGGGTACCAGGTTTCAGCCTAAATTCAATTAGCAGAGGAATGTGCATTGAGACACAGGTACAGGCTAGCTCCATGACCTGCTTCTGTAATGAGGCCTTTTCAAAATCCAACAGCTTTTGCGGGGGTGACAGGTTTCAGGCTTATGCTGTTTTTTATCAGCCCATTTTTTTTTGAGGGAGGGTGAAGAAGGGGTTAATTTCTAGAACGGATATTTTGAAAGTGTTTTCTCTAGTTTGCAGGTGGTGGACTTTGTTCTTTTTATTGTGCCCAGTGCAAATCTGTCCACCATAACGATCTCAAAATGATCTTTATGCTAATTTTAAATACCCCCTTTTTAATCAGTGCTGTTTGTGAGAGCCTGCTTCTGTCTGTGTTTGAAAATAGGTTCAAGCCATGTTTGTTCTAAATTTGCCAGAAGTATGCAGGAATACAGAGATCTGGCTAAATATAGATAGGTAGCTCTGGTGTGAGCTGAAATGTTTACTGAGTGTTTTAGATAGGCTGTAAGAATGTATCAGAGCCTTTAAAAGTTGTGGGTAGGGAGAGGTAACGGAAGAAAGAATACAAGTAGTCTATACACTATTGCTTAATTGAAGCCAACATCAGGACTACAGAATATATCTCAATGGGCCAGGGATGCTGGAACAATTTGTATAGTGGGGGTGCTGAGAGCCATTGAACCAAACTGTAAAGCATGTATATGGTGGAAACCACTTCAAGCCAGGGGATGCGGTATCAGCCCTAGTTCCAGCACCTATGCATTGGCCTGATCCTGCAAGGTGCCAAGCACTCGCACCTTCCACTGTCATCAGTGGGAATTGAATGTGGGAATTGAATTAATGCCTGGCAGGAGTGACCCTTAATTCATTACTGTCTGAGGTGTAGGCTGCGTTCCCTTGACAATAATGTAGATGTCTCCTGCAATGTAAAAGAAACACTATTGTCATATTTTATTCTGAAATGTTATAGTAAAATTGAATAATTGCTAAAGAGAATTAAAACTCTCACACTAAATAAACTCATCCTAGTGTGCCTTGACGCTTTGACCTAAAAATAATCCAGTCTTTATTTAAAATCATGTTTTTTTACTAAAGCTGTGTGGTCATAAAAAGTTAGTCTATTCAGTTACATTGGGAGAGGTGTGAGACTTCTCGGGTTCTGGTTATTGGGTATCCATGCATTACATTATCTGCTCTTGGTAAATCTGAAGCGTTAATAAATTCTGACCTATAATATAAGGAAACTGAAGTATAGTGTTCTTTATCTTTCTAGCAAATATTGGTCAGAGAAGGAAGCTGGTGTTCTTGCCGATGTAATGGTTAAAGTACAGGGTTGGGAATCAGGAGAACTGTTTTTTTTCCCCCCAGCATAGACATGCTGTGTGATCTTGGGCAAGTCCCTTAAGTTTTATAGGTCTTACTATCACCATCAGTAAAATGGTTATAATATTGCTTATGATGTTCTCATGGGTGTTTTAAGCATTCATTCATTAGTATTTGAATAGACTTTTATGATCATCTAGTGAAAGGTGTTACAGAAGTGAAAAGTATTACTGTTTTTACTTCAGTTCATTGAAACCATTTTTGTTGGGTTACTTTAATTCTAAAATTTGTAACATTGGTATTATTGGAACAACTGTTTTTGTTTTGCCTTTTAAAGTTTCATGAAGGGATATTTGCCTCTTCTTCATGTGTTTCCTAAAGAATCTCTTGATGCCTCTAACTCATGTATGTGACTAGACTCCTGGTTAATTCATAGAAAACGCTTACACACCAATCCAAATTATTGCAATCTAAGTGTTAGATTTTAATCCCGCAAAGTGGAAGCAGTTACCTTTGATTTTTCACTTCTTCATATGCATTATCCTGAGGTCCCTCCCATGTGATCAGATACCATAGTTAGAGGCCTGGTATAAAACCTGGATCATTTGTACAGTGTATACATACAAAATACTACATATGAGTCTAAAGTTTCATAGATTCCAAGGCCAGAAGGGATGAATGTGACCTAGTCTGACCTCGTGTATGATACAGGCCATAAAACTTCCCAAAAATAGTTCCTAGAGCATGTCTTTTGGAAAAACCGTGCTGTGATGGGACAACGTGCTATCCCCTACCTCTGCTGTGAACACAGACCTCTCCAAGACCTGCTTGCGTGTAAACACCATGGGGTAGTATTTTAATCCCATCCCTAATACAGTGTACAATAATAAAGCAGTGTTGCCACATCTTTACACACCGTGTCTTAACTCTCTAACCCCTTCTGCAAAAGGTGGGGGCAGGTGTCTCTACGCGGAGGACTCTAGGTGTCAGGTCCCCAAGCCTTCCGTTTCTCTCCTCTCCTCGCCCCCCCCATGCCCTTTTATACTGGTTCCCTGCTAATGGGCTAGTTGGCTCATGGAGTCACTAGACCCAATCTGGCCTGTTAATAAGGTACCTGTCCAAACAGGTGATCTGTCCAATTAAGCCTTGTCCAGGGGAACCTAATTAGTACTAATCGTGACCAGAGTGCAGGCTCAAGTGCTAGCCCTCAGGATTCTGTCACATGTCCAATACTGAAATAAAAATCGTCAGTGATGGAGAATACACCTCAACCCTTGGTAAATTGTTCCAATGGTTAATTACTCTCACTGTTAAAAATGTATGGTTATTTCCAGTCTGAATTTGTCTAGCTTCATCTTCCAGCCATTGGATCATGTCCTACTTTTCTCTGCTAGATTAAAGAGCCCATTATTAAGTATTTGTTCCCCATGTAGATACCTATAGACTGTGATCAAGTCACCCTTAACCTCTTCTTTGTTGAGTTAAATAGATTGAGCTCCCTGAGTCTGTCACCCTAAGGATTTTCTAATCCTTTAATCATTTTCTTGGCTCTTCCTTGAACCCTCCTTCCCAGGATAGAGTCCTGTAAGTATGGCCTACATTCTTTGTCCCTAGATGTATACATTTACTTTTAGTCAAATTAAAACACATATTGTTTACTTGAGCTCAGTTTAACAGGTAATCCAGATCACTCTGCAGCAGTGACTTGTCCTCTTCATTATTTACCACTCCCTCAACTTCTGCATCATCTGCAAATTTTATCAATGATGATTTTTTCTTTCAGGTCATTGATAAGATTGTTAAATATCATAGGGCCAAGAACTGATCCCTGAAGGACCCCATTGGAAACACATCCACTCAATGACGATTCCCCATTTACAGTTACATTTGGAGACCTTTAGTTAGCCAGTTTTTAATCAATTTAATATGTAACATATTCATTTTTATATTCTGTTTTTTTAATCAAAATGTCATGTGGTTCCCAGTGAAACGCATTACAGAAGTACTAAGGATGTTATCTCAATGCTATTACGTTTATCAACTAATCTTGTAATCGCATCAAAAAAGATATCCGGTTAGCTTGACAGGATCTATTTTCCATAAACCCATGTTGATTTGCATTAATTACATTACCCTCCTTTAATTCTTTATATCTTTTAATTCTTTATTTTAGGAGATGGGCCAATATTCCTCTGCCTGCCTGCAAAGCCTGGTTTCTTTCCTGTCCACTCTTGTTCTCCCTAGGGGCTGGCTTGCTCTGTTTCCCAGCTGATCTGTGGCTTATTTGGCCAGCATTCCCATTAGTCGAGAAGGAAGGAGGCCTCATCCCCCACTCAACTGGGCAGGAGACTAGGTGTTGTGAGGTGGGAGTCTGAGGGTGAGGCACTGCCAGCACGCTAGGAAAGGGCTTCTGCTTTGCTCCTACCATCTCATTAGAGTGTGTGTGTGTGTGTGTGTGTGTGTGTGTGTGTGTGTGTGTGTGTGTGTGTGTGTGTGTGTGTGTGTGTGTGTGTGTGTGTATTGGGGCAGGGCTGAGCAGAATTCTGATTTTAAAATAAATATTTTCCTCTTGTATGAAATCGTGGTTTAGTGTAAAGCCTTTATTTCTCTAGCAGAATAAGTATGAAGACTCTTATGGCAATTTGGTGCAGAGGAGCAGTGCTGGAACTAGCTTCTGTTTCCTAGTGCAGTAACAACCAGAGCTGACTTTTCAATCCATTCTTTATTTCACTGGTGTGTTGCTATTGAGCCCAATATGTTTTACAAATGACTGTCTTAACTGAAAGCTTAATGCATTATTTACGCATTTTTTACCATATGTTTGCAGTCATTTAATTTCATTAAACAAAAGCTTGTACTCTTTTACAAGTAAATGTACTTTGCTAGAACCCAGCGTTAATTAATAAACCCTTGTGCTCTCAACCTCCATAGAGCATAGCTTTTGTTAAGATGCATTTTGCAGCCAAGCCTTCAGTGGAACACTGTGTCACAAGTACAGTATCTGTAGATGAGGGAAAACTCATGTAGCCTTTTGTTTGGTCTTCTGTGGAATTCAGCTTACAAATGTTGCTGCAGAATAACCTTTCATCCTGGTTGCTGTGTCCTGTACCACAAAAAAATCTGAAGAATGGCAGGATACGGGCTCAGTGATTCAACCACTGGTTTCTAGTCTGAGACTGTTGTTTGACTCTGAAAAGAATTCTGAGGAGTCAATATTCAGAGTAGTTTGTGAGTTAAACACCTAGCGACGGTCTGTTTCTCTCACTGAGGCATGGGGGTTCTATACCAGTACTAGCGTGAGTTACTCTAAGTGCAGCGTCTGGGAGCATGGATCACTCTGTGAAATTGTTGCCTTGTGCCTTAAGGAAAAAACAGTACCTTCTCAGAGTATGATCCTCAATTGCTGAACATCCGTTTTCAGTGGAAGTTGGGACCACTCAGGTCCACACCCTCCAGGGCGCTCAGCATTCAGACAGCTCCTGTTAACTTTTTTCTGGTTATAGAAAGTATTTGTGAAAGCGGGTGTATGATTTATATATCAACATGGCTCCCCTCCCCTGCAACAAATGACACATTTTGGAACCTCACCCTGCGGACCATCCTGCTTCCTCACAGTTATTGTTTGTATTGTTTTCGTGCCCAGGAGCCCCAGTCACAGACGAGGACCACATTGTGCTAGGATGTGTAATCAAAGTGGTATTATTTGTGGCAGTTCTTGTGTCAGGATGTATACAACTTTCTCTGATGAGATGAGGCCTGAGCTACAAGTTTTGCATCCAGGTCCGAGCTTCCCCAGCAGGTCCATTACTATTTAGATCTAGGTTTTTGGCAATTTCTAATTCTGAAGTGATGGATGTAATGCAGGGGTGGTGCTAATTAGCTACTTGGGAAGAGTCTTTAAAAGCAATCTTCCGTCTCTCTAAAGATTGCTTTTCCTGTTCTGGGTTGAGATAAACTTTGCAGCGGTATCGTGACCTCACAGTGCAGCTGTGCTTTCTACCATTGGCGTATGAACAAACAAAGAGAATAATATTTTGTTATCAGGCGGGTTGTTGGTGCGATAGCTCAGAGAACAAATCTTTTGAAAATCGTAGGAATAGTTTCCTTCTTTTCCCTGCAGCAACATAAAAGATAAGCTTTGGTTTCCCAACCAACAGCATATTATTTCACTTAATCAGGCTTTTCTCTCTCTGTGTAGCCAAGAAATTCAGGAAACCAATCTGGGGCCAGAAAATATATCTCAGCACCTACTCAGGGGACAACATTCAGTGTAAACACACACCCCTCTCATGAACAGGGGGAAACTGATTGAGATTATTATCCTAATTTAGGATGATAATATTAAAATCCCCAACACTTTTATAGTTGGCTTAAGTGAAATTCTTTCTTTTAATGTTTAGCTTTGAAATCTGACACTTCTCCTCCTCCATTCCCCCCAGTCCTAGGTCTGAGAGGGACAAAAACATATTTAGAGGCGAAGCAAGTGTTTCATGGTAAATTTGGCATTCTGAGCCTGATGCAAAGCCCACCTGAAGTCAATGGAAAATACATACTTGAATTCAGTGAACTTTAGATCTGGCCCTTTCTGATGAATAACGCAGAGAGCCTAGGAACATGCTCTCCCTCAGCTTCCCTTGTGAGGATGGCATCAAACTGGTGAGTGCATAAGGGATCACTATAAAGGGGAGCAAAGGTCACCCACCATGTAGCTTTGTTTCCCTTTCTCTTCTTCCTGGCAATGATACTGATGAAACCTTACCTCTGTTTGAGAGGGAGACACTAATTGGCTCATAGGGCTTATGTGGAATGGGTCATATCACTTTTACTATATACCAGGAGAAGTCTTGAAGACCAAAATTATAAATGGGATCAAAAAAGAGTTAGATAAGTTCATGGAGGATAGGGCCATCAATGGCTACTAGCTAAGAGGGTCAGGGATGCAATCCCAGGCTCTGGGTGTCCTCAAAACCTCCAGTTGTTAGAAGCTGGTACTGGACGATGGGGGGTGGATCACTTGATAATTTCCCTGTTCTGTTCATTCCCTCTGAAGCATCTGCCACAGCTACTGTTGGAAGACAGGAAACTGGGCTGGATGGATGATTGGTCTGACTGAGTATGGTTATTTGTACGTTTTTATGTTATCATTAGCATGTTGGTTTCCCTCCTCAGCCACCTTTGAATACTGAAAGTGATTAGGGCTATTAACATGCAATTTAAAGAAAAATCCCCAGAATTTTCTGAGTTGCAAAAATGAAACAAACACAAAATTTCTACTTTTTTTTTTATTGTGTATGTCATGGGAAAGTATGTAATAGAACTTTATTGGTGCTTTATTTTTATTTTTTTATATTTGCTTAATTTTTCTTTTTCTTTTTCTTAAATGCACTTCCAAACATGAATGCATTTTATTTAATGTCACATGTTGGCTTTTAAAGGTTGAGTGCTCTTTGTTTGGAAGAAAGCAAACTATCCCCTTCCCCCACTCCCCAACCTACAACCACTTAAATCACTTAGGTGACTGTGCCTGGCATGGTTAGAAGTAAATATATGTTTGTAGTCAATGAAGTTTTGGATATTAGCCAGGTCAGATATCTCTAGGAGGATGGACACTGAATGCAGTTCCATTACTGAACCCCCAAGCAGCTGGCTTATGCTTCAGCCTTCCATCACAATTAGCTATAAATATGAAGTCTGACTATACAGTTAGCTTCACAGCCTGGTAACAGGCTCAGTTTCCCATTCTACAGTAAGTATTTGGTTTCTGTTTGACAGCTATTTTAGAAGAACTATGTTAAACTTCATGTGCTATTTCATGCATCTTTGTTAATTGAGTTTGGATACAACTGATGCCAAAACAAAGGCCCACGAGTCCCTGACCATGCAGTGTAGAGGGAGCAAAAAGCTCTGGTGGGCTATGTAGAAGGTGAATGTGGGTTACGTGGGTGGTCCTGCCCGTTGTATAACCGTCTTATTAACCGTCTTATTGCCCTTCCGCCCTGCAAAATAGCCGTACAGCAAATAGACAATATGGGCTCTTTAGGTGGGGCCAAAATTGGAGGGAGGAGCTGCATTTTGTCATTTCCCCTCCCTCTCCTCAGACTGCAGCCAAACCCCAGAAAAAGTCAGTGGAAAGTTAACACTGCCTGATGCAGCACTGATTCTTTCTGTACACTCAATAATTCCTCTGTCTGGAGTCATGAAATGCATCTATACCTGTTAGCCAGGGGCAGAATGGCTGCTAGGTCTACTGTGTGGGAGGAAAACAGATGGGGAAAAGGAAGGATGCATCCCTCCACACAGTTAGACAAGATCTGTGAGACTGGAAGCTCCACCCCCGTTCACTCTGTACTCCTACTACTCCAATGGGCTGGAAAAAGAATACTCAGAAGTGCATTTATCATGGAGATGGGGAATGTATGAACCAAAGTCTGTTTGCTGAGATATACAGCACGAACCTCAAGGAATTAGTGCTGAGATCTAGAGTAAGTTAACTTTCTAGGGGGCAGAGGGATAGATATAATATCAAATTACTTAGGCTGGCAGGACTTTGCTTCTTGAAGGGTTTTATTTAATCTACTCTTGGGGGAATTCTGCACCAAAAATTTAAAATTCTGTGCACAATATTTTAAAAGTCTGCAAAATTCTGCATATTATATTTATCAAAATAACACAACATAATCATGCCAGTTTCAATTATTTTGGTAATTTATTTCAAAATATGGATCAGCATATATGTCTATAACAATACAGACAACAAAAAAGATTCAGGAAATGTTTGCTGACAAAGAGATTTCTTACTAGGCATATTAATACAGAACTCTGATTAATAATTCATTTAAACTACAATACAGAAATATATTTCCTGCACCCCTCAGAAGCAGTGGAAAGGCTTGGGGAGTCAGGGTAACAGAAGAGCTTAGGGAGAGGGAAGTAATTGCTGGGCAGAAGCCTGGGAGTAAACCTGGAGTGTTGCTGGGTGTGAGTGGGAGAAGTATGGAACAAGTTTTTTGGGATGGGAGGGATTGTTAGGGAGTTGGGGAGTCTCCCCCATGCAGACCCTGCCTGACCCCTAGCCTCTCCCATTTAGTCAGGCACATCTGCACTATTCCAATGTGTCCCATCTCCCCATCCTCGTGTTCCTGCACCCTCTTTCAGCAAACCCCCACCTCCCTTTCCACATGTGGCCCTGCACCTCCACTCCCATTCAGCCCCCACCCCAGTCTGTCCCCCTACTAGCCTTTCTGAACTCAAGTCTATGTGACCCCCCCCTCCCAGCAGCCCCGTTTGCCCCACTCTGTTTGTCCCACCCCACATATCCCGTGCCTCCTCACCTGGCCCCGCAGGCAGGACACTGTGAGGAATACAGCCTCTCGTCCCATTGGCTGCTGGCTGTTACAGCCACAGCTGACTGCCCTCTGTTCTGGTGACACAACAGCCCCTGGTGGGCAAAAAGGTGCAACTGCAGCACCTCTCAGGCAGAATGTATTTTCTGTGTCGGAAAAAAAAATCTGTGGGGGACATGAATTCTGCACGTGTGCAGTGGCGCAGAATTCCCCCAGGAATATTAATCATAAGAAATCATAGAAATCATAGAATATCAGAGTTGGAAGGGATCTCAGGAGATCATCTAGTCCAACCCCCTGCTCAAAGCAGGCACAATCCCCAATTTTTTTTCCCCAGATCTCTAAATGGCCCCCTCAAGGATTGAACTCACAATCCTGGGTTTAGCAGGCCAATGCTCAAACCACCGAGCTATCCCTGATTCTCTAGCTGTTACTTTAAATTTAATTTAACAAGAGCCTCTTCTTTCATCCTTAAAGACCCAAGAGTGAGTTTAATACACCCTTATAGAATTCTAAGGGAAAGATTGGAACCAGAATAAACTCCTCTCCTTTCTCTCTTCGTTCTTTCCTCCTCTGCCTCCATGTTACCCCCTCCGCTCTAAACAGAGAGAACCCTCTTACCTCCTTTAATGTCTTTTGCCCACCCCATGAACAAGTGCCTGAAGTGGACCTCTGCCAATGGAGAACATGCTTCATGCTCCCCACCGACTAGCTGCTTCGAGTAACTTCAGGGCTCTCCACCAGGACCATATGCAACCGATGCTTCTGCCTCATGCTGCTTCTCCTCCTGCAGCATGGAGTAGGAGGGAAGGCCAGGGAAGGAGGTGGAGGGATTCTTCTCAGACATGGTTCCATCCAGAAGTCCTGACCCTGGCCCCACTTCCCAGCATGCAAAGAGTCTTGCCTGTGCCAACGATGACACTCCCTACCCCATCCTCAAATCAGGAAACTGGCCAGTCCTGAATGTGTTAGACACCCAAGGATTGGACAGTACCAAAAGGGTTAATATCAAAACATTATTTCAAATATTCAGCATTTTTCTTAGTCCTGTGCACTAAGTTTATCTTTGTCTTTATGAAAACAGGCCATGAACAGCTGAATACATTCAGTCTGGCTTTTGGAACTGGACTATTGAAAGCAGAGAGAGTCATTTAAACTCCTGCGTGATGGGCTTTTTGGAAAGCAGGAAGTTTGCATTACAGATGCTGTCAAAACATAACTTTTCACCAAGCATTTTGATCTTTAATCTGACATGAAAATGCCTTGGATGGTGCAGGCAACATTTTCCAGTTAAAGGTACACTGCCAAGGTCGAGACCTGCATTTTCCCTCCTCCCAACTTGTGCCTACAATTTGTTTTTTCTTTTCAAATGAATGCACTCTCTCCCCCTCTTTCTTTCCCTGACCTCCAAAAATAGACTTGCATCTGAGAGCTACTCACAGTCTCACAAATCCCACTGAAGTCAATTGGGTTGAAGTCAAAGGTCACATCTCAGGTGTGGGTCTTGCGAAACCAGCTCAGCATGCAGGACACATCAGTATTTAGCAAGCAGTCAGATGGGGGGGGGGAATGATTGAGAAAATGGATTTCAGTTTCCTGGTTGCAAAGACTAGTTATAAACAACATATGTAAACAGACATTTATTTAAACTGTACCAAGTTGAGTGCTCATGAAAGGTTGCCAGACTAGCAGCACTGGAAATTGGAATCCTCTATCCATTGAACACATGTGGACAGTGTCAATTTATCCTCAGTGTGTTTCATACCAGACCTAGACTGAGCTCTGCTAGAAGTGAAATGGCAATTCCATCTCAATGCTCATTCAGTCACTGGCTTGGTTGTTTGACTGTGTGAACAAGAACCCCAGTTATGGATGATCTGTGATATGAGCGCATGTCGCACTCAACTCATTTCACATAGATGGTAAAGACTTTTGGTCATGACTGACTGTTGATTTGGGTACGATTTTGAATTCTAAGGGCTTGTTGTTTGTTTTTGTTTTTTAACTCAGGGAATCTGTAATGGAATACAAGCCTGGCAACTCTAGTTCAAATCTGAGCCAGGTAACTGGTGAGTTGTGACCAAATCTTTCCCATCTGATGGCTCTTTGGTTGTCTATATAAAATGAGTTGGTAATCACTGGACTGTGAAATTCAAATTCCATGCTCTGTTTGTAGAGTGCATTGAGCTCTGAGATGACAGGCACCATAGAGGTGAAGAGGATTTGCAAGGGACAGCTGCAGTGTAGAAAAGTTCTGATCTAGAAATTTCAAATGATCTTTCAAAAGGATGCATGCATAGTACAGCCTATAGACAAATATAGTGGTGTTCTGTGCATTAGTTAACTAAGTTTCTGTGCAAAGTCACAAGTTCTTTGTGTTTCAATCTTTTTCTCTTTATTTCTATTCTCTTGTAGCAATTTTTATAAGGCACAAAGTCAGATCTAGTGTACAATATGCAAGCTGTGGGGTGGCCTACCTCTCTTTCTGTTTGATTCAGAGGATCTACTGACCCAAGAGTAATGCTGAGGTCAGATATCTGGTATGTTATTTAGATCTGTTAAGAGATTAGTTCTGATTGGATAGAAATTCCACACAAAAGACAGCATGTGCCTTTATTGTAGTTACTAAGATTAAGGGGGCCAGGTATAGCTGTGGGAAGTTGCTCAGATGAAAAGAGAGGTCAGTCTTTGATGTACTGAAAGACTGTTTGGTCTTGAATAGCTTCATCCAGCCTATTACAACATGGTAGCATGATTTATGACAAACAAACCTGTGACCTCATATAAAGAAATGCAGAACTCTCTCCTGCATACAGAATAAAAATGACTATCAGGAGGCATATTCTGGAGAACGTTCGGTACTATACTTTAAGCCTGGTAAGTCACACTACCAAAGTATGCCAGAGAGAATGTAGTATGCAGGGTAGTTGTAGCCATGTCTGTCCCAGGATATTCTCTCTCTCACCACCGAAGTTGGGCCAATAAAATATATTACCTTATCTACCTTGTTTCTCTAAAGACATTGTGATCAGTTTTGTGTGTGAGATCGTGAACATACATCTTTCACTAAGTATCAAATACAGAATAAAGAAATATTGGTCTGGATTGGCAATTATGGGCCAAATTTACTGCTATGTGGATTTCTGTATGTGTTTCATTTTGGTCCTTTCAATGAGTTTTCTATCTCAGACCAATCTCCATGTTAATCCAGAAGATGCTACTGGTAGAATCGTGTTGACAGAGTATGTAAAATTCAGGAGTGTTCAAGAGAACCAGGTGCACGAATAGACTTGGTGCGGAATTTTCTGAGTCATCCATATGAGCAGTTTATTTCCCTTATAATCAAATATAAAACCTTTAATGTATCTTGAAACATTTGGCCAAATACAGCTTACTCTTATATTAATATAAATTCAAAGTAAGTCCATTGAAGTCAGTGAAGTTATTTGGATGTACACCAGAATAACTGAGAGCAGAATTTGGCCATAAGGTCAAATACAAACTTGGTGCAGCTCAATATGTATTGATGTCTGTGGACGCTGGAGTTGTATCAATGACAGATTTTGCCCATGGTCTTTAACTGGAAGTATAGTACATCAAAAGAGGAAAGGAACTGCAGGTATAAGAGACAACATGGAGCACCCCAAAAGAGGCAGCAGAGGGGAACGTGGAAGTATGAGTTGTTATCTAGGGTGGCAGAAGTTTCGGTGCTCAGATTACTGTTCATCTCACCAGGGGGATGATAGCTCAGTGGTTTGAGCATTGGCCTGCTAAACCCAGGGTTATGAGTTCAATCCTTGAGGGGGCCATTTAAGGATCTGGGGCAAAAATAAGGAACAGTACTTGGTCCTGCTGTGAAGGTAGGGGACTGGACTCAATGACCTTTCAAGGTCCCTTCCAGTTCTATGAGATAGGTATATCTCCACGTTAAAAGGTGCTTCCCAGTTTGATAGGAGCAAGATATCCATTAGAGGAAAGATCTGGACTGTTGAAGTCTGTTCAGGGCTTTCTCTAAGCAACCATTTGTTTATGCCTCTTTCAGAAGAGACTGATATGGTCCAAGGTAATCTATGGAGTAAGTTTTCTCAGTTCTTGTGCCTAAATGTTTGCCTCAAAGTTCTGGGCTTCAAATTTTCACCTTTTTATGCTTCCCCTTTAAACTGTTCAGAAAATCAGGGTGCTCAAGGATTGCGAGCTGAAGGCTTTATGCTTTAAAAAATGGTTATCATAGATGTACTGGGTACATTTCACAATCAAAAGCAGATACCGTTAGGGTGAAGACACTCCTTTTGTTTTTGCGAATAGAAAGTTAAGTACTTGTGGCACCTTAGAGACTAACAAATTTATTTGAGCATAAGCTTTCATGAGCTACAGCTCTGACACCTTTTTCTTATCAGCAATAGGGATGTTTATCTGACGTTTGGTCAAGAGTCAGCCATCAATAAATCATCTTGTGTATACAGTAATGAAAAGAGAACATGGGTCAAATTCATCCCTGCTGTCACTACACTGATTTCAGTGGAGTTACATGAAGATAAAGCAGGGATGAATTTGATTCAGTGGCTTTTAGTTTTGTTGGGTGTTTTTGGCAAGTCTGTTTTTTTTATTCCTCTTTTCTAAAGTGGTTCTTAAGTACATTTTATTTGCCATTCAAACTTATGAATATAAGTATTAATATAAAGTTGGCTGCTGTTTTTGCAGCCCTTTCTGAAAAAATCTCTTTTTAATGCAAGAGCTCCAGTGGCTTGTCATCTTTAAATGCTTTTTTCTGCTGGTGGTATTCAGTTTTATGTCCATAAGCATAGCCAATACTGAAATCTTCTTGTGTCAGCTGATTGCCTCAATTATTAAATCTGTGGTCCAGGATCTGAAACCCAAGCAAGACAAACATCGCCTTAGGTCCTAATGCTTTAGGATGTGGGATGTGTGCAGCTGCAGTAGCTTAAACAGCTTGCTGTCTGGCCTAGTATCAGGACTAAAGAAGCAGGCACAGAAAGTTCAGTTATTTTCCGCATCTCCAGCACTAGAACTGGATGGGGAGACCTTGTGCTTTTGAAACCCCTGTGGGATCTTCGTTGCTTAAGATCCCACAAATTATAAATTATATGGGCCTTGAACTGTCTCCCTTTAGTGATTCCAAAGTACTGTTTATAATTCCTCATTAGAGTAACAAACCAGCAGGTTTCCATATGTGCCAGAAGTCTGTTCATTTTCTTTTATCAGAGATGATTTTCACACAATAAATTCTATGTATTTAAAGAAATAAGAGGCATTGTATACTAAAGAAAGCAGAAACACCCCTAAACAAAATGGGGGGAAGAAAGTGCAGAATCTCTGGATGAGTGAATGGAAATTTTTTTAGTATGATGCCTTCAGAAGATAGCAGCCTCCCAGATGTTTTCCTGCTATTGTTTCCATCGAATCAGTTCCTGTTTCAGAAAACGCTTCGTGTTTCTCATTGCTGATTTAAAAGAAATCTGTGAAGATGACCCTCTATAAGAGAGGCAGTACAGAATAGTGGTTAGATCCAGGAACTCAGAGTTCTAGTTGTGTCATGGAATTATTGTATAACCTTGAATCACTAACACTTCTGTGTCTCCATTTCCCCACATGTCAATGGGAGTAATAACACTGACCAGTTATGAGGATTAACTAGCTCTATTTGCAGAGAACTTTGCAGATGTGACACTATTCATATAGGCTAACTATTATCCTCAGGAGAGGCTACATATGAAGCCTGAGTTTGAAGATTTCTAACAATTAGATAAGCACCGTCTGTTCAGCCATTTCTGGCTTGCCACTTGTTCTCAATTTCCCCTCACCCACACATTAGGTATTGTAGTGTAGTCTCTCTATTCAAAGAGCTTTCTGTTGATGGCACTCTGAAAAACAGCTGGTAATGGAAATTTCCACTGGTGGGGTAGCTGGCAAGTTTCCCATTGCTAGTCTATTCATGCAGGCCAAGAGAGAAGCTGATATACTTAAAAGTAGTTAGTCTGACCCAAGAATTGAAGAATATTAAAGTTGCTTCTTTCATGCCACAATGCACTATGCCATCAGTACATAATTAGGCTTGTTGAAACAGATGTGGAGCTTGGGATGTTGCAACAAAGTGTGATGTATAAAGGTTCTAATGAGTGCATGTGTATATACAATCAATTGATCCTAGTTCTGTAAAGAAACAGCAAGTAGTATGGCTTTAGGGTTGTTTAGCAACAGCATTTGTGCATGATACATTAGGGTCTGTCTTTTGTTTAGCTAAGTTGTTGGAAGTGCCCAAGACTGGAGGTCTAATTCTCCCCTCCATTATGGCAGTTTTAACCCCCTGAATTACAGAGGTATGAGATAGAAATTTGCCCTCCTCTCCAATTTTAGCCAGACTCATTTGCAGGTAAGTATTACTACTGCAGTACTAAGAAGCTCCTATAACCCCCAGAGCACGTGAATGAAATTGATGGGAGTTGAGGGACCTGAGAATCACAAGATTGAGCCTTTTGTCTTAAGGGGCCTGGTTTTCAGAGGTACTGGGCACGCACAACTCCACTGGACATTTTATAGAGGCACAGTCAAAATTCCTGGAAGCCCAAAAGGATAAGAATATAAACCCTTCCAGATGGTAGAACCACAGTGAAATGCGGGCTTAATTTGGGCTTGAAACAGTGCTCGGGTAAATATCACTTTAACTGCAAGATAAAGCATAAACATTTTTACTCTTGTGATCCAGTACCTTGATGTAGTTTATGAAAGACCTTTAAGTGAACTCTAAAATCATCTCTTAAAAAGCAAATGTGTGAAGTAAAACATAGACCAGAGTAATTTCTTTTGATAATGGTATTTTGGAACTTTAATGACAAGGACTATCTGTTCTTTACTTTGAGAGAGCCTTCATAAAACTGTGCTTACCTGACAAACTCCTTTCTTCTGCTGCTGCACTGGACCAATCCACTTCCACTACACCCTGAGTCATAAAGAAGGGCAAGATCTACTGATCTTAATGGGGAATCTGAGGTGAAATGAGACCTGAAAGAAGGCATTTTACTCTTCTTCTGACACTAAATCTGTTGCCTGACTCCATTTTTGGACATGATTACTTCCATGGTGTATGAAATTAAAGCCACCAATAAAATAACTCCTCACTTACACCCAGGTATAACTGGTGTAAGAGTCAGCTGAATTCTGAAGTTGTTAGGACCATGGGCTCTTCGCTGTTCATGACTAGTGTCCTACCAATGCACCTTGAAGGAGGCTTGGCAACCTCAAAATGGAGTTCTTCCTCTTGAAAGACCAGCTGTTGAGGAACATCTGCCTTTGTTTGAAACGTAAGCCCAGGGCAGAAGGAATTCATTTTGCTATGTTGTCTCCTTAGTTTATGTATTCCATAAGCTTGTTTGCTTATAGGCTATTTGATTATAACAACAGGAATGTTAGTAAAAGCGTGAGAGTTTTACTAACACCATAAAAAGTGTTTAGTCTAATGCATGATTTAAATTCCAGCAGCTGAGACAAGGGAAGTTTATCAGCCTCGGTATAATTATTTACTCTTTTATAATCAGTTGTAATAACCTGATACTTGCTCATATGCTCCTCTGACATGTTAGTAGGGGGAAATTTCTCTTTAGTCACATACAGTCTGTGGTATTGAGGGCCTGTGTGAGGAAGAGAGATCCATCTCTCTGGCTCCAACACATGGCCAAGGCAGGGGCCTGGAGTGCAGCTCCCACACAGTGGTTAATCCAGCCTTGAAATAGTGGCAGAAGCCTCTCTGCACCATGGTGTCTGGGGGCATTGGATCTGTGTACATATGTGTAGTGGCCATTGCCCTGGACTACCCCTCACTGTCACACTCTGTGCTAGCCTGTGCAGGTTTGGCATAGAGACCACTTCCTTAGTGTATTGAAAGAATACACAGCACCCTAGCATGGAGTTCCTCCTAGTGCTCCCTTCCCAGATAACTCCAATGGAGGTGGGATTTAAATACAAGTTCTTTCACACCATGAGTTAAATTAACACCTCAATAGGAGGGTTTGTTACACCTATGTCTTTCCATAGACGGAGGGTCTATTTGCAGAGCTCTCTGGTATCTTTCAGACCCATAGTTTGTCTCCCACTGTTAAACATGAAGTTTCCTGCGTAATCCACTGGTGAGAGTGTTAAAGGGCTCCTCATCTGCTGATCTGCAGAGGTTGAGGTGTTACAACCCCCGGCCAGAGCCTTGGATCTTTAGCTGAAACTGTAGCAGCTCATGCTTTTAGGTCTGAGGGCTTTGTTTCAATCTCTAGTGTGTCAGCAAAGAGGTCATTGTCAAACATCTCTGCATGTGAAAGCATCAATAATTACATGAGCCCAAACAGTCCTTTCTCAAGCAGGTGAATACACATGGGGCTTTGCTTGAAAAAGGACTTCAAGGTTGGGCCCACAATATACACACATTGTACTTAGAGCCATGGCAGCTAATCACCCACTGGATAAAATATCACTTCTACTTACCTCTAGATGGTGGGAGAAACTCGGAGGCGAACATGCGACCCATTAATCTGTTCTCTCAACAGGTGTGAAATTCAGATCTGCAGTTGGAGTTTTGCTATTAACATCAATGAACTTTAGATGCCATGAACTTGCTAGAAATCAGCTAAACCCTAAAATACTTAGAGAGAGCCTTATTCTTTGCCCCTTATGCCAATTGTCCTATTGAAAAAAGGACCCAATCCTGCGAGGTGCAACTGCTGTTTGAGTTGAGGGAATTCAACATTTTTTCAAAACTGGCCCAAAAACCATTGAGTCAATGGGCCTGCTTGCATGAGCAAGGATTGCAGGATCTGGCCCTCAGTCGTTACTTAGTCAATAGGGATTTGCCTGACTAAGAACTGAATGAAGGGCTGCAAGATCAGGCCCATTAGTATTTTGCCAGTGAAGAAATAGTTAAAATTCTCTCAGCAGTTCCCTTCCGTACCCTTATGTTACAGGGATAATATTGCAGAAGTTTCCAGCTGCATCAGGCTGAGACAAGCCTAATCAAAATTTTATTTTTCTGAGCATGTTTTGAAGCTATTTAAATATTTCTCTAGATAACATTCCATGGCTTGAATTCTTTCCCCTCCTCCATTACCCAGCTTCTTCCCCAAGCTTCAGCTAAAGGAAGGAACAATAAAGGAAATCCACATTGGCGTATCATTCCAGGTGCTAATGGAGGAAGCTTATTTTGAAAAGAATAGCTTAGTCTGCATTTAACAATTTTTTTCATGATACTAAACATACTAATCACATCATGTCAGGACAAATGCATGATGACTTCAATGGAAACTACAGTCATATTTCTACAGACTAAGAGTGACTAAGCTGTAGGAATCTTCAAATTCAAAAGTACTGTGCAAGCACAAAGAGGAGCAGTCCATGCCCCAAACAAACTATGCTTTTTTGGCTGGTGTCTCTGAAAACTGTATATTGTACCTGAGACACCCTCTTGGTATGAAACGGAGACTGATTTTGGCACTGTATTTTCAGTGGGGCATCCTTTGCTCTGGAATTCTTTCACATTCTTCACTTGGTCCACCAGATCCAGATCTGATGGCTTCCTGTGGACACTGAGGTGCACCAGGATTCACAGGCTTTCTTGTGGCTTGATAAAGAGGGCGTAGGATGGACTTCTTGGAGAGGGATATTGCTAAGACAGTAGAAGAATCTTTTGGTGACACTGGGCCATAGTTGTTTTTCTACTTAAAAAGATTTTGTAACAGGCTCATTGTAAAAATGAATAAAAAAACATCAAATGCACTCCTGCCTCTGGGCACAACTGGATGCCTTTCTGAGGGCTGCAAGTGCTCTCACTCCTACAGTTCCTGCTTTTGTCACCATTTTGGCTCAGTAAAAGATCCCACGGTACTTTTTACAAGAGCAGAGATGTTCATTTGTGTGTCCTGGGAAAATTCCAGCTTGGATAGTTATGTTACACCTCTCTCCACAATTCCATTTGGAGAGGATGATTTTCACTTCCTCCCCTGAAAACTGCTTTGAAGTGTTGCTGCGTGCTTTTCAACAGCTGTTGGGTTCCACTCCAGAGTTGGCCATGTTTCCCTGGTGGGTGGGTGATGCCTTGTTTGTGCATTTCTTTGGGATCCTGCAGAAGTAAAGGCTCTCTATAAGTAGCATTGTTATCCTCACTAACAGGTTCCAAACCATCAGCTTTTGCATGTGACTGATGGTGTGCTGGGCTGCAACATTGCTCAGCTCCATCACTTTGGATAACTTGTAAGCGTGTTGAGGGGGAGAGAGTATATTTGTATGGGCAGCTAATCAAAAACATGTCATAGGGAAATTAATCTGTTTTGATAGGCATTTGAACTTTTTCTACTTTGATGGCTATTAAATGATGAGAATATTATAAGACTAGCTGTATAGGTAAATTGTTGGGAAATCCTCAAGTCCAAATATTTATTTAAAAAATATTCTAGTAAAATCCATTTATTAGTAAATAGTTTATTTTCATTAAAATTATTCTCTCCCCCAGTGTCTCAGTGAGTTCAGGTGTGCAGTCCTTTTAAGTACAATGGACCTGATTCACCACTTAGTTATATCCATGCAACTCCACTGACTTCAGTGGATTTACTCTTGATTCTCACCAGCATGAGGGAACTCAGACTTTATTGCACATATTGTAACTGGCTGGCAGTGTTTCCCTGAAACACCCTACGCTGCTCGCAGGTGTTGAGCCTGCTGGGAAAGATTACAGATAGTTCTGCTGTCTTGCTGTAGCAGGTGATTCAATATGTCATGTGGATATAAGGCATATGGGAGCAGTTATTTGGGGAGAGGGGATCTAGAGTATGAGCTGAGCAGTTCAGAGAGAGGAACCTTGGTAACAGCCAAGCCTGGGGAAAAGGTTTGAGCTGAACTATTTTACCTTGTTGTTTTCTTTGTTGTTAAAGTCAAATCCCAGGGAAGGGGTGAGTTTAAACAGTGCATTGATTGTAGAACAGGGGTTCTCAACCTTTTTCTTTGAGGCCCCACCCAACATGCTATAAAAACTCCATGGCCCAGCTGTGCCACAATAACTATTTTACTGCATATAAAAGCCAGGATCTGTGTTGGGGGTAGCAAACAGGGCAATTGCCTGGGGCCCCATGCCACAGGAGCCCCCACAAAGCCACATTGCTCAGGCTTCGACTTCAGCCCAGGGTGGTGAGGTCAGGGCCCTGGGCTTCATCCCCATGCAGCAGGACTTCAGCTTTCTGCCTAGGGCCCCAGTGAGTCTAAGGCTGGCCCTACTTGGCGGACCCCCTGAAACCTGCTCGTGACCCGCTAAGGAGTCCCGGATCCCTGGTTGAGAACTACTGTTGTAGAACATATCTTGATCTGTTGCAAACTGGCACTAAATGAGTATCTGGCCCTATATTTTTAGATCAGTTTGGGAGACTACCTATTCATATTTAACTATTTTGTAAGGACTTTGGGTTATGGAACATATTGTCTTTGTACTTAATAATGTCCAGGTAAATTAATGGTGCTATATCCAACAATAGTAGTACATCCAATCAGAAGTTAAACTACAAGAAATGTTTTCATTATTGCTTTCTCTGACTTGTCTAGTCCTTCAGTTGTGTTACTGCACTCTAGCCTTTTCCATTTGAATGGATGACACGGAGCTTTGCTGGCTTCTTCAGGGCTGTAGGCCAAATATGCTGTTTGTCCCTTTAGAATGAAGGTTTATGACTTTTTCTGCTGCGTGTGTTTTGTTCTCCTTCCCCCCCACCCCATTCCAGACTCAAAACGGGGGTGCAGGTTTCATGTTAAATCAGAGTGTAATTCGTGTATTTTAGCAAAAAGGCTATATTCTAATATGTTAGCAATCTGAAACCACCTAGAATCTTGATCCAGATCCAAACTTTGTGGCAGCTGCTTTTCCCCTGTAACAGCTCTGAATAAAAATCCAAGATCTGGTAGGGAGGGGACTAACTTTTTAGAGACTTCAAAATGCAGAGCTGAAACATGGTCAACCAGGCCCATCTTCAATAAGAGTCATTGGAAGGTTGCATTGTATGGATTTGATACTGCCTTAGGATATCTGATGGCCATCTGCAGCTGAAATGAAAAAGGTGTGGGTAGAGCTGTAGAGAGAACTGGATTTAGAAGGGAAGTTAGGGAGTCTGACTAAAGTGAGTTCATTGGCAGAGAACACCTGGTCAGCTCAAAATACAGATGAGACTTCTATAATTTCAACTGTAAGATAGTGGCTGGGTCCATCTACAACTGCATGACTTTTCTAGCCATGATTTTTACACCTGATGAGAGCACACATTAATGAGTTTCTTCTCCTCTAAAAGAAAAGACTATTTAATTTAATGCTACAAAATACTATGGAATAGGGTACGCTGCCCAGCAGAGAGAATCTTGTTTGACATCCCAAACCATAAACTTCCTGAACTCCTGAATTTCCGGAAGATCTGTGGAGTAAAATATTTTCAACTTTAATTTTATGCGCACACATCAAGTCTAAATTTAAATTCTTGCTCTGTGTGTGTCCCTTCTAAATCTATGTATAATGGATCTCAGGTAACCCTTACTATTGCGTCATGCCTAGGAGCCTCAGTCATAGACCAGGGTTTCACTGTGCTAGGCGTTGTACAAACATTACAGAAAAACATTCCCTGCCCCAAACTCTTACAATCAATGTAAAGAAAAGTATCCCTTAGCTACCAAACTTTTTATAATGGAAATTAAAACTCTGCACAGGTATAAGACAGCACACCAGGTGCAAAGCAATGAAGTATTAGGTGTGGCCTGTTGCCGAAAGTAAAGTTAGTAATTCAGTAAGCAGCCCTCTTCCCAGCCAGCAGCGTACTAATGCCTCAGTACAGTGTTAGGGTATGCTGTGCTGCTGGAGGTACCATGTCTATACTAACATTTTTCAGGAAAACTCACCCTGGTTCAGCAGTATAGGTAACTGGCAGTGGGAGCCGTAGTGTAAGCAGGGCTTCAGCATTGATGCCACTGTGTTGTCTGACTCTCAGGAGATTTTACCCTTGCGACATTATCTGCTTTGAGCTGTTTAGATGCCATAATGCTATGTACAAATGCCTGCATCCTCTCTACACTTGCACTGCCATGAGTAATAGTGCAGCTCTGGGAGAGCTCTCCAAAAAGCAGTGGTACGATAATAGCCTTTAAACTGAAATGTAAAATTCCTTGACTACTCATGGCCACTAAAGATCCCATGGCACTTTCTGCATGAGTAGAAGTGTTAGCGTAACTGTTCTGGCCAAATTCCAGTCTGGAGATAATTCCATGTAACATCCCCAGCTATAGGATGTGGGAGTTGTCTTCACTTCTCATCCTACACTCCACAAATCTCCAAGTTCCTCTCCACAAACTCTTCAAATTCCTCTTCCAAAATCCACTTCTCTGTGTGAAAATTAAATCACTAGCTCAGTCCTCTTTCCTCAGGGCTATAGGATCAGGCCCTGTGAGTGTTTAGTGTGTTGTGGTTGAAAACTGTTTGTTTATCGAAATGCAAAGTGAAGAACCTGAAGTGAAGTGAAGAAACATGCAGTGAAGAGAGACTCACTAAAATGCCAAAATGTCAGTGTTATCACACCACATGCCATCTGTTTATGGGTTAGTCAACATCTTGCTAATAGATTCCAAAATTGAGTGAACCTTTGTAGAGTCAGTAAGCTTTCTTTTCTAACCACCACCACCCTTCGCAAATAATCTGAAAGCAACCAACATCTTAATAAGACCCTGCTCCTCCCCACTGCTCAGGAGTTATCTGAAAGGGACCATTGTTTCCGTGTTTCAAGGTGGGTTTACAGACTTGCATGTTGCCATGGAGTTGGCATATTTTGCGTTCTCAATTATACTTGCTAGTAATCTCAGAAGTTTTTCAGCAAATTAGCACAGGTGCTTTGTGAGTGGCCGGGTAGTACGTGAGGCTAGTGAAGAACTTGCTTGGTTAATGAGGTGAGGAAATGTGGAGTCAAAAGAACATCTGGAATAAGCCTTGATTAAAGCAGGGAGAAGACATTAAAACAGAAATGCTGCTTGCTTCCATATTTTCCCTCTTTATTAACAAGGAAAGGTTAATGATCTAGATGTACATGCTGGTTTAAATATTAATAAGGTGCATCTAAAGCTCAGCGTTTAAAACGAACAGTTGAGCTTTGGCACTAAAGATCTAAATAACAGAAAAAGGAAATAAAGATATTGGGTAATAACTCCTGCTCACAGATCTAAAAGACAAGATACTACCTGTGACAGGACAATCTGCCCCATAAGGGAAGTACTGCCTACTGGTCAGTCCTCCCTGTAATGTGGCATGGCCTTTTTAAGAGTTTGGGGTGGTCTGAAGGACAAAGCCTGAGGAGATATGGGGAGAGAGGAAAGGGGCTCTGGGAAGAAGTAGCATTTAGAAGGAACCCTGTTATTGTATCTCCAAGGACCTGGAGCCTTGCAGAAAGCGCAGGGCAAGGCTCACCTCTCACCCAGCCAATAAGAAACAACCTGGGAGAAGGAGCCATTATAAATGCTGGCTGCCTCCTTCATAGCAGGTCAGATGCCTGCAGTCATTGAAAGGAGTAAGAAGGCTCCTGCAGTTAGAAGGGAGCAGACACCAGTAGAAGAAGGCTGCTAAACCCCCTGAGCCTGAGGACTAAGTGAGGCTAGCTGAGGGAGATAAATTGTAACCCAACTCCAAGCGGAGAGTTGAGGCTCCCACCAGGAGGAGAGGTTTAAAGACTGAGAGACAACCCTGAGGGAACTGGGAACAGAACTTAGAGGGCAGGCTTCAGACGAACTCTGAAAACCAGAAGTATTTTTTTGTTTATTTGGGACTTTTTGTTATAGCCTCTTTTTAGGAGATTTTGTAATAAACAAGCTCTAAGAGGGGATATTGACTCCAACATCCACAGTATCTGAAGTAGAATTATTGGATTCCTGGGAAGGGAAACTGAGGAAAGGAATAGGTTCAGCACCATACTGACTCGGCAGAGGACAATGCAGCACAGGCAGGACATACGACAGCCCCAATTGGTTGAATAAAAACAGTACATGGTATTTACATATTTTCTTCAAACTAATATAGATAAAAATACTTTTTTCATTACAGTTTATTGAAAGCTTTCGAACTGAACAGTTTTCTGTCAGAAAATGTTGATTTGACAAAATCAAAAATTTGCACAGGAATGCAACTTCTTTGAAATTTTCTGCAGTAAATTAAATGTGTCAACAAGGTTGAAAAGTTTTGTCCTGTATCGTTTTGACTTACGTTAGAATTTAATATAAAAGTCCAAACATTTTAACTCGTAATATAAATGTGGAAACAATAAAGTCAAAATGAAACATTTAGAACTTGTTGAAATGAAATATTTCACTTTGAGAAACAATCTGAGATGCTGACTTTCAGTTCCAATTCAGGACAAAACTAAATTTTGAAATCTTGGCATTTCCCTTGAGATGGAAATTCAATTTTTTGGCCAGCTCCATTTTTTATGTGTTTTATATGTTAGGTGAACAATAAAACCGCATAAAGAACTATAAGCATAATAATATATAAGACATACACCTCTACCCCGATATGATGCGGTCCTCGGGAGCCAAAAAATCTTACTGCGTTATAGGTGAAACCGTGTTACATCGAACTTGCTTTGGCCTCAAGCATTTCTGTTAATAGTCACTTCTTGCTCCCTGACTGACCCCTCAGAACCCTCGACCCATCCAAACCCCACCCCCGCTCCCTGTCCCCTGACTGCCCCGACCCCTATCCACACCCCTGCCCCCTGACAGGCCCCCTGGGACTTCCATGCCCTATCCAATGCCCCCATTCCCCGTCCCCTGACCACCCCACCCCTAGAATCTCCTAACCATCCAACCCCCCCGTCCCCTGACCGCCCCCCAAGACCCTCTGCCCGTTATCCAACCCCTCGGCCCCGGCCTGGCTCCCTTAATGTCGGAGCCAGACACGCTGACATGCTGATCCTCTGAAGCACGCAGCCCCGCTGCCCAGAGTGCTGCTTTACCGCGTTATATCCAAATTCGTGTTATCGGGGTAGAGGTGTATTTACAAAACAAATGCTATCAAACATTTATGGCCCTCTTTACCATCGTATCTTAGCTCCACACTATCATTCATGGTTTTTATCCTCACAACACTGCTGTGAAGTAAGGTAGCATTATCTCCATTTTACAGATTAGAGAAACTGAGCCAAAAGGTAGATTAAGTGATTTTCCCAAACTCACACAGGAAGTCTGCATCGGAGCTGGGAACTGGATCCCGGTATCCTGAATCACAGGCCAGTGTTTCACTCAGTAGATCACCCTTCCTATGCTGTAGTTTGGATCCTGCATTTTCCTTAAAATTCCTTTGAGTTAAACTACAATAATATATTCTGAGGAAATGTGTATCTCTGTCCCCATAGCCACTCAGACGGTGACTGAAGATGGTTTACCTTGCCTTAGGCTGCGCCTACATAGTGGATTTTCTGGAATCCTCCTGCCCTTGCTCCGGCCCTGGGGCAAGTGGTCATAGGAGCACTAGCACAGCATGGTGTTTTAATGACTGGGCCATTTAAACCCACTCTGAAAAGGGTTAGACAAACCTGTGGCAAAAATGGCAGGGCACGGATCTACACTGGTTGCCATCGTTGCCAGACTCAGTGGAGCTGCACTACTTCTGGAGCAAAGGTTGGAGAATTTCAGGGAATCCTCTGTAGACACAGCCTATGAGACAGCTCCCTAGGTACTCCACGTAGAACATATAAGAATACTGCACACGTGGTTAATAGAATCTGTTTATCTAAGGCAAAAAATTAATTTCTTGAACATATGTAGAGTTTGTAAGCGATCTGTTAAAGGGTCACCATGACCCACCTTGCTGTGGGTCTGGCTCAGACCCAAGATGTGTGCAGGACCCCTTCCTAGAAGCCTGAATGATTTTCCTGTCTCCAGTGGCTTCGTGTGTCACACATCAGGGCAGTCTCTCTGCTTTTCTGGGTTAAACGTGTGGGACAGAAACAAGTTGCCTGTGAATGGTGCCAGCAAATGTGCAGTACTTTAACATAGTTCACAATAAGCTTTGAAAGTCACTAGTTCTTTAACTTGGTATAATCATTTCAGGCCCATTCGTGGTGTTGCTAGGAACCCCAAGCAAGGGGCAGTGTGTTGATGTGCTGCTCCTCCAGCACAATGCGTCACAATCTACCTCCTGGTTTTCCCCTGCTCTGCAGGGGAATTTCCCTGCAGTAAGCGTACTCATCCTGATGCACTAGTCAAGTGCAGAATGCCAGCTGGAGTTGGGTGAGGGGATGGAGCCATTCTATTCACCTATTCGCCATTCTGCCTACTCCCACCCACTTGCAATTGTGCTGGAACACTTTTTATAGTGGGGGTGCTGAAAGCCAGCAAAACTGCAAAGCCCCCTTTTCACCTCATGCCCGCCTTATGCCTGTCCGTGCCCCGCCCTTTAGAGCTGGGGCTGGGAGCAGGGTCGTGGCTCCAGGAAGGGAACTCAGACAGGGTAAGGGGGCCAAGCCTGGGGCCACATCTGGGGGCAGGTGCAGAGCCCTGGGCTTAGAGCTGGCAGCCAGGACTCCAGCAAGCAGCGGGATGGGGAGTGGAGCCTGGGTGTGGGGCCAGCAGCTGGGACCCCATGTGCAGGGCTAGGAGTGGAACCCCAGGTGTGGTGCTGGCAGCTGGGTCCCCATGTGCTAGTTCCCGCGCTTATGCCCACTTGCAGATGGGATGAAGCAGTCCCATGGAGGCTTCTCTCTTCTGCACATTGCTGACTGTGGTACAGTTAGCTGGTGCAAGGGCATGAGAGAAGGCTTACACCTCTCATCTTCCTTGCGCAAGCCACAACCTGGCCCTTCATAAAAATATGACTATTTTCCTAGCATGTCTTGTTAGCCCCAATCAGTTGGATTCTGAGCTATTCCAGGAGATGCTGAGTGCCCTCCAATCCTGCCGAATCTCCAGAAGGTGCTCAGCACCTCACAGGATCAGTTCCTTTGGGCCCAAAGTCAGTGGGAGTTTTGCCTGTGTCAGGAGTGCAGGACTGAACTCTAATGGCATGTGTATATAATTCGTCTTGGTTGCTTTCTCTGCACTATCGTTTCTCTGGAGATCTGTGGTATCATTTGGAAATATCTAAATATTTTGTTCCTTCCAAGCAGAACCCTCATAAATGATCATATTTTTAAACTGAAGTCTCATTTAAAAACTAGAGTCCAATGAGCCTCTTAGGGAAACAAGTGGAGCAGTGATTTCTTAAAGGGGCACAGCCAATTTGTAAGAGAGACATTAATGAAAAAAAGTTAAAAGTTGTTTCAGGAGCTGCAGCCATCTTAAAATCCCCCCTGTTGATTTTTGTATAAACATATTTTCCTATTTAAAAAAATATTCTTTTTCTTTTTTTCCCTGCCTGAAAGACCCATATAAGCAGAAGAAACAGACTATACATGAAAGCCTATCAAATGAATAGAGAAACTAACTGAAAAAATAAAATATCTATTTATTTTTCTAATCCCTTTCAGCTATAGTCATCAAGTTTTTACTTGTGACAATAGTTGTTAAAACCATTTCAGGCATAAGTGTGCCTTTTAAGTGGATGGTGTTATTCTGAAGGCAAGAAGTGCTAATCCTGAAGAGTGACACCTGTCTGCCTATGGAGATGAGCAATAGCTAGAAAATTAGTTGATTGCTATCCTGATCCTATAAAACCTTGTTCACAGGTCTAATCCTCCGTCATTGCAATTCTTGCTGCTGACTTCACTGGGGCTACTAGAGAGAAGGGTGTGCAAAATTGAGCCTAAACAACCAAGGATATTCTGATCATATGTTTTTGGTAAACTGCCTCTGTGTTGCATACAACATGTATTTCCCAGCGCCATTGCTTAGGTGAGCAATAGCTATACCTTTTATTGATATCTTGCACAAAAACAGGTAGTTTCACCAATATACTTGACAGCTAGGAGGAGTACATGAGCACACCAAGAATAAGAATTCTCTAGGGGCAATTGAAAAATAATCCTGACTCACCATAGTAATCCCACTGATTCCAGTGGGAGGATCAGGCCATAAGAGGCTGCTCAAGTGAAGTGCTATGTGCTCTCAGGGAAGGGTTTGGATGGCCAAGGAAGGCAGGATCAGGCCCAAAACAAATTAGTCTTCCTCTTGCAGCATAAGTTCATTGTTTTTTCAAAAGCTGTCTTTGCAAGCCTGTTGCTTTCTTGGATTTCCCTGCATCAAATCCCTCTGCCATAGTGTTTGTCCTTGACCTCCTCTTTATGAGGCTGGGTTCCTGAGTTGCTTTCTCAATCTTTCACTTATGTTCTCTTCCTTCCAGCCATAGACGTGTGCCACTATCTGTAGTACTCATATAGCTCCCATCTCTCAGGTGTCTGAGCATTTCACAATCTTAAATGTGATTTTTTTCCTCATAGGGCTGTGCTAGTATCTGACTTTACAGATAGGGGACCGAGGCACAGAAAAGCAAAGTAGCTTGCCCAAAGTCAGAATGGACATTTGTGGCGTAACAGGGAATTACACCCATGTTTTCTAAGTCCTGGGCTAGTGCCGTAACCACTGGATCATTCTTCCTTTTGCTAATGTATTCTAAGTGCTATGTACTGTAATTCTTCCATTAGAGAATGCTATGTCTATTGGATTGGGTAGAAGTTGGAGGGTTACGTTTTGTAAGAATTTGCTCACTCTTTCAACCAGTTGTTCACAGGCGCACACACACACCTATTGATAAAGGTCTATAGCAAAAAGGATTCTGAAGCTTGCTGGATCTTTTCAGGGGCTTATGTTAAATAAAATTCTGAATTGGAGCAGACTCACAAGTCTCTATTTTTACAGTAAGGTTTTGTCTTTCTGATGACAGATCCCAGATTCTCCTCCTCCCCCCCCGCCGTCCCCTCCCCCCATGGTTTGAAAAAGACTAAAACAAAATAAAAATCCCACATGAATTTTGTCAAAAACATCTTGCCTTCTGGGATTAGCTTTCTTGGAAAGGTTATGAAATGATTTTAGAATGGCAACAGCAGAAGTTTTTTAATTATACAGAACATTTTGCAACTGAAAACATGTTTGTGCAATATATATTAAAACTATCCATCTGTAAACTGAATGGCATGCCTTGCTTTACATATTTTTTTAAGTTTTACAAGATGCAGCATTGAGTCCATTTAACAGAAATTGGGGAAATTAGCCCATTAGGCAGTATCTTTTTTTCATTTTTGTTGCTTGTTTTTTCCGACTCTGTAAAATGCTAAGAAGATCCTTGCACACAGGCAATATCACATTGATGGTATTGTGTTTCTGTGGCAAATTATAGATCTTAAAACTAGTGTTTGACAATGCTTAGCAAAGAAAACACATGCACTCAGCTTGATTTTTTACATAGAGTATATTTTAAAGCACTTGTACATACATCAAATTAATGCAGGAAATGGAGCCTCTAGGAACATGTATATATTTTTCCCCAATAGAATTTTTAAGTAGTTTATACTGCCTTCAAAGAGTGTTCTCTGGAGTATGGGTGGATTACACCTTTTTGATATTACTGTCTCAAGGAAGCATCTTTTCCTCATTTATCTCAGCTCCGCTATTTCTAAAAATAGTTCCTTTGCCTCATTTTTCTTCCCCAACACATTGCTAATTAACCATGAAATTTATTTGTGTGTTAGAGTAATGTACTGTTCCATGCTCATAATGAAGTGATTTTGTAACCTAGATATCTGTTAAGCATTAAGCTATTTGTAAATAAAAGGGATATGTGTATTCAGCCAACCTCCAGTTTTGTCCTTTTTTGGTTTTTTTAGTAAAAATGACCGAGAGACAAATCACATGAGATTTAATCAGTTATTTCCCTGGCAAAATGCACTCTTATCCCATCTAACACTGTATCAAGCTGCACCTACTCTGCTCTGTTTAATCTAGATAAATCTTAAGAAGGAATTCCATCCTTTCCCAGTCCAGACAGGTAAGATTATCCTCTGACAGAGTTTGTACATTTTCTCTTGGCAAAAGTTTGCAGTGTCTGCAGATGATGAAAAGTGATCTGTTCTGCTCTAAACGTGTCACTATAAATTAAATGAGGTACAAACATTCCAATAAACACTTGGTTATGTAAAGAAATTACTTAAATCTCCTTTGACATTTTGAATTTGATTCCCTGAATCTTGTTCATCTGAGTTTACATCTTTTCTCTTCACCTCTCCTTATTTCTTAACCTTAGGGAAGTGGGTGAGCAGGGGATAGAACAAAGGCAACAGACTTGCCCCTGATGTGGAATACATCTTTGTTTGTCTCCTAAATGGCTGTTTAATTTCAATGTGGCTTAAGTACTGTAGCAGTGAACTCACTGTGTGGAATTGACATGATCCTTGAGCAATCCATTTTCATGGCTCCGTGGGAGGCACTTGGCAGGCTGGTTCCTTCATGTGGACTGAGGGAAAGGGACCTTGCTCTGGCATGAAATGGGAACAGTTCCTGCTTGCACTCTGTGATGAGGCCAGAACCCCACTGAAGGATGGAAAGAAAGAGCTGCCTAGAAAACTAGAATACTCTGAAAACTGCCCATATCAAATATCTAGCATGTATACTGCTCCTGCGCCAGTGTGGGGATGGATGGTGGCCTGTTAAAAGTATGATAAAAGAGGAACAATCTCCTGTGATAACTGGGGAAACGGTTGATTCATTTAATGTGTCATGTCCAAAATCCTTAGCCCTGGAGTAAAGCTCCTCTCGCTGCCGTGTATGCCTCCTTCACACATATCCAGCCAATTGCCAAGGGAGTCCAAAAGCCCAAGGGATGCTAAAGTGATGTGGCAATCCCTCCATAGCAGCTGGCTGAAGTGCTGTCTGGCAGCACGCAGCTCATGTGCAGATGAGCACCCCATTCCCCAAACACGCTCCTCTGTAGATCCTGGTTACCCCGTGGACTTCATATCACTGGGGCCTAGGGATTATTCCTCCCCCCCCCCATGACAACTGTGTGGCGTCCTAAAGAAAGAGAGAGGCCATGACTGGGTCCCTAAAAGTAAATAAAGAGTTCCTTGTTGAAGGGGAAGTTAGGAGTGCAGTGGGTGTTTATGGTGGCTTTGTATCCAATTTATGTCTATATTAAGAGGGGATTCTATTTAAGTAATATGCCCTAGGAGACAGATTGATCCAGGATTAGAATTTGGGAGTTCTCGCCTCCCAGCCTCCTGCTCATACCACTAGACTCCTGTCCCTTTGAACATAGCTGTTTCAAGAGTTAGTTACTCTCCTGAACTACCAGTTGGATGACTGCAGATTAACACAGGATGTTCCTCCTATCCCTGACAGATCGTAAGACAGAGAGGGTCTGCTCTCGGGTCTCTGAATGGTAGTGCTTTGCTCTGCTTCTACAGTGTTACTGTAGAATAGCTTAATGGTAAAGCTCAGCATGATACTTGGGGGTGGAGAAATCACATTGACAATTCACAGCTATTTGTGGAAAGAGTTGGGGTGCTAGCCTTGTTTACTTCATTAGCTCACCAGGTTCTCTCAGGAGCAAATAATCCCTTCAAACCTTCCAAACCCTCTCCTATTCAAATCATACCTTGTATCCTGGGTGTTCAAAGTGACCAGAATGCTGGCTTCCAAAAGTCTCCATGTATAGCTGCTAACAGAACCCTGTCATATGCCCACAATTCAAGGATGTTGATAAATTGGAGAGGGTTCAAAGAAGAGCCATGAGAATGGTTAAAGGATTAGAAAACATGCCTGACAATAATAGACTCAAAGAGCTCAATCTATGTAGCTTAACCAGGGAGACGGTTAAGGGGTGATTTGATTACAGTCTATCTGTATCTACATGGGAAACAAATATTTAATAATGAGCTCTTCAGTCTAGCAGCGAAAGGTATAATATGATCCAATAGCTGGAAGTTGAAGCTAGACACATTTAGACTGGAAATAAGGTGTAATTTTTTAATAGTGGGGGTAATTAACCACTGGAACAATTTACCTAGAGTCGTGGTGAATTCTCCATCATTGACCATTTTTAAATCAAGATTGAGTGTTTTTCTAAGAAAGGTGCTCCAGAAATTATTTTGAGGAAGTTCTATGGCTTGTGTTATCACAGTAGTTCCCTTCTGGCCTTGGAATCCATAAATCAATGAAATAGCTTTAACTGCCACAGAATGTGGGGTGTTTTTCTTGTTTGTTTTTTGTCCAGGGGAGGGAGAGTTAGAACCTCACTTTAATTAAAGCCCCTTTTTGATTTGTCTATCAGGGACGCATGCTTGCATCATTCATCTCAAAAGATACTCTCCGCTGTTTCTAAACATAGTTTACTTTTCTTGATTTTCCTCCTTTGGCCCGTTCTTTGTATTTAGCTTAAAATTATTGTGTTGTCATCAGTTTTATCCTCTGTTTGGGACCATGGTGGATGCCCTTTTATCTTCAATGGGAGCTTTGACTGAGTGAAGATTGTAGGACCATGCCCTTTATGAACCTTTTATTTTTCTGGGTTGTAGGGATGCAGAAGACCAACATGGCTATTTTGTTTGCTTTGTCAGTGATATGCTTGCAACCTTCTCAATAATATCATTAAGGGTGTGCATAGTTTTAAGATCGAACCCATATTTGCCATTCATTATTTGTCATTAAAATATAGAGCCTGATTTTCCACTGCTCCTTACCTTGTGTAATCATGCATGTCAGTAAAATGTGGGAGTAAGATGATACCACTGATTTGGTGGCATCTTACACCCACTTGGCACAAGTGTACAAGACTACACAGGGTGCAAAGCAGGGAGAATCAGGTCCATAATATTAGTTAGACAGTCCTGAGAAAAGTAACTATATATTCTGGCCTGATGGTACCAAAATGAGGTAATTTTTCTGTCTATGATGGTGTGGTAGGCTTTGTAGAGATGTATTTTTAAAAATTAATAGTTTGTTTAGAATTAATCATATTTATTCTGGTAATGCCAAAGGACCAACCAAGTATGGGATCCCTTTGTGCTCGACACTGTACAAACACAGAGGAGTAGACGGTCTGAGCCCAAAAGATCTTAAGAATTCAGAGGTAATTCCACAATGAACTATACCTCTCTTAAAGTAAGTCCAGGTTTGGGCATAAAATGCTCGTCTGGGACTCTCTAATCATATTATTATTTAAGTGGCACTCGAAATATGTTAGGTGCTTCACAGAATAAGTTACTAAAATAGAACAGGTCCCTGCCCTGAAAAGTTTACTGTCTATGCTCCATGGGACTGCTCATGGTAGTAATAACTATGGGCTCAATCCTTTTCCCACTGAAATCAGTGGCAAACTTCCACTGATTTCAGTTATGTATGATCATTCTGTATGCCTAGTGTTTCCTGGATCATACCCTAATATGGGCAGCATGTAGAAAGAAAAGAAAGACGTGGATAAAGAAAGTAAACAGATACGGGTGTGGAATAGGGGGAGAAAGGAATCCAGCAAATGAGTTGTAAGATAGCTTATCATAGAATATCAGGGTTGGAAGGGACCTTAGGAGGTCATCTAGTCCAACCCCCTGCTCAAAGCAGGACCAACCCCAACTAAATCATCCCAGCCAAGGCTTTGTCAAGCCTGACCTTGAAAACCTCTAAGGAAGGAGATTCCACCACCTCCCTAGGTAACCCATTCCAGTGCTTCACCACCCTCCTAGTGAAAAAGTTTTTCTTAACATCCAACCTAAACTTCCCCCACTGCAACTTGAGACCATTACTCCTTGTTCTGTCACTGGTACCACTGAGAACAGTCTAGATCCATCCTCTTTGGAACCCCCCTTCAGGTAGTTAAAAGCAGCTATCAAATCCCCCCTCATTCTTGTCTTCTGCAGACTAAACAATCCCAGTTCCCTCAGCCTCTCCTCAGAAGTCATGTGCTCCAGCCCCCTAATCATTTTTGTTGCCCTCCACTGGACTCTTTCCAATTTTTCCACATCCTTCTTGTTGTGTGGGGCCCAAAACTGGACACAGTACTCTAAGTTACTATAGTTTGGGTTACTATAGTAGATTGAAGATGATGCAGTGGCCACTGATTACTTCTTATTGTGCTCCTTCTATTAACCATGAATTAGTTTTTGTTACTTTAGGCTTTGACATGCATCTGTCTAGTCCACAAACTCAAAATGGTGCTATAACTCATAGCTCTATGACAGTTCCAGGAGATGACTACTTATGTTTTTATTTAGATAAGCTATAATTATGTAGACTTTCAGCTGCCTTGGTAATTTTGATCCATTTGTGACTTGTCACATAGAACTCCAGTCTTGCAAAATAAAATTAAAGGGTATTTGGAAGAAAATGTATTGGTTGAGTTGGTTAATCTAGTGTGCCCCAAGAAAAAGAATGTAGTGACCTTGATTTAGACACCGTATGTGAACTGAAAAAGGTAGGTAGACTTTATTCCTTTGAGGCATATAGTTTGGTAACTAAACCATGCCTTCATGTGGAAGTAGTTCCTAGTCAGTTCCACCCTGTCTGTATCTGACGTGTACTGACCTATTTTAGAAACTTAATCTAGGCTTGAGTATATGAGTAACCTGAACAGACTAATGCTGCAACCATAACCATTTGTTTGGGTGACGGGCAGAGCTTACTATTAATATATAAATGGAAATACATAACTGATCTGCTTATAACCTCCATTATTTATGATTGGACTTCAGATACATCAGTTTCTCCTTGTCGGAAAGAAGTGTAAAGTAAACCCAGTTATTAATCATTATTTTTTTGTAAAGTGGTAGTACTCTTACTACAGTGACATCCGAGTCACAGAATCGAGGTTACCAGTAAATCTGGCGATGTGGAACTGGAAGACTTTGAAATGTATTGCATGAAACCATTCACTGAAGATTTCAGAATAATAAATTGATCCCTCTTATAACTGGTTGTAAATGAATGCTTGTATTCCAAACAAACCCCACTCCCATAATGCAAGTTTTCATACATTCTTAGCCAAATCATTCAAACTAAAAGCTTTCCTTCCAAGAACAGTAAACTAAGTTTTTTGCCAGACTAATGCTAAAAGTGATCCTTAGGGTGAAACCAGGACTTGGTGTGTCCTTCATTTGACACTCAAACTTTTTATATTCCAATGCAATCATTCTCTCTGATGATTATTCTGACACATAATACTGTGGCTTCTTAAAGAGATACCAGTTATTTTTATTACTGTTCCATGTTATGCAGGGCTTAGGGGAAGTTTGTTGTCCCCCCACCCCTTTCCCACACCAAGTATGTTTAGTGTGCAGTATCAGTGGCTACCTTGGGAATCCTTTTTTCTACTTAGTCATAGAGGAAAGTTATATTCAGGATATTTTCAGTGCTCTCTTCATACAGCTTCCGCATTTATTTGGATCTGCCATACTCTCAGCAACATGTTTTTAATCCTCCAAAAAGGAAGGGACCCTGAATATTTCAAATACAGCTTGATCTCATTCTTTGGACAAGATTTGCACAAAATGTATATAACATTCCAACAAAGATCTACATGGCATATTTTGGGACTTCTTTAAAATATAAACAACTGATAAAGCAGCATGTTTCACATGCTTCGTTTTCTATTTACAGATGCTATACCATTAAAAATAATTGTTCCATTTTAAAGTGAATGGACGTGTTTATACCTGCAGGTGGTGCACTTGATACCTTGTCTCCACCCTAAACCTAAGTATCATCCCAACCATGGGAATGTAGGCTGCAGTTCAGCTTCTAACAGGATGGGAAGCTTTAAACTTAGGCTTAGACTGTCTAGAAGCCTCTTAGGCTATGCCTACACTACCGCGGAAAGTCAACCTACATTATGCAACTTCAGCTATGTGAATAAAGTACTTGGAGTTGACATACCTTAGATCGAGTTACTGCGGGGGGTTGACAGGGGAAATTCTCCCGTCAACTTACCTTACTCTTCTCATCGGAGGTAGAATACGGGGTCAACTGGAGAGTGATCTGCTGTCGATTTTGCTGGACTTTACTAGACCCACTAAATCGACAGCTGGTGAGAGTCGATCCCTGCTGTAGTGTAGACATAGCCTCTGGTACTTTACTTTAGACCCTGATTCAGCAAGCACTTAAGCACATGCCTAAATCCATTCCTATTCAGCAAAGCACCTAGGCAGGTTCTTAAATCCCATTGAAGTCAATAAGCCTTAAGTCTGTGCCTAAGTGCCTCGCTGAACTGGGTCCTTAGCTGTCTTTGTGCTGAAAGTGTTTAACAGTGCACGAGAACATGGCATAACATTTTACAACAGGAGCAATGGGTTTTGAAAGTTCAGATTACATTTTAATTAGGGAAGTAAAAGATCAAGCTAACATATGCTAAAGAGTTGGAATTTAAGGAAGCATTGACATAAATATTCTCTGTCTCTGTGTGCACATGCATGCCGTCTTTCAGGACCTATTGTAATAGATGACAGTGAGTGAAAAAGGTGAACAAAAAGTAGCAGCGGATGATTTCTGATTAATTTATTTTAGCAACTGATTTTTTTATTTTAGGAGAGGAAAAGTAAAAATTTAACAAAGTAAATCAAGTAGAAGACCACTTGGAATAACACAGCTTTCCTTAGCGCAAGATAGTCAGGGTATTTCAGAAAGAGGCAGGAAGTTCTGCCTCACTAAGTTGTTGGAATTCCTTTAATGATATTGCTGCCGTGGTAGATCCAGGCAGTGCAGTGAGTTTACAAGAGTTAGAACATGAAAGAAAACACCTGGTAGTTTTCCTCAGAACAAGTCAGTATCCGAGACATGGAGGCTTGGAGTAGCTGGTAGATTTGATTAGAAATTATTTGAGGAGAAAAGAAAGGGAGTTGGAGGCAGAACTGACTTGATCTGGTGTAAGCAGTTACTATTCAGGTGCCTTAATGATTTCAGGTGACTTGGTATTCCCAAGAACAGGGATCATCCTTGTTGTCAGTTTTACAAAAACCCATGCTTTGTCCTGGTTTTCATAACCCATGCATACTGGCTGGACATTGGAGCCGGTGAAATTTACAATAGGCTAGCTGAGCACATAAATGGTTTAAGGACCACTTTTCCATCTAGGCCTGCCACATTTTCACACCATCCATCAAGAGTTCTCAAAACAGCTGTTCCACACACACACACAAGGCCAAATTCATTCATGGTGTAACTCCACTGTAGTGAATGGAGATACATCAGAGATGGTTTGGCTCAGAGTCAAATCCACAGGGTGGCAGGGAAGGACTTGAAGGTTGGCTCTGGAGAGGAAAAGGAAGGACATGCACAATTACCTCTCTACTTTGAAGCTCGCCATATCTTGCTATGAGTACTACCCTAACCTCTCCATGACTGTCTTCTCTGGGCCTATCTCACAACTGGTGTCCTGGTTTTTCACTTTGATAAAGGTCACTGTTGCCTCTTTTCTCTATAACAAGTCTTTGTAGTCCACAGATATTGAGAAACAGTGTATTTGGATATGAAACAGAGATAACAATTGCTATAATCTTTTCAAACCTGCTGACACATGTTGATTATAGTATTTGAATATCCACCATAATTGAAAAAAGAAAAGGAGTACTTGTGGCACCTTAGAGACTAACAAATTTATTAGAGCATAAGCTTTCGTGAGCTACAGCTCACTTCATCGGATGCATTTGGTGGAAAAAACAGAGGAGAGATTTATACACACACACACACACACACACACACACACACACACACACACACACACACACACACACACACACACACACACACACACACACACAGAGAACATGAAACAATGGGTTTATCATACACACTGTGAGGAGAGTGATCACTTAAGATAAGCCATCACCAGCAGCAGGGGGGGGAAAGGAGGAAAACCTTTCATGGTGACAAGCAAGGTAGGCTATTTCCAGCAGTTAATAAGAATATCAGAGGAACAGTGGGGGGTGGGGTGGGGGGAGAAATACCATGGGGAAATAGTTTTACTTTGTGTAATGACTCATCCATTCCCAGTAGAACAACGCTTCCTCAGCTCTCATCCCCTAATGCCCCTACTCTACTTGCGCTACATTGATGACATCTTCATCATCTGGACCCATGGAAAAGAAGCTCTTGAGGAATTCCACCATGATTTCAACAATTTCCATCCCACCATCAACCTCAGCCTGGACCAGTCCACACAAGAGATCCACTTCCTGGACACTATGGTGCTAATAAGTGATGGTCACATAAACACCACCCTATATCGGAAACCTACTGACCGCTATTCCTACCTACATGCCTCTAGCTTTCATCCAGATCATACCACTCGATCCATTGTCTACAGCCAAGCGCTACGATATAACCGCATTTGCTCCAACCCCTCAGACAGAGACAAAAACCTACAAGATCTCTATCATGCATTCCTACAACTACAATACCCACCTGCTGAAGTGAAGAAACAGATTGACAGAGCCAGAAGAGTACCCAGAAGTCACCTACTACAGGACAGGCCCAACAAAGAAAACAACAGAACGCCACTAGCCATCACCTTCAGCCCCCAACTAAAACCTCTCCAATGCAGCAAAGATCTACAACCTATCCTGAAGGACGACCCATCACTCTCACAGATCTTGGGAGACAGGCCAGTCCTTGCTTACAGACAGCCCCCCAATCTGAAGCAAATACTCACCAGCAACCACACACCACACAACAGAACCACTAACCCAGGAACCTATCCTTGCAACAAAGCCCGTTGCCAACTCTGTCCACGTATCTATTCAGGGGATACCATCATAGGGCCTAATCACATTAGCCACACTATCAGAGGCTCGTTCACCTGCGCATCTACCAATGTGATATATGCCATCATGTGCCAGCAATGCCCCTCTGCCATGTACATTGGCCAAACTGGACAGTCTCTACGTAAAAGAATAAATGGACACAAATCAGACATCAAGAATTATAACATTCAAAAACCAGTTGGAGAACACTTCAATCTCTCTGGTCACTCGATCACAGACCTAAGAGTGGCTATCCTGCAACAAAAAAGCTTCAAAAACAGACTCCAACGAGAGACTGCTGAATTGGAATTAATTTGCAAACTGGATACAATTAACTTAGGCTTGAATAGAGACTGGGAATGGATGAGTCATTACACAAAGTAAAACTATTTCCCCATGGTATTTCTCCCCCCACCCCACCCCCCACTGTTCCTCTGATATTCTTAAAAAGAAAAGGAGTACTTGTGGCACCTTAGAGACTAACAAATTTATTAGAGCATAAGCTTTCGTGAGCTACAGCTCACTTCATGGTGAGCTGTAGCTCACGAAAGCTTATGCTCTAATAAATTTGTTAGTCTCTAAGGTGCCACAAGTACTCCTTTTCTTTTTGCGAATACAGACTAACACGGCTGCTACTCTGAAACCTCTGATATTCTTGTTAACTGCTGGAAATAGCCTACCTTGCTTGTCACCATGAAAGGTTTTCCTCCTTCCCCCCCCCTGCTGCTGGTGATGGCTTATCTTAAGTGATCACTCTCCTCACAGTGTATATGATAAACCCATTGTTTCATGTTCTCTGTGTGTGTGTATATAAATCTCTCCTCTGTTTTTTCCACCAAATGCATCCGATGAAGTGAGCTGTAGCTCACGAAAGCTTATGCTCTAATAAATTTGTTAGTCTCTAAGGTGCCACAAGTACTCCTTTTCTTTTTGTGACTACAGACTAACACGGCTGCTACTCTGAAACCCACCATAATTGAGTTACTCTGACTGTAACTCAAGTAAATGAGTGGTGTTATCTTATGCTGCAAGTCAAGCAGACAAGGCATTGATAAGTCCGACTAGTCACACTTACATTTTCTATTCCGCAATGCTGAAATTTTCAGTTGTCCATTTCCTTAGCTAGAACTCTCATCTGAATACAACTTAGAGACATACGTGGTTCAAAGACCCAGGAAATATGTCACTGTTAGGGTCACCTAACTCAGAATCTTTTCCCAAACCAAGAATATCATAAGTCAATGCAAGAGTAGAAACTTGTCGTATAACTGTATGTGAGTAATGATTGCATTGGCCTACACTACACCAGCCTCTGTACTCATTGTTAGAGTTGAAATGGGTGAAGTAACCCAAAACACAATATTCCCTGTTTTTGTTTTGTTTTGTGATTAAATTTTTCTAGCCTCATATTAAAACAGCTGTGTTACTGGATGCCATCTAGGATAAAAAGTTTTTAGTGGGTGGGTAAAACCTGACTCACCATGTGATGGTATTGTATTGCAGATTTGTTCTAGAAGAGGCTGCTTTTCAATTTGGAAAACTTTGTTTGGTTCAAATGTGGACTTCATGGTTGTAATTTAAGATGGACCAATTTTTTTGCTTCTAAAGCTTTAGTAGCCTTGAAAATCTTCCTTTCTTGCAACATAAAGTCTGACAGATCATGATCCAGTTATGCTCCTACAAAGCTTATTACAGTGAAAGATTCCTCCCTCCCCCCAAAAAAGAAAACGTAACCATTCTCTCATCAAGAGACCCTTAATTCCATATTGAGTAGCAAAGAAACCCAGTAGTTTGTGGTTTGGTATGATGCTCTGCCAGTCTGGGAATGTTTTGACTATGAAATGTAATGCTACTTGCAAATGCTTAACAGTTACTGAAGTTTGTGCTCCCATCTTGGCAGCTGATAAGGAGAAGTGAGACAGGTTTTAAGATGGCTTAAGAAGAGAGATGATAACATAGGAGAGCGATATCTGCACTGGGACTTGAAAGCCACGTTCAGCTGTGACATTGGAATCTGTGGATATTTGGAAATGAGAAGAGTAATGACGGGCTTTTTGCAAAAATAATTCCTGTGTTTCTAATTCCCTTTCTGAGCATGAGCCCGGCAAATCAGGACATGGTCTACAAGTTGAGAACCGACCAAATCAAATAAGCGTAGTTTGCTTCAGCTACTAAACTGCACATTGAGTGGTGAAAACACAGCTAGTACATTGCCATAATTGAGTGGTACTTCTCTTAAGAACACACCTCCAGCCTGTATGGATATAGTATCAAACAGCCTTCTAAGAAGACATGACATACTGTCTATAGAACTTAAATATTAATACAGAACTGAAAGGGTGTTGAATAGCAATTCTTTTGATGGGAGAGTGCACATCCTAAATTAGGGATTTTTTTTCTCTTAGAAGAACTGCCATTGGTTTAATCCAGAGCTCTCCTTATAATTATTTGGATGGGTGAGGCATGGTGGGGGCCTGCCTATATAAGTTGGTGCTGGGCAGAAGCAAGTGTTTCTCTGCTCCATCATAAATATTTCTGCAAAATCCTATTTTCCCTCTCTTTTTTTTTTCCATTGGGGCTCTCTGTTGTGTGTGTTCTCAGTATCTTTTAATTCTTTCTGGATGGAGTTGGTTACTGTATGTCGAGTTTGTGCAGGTTGTTTGTGGTCACAGCTATTAGGCAGGTATAACATCTGGACTTTGAGGCAGTTATGCAGAAAAAAATCTACTGGTGAACTGGCATGGTACGAATAATTTATTTAACTTTGATTCCCAGGATCATATCTTGAGGTCCTGGGGCATAGTTTCTGGCCCTGCAGACTTGTGCCTTGTCCCTGCACACTGGGCATCCAGCCCATCTTCAGTGGAGAGTGGCCTAAAGAGGGCAGGCAGATGATAATGGAGAATCAGAGTCTCGTTCTGTCCGAATGTTATGTGTTTTTTAGCTTTATGTGCTATGGTGACACATGCATGTGTTCCTGAAATCTGTCTTCAGGTAAATTTCACATTGTCTGTTTCTGCTACTCATAGAGAACCTATCTCATTATAAAAACCCCTCATTAGTGGAGCAGTTTCTTAACCAAGGGTTAAAGCAATTCCTCTGTATATTTCTTCTGCCTACAACCTGGAGTCAAGGTGTATAGCTCCAGCACTCCATCCCCCCGGCAATCCCTTCTGCACACTATGGGTTGCAGTAATTCTGCAGCTCCTTCTTTTGGGGGGTAACGCATTTGCATAATCATTGTTCCCAGAACATGACACAGCATACCACCCCTATGCTGCCATATGCACTGGCCTGCATGAGGCCTGTATGGAGAATTCCCTCCCACATCCCCTATGTGAAGGGAAAAATAGGCTCCCCCCATGGCCCATGTGAGGTCTCTCTCTAACGCATGCATACGTACCTGCCAAAAGTATTTAAATAGTGCAGAGGGCCAGCGCAATATTCTGCGTGAATTTCACCCCTAAGAAAGAAAGTGTGAACTCTAATGTATAAAAGAAACAACAGCAGCAGCAGCAACAAAGAACCCAACTATTTCTTGCCAAGCTTGTGTCCGTGGCTGGACTGCAAAGGTTCTAAATGATCGAATATAAATCACAGAGTCTGGTTCATAGGATCTGGTTTTGGAAGCAATAAGGCAAAGCTATTCAAGACCTAAGGGTCAGGAAATGCTTCAGGTGTGGATACTGTCTGTATAGAAATTAGGACAGATCATGGTGCAGTGTGTTTCTTTCCGTAACACTGACTATATAAGATGTGATAATTCTGTCTTGTATAAGGCTATTTATTTTCTGACATGTAGTAATTATGCAACAGTTGGCCCAGTTAACTATGTCAGGAAGATTTCTCTTAGAATAATTGCAACATTCCTAAAACCAAGCAAAGAGGGTGAACTCTGATGAAGAGACCAGTTTTCACTGTGGCAGATGAACAAGGGCTATGTTAGCAACTTTGTGGAAAATAATAGAGACCTTGGTAGAATGAATGAAGAGGCATTCCTAGTGTTTAACCACTAGGATAAAGCTTTTGACTCTCTAAGCTATGTGATACTATTTGAGATGCTGTTATTAATAGGTTTTCCTAAACATTTTATTACTCTTCTTCCAGTGATGTGCCTAGACCAGTGTCCAGTGGTTAAAAGATATATTGTTCATTGCACGGTGATTTGAGGAGGAGAAGGATGCTGTATGAGCTGATACTATGGGAGTAAAATACTTTATTGGCACTGGAAGTAGAAAACACTTATCACCTGACAGGCAGCACTAAATCTGAATCCCGGCAGTTACTGTATTGCTCAAAACTACCTTACCCTAGCATGTGGATACTGGATAATTTTAAACCTATGAGGATCACATCCATCTAATTCAGTGATGCAAAAGAGCTGCCTGTTCTAAAGCACCAAGTCTCTGAGAAGAGAGGAATCTGATCATTTGGATATCATGGCTGCAATTCTCCAGAGATATTCTAAATGAGATATGGGGTAGACATGAAAATCAAACCATCAAAACTAAGAGACTGAACTTTGACAGATGTGTCAAGGGCACAGTCCTAGAATTCTTAATCAGGTGAATGGTCCCATTGGCCAGTGAGACTATTTATGTAAGAATTATTGTCCTGAGTATGAAATGCAGGATCTGCCCCAGAGCCTTATTAAATGAACGGGAAATTTTGTCTCCTCAGAAAACACAATGTACTATATTATTGAATTTATCAGCAATTGATCTTTTTACAGGGGTCAGCTATATTTTTGGCCTTTTTAAAAAACACATGAACTTGTATGATTTTAATAAATGAATACATAAAATGAAATTCCAGTACAGTACAATAGCACGTTTAAAAAAAAAAAAAGGCCGAGGGGACTCTGGTCAATGAGAGTTTCATCATTAACTTCAATAGGATCAGGATTTTCCCTTTGTATACTTTGAGTCTGACTAAGGGTTAGTTTCTTTTAATATTTTTCATTTAACCTGAGCTGCTAGTTAAAATATTTGTCAGTTCTATGAAAGGAATGAAAATGTGTGAGGAAATCGGTTTGTCTAACAAGGTGGTGAACCCTAACATTAACTAGTAAATTAGTTTACAAATTCACATTTAATAGGCCCCATATAAAAGATAAGCTGGTGGCTTTGAATTTCGTCCCTGATGATGTAGGCCATAAATAAACAAGCTGGTTTCAGCCACGCATGTATAGACTGATCAACTGTTCAGAAAAAAAGATGTATAGCAACCTACCAACAAAACAGGAAGATAGCAGCAGAGTTCAGCAGCCTACTTGCTCAGAACCAGATTCTGATCTGCTCACTGGCATCAGATAACCATTGTTGTTATTTAATATTTTGGTTGCAGCAGTGCCTGGAGGCAAGTAGCCCATTTACTTCAGTTGGACTATGTGAGAAATAAGGTGCTACTCAGGGTGAAGGGCTAATAATCCATTTTACAGTTTTGTGCTGCCACAGCTTCACTGCTGTTGGTACCTGAGCTAGCTAAATTACACCTCTGATTGCAATGCAGATGTACCCTGAGTCTATTCCGTATATGAGAGCTGGTGTGTAGGTAGGAATCTACTGTGATATAGATCAGTATTTTGGAATAGGGCTCTATACACTCCATTAGATCCAGTAGGGAAAAATTGTCATGCTCAACACAATTTGAAACTGGTTTATAGTTTACAAATATTCAGCAACTTGTAGGAGAAACGTATTGATTTTGAAAACAGAGACCTCAAAGATATTCCCCTCCCCTTCCATGTGAAATCCTGGTTTCACTGAATTCAATGAGAGTTTTGCTATTGACTTCAGTGGAGCCAGGGCGTCTCCCCTGTGTGTTTTTCTGTAGAAATGGTTGAATTTTGTTTCAGGTCTTGGCTGGAGCCCAGCAGATGGCAGGCACTTGCCTCAAAAGGTGAAGCTGGAGTCCTTTAAAAAGAACTGAGCAGTCAGGACAAGCTGGGACTCCCCTCTTGACTCTCCCAGGAAGAAAGTTGAAATGAGTTCAGGCAATGTGGAGTCCTTCACGGAATTAATTTCTGTTTGCACTGTAATTTAATTGATGATTTTGCTCACAAACGTAATTTTATTCCCACTTCTTTGGCTATTTTGATGCCAGCAAATCCTGGCAACTGTTTCTACACAAAGCTGGATTGGCAAGACTATCAATTTACTTCTGGCTTTTGACAATCATATGCATCTGCTTGGCATATGACATAGCAATATTTTAACTGGATCACTTATACCCTTTCTGAGCAATGTGAATAGCTTGCCACATCTCTTGTCCGCTACTAGATTGCAAACTATTTGTGGCAAAGACTGTGTTTTTATTCTGTGTTTGTACAGCAGCAAGCACAGCCGGGTCCTAGTCCAGATCTGGGGCCCCTAGGTGTTACTGCAACACAGATAATAAATAATAACAATGATCCACAGTTTTATGGATTTTAACCTGAAGATCTCCATTCATGTCAGAGGAGTTATTCTAGATTTACATCAATGTAACAGAGTAGAATTTGGCTCATTGATTTCAGTGCAACTAGTTAAATGAAGAATGGCATGTATCATATGGGCAAGGGTTCTTAGGATGAGGATTAAATACATATATGTATAAATATAATACTTACAACTATATTAATACAACAATGGACAAAATGAACTATTTATATTTCTATAAATGTAAAATTTAAATATTAAATACTTAAAAGTTAGGAAATGAGAAAAACTAAGGTTTTCATAGTAGCCTTAAGTTGCTAACATGGCAAATAGTTAAATATTTAGGTATACAGTATATCTATCTAATCTAGCTAGGTTTTTCTACTGTGAAATATTAGACTATTGGAATGTCTTGTACTGTACATTTAACATTCTAATTAGTAATCAGCAATAAATAGTGAGACCCCCAAGCTATCTGGAAAATATGCTGCCTTGCAGGTTCCAGAAGTTTTTATTGCAATCCATTTCCTGCAAACTCGGGAATATAATTACTAGGTTGTGGAGTTTCTCCTCAAAGTTCTGTTTTGGGCCATATGAAACCTTAGCTCTCCTAATCTGTTCAGCTTCTTTGCAGTTTGGCAGTGTGGGAAATAAGTCTTGGAGGGGAAAACAGTTCATGCTCACTACTTCTCTTCTGGTGAATCCTGCTAGCCTTAGTATTGAGCCATAGCTAAGGATATGTCTTCACTACCCGTTGGATCGGCAGGCAGCGATTGATCCAGCGGGGATCGATTTATCGCGTCTAGTCTAGAAGCAATAAATTGACCCCCGAGCCCTCTTCCATCGACTCCTGTACTCCAGCGCCGCAAGAGGCCCAGGTAGAGTCGAAAGGGGAACGGCAGCAGTAAGTCAATCTAAATATGTTGACTTCAGCTACGTTATTCACGTAGCTGAAGTTGCGTAACTTAGATTAATATTCCCCCCGCAGTGTAGACCAGGGCTTAGGTTCTCTCCATCCTCTGGGTTTTTTTTTTCTTATCAGAGATTCATGTCCTGTTATGAACAGAGGTGTTCTAGTCTTGTAGCACCTCACACCCTCCCATTTTGCTTCCCCACATTTCCAATTTGGTAGAAGGCTACCAATTTACAGTCCGTTACCACCACTGATTCTCTAATAGACTGGTGTTTATAGTAGGTCTTGCATTGGTTTAGCCTCTTCCACTGCTGATTCTTCATCTGTATTCTCTTCAGACATTTGGCCTCAGCTGAGGTGTAGTTTCCTTTTTCTTGATAGAAGTCTTGATCCTTTGTCAGTGTTCTCAGCCTTTCCCATACCATGATGTTATGTTACAACAAAAAAAACTTGGGACTGCCCTCCCATAAAGAAAAGGAAAGTGGTTGCAACTCCCTGAAACCTGTCTTTGACACACACCCCATGCTGAGAACCCACACTCTATGGGGAAATGACTTCTTGAATTTGCTGGGGTTTTCTTTCCATGTTGTAGCTATAATTTTTTTTGGTTTTGCAGGTGATGTAATAATTGTGTATTTTTTTTTAACAATCCCTTGGTGAGGCTGCACAAGAACTGTATCCGATGGCATGTTTTGTGGCATCCCAGCTGTTATATTCCTTTATTTTCTTTGGACCTGCTCCAGAGCACATTGAAGTCAATGGAAAGATTTCCATTTGGATCAGATTCTTTCTGACTAAATCAATTATACATACACGCTTGATAGATATGTACCAAAAACAGGAAGACTGTTATGTTTTTACAGAAGCATTTGTTTTTTGAATGGCTTTTAAAATAATTATTCACTTTCATAGACATATCCTAAATAAACAATATGTTCTCTCTACATTATGGGCCAGATTTTGATCTCAGCTACACTGGTACAAATCTGGAGTAACTCAGCTGGAATCGGTAAAAGAGTTACTGCAGATTTAAATGGGTATAGTATAAATGAAGTCTGAATCTGGCCCATTTTTAATTTTTATGTGTTTTATTCTTTATGGAAAAATAAACATTTACACTATTTTTAAAAAAACTAACTGCTTCTGATCATTGATATTCAAATAGCTTAACTCAATATTATTATAAACTTCAGTACTTCACACTATGTTCAGGACCCTTCTTTCTTTAGTCCTTGTATTGTTTCCCTCATAGCAGTCCTTGTCAGTTTCAGACTCTGAAATTTAATATTGCAGAACAGTTGGAAAGATCTTTTCCCTGAATATAAACACATACAGACACACACTCGGAGCCTGGAGTGCCCATGCTTACATATTCAAACCATCTATAAATATTTAAATAAGCCTTACATTTGTACATTAGGGGTTCCCCCCCTTTTTAGTGAAAAATGGATGAATGATTTGTTTCAGAAGCGATGGATGCATTCTAATAAGTTAAATACAGACCTTTAAAGTTATGCACATAAATATTATGTGCATGGCCATTTGCTATTTAAGCAGCCTGGGAATGTCTGATGTCAGCTACTTCTCCTAAATAAAATACTTGTGACATGTAACACCTGGTCCATAACCAACTAGTTTTGGTTTGCTTTCTTCCCTTCTCAGATTCTTTCATTCACAAATGAGTAGAACGACCCCTCCTGCCAGGATAGGAAACTTAGAAATACAGTACAAACATGCCATTTTACATGAAACACAGACCAATTTTTCAGATTAATATTTGTATTCAATAAACCTCAATTACAGCTTGATCCAACTCGCACTGAAGTCAGTTGAAAGCTTTCTATTGGCTTCATTGGGAGTTGGATTAGGGCCTTACACAGGTTCATATGCTAAATAAAGTTACTTGGAAAAACACACAAAATTAGGAAAGAATAATTAGCCTGTCTAGTCCAATCGCCTGCAGTTTGGACTAGATAAGAGTCCATGCCGCCTATGATTGAAAAAAAATTTCTCTTGCATAACTTACATTGGGGGAAAAACTAAAATGTTAAGTAGATAGGACCTCAGGAAGTGCATGCTTGCTCACAGGGCTACTGGGGCAAGGACTAGATGTGCAAAGGGTGGAACAGAAGCTAAACAATCACAAAAACTAAGGCTGAAATGGATGAAAACCTGGATATATCTGGTTCCTCCATATCCTTGCACAGCATGCAGATGGGTGCACAAAGTTGTTGCTGCCTAATGGGAGTGCATCCCGTTGACTTGCAAAGAGATTCTCTCTTTTTCTGCATTTTCCTGGCTATTGTAAACTGACCTTTGTTTCCTGGCCCCAGTCTCCTGACTCAATCAGGATTCCTCCTGAGCTGGCTATCCTGTGGCTTGTCTTCTTGTCTGATTTGCTTTATCTTTCTTTCTGCTGCTAGGATCCTAGAAGTCTTACGTCTACTACATTTAGGACATCAGCGGGTAGTGCAAGAACTTTGCACGAACTGGCCCTAAATCAGAACAGCCACTTAGAATTGGTGCCACCTACAATTGCATGGACCCAGTCATGACTGATTTGCAGTACAAGGCAACATACCTCCAGGGCAAGAAAACATGTAACTGGCTATTAAAGCTCTTTGGTAATATAGGCTCACTCCACCCTGTATAAGAAGTAGCTTGCTAAAGTAACTGTGATCATCAACATTTTAACAAATGAATAGTTTTATTATTTAAAAATAGTCTTCAGTGAAAAATGCATTACATCACCCTTGTATTGGACTTGATACTGTTGCCCTCTCTGGCAACATTTTGTCTTGAGAAAGCCTTTGTAATGAGGATTCTTGAAGATGCAGTGAGAAGCTTACTTGTGTGACCTTTTCTCTTCTCCTTCCTTATGCTCCAGATGTTAGGAAAGTTTGAAGGCTTCAGAAATATTTTCCAAGAGTGCATTTAGTAGGGAAATGTTTGACTCTAGCCTGGGCTTGTCTCAATACATATCTTGGTCATCTGGGGATGAAGCTGTTATTTCATTCAGCATTTCAAAACCTGGAGACTGCCCTTTGCATCATTCACTTGAGCACATCCATCAGAGAAAGGAAGTTTTGTTTTGTTTTTTAAACAGGGCGGAAAAAACCCTTTTCTTTGTGAATGGAATGATTATATTGCTCCTAAAGGTACTAGATTTGAGAGCCATGAAGTGCTCGTTTTCTTCCTAGTACTGGGACAGCATTGTCAGTGGTGTTGCAAGCCTCTCCTGCAGCGAGCCAGCAGTGTGCTTCAACCCTGGTTTGGAACTGCATAGTTAGGGCACCCATATAATCTTATCTCTGCCCTGCATTGACACGAGCCTCCCAGTTGTCCGTTCTTTGTTTTAGGGACACATTCTGCAAATCTTTACTTATACACTCGAGATTGTGATGTGCATGTTGTACAATTAGGAACTCTAAGAAGGGTTTAAGAATGGATCTCTATCACTCGAGCTAAAGGAGTATCAGGAGCAGGAATCTATAGCAGGCTTTTTATCTCTGTGTGGACATCTCACTAGAAGGGCAAATGGCATATTTAACTGTTGTGTAACTTATTCTTTGCAAACTGCATTTCTCCATTGCTACAAACATAATAGGTGAAATTTTATAGTGATATATAGCTATTTGGAAATGTAACAAGAACATTCCAAGTTATGTCAGAGGGAGATCTGCTCTTTGGTTGGAGCTGGTATTCAGTCAGCTCTGTCTCTAAATCCAGTTCACGTACTATGCCATTTGCAGACCCAGGTTTTCAAGTACATTCAAACTGTTACATTTCTTACTCTCCTCCTTACACTATTATGTCTGTTCTGTACTAAGGTTTTTTCCCCCTGCTATTAAAAATGTGTTTAGCTCATAGACTGAGACTAGTTACAAATAGAGATGGGCATGAGCCACAAAGGTCAGATCTGGGTCTAAACCAGAGATCCCCAAACTGTGGGGTGTGCCCCCATAAGGGGGTGCAAAGGAATGTCTGGGGGGCATGGCGGGCCCTGTCCCAGCCCCCATGAGGGGGCTGGGAGGGAGCGCCCCCCTGGCCCCACTCTGTCCCCAGTCCTGTTCTGCCCCTGGCTACAGCTGTTGTCTTGCCCCAAACCCCTGCTCTCGGCTCCTGGCCCCCACTCTTGACTGCTGGCTCCGGCACCCAGCCACAACTCCACTCCCAGTCCAGGGGGGTGCGGCCATATTCTGCTACTGGCAAAGGAGTGTGCAAGAGGAAAAATTTGGGGATGTCTGGTCAAAACTGTCTCCAGGTCTGTGGGATTTGGATGTGGGAGGTTGGTTCAGTTACAGCTTTAGTTCCAAAGAGTGATCCTAAACTAGTAGGGTGTTTATTATCCCAAGGCAGCCTCAACTCCAGTGAAACTCAGTAGGCCTAGAGAGCACTCAGCACCTTGCATGATCAGGCCCACCTTATAAATCTGTCTTTCCTCTAACAGTTTTAAAGACATTTTCTCATGTTGAGATGATCAGTGTTTCTGAAAATGAGCCAGTTGCTTAAAAGGTACAAGTTAGTTAGCCTGTCTCGTTAGTGTTAAACAAATCCGCATGACTAATGTAGATCATCGAAATGAAATGAAATGAACCAGCTCTTAATTACAGCATTTTGACTGCGAAGGATCTCAGATGCCCAGAAGGGTCTGGTTACTCAATTTTTCCTCTTTTTCTTTTACAGGGTGGGAAGAAATCCTATAACGGACCATGTGGGGGTCGAGATTGCAGCGCGGGCTGCAAATGTTTTCCAGAGAAAGGTGCTCGGGTATGTTGGCTCTTTTGCTAGCTGAAGAAAAACAGTCCTTGTGTCTCTTATCTCCTCTTTTCAAAAAAAAAAAAAAAAAACAAAGTTAATATGCTTAAGCCTCCATCTAATGACTTCATGAGACAAGAGAAGTGATGCAGACCAGCTGCATCCAAACTGGCCCTGGCCAGGTTTTTGAAAACTATTATGAAAGTTGATGTTCACTAGCTGTGCAACAAGGCTTTAATGGAACCAGTCATTTCATTAAAAGAAAAGGAGGACTTGTGGCACCTTAGAGACTAACAAATTTATTTGAGCATAAGCTTTCGTGAGCTACAATCCGATGAAGTGAGCTGTAGCTCACGAAAGCTTATACTCAAATAAATTTGTTAGTCTCTAAGGTGCCACAAGTACTCCTTTTCTTTTTGCAAATATAGACTAACACAGCTGCTACTCTGAAACCAGTCATTTCATTATGTCATCTAAGGGCTGATTTAAAAAGTCAAGTAGCTTTTATATACGTAAGCTAGAAGGACAATTACAAAATATTAAATAATCAAATAAATGTTGGCTCCCATAACAGACTTTTCCATTCTATACTGCAAATGCTTCTACAGGGTTGCAAATGACAGATTTGGTTTTGGTCTTTGCCTGGACAATTCTATTGTGCGGTGGGAGTAATGCTGAATGTATTTTTGCATTTTTCTTTCACATGTTCTGAATAATAAACATCCATAGCACATGGAATAACAGTGAAACATTCAAGAACTCAGGATATACTTAAGCACTTGCATAAATTCATCTTAAGCATGTGCTTAAATTTAATCTTGAATAAGGATGTGTTCCTGAATTGAGGCTAAGAAACAGATTCAGCCTCATTAAGTTAACAGGAGAGTGATGACCTGAATTTCCCTACCATGCATCTATATATATATACACGCGCACACACACACACACACATATTTGCAAGAGCCCATGTGAAAGAAAAATGCAAATATATATATATATATATATATAGGTTTAGATTTAGATTTAGCCCCTCTCTGAGTTTTGGGTAGGGTTGCCAGTTGTCCGGTTTTCAACAGGAATGCCCAGTCAAAAAGGGACTCTGGCAGTGCTGACCGGGCTGTTAAGTCTGGTCAATGGCACAGCAGGGCTAAGGCAGGCTCCCTAACTGTCTTGGCTCCACACGGCTCCCGGAAGCAGTGGCATGTCCCCCCTCTGGCTCCTACACGTAGGGGCAGCCAGAGGGCTCTGCATGCTGCCCCCACCCCAAGCACTGGCTCTGCAGCTCCCTATTGGCTGGGAACCACGGCCAATGGGAGTTGCATGGGTGGCACCTGCAGACAGAGCAGCGTGCAGCTCCACATGGTCATGCCTCCGCATAGGAGCCGGAAGGGGGACATGCAGCTGCTTCCAGGAGCTACTTGAGGTAAGCGCCACCCAATTGCACCCCTCCCATGCCCCAACCCCCTGCCCCAGCCCTGATCCCCCTCCCACCCTCTGAATCTCTCAGTCCCAGCCCAGAGCAACTTCCTACACCCCAAACCCCGCATCCTGAGTCGGAACCCTCACGCCCCCTGTGCTGCAACTCCTTGCTCCAGCCCTGATCCCCCTACCACCCTCTGAACCCCCTTGGTCCCAGCCAAGAGCCACCTCCTACACACCAAACCCCTCATCCCCAGCCCCACCCCAGAATATGTACCTCCAGCAGAGCCCTCGCCCCCTCCCCCCGCACTTCACACCCTGCCCTTGCCCAGAGCCCCCTCTGATACTCCAAACACCCCAGCCTGGAGCCCCCTCCTGTATCTCAAACCCTTATCCCTGGCCCCACTCCAGACCCCTCACCTCCTCCCGCATCCTGAACTGCATCAGGCCAGAGCCCCCTCCTGCATGCTGAACTCCTCATTTCTGGCCCCACCCTGGAGCCTGCATCTCCAGCCAGAGCTCTCACCTGCTCCCACACCCCAACCCCCTGCCCCAGTCTGGTGAAAATGAGCGAGTGAGGGTGGGGAGAGCGAGTGACAGAGGAAGGGGGGATGGAGTGAGTGGGACCAGGGACTCGGAGAAGGGGTGGGGCAGGGGTGGGGCCTCAGAGAAGGGGCAGGACAGGGGGTGGGGCAAGGATGTTTGGTTTTCTGCGAGTAGAAAATTGGCAACCCTAGTTTTGTGGGTTGTTCAAATCCCAAATCTCAAAGCAACACTAATAAGGAACTGCCCAAATTTCTCCTGGTTTTGTATTGTCTGTTTGAATGGGAGAGGGCTATTAGCTTGGTCTGATTGTGGTTGGTTGTTGTGTGACTTGGGATGAGGGGCAGCTGCTTGGCTTCACCTTTTATTCAATTATGATTTTAATTTTTTCCCAAGCACTCCTTTTTTTGGCATATGTGCTCTTTTGCATTGTATTCAGGAGAAGGCAAAATAAATGATAACATGTCACATTTTAGTGAAGGAAATAGAATTAGGAGAGAGTTCTGCTGGTGCATTGAGGGAATTAATCTGGAAGATCTCCTTATCTCTAGAAGTATCACTGAGTATCTACATTACTTCCTGGATATCAGTAATCAAACAAATTATTTTTGCTGAAAGAACATGTTCCTTTCCCCTGCCTGCACCGCCATATGACAGATCTTTATTACATCATGCAGAAAAAGCCCAGTCATGTTACTGATTTTTCCCAACCGATTTGTTTTATGGATATCATTTCATAAAAAAAATGTGCAGAAAGAACAATAAAGTTCAGTTCTCCAAATTCCTAGCTGGATTTTTTGCTAACAAAAATATATTTACATGACAGGTATACAGTATAGTCTGCACTGAGTATAATCAGTTCCTGATGTGCATCTCCCAATGAGAATAACAGAAGCTGCAATCTACAAAAGCTCTGTGGCCTGTATCTCCTTCCTTTAATATTTTTGAAGCAAGTCCTTGAATGGTAGAGTAATGTGTATTTTACAGCTAACATCTGCCTCCTTGGAACTGCAATAATAAATTAAATCACTAGCAGCTGTAAAAAGAGTTTTTAATACTAGCAAGTTAGAGATGAGTTATTTCACTATGGAAAAAAATCACCTTTCAGAAAAAAAATCCCAGCATTTTTATTTATTCCAAGTGTCAACTGTGCATAGTAGAGAAATTCAGGTCATCACTCTCCTATTAACTTAATGAGGCTGAATCTGTTTCTTAGCCTCAATTCAGGAACACATCCTTATTCAAGATTAAATTTAAGCACATACTTAAGATGGATTTATGCAAGTGCTTAAGTATATCCTGAATTCTTGAATGTTTCACTGTTATTCCATGTGCTATGGATGTTTATTATTCAGAACTTCGCTTGGAGAGTGGGAAGTGTTTTTTAAAGGGTAGAGCAGGAGGCTGGTTTTATTTCCACTTTGCCACTGGCTCACTGTGTAGCCTTGAACAAGTCATTCATGATATGTTCTCTGCCATTGATTGCAGTGTGTGCTGTATTGGTCAGCACCTTTGCAAAACACAGCACTCACCTTTGTGTTTCTCACTACACTGCACCCCAGTAAACTGAGTATAAAATGAGCATTCCAAGCATTTAATTATTTGAGGTCACCAAAGTGCATGAAAGTCCTTGAGAACCCTGAAGAATTTTTAGTTATTAAAGCAAATCTTTTGCATTATCTATTGTGAACAATAAATAGAACATAAAGGCTAAGAAATAAGCCATTTTTCTGGCACTTGTGCTTGTGATACTGTAGTACATAAAGCAAGTGTAAGCTTTGTTGGACTGTGCTTGTTTCAGTGTAAAGTGTACCTTCTGGAACAGTTGACTTGTCTTGCAGTTTGTCCATATAGCATGTTTTTAAAGCAAGTGCTCAATATTGCATGAAATGAGAGGATGGGAATAAAGAGAGTCTAGCCTTCTACACAAACCAAAGATGATACAAGAGAAAGAACAAACTAGTGTTCTTCAAATGTCTACTAGGAATTATCGTTCTTTCTTTAATTCAGTGGCCTGATCCTGCAAAGTGCTGAGTGCCTCCTCCAAGGTACTTAGGGAGCTCAACTCCTATAGAGATCAGTGGGAATTAAGCACACTCAGCTTCTTGCATGATCAGATCTTGACAGTGAGGCACAAGCCTGACTTTCTCCTTGGATTGACTATCCCATAAATTGCTCTGACCCTTGGTCAGTGGGGACCATCCTCCTGCTGTCTCTTTACATTCCCGTTGTTCAGCTTGATGTTTGAACTGGCTGCCACACTGTTGGCCTTGCAGTTCAAGCTCTTGGTGTCTCTCATGTTAAGATGTCACAGAGATTTTAGACTGTTTTCATTGCTGACCTGAGAACTCACTTGGCTTTTTAACATTTCCAACATGCCCAAGTCCCGCTGACTTTCAGTAATGTAAGCTCCTAAGTCACTTAGGCATTTTTGAAAATGTTAACTCTCTGCTCTTATTTTTTGCTAGAGAATATTATACTTGTTCTCTCAGTTTGAAGAGCATCAGATGTCCATATCTTTGAGGGAGCAGCTATGGAGATGGGTTTTGTAGAGATCACCTGTCTGACTAATCCAGATTTTTTAGAAGGCAATGCAGTGCAATATTTGTCTAGTACCCACCTGGAGTATTCCAGTAACAAGGTGACAAGTCATGTTACGTATAAGTGCAAAACCACATCTGTATCTCCAGCTGTCCCTATGCTTTGCATTCACTCTGGGAAGTGCTGGTGACTGGTTGGTTGATTGGGGACAGTTTTCCCTTTTTTACGTTATTTAGTGAGGTTTAATTCAGACCCTGTTAACTTTTAAACCTAGAGGATGAGAGATCAGTTGTGGAAGAGCCCTTGATCTCAGTCATTGATTCAAATCCAGCTCTGGTAAATACTGAGCTGGTTAAATTGAAGTCAGTGGCAAAACTCCCATTGAGTATGGGGATTGAGGTTTCCACCCTGGAAATTGCTATATCTGATGAAGGTTGATTGAGTGGAGCTCAATTCATTCTGCACAAGCCCAATGCCTGGGGAGAAGTGTGAAAGCCAATGTCACAACTGGCAGCCTTGCTAGCCTTTCAGATAAAGAAGCCAAGAATAGAATGAACAGAGAGGAGACTAGACTACAGTTGTGTCTTTTTTGCTTTTCACACCCACAACAACTGCCCAGTCTTTAGAGATGGTCCCTTTTTTAAAGTTTAGTTGTGGTGCATTGTGAGACAGTGTGGGAGAAGCTTGCCAAGTCACTGTCCCTTGCTGTACCTGGTACTGATGGAATACATTGTGTGGCAATTATGCATAGATGTTGAAACAACCAAGGCAGTTCTATAAATTAACCTCATTCTGCCAGTTATAAACCTAGAGAGACAAGGTGGGTGAGGGTAATATCTTTTATTGGATCAACTTTTGTTGGTGAGAGAGATGAGTTTATGAGCCACACAGAGTTCTTCTTCAGGCCTGGGAAAGGAACTCCCAATGTCTGTGAAATGTAAAGTGGAACAGATTGTTTAGCATAAGTAGTTAGCACAGATTGTAATGGACAATTCTGCTAGAAATCTAAGAATTTCTGTGAGTTTGTTCTTGTTCCTCTAGGCAATATTGATTTTAAAATCAAAACACATCAGCTCAGCTCATTTTGCTTAATTACTCTTGGTTAATAAATGATAAATTAAGATTTGTGCAAGAGGTTTAACATTAAACATAAATAGCAGCATAAAAGTAACCCACTGTTCAGTATTTATTACATTTCCTCTCTCTGCTCAATTCATAGAGAATGTGACAGCTGCCAATTGGGGAACCTGGCTCTTTAGGTAAAGCTGTGTAGATTCAAGTGTCGAGGTCTGGAGTTCAATCCCTGATGTCAGCTAAGATGGCAACTATCAAATAAATATAGACTCAGTTTTTAAAAGGAGGCTTATGACAGGGGTTAGGGTAAGGTCCATGTACAAATGTGCACTTGTATTTCCATGCCATCTGGTATTAGTGCAATTTGTAGTAATTACACACACAATCACAGTACTTGTGTGTGATCTGACTTGCACAATTAGGTAACCAGCTCCCCTTGCATTTTTAAAGCAATCCTCCTTTAAAAATATGTTCTGGAATGTCAACTAATGAAGCAAACCTCTCTAGCTCATATGAAATTGAATGGAAATGTAACGGAAAAAGGGGAATGAATGAAAATCCTGATGCCTAGAAAAAATAAGGATAACTAACCAAACCCTACAAAAAGGAAAATATAATTTATGAAGAAAAGGGTACCAAGAAAATCTGTCTTTGGCTAGATCAGTTTTAAAATTAACAGATTTAAAGAGATTAAAATAAATTTTCATATTTAGGGAAATGAAAAGACAGTAGTTCTAATACATGTTCTCCATTATGTTGGTGACTGATCTGCAGCTAAAACATTATCAGCACGTAACACTGTCAGCAGAAGTTACTGTGTTAAAATAACATTTTTCATCCTCCCCCACACCAACCCCTTTCTTCAGCGTTTGATCCAGAGCTTAGGGCAAGGTTAACTTTTGAGCTTTTGAAAAGTTCGTTCCATATTGATGGCGTTATTGCCGAGACATGCATCTCATGTGAGCTGGTGAAAATGGGGGAAGATTTTTCATGACTACAGTGTTTCAAAGCTGGAAGCATTGAGCAGTAGAAGGCCTACATTTCATCTCTACAGTTTGTATTGCATCTGTGTATGGTGGTGTTGGCTTTCATGTTTTTATACTTTGTCATCTAGTTTTAAACCCTTGCAAAGATAAACTACCAGCCATAGTATTTGCAGAGTGTGTGCCATCTCCTGATGCCTGCTCACTTACCTTGGAAGTTTATATCAATAATACAGCTTTCTCTAAACATCACTTGATGTATTTTGTTGCCTTCCCACTGATATTGGTCCTGGGTGCTTCATCTCTGTCTCTGCTCAAAAGAGTCAGGTTTTTGGAAAAGAAAGAACTTGAAATGACACCCAAAGCTCCCAAAATTAATACAGTGATGGTGTATCCTAATGTAGCTTTTAAGTCCAAGGTTTACTGAAAGAGACTTTAAAGAAACTTTAGTTCATGGTGTTACTAATTATCTTTAATTATTCCTGTGATTTGTAGTCATGTCAATAAATGTATCTGTTGCAAATCATGTGCTCTGTAAAGCCCTTCTGCCTGATTAAATGCAAGCCTATTAAGATAAGTTGAAGTTATTTATCTAACTGCCCTGTCAATTATAAAACCATTAATGCTGTAAAGACTCTCACTCTTCTGACTCAAATACATTTGCCAGCATCTACGACACAGATATCTGAGATTCCACAGCTTCACCCTAAACTTAGAATAACTATGGAAAATGCATGGTACATTAGCTATGGGCAATGAATGAGTTTTTAATACAACCACTGCAGGCCAAAATAGTTAGAAGAGGTAGACATATCTCCAAGGAATTTGGACTGAACACAGTAACTGGAGGCCACGTTTTGGGAAGATGTAACCTAGCTGCTGTTTACCAAGGGTTAAGGTCATGTTGGCAACAAAGATCCTGGGCTCACCTTAATATTGTGATTAGCATCCCCAACTCACTAAAGGCACAGAGGAACATCCCTTGTGATAGTTGGTTGAAATTCGATTGACAAATGTCATGGTGTTATTTTTCCCCCCCAATTAATTTTTAAATTTAAACATTTTAAAGTCTGATTTTTTTTTGTTTCTTTGTTTTTAAATGTGCTGAGCAACAGAGTTTTTTCAGAGTTTTGCCTCGGAAGACTAGATAATGTTATCTCAGTACTTGCAATCTTTTAAGTAGCATTATCTCAATATTTGCAGTTCCCAAGGGATTCCCTATGTTTCATGTAGGGCATCCCCAGAGAATTGTAAATACTGAGATAACATTATCTTAAAAGATTTTAGCGCAACCCCCTAAAAAGGAAGTAGCCATGTTATCTCACATACACTGGTGTATAAACCTAGAACAAATGTTGACTTTTTAGTGGTGACTACTCATTATTAGATCGAGTTTGATAATGAGAGGCACTGCACAGCAGCAGATTACACTGATTTCATAATACAGATCTTTGAAATAAGTCCTCTAGTTAATATGAGTTCAGGAAGGAGCAAGGATACATTGAAAATGAAATGCCTTTTGCTTCTAGATAGAATTGTTCTTCTTGGGCAAGATGGAAATAACCTGAGACTTCCTGCCTCCTAACATCTTTTCCTCCCACTTGCCCACCCCTTTTCAGCAAGTTCCTTCTCCTTACAATACAAGTCGGGTTTCCCCATCACCAAAAACCCAACAATCTGACCCCTGCTCCTCTCTAAGTATTGCCTAATGTACCTTATCCATTTCACCTCTAAGCTTCTACAACCACAGTCTTAAGTTCCTCTCTCCAGTTCCATCCTAGGCCCTCTTCAGTCTGGCTTCCCCCCCTTGACTCCACTGAAGTTGCTCTTACCAAAGTCTCTAATCACCTCTTGGCCAAACCTGAGGGCCCCTATTTCATCTTTTCTCTGTGAGCTCTCAGTGGCTTTTGACATTCAATGTGCCCGCCTCTCCCTTTCCCGCCTTCATTTTTCTCAGCTCTGTTCTCTTCTGACTCTTCTCCCACTTCCCTAATCATTTGTTCATTGTCTCATTATCATGAGGAGTTCTCCTCTTCTCTCCCAATTTTGGTAGGAGTCACAAAAGTTGCTGTTCTGTTCTCTCTATACACCTTTTCTCTACGAGATCTTACACACTTACATGACTTCAGCTATGATCTTGCTGCTGATTCACAGATTTGATCCCTGACCAGTCTCCCTCCGTCTACCCTCGAATCTCAGCATCTCTCTTGGACTTTTCCTTATGGATGTCTCACTGTCAATCTGCATTGAACGTGGCAGAACTGAACTCCCATGCTTTCACCATGTCCTCTTGTCTTCTCTATTCTCTGAATTTTTGGCAGCAACTCTTTTCCCAGGCACTCACCCAGGCCAGTTGTTATTTTTGACTCAGCTCTCTCTCTAGCCCCACACATCCAGGCTTGTATTGAAGTGTTGTCATTTCTCCAAAAACCAGCCTTTTCTCTGTCTAGCTAAAACTTTTGCCTAGGCCCCTTTCACCTCTGTCTTGACTACTTCAATCTGCTCCTCTTTGGCCTTTCTGACCCCTTCTCATCCCCCTCCGGTCCATTCTAAGATCATTTTCTTGGCCTGTTATTCTGATCATATCACCTCTTTGAATCCCGTCACTAGCTCCTCTGTCCTCTGTGTATCAAATACAAGCATCTAGTGCTTACTGTTTAGCTCCTCACTACATATCTGCTCCTATATCATACCGCATTTCCCATCTCCACTCTGTTCCACCAGTGATGTCCATTTTGCCCATGCACAAGAGGCAGCTTTCTTCTTTGCTTGTTCTTGTGCATATAACACCTTCCCGGAACTAATCACAAAGCAACCGTCTTCTCCACCTTCAGATTCCCCCTCAAGATCTACAAGAGAGGCCACAAACTTGAAAATTGTGCATGTATCTAGCCCATGTAACCACAAATCACCTTGTCCTCCCTTCCTCGCCTTCTCCACCCTGCTTGTTACACCAGCTGATTGTCTTGTCTGAAGTTAAATTGTAAGCAGGGACTGTCTTGTTCTCTTATTCTGTATAGCACCTAGCATGATGGGGCCTCAAACTGACATGAGCCTTTGAGTGCTACTGGAGAGAAAAGAATCAGCAGCACCCAGTCCATTCCCCTCCGAACACCATCATAGTAGCTATAACAATCTTTTCAAGCTATCTTGATGTGTTGAGTAGTTTTGATAGTAATGCAGCACTTTCAGCTTTAATAAATATTGCGTTAATAAATATTGGCCTGTGATTGTAAGTGATTGATGCTTGATCAGTTTCCCCTCTGGGAAGACATTACAATTATAATGCCACCATTTTACTTGGGAAGAGGATTATCTTCAAAGTTTAAAAAAATCTTGACCATCTGTTCGCTGTTATTGAACATGGTTTTGGCAATATTTAGAGTGAAAATGAGGTAATAGTAAATCAAACAAACTACGTGCCTATGTTGTTTTATTAACAACCGCCAAGACTTAGTTTTTATTATTTCCAAAAATGTTGACTTCTGCCAAATGTGGCATTAAGCAATTAGTGTACATTTCCTGTTCTCCCCTCCTTGACCCAACCTCAATTAAATACATTGAGCCCTGGCCGTTCACCAGAACTGGAGTATATGCTAACTAAACACTCAGATTGCAGTAGGTATCCACATAATATACGCTGGGTATCAAAACTGAACCAGTACGTACATACAGGATGACATCTGCTGTCTAAACTTTGAATACATTTGTCAAGACTTCTCAAGGGGACAGGCATTCATCTTGCCTTGCTTAAACATCTTGGAAGTTGTAATAGTCACTAAACTATTTTGAAGAGGTCCAGGAAGAGATCTTTTGTTGCTGTTTCTGGGTTGACTAAAATAAAATGTGGGCTATGTTGTGTGTGAAATGAGGCCTCATCTACACTACAGAACATATTGAATTAGGAAACTGTCTAAAAATAAAATGGTATTGGCTGGCAAAGTTGTGTCACCAGCATGGTGGGGGCAACAGCTGCTCAGCTCTGTTAATCGTACCATTTTTAAAATCTGCCTGCTAATGTGGCACTTCACACAGTGGTGTAGAGGCCTGAATGAGGATGTTTTGTAATGTTTACCTTTGAAATACCCCAGAGCAATGGTTCTCACTGTGCTCCACAGAGCACTTCCACATGGTCTACGGATCCACAGTGATGGATCTGTCAGTCTTCAAGCACTATGCTTCCTGCTAGATGTAGCATAGTACAGGACTCTTATAGTTTCCAGAGGCTTTTCTGGCGAGCTAAGTACTTTTAAAGCACCTCTCTGCACCCTGCAGGGATGCTTTATGACTTTTTTGTTGTTGGTTGATTGGTGAGAGAAGAGATTACACTCTCACTCTATCCACTGGGTCACCACTGCATCCTTCCTCTCCGACTTGGTCTGAAACCAGGCCCTGGTTGTCTCGAATTTGGGCACCCCCCCAAATTGGGGCATCTCAGATTAGTGGACACTTATGAAAACTGAGGCTTAAAAAACGTGCCCAAGGCCACACAGCAAGTCTGCAGCAGTCAGAAACAGAGTCCAAATCCTCTTACTCTCAGTCTTGTCCTGCAACTACAACACCATCCTTCTCATCCACAGATGGCATTTTAAATGTTTTAAATGACAATACTCTGTATTTTACTGGTGCTGGCACCTTAAACCACATGCACGGGCCTGCTAACGTAGAAGTTTTTGTTGTTACCTATTATTTCTTGAGTACCCATCCTACTGTAGGTACTGTGGGTGAAATCCTGGCCTTATTGAAGTCACTATCTCCCATTGTCAGTGGAGGGTCAGGATTTAATGTTCTGACTCCAGGCAGACTGGGGATCAGAACCAGACCAGTTGCTCTAAGCTCAGGTCCACTCCCTGCTTCTTTGGAGCCTTGCCAGCAGAAGAGTGGCCCTACACATCCTGTGTTCCAGCTCTGTAGTTACAGCACTCTACACATCCCTGATCCTCGGAGAAACTAAATTCCCCTCAACTGTTTGATTTGGATACTTTTGTCCAGGTGGGCAATAAAAGAATTTAACAGTGTGGTTTCAGACTCCCCCCGCTCTTTAAATGCGGGAAAGAAAATCCAAAGATATTGGATGAAGCAGTAGATGCATTATGACACTTCTGGGTGTCTCTTTCTGACTTTTAATACTATTTATTGCTGCTGAAGAAGGACTAGAGCAGGGTTGAAATGGCCTTTCAACTTCTAGATCATCTTTCTCTAGTGCAGCGGAAGAGGAAGAATCTAACAAGGTGCTAACATTGGGAGAAAAGAGTGAATCAGAGCTCTTGTCATTCATCCAACAGCCAGGGAAATTTCCAACAGCCTTATCCAACAGCCAGGGAAATTTCAAAAAAATTACATTCTGTAAAAAGAAAACTTCTCCTAGAGAAGCTCTCCTTCTTTTCAGATGGGTAAAATAAAATCTGTTTGTTAACAGAGTCCAACACAGATAAGGATAAATAAATGTTTAAGTGATTCAGTCATTAAGGTCAGCTAAAATAGAGTCCAATGCATTGCAATGTAAGGCCAGAATAGACCATTCTGATCATCGAGTCTGACCTTTTGCTTAAGACAGGCCATATAATTTTCCAGTGATTCTTGTGTTAAGCCCATAAGTGATAAAAGTGAAGTTTGGAGCCTTCTGTACATTGAGAAACAGCAAGAATACTCGGCTCTTCTCCAGGAAGACAAACAAGGGAGCAGTGTACTGCCCTGAACCTGGCCAAAGACACTGGTTACGCATTTCCTTCCTTCACACATTAACTCTTCACTTCCTGTAATTGCCATCAAGGCAAGATAAGAGCTTACCATCTCTCAACAATATTTTTTTTCTTAAAACCCTTTCTTCCAGCTATAAGATGCTTTTCTCTTATTTTTCTCACTTTTGACTGCTTGCAATCTTGGACTTCCTGTTTCAATACGTTCCCCTGTGGATGCATCTCTGTAAAGTTTTTAAACGCGAATAAAGGCCCATGACCAGGTTGCCTCTGCAGCACCTTCTTGTGGCCCATCAGGACATGACTCATCTAGCCACAGGTCTCTACTGGTAGGTCACTGTTTCTTGTGAGATTCAAACCACTGGTGCTTTGACTTTCCACCAAGGCATCTACCCATTCTGTGGTGCTATGGTCCAACAGAAATCAGGACCAGAAAACCACAACTCAGACCAAGGTAATCTGATGAACGTTCGGAGGGAACTTGCCCTTCTCTTCAAGGCTTGCCTTCAGGAAGTCTGTGCTTCAGATGGTCTGTTCGTCCCTTCTAGTAGGGGCTCATAAAGCTGTCAAACTAACTCAGCATTGGGCTGCAATCAAGCTTCTCTCAGGAGAAGCAGAGCTCTTCCATCTTTCCTGGACGGCCCCAAACTGAGCTAGGTTTCTTCCTTTTAATTACTGTCTCTGTACTAATATTTGCTATAGGTGTAACTGGGCCCACGGGCTCTCATTAATCCTCTCCTTGCCAGCATGCGGCCTATCTGCCCCATCACAAGGATACATTATTATCCCTACTTGCACCATCTGGGGTAATTTTTAAAGATTGTCCTGAGACAGGATGTACAAATGCTGGTTGTTATGGTAAGCCTTGCCCGCCTTTGTCCTCAAATAGAACAGAGTCTCAGATGCAAGAGTCAGTGAGCAAGGCCTAGCAGCAAGGAAACGGGCCAAGAGTCAAGTAAGGAGCCAACCTACGTCCCAGGAAAGCAGAGAGATTGTGTCAACAAGGCAAACTTAATTAAAGTAACAGATAGGAAGGATGTTCTCCAGTTGACAAGACTGCACCCAGCTGCAGCTTAACGGTGAAGTTGGCTAATTGGGCAAATCTCTTGTCTGACGTGGTAAAAAAGAAGCTCTGTTTCCAGTTAGCTAGATGCAAACCTGAATGCTTGGGTCCCCCCCAGCTAGTTGTTAATCTGGCTCGTTCTGAAAAAGAATGAGCAGTAGCCTGGAGGCAAAGCAGAAATAATCCCCAAATAGAGAGCCACAGATTCCAGGGATACAGAATGGCACCCTGATGCAACAGTGCCTTTCTTAATGATTCTGAAGCTGAGACTCTGTTTAGATATGGTTTCCCAATTTTATTTTAATCTAAAACAAAAAGGGAAATAACATGGGAGCAATTGTAGGTTAATACTCCTTTTCAGAGGTAATATCACATATGATTTAAAAAGTAAGGACATACCCATGCATTCTCCTTTGATTTTTGAAAAAGGTAACTTCAGGAAGATAAATCAGTGAGGAAAGTCTAAGTCTTGAGACCCCAATATGGTTGATTGATATAAAAGGTGTATTTTAGGCATTTGTTTTCATTGCTGATGATCTGCGAGAAGATCATCTGAGTGTACAACCTGATCTCCTTTATATGAATATTCTTCCGCTTATTTTTATCAGATGAGCTGGCCAAGGTTTCATTCAGTCTGATCCTGGAGTTGTCCATGCTTATAGTCATAGATGACTTTAGTGTCCCTACAGATGACACTTCTTTTAGATTTCCTAGATCTTCTGGCCACCATGACAACCATTGGCCTGCGCCCATTGGTTTCTGACTAAGTGTGTATTTGAGAGGACCTTTTGGACCTTGTTCTAAAATTAGCATTATCCATAGGTCTGACTTTCACCACCGCCAGTTTCTAGCGAGAACTCACTGTAACTCCTGGCAGAAGAGTCAGTGGTCCTGCATCATTGACCCACCATGGATTGTGATGCTATCAAGGTGGTAGCATGCTAGTGCACTATAGATTTATTTCCCAGCTTGCCACTCACTAACTGGTCATATAGACAAGCCCTTTGTAGGACATTATGATCATCCATTGTTCATGGCCATCAATATGACTCTTAAACGTGTTATCCCCATAAATCAACCTCACAGTTACCGTGATTTACTGGTGACATGAGACAGATAAAACACGTAGGTGAAGGCTAGACACCGGTGGCAGTCATTCCATTCAGCATCTGATCAGTTGTGATACAGAGAGTATTTAAAAGTCTATGCCCTAGATGTTGTGAAGGTGAAGATGATCAGAAGCTGCAGCTGACCTCTTCTGCTTGGTAGTCAGAACTGCTGTCACTTGGAAACATACTTCTAGCTGCAAAAGATTTTCTGACATTTCTGTACATAAGGATTTGGACTGTACCCATGAGGATAGATCCATGTGTGTAGGGGACAAATGCCATCCTATCTCTGGTTAAGTTTTAGTTTGTTTGGATCACGTAGCCCTGAGGGCTGTTTCTTGCAGAGGGGTGTGTGGCAAGGCACCTCCTTCATCTCACCAGAACAAGCACTTCCCCCTCTGGCAATAGTGGGCCTGGGGTAAATCAGCCCCACCCCACTCTGGGAAGCATTTGTCCTCCCCCTTCTGTGCTCCTTTGGCTTTATTTCCTGGGTAGACCTCAGGGGTGATCTTCCACCAAACAAAAGGGGAATAGTCCCATAAACACAATCAAAGGGTGATACCTTCCCCTGCCTCCTTGCTGGGGCTGAGTGTCACCCAGTAGTCTGCCCCAGGATGTCAGTCCTTCCCCTAGCAGGCACTCAGGCTTGTCTGCTTCCCCTATGGGAAGAAGCACAGCCTCCCTTCCTGGAGAAGCTTACTTCCCTGCTGCCACTAGCCTGATAGCAGCTTGTCTCTTTCTCCCTCCCTCCTAGTTTTAAAAGGTCTTAGGCAGCCCTTAACTGGATCCAGGTGTTCCTAGTTGACCTGAGGTAACCCCTTCTCAGCTTATATGGAAGGGGGCCTTTAACATTCTAGGCTAACATATCTGCTTTCCCACACCCTCTTGCAGCCCTCTGGCCTGACTCTGTCACAGGCTGTAATTTGTCACCGCTTCAGTTTGACTTGTGAACGAGACAAGGAGGCAGATGGGACTGTGGTGTTACAAATTAACGGAGCTTCAGTAATTCAGGATCTGTGCTTCCTCAGTGCCAGGTTGATACAGAACCTGTGAGAGAGAGATGGCTGAGCTTCAGTCCAGAGAAGAGACATCATGCAACTTGGTTGGGGGAAGCATCTAAAGTTTGGCAGGGATGGTTCCTAACTGCGCTATGGAGGGTATATCCTTACCCTTCATCAAGGAGATAGGCAACCTGGTGGTGCTTTTAGATCCCCAATTGCACCAGGAGCCACAGGAGGCTTGAGTTAGCCAAAAGTGCCACTAGCAGATTCCCTAAATGTGAAATTAAGATGCAAGAATTTAGAAAGCAGAATCAGCTGGGTATCTTTTTAGTTTAACAATTGAAGAACCAGTCAAGGATATCTATAATAACAGCTTCTTTCCACCCCCAAAGAAAGGAGTAAGAGGAAAAACAGTGTTTGCTTCTTTGCTTATCTCAGAGGGGTAGCTGTGTTAGTCTGTATCCACAAAATCAACGAGGAGCCCAGTGGCACCTTAAAGACTAACAAATTTATTTGGGCATAAGTTTTTGTGGGTAAAAACCCACTTCTTCAGATGCAGACTCTTGCTTATCTCCTTCTCCTAAGCCATTGCATTAGGCATTTCAGTTAGCATGAGATCCACATAGATTTGAAATATTAAGCATTTAAGCATTACTGTCTTTTATTAATTGCCATTGATTCCAAACAGTTGTGAAAATGTGATTGTCCTAAAAACAATGTTACCTTCATTTTATGGTAGTGTATTTTATATTGCTTACTTTTGAATAACATTAAGATACACATACCAATCTGAAGGGGTTGCTTTCTCCTGGAACTTGTTCAGTGTATCCCATTCTGTTTTTCATGTGCAAAGAAAGCTGCATAGATTCTTCAAGTTAGTGTTCAGCATGCACTAGAACTTCCACTCATCAGTCGTTTCTCATCAAGTTTTCGGGAAAACACATAAGAGCATCTGCTTTTGTGTGTAGCAGATCAGATGGCACCTTTGCTTTTGAAGGCTGAGGGGAGTTCAGTCAAACCTGAAGGGTCAAGATGAAAACTGTAGCAGGCAAACTTGTTCCCTAGCTGAGAGCCTTCATGTTAAGTATCTCATCTAATTACTTGGTCTGGAAAAAACAACAACCCTGTACTCTAACTTTTGGACTGTTTTAAATGTCTGTGAAGTTGCTTGGATGTAAGTGGCCTATTAATATCTGGTGTATTTGGAAAAGTTGTTTTTTTTTATTTGTTAAGACACAGCAGACTCTTGCCAAAACTAATAAACATAAAAGCCATGCAATTTTAAGTGTCTGGTTTTAATCCACAAAAAACAAAATACAAAACACAAAGTTAACTTTGAAAGGGTATTTAAAAAAGTCTGTGTTTGTTCTTTAAAGCTTCTTATAATTGTTTTAATGATGATCAAAGAAGGATCTCTAATAGATGGCTCAACATATGGTAAATTCTCAGTATTCTAAAACTTCTTTCACTCTGTCTAAAATCCTAAGGGAGATACGGTTAGGGGGTTCATGTTATCTTCTCAGCTGATGTAATGCAGTCTACTTTAAAGCTGAATCTCTCAGATTTGTGTTCAAATCCTATTAGTCTAGCAACATCTGTCTTTCTCTCCATGATATCCAGGTGCTATCTTTTTCAGTCAAGCTGCACAGATGTAACTGAAGGTCCTACAAGTGGAACTGAGCTACTGATTCAATTGATGTATGAGTGAGAATAGAATCCAGCTCACTCTCCCATAGCTGTACTGGTTGTACACAGCTGAATAGTAATATATATACTATTCAAGAAGGTTGCCTTTGAATATACACAGAGAGACATATTGTTATGCAAAACAGTGACATTTTTACAGTTATTTTTCAGAGCACACCTGCATTTTAGATGAATTATTTCTATAACCTGGCTCTAGATTATCATGATTTCCAGTTTTAAAAGGAAAGGCATTTAATTAAAAGTCATTGGCAAAATGAAAACATTGACGTTCATGTATTTTATAAGTATTTATCAGGAAATGTGTATGAAATAAAGTAAATGATTTGCTGAAAAATTGATAATAATGCCTGATTTCTAGCAAATTGTAAACTGATTTTACTTATTATTTGGATAGTTTTTCCCCCTTGATATTCTATTGATTGTGGTTGGTGTTCTATTCATATGACTGCTACAAAGATTGCTCTAAAAGATATGATACTTCATTTTGAATAACGTGTAAAATATTTTTTAAATATTCTGAATGCCTAGTTGTTTCATTTATTTGTAGTGTGGTGAGATCTGAGACCAGAGCTCAGCTGTGCTAGGAGGTATACAAACATATAGTAAGAAACCATCCCTGCCCTGAAATGCTTGCAATCTAAATAAATTGTCTGAACTTATTTAAGGGTAACTTATAAATGATCTTAAATGTTAATTAAGTAATGAGACACTCATGATCCTTATTCCTATTTAAAAATGTGTTTTCAGGAAAATAGCTAGTTTCATAGCACATCTTTCAAACTGAAGAAACAAAAACATCAAGAACTTTGATTATGCTTTTTATAAGAGAACTCTGATAGTAATCTAACAAAATTATCCTGGAATATCCCTCTTTCCAAATTTAGGAACATATTAAAAAGAAAACCAACACTAATGCTTCTTGTCCAGTTTTCATTATTTAGGCCATATCCTCCTAGTAGTATGGACTGTTTGTGGGAGTAGTACGGAATATTTGTGCACCAGGTGGTCATTTTCCGTGTAACTCCAGCTGCAGAAGAGCTGTAAATCCAACAGCATTATAAAACCCATTTACAGAACATCCAATGGCTTCTTTTAGGTTTGGATCAGTGTTTCTGGGACGTTCAAAGGAAAACGTTCCTAAGGTTTAACATTTTCTCTTGGAAACAATAAATGACTTAAGTATTATCTCCAAATTTTTACAAAGAAGTGAAATCATTAAACCTCATTTGTTTTTCTAACTTCATGACTAAAACCTGAACTAATCTGTTCCAGCCATTCCTTTCCTTTTATCAGCCGGAATGAGTCTTAAATCCTGAGAGCATTTGGATGAATAATAGTTGTGCTTAGAATGGCTTTATTCTGTGCACTGGGTGAAAGGAAGCAGGCAGGACTTTCCTCATCTTGCTAATCTGGGTGCTTTATTTTGAGCATTTCTGTTCTGCCCGTGACTGTGGAGTCAGGTACTGCACCATGAAGTCTGCAGTAACTGCTCCCTGCACTATCATAGCTCTCCTGTCAGCTCTGGGCCACACACTTAGAGTGAAATCCTGGCCCTATTGAAGTCAGTGGGAGTTTGCCATTGACTACAATGGGGCCAGAATTTGACCCTCAAACTCTCCAAGTGAGCTGTTCTCTAGGCTGTTAGGAATCCATTCTCAGACTGCCATTTTCTTGTTAGCCTTGTGGCAGGCCTGAAGAAAATCAAACGGACAGTATTTTCTTTATTCCTCCAATTAGATCTTCTGTATGCCACAAAAAGGTAGTGGTGTGGGAAGTGGGAGGGGAGAATTTCCCACCATTTTCATGGTCCTTAGACTAGGAATGTAATGTAAAGAAGATAAAAGTACCCTGATTTTACCACACTTGTTTGAGAGGCGAATATGTGGGTACTGTGTGTAATATCAGCAAGAGGCTATGCCTGAAGGAAAGCAAATTCCCAGAGAGTTCTCGAGCTTAGGCACAATCTCCTTTACTGAATGCAGACTTAAATATTCAATGCAGTTCTGGCAGTTAGCTTTGACCAAATTGGGTAGGTGGGGCACTGCAAGGCTATATGCCCATTATTATTTACTCGAGTAAGTTTAGCCTGCAGCCTATATCATCTTAGGCTCTAGAAAGGCATTTTACCCAGCTGGGTGAATCTGTCTGACCAGTGAGTTTTAGGAGCAGTGTTGTGAACTGGGTATTAAACACCATACACACGAGATCTCTTGCTCCTGACTGGGGGACAATGCAGAGATGTTGTCAGGACACCTGTCTATAACTTTGACATGGCCTGTCAAAATCCCCACACTCTTCACCCTGTCAGAAAGTAAGCAGAATAATGAAGCTGTTCATCCGGAGAAATACATGGCCGAGGCTCTAAGGGATGACATCCTGCTTGGGCCCAGCAAGACACCGGAAGATGCCATCTTCTTCACAAATTAACAGCATCTAGGCAGCATCAAGAAGAGCCACTAGATGGAAATTGACTGAGAGCAAACTTGTTCAGGCTGCAGTGGGGGAAAAAAAGGGTAAGATTTAAAGCTCTAGGCCCCCTGGGTTACATCCTGTCCCCACCAATGTCAAAGGGAGTTTTGCCATTGACTTCAGTGTGGCCAGGATTTCATCCCCTGAGCTCCAGGATGCAGGAACTGCTTCCTTCATCCACCCCAGGGGCATATGTTGCCCCAAAGTGGGCAGGGATATAGTTCCAATGTCCCCCCATCTCCTGCACCATCCACCTAGGCCAACTGCATGGGAGGGAGCAAGCTGTGCCATCCCTAGAGCATGCCCACTGGACAGACTCCCTTGTGAACTAGGCTCTTTGGGGGAGGGAATGAATCGTGTTCCCTTCCTGACCTTTGGGAGATGCAGCTTCCAGGCCATGATTTGTAAGCACAACTTACCACAGCATTAGAAGTGTGTGTGAAAATGAGGCCCTGCCTTTGCACAACATGTGACTTTCCACAACATGCCAAGATCCAGAGCTGCAGTGGCACAGGTGCACCAATTTCAATGATTAGTGAATGGACAGTATTTAAATACCTGGAGTAATGTGCAATTTATAAGTGAAGACTCATTTTATTTTCACAACACTTTGCAATAATTGCATGTCGTGGTATATGGGAAGTTGAAACAGGATATGTTTCATTTTAGGAAATAACATCCTCAAGGTACATCTAATTTAATTTCCTTTATTTAAATGGACACAATAATAAATAACTACTATAAACACAAATACAGGGGCTTGAGAAATACTGAATTCACATCTGATAAGGTCTGTTTGGCATGTCTGGGTCTTGTTTTCATTTACACTCCACTAAAAAGTTCAGCATTTGTTTCATGTTTGCTTTCTAGTACTTTGAGGTTATTGACGCAAAGTGCCTAACTGATTTAAAATGTTTGACTGAAAGCCCAAAGTTCTGTTTCTAAGATTCCACCTCTGCTGCACGCACACTCTTTCTGCCCTCTCCTGGAAAGTGCATAGTATAATTGAAGGCTTCTGTCTAGTAGAAATACAGAAGAATCAAAATTACATCTTTGATAATGGGAAAGATACATAAATAAAACAAAATCATGGTAAATTTCTGTCTTTTCTGTAAATTTCCATTTTATTTAAAAAAAAAATACAGCTGTGGCTAGTAGTTTGGGAACCAATTAAGTTATAAAGACAGTGTGGTCCAGTAGAGAGGGCATTGTACTGTGAACCAAAAGACCAGTGTTCTGTTTCTGTCCTTCCTATGTGAACTTGGCCAACTCACTTCACTTTTCTGTGCCTTTGTTTCCCCTCCACCTGTTGTCAGTCTTGTCTATTTAGACTGAAAGCTCTTTGGAGAGTGCAGGTCACTGTGTTTGTACAGTGCTTAGCACAATTGGGGGCCTGATTCTCATTAGGGGCTCTAGGTGCTACCATAAATAGTGATGAGAATGTTGTCAGCAAAGAGAGAGGGCTGTGGGTGATATTAATGCCTAGAGACACATTAGTGGAGCTAAAAGAGGTGCTGCATTCCCATCCTTGATATGACAGTGTTTTATGTTTTTGGGCTTTACTCAGAAACTACTGTGACATATGGGTGCACACAATGGAAAACTGGCTCTGCAGATGACCTGCCCTTCCTCTGTAGGTTGGTTAGCCTTGTTCAAGATACTCAGCAGTGTAAATAGTTTACTTTCCACTGATTTCCAGTGGTGGTTGTTATTTCTGAAAATAATTCTCCCTGGGATATTTAATTTACTTTGGGTTGCTTTGCCAAGGAGTTTAAATATGAGAGAGGATATTTATTTTATTTGTAAAAATGTTGGCCTGGGAATTTGATGTAAAGTAAACGGCAAGTGTGTGTGTAAGAGGAGTCCTATGAGACTTCTAACTGCCTTTTTCTCCCGCCATTCCTCCCAACAGAATTTGCAATAGAAATAACCCATGTGAGAGGCTGCTTTTCATCAGTGCTTGATTGGTTAATGAGTGCTGTGGCTGGTGTGGGTTTCCTGTATGTAAGGAATGAAAGGCAATGAAAGACATTAAAAGCTTGTGTGGAAGAGGGAGCAGACAGGACTATTGCCTTTCCACCTTGACTCAGACCACAAGGTCACACAAAAATGCTCTGGTTTAATAGAATATGACGTTAGTATAATAATTATTTGGAGAGACAGGGTAGGAAGTTCATTGCCACCCACCTTAATGGGGAACTTTCACTAAAGAGGAGAAAGGCTGGAAAGAAAGAACCCTCATGGGAGGAAACAATACATCTGTGATGTCCTGTATTCCTTTTGCTGCTGTCATTGCTGGCTGAGCTATCACTTATCAATAATATTAGTCATTTAATTTAGCCTAAGATTTTTCAAAACCTCCCATGGGATTTGGATGCCCAGTTCCCTATGTTAATGGGATTTGGGTGTCCTAATCCCTTAACCTCTTTGTTGTCCAGCTCTAGATGCTGTTTCTGAGGCTATTTCATCTCTCTTGCTCAAGTAGTGGTCATGGGACCTCTCCACTGCTAGCCACAGCCTTGCAGAGGGGGAGGTTTCTTTCCACCCTGCACCCCCATTAACTCTCTAACTTTCATGCACATTCACCCTGCAGTGAAATCCAGAATGGGTTTATGGTGCTTTTGCTTGTTATCATGGAACAGATATTTGATATGATCACTGCAGTACGGACAAAGTACTGTGTATGCAGAGAGCCTTAACTGATACGGTTCCACTGAACAAGAATGGAAAGTCATAGCATAGAATCTCAGGGTTGGAAGGGACCTCAGGAGGTCATCTAGTCCAACCCCCTGCTCAGAGCAGGACCAATTCCCAATTTTTGCCCCAGATCCCTAAATGGCCCCCTCAAGGATTGAACTCACAACCCTGGGTTTAGCAGGCCAATGCTCAAACCACTGAGCTATCACTCTCTTACGCAGGTGGTCTTCAGGGCAGGGCCAGGTGCATGGTCAGTGGATCTACATTAACCTAGAGATGAATCTCCAGAGCTGTGGGTGCTACTGTAGTCCTGGAGCTGTGGCTCAGACCCCGGATACATCAGTGGAGGGGTGTCATGGGACTGCATGTACGGCAACAACCCACAGGAGAGCAAAGGTGAAGTTTGGTAAAGCTTCGTGAAGTTTGGAAACAGACAGTCTGAATCAGACACTCCGGAAAAGACTGGTAGTGGAGCACTCCCCGATTCAGTTGGTGTTTCCATTTGCGTGGCCCAGTGGTGCCTGCACACTAGGTTGTCCCACTTGTTAAGTCTGGGACTCTGAGGAACCTTCCCACTTTTGATTTGTGGCAAGAGCTGGTCAAATGATATTCGTTTGATTAACTAATGAGTCTAATATTTCTCCAATAATTTTTTTAGCAACCCTATTTAATGTGAGTCCTATTGGTGGCATGGTGACCTTTTTCTGATGGCATCTGATTCTCTCGCAGGCTTGTGGTATATTCCCGCTAGGATCAGACACAAGGAGAGCATAACACGCTAGTGAGCAGGCTTTCTTTATGTAATCAACCCAGTGTACCTGTGAATTACCAGGCCAATCCTAGCCCTCTTCAGAATTAGCCCCAATAACACACAATCATAGACACCAGGCCCAGTTCTGTAGTATGCTGGGTGCCTTCAACTCACATTACAGCCAGTCAGATCTGAGGAGACTAAGACTAGAGTAAGAGCCGGTGGCAATCAGCACCTTGCAGGATTTGGTCCTCCTCGGTACTGGTTTTCCTTCAAAGCGCTAATACTTTTGATACTTGTCTTAGGTACTAATGTTTAAAGTGCTGTTGGAATTAAGTTTGCAATTCCTGTCCTGTACTGACCTGACCTGACCTGAATTTACTGCAGTACCCAGTGTTGTGAGCACCAATTAATTTGCTCTTGTGATAGGACTGATGAAATGCAGCAGCAGCAGCAGCTCTCTGCATTTGCTATGTGATTTTGAAGTGGGCTCATTTTCCTGTTCTCCACGGAAAAGAGCAAAATGCTGCAAAGAAAAGCCTCTCCTGCCAAAATCCTTCAGCAAAAGGTGCTCTTAGATGATATGTGGCTGCACAATTGGAGTTAATACATGTGGCCGCTTCAGAATAAATTTACAGTCCTCCTCCCCTCCCTTCATTCCTATACATTATCAGTGAAGTACATCAGTAAATGTTTATGGTCAGGGAGAGTTTGTACTAACACTGTCATGAGACTAATCAGTTTTAATTATAAATAAAGAGTATTGACTTAGTTCCATTCTGCTCCAGATGCAAGTGTTCTATTAATATTTATAAATAGATGAGAATGTTTACTCTGAACCTCAACAGATAGCTGTATTCTTAAGATATGTAGCACCTGGTTTTTAGTGTGGCATTAGGAAAGTTTCCATTTAACTTTCCAACTTTAAAAAAAAAAAAAAAGACCCATTTAGCAAATGTGCTGAGGTTCAGTTTTAACTAAAGGAATATACTTCTGGAAGTGTTTCTTCAAGGTATGCTTCTTAAATTCTGTTACAAGATTTTTTTTAAATCAATGGATTCAGCATCTAGATTTCCTTCTGGCTATTTCACATCTTGCTGCTAAACTTCTTACCCTAAAAATGATCCTAGATGATAGTTTTCTCTCTGTTCAGTTTAAATTTTGGATCAGATTCTTCCGACACCAGTGGAAAACCAGTATAATAAGGAACTCGGTTGACTACTGCGAAGTTATTCTTAATTTGCATCAGAGTAAATGAGAGGAGAAGCAGACCCAAGGAGCGTAGATGTGCCAGCTATGTGAGCCAAACATTTTTAAAAACAGGGATCTAAAATTAGCTTCCTAAACCAATCTTTAGACATATAAATAAGTGGCCTGATATTCAGAGGTGCTGAGCATCTAGCAGTGCATGTTAGAAGGGCCTCCATGATCAGGCAGAAAGCTGGAAAGAGCCTAAAACTTCAGGGAATATCTTTGATATATACATAATCCAAGTCACTGGTGTTGAACTATCATCTGTGTGGTGTGTAGTTGTATCACTTTTAAAAAAAAATGACAAAATCATCTGGTGAAATAGGAATGTGAATTATTTAGAAGCTTTACTGATCATTCACTATCACAGGAACTATAGTTACTTGAAGTGAAAACTAATTGCTTAGATGTGTCCTTTCTAAACTGCACCCACACTGAGAGTTTTAGGGAAATCTCCCACTGTTATTCTGGTACCAGTGTCATTCCTAGCTGTAGTGAGAACACCGGTGTTGACCAGCAACCAGCATTCTTGCAACTGTGCCATCTCATCCTTCTTCAAGCAAGTCTAGACGACAAAGTGGTTGAAGTATTGGTGCTGATCTAAACTAGTGGACCAATCTCTGTGATAAAATTTGAACAATGGGTAATGAGAATGAAGCACAGGATGGTATTCTGTTTCCAGAAACATCTGCCCACTTCTTTTCTGAGGTGTGAACATACTTTTATCTGAATTAAATTTAGTGGCCTCAGGTACTATAATTGAGTGACTACTGGTTTAAATGAATGGGATGTCTGTGCAAATGCATACATTTTTCTAGGACAAGAATTTATTGTCCCTTGCTTGCACACAAATACTACCACCAGAAGTGGTATATATATATACCGGAAATGCTAACCTAATTCGCTCTAAACATGGCTTAAACTAGCCATTGAAGCTGCAAACTTTTGGAAATATTCCATAATCTGAACCTGCACCGCCTGCCTGTCAGAACTAGTTAGGATTTACCCCTAGCACCAACTTTGTGTAGAATTCAATCTTGATTTGCTATGCAGAACTACCTGTTTCCACTGTTGCAGTGCTAGAGCAAAAGAGGGACATCATTTGCAAAGAGGAAGTAAACGAGATCAGTTTGTGGCTGGCAGTGCATCCTCCCCCACCTCACCCCACCCCCAGTGAATTTTTCTGAGTCAGTGTTTCTCATGTTTGAGTCAACTTCCAAATATTGTGCTGGTTTACACAACCTCTGGAGATGAGCAAAACTATCAATATTAAAAATGTACTCTTAATCTGCCTCTGTGGCAAATCTGTTTTTGAAGATTGTGCCATATAAAGTTGGCATTCCAGTCTCAACAAAATGTATATTTACAAACTGCCTGTTCAGATCAATTTTCATTTTCATCAATTTACACTGTTTGATATGCTGCTGTCTCCATATAGTGAGAGCTGTTAAAAAAAAAATTGAACTGAAAAGGCTTTTTGGCTGGAAAAGTATTCGAACCAAATGCAGTGCAAAAGCTGTGTGTCACTGCAGAAATTTCAGAACTTTCTTGGAGCTTTTATGTTTAAACACAACCATAAACAGTAATTGTGAAAGATTATTTTATAAATCACTATTTCCCTTACATAGGACTCACATATGCAAATACAACAGAGATTTTCTGCATTGTCATTGTAAAAGAATCAGATGATTCAGAACAGTAATGGAAAGACAGCATTGTACCCTTCTGCCACCCAAAAATATGACAATGGAGGAGTCAGTTCATTTGTTGATACAGCAATCACTTTGATTAACTACAATGATCATTCATGCTGAGAATCTGGTCTCTTTTGTTTTATTATTAATTATTCGTATTGCAGTAACACCTAGGAGCCCCAGTCATGGACCTGAACCTCATTATTCTAAACACTGTACAGACACAGAATGCAAAGATGGTCTCTGCCCCGAAGAGTGATAGTCTGAGTACTGAGTTTCTGATTGTAGGGTAAAATGAAGCTCAGCTGGCAAAAAAAATAGAGGGTTCAAGGCTGCAAAAGACAAGTTCTGTTCTGGATTTTGACCTGGCCCCTCAAAGTATGGTAATTATATGGTCTCATATCTAAATTATATAATTTATATAAAATGCATGATGATTGATTTCAGTGGGGTGTTCTGTCTTAAAATCAATGGTACAATGTGGCCTCATGATATCACCAGTCATTTAGGGAACAATCCTGTAAGGTACTGAGTACCTCAGCTCCCATTGAGGACATTTGGAATTAAGGGCACCCAGCACTTCACCAGGACCACAGGCCCTTAAAGCACTGTTGATTACTTATGCTATGACATTTATTTCACAGAACCTTACCTCATCCTTATATGGATGAGTAGATGAAAATATTCAGTGATACTTGGCAAGTATTTCTTTGGCTTCAAAAATACCATGTTCCCTAGTAAAATTCCAGTGGAATAGGGATTATAAAGACATTGTTGGCAGAAACTAGGCAATCGTGTGTGAGTTGGGAGTGATGGTAAAGCAAGATCTGTAGAAACCTGATGAACACAAATACATTCTCTGATAACTGTTCTCATTCAGTGAGATGGATAAAGAGGAGATATCCCTTTCTTTCTGGTTGTCTGTGAAGATCTTTGTCTTCTTATCTAAAGGTTGATAGACCGTTACATTTCCACCTCCCTTGGAGGAAAACCAGGCAAATATCGACTGCTTCTGTGGGCAAAACATTAGCAATGTGAAAGGATGAGATTCCTGAAACCCATATAAAAGCTCCATGGGCATCTGTTCTGTATGGGGATTGCAAAAATGAAATCCAGTGCCTTCTGCCCTCTCCGCCTATCTAGGGACAGGCTGTAGGGGGCAGTACAGCCTTTTTGTGACTATTCCTAAGCCTATCACTGCTCCTCCATTCCTTGCCACTAGATTCATATGAGCATGTACCCAGCAGCCTCTCCCACAGACAACCCCCCAATGCTCTGTTTCCCTCTGACAGATTGGGAGCTAGCACAGGGCCTACCTCCTTCATGTGGAGTCTCTGCATGGCCGCTGTACTGGGGCCTCCCACACATGACTACATGGATGGCTCCATGACACAGTGGGCTTTTGGGGGGCTGTTGTACAATGGATGAATTTCACCCAACAGACACATGGAAGACAGCAGAGATATTCCTTTTCCATTGTGTCTATCTCCTTTCTTCTCTTATTTTCCATCCTTATTTTCCTGTATCTCATTTTTAAAATTTCCAACAACCATTTAACCCTTTTCATTGGCATTACTTCTCTTAAGCTTCTAGCCTATATATGTGTGCAGCAGGTGACAGATTTAAGACAACACTTCTGCTGATGCTGATTCAGCCAAGCAAGGATTGCCTGCATCATCAGTAGCAACTGCGGCAGGACTATTAAAAATACCAGGCCTGATTTCTTCTCTCATTTCCACCAGTTTTACACTTCATTGAAGTCACTTCTGGTTCATGTTGGTCTGAGTGAAAGGAGACGGAGTTCCCTCAGACTGCTTAAAACTCAATACAGTAAATGTTTATTCAGATGGCATGTCACAGGGGATACACAAAGCCATCTTCAAGATTTTCCTGCTGGTGCTTACTAAAGAAAAGGCCACCTTGAAAACTAGCCTTTTAAATGCCTGGGTCAGGAACAATTTAACCCTGTGTCTGAAGGGAGATCATTTAAGTCCATCATATTTGTTGGCGCTGGGTACCCCTGGAGCTGAGGTGCTGTGTTGGATATTATATTACATACCAAAAGCATAAAAAGGATGTTGTTGAAGTGATAAAATCAAGCACTCAACAGTTATGAAATGCCAGTATTTAAGAGTGCCTGTGCAATCTGTAATCTGTCTCTTTGTGCATCTACATTGTAATAATCTTTAATTACAGTTAATTACAGTTTATTATTTGTATTACTGATTGGTATTACTGGAGCACCTAGGAGTCACAGTCATGGTCTAGGCACCACTGAGCAAGGCGCTGAACAAACCTTGTTTGCACAGGACACCCCTGCCTTCTTCAGCACTCAGGCTAGGAGCTGCTCCATGAATGAGCTAGCTGTTCAATGTTCCTTTTTATTCTTAGCATTCAGTGTGCGACCACAGGCCTTGGGTACTGCACACCATCCAACCACTGCACACCATCCAACGCTGGCTTTTTACAAATTTCTTCATGAGCTCTTCATATCTAAAACCATTAAATATCGATATTTGAAGTTTAATTTTTAAATCAAAATTCTACTTTTTCACAAATGTGCATTAATTACATGTAAAAAAATCATTTGCAGTGATCACAGATGACTGGTACCTCTTCCCCCACCCCCAGGCTTGGCCCCTGTCCCTAGTAGCAGAGCCCGGGCAGGGAGCCTGCCTCCCAGCCAGGCTCTCTGAGGCAGAAGTGGCTCCGTCCCACTCCCCATTCAGCTGCCAGGGAGAGCAGCCAAACGTGCTGGGAGAGAGGCGCAGGGAGAGAAAGACAGAGTCCCTCTCCCTCCCCGCTCTTGGCAGGCCAATCTGGGGGGCACTTGACCCCACATGGCCTCCCTATGCGTCACCTCTGGCTGATGATCATAAAACATTCTTTTCTCAGTATCCATTTAAACCATATGTTGCTTCTTTTTCTCTAGGAGCAATATTCTAATAATTGTCCCCAAGGGCCTAGTTGGCGGTTCTACCTTATCAGAATATGGAGTTCTGCCAGAGGAGTTGTTCTGTATTGTTCAACAGTGACTACTCTAAAAAGGAGAAGTGATGACTCCAAAGAGTCCTGTTGAGAATATGCTTTGGATCACTGGTGTTCCATTTAAGGTTGCCACTCATCCTAATATTTTGGGATTTCCCTGTTTTTACCAGGCTGCTAGCAAGATGTTCACAGTTCCTGAAATATTTTTTGGTGCCTAGAAATATCATCACATTATAATGTAATGCAGTAACATACGTGCTTTGGTACAACATGGTGACATGCCAATACAAATGTCAAAATGTCTTCATTATCAGAGTTCACCTTTTGAGACAAACTTATAAGGGTGTCAGCCCTAGAATTCCATCCCTCTCCCTCCCAAGTACAGGTCTTTGTGTGGGAAATTGATTGGAGAATGTCTGGTATCCATCAAGCTTCCAGACTGACTCAAATGCAAAACAAACCCAGCATTGCCACCTGACCTGCATCCTTTAAGTGAATAGAAACAACTCATGTTTGTCATACCTAGAGCTTGAAGGCCTTGAATTACTGACTGTAGGAACCTACTACAAACATACCATTTTTCAAGTGTGAAACAATATGGTTTTTATATATACGCAAGCAATCAGATAAAGCAAGTCAAATAACTTCGAAGTAACTAAAGTTATGTCACTTTTCAAGTCTATATATATAAAATTTTAAGGTTTCAGAGTAGCAGCCGTGTTAGTCTGTATTCGCAAAAAGAAAAGGAGTACTTGTGGCACCTTAGAGACTAACAAATTTATTAGAGCATAAGCTTTCGTGAGCTACAGCTCACTTCAATGCATCCGATGAAGTGAGCTGTAGCTCACGAAAGCTTATGCTCTAATAAATGTTAGTCTCTAAGGTGCCACAAGTACTCCTTTTCTTTTTATAAAATTTTAAGGTAAAGTATTCTCACTTTGTGTATTCTTATGACAACTCATTTAAAGGACTTTTTGAGATACTTACATTCCGCTCTTTAGATTTGGCTATTTGGAGTGTTTTACATAGCTGAGGGGTAAATTCCTACCCTTAAAATTTTTTTACTATACTAAAGGAACAATTATTTTGCTGACTGTTCGTCACAATGTTGAATCTACTCCTTTTTTTTGGAGTGATAGGTGGTTACTGTCTATGCTATCTTTATTTTGGAAAACAGAGTGCTGGTTATTGTTCATATAAAGCTCCCTAGACCTGTGTGCAGGACAGTTGTAATCAGGTTATCCTGTCATCATATTGAGTTTGCTGATTATCACACACTGGTGTTTGTGATCTTCTGCAGCTCTGCTTCCTTCTGTCTCATCAAGGCCTAATGAGCACAGACTGTGACAGGTAAAATCTTCCTCTAGACCTCAGATGCTCCCATACAAAGAGCCAGACTTAATCCCTGGCCTAGTGTGTAATTTAGTAATCTGCATGGTCATGGATTCCAGGGATATATGGGCAGGAAGCACAAAGCATTGTGTGTAGTAGTACAGGCCTAAAGAGTCATTTAAGCCTTTGTTGTATTGTGTAGCAAGGGATTTCAGGGACAATGAGGCCTGTCCATCAAAGATTAAGCAGACTGGAAGTGTAGTTTATACCAACAAATGAATGAAGCTTTCTGGAGTGTAAATGTCCAAGGATTTAAATATACAATTTAAGTGATGACAAGCAACACTGGAATTAATCATTTATTCTATATACCTTAGCTAGTGGGAATTCCAGTAGGTGAACAGTTCATTTCTGTCCTTTTCCTGCTTAATATGTAACACTCATTAAGAGAAATGAAAAATCCCCCCCGCACTGACTTTGGATTGAACAGTTGTTTTTATTAAAGACAGTTCATCCTTTGCCACTATCTACCAGACAATCACTGACTGGCTTTGCTCTCTACCAGGCACCATAGTAAAATTCTGCCTGGACCTGCTTTGTTTAACATGCCTAAAAAGTAACTGGAATCTTACCAAAAGTTTGTTTAGGGGTGTCCTCCTTTGCCCCCTTTCTCCCTCTCCCCCCATCTTTGAAAGAATGGAGCAAACAGTACTCATCTGACTTCTGAGTCTTGACTAGTATTACTTTTAAAATTATTGCAGTAGCTGGTTTTGTTTTAGCAGGTCATTGCAGGGGGAACTGTTAATGGCCACGTAGTCCTCACACCCTCCTGAGGGGTCAGGGACATGCCTGGAAATCTACTCAAATACCCTTGCTCCTACTGAAGGCAAGATTGCTGGGGAAGCTGCTAGCAGCCCAGATCTCAGAGAACCTATTGCCCTGCTACTGACTCCTGGCTGGACAGACCTGCTGAGTGGGCCTGCTTCTTAACATTGGTCTCCTTTTAACTCAGTGAATCCTTAGGAATTGAATTAAACTCTAAAGAATGGTCTTGGTGATTAACGAGAACTTTTGTTTCATGTCAGCATTGAATGGGTGAGTACTGGCCCAGTGACTGGCACTGCTGTGTCTTTTACTTTTGATCTCTCTCACACACACACAAAAGCAAGGCTACTTCAGTACTCAGGTCTAGAGATGGACCCAAGCTGCACACATGAGATCCCAAGGTGGGCTCTCTCCAATTCTAGATTTGGCTTCAAACTTTCTCAGAGTTCATGGGTTTTCAGATCTTGGGATTTGATCTGAGGCTGTTTCTACTTAGGATCAGTCACAATATATAAGTAGCTCTACTAAAAGCATAACAAAAAATGTGATGGTTATTTCACAACAGTGCCAAAAAGGAAAAGTGTTTTAAGAAGGACTGGATGATGTATGGGAAAAGATATTTCATCAATGTGTTCAAAACAGAAGGGAATTTAGAACGTACCTGCATTTTTGGAGTATCATCTTAGTCATGGCAGTTTATAGATATGAATGATCTGTGTAACAACAGAACTTAAATAGTATAGTTTGTGTTCTGAGACTATGAAATAGAGATGGACCAAGAAAGGCCATGTTGAAATCTTGATCCAGAATAGGTTAAACTGTGATTTGGATTCCAGACTGAATCAGAACAGGGGTTCAGGTTTGGATTCACCAACTCCAGTATCTCACAACCTGTTCTCTCAAGATCTTAAGACAAATTAGAAAAATCTCATTAAGATCTGATCTCAAATTTCCTCTATCTGGAATGCTGCAGATCTCTAAAGTTCTGTTATCGTTCTGAGATTTTTGCTATTTTGAGCAGAAGTAATATGTGAGTATTGCATCTGAAATGGAACTGGCATCTTTTGGACCTGACCTGCAGCAAAAGCTTTAGAGGGAAAAAAATAGACCCAGCCATTTGAATATGAAGTTAGAATGCCAGCTGCATTCTTGAGATCAAAGTCACTATTGTTTATATTCTAATGACTCATTACTTTACCTCTGTGGAATCAGAGAAGATAAATGATGCCTTTTTGATGACTCTCATTTTATCTAGTTACCACATTGTGGTATTTTAGAAACCACAGCAATTTCCTATTCTAAAAATAAGGAAAAATTGGGCTCTTTCAGATAGCACTGTATAGTTACTCTGCACAAATATTAACTTTTTAATGATAAATTCCTGCAAAACACAGCTTTTCTGTGTAATACCGTTGTTTAAATGCAAAATAAAATGCAGTAATCCTGTGTTCTAAACAAAAAGAGACTAATGCCACTATAAATAATATAATCCTAAGAACCATAAAATTATTTAGAATTCAAAACTGCAGAAGAATAAACATGTAATGAATAAAGATTAGGGAACACCTACAATGAATCTAAGTAACTTAAGCAAATAAATCATTCCATTTGTGATTGCTGATAGTACAGTGATGAGATATTTAAACCTACATAAAAAGTTCAATAACATTGCCCACAAGCTGAATTCTGTTCTAGAAGGCGTGCTATGCTATATCTGAAACAGAATGAGAAGGTGGACAGCAGCATAGGAGTGGCACCACTCAAATATTTATTACAGATAGTGAAGATTTTTGCATCCAATAGCATAATATGTTTTTAATTGGGGGAGCCAGATGGTATTTTTATGATGCCTCTACTAAGGTAATCCTAGAGGATGTCCCATTTAGAGAAGGTGTCATTCTGGAACCCTTGTCATGGAAGCTAAATGGTCCTTTTGCCATTTGAGGTGGCTTTTTACCTTAAAATATCAATTTTTACTTGGATTAAATTTAATAATTTTTTGACTATTGTCTCTGCAGAACTGCTACCATCTAACCACATTCCAGAATACCACTTCACTGTGATTCACTGCTATCCCTCTTCAGAGGTATATGTATCAACCTGCAACTAATAATGAGTGCCTCTTGGAGTCAAACATAGAAAGTCTTTTATAGTTACTAACAACTGTAAATTTCTGAGCTATATACGCCAACAAATGTCAAATTCAGACTGAAAGCTTTGGCCTTTGAGAAAGCATTTTGGCTGGTTTGGATTCTGCACAAAATAAACAGATACTTATTGGCCTCTCTTTTAAATGAGAGAGAAGCTCTTGTGTAATTAAAAAATGGATTTGATTTAAAAATAATAAAGTTTGGCAAGAGGTTAGCATGAAGTTGGAACTGATCACTGGGAATGGGCTCAGGTTCAGATATGGGTCTGAACTTTCCCAAACTAATGAACATAGCAATTGCCAGACTAGATCAGACCAGGCCAGTACCTTGCCCACCTTGTCCAGTTGCTTCAGAGAAAGGTTCATGAAATCCTGCGGTAGGTAGCTATGAAATAAGTTGCCCAAAGGGAAAGTTTCCTCCTAGCTCCTGTTAGTGATTGGTTTCTGCCCTGAAGTACAAGGGTTTATTTTCTTGCCAAAAGTCTTGGTTCTGCGTTTTTTGTTTTTTTAATCCTTAATGTTGTAACTCTGCATGTTCTTGTTCTCCACATGAATGTACAATCCTTTTTTTAATCCTACCAAACTCTTGGTCTCAGATATCTTGTGACAGTGAGTTCCCCCAGGGCAATTACCACGGCTTGTTTAGATTGAGAGGTTGGTTTGGCTAATTGCAGAAGTTGTTAAAGCACTTCAATAAATGAAATTTCAATGGAACAACAAGATGAAGTTTCATAAAAATAGTCCTGAAATGTTTTCCTGGCTCTTTTGTGAGGCCCTTTGGAAAACCGGAGTCTTTTTGTCAAGGAAGCAGCATACATGATAACTGATGTAGTAAAGCTGACATCTACCCTAACCCCTGAAACCCTCAAGCTTTTCTTCCTCTCATCCCTTATTCAGTCTCTCTTCTTTCTCCCTTCTTTGAACCCAGGTTTGATGCAATCCTCCTCTCAAACTGCATCTGCTTACGCTGTTTGAGGGAAGGAGCACCCTGCCTCCTCAGGGGGAAGTTCACACACTGTCTTCCCCATGCAGAAAAAGGGTTTTGTGTTATTTCTTTCCTTTCCCTTCATTCTACTGTCCAACCCCAACACCACTGGGTAAATTCTTTATGTGGTGCTTGTCTCTGAGTTATTGACGGAACAACAAGGAAGCTCTCTTGTCTGTGCTCAGCACTCTGTTCCCAGGTAGACTGAGAAAAGCACTTAAGGTGTCATACTTCACTAGGCATTGTAGCAGCCCTTCAACATGCATGTTTCAGGTTCAGCCTTAATGCATTCCAGGCTGTACCACAGGTCCCAGCAGCCAGGTCAGTGTTTAAGTTCACAAGGTCTGAAGTGCTGCTTGAAGCTGTCCTTCCATTGACTGCTAGGCAAACTACTGGACAGGTTGATGGTGTCAGATATCATGACGATGGATGTAGCATTAATACCTAGAGAAGGGAGGAGGAAAAGATGGACAAAATAATAGGAGGCATGACATTTTATAATATAATTCTCCTCTTCCCCCCAAGATCCCACACCCCCAAAGCTCGATCTTGTTCAACATGCACTACATTAATACTATACCTCTTAGACATTAAAATATCCCCACATGGAGAACCACATTTCTAGCTATTTCACTTATTAAATAAAATCTGACTGTACCTTGGGTGTCTTAAAAAAATTTTCTTGCCATCTTTGGCAAAAGCTATAAACCCTGGTTATTGTGACAGAAGAATAGTATCTTATTAGAGTAATAATATGCAAGACAAAAGGGAGCACAAACACGTCCTCTGTATTAGAAACTGTATTAGTTGATTTAAAAGTTCTTTCACTTGTCACCAATTCATCTACCACTTCCTTCCCTGCTGTGTTAGGGTTCTACAGCCCACCTTTTATGAGTGTTTTAAATGCATATGAAGAAAGCCTGTTCTATGTAAAGCACTATTTAGTACAGATCCATGCACTTTGCAGTCCAGCCTTCTCATTCTCATTCTGGATTTGAAGAGCTGTGTTCTCAGTACACAGATTAGGCTTTGACAGTAACTGCCTTTGTGGGATATGTGAAAGTCGGCATCACTGCCCCTCTGTGCCACTGTGAAAATGTAAATCTTGCCAATCTGCCAAGAAATAGCCATACTATCTTGAAAAAGCTGGTACAGGAATGAGCACAAAGTGCCCATCCCATTACATCTGCCCTAAATTCAGATCCCCATACATTTACCAGGAAACCCTAGCTATAAGTCCTCACAACCTGTGCTAAGAAAAAAGCTTTTAAGATATTTTGAACTGAAGTTCATTGTAAAAGAAGGAACTAGAGACAAGCCCAAACCAAATCCCCAGATCTGAACACAGCAAACTCTGGGGAAGTTTAGATCTGATTCTGACTTTCACATCTGGCTGAACCCTATCTGCCTTACTAGACACAATGCTCCTTTAATAGGAGTCTTAACAACATAGCTATTTGCAAGTTTTCACTTGTTCAATGCACTACTTAATACAACTAATTTTTTTACCAAAATCATTTAGCAACAATGAATCTTCTGTCCATGAAGAAGGGAGCCTGAAAATGCCAGCTAGAGGAAGAGGCAGAAAAATGTTCATTGCCACTCTTGTTTTAAATAGGTTTCTAGGAACGCTGTGCGATTTTTTGGTTTGTTCTCCATGGGCTGAATAATCCTGAGTTCCAACTGTTGCTTCCAGTTCATGGAAATTTTCCCCTCACTGCATGCTGCAAATTGCACTTAAAATATAGGGCTTCAGCCACAAGACCAGCTTTCTCTCATCCTTCAAATAATAGAATAAAAGGAAAAGGTGCAATATATGTGCCTTGAAACTTTGATAAATATCTTTGTATTCTCATTGTAGTGTACAGGAATTGGGTGGTATCCCTTTAAATGGAATGTGAGCCCTCTAGTGGTGCTCTTTGTGTTCTCTGTTTACAGAACCTGATGGAAGAGCAGGATGTATATGTAGCTGGGCCTTGTATGCTGTAAATCAGTGGTTCTCAACCAGGGGTACATTGGGGTACATGTACCCCATGGGATACACACAGGTCTTCCAGGGGGTACATCAGCTCATCTAGATATGTGCCCAGTTATACAACAGGCCATAAAAAAAGCACTAGCGAAGTCAGTACAAACGAAAATTTCATACAGACAAAATGAGAGTCAGCAATTTTTCAGTAACAGTGTGCTGTGACACTTTTGTATTTTTAGGTCTGATTTTGTAAGCAAGTAGTTTTTAAGTGAGGTGACATGGGATACATAAGATAAACCAGACTTCTGAAAGGGGTACAGTAGTCTGGAAAGGTTGAGAGACTCTGCCATAAATAGTAAGCCCGGTTATTTGGACTCTGCTGTGCCTGTGTGGTTCCTTCATATTACATTTGTTGTGTAAAGAGCAAAAGACACAAACTCATGGTTCCCTTCAATTTCCGGCATTTGTCAAGGGGTCTTAAAAATAACATGATTAAAATATGATAAAAGTGGGAGGCCCAGTTTAATTGATCAGCTGTGATACACGTAGGTTACTCTGTGGCAGGTCTGTCTTTTCACATGAAGATTTTAAAGTAAACAGAAACCTAATTAGAGGGTAAATAAGACTTCAAGAACTAGTGGGAATACAGATAATGAGACATGAAGGAAAGAGATGGGAAACGTACCATCTTTCTGGCAGTTTAGAATTGTGTATAATGAATCCATCACTATGTATTAATCATGAACCAAACATTTTTTAATTATGCTTTTAAATCCAGTCTCCAAAGAACAGTTGATAGAGGGGAGTTTAAATGACCCCTCACCAGAGCTATAGCAGAACAGATAGACTAAAGTCTAGGCTTTGCTAGCCTGTGAAAGAGCAGAGAATTGTTGATACCATGGGGAGTAGTAGTTGGGAATCATACCAGCTAGAGAGAGGCCTTGCAACAGTAGCTGGTGGGGTCAGCAGATGCTACTGACCCCTTTTGTAACTGTGACCCATGTCATGAGCCTGGAGTTAAGAAATAAAAGAGCAGTCTTTTGGTAGGCCCCATGCGTCAACCTATGCAGCAGTGGCAGAATTCCTGTTGCAGTGTTCTCACCTAATCGCTGTACTTGTGTACATTTTGTGTGAGTATTGTCATGATTTGGCTCTGATGGAAGAGTAATTTTTAAAAAAACACCTGTGGTTTTGTTTGTTTTTTACTTTATATGTGCTGCTTGGGTTGCCTTTCTGTTGATCTGCAAGAACACTCCAGAAAATTGGAAATAAGCAAGTCCCCGGAGTAGCCCCTCTTTGTTAATATTCTTTGTAGATAACTGATGCTTTTGTACTGAAAATTCAGCTTAAGACTTGTATACCTCGTGGTGACAATAAGTGCCCTTCTGTCAGGTCAGGGCAGAAAAATGTTATGACAGCTGCTATCCTAAGCAAATAGGTTTGGGAGCTGTGAAGGGGGTGGTTTTCTAGTTTTATTTTTTATCTGTAATGAATGGGCACTGAAAATAGGAGGAGAGAAAATAAGAATTAAGGGATTGTAAAATCTCAGAAACCTTTTGTTTCCCTATGCGCTTTTGGAAAAAGTGCTCAGTTCCCAAAATAAAATAGAAATGGGTTTTCAATCAGTTAGACCCCCATAAGCTGTGATCTTGCTGTAAGAGTTCATAATTTAGTCCACCCTCTGAATTTCAATTTTATTTCTTTTAGGACATTAATGAATTTAACATAAGGGCCAGACTTTCATGAAGTATGGACAGTTCTCACCCACTGGTAACACCTATTGTTTTCACATGCAGTTGTCACAATTGTTCACATGCTAGATTTGTGCATGCACAATTTCTGATGCCTGAATAGTTACTAATGTGTGTCAGTAGTCAAGTTGCATCTTCCATCACAGTAACTGTACTCAAATTGAGTGTGCTATTGCAAACACAAATATGCACCTAGCTCTGGGCTCCCTTTAAAAAAGAGGGAGGGGGAGGTGGTCCTTAAATGCATCATCTTTCTTTTGCAATCGCAAAACTTTCTTCCTCAGTCAAAGATATAAGCATGTAAAAATAAAATATATCAGTTTTTAAAAATATTTTCTTGAGCAATACAGCTATTTTAGGGGAGTGATTTTCTAATGCTGGCTGCATAGTTACTATGTGTTTTACACCTTTGTGTGAGCATAATAGGGAAGGAAAGGAGTCCAAGTTTTATCTGTGACATAACCCGAAAGATATTGAGATGTCAGGCTAGCTGGGTGGTCATGACCACTTGGTCTAAATAAACAGAAAGAAAGAAGAGTGGATATGCTAGAAGACTCAGGGTAACAGCCCATCCTATATTTTTAGGGATGTCGCTTATTTGGTATCTCATCTCCTTTGATCCATATAACATAAAGAGCTGCTGATCAAGTGAAAAGTATGATTTTGAGCAATAACCATGCAAAGGATCAGTCAATGTGATACACATATATTATTTTGTTTTTTTTTAAAAACAAGTTTTGTCCCATATATTTCATATTTATATCTTTGAAATGCAGGTTCATTGACTGCTTCAAGTAGTAAATCATACAGCTTCTTTGTGAAACTCTGTTGACTTTATTTAAAAACTTTCCATTTTTCAAAAATGAAACAATGAAAAATTGTTCCTATTTTTGTCAAAATTTTCTGCAACATTTATTGTATTTTGATTGAATACTTTAAAAGAAAACTTATCAAAATGTTGCTTTGTTTTCCAAAAACAAGGGCTCAGTAACATCATTTGCTACTTGGGACAATAAATCATTTAAAAAAATAAAGATTGCAATTTTCCATCATTGTGCAAAATATTTGATCCTTAGAAGGTAGAAAGCTCTTGTGGCTCACTTTTTAAAGATTGCCATGTGAACATGCCAAGTATCGCCTTACATGAACATAGGGTTTATAAGGTGAATCATGAAGTTAAATAATTTATTGTAATATGGAAAAAAATTATCTAAAGAAAAATATAGATGTGCAAGTAAAAAAACACATGAGTCTCCTGGTTGGTGTTGAGAGGGTGAGGTGGTTTAGCAGTCCAGGATTTTTTATCTCTTAGCCATAATTTTTGTTCCTGTGTATAACTTTTATTACTTGTTTTAAGATCAGTGGAGGTGTTTAGCTAATGGAAGTTGTGGGGAGGAATGTAGTGAACTATGTGGCAGGAATGTGAAAGCCATTTTTGCACCTGTATTTCACTGAGTTTTTAGAGGAGGAATTGAAGACACTTATCCCGTTAAAAGTACAAAGGGATTTTCCGTAGGGAGAATATAATTCCCCTAGGCAGAATTTGACCAGGACACTGCAGGTCTGACCCCTAATTTTTGGAAGGGTTTTTAATTGGTGGTGGTTGTTGGTATAATGATGACAATAATACTTAGAGGCCCAAGTTGAGATCACAGACCTGTTGTGCTAGGCACTGTGCATGTAGTAAGAGAAGTCACTGCTCCAAAGAGCTTACAGTATAGACAAGGGGCAGGGGGAGAGGAGGAAGCAGAGGAGCAGGGAGTGGAAGTGACTTGCCCACTGCCACACAGCAGGTCAATAGGAGAGCTGGGAATAAAACCTATGCTGCCTCCCACTGAGAACAAATCATATTCATGACCACAAGCAGACAGAAGCTCTGTATTTACATCTCATCCATCCAATGGTAGCATCGGCAGTAGCATGGCTGATCACTCGGTATAGCATTGGTTCAGTGGCTTGAAGCTGGATCCTGAACGATGAGAAATGTCTTCCACTGCCGTTGACCAAAGTAGGAGCTGAGGGCACTAGGCACCTCTAAAGATCAGGCATATGATGAAATTGCCCGTTCAGCACCAGTACTTCCTGCACTGCAGTCCTTGGATTATCCTGGAAAGTTTCAGGACTCATCCTGTTTAGCTTATACAGTACATTATAACATTTATTTTTAGGGCCAATTTTTTTTAAAGGGCTGTCAGTTTTCCTCCTATGGTCAATTGTGGGTGCAGCATTTTGTGCACAAGTTTAGACTTCTAAGTACCTGTCTCTGGAGTGCATCACTGGCTCCAGCAATTATTTTGCATCAGTAAAACTACACCTACATTTGTTTGTGGAAGAAAAAGTGCACACACAGGCTAGAGTGAGGCCCCTTTAAAAATGTGGCCACTCCAATCAAGGGCTCTTGCAGTTCTGTACAACAAATAACACAGTGCCATAATTAATTGCCTTGCTAAGATCACAGGTCATGCCAGGGAAAACAGCACTCCGTCTAAATAATGCAGTCCCCAGTTCAGGAAAGCACTAATACACATGCTTAACTTTAAACATGTGCTTACATCCCATTGACTATTTAATCCATTGAGTCTTAATTTTAACTAGAAAATAACAGTACTACCTAGCACTTTACATTTTCTTCACTTACCCTGGCACTTGCTCTGTTTTACATCTCATGGAGTCCTGTTGACTTTGTCCCTCTTCATTGCTTGCCTGCTGGTGAATCAATAATTCTGGAATAAGTTGCTACTCAAAGTGAGTAAAGGTTATAGGCCTGGGCCCCAAATAAGCAAATATTTATATTATTTTGTGCCAGTGAAATCAAGGAGCAGTTTTCATAGCACTGTCAGGTGCATGATCCTGCTCCAGACCTTGATTAGAGAAAACAGTAAACAAATTGACTCTTCTTCTTCCATCTAACAAAAGCATTGGGAAAATGTATGTTTGGAATTCACGGAGCTATGTGGAGCCGCCCCAGTCCAGTGGGTGGAAATTTCTGTGGGATATTAAAGTGGTCAAAAGGGGCAGGGACAATAGACTAATGGTGACTTCTTTGTTTGCATGGTAGTAAATTCCTTACTGAGGCACAATCATCGCCGCCCATCGTGCTGGCCTTTCAAACTGACAGTCCAGGAGACAGGTGAATTGAAGTCTGAGCCAAGGGGGAGCCCACATTTGATAAAATGATTTCCATTTCAAAAGGCACTGTGATCAAAATGTCTTTTCAGGCAGTTTTGTATTGTTTCCTTCCGTGATGTGGTGCTTCAAAGGGAATATGTTGGCCCCATCACTCACAGACACTTTTCAGTCTTGGTTACTGCAGGCAGATACCAGAGCAAAAACATTAGCAAGTGGATGAAAAGTTTGAACCATTTGTTTTGCATTTTTAGCTGTTTGCAATAATTAAATATAAAACAGTGTTTAAATCACATTGAGTTTGTGGCACAAATGGACAAAATCCAGGAAATGCCAAGAGAAATGCAATGTCATGAAGTTATCCCATTTGCTTGGTTCCTACCACAGCGACATCACTCCAAGAACACAGACATCCTAATCGAGAGGTGGTTGGGTAATAAAAAACAGATATACAAATACATTTGTGAATGAAAGCTCATGTTGTGGTTCACTATCATTCACAAAGTTGAGTTGTTTATCTATTTGGAAGTATCCAAACAAGTATTGGGTAGTCATGAAAATGTTCACAAGTCGCAAAAGTTGCAGAGGTTTTAGCACAAGTCCTTATTCATCCAAAAATCCATACTTGGCAGGTGTTGTTTGGTATCCATTATTTAAAAATCTATTTATTAAAAAAAATTGTCATCCAGTCAAGAATTAGAAACAATACCACATGGCATAGGTGTGCAATGGAGACCTGATTCTGACTGGGGGTCCTAGAGGGTACTGTAATATAAATATTGAGCAATAATGATATTAAAAACAGAGGGCTCTGTTGATCTGCTAAAGTTACTGTTGAATGTGACTTAAAGTTTCTCTTCGGCCTTGTCTTCACTGCCAAAAAAGCTATGGGGTTTCCTACTTCAGGGTAACTAATGTGCAGGAACTGTGCCGAAGTATTCAGAGTAGCAGCCGTGTTAGTATGTATTCGCAAAAAGAAAAGGAGTACTTGTGGCACCTTAGAGACTAAAAATACAACGAAGACAAGGCACCTTAGTTTTCCTGAGGTTGGGGTAAATTCTCTGAGATCAACTCCAGGGGGAGTGTGGTGAAGAGCTTAACGTATGATAATTCATGTGCATTAAGATAACCCACAGTAAAAAATGCATCTTTTTTTAGCAGTGAAGACAAGACATGTGTTTCAGCATGGAATACACTGTTTCCATCCTCACAGACTTCAAAGGAAGGAATGGGAATTCATGAGAGCCTGTTTATCATAGTATAATCACATTACTGAAGAGATTAGAGGCACTTTGCTGTGTCTTTGTGAGTTTAGTGACATGCCAGAGCCATCTTCAAGTGCTATTAAAATCTTCCTTGTGGGATGCTAAATAAATATGAAATATTTTACTCATTGGGATTAGAACACAGAGAACACATTTAATTCCCTCATCAAAGTGACTCAGACCGAGACAAGACTTGCATAAAGGTCCATGCTGCCTCCACTGGATACATTTATCAAATTGGATAGCTCAGAAAATATATTTGTTTAAACTGTAATTTCATATCAGTTCAAGAGTTTCAGAGTAGCAGCCGTGTTAGTCTGTATTCGCAAAAAGAAAAGGAGTACTTGTGGCACTTGATGCATCCGATGAAGTGAGCTGTAGCTCACAAAAGCTTACGCTCAAATAAATTTGTTAGTCTCTAAGGTGCCACAAGTTCAAGAGTTGTACATTTAGGGGTAGAATTCCACACTTGTGTAATGATGTGAAGAGTTACACCAAGCGAAGGCATCACAGAAGTGTTTGAAGAAACCTTGATTTCCTTAGTATTGTTGTATCTGAGTTAGTAGATGACCGCTTGATTGCAGAGGTGATGTGCCCGTTTTCAGCATATATTTCAGCTGTGTTGCCTTTACATCATCATCTGGCCTTCAGTTCAGAGCATGCCATTGATGTTTGCCTCCGATTGAAAATGAGGTAATAAGAGAGAGATTGCAAAGTCTTTTCAGCCAAAAGACCAAGAAGAAGCAATTGCAACACCAGGGTGAGGGTCTGAAACTGTAAAAAAAAAAAAAAAAAAAAAAAGAACCACCACCACCTGTCCCTGTAATGAAGAAAGATCATGGGGTATGTGGTGAAATGATCCATCTAGGATGGGAAAGGAAACTGGAAGGCTTAAAAAAATGGATAAAAAATTATTTTTAAAATCCCAGATTAAAAACAGGTTAAAATTACAAACAAATATATATTTAAAATAAACCACAAAACCTTTTTCCTGCCAAGTCCTGGGGTCAGGGTTCCTTGTGCCTCCAGCAACAGTTCCTGAGAACGGTACTCAGTAGGGAGCTGCATTCCTTACTTTGTTCCAAGGAGTTAGTAATGTTAACAGCACTTGCCAGGGAAACACAGAATCTGAACACAGGTCCTAGAAGGTAACTAAAAGAGGAGGTGGTTTAATTTTTTTTTTAAATTTCAAACTATATATTTATAAATTTAGAGCCAAATTGTTTGCTGAAATAACTCTATTTAATTTAGCTGAGTTCTGCCAGCTGATAATATGGCCCTAAATGTCTACACATGTATAAAGTGCAAATGATAACGGGGTTTAAAACTGCATTTATCTCTTCTGGATTAACACTGAATTGCCTGACTAGATACTACCAAATGTTAACACGAATCTCTGGTTTTGAGTATACAGTTGCCAAGATTATTTTATCATGACTCCCAATTTAATGCAAGAAGTTTCCATGTCCATTCACTCACCTGGTTGAACTGGCCATCCAATCTTTTGTAGTTGTATGAGTGACATTAACAAGTGTTTTCTTACCAAGTATCCTCTAATGCCAGCAGTTTAAATGGGAATATTTTACTCTCAACCGGTTGTGCTTTTACCTGCCTTCAGTAGATTTGTTTTCAGGGCATGAATTGAAGAGGCACAACACCTGCAGAAAATTCATATTTCATTGTTGACACTTGTGAGGCACTAGCATCAATATGTGTGTCCCAATACCCAAAAGAGAATTGCAAAGAGAATGGATTATGCTTATCAATATAGAAGAACCTTGTCCTATGTGATCAGCCTATGTTATTGTTAAATACAGCTTTTCAAAATTGTCAAGCCCTTATCGAGTTCCTGACTTGATTTAAAAGTTTACCTCAAATTACCGGACCAGCATGTGAATTATCTTGTTGATTTCATTTACTAATATTCATTGTAGCTAGAACTAAAGCATGTTTTCTTTTATTTTAAATGTTGTTCCAAATGGGAAACAATACTAGTTAATGAAAGGAGATTGTCTTTAACCTTATTTTTGTGAATATTTTGTGTCCTTGCATGACAGGCACTCTCCACTATTTTTAAACAGTCATTAGATTTGAGAAAATGTAACACGTACTACAGAATGTTGATACACCTCTTCAGTCTTCTGCAAGTAACATCAGAATACCTGCAGTAAGCTCTATAAGCAGTTACAGATAAGTGTATTCACATTTGGTGCTTAATTTGTGCCAGAGCTTGGCAGGACTGAGCCCTGGCACCTCTGGGCTTGGCAGTTCAGAGCCCTGGCACCTCTGTTCGCTGCATCAGTTACGAATGTAAAAAAATTGCTTGAGCCCAGCACCTAATTGCTTGAGCCCCGGGAACCTCTTTCATTACAAATTAAGCACTGTTCAGATTACACACACTCTTACAAGGCAGCTCTGCATAACTCAGCCTTCTTTGTGATTTCTGTGGTGATACCAGAACAATAAAATATATTAAACTGTATTTGTTTCTGCAGTTTTAGAAAAGTTTGCCATCTTCTGGTAATGTTTAGTTACTGCATTATTTCCCCTGCTAATGGAGCCATTGCGGGGCTCTGGTTGCACAAATTGTGTCTGAACACAGATCACAAATATCGTGTATTGTTTACACTCTCCAGTTGCCACCAGAGTAACACTTTCTTTTGAACTGTAAATCAGTTTTCAAAAATGCTACATGTTCTTGAGAATTAAGTTGAAAAGCTTGTTGGCTCCTACAAAATAACATTATCTGGATGAGAAAGAGGAAATGGACAAATATGTTTTACTTTTATAATATTATTTTGTAGTGACTCTTACATATCTCTCATTAGTCATTTCCCTGCCATTGCAGGGGCCTTGAGCATTGGTGCCCCTTGCAGCACTGTCCCTCCTATTCTTTGCCTATGGCATATCATAGTTTAGTCTTCTGTGGACTGTCATACACTGGACTTCTTTTCGGCTGCTGGATTTAACATGCAGGCGCTGGCTGGTGTTGGTGGCATATGACATACAGGAGGTCAGACTGGATGATTTGGTGGTCCCTTCTGGCCATAAACTCTATAACTCAAATATGCTGTTGTGGCTGCATAAGCAATTATGCTCTGAACCCTTTTTTCCAGGCTAATTTGTAGATGTGATCTGAGCCAGAGTTTGGGCAGATGAGCTTCAGTGTGGGAAGCAACTTTTTAAAAAAAATTGTTTAACTTGTATCAGCACAAAAAATACAGATAGGGCTTCAACATGCAAAGTGCTGCACACTTTGGCCCCAGCCAGCAAAGCAGTTATGCACATGCTTAACTTTGTCTCATTATTTCCTTGTGCTCCCCCTTGTATCTGTCTGTATCTAGCTGTTGTCTCTTATCTTATGCTTAGATTGTAAGCTCTTTGGGGGCAGGGACCATCTTTTTGTTCTGTGTTTGTACAGCATCTTGCACGATGGGGTCCTAGTCCCCTTGAATTAAATGGAGTGACTCCTACTTTACAGTGGAGTATTTGAACAAAGAATTGAGCCAGTAGTATTTATCAGATTGGTCAGCTGCAAGATCAGAGTTCAGGATTCTGCATTTCCCCTGCAGGAGATGATGATATTGTAGCTGTCTAAAGCTTTTGCAGGACAAACATTGTGCTCTGTGTTTTCTTTCTATGTAAACCCTATAGAAGGCGAACACTTCCCTGGAAAATGGTATTCATGGCTTTTCTCTTCCTAAAGTTAGTCAGTATAGGAACAATGATGGTGCATAAGGGCTAGGGGGCATGATCTAACATCTATGTATTGTCTACCAAGCAACAGGAGAGGACATTGGAGTCCCCACTGATCTTGAGCCAAGTATGGTGATAGCCTAACATAAATGTGTTTTCTGAGTGTAAGGTTTCTGATTACATGTGACCCATGCAAGACTAACCATTGTATTGCATTTCCTGGCTTCCCTCTGTTGTGTTTGATACCAAAAAGTTTGATACAGACGTTCTGTACTTATCATTAAAGCTTGGAACTGGAGGGGTCAACCTCATCTAGAAGTAATAATCCTCATTTCAAATGCCATCCGCCTGCATTGTTCCTACAGCCTAATGAATTGCCAGAAATCCTCCTGGAAAAGTAGGGGTGTCGTATTATTTGTGTAATTCACTCTTTATGTTCATTCTACATTGTCTGAAATACCTCTGATGAGTATAATAACCAAGAACATACAGAGGAACCGTCAGAGATCTTTCCTGATCTGCCTACAGTTCTCTGGCCAGTGTTGTTATATTTGAGACATGCAGGGCATTTGTGAAGCATGGAAAATTTGACTTTCCTCTTACTGTAACCCTTTCAGGGTCGACCGGGATCTATTGGGAACCAAGGACCTATAGGTGTTCCAGGATTTACTGGGCCAGAAGGTTTGGCAGGGGCAAAAGGTGAGAGAGGGGCAGTGGGCTCTCCAGGATCAGCTGGACTGAAAGGAGATAAGGTAGGTTCAATAAGTGCTTTCCTCTTTTTCCCTGCAGTAGATGTGATCACAGCAGCTCTTTATGGGTGCATAAAAATAGTACTGGACTATCTCGCTGCTGTTAAGTTTGAGAAACATCTCCAGAGAAACCACTGTGTTTAGTCTGAGGGTGACAATCTTGGTTGCTGAATTATACAGCATAGTGTATACAGTCCAGCCTGTCACCTTCTGTTGGCTGATTCACAGCAAAATGGACTTCAGCATTGCATGTGAAGTCTTTTGCTTTATATAACCATCAGAATGTATTTTGCCCTGACATAAGTCACAAGAAGAGATGAAAGAAGGGTGGGGCATTACTAGGATACCCCTAGAGGGAAATCTAACAACTTTACCTGTTTCTGACAGTCAGATCCTACCAAAGTTAAGTGAGTGATCATCATGTTGGGAGGTGAAATTCTGTGTTGGAAAGTGCAAAGTAATGCACAATGAGGGAATAATGTATAAATTACTTCTATATCTTATTAGGTTCTAAATTAACTGTAACAATATCGTAAAAAGATTGGAACATTACTGAACTCAGTGAAAACATCTTCTCAACGGGCAGCAGTGGCCAAAATAGCAAACACAATTATGAGCTATATAAGGAATGGAATGGAACATAATACAGAAGATATTATAATGCCATTAGTGATCAGTTCTGTCATCCCACCTCAAAAGGGACACAGCAGAAATAGAGGGCTTTCAGAGACGGGTGATGAGAATGAAACAAGACATGATCAAACCCTCATATTAAGAGAGATTAAAAAGATTGGGACTGTTTACCTTAGAGAGGAAATGAGTAAGGATTCAGAATAATGACAGGTGTAGAGAAAACAGAGAGGGCATGGCTATTCAGCCTTTCTCCTAAGACAAGAATAAGGGAACATTCGGTGAAACTGAAAAGCAAAACATTCAAAACCGAGCAGAGGATATATTCCACCCCCCTTCCCACAGTGCACAAGTATCCTGTGGAACTCATTGCTCCAAGGTGTTGCTGAGTCTGAGGTGGGCAGGATTCAAAACAAGGATAAAAAGAACATCCAGAATTATAACAATAAGGGCTAAAAACAATAATCAAGAGTTCTGGAAGAGAGAAACTCTCCTGCTTTAGGGCAGAAGCCAGCCTCTGACTATCGAGTATTAGGAAGAACCTTTCCCTGAGGGACACTTATCCTGGAGCTTCCATTGAGGCAGCAAATATTGACCACTATTGAACCACTTATCCGCACCGGGATAGCTGCTACTATCATAGACCTTTTCTTTGACTATGGAGGTACATGCAACATCCAGCAGCTCTAACAGGTTGGCAGAGACAAGACATTATTCAGTTGGAACAGATGCAGGAGTAATGTAAATTAATACAATGTTTTGCATATTTCTCAACTGGCAACATCTGAGAATAATGGTATAGGCTGGTACAGACAAAATCGCAGATCCAATTGTAACATTTCTTGAAACATTTGTGAGGCCAGGATTTCATCTCTATTGAAAGCCACATATTATTAGCATCACACTGTGCCCCAGATGTACAATAACAATTTGTGTTTCACTTTTAAAATACCGAGTGAAAACATTTTGGGGGCATTAATGTGGCAGCCTGCCTGCTGAGCATCCTCAGTTCCAATCTCATTGACTGCAATGAAAATGAAGGAGCCTGTGTGCCTAGTATGAGATGTTCTACTCCTTTTACTGAGGATATTTGATCATCCACCCTCACAAGATGTAGAGTAAAAGAGTTACCTGGGTGATATATGGTACATATAAAGAATAAAACGGGTGTGACTGACGCACAGGATTGTCCAAATAAAGTATTACTTGTGTCCTCTTTCCTTTAGGGTCCAATGGGAGTGCCTGGATTTCAAGGCATCAATGGGATTCCGGTGAGTTTTTGTGTGTAAATATATAAATATAAGGCAATTGCATTTGAGCACAGAGACAGCATCCCAGCATGCACAAGGGCACAATGCCAGGCTCGTCCCAAACCTTTTCTATAATATTTATTATAATAATGTTAATGTAATTATTTTACCACTTTATCTCCTGTCTGGGGTAAAAGAGGAGGGTTGATTAGAGTCCATAGAGGCTCCATGTCATTTGTAAGGGACTCCGATATCTTGATGGTGAGTATCAGATAAATGGACATTTGCAAGGGATGCATCCATGTTGTATAAGAACGAGAACTGAGTCTGAGGCATGTTTGCAGCTATAATTCAGCCTCACCAATGTTCGAAGGTGTTCACATCCAACATTTTAGTTCAGAACTATTTCTAGTAAACTCTTGTTGCAAGTGAAACTGCTAAATTGGAGTTGAGAGACCCTACAGAGATTCTTTGCTTCCCATCACCTGGGGCCAATTAGTTCTAATTTGGATCTGGGCTGGTCAGAACATTTTGCCAATAAAACAGGAAAGAGGCAGCTACAGCATTTTCCAGATAATAGAGCTAAATACAAACTCTCCCCAGCTTATCCATTTTATTTGCTTTCTTTTTCTTTAGAACTTTGACAGAGAACTTGAACATTTTTTGTCAAAAAATTGTTTTCTATCAAAAACTGAATTTTCATAATAAATTCAAAATCCAGAATATTTTGACTTGCTCCACTCTTTCTTGCAGCTCTTCTTGCATAGATGTCTTCCAGGTTCCTTCCTTATTGGTTCTGGTTTTGTGGGTTTTTTTTTTAATGATGCAGACTACCCCCTTCTATTCTTTTCTCTCTGTACATTATTTGGTTCATGCTGCATTTTTTCCCTTTCTGCATTCTAATTCTCTTCTGTTCTTTGCTGATTTTTTCCATTTTCTGTGTCCTTTCTTTCTCCACCTTGTGTGTTCTCCCTTGCTCTCTTTTCTAGAATTGATTAAATTCTCAAAAAACTGACAGTTTCTGAAAATGTTTGTTGGAAATGTGCAATCGGGACCATGTGAGCTAGCTATGCTCTGCTCTCTCCTGTTCCACCCAAGGTCCTCTCCCTGCCTTTAGCGATTTCTTTCTTTTCTCCTTCCCCTGCTCATCTTTTGCCTGGTTTCTGTTCTCTTCTGCTCCCTTGCCACTGAGTTTTTTTCTTTTTCCACCAGCCAATCCTCAAACTGTAACAAGACTGAGCTGTTCCCATAATATTGAATATAATCGAACACATTGTGGGAACAAGCTGTTCTCAGGGTGTTTTTTCAAATAAGGCTCTGGGGAGTGGGAATTCCCAACATGGAAGAGGGCAATACTGTCGTGGAGAGTGCCAGAAAGCTGGCAGCTACGGACATTCCAAGCAAAGGCTAAGGGAGTTAGACAAAGAGGATTTGAAACCTCATGCCTGTCTGGATCTGATCTGTTTTCTTTACAGCATGCTGCAGGTGGATGAGTTGGAGGAGGCTGATTTTGCTCATTGTGAACACAGATTATTCAGTATGGCCCTTCTTCTTAACTCCAGACTGGATTGGAGCCATCTTCCCCTTACAGATGCAGAGAAGGGGCAGTGGAAACTTTAAAAGCAGTGCATTTTGTTTTCATTCTTGCTGCTGAGATAAATGGCTCCTTTTCATGGTGAAAATAGAGAATCCTGCTACTTGAAAAAATATGTATAGTTCTCCATATTATTGTAATCGCATTTCAGGATAGGGTAAAGCTTCGACTTGTGAAATACATATCTGCGTTCATTATCTTGTGTGTGTGTGTGAAAATACATTGCTCTGCCTGCACAAGAGTTAACACCATAACTGCTCTTCTGATTATGTGTGTGGGCTGGAGGGTAAGTGAGAGTGTGTGTTTTATCAGTACTCCCGAGGTTTGCTCAAAGGGGACTCCTAATGATGACCCTGTGGGAGGTGGTGGCCAGCTGAGGTCACCAGTGAGATGTTGATTGCAGGTAAATCATGGTGTTGCAGTTGGGCTGATGCATCCCTTTGATCTAATACATACAGCAGCAGCATGTGTTTATTAACTGTTAGCCTTAGACAGATTGTAGAAAAGGCTTTTAAGTCCTCCTCTCTACTGTATATGTTTAATTTTTCCCATGGGGATTAGATTCAAATACATCCCTGGCAAAGGTTTGGAAATAGAGAGAGAAGATTTATATGGTTTTAGCTGAGTATATAGTACTCTAAAAGGAAATGTTTCTACAAGTCATGAGTCATTGTCTGTGCCAGGAAACACAGACCTGGGCAGCAAGAGACTATATTTTGATCTTGGCGCTGGTCAGAATGGTCCCTTTGCTCTAATGCTAAATGAAGCTGCTTATTAAATTAGTTTTGGTTCACTATTGTTTGCGTCTGTTTCCCTCTTTTAAATATTTGTTGAACTCTCCCGTTGAAATCGCCTTTGCACTAAGTCTGTCTGATTTAGCAAGCGCTCTTCAGAGTCACGGTGTTAGGGTAGAGAGAGAGAGAAAACAGGGCTGTAGTGCAGGGGTGGCCAACCTGAGCCTGAGAAGGAGCTAGAATTTACCAATGTACATTGCCAAAGAGCCACAGTAATACGTCAGCAGCCCCCCATCAGCTTCCCCGCCCCCAGCGCCTCCCACCCACTGGCAGCCACCCTGATCATTGGGTGCAGGAGGCTCTGGGACGGGGGAGGAGCAAGGGCCTGTGGCAGAGCCAGGGGTTGAGCAGTGAGCATCCCCCAGCACATTGGAAAGTTGGTGCCTGTAGCTCCAGCCCCAGAGTCAGTGCCTATACAAGGAGCCGCATATTAACTTCTGAAGAGCCACGTGTGGCTCCGGAGCCACAGGTTGGCCACCCCTGCTCTAGTGGAACAAGTCACTTTGGAGGAACCAGTTCCCTTTTCTACTTCCCAGGGAACCTTTCTCTTTATGAGCTCCCCCTCCCCACACACACATACTCTGTGTTAGCATGAGCCTGCGAATCATCCACCCTTCCATGCCATAATTACAGACTGTAAAGTTCTCCTGACTTAGTCTGTTGTGGAATCTTTTGTGTTGAGCTGGCAGATCTGGCAAAGCATGTGATAGCCGGAATTAGAGAAGGAGAGAGCAGTGAAAACAATTAGTCACAATTTTTCAGCCCAAACGAGCTCTATTGATCAGTGGGGAAAAGATCTCATTTAAGGCTAGATCCTGGGAGATGATGGGTACCTGCACCACTCAGTGAAGTAAGAGAGCTGTGGTTGCATCTCTCAAGATCAAGCCCTTACAACAGGATGTCACAAATTAACTAAGAATACAGATTAGCCAGAAGGTAGGGAATCCTAGGCTTTTCACAGTCTGAAGGGAATGTATTATGTATGTGTGTGACGCTTTTTCAGAAGAGGCTTTAACTATCTGACATGTGGACATTATGCAAAAAGAAAAGGAGTACTTGTGGCACCTTAGAGACTAACAAATTTATTAGAGCATAAGCTTTCGTGAGCTACAGTTCACTTCATCGGATGCATTAACCAAATGTACTCCTTTTCTTTTTGCGAATACAGACTAACACGGCTGCTACTCTGAAAAGTGGACATTATGGAGACTGATGCTGTTATTTAAATTCCAAGCGCCAAGTGCTAACACCTTGGTATTGTGTCCCTGCCTGTCATTTAAATACACTTCACTCTTCTTGTGCTAGTTCCATTGCACTGTCCCTTTTCTGTAGGGAGAAAGAAGGCATTAAACCAGTACTACATCAGTGCCTGATCCCTCTACACAGGGCCAGATTCTGTCCTGAATTACATCTGTACTACCCCATTGCTTCAAATCAGTGAAGCTAGTCTAGGTTTATGATGGAGTGAATGAGATCAGAATCTAGCTCATCCAGTACAGAAGGTGTTATTAGGATGCTATGATAGAAATGAAAAGATAGCGTGTGGGGTCAACTTGCAACAATCTTTGCTGGTAAACTTACAAAAGCCCTTCCTGTCCCCACAAAAGCAATGTGTCCCATGGGATATTTGCTGTATGAACCAATAGTATGTGTTGGGTTTGAAAATAAGAGCAGTCATGACCCAGTGTTTGTATTTCATTACAGAGTAGCACGTTGACACAAGTTATGTTACAGCCAAGCCAAAGATAAGCAAATTAACAGTGATTAGAGTGTTTTATTTTTTTAAAGATTTTTTTGTGGGGAGCATGATATTGTAGTATGAACGGTGGTCTGGGGACTTGTCTACACATAAACTTTTGCATGGTTTAGTTAAACTAGTTTAGGTATAGGGGTGCAAAACCCTGCGTGGACACTCTTATTTCCATTTAACGTAGCCCTGTTCCTTTTTGACTTAAGCGAAACCAAAGTGAGCCACTCACAGAGGTTTGCACCTTTTGAACTAATTCAGTTTAAATTCAGATTGTTAGTTAAACCAGTGTAACTTACTGTGTAGACAAGACCTGAGAGTTCTATTTCCAAGACTGCCACTAAGTTTCTGCGTGTCCTTGGGCCAGTTTCTTCGACCCAGATCTTCAGAGGTATTGAGGCTCCCAGCTTTCATTGAAATCAGGGGAAGTTAGAGGCCTAAATACCTTTGAGGATCTTGGCCTTAACCTCTCTGTGCCCCTGCTATGCTAGTTTCATCATGGATGAGGGGTTTGAGATGCAGGACGGGTCTCCAGGTTTGCGGGGGCTAAGGGCTGGGGCAAGGGTTGGGGCTCGACGTTGGGGCATGGACTTACCTCCGGCTGCTCCTGGTCAGCGGCACAGCCGCGGGGGCTAAGGCAGGCTGCCTGCCTGTCCTGACACCACATTGCACGTGCCCTGGAAGTGGCCAGCAGGTCCAATGCTAGTAGGCGGGGGGCAAGACGCTCCCCTGCTGCTCTTGCGTGCCGCAGGCACCACACCCCAGCTCCCATTAGCTGGTTCCCAGCCAATGAGAGTGTGGAGCTGGTGCTCAAGGTGAGGGCAGCACATGGAGCTCCCTGGTCCCCCTGCCTAGTAGCCGGACCTGCTGGCTGCTTCCGGCGCAGTGCGGTGCCCCAGGAAAGGTAGGAACTGGCCTGCCTTAGCACCGCAGCACTGCCGACCGGACCTTTAGCAGCCCAGTCGGTGGTGCTGACTGGAGCTGCCAGGGTCCCTTTTCGACCGGGTGTTCTGTCGAAAACCCGGACACCTGTCACCCTAAGTGAGGCATGAGAATGAAAGTGACGTGAATTTGGCTCCAACGGTCAGGCATGAAGAACGCAGCGTTCTGTAGCTCATTTTTCACTTCCCTCAGATGTGTCATTAATGTATCTAATGCTGTACCGTAAAGATGAATCTTCGGGATTAATTGAAAATGGCTTGTGAAATGGTTCAGGGCTAGGGCCGTGGAGGCAGACAGAGCTGTCAGATATGTGCCGCTCTCCGTCTGGTCACAAAATTCTGCCTCTGAATGGCACAAATCTCATTCCTGTGGGAAGGAGGATGGAATGAGGAGACACTTAATACCCTGGCATTTTCTTTGATCGATGGGTCTGCCTGTCCTTGTATTGTCCACACAACCCCTATGTCACTCAAGAGAAAGTAATTAAAAGGGCCATATTCTGATCTTCTTTACACCAGTGTAAATCAAGAGTGACTCTACTGTAGTTAATGGAGCTACCCCAGTGTAAAACTGGTGTGAGATCAGAATCAGGCTCATCTCCCTGGCTATTAACTGACCATTACAATGACTTTTGTTCCAGGCACTTAGTTAAAGGCTTTAGGGTCAGTGAAATAATTTGAACGTAGAACAGTTTGGAACTGTCAGTGCGCAGCACTGTTGGGTCTATTCCTGCTCTGACTCTTACACATTCGGTTCCCACTGATGGTAACTAGGAGTTACACCCCTCTGTGCACTAGGCCCGTTGCCCACTGTTTCCTACCAAGTGTGCTGTATTGCTTGCACTGTGCTGGAGTAATGTAGCATGAATACCGCCCTGCTAGGGCCCCACAAACACAAGGTGTTTGTGCTTCTTTCGACACCATCCCAGGGAGACAGATTTTAATTAATAATCAGATAAATTTATCTAAGGGTTTTGCAGTCAGGTTCCAAAGTAGAGAGCACAGGCTGTTTAAGCTCTTACTGCTGCCCTCTGCAGGCTTGACTTTCTTTGCCAGTGGAGGAAAGCTGGCCACACGGCAGAACTCAGGGGTGAACCCTAGACTGTCTTTGTGTTGTGCTGTAATGTGGTAGACAATACGATTTGTGGGACAATATTTTTAATGCTAAAATATTGTATATAATTAGTTCTCTCTCTTTCTCTCTCTCTTTCATACAGGGCCACCCTGGACAGCCAGGGCCCAGAGGTTTTCCTGGCCTTGATGGCTGCAATGGTTCTATTGGAACTCCTGGTGTTTCCGGGTTGGATGGGTTTCCTGGTACACAGGGGCCACCTGTACGTTCTCAGGCTAACAGTATTTTCTGGCGCTCTTGCTATTTACTAAATGACTCATGAATCCCTGGGGAGCATTGATAGTATTATTTGAAATCAACTCATGTTGTTTCTAGGTGAATTTTTTTTCTTAGATTCAGTGAATAAAAGAGTAACTTTAGAAGATAAAGTTCCTGAAGGTGAGTATGTTGCCACATTAGAATGAACCATCAGTCATGGACTTCAAGGTGAACAGGATCTAGCCCTTATGAGTTTAATTCTGCGAGGAGCTGAACGCCCCGAGGTCTCATTGACTGACTGTAGTAGGAATTGGAGGCACTTGCAGGATCAGCCAGAAGACCCCCAATTCAGAAAAGCATTTAAGTGTGTGCTTCAGTTCCATTGAGTTAATTGAATTGAATCATGTGCTTAAAGTGAAGCATGCACTTTAAGCACCCTTCTTGTATATGGGTGCTTTCATGAACTGTGGTCTAACTCAGGAAATTGAGGTCTTACAATACTTAGGAAAGATTACCAGCAGTTTAACAAGCTGAATAATTGATTTACTAGCTGTAATGGTTGCTCTGGATACCTCTTGTTATGAGTAGCATAACATAGTTTTGTGCAGTATGTCACAACATATGTCTAGCTGATGCCAACTCTCTTCAGTCCCTTGCAAGGCACCTTTTCATAATGTGTCAATGGTTGGCTAGATGGAAGGATTTCAAGTTAATTCTGAGTGAGAGGTTAAGTCTCAAACTTTTTGACTAGTCTAATTCCACTTGACAGCCTAACAGTGACTATGGTCTTGGCTTGCTCATTTCCATTGCACTGTTGGGAATCCATTAGTGCATTATGCAAGTCTGCATTAATCTATATTTGCTAAACAACATCAGCAAAAAAGACTAATGGTAAAAATTTTCAAAAGCATCTAAGTCTCATTGAAAGTCAATGGTATTTAGGCCCCTTAGTGTGTGAGTCACTTTTGAAAATGGGACTAAAGCTCCTAAATTATTTGGAAAAAAGAAAAGGAGTTCTTGTGGCACCTTAGAGACTAACAAATTTATTTGAGCATAAGCTTTTGTGAGCTACAGCTCACTTCATCGGATGCATTCAGTGGAAAATACAGTGGGGAGATTTATATACATAGAGAACATGAAACAATGGGTGTTACTATACACACTGTAACCAGAGTGATCACTTAAGGTGAGCTATTACCAGCAAGAGAACAGGGTGGGGGGGGAACCTCTCCCCACTGTATTTTCCACTGAATGCATCCGATGAAGTGAGCTATAGCTCACGAAAGCTTATGGTCAAATAAATTTGTTTGTCTCTAAGGTACCACAAGTCCTCCTTTTCTTTTTGCGAATACAGACTAACACGGCTGCTACTCTGAAAGCTGTCATTAAATTACTTGGGCACTTTTTAAAATCTTACCCTAAGCCTTTAAATAAAGCATAAAGATATGGAATTATTTTCATGTTGTACAGTACCCTAGACACAGAATGGACTGGAAAAATGATCTTACAAACTTAACTCATATGACAGGTTTCAGAGTAGCAGCCATGTTAGTCTGTATTCGCAGAAAGAAAAGGAGTACTTGTGGCACCTTAGCGACTAACAAATGTATTTGAGCATAAGCTTTCGTGAGCTACAGCTCACTTCATCAGATGCATTTTTCCACCAAATGTTTCCGATGAAGTGAGCTGTAGCTCACGAAAGCTTATGCTCAAATAAATTTGTTAGTCTCTAAGGTGCCACAAGTACTCCTTTTCTTTTAACTCATATGAGTAACCCTAAATTCAGTGGAACTACATTGCATGAATAAAGCTTAGTCATGTGAATAATGGAGGAGAAGGAAGAAAATATAGTTGGCAAATACGAGTGACACTATTAATGTCAATACACTGAATCTGTATAAAAAATGTGCTACAAATGTAAGCATGTGTCGAAACCTGAAGTTCATAGGACACTGAAAAACCCTAAGCAATATGATCAAGTTTAAGCTATGATTTCTAGAGAAGTCCATTTATTCATACATACTGTTCAAATTTCTTTTTTTGATAATCCTTGTGGGATTATATTTTTGCCCGTCAGAGCTGTTTGGCTCAGCTATCTTCCTTCAAATTAAATTGGCAATTAACATGAAATTACCTAAAATAAATCCAATAGGATGATTAAGATTAAGATCAGATGGCTAAACCTAGAGCTATAAAATGAATTCATCCTGCATATAACTGCTGTTTCTTCAGTGGAGTTATCCCAGGAATCAGTTTGTCCATAATGATTAATGTGTCTAAATTAAGTTTAATTCAGTGGTGATTGGTTCAACCCATCACAGAACAGATACGTGTATGAACAGAGATGTTAATAATAGAGTTGCATACTATCAAAGAATATGTTAGAAATACTTGGACTCAGGCCTTGTCTACACTACAGGGGGGAGATCGATCTAAATTACACAACTTCAGCTATGTGAATAATGTAGCTGAAGTCAATGTACTTAGATCTACTTACGGCAGGGTCCACACTACACTATGTTGACTGGAGACGCTCTCCCGTCGACTCCCCTTGCACTTCTCATTCAGGTGGAGTACAGGAGTTGACGGGAGAGCGATCAGTGGTCAATTTAGCGGGTCAAGACCTGCTAAATCGACTGCCGATGCATCAATTGCTGCGCGTCGAACCCCCGATAAGTGTAGACAAGCTTTCAGTTGTCGGAAGGCTCAAAATAAGAGAAAAATCTAAAATAAGTGGGAAGAATACCAGATAAAATGTTTGTAGAGCTTGATTTAATTATAGCATGAAGATGCTTTGGTGTGAGAAGGTAAATATAAAGGGGTAGGTCCTCAGCTGGTATAAATTAGCATAGCTCCATAGAGAGGGGTCTGCCTCAGTGTATTTTGCTGAAAAAAATATTTTTTTAATACAGATTATAGAAAAATAGCTTTGTAAATTCATTCTTTTAAAAACAGGGTCGCTTTGGTCCCAAAGGTCCCAAAGGAGAACCTGCGTATGCCCAAGGTGGCCTTAAAGGAAGTAAGGTAAGAACTGTCAACATGCAGGAGAAGACATAGCAGAAGAAAGCTACATGCGCTCTGAATGTTACAGGGTAGATACTGCAGGTTAAATCACTCACAATGTTGGGCAAGGGTGCCATGGGTATGCTTGGATGCAGAGGCACAAATTATGGCTTATGAAAGCAGGCCATAGCTTTTTTTTTAACAACATAAACATCATTACACTGAAAATCTACAAGTACATAGGTTTCAGAGTAGCAGCCGTGTTAGTCTGTATTCGCAAAAAGAAAAGGAGTACTTGTGGCACCTTAGAGACTAACAAATTTATTAGAGCATAAGCTTTCGTGAGCTACAGCTCACTTCATCGGATGCATTTGGTGGAAAAAACAGAGGAGAGATTTATATACACACACACAGAGAACATGAAACAATGGGTTTATCATACACACTGTAAGGAGAGTGATCACTTAAGATAAGCCATCACCAACAGCAGGGGGGGGAAGGAGGAAAACCTTTCATGGTGACAAGCAGGTAGGCTAATTCCAGCAGTTAACAAGAATATCAGAGGAATATCAGTGGGGGGTGGGGTGGGAGGGAGAAATACCATGGGGAAATAGTTTTACTTTGTGTAATGACTCATCCATTCCCAGTCTCTATTCAAGCCTAAGTTAATTGTATCCAGTTTGCAAATTAATTCCAATTCAGCAGTCTCTCGTTGGAGTCTGTTTTTGAAGCTTTTTTGTTGAAGTATAGCCACTCTTAGGTCTGTGATCGAGTGACCAGAGAGATTGAAGTGTTCTCCAACTGGTTTTTGAATGTTATAATTCTTGACGTCTGATTTGTGTCCATTCATTCTTTTACGTAGAGACTGTCCAGTTTGGCCAATGTACATGGCAGAGGGGCATTGCTGGCACATGATGGCATATATCACATTGGTAGATGCACAGGTGAACGAGCCTCTGATGGTGTGGCTGATGTGATTAGGCCCTATGATGGTATCCCCTGAATAGATATGTGGACAGAGTTGGCAACGGGCTTTGTTGCAAGGATAGGTTCCTGGGTTAGTGGTTCTGTTGTGTGGTGTGTGGTTGCTGGTGAGTATTTGCTTCAGATTGGGGGGCTGTCTGTAAGCAAGGACTGGTCTGTCTCCCAAGATCTGAGAGAGCGATGGGTCGTCCTTCAGGATAGGTTGTAGATCCTTGATGATGCGTTGGAGGGGTTTTAGTTGGGGGCTGAAGGTGATGGCTAGTGGCGTTCTGTTGTTTTCTTTGTTGGGCCTGTCCTGTAGTAGGTGACTTCTGGGTACTCTTCTGGCTCTGTCAATCTGTTTCTTCACTTCAGCAGGTGGGTACTGTAGTTGTAGGAATGCATGATAGAGATCTTGTAGGTGTTTGTCTCTGTCTGAGGGGTTGGAGCAAATGCGGTTATATCGTAGCGCTTGGCTGTAGACAATGGATCGAGTGGTATGATCTGGATGAAAGCTAGAGGCATGTAGGTAGGAATAGCGGTCAGTAGGTTTCCGATATAGGGTGGTGTTTATGTGACCATCGCTTATTAGCACCGTAGTGTCCAGGAAGTGGATCTCTTGTGTGGACTGGTCCAGGCTGAGGTTGATGGTGGGATGGAAATTGTTGAAATCATGGTGGAATTCCTCAAGAGCTTCTTTTCCATGGGTCCAGATGATGAAGATGTCATCAATGTAGCGCAAGTAGAGTAGGGGCATTAGGGAACGAGAGCTGAGGAAGCGTTGTTCTAAGTCAGCCATAAAAATGTTGGCATACTGTGGGGCCATGCGGGTACCCATCGCAGTGCCGCTGATTTGAAGGTATACATTGTCACCAAATGTGAAATAGTTATGGGTCAGGACAAAGTCACAAAGTTCTGCCACCAGGTTAGCCGTGACAGTATCGGGGATACAGTTCTGTGGTGACCTAGAATCCTATTTTCGACGTCTCAGACTCAAGGAATATTTCCAACACACCTCTGACCAACATATTAACCCACAGAGACCTTCCTGCCAACACTACAAAAAGAAGGATTCTAGGTGGACTCCTCCTGAAGGTCGAAACAGCAGCCTGGATTTCTACATAGACTGCTTCCGCCGACGTGCACGAGCTGAAATTGTGGAAAAGCAGCATCGCTTACCCCATAACCTCAGCCATGCAGAACACAGTGCCATCCACAGCCTCAGAAACAACTCTGACATCATAATCAAAAAGGCTGACAAAGGAGGTGCTGTCGTCATCATGAATAGGTCAGAGTATGAACAAGAGGCTACTAGGCAGCTCTCCAACACCACTTTCTACAAGCCATTACCCTCTGATCCCACTGAGAGTTACCAAAAGAAACTACAGCATTTGCTCAAGAAACTCCCTGAAAAAGCACAAGAACAAATCCGCACAGACACACCCCTGGAGCCAGGACCTGGGGTATTCTATCTGCTACCCAAGATCCATAAACCTGGAAATCCTGGAAGCCCCATCATCTCAGGCATTGGCACCCTGACAGCAGGATTGTCTGGCTATGTAGACTCCCTCCTCAGGCCCTTCGTTACCAGCACTCCCAGCTATCTTCGAGACACCACCGATTTCCTGAGGAAACTACAGTCCATTGGTGATCTTCCTAAAAACACCATCCTAGCCACTATGGATGTAGAAGCCCTCTACACCAACATTCCACACAAAGATGGACTACAAGCCGTCAGGAACAGTATCCCCGATACTGTCACGGCTAACCTGGTGGCAGAACTTTGTGACTTTGTCCTGACCCATAACTATTTCACATTTGGTGACAATGTATACCTTCAAATCAGCGGCACTGCGATGGGTACCCGCATGGCCCCACAGTATGCCAACATTTTTATGGCTGACTTAGAACAACGCTTCCTCAGCTCTCGTTCCCTAATGCCCCTACTCTACTTGCGCTACATTGATGACATCTTCATCATCTGGACCCATGGAAAAGAAGCTCTTGAGGAATTCCACCATGATTTCAACAATTTCCATCCCACCATCAACCTCAGCCTGGACCAGTCCACACAAGAGATCCACTTCCTGGACACTACGGTGCTAATAAGCGATGGTCACATAAACACCACCCTATATCGGAAACCTACTGACCGCTATTCCTACCTACATGCCTCTAGCTTTCATCCAGATCATACCACTCGATCCATTGTCTACAGCCAAGCGCTACGATATAACCGCATTTGCTCCAACCCCTCAGACAGAGACAAACACCTACAAGATCTCTATCATGCATTCCTACAACTACAGTACCCACCTGCTGAAGTGAAGAAACAGATTGACAGAGCCAGAAGAGTACCCAGAAGTCACCTACTACAGGACAGGCCCAACAAAGAAAACAACAGAACGCCACTAGCCATCACCTTCAGCCCCCAACTAAAACCCCTCCAACGCATCATCAAGGATCTACAACCTATCCTGAAGGACGACCCATCGCTCTCTCAGATCTTGGGAGACAGACCAGTCCTTGCTTACAGACAGCCCCCCAATCTGAAGCAAATACTCACCAGCAACCACACACCACACAACAGAACCACTAACCCAGGAACCTATCCTTGCAACAAAGCCCGTTGCCAACTCTGTCCACATATCTATTCAGGGGATACCATCATAGGGCCTAATCACATCAGCCACACCATCAGAGGCTCGTTCACCTGTGCATCTACCAATGTGATATATGCCATCATGTGCCAGCAATGCCCCTCTGCCATGTACATTGGCCAAACTGGACAGTCTCTACGTAAAAGAATGAATGGACACAAATCAGACGTCAAGAATTATAACATTCAAAAACCAGTTGGAGAACACTTCAATCTCTCTGGTCACTCGATCACAGACCTAAGAGTGGCTATACTTCAACAAAAAAGCTTCAAAAACAGACTCCAACGAGAGACTGCTGAATTGGAATTAATTTGCAAACTGGATACAATTAACTTAGGCTTGAATAGAGACTGGGAATGGATGAGTCATTACACAAAGTAAAACTATTTCCCCATGGTATTTCTCCCTCCCACCCCACCCCCCACTGTTCCTCTGATATTCTTGTTAACTGCTGGAATTAGCCTACCTGCTTGTCACCATGAAAGGTTTTCCTCCTTCCCCCCCTGCTGTTGGTGATGGCTTATCTTAACTGATCACTCTCCTTACAGTGTGTACGATAAACCCATTGTTTCATGTTCTCTGTGTGTGTGTATATAAATCTCTCCTCTGTTTTTTCCATCAAATGCATCCGATGAAGTGAGCTGTAGCTCACGAAAGCTTATGCTCTAATAAATTTGTTAGTCTCTAAGGTGCCACAAGTACTCCTTTTCTTTTTACAAGTACATAGTCCTTGTAACACAGATGCAAATTGTTCATCCCTCAGCAAGACTAATGTACAGCCGCAGGACCATGCTCACCATGTCCAATTGTCCCCGTATAGTTAGTAGACCATTGTTGTAGGGCACACCTAAGGGCCTGGTACCTCTAATGCCAGTTTCTGCACTTGCAGAAACCAACCATCCTCAAAGTGAGAATGAGGGACCTCCTGCAGGCTTGTCCTGCCTTGTGTGAAGCAGTGGCAGGAGCTTCTAGGGGCAGGAATAACATGGAAGAGACCTTCTGTAGCAGCCACAACCCCTCGGTACATGGTTGCCTTCTCTCTCACATTAGGTCTGTTGTGATAAAAAGCCAATGGCAGCCCTTGTCCTTAGAATTCCAGAGCGAAATCCTGTGGCAAAAATTCCTATTGACCTCAGTGGGGCCAGGATTTCACCCTGTCTCCATTAGTCAGGTAAAGCCACTGGATCATTATTGAGTGCGACCAGCAAAATCTCTAGTGTATGTTAACATTACTCTTGCTGTTGGATTCCAAGCACTACCTATTATCTCCATTGCTCTTTGACTGGGATGTACCAACTGGTAAGCTGTTATATTCTTTAAACACATGAACATTATGGACTCGGTCCTGGCCCCAGTGAAGTCAGTGGGAGTTTTGCCACTGACTTTAGTTAGGTCAGGATTTCACCTTATGTGATTAATGAGGAACTGAGATGTTTTTATACCTGAAGTAGAATTTTTTATATATATATATAAAATATATATGTAAAAAATAAGAGTTTTGATTGCACAAGGAATGCAGGATCTGGCCTGAATCTACAAAGGGCTCAATACTTCCAGTGGGGATCTGAACGGGTTGCATTAAAGCCATAGAGATTTGAAGGCATTCATTACCTTTCTGCATCCAGCCCTTGATATATCAAGTAATCGAGAGAGAGAGTGTGTGTGTACATACGTACTCTGGTGCTACATAGATACTCACTACTACTAAGTTATTAGAACTAGTCAAAGTGGAAAAAATTTTACAGAATTTTTTCTCCTTTTTTGGTCAAAGTTTTGAACTTTTCTGACCAGTTCTATCAATTATATACACTAAAGTATTAATTTTTATTAAATAGATAATTATTCATGAACTTAGACGTTCATGGAAAATAATCACCATCTGAAATGTTAATAATAAAACGAATGTTTAACAGTAAGCAGCACTTTTAAAAAAAAATTTTTTAAAATACAATATTGTACTGTTCACTGTACAGATTTGATTTTCTCAGTGTTGCCTTTGCTCAGACATATATGAATGCAGTTGCCATGGCTCATGGATTCTGGACTTCCTTCACTGTCTGATCCAAATACATATTATTTAAGTATAAATATTTTTTCTAATTACGTGATCTAATATTTATGTACCTAAAATATTCCTGTTTATACAAAATATAATGACCATAAATTATATTTTGTTATTATAATGTATTTTTCATGACTTTATTTCTGAATTTTTAGGGTGAAAATGGTCTTCCTGGATTGGATGGGATTTCTGTAAGATAATTAATTTATTTTTGAAATCATGTTTTTATGAGTATTACTGAAAAGGAAAATAATACTTTAGTTTTTTAGGTCAGTTCCCTCACATTAACTGTTTGCATTAATCAGCTTAGGCACATTTCTACTCAGTGGTCCAAATTCTGATCTCAGTAAATCCAGAGTAATTCCACTGGCTTCAGTTAAATTACTCCAGATTTGCACCATAGCAAAGGAGATTGGATTTTGGCCATACCTGCAGTCAATTTTACATTTAAAACCAAACATCCTTCTAATGCTAAACTCTGTAACAATGATTTTCCAGATAAACAAATGTTGATAATGTCAAATGAGTTGTTATGTGTTTTAAATTAGATGCATTTTTCCAGGGATATTGTCTATGATTTTAAGACTCACCTGCCTTCAGCCTGTCAGGATTTCATTAGGAAAGGCCTGGTCGTTCTGTAGATTTTTTTCAATCTGCTCTTCCTTGCGATTCCCATTCCATCACTGAAGAACTGAAAGGGACACTGCCAAGTTGAATTTGGCCTTGAATTAATATTTTGTAAAAGCAAACGTTTATCAAACATAAGGCTAATGGAAATGGTTCCCTTATCTGTCACCATGCGCCGCCTCCTACGTTTTTTGGAGGGAAAGTTCCAAAATGGCAGAGCAGTGTCTTTTTAAGAGCCTAGTCTTGTGAAATGCTGAACATCCTCAGCTCCCAGGGAAGTAAGTGAATTTAAAGGTACTCAGCATCTCGTCGAAGGTACTTGCTATCTCATGTGACGGACAAAATTAATGTTTGCTTTTGGGGTGAGGGTATTTGCTTTGTTAATGAATAGAAGCCAGTGTTTTGTTCTGGTCTGTCTTCTTGTGTCTTAATATTTTCTCATGTATTAAATTAACTGGGATCAGGCATCAGTGAAGGGCAGATAAGGATGGTGACATCTGGTTAAATGGGAGGGTGGGATCTGAAGAGTTGAGTTCTTTAATACATTTCCTAAAACTTTTTATGATAGGGTCCAAAAGGTTTCCCTGGCCCAGCAGGTTCTGTGGGTCCTATAGGATTGCCAGGTTTGCAGGTAAGGAAACCTTCACCTTTGCATTCAGTGTTGTTAATAAAGTAGAGCTGTACACAGGCATTTTTCCACCATTGTCCATTTTCATATCCCTGAAATTGTTTGTTTTGATTACCTACGTGAAAATGGTGATTTGACTACAAAAACCTGCATGGCTGTGGAACCGAAGTGAAAATCATTGCCTTTGAAAATGTAATAAAAACAGGAACGATTTCAAATTTGTAATAATAGGAAAGCTCCGTTCACTCTCTTCATCCACCTTGGTGAACCCATTCCAGTGCAGACTTACTGCATGGAACCTAATATTGGGAACAACATATGTAGTTGGCCTTGTAAGTACAAACTGGACAAGACAGCGTGGTGTAACACTCAAAATGGGAGGAGAGGAAGTTGGATCCACTGTAGAGCAAAACTGATCATGTTTATACAAGAAGGGATTGCAAATGCAGCAGCATCACTTTTAAATACAGAATATTTTTGAATTCAGAGTATATTGCGGGCACTAGAGTAAAACTTCTGCTCCTTGTATGGAGTATAAGTCCCTAAGGCCCAATCCTGCAAACACATGCATGCTTGAATTTATTAATGTGAGTAGTTCCTACTCATGGTAGCAAAAGTTTAAGCATTTGCATGTTCAGGCCTAAGTCCCCATGCAATAACCTGAAAAATCACCTGTGATAGGGATGCATTCAGGAGACTAGAAGACCGTTTCAGTTTGGCTCATGTAAAAATGCAAAAACTGCAGAATACCTGTGTCATTTTTGTGAAATGAGTACAATTTGTGGCCATAGATGCTGGAACTAGGGATGCTGGGGGTGCTACTGCACCCCCTGGCTTGAAGTGGTTTCCATCATACACAGGGTTTATAGTTTGGTTCAATGGCTCTCAGCACCCCCACTATACAAATTGTTCCAGCACCCCTTTTTGGAGCTGTAATTTTCTTCAAATTGTTTGTTTTAATTTATCACAATGACAATATGCTTTCCTGGCCACTTAAAACCACTGAAGGTCAAGGCCCACTGACGTCAATGGGTCTTGGGTCATCCTCAACTGAGCAACAGTTCAAAATTATGTTAAACACCCAGACTTTTTTACATAGTTTGCAGCCAAGTTTAAAGTTAAAATAAATAAAATCTTGATCTTGTTCATGTTTAGGGGCCACCAGGTGCAATGGGGCCACCAGGACCAAAAGTGAGTACCTTCCCTTCATGTTTTCTTTTCATACCTGAGTACTAAAGAGAGACATTCCAGATTTTTTGTGGGGAGTTTATTATTTTTTAATCATTGTTTCTGTTTTCATCCATTTAAATGTAAATATTTTATACCCTTGGATGAAAGGTGCTAACCCAGGCCAGGATTTAGCGAAGTACTTGTGCATGTGATTAAGTCCCATTGAAGTCATATGCTTGAGCGCTTTGCCTAATTGTGACCCTAAGTGCTAATTTGTCGTCATCGTCTTCTTCTTCTTCCTTCTTTATTCATTAATTCTTACTGTTTTTTCCTCAGGGTAACATGGGATTAGGTTTCCAAGGAGAGAAAGGTGCAAAGGTAAGTGGAACTGATTCACTTCTGTAGAGAACTACAAAAATAGTTATCCATAATCTTACACATGCCCACTAGAAATATCCCCTTCAGACATGAGTCCTCAGCTCTGGCATTGAGAAGCTCACTACGCATTGTTATTTGACACTGTGTTGGTAGTTCTCAGAAGGGAGATAAACAAACAGGAGGTGATTTCCCAAGAAGAATTTCTACTAGGACACTTACTACCATGGTCAAGAATTCAATCCAGATATATTTAGAAGACAAAATGGAGTCTGAGTAGGAGGAGAGCTAAGATTGCAAAGGGAATGGGGTTAGAGTTTGGGAGGCAATCCTCACAGCTGGAAAGGCAGTGCTGGATAGAGAAGAGAATGAGAGAAAATTCTTCAATGCCCTGACCCTGCATGATGCTGAGTATCTCCTGTAAGGAAGGACTCCACTGGGAGATGATGGCCCTCAGCACCTGTCAGATCTTTATCCTTCTTTCCATTCCATTTCTTAGCAAGCTCTCCTGTTAAATTAAACCCACTTAGCTTGGTGAATATAATGGGTTATATTCTGGACTGACATAAACTCTGTACAGGCCCATTGTCCTCATTGGATATACCTGGCATGCACTCAAGTGCCAATCTAGACCTGCTAGAGCCTCACAGGGTGAGATTTTTCAAAAGTGCCCAGCATTGGCCTGACTCTGCTCCCATTGTGGCTAGTGGTAAAATCCCTATTTACCTCAATGAGACCAGAGTCAGGCCAACACTAAGTGCTCTTGAAAATCCCACTCTGCCTGGTTGTTGGGAAGTGTGGGGAGTGATTACGTGATTGGAAATACACTCCTGTACTTCTGGAAGTGACTTCTCCTCACATCGTCTGCTTCATGATGTTTTGTGTTTGTTACATCCCAGTCTTTCTAGTTGCCTTGCCTTTCTGTATTTCATTTTCATCTCTTTTGTATCTGGCTTCAAGGTCTTTCCTGTGTATTTTTCTGTTTTTTCTATCACTTGGCCTTTCTTTTACTTACATGCTTTTTTACGTCACATTACTTTAATACAACGCATTTTGTTCTTGTTAATTTGCAGTCTGACCTTTTGGGTTTCATGGCTAAGCATCCACATCAGCTTTAGTACCTTATCTTGTGCATGCAAGGCCTGAGTTGAGTGGCTTTCAGTGAATCATGGGCTATGCACCTTAGATCTCAGAAGTTCTGCTTCCATTAATATCTTCCCCAATTGTCAACAGGGAGATGTCGGGCTACCTGGCCCTGCAGGTCCCCCACCATCCACTGGGATACTAGAGTTCATGGGATTTCCAAAAGGGAAACCAGGAGCAAAGGTTTGTAAACACAACTCTACTGGAAACAATGCTGAATTGTTGCTTTCCTTGATGCTAAGGCTGAGTGAAGCAGCTAGACAATCCTGGGGCTATTCACATCCTGCATGGATTGGTTCCTGATGGTGTATGCAGACTGAACCCTGTGACTTGGTTTGTGAGAGGATAAGAAATGAACTAGTCCCTACAGATTCACTTGGAGGGTCAAAATAGGGCAGCGAGGGGGGAACATTTCTCTCTTCTTCCCACACATGTGGGTTTTCTCTCTCACTTCAGCCATTTCCAATCCCAGCAAGCCTTGGGGATCCTGAAGAAAAATTCTTCAAACGGAAATAATTCTCTGTGTAAAGGAATACCTTTTCATCAAAATAAGAAACAGCCATTTTCCAAACACTGGGCCTGATTTGTTGCTCATTAAAGTGAATGAAGATACGCCCGGTGACTTCAGTCGACATGGGTGCAGGCCCAGCTTTGGCAATATTTGTCAAATCTTTTTCAGTAATTGGCTACATTTGCTCAGAGTTGAGACACCTGTTGTGGGAAACATACTATTTAATTTCTGTTCCCTTGGGAAGAGCAAAGATTAGCAACTTGTCTTGCCCTCCTGTGATTGTTTTGGATTGTAAAACATGGGTTGTTTGCCTGGAGTAAAAATAAAATTTGGTGATTATATCTCAGGGGTTTTTTTTGTTTTAAAGCCACTCATTACACAGTTCAAGCTAGCTGTGCTGTACGATTCTGCAGCTGTATGAATGGTAAACTGAGCTAGGATCTAGTTTTTTCAGGTGAAGAAGGACTGATCAATACTTTTCTGCACTACTTTTTAAACTGCCTTAAATCCTTTTGAACTGAAATCTCCTGATGCTTGGCTTAGTTCATTATAGTGGATGAGAGAATCCAAGCCCCCGAGAAAGAGGAATCTTAAGCCTACCTAAATTTTATAAAGCTAAAAAAATGAATGCACAAAATAAAGAGCTATAGCTCATTTCTGCTGGATCTGTGAACTGTGAAACCACATTAGCCCAAGCAGAAAACCTAATCCTTTTAGGTTAAATAAATAAGGAAGAGTGAAGCTGTAGCTCTTTTGTTGTTGTTATGCTGCACGTTGGTCAAAATAAACAGATTCATGTGCTTGATTCTCCTATCCCAGCCAATTATTGAGATATCTATTTAGCTCATCAGTATTTCTACAAATATAATAAGGATCTGGGGTAAATCCTGCAGTCCTTACTCCAGCTAAACTTCCAAGGACTGAGTGAGAGCTGCCATTTTTGGGCCCTGGATGTCTCATTTGGGGCCTGATTCTGATCTCACTTCTAACTGTATGTCAGGAGAAACTCGCCGTACTCGGTGTGAGTATGCTGGTGTGAGCTCAGACCCAGGCTTCCTGTTGGATTTCTCTGTCCCACTGTCTGTAGTGTGATGGTAAGTATAATTGTAAAGATGTGTGTTTGTAAGGCTTGATCCTGCCCAAGCTGATTACCTCCCAGGAGGTGCTGAGCACACTCAACTGCTATCAACTTCCATGATAAATGAGGGTGCTGAGCACTTTGCAGCATTGGCTGTTTGGCTTCGAGTTTCCCTTCCAGCTATGGGCCTCCATCTTATAAAATCATTTGACTGAGGGTGTACTGGGTGACTGTAAAAGGTCCATCTCAATATGCACTTTCAGGGAGCAGGACAAGCCTCTTTTTTTCACCTCATCCCTTTTATGACTCACTCACAGTGTCTCTCCTTTCCTTGTTGGCAGGGTGAACCAGGCCCTAAAGGATTCCCTGGGATTAGAGGATTACTTGGCCCTATGGTAAGGCTGTTTTTTTAAAAATATTCAGTGTTAATAGGTGCTGGATGCCTCAATGCATTTGAAAATCCCACTGGATGCTGATTTGTACCTTTAGGCCCCTCCAAGCCTTTGAAAATCTGCTGTAAGGCCTGCGGGTTTTGTCCCTCAAGTGGAAATGTATCTGGGGGCTCTTTCTTACACAGATATTGAGACAGTGGTGCTGCTGTGCAACAGATATTACAGTCACTGAAATGCTTTAATTTTGTACACTCGATCTGCAGTTTGCAGAGACGCTGAAGATAAAGTCATCACAACCCTTCATATGGCCACTAGATGGCACCATCACCATCTCATCACTACCTTCTTTGCTGTTGCAATACCCTAAAAACGCTCTTCCCCCCCCAATGCTACTTACACATAGATTTTCTTTATTTAGTTTTAAAGTTACAGTGCATCGAGCTTTAATACTCAGTCACTCAGTGCTGTGTAACAGCCCCACTGTCATGCATGAAGAATAACAACAGCTTTCCTCTTTATCAGGCGGTTGAGAGGTTGTTTACCCCAGCCTCAGCCTTTTGTAAACACAGTCTCTTTTTAGTAAAAATTTAAAGGACAAATATTTTGTGAAGTTTCTGAAGCAGAGGGTAAATTGTTTACAGATCGCTTCAATATACATCGATAGAATGGTGTGTAAAGAAAATTTGTACTTCAGGCAACTGTTATTCTGAACAGAGTGTTTTTATTAGGCTTCTTAGACACAGGGCTTAAATTCAGCTGGAGCCATCCAGAGCGGAGTTTTGGTAAATATTTTCAAACCCGCGGGTGCCTCAGCGCACCCCATGGGGCAGAAGCCCTGAGACCCCCTGCCCCACAGCTGTTGCCCAGAGCTCCGAATGGGGAAGGGTGTGGGGGGCTCCAGAAAATAATCTCTGAGAATTTAAGCCCTGCTTGGACATATTCCATTCCTCTAGTTAAGGGAGAGCTTGTGTGTGTGTGTGTGTGTGTGTGTGTGTGTGTGTGTACCTCGAGTAGTCCTGTCTGAGTCAATGGGACTGCTCCTGTGTGTAAATTAAAGCATATGGGAAAGCATCTGCAGGATTGAAGCCTAAGAAGTTCTTAGCCACTGCAACTCTCACTGAAATCAAGGCTTGGCACATACCTGGATTTGATCCCTATTGGGTTTTTTTTTCTTTTGGGGTGGGGGGGGGGAAGAAGAGAAGGGGAGTCCTTAAAGCTGTTTTCAAATGTTGAATGTGAAACTGCTGTGTCGGTTTTCTTTTCCACTGTAAAATGACAAAGGGGCTCTCTGATTCCTGTACTGAACTGTTATGTGTCAAATTTCAACCAGCTTTTTACATCTAAGAAATAGATTTGAATCTACTTTTTTTTAATGGTGAATGTGATACCAAATTGCAGTCAGAAGGTTCTGCTGTTATAGTTTATAGAGTTGACTTTTTTCTATTAAGAGAGGCAGTATAGTCCAGTGCATAGTTTGCTAGATTGGGAGTTTGGAGACAAATTCAGTTCCCAACTTTGCCACTGATTTGTGTGATTTTGTGATCTTTAAATTCTCTTTGCCTTAGTCTCCTCATCTTCCTCCTCCTCCTCCTCACCCATAATTAGAGTTAATGATATTTACCCAGGTTCCTAAAGTGCGTTGAGATTCACAAAGTAGAAGTGCTGGGTAAATATCAAGTAACGTTATGATTCATTAAGTTATTGTATTGCTTTAACTTCTGTTCATGGAATTATTGATGCAGTATCACTGCAAACTTCTTCTCCTTGAGTGAGTCAGTGGGCAGCATTTAACATGGCACTCAGATGATTGCTAATGATCTCTCCTGGCACAGGACTCAGGGAGAAGAAGATTCACCATGGACTCACAGTGCTTCCATTGTCCCTTAAGGTTATAAGTAGAACTGGTCTGAAAAACTTCAACAGAACAGTTCTCCGTTGGAGAATGCAGTTTTGTTTAAATGCTTCCTGGAATTGTGTCGATTTACCTGAAATTCTATTTTGTGGGGGAGAGTTCTGACAATCTCAAAACATCCTGCTTCAACATTTAAAAAACAAAATATTTCGTTTTTTCCCCTCTCTCTGTTTCAGAGTGTATTTCTGTTGTTAAAAATATCAAAATATTGTGATTGATCCAAAATTAAGCAATTTTGCAGAGAATTTTGACATTTTTTTTAGGTTTTGTTCCTAAATGGAAAAATAATCAAATTTCAAGATATCTAAATCCTCCTGTGACAGAGTTCTGGGCAACAGCTGCTGAGCCAGCCCTCTGGTCCCTGAAACTCTAATTAATTATTTCAGAGCAAACCTCATTAAGAAGAACTAATTGATGGTCTGAAGAGAACTCAGAGACTAATTAGACCATGAGACAGATCATACAAAAGGCACAGGAAGGAAGTACGATGGGAGGAAGCAGAGAGTGGGGGAGAGCGATTATTCTTCCTTGCTTGCCTCTGGAGCTGAGGGCTCCCTAGGTCAATAGGTATAAGACTGTCTAGTGTACAAAGGTTGGGGGAAACTATTGTAAATAAATTGCACAGTGTGTTTTACCAGAAAAAGGTCTCTGAGCTGTTTGTGGACTTGAGAAGAGGCAGGAGCGAGAAGGGCCCTACTACATCTCCACAAAATGGAATTTCTGTTTTCCATCCAGGTCTAACTATAAGGGAAGGGGTCCTAGGTGGCAGCAGGAAAACACATGACTCTCTCTCAAGCAGGGTGCTTGCACATACTGTCAGCGGTCTGTGAGGAAGGTTTTTTTTTTTTCTGGGGCTAGGAGGCCCAGTAGAGTGTCAACCCAACCTTGCTTCTCTTGTGTATGTTTGCAGAGAGTTGATACATTCACCTCACCTTGGGTCCACACGGCATTTGTCTCCAGATAGATCTGGGCGTTAACATATGTGACTTTGGCTTTTTCCCACAGGGCTTTCCGGGTATCGGAGAAAAAGGAGAAAAGGGGATCCCTGGCTTACCAGGTGGCAGGGTAGGTAACTTTACTGTGGCCTTAAAACCCTGTTCTTGACAAGAGAGATACCGACTGGAATTTTCAACTTGTTTGTAAAGTGTCTTTATTTGTATTATCATAGTGCCTGGGAGCCGTAGTCCTGGACCAGGCCCCCACTGTACAAGGCACTTTGCAAACACAGAACAAAAAGCTGGTACCTGTTCCAAAGAGCTTACAATCTAAGTGTCAGACACAAGACAACAGATGGGTACAGACAGATAGGTCAGGGGGTTCAAGAAAACAGTGAGACAATATTGGTCAGTCTAATAAGTAGCAGTCACCAATAGCCTAACATGTTTTTCCACAAGTGTCACACAGCAAAGGAGAATTTGGAGGAGGATGGTGAGGTAGGTATTGTGGGTGTTACGAGGCACACCTCCCAAACATGGGAGAAAGCACGAAGATACTTGTTTGAAAACGTAACAGATGAACAATGGAGGCTGGTGACACAGGCTGATCAAAGACAAGAGTTGATATGTAAACAGCAAATGAGAGATGGTTGGTAGGGTGGGGATAGGCTATGAAGAGCCTTGGAAGTGAGAAGTAGCTTATGCTAGATGTGGCAAAGAAGGGGGTCCAGTGGAGGGATGCAAAGAGAGGGATGGCATGGCACAGGTGACAGGCCGGTAAAATTATCTTTGCAGCAGCATTTCAAACGGACATGAGCAGATACTGCTACTTGGCCATTCTTATTCTGTAGTCCTGCCTGTTTTCAACTCATTGCAAATCCCATTCCCCTACTTTGCATATCTGCTCATTTATACTTCCAAATGTACATTCAGCTTGACTCTTGAGAACATGCTCAATCCTCACAAATTCCATCACCAGAGCTTTCATCCATGCTGTAGTCATTCTGGGACCGTAACTACGGCAGTCTCCTCCTTGGCCTTACAAATGACAGACCTTTGAGATCAATTCACAAGCAGAAGAAAAGGGCAACTGATATTCACAATGAACAGCTCTGTGACATCCAGTGCTGAGCACCTTCTGTGGGGTTTTGCATCCTCTGTTTCAATGGAAGTTAGTAAGAGTTGAAGGGACTCTGCTGGCAGGATAAGGTCCTTTGGGTTCCTTTTCTCATCTGGTCAAGTTTTGGTGCCTTTGCTCCATAGATGTGACCACAACAGTAGCTCCAAACATAAGAAATATCATGAGAAAGAAAAATCAACATGCCTCCTTTCTCTTTGATTTTAAATTTTAACAATCCCACATTCCTGTTTTCACCAATACCCATTGTTTTTCTTCTCCTAAGAACATAAGCACCAACACACTGTATATTGTAGTCCCTCTCATACAGGACCCTTTACTCGCTAGCCTTCTTTTGTGCATGCATTGATATTTGAACCCATAGGTTTTTTGCACCTGCAGTTTAGGTCACTTGGATTTGCACGCTGCCATGGATTTAAAAACTGGCTAACGATAGGTCTCAAAATCTAATCTCTGCATATTAGTCTGTTGGAGATGTGGTTAGCCCCTGGCCAAGGCACAAACTTAACTCTTCTGGGGTAGCAAGAGTCCAAACTAATAAGTTCCAACAAACAAAAGGTTCTTCTGCCTTTTGGGGCTTCTGTTTAGCCTGCTCTCTGGGCCCTGTTCCCAGCACCTTTCTGGGATACCTTTAAGAGTCTTTCAGGCTCTGGTATAGAGCACTTGGCCCCCCAGGCTGGTTCCCCTGGTGTACCATTCTCAGACCCTGGCTCAGAGCCTTCCACAAGAGCCTGTCCTTTCCCCATGGTTCCTCTCCACATGGCCCTCCTTACTCCCACTCTCTCAGGCTGGGAAGCAGCTAATTAATTAACACAGGTGTGGTTGGCTTTCTCTCCCCTTAAAGGGGCTAATCACCTGTGACCGTGTCCCTTAGTCTGAGAAGTGCTGTTGGTTTGAGAATATATATATCAAACATGGTATCTGCCAAGAGGACCTGCCCACTCCCCATCAGGTGACAGTCACACAGCTATCCTTCAGACTGCCATGAACAGCCTGCAGAGATGTGCTTTTCACGTACAACATGAAGACCAAAAGGATTCTGCTGCTTTTTGTTCTTCAAAAGTTTGAAATTATTTTTCAAGATAAAAATGACCCATCTCTTAGTTTTATAATGTGAAAATCGACACCAAGGGTTCAGTAAGTTGAGAAACCAGGACTGATTTTGTTTATAAGCACTTCAGCTGTGCTAAATATGACAACAGTTACACTGATGAGACAACTTTTGGCCTTTATACGATTGAATTCTTCTAGAAATGGCTTTTGATACTCAAGTTATTTAGGATGAAATTCTGACCCTATTAAAGCCAATGGTAGTTTTCCATTAACTTCAGTGGGGCCAGGCTTTCACCTTTAGATGTTAAGTTCTGAGGAGCAGGATTCACATATTTGTGAGTGTTCATATAATACCTAGCAAATTGTGACCTAAACATGATTGTGACTTTTGAGTATGAAAGAAAGATAAAAGTTAAATAACACGTATTTTTCTGTTTTAGGGATTTCTGGGATTGGATGGATCTGATGGGTTTCCAGGGAGAAAGGTACCAGACTTGTTTAGTTTTGGAAATACTTTTAACGTCTCAAGAAGTCATCTGAGCACCTAGATTCTTCTCCTATTATCCCATCCCCTGTCCTCCTTAATGGGCTCCATGTCAATTTCCCTTTCTGGGACATTGAGAGTTGGCCAGAAGAATGTCTAAAAACCAATGTAAGATTTTCTCTCCCTAACCATTTTCCCCACCAGAGGCTTAGAAAGTAAACACAACAGAGATTTGAAACTGTACACTCCCTCCCAGTGTAACCAACGCTCTCACTTTTCCTCTGTCAGGGCCATCCGTCACAGAGTGTCCTGCACACTGGTGCAAATGGTCAGTGCATTAAGTATCTGAAAGGCTGTGAAGGCCTTGGCACCCTCAGTTATACCAGTGCAATATGGTCACAGAACAGCTATCAGAGCCATTTTTCACCGGCTTATATGCAGGCATTGAACACTAAGATGTTGGCAGGTCCTTGGGGGTGCGGAGGGGAAGGTTGGATCCTCACTCCTTTCTTGTCTAGCCCTGTTTTCACGGTTACTGCATGTGAGAGTATTTCCCATTATACTTTAAAGTGAATGGTCATGAGTCTTGAGAAGCGGGATTCTGAAACGTGCTGTTTATGAGCTGGTCTGTGGCTATCCAGGAATTCAGGATCACAGGCTGGGATAGAACCCAATAGACTTTTCTCTATGAGAATGCCCTTTAAATGCCACCACAGCTTGGCTTGTGACCTACATTGGAGCATGTTTGATAGTCATTCCAGTAAAGGGCAGTAGGGAATTTTGGTGGCTCTGTATCAGGAGCAGAGTCCTCTGAACCATACACAGTATTACCATACACTACTGGGAAATGGATAGTCAGTGAGATAAGATTTTAAACTTACCTGGTTTAATGTAAGTGACTTGGGGGGAGAAGAGGAGGCAGGAGAGAGAAATTACATACTGGGCACGGTTTGCCAAATGTCCCTCACCAACGGTCACAGAAATTCTGTCAGAGCCCTGAGGATGACATCCTGATTTTCCCTACATTCCACCCCATCACCGCCCCCACCCTTCTAGCTGAGTAGGCCAAGAAAAGTGTCTTTTTGGAACTATGGGTTTCTCAGTAAGAGGGCCATTGAGACAGTGCCACTGCAAGCTTTTTCTTCCCATGGGCCAATCTGCAGGACAAGATACTGGGATTAAGATTCAAACACAGGTATTGGAGAGCACTAAAACGAGTCCTACATGGGCCCTCCCTTCTTGTTTCATAAGATAATGTTGTTGTGTTTGTTTTACAGGGTCAGTTTGGTCTCCCTGGTTTTCCTGGGCTGGATGGAATGCAAGGAATGAAGGTAACTTCTCCAATGGCAACATTAAAGCACTGCTCCTATTACAGAATTTGTCATTACTCCAGTAAAATCTCTTTCTTTCTTCTGTATCATTGTGATGTTTTCTTTAATGTCACTTCTCCATCTGTTTCATTGTCAGGGTACTAAATTGGTGGTTATGGTTTTCTGGTGAACCCTCATATTTTAATTGCCTTATCTGAGTTGTCCTGATAATACTACGTTTTGTGTGTGATAGCTGTATGCTTCCTAGCTGAAGAGAAATGGGAGTACAGTCCCTTCCATATCCTTCAATCTACCCCAGTGAATCTTCACTATACAAGGAGTAGAGATACTGGTCTACTCTCAGAGCACTATTGCTGGAAGAGACAACAAAACAACATTTCATCAGCAGATGAACCATCAACCATCAGGGCATTAGTGATGAGATGCAGGGTGACATTGCCAACTCTTGCTTATTTTAATTGGGTGAAGTCACGTATGGCTGGAGGCTGGCATGCTGCACAAAGTTACTAAACTTCAGGGCTGAAGGAACTGTAGATCATGATGGTTATGGGTGATTTAGACATGCATGTATTAATAACAACTCACCTGGGCTTTTACCAAGGGGTTGTACAGAACAGGGTGAGCAGGGATGATGAACCTGACATTGGTCCATATGTTGGTTTGATAAATGATGTTGTGTGAACATGGTACAAGGATGCCAGTGCTCTCTCTAGAGCTAGCAAAATGCAGTCAAGTAAGGGATAAAAGCACCTTTCTGTGGACAGCCATTAGTTTCATCATACAAGTGGTGTATAGGTCATGAATGCAGAGATCATTAGGAAGAACAGAAGAGCAAAGGGAATAATTCATTAAAACAAGGAATCCTTGTTACATCAAGGAACTACTATTAACTTTGCCACCAAAGCAGATCCTTGCATAATAACAGGCACTCTTTCTTCCCTGCTTTCTGATCTTTAAAGAACTTGAAAACAATATGAATCTGTTTAAATTTACAGGGTGAATTAGGTGAAATGGGTCCTCCAGGCCCTCTTATTTCTCTCGATAGAGAAGATGGACTCGTCTCAGGTAACTCCTTAGATTTTGTTTTGCAAAGTAATTTTAAATGCACCTGTTTTAATCCACTCCGAGTTATGTGCTTCTTATTCTTTTATGTTAATACAAATTTTCTTATCAACTCACCAGCACTGTTCAGTGGGCCAAATTCATCCCTGTTGTAATTACATTGACTTAGTGGTATTACTAGAGGGATAAATTTGGCCGAGTGTGTGCAGCCTTAGAGTTTGCCATATATCTGCAACTCTCCCAATTAAATGCAATGCTATGTGAATACAGGCGGAGTGATGTGTTTAGAGCATCAGTGATTGACTGTGTTAGCATGGTCCTGTGTATCTGGAGCTCAGAAAAATATATACCACCCCTAGGGCTTATTTCAGTGTAGTAATGCTATTAAGAGAAAACTCCCCCTTTTCTCTCTTGCAAATAAATAAGCTGAATGCTCTTTAGTATTCTCACTCACTTGCTGTTGCTGGATATTACTGAGGAGCATAGTGTAGTAAATTCCAGGGCTGAATTAGGCATGGGGGAGAACAACGTCTGCAGCTCCATTGGTGAGGGCAGAAATAACACGGGCTAGCTTCTGGATATAGTGCTTTGGGGCATAAGATGATCACTGCCTGGGGACAGGGAGAAATTTCTGCCTGTGTTATTGTATTGGGTGAATAGGTATATTAAAAAGGGGCCTGCACCTTTTGCTAGCACAAAGCAATGGCCAGTGTGGGAGACGGGGGAGCGGACTAGATGTACTCTCTCTGCAGGGTCATTCTTAAATTTTTCTCCTTTTAATATTTTTGTTCAATAGGTTTGCCAGGAGATCCCGGGATTCCAGGGACTCCAGGCCCTCGAGGAGATGAAGGGATTGTTGGTTTACCAGGCCTTCCTGGCACCCCAGGTCTCTCAGCTCTTGTTCGAGGTAAAACATCTGCTAATATGAGTTCAGAGTAAGCTGTTAACATGCTGTTTGTCCACATGTTTGTAGCTGTCTTTGCTTGTTTATTGACACAATGAATTGATCAGCTGTTGATTCGCTTATTAATGAAGGTGCTGAAATCCCCACTTCAGGCATTGCAGCATGCATAACTTCACTTAAGCAGCCTTGATGATACACTCTGCCAAGCGCAATAGCTAGAATATTGTAATCTGTGTGAGGAATATTATTTTATATGAAAACAATTTAATTCAGAGATGGAGACAGATAACCTGGGAGAACCAATATCTAGCCTTTTTCTCATTTGCCATGCAAGACACGCAGGGTTTTATTTGATGCCCTGGGAGGTCATTGACATTGACTTAAGCGGGAGCAGGATCAAGCCCATAGCAATTAGGGCATATCTTAATGCATTTGTTGTGAATATGCAACACAGCTGTGTTCATGGCCTTTCTGTGTTTGTGAGTTCCCTGGCGAATGAGTTTGCTGGCAGTTTTGTTCACAGAAATGGAGAACTCTAAATAAATACTAGAAAATCTGTTAAAAATGACTTTTGAGTGTAAGTACTCATCCTGGAAACCGAAGCTAAGAGATGGATGAGCTAATCATGGTACCGAAACAATCTGGTGTGTCCAGTCAAAAGTAATCAATATAACCTGAATTTCACACATTGAACACTTGCCCTCAAATGATCAGATTGAGAATTATTTGTCAAATTATTTTGCTCCATGGACAATTTGCAAAAAGGAAAAAAAAATCTATATTTGTCAAATTATCCGCTATCCATTATTCACTCAGTAACAGTAATATAGCTTTTATATTGTGCTTCACATTTTCAGAATCAATCACTAGCTTGCTTAATTATTTATGCTCCACTAACCAAAGGGATTTAATTGAGGCTCTGCACTAATGCAGTATTTTCGCTGGCCTAGGCAACTGCCTTTTATAATAGTAAAAAAAAAAATGTGACTCTCAAAGATGGCTCTTTGTTAATAGTCTTCTCTTTATGTGCAATGATAAGACTTCCTGCATGAACATAATATCAGCCCACTGTGCAATGGTAATCTTCATAAAATGAAAAATACCTGGATCCACATGCTGCTGGAGAGTTGGCTAACTACATATTATATGCCTGTGTTCTCTTTAGGGGCACCAGGTCTCGTGGGATTTCCAGGTATTCCAGGTATTACCGGTGAACCAGGAGACCAAGGGAGAGCAACAATTGGATTACCAGGCACTCCAGGCATAGATGGTTTACCGGGTATGCCAGGACCTCCAGGACTGCCAGGTCCATCACGTATGTACATTTCTTAGACCTGCTTTTGTACAGGATTGAAATATAAACAGACAGAATAATATTCTGGGGTGCTTTCTCTCTCTCTCTCTCTCTATGTATGTATGTGTATATATATATATATATAAAATGTATATTTTTTACCATTGAAAAATATGCATCTGTCTATATTAAGTACTTATATATGGCCCCTCATGAGCACTATATGTGAGTGCTCACAATCTGTAATGTATTTATCCTCATAACACCCTGGGAGGTAGGGAAGTGCTATTATGCCCATTTTACAGGTGAGGAACTGAGACAGAGAGAGACTAAGTAACTTGCCCATGGTCATGCTGGAAATCTGTGCCAGAGCGAGGAATTGAATCTGGGATTCCCAAATCCTAGGCTAGCGCTCTAATCACTGGCCCAAGAAACAGAAGGAGTGGGGTATCAAACCTGGGGCCTCATACATGCAAGGCATGTGCTCTAGCACTAAGCTACATGCCTCAGTTACATGAAGAGCACATACTCTAGCATTGATCTACATTCCCCATGTACAGTAAAACACCAGCTCTGTCTACTCATTTTGGATTATTTCATTGACTAATGAGCAATCATCAGACTAACCAGGATGGGCAGGGATGGTGTCCCTAGCTTTTGTTTGCCAGAAGCTGGGAATGGACAACAGGGGATGGATCACTTGATGATTACCTATTCTGTTCATTCCCTATGGGGTACCTGGCATTGGCCACTGTCGGAAGACAGGACACTGAGCTAGATGGACCATTGGTCTGATCCACTAAGGCCATTCTTATATTCTTATGTTTTTATGTAGTGATCTTGCATTCTAGAGCACTGCCTTGTATGCTGGGTAAGGAATTTGGTATTTTGTGATGATGACCTGCCTTCCTCTTGATAAAGTTGATCTTTCATGATCTTTATGGGGCTGACTTGAATAATCCAGCCAATGAAAATGTGATGGATATTATGGTGTCCCTCAGTCTGTTGACATGGTATTGTCTGACAGTATTAAGTCAATGGGGAAAGCACAACCACTCCTTTATCAATAATTGACTCCGTCAAATATGTAGAATTAGACCCTTTTACTGCTGCTAAAAAGTTCATACATTTTTGCAGCAGTTTTGTTTTATTTGTTTGAATGGACGATTAGGATGGTGTGTGCTGTTCAGTATAGGCAGTACCTCAGACCTAATAGGCTCTTTTAAAATGGCTTTACTGGATCTACTTAAAGCCAAGCCTGCCAATCACTAAATGTCAGACGAGGGTGAATTTTGTTCTAAAACAGAGGCGGGCAAACTACAGCCCGGGGCCACATCCGGTTCTCCAAATGTTTTAATCTGGGCCTCGAGCTCCCGCTGGGAAGTGGGGACTGGGACTTCCCCTGCTCTGGCACTCCAGCTGGGGAGCGGGGTCGGGGTCTTACCCACTCCGCATAGCTCCCAGAAGCAGTGGCACGTCCCTTCTCCAGTTCCTACGCGTAGGGGCAGCCAGGGGGCTCTGCACACTGCCCCCACCCCAAGTGCTGCCCTCGCAGCTCCCATTGGCCAGGAACCACAGCCAGTGGGAGTTGCAGGGGTGACGCCTGCAGACAGGGCAGCATGCAGAGTCGTCTCACCGCACCTCTGCGCAGGAACTGGAGGGAGAACATGCCGCTGTTTCTGGGAGCTGCTTGAGGTAAGCACCGCCTAGAGTCTGTCTCCTTACCCTCTCCCCTGCCCCAATCCCATGCCCCAGCCCTGATCCCCCTCCCACCCTCCAAACCCCTCGTTCCCAGTCCAGAGCACTCTCCTGCACCCCAACCCCTTCATTCCCAGTCTCACCCCAGAGCCTGCACCCCCTCCTGCACCCCAACCCCCAGTTTTGTGAGCATTCATGGCCCGCCATACAGTTTCCATACCCAGACGTGGCCCTCAGGCCAAAAAGTTTGCCCACCCCTGTTCTAAAACCAAGTTTGTGTGGAAAGGATTTTAACCGTAGTATTTTCAAATCAATTTTCCCCTCTGTTTTCACTTTAACCCAAGTTCCACTCTCTTCTCCTACATGCAGATCAATGTAGGGAATAATCCTGCCGTGATGAAGAGGAAGTAGGGGGGGAGGGAGCAGATTTTTTTCATCTCTAACTTCAGATAGCCAATTTGCCTTCCAGTCTCTTAGTTATTTTAAAATAAATTCCTGGTCCCAGCACACTGGCAAAGTAACTGGGAGAGAGGCTGGGGAGCTCTGCAGGGGACAGGCAGCTGGGATGGAGTGAGGGATGCAGTCCTTCACACCAGCAGCAGACCACTGTACAAACACTAGGTAACCCTGATAGTTCCTGTTCCCATAGGCCTCAAGAGCGCAATGGCAGTGGAACTGCATAGTCACAGATCCTTGATTTGCCCCCCTTTCTACCGCTCTCCCCTCCTCCTTAAAAACCCTGTGCATTGGGGTGCAGGGAGTCCCCGCAAAGTATGGCTGCCCAGGGCACGTAGAATACCCTCTCTGTAGGGTCCCAGCATCCTGCCTCCTCGGTACAGTGAAACCTCAGGAGTTCTTCAACATCAGGTCCCAATGTGGAAATGGAGGCTTGGGGAGGCAAGGTTTGACCTGAATAATTTTCACTCTTCTCCAGAACCTCTCAGTTTCACCTTGGTTTGGTCTTGTGCCGGTTGTTTAGTTTTTGAAATAAGAAGCGTACCTAGCAGACCAAGAGAAAAGGAAAACCCCAGAGTATTAATACTCTGGGCTTCTTCTACTGGTCTCTGTGGTACCCTACCAAGCCAAAGCAAACTTAACATGGACAACATTACGGTACTGGGCCACATTCTGTTCTTCACGGAACTGAAATCAGTGCAGTCGCATCCACTTATACCAGGACTCAGTATGGCTCCAGGCCGTCTGCCCAAAGTAGCTGTTGTTGTGGCTGGTTAATGGAGCTGAATGAAATTTAGACTTCCCGTGTCTTTGCTGATATCCTTTCCTCCCTGTGTTTCTATCTGAAGAAATCCTCAATGGAGAACCTGGGGAACCAGGAAGACCTGGACAACGGGGGCCACCAGGAGTTTTGGGACTAAAAGGGACCAAAGGTGAAATTTACCTTAACTTTCCTACCTTGCCGCTTGCATCATCATTGAAACCTGTGCAAAGTCATGTGGCTTTACGCTCACTTTGCTCATTTTGTACTAACTGACCACACCAAGTGCAAAGCAGTGTGCGGAGGTTCAGGCAATGGAGATCCAATTATCTGTTTCCACAGTGCTGACAAAGACTCTCTTTCATTCTATTTTCCAGGGGATCCAGGTGATTGTGCTTGTGATGGAGGAGTCACAGGAGCTGGACCAAAAGGTGCACCAGGCCCTCTGGGTCCACCAGGAAGTCCTGGTGAACCTGGGTTTAAGGGTTCTAGTGGATATCCTGGCAGTGTGGGTGCACAAGGGCCGCGAGGGCCTCCGGTAAGTCAGGATAGGATTTCTTCAGTCTCCGCTGGTTAAAGGAAAAAGCGTTGTTCTCGAGCCATTGGCCAAAATTGTCTAAATTGAAACCTGAAGGATTTTTTTTTAAATGATTTTTTCTGCTTGGTTGGGTAAAAAGGCAAAAAACAATTTGTAGGAATAAGGTAAAAGCCCAGAAATGTCATCAATGTGCAAGATGTTTGAGGGAGAAGGTGGGTGAGGTAATCTCTTTTATGAACCACCTCCTGTTGGTCAGAGCTCTCTATGTAAGCTCAAAAGCTGGTCTCTCTGCCCACCTGAGGGTGGGCCAGTAAAAGAGATTACCTCCCCCACTGTGTCTCTCTTTTGTCCTGAGACCAGCATGCCTACAACACCACCACATGCACCAATGCAAGGTAGTGATTCTGAGAACTCATTTGTCAGAGCAGAGACCTTTAGTCACCATAGGGCTAAACAACTCTAGTCAAGTGGGAAGTAATAAGTATTGGGTTATGAGCTCTCTCTGGACCAGAGGTTGGTCTGGAAATGAGAAATGCATTTGGATGAAGAAAAGATAGACAGTAAAATGGTGATCTCTTTGCATGTTGGTGGCAGTAACAGTAAGTGGGCCTCTCTGATGCAGTTCTTCCCTAGCTGCTGCTTTAATGCCATTTTTAAGTTGAACTTTTATTTTGAAAAAAAGAAGAGTGAGATTTTCAAAGTGCTGAGCATAGGCCAGCTGTGAGGACTTTTGAAAATTCCCCTCTAAATGTTTCAGAATAGTCGTGTCAGCTTCAGTGAGCTCTATGCATTTGTTGTTAATTTATTATGTAAATATTTTATCTGTCATTAATTTTTTTCCTGCTCCTGAAGACTTCTGTGGAGTGAAGGTGTTTCCATGCATGTTCATGTACCTCTTTTTTCTCTTTCTGCCTGCAGGCTTCACCTGGTCAACCAGGTTCTCCAGGCCGTAAGGGAGAAAAAGGAGATCCATCTTTTGCAAGAGGCAGAGGTCTCCGGGGGGATCCTGGTGCAACAGGAGCCAGAGGGCCTTCTGGCATCCCAGGAACTCCTGGCAGAGATGGATTCCCGGGTTTACCAGGCCAGCCAGGTCCTCGAGTGAGTTTATACTTATGCAACAAAAATAAGAATGCTTCAAAATTGTAATTGTAAGAAGGAACAATGATAGTAAAATGGCTGAATTGTTAGTCGTGATTAGGCCTGCTTTAAGTGTCCAGAGATCTAAAGCTGTGCCTTGTATTCATAAACTGACACTCTGTGGATAGACTCTTATTTCATGTCATACTAACAAGACAGAAATTTCATCGTTTCATGGTGTTTAAGGCCAGAAGAGACCATTAGATCATCTAGTCTGATCTCCTGTGTAAATTTTACTTGGATAGCCCTATATTGAACCCCGTGATTTTAGTTAGACTAAAATATTTCAGTCCTAAGGAAACTAAACTGTTGTGTGCCACAGGCAGAGGACAAGAGAGACCCAAGTGCCGAGGCCCCTCCAATGGCAGGGAATTAATTAGACGGATAAATGATGGTGGCAAGCACTGCTTGTATATGTATAAAGGAAAGTGCAACTCACAAATCCTGGGCTTGGTTTCCCACAGCAGCAGAATCTTCTCTAACCCTTCAACCACATTGGCATGATGCCACAGCATCATTTATGACCATCAGCATCGCACAGGCTAATGATATTCTATCAAGCTGGTGGTGTTTTGAACAAGTCAAAGCAATTAGTATAAAGGGCCTCACACACTTCTTACTCAGAGGGTGACAAATCTGGAATGAGATTAATGTGCTATAAGAATTCCAGTGCTTCATCTGGCCCAGGGTTTGGGTAAACTGCCCCAAACTCCTGACAGCTCTTGGTTGCCTTTACGAGTTAACAGACAAAGATTTCTGTGCTCTCTTCTAAGGACTTGTCTTTGCTACAGTTTGCAATCCTCTTTTAACACATGGTAACTAATGTGACCTATCATAAACTGTAGCGGAGAGAAGGAACAGGAATGCATTTAATAATAGTCCTCTTCAATTGGCCAGTTAAGGCTTGTGTATACTACAGACTGCAATAATGTTTTCACACATCAGCTAACACAACAGTAAACTCTAGGGCACATGAGCTCTAAGTTGACTTATTAAGTCAATTTCTTAGTCTTCCAAAATCTTTCAGGCACTGCTCCCATGGGACAATGAGTGGAGCCAGAGGGTAAAGATTGCAAAGCAGGAGTCATATTTGGTTTGGAATTTGAAGTGCCCAGCTGGATGTAATATTTACACTTATGTGCAGCTGAGCAGTGTTAAGCAGGACACTTTGTTAAGGAAAATCTATTCCAAAGGCTCTCGCCGTCTGAACAGGAATTTCTCTCTCCTTCAAGATTAATAATAGCCCCTCAACACAATTCTGATTACACAATCATAAGATAAACTATAGGTAAAGTATGATAGAGAGAGAGAATTCTCAAGCGACAGGCACTACTTTCATTTTAAGATTTGTTCTTTTTAAAAACAAAAGATACTATCTACCAAATTTTACGAGTCGAATACTAAAACAGAAAAAGCTGACCGTGACCATTTTAAGCAGAAAGATACAGGCAAACATGTAATATTTATATTTTGGCAAATATAATTTATAATGCAGTGGTTTAAGTGGTAAGTAGAGTTTCCTGCATTTGAAAAGATTGTGAGCATTAAATTTACAAGATTTCCATATACTTTATCCAACACATTTGAAACTTGCTGCTAAGAATTTAGGCTGGAGCCTTCTCCACTAGCATCACAGTGTCCAACAGAATCACTTAGAGCAGCACAAAACCCAACAACATTTTGATACACTTGTCAAAACTATGGCAATGTACAATTGTTCCAGGTTCTCTTGGTTCCCAGCTGTAACTGTCTTTGCTATATGTAGGGTGATGGTGGACTAGGTTTTCCAGGCGAAAAAGGCCTGCCAGGATTACCTGGCTCCAAGGGCCGGCGTGGGGAAAGCGGTCTTCCTGGCATTGGTTTCCCAGGTCCTAGTGGAGTTCGCGGCCCTCCAGGTGACCCAGGAATGGATGGTTTTCCAGGACAACCAGGTCTTCCAGGTCCTCCAGGTAGGCTTTTTAGGGACTACTGTTATTTAGAAAAGCTGCAATGCCCCTAAAAACCAGCCAACCAAAGAAATACTCCACTTCATAATGGGATCCTAGTATTTTCAAAGCAGTAAACTAGATGTCTATTTTAAAATTATTTGTGGATAGGCTATAGGCAGGTCAGACCTGATCCTGCAGTCCTCACTCACCCACATAATCCTGCTGAAGTTAATGAGATTACTTACAAGAATATGGACTACTCATGCCAATAAGGGGTGCAGGATGGGGCGACTGACAATAGCTAATTTTATAGCTATAGTGATTTTCTGCTAGGGATGTGGTTAAGATGAAAAGCTTTAGATAAAGAAAGGCATAAATATTAGAGCTACATATAATAAAATATTTGCAAGACTCAGTGACTGGGAACTTTTCATGGTAACCAAACACCAGGATCAGTTATGACTGATTTCACTAAGTCCTGCCTATATTTAGCTGGTGGTACGCTACTAATGAGTGTGTTGCAAGTTCCACTCTGTGCCAATTTACAGAAGATATGAGTTGCTATAGACCCTGGCTACAGAGCTCTTTAGCTCAAGCTGAAGAAGTTGATGCTTTTAGCTCTGCCGGTTCCCCAGTTCAGTCCCTGCTGAGTCAGCCAAAATAGCAGACATGACATGTGCAGCTTGAGAACGGTTGTAGGGCAGATGTAGTATTAGTTTGATAGAATTGATAGGACCATACAGAGCTAGGTACACTTAATGACAAGTGAAGAATCCAGTAAATCTGGGCTTCATAGGTGATATTTCAGATATGCTAGAGTCTGGAAAATGGTTTCACCACCAAACTATTGCACATAAATATTCCCTATGTTTAGATTTTAAAGCTGGCATATTAAGGGGATTTTAACAAAAGCAATATCTTTCCTTTTCCACTGCTGCTTTTTATTATGTTTTCTACCTTGTTCGTGTATATTTAACCTTCTGTATTTGCAATGCTTGCACTATTAGTAATACAACTAAATATATTCACAGACATAATATTTTCCCCAAAACCCTAGTCACTGCTCAAATGACATTGAACTGAATACAGTTATTCTTCTGACTCTGAGGATGAAACCAGACATGTCTACAATGTACACAAAGGAAAATGTCTGTGAGCATGTTTGGCCTATTGGTTAAAAAAAGATGCTTTCGATCGTGTGGGTTTTCTGACATGGTTTAACCTGTGCTCCTTTGCTTGGCTGGTATAGGTGACTGCTGCTGCGGTGAGAAGGTTGGTAAAGGAGTCTTAGACACAGAGGGAGGTGAGAGCTAGGCCTTAGTGGTTGCAAGAATAGCAATGGGAAGAGTCCCCATTCTTCCCATCATTGCACAGACCCCCAGAATGGCATGTTACAAAACACCAGTGTTGCATTTGGTTGTTATAATGGGCTGGTTTATAATGGCCAACACTGGCATCCCATTGGAACTTTCTATATATGCCTTTTCCTGACTCAGGTCATGTGCTAAAAGCTCTGCTAACCTATAGTATGTATATATAGCTTGCTTATTAAAACATCTCTTACAAGGGCTGCTAAATCCAGATTGCATCATAAGATAACTAGAGGGAATATGCTTCATGCACTGACATTCATAGTCTCATGAATACTGGGTATAAAATAGGATGCATCATAAGTCAACACATTATGTGAGTGTTACATCAAAGCCTCGCTAACAATGAATGGCTTTTTTTGTAGAAGAGCATCTATAATTAGAGAATGTAGATGAGTGTGAATAAGTCATTAGCCAACTCAATTTACACCTGCACAGATATTTGTGAGAAAACTGTGAGAAAACCATCTCTCTAATACTTGGAAATCATTGCATTTCTTAAAAAACACTTTTGAGGTATTAAGCTTCATCTAACATTAAAGAAATCTGCTTGGTCAGAAGAAATGATTGCTGTTTATACTGCACTTATTGGAAGGTTTTATGATGAAGACCAGAGAACATTTTTAAAGAGAGACTTTGACCTACTGAAATTATCTTGCCAAGGCAACATCAAGGAATTTTGCCTAAGACCACACAAAATGCAGTTACAGTAGATCAGATTAAAATTCTCATTTAAATAATAAATGCTGTATTAGGACCTGTTCATGCAAACCTTCTTGCATGTTCTGAATTGCTACTCAAGTGAGTAGTCACATTGATTTTCCTTGAGGTGCCTTTAACTGATGTCTTTGACCAGGGGATAGAGTGTTAGAACAATACTTCTGCAGAGTCAGTGAGCACTATTATAAAATTGCTCAGAAATGCTATTGGATTACCCATTTTGTGCCATTGTTGCAATTCCCAGAAGCCTCTCGCTATGTTTTCACAATAGACTTGTTCCCCTGGCCTTCGGAGGCCATTGTCTGTATTGTGAGAACATAGGATATTAAGTAGCTGGTTGGCACTAAGCATTGGTTACTTCATTGTGCTACAAGACCCCAGGAATACGTGAAAAACATTTCTTTAGCGTATTACCATTGCCCTTCAGTTGCTCCACAAATACAATTCCCATTGTGCTACCACTCCAGTGCTGGCTAGTTACATAAAGCATTGCATAGTGTCATTTTCTGGACACTCACTTAAGCAGGCTCTTTAAAAAAATGTGTTTGAATATAAAAATGTTAATTAAACTGCCCTTTCTGAGCTGGTTGATGGATTGGACATCCCCTTTTTGAAAAATGTCATTCTACACAATGCTGTGATTGTGGAGGGATTGTGGGAGATGGATTTTAAAATGTTCAGTGTCAGGCTCAGGAATGCAGAATGCCAGGATCTGAGCAGAGAAATCACATCTTTAAATGTTGCTACCCTCTGAACAGTTAAAGTAATCTCCTATAAATGTACCTATAGGTAGGCAGCAAACTGAACATTAACATTCTGAAACCTAAGAACTTGTTTCTCACATCTCTCTACCTCTGAATATAAATTAGACTAGTGAATGTTTTATTGTATTTATCTATTTTTATGCTCCTTGATTTAAGTCTAAAATGCAGGTGAGCTGTGGTACCATCTAGAAAGAGCAGTGGTTGGTTTTAAGACAGCATCAGTATGCAAGTGTTGTTGCAAAGTTTTGTATGTGTGTTATTCAGGGTGTTAGTCACTTAGAAATTCATTCTGTTATCAACTAATGCCCCGCATCAAGGTAAAAGTAATGAATTTGAGCACTGACCTTTGGTCTTCCAGTATCAAAGCAGAACATCTCATGTTGTTTCTTCTAGTACTTGCACAGGAGTGTCAAAACACAAGTACATTAGAGCCCTAGGAGGTTTTCTTCCCCACCTCCACACCCCACTTCCCCTCTACCTCTCCTTCCCTCCCCCATTCCTGCACATTCAGCTTCATATCTCATTAGCTGAGGTTAAGGCTGCCAGCAGCCCTGATTAACTAGAATTTGTGATTTGGATCATTTCACTCCTCTCGCCCGCTGCCCCATCTTGTGATCACATGAATCAGAATCACAAAATCATAGAATTTGGAGTTGGGGGTGGAATCTAGAGGTGAGGAGTGGAAAAGGGTCACCCAGTCTGGAACCTCTCCTGAGATAAGCTGCTCTCACAAGATCTTTGCCAGTTTTACTGGACTCTCTTGAGAACAGCCCACAAGGTTTTGATGCCATTGATTGAACCCTAACCCTAGCTCTGATTCAGCCTCAAAACTAAATGGAATCCATACACCACCTTCTTGGCCCATCAATAAAAAACTTATGTCATTTCATCTTTCTTTTGGCCATTGCCTCATCACCATGGGTTCCCTATTCCTGCTGTTGATTAAAATAAGAAGAAGTGAGCCATATTGATTATCTCTGGTGTAACTCTATTGTCTTCATTGGATTGACACCAGGAATGATTTTGTCTCAGTGTCTTTTATTGATAAAACTCAGAAGCCATCTGAGAATTGCCATTATTTGAAAGTGTCGTTTACAAAATGAAGTCTTAGGCTCACACTACCCCACTGTCAGTAAAAGGTCTAGACTTACTTTTCCTGGTCCACTCATTACATCTGACGGCAGCAGAAATGCAGCCAAGAATTGGAGTGCCTTGGCTGGTGATGCAGCCCATGAGTTGGGCTGGAATATCAGGTTGGGAGTAGGAATTGAGTGGCAAGCTTTTGCAGAATTAGTTGTAAAAAACAAGAAGCAGCTAATCCACAAATCCTGATTGGTTAATCACTGCACCTGCAGAAAAAATTGCACCAGATTTTAATGGCCCAGTATTAGTAATCAGTGGAGTAACTAGCTATTTAACTTTTTGTATAGAAAGACTCCAAAAGGGGAGGGGCAGGAAAAAAGTCCCCCTTCCTCCCCCTCAAAAATATGGTCTTAACCTAACTCTGATGTGTTCTGTGGATCAGTTCTGATGTGACATTAATTCAAATAAAATATATTTTTTAATCCTTTAGGGTTTTGTTTTTAGAAGGTTAGTTTATTCTAGGAGTTTTTAGGCCAAGCCTGCTCTAATAGTGTAGGCCCTAACCCTGCAGTCCTTTTACTTAACCAAATGCCTTTTGAAGAAAGTGGGATCTTTTTCTTAATATAAAGGGACTGCAGGATTGGACTCCCTAGTTAGTAATGTCAGCCCTCATGTGTTGTTAGCACTACTGTATCCATGGCGTGTCAAATTGCCAGAGTCTGACAATGGTGAACATTGCAGATGTAAGAGATTTATCAAATAAATTCGATAGTCTGATGGCTCTGATAACGCCACTCAGACCTCATCCCACTGATAAGTTAGATACTTACGTTTCTCATAGAAGGAACGCAATGAGCTGTACAACCACTGATTCCTATTTGCTACTCGTACACTAACAACTAAGCCGTGTGGTTACTTTTCAGACTGATGGACTATAGAAGAATCAGTTGGAGAAAAAGCAGAATTAAAAACAAATACACTCATGCACACACAAAACTCTAGTGTAAACCTGTGGAAGGACCCAGCAGAAAGCACAAACACAGGGACAGTCAAGAAGGGCCAAGATTTTTTAAAATGAGTGCCTAAATTTTGCTTCCTACATTGATTTTTGTCATTGAATAAATTACTTGAGTTTTCAAAAGTTCTGGGCACCCACTAGCTCCCCCAGTGTAAGCTGACTCAGTACCTAGACTGTACACTCCTTGGGGCAGGGACTGTCTTTTCAGTCTGTTTTTACAGTGCTAAGCACAGTGCAGCCCTGATCATTGACTGGGGCTCTTGAGTGTTACCATAATACAAATAATAAATAGCAGTTCTTATGTTCTTATGTTCAGTTCTCATCACCATTTTACAGGTGGGGACACAAACCCGGTCACACAGTCAGTCATAGTCAGGGCTGGGATTAGAAAATAAATTGAACTCACAGTCTTGTGCTCTAGCCACTAGCCCACACTTCCTTTCTTAGTTTAGCGTCAGTAAACTTAGAATATCAACAACATTAGCCATGACCGTCCCACAAAACATTAGATTTTGTTACCCTATGGCAGATGTGAATGTGCATTACATGTAGTGATTTGCAGGGCATAGGTTCACTCATCATTTCTCATAATTTAGTCTGGACATTCAATGTTCTCATCATAACCAGCTAACTACAAGGGAGCCAGATGCAGTTTCAACGTATTTCTTTTCCTAGGGATCACCTTGCCCTGTGTAGTTCCTGGAGGGTTTGGTGCCCCTGGGCCTCCAGGCATACCAGGACGTCCAGGTATGGAGATTGACTTTTAAATACTCTATGTAATACACTGGCTTATTGTCTGTGATGAGTCTCCCTCCAGTGAGGAGATATCCTGCTGCTTAATCACAGTTAAATAAATTACTCCTGTAGCTCAGGTGGGTGGGGTTTGTGTTTGCTTCCTGGAGGTGCTGGGTTTGATTCCTACTGACAGTTGTGCTGTCTATATATATGTGTGCAGCCCCTATTCATAACTGTGAAAGTCATTGTTAATGAGGGAGAGAACTTTTGCCCTTCCATGCAGCTCCTCCAAACAAAACACTTGTCCCTTTTCAGAGTAGCAGCCGTGTTAGTCTGTATTCGCAAAGAGAAAAGGAGTACTTGTGGCACCTTAGAGACTAACAAATTTATTAGAGCATAAGCTTTCGTGAGCTACAGCTCACTTCATCGGATACATTTGGTGGAAAAAACAGAGGGGAGATTGATATACACACACAGAGAACATGAAACAATGGGTTTATCATACACGCTGTAAGGAGAGTGATCACTTAAGATAAGCCATCACCAGCAGCAGGGTGGGGAAAGGAGGAAAACCTTTCATGGTGACAAGCAAGGTAGGCTATTTCCAGCAGTTAACAAGAATATCTGAGGAACAGTGGGGGGTGGGGTGGGGTGGGGGGGAGAAATAACATGGGGAAATAGTTTTACTTTGTGTAATGACTCATCCATTCCCAGTCTCTATTCAAGCCTAAGTTAATTGTATCCAGTTTGCAAATTAATTCCAATTCAGCAGTCTCTCTTTGGAGTCTGTTTTTGAAGCTTTTTTGTTGAAGGATTTTAGGTCTGTAATCGAGTGACCAGAGAGATGGAAGTGTTCTCCAACTGGTTTTTAAATGTTATAATTCTTGACGTCTGAATTGTGTCCATTCATTCTTTTACGTAGAGACTGTCCAGTTTGACCAATGTACATGGCAGAGGGGCATTGCTGGCACATGATGGCATATATCACATTGGTAGATGTGCAGGTGAACGAGCCTCTGATAGCGTGGCTGCTGTGATTAGGCCCTATGATGGTGTCCCCTGAATAGATATGTGGACAGAGTTGGCAACGGGCTTTGTTGCAAGGATAGGTTCCTGGGTTGGTGGTTCTGTTGTGTGGTATGGGTTGCTGGTGAGTATTTGCTTCAGATTGGGGGGCTGTCTGTAAGCAAGGACTGGTCTGTCTCCCAAGATCTGTGAGAGTGATGGGTCGTCCTTCAGGATAGGTTGTAGATCCTTGATGGTGCGTTGGGGAGGTTTTAGTTGGGGGCTGAAAGTGATGGCTAGTGGCATTCTGTTATTTCCCTTTGTGTTTGTTCAGTTGATGAGATGATCACAGACTTTGGGGCGGCATTGACTAGTTTAAATTAGTACAGTAGTTGGGTGTTTTGTGGTTAGCTTTGCATGAAATATCTAATCCCACTTCACAATAATATGCTTGTGTCTCCCATCCTGAATTGATTTTTTTAATCCTCAGGTCCCAAGGGCAGCCCGGCGTTTCCAGGCATTCCAGGTCAACCTGGATTACGTGGATCCAAAGGACAACCAGGTATTCCAGGATCAATGGGATTGCCAGGAGCACCAGGTAAGAAAGGAGTAAGTTATGGAACTTTAGATTGTCTGTTTAATGTACAATATTTTATCAGTGGGCTCTCAAACCCGTCTCTTCTATTCATGAGCACTCAGACCACTCCCCCATCCTAGTGATGATCGTTGTTATTTTAAAGCCATTGCTACATGGGAAATAATATTGGGAAGTATTGAATGTGTTTTAGCTGACTTTCATATTTTATGAGGAGAGATTAATAAGACTGGGGCTTTTCAGCTTGGAAAAGAGATGACTTCGGGGTGGGGATATGATGGAGGTCTATGAAATCATGACTGTTGTGGAGAAAGTAAATAAGGAAGTGTTCTTTACTCCTTCTCATAACACAAGAACTGGGGGTCACCAAATGAAATTAATAGGCAGCAGGTTTAAAACAAACAAACGGAAGTGTTTCTTCACACAATGCATAGTCAACCTGTGGAACTCTTTGCCAGAGGATGTTGTGAAGGCCAAGACTATAACAGGGTTCAAAAAGAACTAGATAAATTCATGGAGGATTAGGTCCATCAATGGCTATTAGCCAGGATGGGCAGGGATGGTGTCCCTAGCCTCTGTTTGCCAGAAGCTGGGAATGGGTGACGGGGTGGATCACTTAATGATCACCTGTTCTATTCATTCCCTCTGAAGCATCCCTCAGAAGACAGGATACTGGGCTAGATGGACCTTTGGTCTGACCAAGTATGGCTGTTCTTATGTTCTTAATGTGATGTAGCAGCTACGACTAAGGAGAAGAGCCAGCAACCATGTGACCTTTGTTCTATGGAATACAGTTTGGGAACCACTGATTTTTAGTGTAAAATGGGTGTGGCATCTGCATGGCTACCCCAGTCACTTGGCGGTGTGGCTATGAGTGTGATAATCAGCATACAATATTTGAAACGCTTTTTAAATTCTGTGATTTTTGTGATGTTTGTAGTCAAACATACAGAGTAATACGCCATGCAGAACAGCAGAAAAATCACAAGAGAGGATTTTTAAAGTGTGTTTTCCTTCTGTCTGTTTGTCCCTAGGGAGACCTGGCCTAAATGAGGAAATCATTGCAGAGGCATTGCTGACCTAAATTCCCTCTAAGTTGCGCGGCTGCACGCTGCTTATTAAACCCCATGCAGGGGCTCAGGGCTGCAGTGGGGAGAAATGCCTCTTCCCCAGCATGGACCGGCTGTGGTAGGGAGAGGTGCCTTTCCGTGCCGGCCTCAGCATGGACCTGCTGTGGTAGGGAGAGGTGCCTCTCCCCGCCGGCCCCAGCACAGATCTGCCGCGGCTGGGGAAGAGGCACCTTTCCTCCCCCCAGCCCAGGTGCTGCTGCAGGGAGAGAGATCTGGGGGAAGTCCTCTTTCCCTGCTGTAGCCCCTGGGCAGCCTGCACACCAAACCACTCATCCCTGGCCCCACCCCAGAGCTTGCACCCCCCCCTTGCACTCCAATCCTCTGCCGCATCCCTGAGTCCCCCTCCCACATTCTGAACCCCTTGGTCCCACCCCCAGCGCATGAATTTTGTATGTGCACCAATATGATGGTGATGTGTGACACATCACCGTCATATTTGTGCACATAACAAAATTAATTCCGTACATGGGTGGGAAAAATTAGAGTGAACACTTTTGCTGACATGAAAATGCTCAATTGTTTTGTCCTTGCAGCAGTTTAGCAACACTCTTGATGGTGTCCTTTCAGCACTTCCGCACACCATGCTTTCCAGCCTTTGTTGTACCAATGTGTTCTAGGACTCCTGAATTATCTACCCCATCGTGCCAAATGCTCTCCTTGGAAATGCTAGGGCTTTTGGGTGATAGCCACACATGAGGCACTGCAGTGTAGGATAGAGTGAGATGGATTGGGTGAACAAGTGCAGCTGCAACATTTGTGACTTGCCCTTTCTAGTGAGACACCATTTATAGACTCCGATGGTTATAGTCAGACTGTAAGTAATGCCTTAGTTGTAGGCAATACATCCATCTGGTAAAACCAGTACTTGTAAAGCAGTAGAGATCGCTAGTGTGTATGCATTTATAACTTCAAAATGCTCTAAAACCTTCATCTAATTTAAGATGAAAAGAACTTGTTTAGAAAACCAAAGGTTTTCCATTTAGTTTCCCTTCTTTTTGTCCTTTTCCACCCCTTTATTAAACATTCAAAACCAAAAAATATTTCTGTTTTCAAAACTAATTTTTTCTGTATGAAACAAAAAAGTGCATTTGTTAGACATTTTAATTCATATGGATATTGTTTCCCTCCTGCTGTGTATTTTCTGCTGTGTATTATTGGCTGGATTTTTCTTTAAGGCTTTCCTGGGCCTCGTGGAGATCAGGGACCACAAGGGCTTCCAGGACTTGATGGAACAGATGGTTTCCCTGGAAAGATGGGAGCTCCTGGCTTGTCAGGGGCAAAAGGAGCTCCTGGTGAAGTGTTTGGTGCTGAAAGAGGAGCCCTGGGTGAGCGTGGCAGACCTGGATTCCCAGGAGATAAAGGGCTTGCTGGAGAACCTGGATTTCCTGGACAGAAGGGTGAGCATCCTTGCTGCTGTTTTTTGGAATCTGGAGCTGTTTATCTTTCAAAAAAAAATGTTACTTTCTAGTATCTTTTTGAGGCTAGTTCATCAGTTCCTCTGAGCTGTTTGTAGTTCCATATTTACTAAGTTTCCCTGAGCATCTAGTGTAATTCTGAAATGATTTATACAAGTTTTAAAAGCAGGTAACTTTATTCTCACCTGTGAAGTAACATCCCACCTCTCACTCTCAGGTGTTGATGGAAGGCCTGGCTCACCGGGTTTTAAAGGCGAACGGGGTAATCCAGGGCTCCCAGGTATTGATGGATTACGAGGACCTCCTGGTCCTGGAGGTCCATTTGGCATTAAAGGAGAACCAGGTCCCAGGGGAGCAGTTGGCTTCTCAGGATCACCAGGTATGTAGTGTCTCCGATGAGGCTGAGTGGCTTAACCAAACTCCAGGATGTTAATAAGATTTTAGAATAGATTTGCTATTTGCTAGGAGTTAACCCGGGGTTGCTACCCAGTGGGGCTGGATGTGTGTATCTGATCACAGAATTTGGGCCTCGGGGATAGATTCCTCGCAGCCAGAAATGGTGTTGTTGTGCTATAAGCCATCAGAGGAGAAGATAGAATGAAGTATCTTAAACATACCAGTTTTTAAATTACTTTGTTATTGCATATTTGCTGGATGAATGATGAATCTCGATGTTCATGCTTTAATTTCAAATACATAACAAATTGTTAGAAAAGTGACCCTTGTCAGAAGGCAAAATCCTATTAACTTGGATGGGCTGAAAATTGCTTGGCTTCTTCGCACAACTATATATACTTCTTCATCCCCTGAGACAATGGAAGACCATCTTGATTCCCCTTCCTTCATGGGCCCAAGGGACTCTGAGTAGAGCAGTGGCTTTTGAGTTGCGCTATACAGGGTCTTTCCTGGTAGCACTATATGTAACATTATGACAATCAAGCAAAGGAGAGATCAGATGTTTAGCAGAAAATAATGGTCTGTGAGAACATCTGTCTCTTACACAGTGGTTTGCAGAATGACAAAGCTGGAGAACTATTTGAGGAGAGAAATAAACTAAAGTTATACCCCAAATAAAAAAAAGTAACAGGAGCCAAAAAAATGCCACAATGGCAAACAGAGTAAAAGAGATGGTTAGAAGCAAAAAGACATCCTTTAAAAATTAAAAGTCAAATTCTACTGAGGAAAATAGAAAAGAGTATAAACTCTCTGGTAAGTCAAATGTAAAAGTATAATTAGACAGTCCAGAGAAGACTTGGAAGAGCAAATAGCAAAAGACACAAAAACTAACAGGATATCAGAATATCAGAACATCAGAACTAAGTATATCAGAAGCAGGATGCCTGCCAAACAATCAGTAGACAATCAAGGTGCTAAAGGAGCATGTAAGAAAGAAGAAGCTATATGAATTCTTTTGCATAGGTCTTCACTGCAGAGGATGTGAGGGAAATCCTCACACCTGAGCCATTCTTTTTAGTTGAAAGATCTGAAGAACTGTATCAGACTGAGGCGTCAGTAGAGGCGGTTTTGGAACAAATTGATCAGTTTAACTGTAATAAGTCACCCAGATCAGATGGTATTTATCCAAGAGTTCTGAAGGAACTCAAATACGAAATTGCAGAACTACTAACTGTGGTACGTAACCTATCGTGTAAATCAGCCTCTGTACCAGATGACTAGAGGATAGCTAATGCAATGCCTGTTTTTAAAAAAGTCTCTGTAGGTCACCCAGGCAATTACAGGCCATTAAGCCTAACTTCAGTACCAGACAAATTGATTAAAACTATAGTAAAAAACAGAATTACCAGACACATAGATGAACACAATATGTTGAGGAAGAGTGAACACGACTTTTGTAAAGGGAAATCATGCCTTACCAATGTATTAGAATTTTTTTAGGGTGTCAGAGAGCATGAGAACAAGGGTGATCCAGTGGATATATTTCAGAATAGCAGCCGTGTTAGTCTGTATTCGCAAAAAGAAAAGGAGTACTTGTGGCATCTTAGAGACTAACAAATTTATCTGAGCATAAGCTTTTGTGAGCTACAGCTCACTTCTTCCCAAAAGCCTTTGACAGATCCCTTACCAAAGGCTCCTAAGAAAAGTAAGCAGTCATGGGATAAGAGGGAAGTTCCTTTCATGTATCAGTAACTGGTTAAAAGATAGGAAACAAAGGCTAGGGATAAATTCATCAGTTTTCACAGTGAAAAGTGGTAAGTAGCAGGATCCCTAAGGATCTGTGCTGGGACCTGTGCTGTATAATATATTCATAAATGATCTGGAAAAGGGGTAAACGGTAAGGTGTCAAAATTTGCAGATGATACAAAATTGATCAAGATAGTTAAAAGCTGACTGTGAAGAGTTACAAAGGGATCTCACAAAACTTGGGTGACTGGGCAACAAAATGGCACGTGAAATTCAGTGTTGTTAAGTGCAAAGTAATGGATAATGGAAAATATAATCCCAACTATACATACAAAATGGCAGGTTTCAGAGTAGCAGCCGTGTTAGTCTGTATTGACAAAAAGAACAGGAGTGCCAAATGGTGGGATCTAAATTAGCTGCTACCACTCAAGTCATTGTGGAGAGTTCTCTGAAAATAACTGCTGAGTGTTCAGTGGCAGTCAAAACAACTAACAGAATGTTAGGAACCATTAGGAAAGATGATAAAACAGAAAATATAATAATGCCACTATATAAATCCATGGTATCCCCACACCTGGAATCCTGTGCGCAGTTTAGGTTGCCCTATCTCAAAAATAATGTATTAGAATTGGAAAAAGTGCAGAGGGCAACAAAAATGATTAGGGGCATGGAACAGCTTCCAAATGAGTAGAGATTAAAAAGACTGGAACTGTTAATTTTAGAAAAGAGACTACCAAAGGCAGAGTGTGGTAGAGGTCTATGAAAGCCTGCCTGGTGTGGAGAAAGTGAATAGGGAATTGTTACTTACCCTTTCACATAACACAAGAACTAGGGGTCACCCAAAGAAATGAATAGGCAGCAGGTTTAAAACAAAAGGATGTACTTCTTCACACAACACAGTCAACCTCTGCAACTCGTTGCCAGGGGAGGATGTGAAGGCCAAAAGTATAACTGGCTTTAAAAGAGAATTAGATCTGTTCAGGGAGGATAGGCCTGAAGCATCTGACAACTGGCCACTGTCAGAAGACAGGATACTAGGCTAGATGGACCCTTGTATGCCCATTCTTGTGTTCTTAAATACTAATCTCAGAGTTGCCTCTGAGATTAGCATTATAAAGTGGACACCAAAAAGTATTGTTTTTTAAGTTGGAGGAAGCTTTTTCTTCTGTATAGTTTTATATTCTTGGTAGTTTGTATGATGACTCCCCTGCCTTTAATTAATTTTTTAAACCCACTAATTGGTGGATGATAAACTTTAAGGGACTAAGGTTTTGCTGCAGTATTCTTTCTGAGTCATTAATTTCTTTAGTGCCCTTGTGCTTTCTGTTCACATATTTCTATTTTTCCTTCACCATTTTTCTATTCTGTTTACCATCAACTCTCCATTTCTGACGTCATACTGTTTGGTTATGTGTTCTTCACATAGGCTGTCAAGGTGAGAAAATCCACTGTAGCATAAAAGGTCATGAACTAACTACCTAGTTTTTAATGCTACAAGAATTGCTTGACTATAGGTTGCACCCCTTATTTTAACCGTACCAGAGAACAAAGAACCATTGCACCGAGTATGCTCAGATGGTCACAAAGAACAAAGCCCATGAGGAAAAGTCTTTAATATTCTTGGACTTCAAGCACGCATTGTCTTTCTCTTCTTTAATTAAGCAGCTATTGCATTTTATGTTTAAAAAAACAGGTTATACCTTTAAATGCTAAAATCCAGGGTACTACAAAGCTCGCCCATCTGATATTTGTGCTTTATGTGCCATTTCTCAGAAGCTACCTGATTTTTTTTCTTTTTAACATTGTAGCTGAGCATTCCCTTTTTCAATGGTTTAAGCCTTTACCTTGTTTGTTTTTTTCTGAAGTAAAAACAGCCAGAAACATTCTGACATCGGTAGAGACTAAATTGTGCACAAATGTTTCAACAACGTTAATCCTGGAGATGCTTTTATCGTAACACATTCAGCAGCCCATTCCTTTAATTACTAACTGATCTAACTTTTATGAAGTAACACCTTAATAGCAGAAAGAACAGGCCACTCTTCAGTTGACCCCTTTGATTGACCCAGATGATGTGGTAGGGACTGGAAGTTAGTATTATTGATGCTCCTTATCCCATGTCTGGTTTTCTGCCTTGAAATTAAAAGGTGAGACCTGCTGCTGCTCTGCACTTTAATGGCTGATAAAGTGGGGGAGGAGAATAATTCAAAAAGTCTCCCTGTTGCTACTTTTGAAGTGACGTAGGCAGGTCTCTTCTTGCTGGATGACTAATGTTTTTGACTATCTAAACACTCTGCCTGCTAGAAGGCTGCATGTGCCATCATTTTGAGGTCCAGCTCTCATATTAAAAGCAATGCTACATTTAAAGAACATGCAGAACAGTTCACCAAATTGTCCAGAAGCTTATATGACAAAAGCTATTGAGTTTGCTTGTATTGATTCAGGACTTCCTGGAGTCAAAGGACCAACTGGTGATGCTGGTCCATCAGGCCCTGCTGGTATGAAAGGCTTCCCAGGTCTAGAAGGTTTTCCAGGACCACCTGGGGACAGAGGATTCCCAGGGACACCTGGGCCTTTGGGTAGAGATGGACGTCCAGGTTTCTTTGGAGCAAAAGGTAAGTGTATAAATTAGGAAATGGTCATACGGGGCTGGATTCAGATGCACAGCTAAAGTAACACGAATGTTGGAAGAGATGGAAAGTTACTTGTTGGAAGAGATGGAAAGTTACAGGGAACCTGTGTTCAGATGCATTCATTTCACTGCTAGATTGCTGATGTGACTGCAGATTGGGTTACTAATTAAAAGTTGCATTGGACCCTGCCAAAGGATATATCAGTTCAGTTCCTAGGGTCCACCACACAGAAACCACTATCCAAGTTGGTGTCATTGTTAGCAAAGGGCGTCTATAATAGCATTTAATATTCACATTGAAGAAGTTAACCCTTCTGAAGTGATTTTTTTTAACATGTAACTGAGGTAAGTTGATACAACAGAAATATCAGAAGTAGATAATGGAGAAATGATTTCAGGAATACTAATGTGTTGCATGTGGTATCACCATTTTTCTTGAAAGATAAAAATTATTTAAGTGCCACTCACCCAGTACTTTTTTTTAATCTGATCACAGCCTAATGGGAGAGTGGCAAGTTCTTGACTGTCTCTGTCATTCTCTCTGAGGAGACAGGTGACCCCTTGGTGGGGAAGACAGAGCTACATTGGGATGGATGTGGTGAGATTTGCACTCACTCAGTAGGGAGCAGTGTCTTAGGTGAGCAGTCAGACATTTTAATTCCATATGGGAGCCCCAGTTCTGGCCAAAAGATGATCCTTAGTCCATAGGGATAGGTAGAGAATCAGATAAGTCAGTGTGGGATTGTGAGTGGGGGAAATTATAGGTGGTGAGAGAACGAAGAGTTTGGGAAACGTCATACGGAAGAGAAAACGAAGCACAAACTGGCAGGGAAGTAAAACTTAAAACAGCCATTTAGAGCCGACACTGCTATAGGTTCTTCTTCGAGTGATTGCTCATGTCTATTCCACAATAGGTGTGCATGCTCACCATGTTCACCAGTGCCGGAAGTTTTTCCCCAGCAGTACCCGTAGAGGTGGAGTGCACAGCTCCCCTTATACCGTGCCAGGCAGGCACCACTCCAGGGGTTGTGGGGGGGGCACTCCCCCTCTACAGGTACTGCTAGGGAAAAACTTCTGGCACCCTCAGTTCCTTCTTGCTACCAGTGAAGGTGCGACAGAACTACTCTGTTCCAGCTTTGCTGTAGCTCGATCCCCAGTTCTGTTCGTTTATTCAGTGTTAGTACCTGTAGTTAGTTAGCTGTTTAGTTAGATTAGTCAGTCAGCAAGCCCAGGCCAGGGCATGCCCTGCGCCCTGGGGTTTAAGTCGTGCGGCTCTTGTAGGTGTTCTATGCCGAGAAATGACCTCACGCTGACTGTTTGCGCTGTTTGGGAGAAACCCATATCAGTGAAAGGTGCAAGATTTGCAAGTTGTTTAAGTCTCGGACCAAAAGAAAAAGGGACATTAGGCCCCAGCCCATCCTGATGGAGTTGGCGCTGATCCCGACTCCGGCACCCCTCACATGAGGCTCTGCTTGAGCAGGAGGTGGGGCACCTCCTAGGACTAGGAGCAGCAGAGGCGTTCATGGGCAAGGGGTACTACTCCCGATACTTCCTTATCCCGAAGGCCAAAGGGGGGCTCAGACCCATCCTGGACCTGCAAGGTCTGAACCAGAACATGGTAAAACTCAAGTTCCGCATTGTTTCCCTGCTTCCATCACCCTCCCTGGATCCCCGGGACTGGTATGCTGCCCTCGATCTGCAAGACATGTACTTCCACATCTACATATTTGAGGGGCACAGGCACGTCCTCCGTTTCGTGGTGGGACAGAATCACTACCAATTCACTGTCCTCCCGTTTGGTCTGTCCACTGCCCCCAGGATATTTACAAAATGCATGACGGTGGTAGCGGCCTACCTCAGACGGCGCGGGGGGGTCCAGATTTTTCCCTCTCTGGATGATTGGCTGGTCAAGGGCACCTGCCGGTCACAAGTGAGGGATCACATGGCACTCCTGCTGTTCACATGGACCGCCTTGGTAAACAGCACCAAATCCACGTTAAATCCACCAAATCCACCAAAGCTCCTGTTAGTAAACAGCACCAAATCCACGTAAGTCCTGGTCCAACGCACAGAGTTTATCGGGGCGCTCCTGGACGCAGCGTCGGCCATAGCCTCTCTCCTGCCAGACAGATTTGAGACCCTGAAAGGTCTCATTGACTCGGTTTCAAAGTTCCTGGTGAAAACAGCCAGGGTTTGCCTGCAGCTCTTGGGTCACATGTCGGCGTGCACATACGTGGTTCATCACGTCAGACTCAGGATGAGGCCCCTCCAGTTCTGGTTGGCCTCCAAGTTCTCCCAGGCCATGGACAGGATGGACAAGGTCCTCACCATGCCGGATTCTGTGATCACCTCCCTATAATGGTGGTCCGCCCCACACAACATGCTCCAAGGGGTCCCGTTCAGGGACAGGGCTCCATCATTGCCGCTGGTGTCCGACGCATCGGACCTCGGTTGGGGGGCCCATGTGGGGGACTTTCAGACCCAAGACCTGTGGTCGGCCCAAGACCTGACCCTACATATAAACGTCAAGAACTCAGGGCAGTGCGGCTGGCATGTATGGCCTTCTGCTTGCACCTGGAGGGCAAGGTAGTCAGGGTCCTCTCAGACAACACGGCCTCGATGTTCTATATCAACAGGCAAGGCGGGGCCCGATCCTCTACCCTGTGCCATGAAGCCCTCAGGCTGTGGGACTTCTGTGTAGCCCATGACATCCACCTGAAGGCCTTCCACCTACTGGGCTCCTGGAACAAGAGAGCAGATCGCTTGAGCAGGGACTTTTCCTCGCAACACGAGTGGTCCCACCATCTGGAAGTGGCCCCCACCTTTGGAAGAGCTGGTGGAACTCCCAAGGTGGACCTATTCATGACTCGGGAGAACCGGCGATGTCTCCGGTTCTGCTCCAGGGGGGCCTGGGGAGGGGCGCTATCTCTGATGCCTTTATCCTGTCCTGGTCAGGCCGGCTTCTCTACGCCTTCTCCCTGTTCCCTCTAATCAGCAAGGTCCTGGAGAATATAAAGATGGACAAGGCCCGGGTCCTCCTGATGGCCCAGGCAACATTGGTATAGGACCCCCATGGGCCTGGCGGTAGCTCTGCTGTGGCTGTTGCCACTCCACCCGCTCTCTCAGGACCAGGGCCGCCTCCTCCATCCCAACCTAGCAGCACTTCACCTTACAGCCTGGCTGCTCAGTGGTTAGGTGAAAAGGAGAGGATGTGCTCAGAACAGGTTCAGCGCATCCTCGAAAGTAGACGGCCCTCCACTCACCACTCTTATTTGGCGAAGTGGTCCCATTTTTCTAGATGGTCGGCGGACCACGGTGTCTCTCCACTGACCGCCCCAATCCAGCTTATTCTTGATTACCTCCTCCACCTGAGAGCCTAGGGCCTGGCACCTTCATCAGTCAAGGTGCACCTGGCAGCCATATTGGCCTTCCATCCGCCAGTGCAGGGACACACAGTATTTTCCCATGCTATGACTGGCCATTGGACCATCTTTTCCCATATTCTCCCATGATGGGACCTGAACCTGGGGTTGACTTGTCTCACGGGGCCCCCTTTTGAACTACTGGTCATGTGCTCCTGGTCATACCTCTCATAGAAGGTGGCCTTCCTGGTTGCAATCACATCAGCCAGGTGAGTCTCGATGCTCAGGGCCCTGACCTTTGAGCCGCCGTACATGGTTTTTCATAAAGATAAGGTCCAGCTCCGTCCACACCCTGTATTCCTCCCAAAGGTGGTCTCCGCTTACCACATGGGTCAGGACATTTTTCTACCGGTCCTCTGCCCCAAGCGTCCAGTGGGGAGCGCCATCTCCACACACTCAATGTGCAACGGGCTCTGGCTTTCTACCTCAAGTGGACCAAGCTGTTCAGAAAGTCCTCGCAACTGTTTGTCGCCTCAGCTGAGCGTGCGAGGGGCCAGCCGATTTCCACTCAGCAGCTTTCCAATTGGATCACCTCGTGCATCCGTACCTGTTATGAGCTGGCAGGGGTTCCCCACCACTCACTGTGAGGGCACATTCGACTTGGGTGCAGGCCTCGTCGGCTGCCTTCGTGGCCCACGTCCCCATTCAGGACATCTGTAGGGCCACCATGTGGTCTTCAGTTCACACGTTCTCCTCGCACTATGCGATCGTCTCCCAAATCAGGGATGACGGCAGGTTCAGCAGGGCTGTCCTCTGTCCTGGGAACTTGTGAACTCCTACCCACCTCCAACAGATATAGCTTGGAATCACCCATTGTGGAATTCACAATGAGCAATCACTCGAAGAAGAAAAGACAGTTACCTTTTCCGTAACTGGTGTTCTTTGAGATGTGTTGCTCATGTCTATTCCACATCCCACCCTCCGTCCCCTCTGTCAGAGTTGTCTGGCAAGAAGGAACTGAGGGTGAGGGGAGTGCGCAGCTCCCCTTATACCGCACCAGGAAGGCGACACTCCAGGGGCCAGGGGGGCACTCCCCACTATGGGTACTGCTAGGGGAAAAACTTCCGGCACCAGTGCCCATGGCGAGCACGGACACCTATCGTGGAATAGACATGAGCAACACATCTCGAAGAACACCAGTTACAAAAAAGGTAACTGTCTTTTATTTTACAAGGATAGTCAGTCGTGATTTGAAAGCACACGCTGCTCCAGTTGGGTCAGTTGGTATTGTGTGCTCTAGTGGAAACAGGAATAGACCCTTGATGGTGAACTAGAAGCTAGTGAGTAAGTGGTGGTGAATAGAGGCTTACTACAGCAATGGAGACGTCTAGCAGATCCCTCCTACGTTTGTGCTCTAAGATTTTTGACTGCCTGGGTTTGTGCAATAGGCCGTACCTGCCCTGCTCCCAGTTTCCACTTCTATTTGTATGAAAAATACTTGTAAAGACTGAATTTCTCGCTTTGTTTTACAACTTCTTTCCAAATAGGTGAAAAGGGTCCTCCCGGGTTGATTGGCTTTCCTGGCATGCCAGGCCTGCCTGGTATCCCTGGGGTGAGTGGGCTGAAAGGAATTTCCGGGTCAGCTGGAAGGGAAGGAAATATTGGATATTCTGGACCCACTGGTCTAAAAGGTGAGCGCTGAAAAACAAATGTGACTAAATTACTGGGTTGCTTCAGCAAGGGGCCCAAGTAGGGTGACCAGTTATCCCGATGTTATTGGGACCATCCTGATATTAGGGGTTTTGTCTTATATAGGACCCTATTACTGCCCACCCATCGTCCTGATTTTTCACTGATCACCCTAGGCCTAAGAGCAGCAAGGGAGGAGAGCTGCTTCCGTTTTTTGATTGCCAGTTTATTATCTATTCGGGGTGTAAAGTAGCTGTAGCCTGGTTTTAAAAGGTGCTGAGTACAGCTCAAATGGCTTCAGTGGGCATCACAGGTGGTCCGCAGCTCTGAAATCCAGGCCTCTTGAGTTTAAACACTCCCCTTTTAAGAGACCCTTCTCTCGTACAGCTTAATTCTCTTACATCTTCAGGTGACAGGGGTGATCGAGGTCCCCCTGGACTCCCAGTTCTTAGGCCTCCAGAATTGGCATTGGCATTCAAGGGAGACAAAGGTGATCTTGGGTCAGCTGGACTGAGAGGATTCCCTGGACCTAGAGGTATTTATCAGCATTAGAATACGTTCCAAATGAAAGTTGCCACCACTAACCACCCAATAATTCTGATTGCTCTGGGCAGAGGATGTTCTGTCCATTTAGCAGCCTGCAGTATTGTTACTTTCAGATTCTACAAAGATTTTCTACACAGCCACTCTGAATTTGAATTAAGAGTTGCTCTTCAAAGCTGTGCTTCTTTATTGCAGAAATAATGAAATCGCCTCCTCTTCTTTGCAGGGAGCATTGAAGAATAAGCTTCTTGACTGGGCTGAATGTCTTTATGATGAAGTGGCAAAAAATTTTTCTTTTCTGTATGCATTTAGGTGATAAAGGATTCCCTGGACCCCGTGGACAACCTGGTCTTCCTGGTCCACGAGGATCGCCAGCCACAGATAGAGGACTTCCTGGTGATGCAGGGTTCCCAGGCCTGCCTGGACCACCCGGCTTGCCAGGACAGAAAGGACAGCCTGGAATCATAGGATTACCTGGATTTCCAGGAGAAAGTGTAAATATGCATCTTCCATTCTGAGTGCATTTAGAAAAATTCCACATACTGTATCAGAACAACAGAGGCTGGCAGTACTTTTGCCTACCACACCACCTCATCGATAAAATCAGCTCTCCTCTGGTAATAGCTGGCACTGATAAATGAAAAACAGAATTTTCTTTTTTCCCCAGACAGATTGGGGTGCAATTCACTGCTATCAGCATAACCCAGGCTGCAGGCAGTAGGCATGAGGATAATCATATATTTTTTTTTCCAGGGTTCAGAGGGTATCTCAGGAGCACCAGGGTTCCCAGGGACTGTTGGTTTCCCTGGTCCAAAGGGTAAGAAATTGATTTCCAGTCCCCAGGCCTTTTCCAGAGTGTGACCCAGCAAAAGAGAGTGGGTGAGAGACTGTTAGGAGAAAAGTTGCCAGTTTTTGATTTGCTTGGATGTAAATATTCTGAGCAGCTCTCATGCAAATAAGGGACGTCCCTTAAAATACTGGATGGATGACTGGACGAGTCAGTGGTTACCAGAAATCTTCTGAGGTAAATCCGCTAGAAATCTGCTCTGTGTATTCCTCCCTCTGTTGTTATTTAAATGCATTTAGTTCACTGAGAATCACAATGCAGACAGGCGAGGTGATTTTCAACTGTCCCCTGCTCTGGTTGTTTTAACAGAGTTGTACATGTTAAGAGATGCAGTCAGGAAACTTTTTGCAGTGGACCATAAAGCAATGAACAATGCCACATACTCTTGTGTGCCAGTAGATGGTGCTCTTTGTTTTAACTACCTACCTAAATATGCAGATAGGCTGGGATTTTCAAAGGAATTAGGATCCCAACTCCCATTGGAATTTAGTGGGAATTTGATGCTTAAATAGCAAACACACCTTTGAACCTTCTGTCCATAGCACAATATCAGAGACATCCAGAGATCTAGAAAATAATCCTGTATCAATCGTATAAATAAATAGAAGCTGTGAAGTTAGAAGCTAGGAGAAAAGCTAGGTGTTACCAGTGATCTAATATATGGCTTATTGGATCATTGCATAGCTCTGCATCTAAAGCTGATGCAAATATTGTTAAAAGGATTTATTTTACCCCAGGCAAGTAATTTGTTTTGCCTTTGTTGAGTCCGTGGATTTGAACTGTAGCAAAGGTGTATTTTCAAGAGAAAGGGTAGTAAGCAACATGTAAAAGCTACAATTCAGGAGTGAATGGGTTAATTACAGAATGGTCTACAAGTACAATCAAATCCGGAGAGCAAAATTTCCCTTTCTTGACTTCTACCAGGTGATCCGGGGGAATCACTTGGAATTTCTGGTGGGTTAGGAGATAAAGGAGAACAAGGAGACCGTGGATTCCCAGGTAAAGTAACCCTTGATGGTTATGAATTTCTGGAATGAAAGCTTCAGGATTTATCCTGGGGCATTGCTACACAGGCCTGTGATTTTACTATCTGAAAACACTTATTGAGTCTTCTCGTGCAGATGAGAGATGTGGGGACTAGAAGCTGGCCCATGCCTGAGCCTGAAAAATACTAAATGCTCCAAAACCAGCCAAAATCCTAATCTCAATCCCAACCCTCAGGTTCCACCAACTTCTCATATTCTGTAGGTTCCAGAGCACCCAGACTCTGGCACCCTGATAGCATTGTCCAGACCCCTGTTCAGTGGCCTTTGATGCAGCAGCATCAGGAAATGCATATACTTCTCATTTTCTTCAGGCCTTTCTCTAGTATAGCTTCTCCGCCAGATTAGAGAGAAGAAGCAGTGTAGCCTTATGGTTAGAGAAGTGGACAGAAAGTCACCTTTCCTGCTGACTTACCATATGAGTTTGGGCAAGTTATTGAAATATATCATAGCACCTCTTCTAAAAGGATCTCAACCAAAGTGCAGTACAGAGCGTTGAGATAAAGTCCTCAATGCAAACAAAGTAGCTGTTATGCCACTAAGATTTGGTGTAACCTAAGACTATTAACTGGATCAACTGAAAGTGGGAATGATGCTGGGACACTTTTTTATTTTTTAAAAAAAAGAAAAGCCATGGGATCATTAACTTCCACCTGCACAGTTTCTAGGGATGGGCAGAAATTGATAGTGATTAGATGTCTCATCTGAAATGCAGCACCTACCTAGCATTGGACACCAGTGATAGCAAAGTCTTGTTATGAAGTTAGAATTTATAGAGCCTGATTTTCGGAAGTTCTGAGCACAAACAGTTAAAATGAGTCTCTATAACTTTCTGATCCAGTGGAGAGAGAGTTACCCACTGAGCCATAGTGACACAGAAATTACTGTGACTTCTTGATAGTAGAAAGGACCTTCCTGTCTCTCTCTCCCATTTTTATTTTTTGTATTCATAGTACTTGGCAGTGACTTGTGATTGGTTGCAAATGTTCTTTCTGGCCAGTAGCCTGATCCAGAGGATATTGCTGCTCATCCCTTGACCTCACAAAAGATATTGGGAGATTATAACAGCAATATCTTATAGTCTACTCCAATGGCCATAACATTGCAAAGCAGAATTGTTAGTTCATGCCCAACCCTTAGATAACAGATACATGATGATATGGTCTGTGGTCTTTTATATGGTCTAACATGATTTTCGCTCTTATCATTTAAGGTGAGAGAGGAAAAGATGGGCCAAAGGGTGAACCAGGATACCCAGGAAGCACTGGCCTGGATGGGCCTAAAGGTGTCCCAGGTGACCTTGGCCAAGAAGGACCACCAGGTATGGCAGCGAGCATAGCATCTAACCAGTGAGGTTTGTGGATGGCCAAAGATATAGTTTTGTTGTTTTAGTTTTTGTTCTTATGTTGCTTGTGATAGGGCTGCCTCATCTTAATAGAGAAATAAACAAAAAAGACCTTTTGTAACAGACACACTGTCATCTGGCACTCTGTATTTTTCTCTGTTCTTGGTCTGAAAGGTGGGACCACATTCTGTAGTGATAAACCTAGAGGCAGATCCTGCATTGTAACGCCTGTGTAACATAGCACGGAAGATATAGCCAAAGGGAAAGGGGAGGAGGAGAGCTGAGTTTTAGCCAGCTTTGCACCTCCTGGATCCTGTGCAGTTTCTGGGGTTCGAATGATCCCTAGTATGAGTTACAGATGGTAATTTACAGCAGGCTCTCCGTGGCTGGTTCTCCAGCCATTGTCATGATTAACGATGTATATAGTCAATGTATATATCTGTGAATTATTTACCCAAGTCTATAATCTGGGCAGATGATGAAAAACACATTTGTTGAATAATTAATATGGGAAAAAATAGTGAAATTAATCAGATAAATTGTTTGATAAATATTCTACAGCTGTTGTTGTGATGATATGTGATAATAGAGAGTGTGCGTTTTGGGGTTGCTTTGTCTAGGTAGCAGTTTGCTCATCCACCACTTCTACTTTACATTGCCATGAGAGGGTGAAAGACTGCAAATTGTAAAACAGAGTTGTCCAATGCTTACTCTCAACAGTGCTGGTACATGCGTGAAAGTCCATTCCTTGTCATTTTGTCACTTCTTTTCAGGACTCCCTGGAATTGCTGGGTTGCGAGGAAATGCAGGTCTCCCGGGTTCTCCAGGGCAGCCTGGACCTGTAGGATTCATCGGACTCCCTGGGATAGCAGGGCCAAAAGGTGCATCTTTCTTTAACTTTCCAACTGGGGAAAAAGTCAAATCAAGAAACTAGTGTATTGGGTGCGCAGGATATAGCAGACAGCACAGTTGTAGTCTACTGTGCTTGGGCTGGTGTGCATTAGTAACTGCAGCTCATTTCTTAGTGGTGTTAATGTTGGCTCCAGTTGTTCAAAACCATAAGAATGTCTGAAAAGGGAGAGGCTCTGATCTGATTTTTGAGGTTTGGGTCATTAGTAGGGTTTTGTTGCAGGTAAAACTATAAAAGTAAGTGACTATGGGAAAAGCTCTTCATCTTGCATTAATGGGAGGTGTCTAGAGGAAAATCTTACTTGCGTTGATCTCCAGAAGCACTAAACGCATGCACAGTCTCCTTGTTTTGTATATTTCCTTCAGATTAGCTGCTTCTTATATGCTACAAGCTATTGACTGTCCAATCAAGTTTCTATAATGTCTCCTCAGGATTCCCTGGATTTCCTGGTTTAAATGGTCTGAATGGCTTGCCAGGCACAAAAGGGTCACCTGGAACACCAGGTAAAAAAATTGCCGCTGTGGTATATTTAAAGGGGTGGGATTTGAGTGACGACGTAGTTTGTCACAAAATGGCTCCATTTTAGTCATGTTCTGGATTTAACAGAAATAACAAGGAATCCACATTGTGCATCTTGCATCAGTATTCTTACTAAATGTGTGAGACCAAATTCTGCTTCAATAATGAGGCATTAGCACTGAATTCAATGGGGTTTCACACATGAAAACGAGAGCAGAATGTTTTCTGCAGGTGCCATTGGGGTTGTAAGTCCTGCCTCAACACCTGAACCAGCCTGTAAACGCTAGGAAGTTAATTTGATGAAAGTATAGGCCTGTTCTCTCCCTCATTTTCGTTACTCTGATTTCACCCGGACGACATTTGGATGTTTGGTTAGGTTTTGTCTTAAAGATGACAAGCTGCCACATAGATGTCAATTACACTGGGCCTGTGCTTGTAGCCCTTGTTCATGAGAGTAGTGTCACTGAAGTCTGTGGGCTTCCTCACATGAGTAAGAGCACCAGGTCTTTAGGCTGCATTTAGGAATGTTCTGCTGGATTTTCATATTTTGATGGTAATATGAAAAATAGTTCTTTTTTTTTTCTCAACAATGTTTTGACAAATTCAAAGAGGTGTGGAAAGACATTTGGGGAGAGAAGCATATCTAGTCAGAATCATCCTCCAAGTCTGAACATTTTAAAAATGATCACAAATGTCAGATTTCTTAACTTTAAATTGTAACTGGATAAATGAAAGAAGCACAGCCATTACTGGACATAAACAGTATTAAGACTGAACATAAAATTTCTAGTTTGTAAACATCTCTCTAGTGCTCTCCATGTTTCCCTGTTTTCAAAGTCTTTATTTTTGGGAAATAAAGACAATTGCCATATTTTCTGAAGCACTCAAATGATTTGCATTTGTTTTCTGATTCTCATGTCTGTGAGAATGGAAAGACTATATAATATTGGCTCTTGCCAAGCACACCATGGGAAGCATCTCCCAGAGCCCTGCCTGTATCCTGCAGCACCTCATGCTTCACTCCAAATCTTCTTGAGCAGTGGATGTTGATTGATCCCTCCATCTTGGAGTCTGAAATCCTTTGGACAGTGGGTTCAACTCTGTATTGTGTCTCCTGAGAGGAACGGCACAGAAGACACAATCCAGGGGGATGGGAGGCAAAATTGACTTTCCCAAGCTTGTCTTTGGGCTTCACTAGAACCCAGAATCCTTGTTGCACCAAGCACTATGAGCACATCCTTACACCGGGGCTCATGAAAGGAGTAGCATAGGGCTATGCTGTTCTTAGGCTGGGAGAATTCTTCCCCAGCCACTTGGGTCTTATTTACATCCACTGTGCACCACCAGAGCAGCATATAAGGGACTGGAGTTGGGACCAGATTCGGCCCCGTGATTTCTCCGAACTCCAGGCAGCAGAGGGGTGAATGGCTAACGCTGTATATTGACTGAACATGCAAACGAACTTACATCAAGCAGTTTTAAAAGGCTCCTCTGTCCCCTTTAAACATGTTTGATTAGGTCTGAGTGAAGCTGGACTGAATGGCCCTGCAGGGCTTCCAGGTCCTAAGGGTGAAGAAGGTTCCCCAGGCATTGCCCTAGGATCCCCAGGACTCCCTGGGCAGAAAGGATCATCAGGAGACATGGGTAAATAATAGCGACTGTGGAAGCAGATGAATTGTATTGACTAATCGAATGTATCTAGACTTGGGACAGCAGGGAGTAGTATATTTAGGATCAGTGTAGTTTAATAATGGAAATTCACAGTCATAAAGATGTGAAGGGGCCATTGATTTGTTGATTTGTAAACACAAAGTAAAGGTATGGCATGGTCTAATGTATGACAAATGATTGAGTGCATAATTTGTACTAGCTTTTTATAGCTCTCTCGTGGTGCTAATGAGAAAGGGGGTTTGTTTCTTCCCTGTAGGTGGAGGGGGTATTGTTTGGGATAACATCCTGTATCCATATTGATGTTACACTGTCCACGTGGATCATCCCTGATGATCACAATAGGGATGCAGGCATTGCCTGGTTTTTTTCAATATTCATCTGTAATTCTAGGTCCTCCAGGTACCTTGGGTCTGCCTGGTTTACCAGGGCCTCCTGGCATCTCTCTTCCTTCAAATATACCTGGGAGACGTGGTGATCCTGGCCGTCCTGGAGTGGATGGGAATCCAGGTATGGAGATGAGAGCCTCCCTAGTGTAGCTGTAACTGTGGAAATAGCAAGATTGACTGCCATTCATATATACATTTCCTGTGAACAGCTGAGAAGGGGAAATTGGATTTTATGAGCAGTCAGTCAATCTAATCTGGTGTTTTAGAGGAGGGATTGGGAATCAAGAGGTCTGGGTTCTCTGTTCTTTGCTCTGCCACTGACCTGGAGTAAATGGTTTTATTGCTCTATGCCTCAGTTTCCCCTGATGTAAAATGAGGATAATAATACTGTGCTTATCCAACTTTGTAAATGCTTTGAGCTCCTTGGGTGAAAAGTGGCAATATAAATGCAATATAACAATTTCTCATTAATCACGAGTATGATTTAATTATTGTATTCAGATTTCATCATGCCGTCGTTATCATCCTCATTCCTGTTGTTGTTCCTTTTTTATTTGTACTGTGGTAGTGCCTGGGAACCCCACTCATGGACCAGGCCCTCACTGTGCTAGGCATTGTACAACCACAGAACAGACAGTCCCTGCTGCAAAGAGCATCATTGTAAATGCTCTGATCAATCACAGTGCAGCATGACTCACCAGCGCTCGCAGGGGGAAGGGATGTGAACTCCCTTCACTTGCAGTTTGGGAACCAAAATAAATAAAGATTTGACCTACAACACAATAGTTTGTAGTAAATCCTCCTCCTGGCCTGCTCAGCTGACTGTTATGAAGGGGAAATGATATTTTTGATGATCCCTCACCCTGGAAACCTTGCTCCCATGCAGCCAAAGAGTGAATGAATGAGTATTCCATAGGGTGACCAGCTGAGGATAACAGCAGCATTCTGTCTGTTACAGAAACTGATTTTTCTCACCCATTTTGTTCCTAGGCCCCCCAGGCCCTCCAGGTCCTCGAGGGCTCTCCGGCCCAGCCTCCAATCAAGGTGATACTGGCCTTCCAGGTTTACCTGGAGTTCCTGGTTTGCCAGGCATAAAGGGTGACATGGGACTCTCTGGTCCAACTGGAATTCCAGGAGCTTCAGGACTCAAAGGTATTTTTGTACAGTGTTTTGAAGCTGTCCCCTGGGAGTATAAAGAGCTGTCACATGTTGTGAGCATGTTAGCTGTGAAATCAGCTCTGATGTAGGTGTGTGTCACTCTGGGATTTGTTTTCTGTTCTGGGAACGCTGAAGGTAGGTTTCTCCAAAGCACTCCATTTTTACCTACAGGGATGGAGCGACGACAGGCCAGCCAGCCCTGAGCACTCTTGAAAATCCCACCTTGCATTTTTTCACTTCTTTTCATTATTTTAGGTAACAGCTACCCACAGACAGGAACACTGTGCTTGCTGTTTGCTGCTGTTGGCTGGGATTGCCTATCCCCAGATCCACATACAGATCTCCCCTCTTCTGTGGGCCAGGAAAAGCTGCTGCCATCGCTCTCTCCTACCCATCCACACATCCTCTGGGCCTCGCCTCGGCCACACCATGGACTTGAGGATCCATGAGGGGGCAGAGACAGAGTGGTCTGTGGGGAATCAGGCAGGGCCAGTGGGGGAGCACATCACCCTTCCTCTGGTCCCCCCCGTAGGAAGCGTGATTCTACGGGTGCTATGGAGCTTGGGAACCAAGTGAAGAAGGACACTGGAGATCAAAGTTGCTGTGAGGGCACGAAGCCTCTGGCAGGTTCCCTGGGTTTGTGGGTGGGTTCCAGGGCCTATTCGTGAGGGCAAACCCTGCCCCCTTGGGGGTGTCAGTGAGGAGAAATTTCACATGGGGAAGATACCTCCTCCCCAAAACCCCCTCCCATGGCTTTTTCCACAAGAGGGAATGATGTGTGCAATGATTTCAGAGTCAGTGTAAGGTTCCCCGCTAATAATGTTACAGTGGAGGCTCTCACAAAGCAGCCCCACGGAGATGCCAGTCAGTTCTGGGAATCAGAACTGACACGAGGGTGCAACTGTGTAGTTTAGAACCACACCTCTGCTCCCAGTGCATCTGCCAGTATTTCACGCAGGTACAAAACCAGGGATTCGTTTTCAAGATCCATTACTCTTTGCTCTGTATCTTCTCAGGTGTGAAGGCTGAGCCAGGCTTTATGGGGATGCCAGGTAAAGATGGGCTTCCAGGGGACCCTGGAATTCCTGGGCTGAAAGGTGAAACTGGCCGTCGAGGTGAGCACAGGATGGTTTGGAGAGCTGTTCTGCGCTTGCAAACAGCTTGTGGGGTGGAAGGTCAGGGAGCACAATGAGCAGGTTTCTGTTCTTTTGGGGTTTGTTCCTTTTTTCCACCCAAGTATAAAGCCGGAGCTTTTGGTGATTTTTAAATGGGGATGGGCATAAATCAGCAACCCAGCTCCAAACACGCCCAGACTTTGGGAACGTTGGGAACCAGTCTTTGCAACTTTGTTACTTAAAATGTATCTTCTTTAGTGTTTTCTCTGTGGAGACAACTGCTTGCAGAAATTGGAACTCTCTCTGTTTCTGTGTTGATCTTTCTATCAATCTCTGTGTCTTTCCTGCTGGGGAGGAGGTGGAGGGGGGAGGATTACTGTTTCTTTCCCAGATCCCAAACAACCTGTATTTGTAGCCAAAAAAATAAAAAAGGGGCTAGGACTTAGGGAAATTAGGGACTTTTAACAAGAGCTTGGGAAGTCATGGGAATATACCCAGTGCTAACATACAGGGCATTCTCAATTTGTTGAACTACATCCTTGTGCTAGTAGATCATCCTATCTGTGCACTTTATGTGGGGTGCTTAGGGTGCCATTTGCAATATGTACAGGTTTCCCGGGCCTACCAGGTGCTTCAGGCCTAGTACCAAAACCAGAAGAAGTCATAGTTCCTCCAGGGCTACCTGGTCTGCCAGGAATTGATGGGGTCCCTGGCTATGCTGGAGATCGTGGATTTCAGGGACCAGATGGGCAGCAAGGTAAAGAGCAGCGCATCAAATAAGTGAAACTGAAATGCTGGATTTCTTGCAGTCACAGGAAGCGGCTTTGTAAATTGTGCTGTCAAAGTTCATATGCTTTTCTTTAGAAGCTTTGTAATGGAAATGACCACAGCAGATCGATCTTTTTTTTATTAGAACCAGCTAGAAATATTTTCTTGTACATTATGTTCACGGGATTTTGTAGTCTCTTTTGCGTTAGGTTCATGGAACTGAAAGCAGCGGGCATGATGCAGTTGGCATGATGGCAACGCAGATCTGGCAGCAGATCTAATCAGTCTGAGAATGATTCATTTTGGAGAATTATTGGGATTGTGTCAACATAAAATACTGTAACACATTGTTTCAGGAACCTAATTTTACACTGTTGTAGTTCTGCCGTTGACTTCAGTGGGTGCAGGATCAGGTCCTACATAGCCACCACTGCAATGCTGAATGTTCCTTGTCATTTGGGGAAATGATTATAACTTAATTTTAAATATTAACAAAATTTCTCAAGGTGCAAGCTCTTGGAGAGACAGAATCCTAGTAGGTGTCTGCTCTTTTCCCTGCACGCTGGTCTAAAGCACAAAATTACAATATTAAACAGAGACCTCGAGTGCTAATTCAATTGAATTTTAGAGCAGGTGGGAGAGGGGAATTTAGATTCAAATCCATGGATCTAAACTTGCCATTATGTAACTTTGGAGAGTATGAGATCCAAAATTGGAGGATGCCAATTTTCTGATTTGGATGTGGCTGAAATCAATCAAGGATAGCTGCTTCTGTAAGGGTTAGCCCAAAAATGGTGGTGGTCTTCTGAGACCAGGTAATCTTTTCTCTGTTTACAATGGCAGAAATCTTGAGAGATCAGATGAAAATAATCATAAAATTTTAGTGGCATCATATCCAAACCTGAATCCAAGTGCTGCTTTGGCTTCAAACTCAAATCCACTGGAGCCTAACCCTGACCCAGATCTGAACACTGTCTCTTCTGTTCATTTGTAATGCTTGAACATGTTATACGCATCATGTCGTAGGTCATATTGAATCACGGTGCCAAGCTATTCATTTGTAACAAGAATTGTTAAATTTAAGCCCTCAGTATTGCTAATCATGACACATCCCCCTGTTGATGCTAGTAGTGAAGGCTTTGATGAGAGAAGCAAATTAAATAATAATCATTACATTTAATTATAGGTCCAAAAGGTCTGTCAGGCAGATCGGGTCAGGTGGGCCGTCCTGGTTTACCGGGGCCAGACGGCACAGCTGGGGATCCAGGAACCCCAGGTATTCCAGGGCCACCAGGATTGGAAGGTAATTTTAGTCTTTAATTTGTTCTTTTGGTATTCTGTGAGTGCTCAATCAGCAAGATTCCAGCTGGTCTCTTATTGCAGGGATGCCGCCCAAGGCCACAGACATCACAGAAATTCTACATTATAGACTTAAAAAAGAAGGACCTATGTGGTGCCCAGAATCTTGTGCCTTGTGTCTGCATTGATGTGAATTTCACCTTTTGTGAGACGGTTGGGAGTAAACTCACCCACTGCAGCATCTCTAGCGTATACAATTACTATCTGTCGCTACTGATGATTAAGGCTACAATTTTGTCACAGAGGTCAAGGAATCTGTGACTTCCAGAGACTTCCATGACTTCAGCCCACAGCGGCTGGAAGCTGTAGGGTCCCCCACTGCCCACGGTGGCCCGGGAGCTGTTGGGTACAGGTGGCAGGGGCCCACCGGAGCTCCAAGCCGCCAAGCTTGTGGGCAGCAGGGACTCCCCATAACTCCTGGCTGCCCCAGGCGGTGGGAACCCTGGAGCTCCAAGCCCCCACAGGTGGTGGGAGCCCAAAGATCTCTGAGATGGGGCCCCTGCAGCTGCCCAGTCGCTGTTGGAGGTGTGGGGACTCCACAGCTCCCCATTTTGTCAGGGATATTTTTAGTAAAAGTTACCGACAAGTCAAGGGCTTCCATGAATTTTTTTTTATTGCTTGTGACTTATCCGTGACTTCAGTAAAAATATCCATGACAAAATCTTGGCCTTACTGATGATTCATTGTATAGGATGCTGGAAACCTTTCTAGCTGTAATAAATAGGGAGTCATCAGGAGGCTTTGGAAGCACAGGAGCATGGCATTCCCTGTAGAATTTGAAAAGGAGTGAGTCAGAGAGGAAAAATGTGATTGGAGTGGGATGCTGAATGGGAGGCACATCCTGGTGCTTGACTGAAAGTCAAAGCGTCTGGGTTTTGTTCCTGGCTGTACCACAGACTAGCTCTGTAACCTGGGACAAGCTACTGAACCTCTGTGCCATCCGGGTAAAACACGAGTGCTGGAGGGCCTCACCCAGAAGGGAAAGGCAGAATTATTGTATTATGAACCACAGTTACTAGTGCCTGCATACCACAGTGATTGGGTGAGACACAGAAAAATTAATGGTATGGAAAAGTGAGTCTGTACCATAGTGTACTGATCAGCTTTGAGAATAACCGGGCCTATTCGATCACATGGCATCCATCAATATTTGAGCTTTACGTTGTCATTCAGTTGCTTGCAGGTAGGAAAGAAGTAACATAAATGCCCAAACACAAGTCAGCTAACTTTTAGTGTACTTGCAACATGTGACTGACTTTCTCTCCCAGGTATCTCTGGAAAGCCAGGCCTGTTTGGTTTGCCCGGAATGCCGGGTCGGAGTGTAGGCGTTGGATACACTTTGGTGAAGCACAGCCAGTCAGAGCAGATCCCACCATGCCCAATTGGAATGAATAAGCTCTGGGAGGGTTACAGCTTGCTGTATGTGGAGGGGCAGGAAAAGGCGCACAACCAGGATCTCGGTGAGTCAAAAAGTCTCTGTCACAAATGAGGCAGGCCAAATTCCACTCCCCTGTACGCACTGCTCAACTCCCACTGATTTCACTGGGCTTTGTAAGAGGTGTGAATCTGAGGGTGGAATATGACACTGAGGGTGCAATGATACTTGCCACTTGCTTATCATCTGGGTCTGGTCTTTACTAGCTCTTGCTTTTGGCAGCAGCTTGATGAGCCCTTTGTTCTCTTCTCCATTCCCCTCCTTCCTGCCCCCCCTCCCACCCAGGTTTTGCTGGTTCCTGCTTGCCTCGCTTCAGCACCATGCCATTTATTTACTGCAACATCTATGAGGTGTGCTACTATGCCAGCCGAAATGACAAATCCTACTGGCTCTCCACCACTGCTCCCATCCCCATGATGCCAGTGAGCCGTCTGGAGATCCCACAGTACATCAGTCATTGCTCAGTGTGTGAAGCACCTTCCCAGGCTATTGCAGTACATAGCCAGGACATTACCATCCCGCAGTGCCCCGAGGGCTGGCGCAGCCTGTGGATCGGATACTCTTTCCTAATGGTAAGAAAATCAATTTGTTAATGCAAAGACGGTCACGCTATATGAGGCTTGTTTTAATATTGGCATTAAAACCTAAGCATTCACTCCTTAGGTCAGCTCATTGTGGAGCTTTCAGTTTCTTGGACGCAACTGTTAAAACTAGCAAACTTAGTGGCAAAGTCAAACTCTGCCACTAAGCTCGCTAGTTTTGACGGTTGCGTCCAAGAAACTGAAAGCTCCACAACGAGCAGATCTAAGGAGTTCCTTGTGTATTACCAGCAGGGCTACTATAACCTCAGCCATTTTGTTGCCATTTAGCTAACTTCTCAAGTGTATTGATAAAGTTTACGGTGGGATGGAAGAAATAGAATACTTCCATACTATCAAAGAGACTAGTGGCCTGTAAGAACTGATTCCTTTAAACCTCGAAACAGCTAATTAACTATAGAGAGACAAGGTCGGTGAGGTAATATCTTTTACTGGATCAACTTCTCTTGGTGAGAGAGAAAGCTTTTGAGCTTACGCTGAGCTCTCCTTCAGCTCTTCCCAGGCCTGTAAGCCCGAAGGCTTGTCTTTCTCACCCCCGGCAGTTGAGCTAATAAAAGATATTACCCCACCCACCTTGTATCTCTAATATCCTGGGACCAACATGGCTACAACACTGCAATTAAACTATAGCACAGACATAACCCCTTCTCCCTGCTGTATGGCTTTTTCCAGAATGTTCTACAATGAGATTTCCTAGCTCATTAAAGTGTGATTGCAAAATGATTCTAAAAATAGCACTGTGAGTTCTTTATTATTTCTCAGTTTTCAAATTTCCTCACTTCATAAGTGAAAAGCTGCTTTTTTATATTACCAGAATCCTATATTCAACCCGGGGTTTGCATTCTTGTGCTTTCCCCCGTAACCCTGACCCAAGTGACATGTAGCTACAGGTGTCCTGGAGGAGCAATTTAGATTTCCCCCTTTTGTTCATGTCAACAAATGTATCCCGGGAGTCCCCATGTAACTGCCTATTTCCTTCTTTTGGAACTCAATTAAATGACCATATTCATTCTAGCACACTGCTGCTGGCGCGGAAGGCGGAGGTCAGTCCCTTGTCTCACCCGGCTCTTGCCTTGAGGATTTCCGTGCTACTCCTTTCATTGAATGCAATGGTGCCAGAGGAACCTGCCATTACTTTGCAAACAAATACAGCTTCTGGCTGACAACAGTTGAACGCACGCAGCAGTTTGTTGGTGCTCCTCCCTCAGAAACTCTGAAAGCAGGACAGCTCCGAACACGAGTCAGCCGTTGCCAAGTGTGCATGAAGAACTTGTAGCAAAAAGAACCCAAACAAATAAAACTTTGCTACCTAAGAGTTTAAACCTCATTCATTGGAAGAACTATAAACACATACACCCATTCTGCTGGTGGTTTGTGGATACGTTACAACAGCCAGAACACTACTGAAATTATGTTTTAGATCCATAAGAAACATAGCTTCACACAGAAGGAAGGAGGGACAGACTAATCTCTGAAACCTCTGACTGTTTTGTGGAAAATGGTGCTACACTTTTTCTTTCATGTTTGTTTTCCTATTCATGGCTACCTCAGAAAGTCTCTGAGCCTTTCTCATTCAGATTGCAGAATGACAAGCGCTCCATATTATATCACCCATCCTTTTTATGCACTCATCTATAGCCAATGATAGATTTTCTTAAACAAGTTTGTGCTTCACAGATTACATAGTAGCAGCCGTGTTAGTCTGTATTCGCAAAAAGAAAAGGAGTACTTGTGGCACCTTAGAGACTAACAAACTTATTAGAGCATAAGCTTGAAGTGAGCTGTAGCTCACGAAAGCTTATGCTCAAATAAATTTGTTAGTCTCTAAGGTGCCACAAGTACTCCTTTTCTCTTCACAGATTAGTTGTCTTTGCAGAAAGCATTTGGCATGGCCTAGGAGAATACGCATTGATTAGATGAGAAAATATGTAATGAAGTGGATTTTCAATCTGAAAGGAACTTAACTCTAAACTAATTAAAACAAATCACTGCAGCAGAGGTGCTTAGAGTATTAAGAATTAGAGACTGAGAACTGGCTTCCCTGGGAAGTTCTTACTTAAAGATGAGCTCGTTTGTTTTGCTTTTTAAAAGAATTGGCATAATCTTTGGTTTCAGTGATGCACAAGCAACTTGGAGCCAAATTCAGACCAGCTGTAACTGATTTTGCGTTTCCCCTCCATGAAAAATTTGGATTTCTACTTGAACTTAAAGCCATTTTCATTATTCAGCACAGCTTTATCACTATTGAAATGTGCTCTATGTAAGCACACAGTTCAAGATTTGTCGTTACCCTTTTGCATCCTAGCAATTTGTGACCTACAGAATAATTTCATTAGTATGTACGTATGAAATCATCTTTCCGAGGTAGCCTTGGAACAATTTTTTTTTGTAAGTATTCAATTTGTGTATATTTTAAAATGTAGAAGCCTTATTATTTAGCAATCAAGTTTATGGAAACACAGAAGCATGCAGTTGTTGGATGTACATTTTTTTACTGCTAAAATCACCTGTTTTGTATTCATCATCTACTGGGCTTTACTTCTACTAGTTAAAAAATATATTACTGTATTTCTAATGCACTGTTAAATATTCACACAATTTCTTCAGGTTATAATTACAATCAGTGGTTTTCAGACTATATGGGAAAATAGAAATTAAGAGAGCCATAAATACAGTATGTCCATTCTGAGAATTAATTAACTAAGGCTAAAGCTATTAATTTCAGCTTCTTTCTACAGGGAGGTTGACAACACCCACAGGTATCAGCATTTTAGAGGAGTTGAAGCAAGGGCATTGTAAATTCCAAATTTTTTTTTTTTAATTGAAAGACAAAACTATAGAAAAATGTATGTTTTAGTTGGGACTGCTCTGATAAATTGCATGGTATTTAAAATGGGGGTTTGGTGAATGCTTAGGTATGCGACTTTGAAATTCACTTTCTGCAAATATTGTGGTCAGTAAAACTCAAATCGCTCCAGTGTTTGTTTTAAAAATTTGAGCAAATATTTGTGGAAAACATTTTTATTTGTCACTCATTCTGCTCATTAGGTGCCAGCAACAGAAGCATCAGGTCTGGTTCCAGTTTATTTGTTTGGATGTTGAGGGGAGGGTGAGGAAAAGGAGGTTCTGCTCTGGATGCACATGACTGAAATACACAAGTCTTTTCAGGAGCAGGCTCTATGTAATTGTTTCGCTTTATGCGGCATGAGTAATCTCATTGCTTTCAGTGACAGACCTTCCATTGACTTCAGTAGGGCCAGGATTTCACCCCGATGGGTACTGTTAAGCATGAGGCATGTCTTTGCAAGATTAGGGCCACAGTCTATGATCTTCTCCACTCCTGGCTCCAGAGCTGCTTCCAATCAACCCTGTATTTATCCCCTCTCCTTCCAGTTGCTACCCAACACACTTTTCCATGAAGCCTGTAAACTTCAGATTTCCCCTCTGACTTGTGTTTACATAATGAAAGATAACAGGAGGGCAATTAAAAAAAAAAAAAAGGATGGACTGAGCAGGACCTATGCCTAGTTTCATTGCTCAGTCATCTAACGGGTACTTCCCTTTTCTGGATAGATGTCAGTCATCCTTCAGAATGTAAGCTTTTCAGAGCAGGGGCTGCATTTTCATTTGTCTGGAAGGCACCAAGCACCACTATGGTCTTAAGCTATGGTCTTAAATGAATACTAGAAAAACAGCGTGGGGTGGCATCTCCTTTTGTTAATGTTCAGTTTTCAAACTGTGGTTAATAAAGGCAAACAAGCCATTAACTATTGGTCTGGGTAATTATTTTTGTTTGAAAATCATGTTTTCCCATTCAGATGCTGAGCATCAGCATCTCACTTCACTGGGGCTTTGCAAGTACTCAGCACATCTTCCGATTAGGCCAGTATTCTCATCTATTTGTGAAGAATGAAATTGGGAGATTTTCATTTTAACTGCACTATCATACCAGGCCTCATCCAGATGGGAACTGTGTTTTTAGGAAACATAAAATGTGACTCAAGAATTCATTAAAAGCCCTTGTACTCAGTAAGGGCTTTATTTCTGAACCATTGTTCTCAAGAGCTACTAGAGATATCCTCAGTTTAAATAAACATCCAACCACATAACTCTGTTAGGGACTTGTATATCTAAGGTACTTTTACCAAAATAGTCTTGATAAGGTAACAAGGCAGAATTAGGGACCTTAAATAATTTGTGTGTATCATCAGTTTGGGATAATTTTTTGTTTTATATTTACGGTCTGTGCAAAGAGGAAATTCACAAACTATAACAAGTAGCCTATGAAAAGCTTAAGATATTTATTAGCTGCACAGATAAAGTGCTGTTACAGAGAAACTTGTGTAAATAAATCTATTTTAAATAAATAAGATACAGTTAAAACAAACACCTTTGACTTCTTGTTTTAACAAAATCATCAACCTAAGTTTACGGTCAAGGTGAAATATGTCATAACTATAGCAATGATCGTGATCTATATCAACTAATTGAGTCTCCTGTGTTGTTTAGGTGTCCCAGAAACAGGAAGACTATTACAAATTTATACATTAGACATAGTTCCTTTTACAGAAACATTGTTGTAATAAAAGTGTGGTTGCTCAACTACATGTTAAATATTTAACAAGGACACAATTTTCTCCTGATCTAGTTGATCTTTTAAACAAGATGATGAATTTATTCCTATGATGCAGCCACAGGAGAGAACAGAAGTAAACATCCTCCCTTAACTCAACACCATTTTGCCTTTCTTTAAGCACTACACATTTGCATACGAGAGCAAGAATATCCATTTGGGTCATCCCTTTCTTCAAAGGTAGAGCCCAGTGATATACCATAGTCTTGTCTTTAATATATTGTTTTTGTCTTCATCTCAAAAAGTCCATTTGTCTTCAAATAGGATGCATGCTGGAAGCAGAGATTCCCTTTAAGTGTCTGACAATGGGATCTTTGCTTCTCTTCCACCAGGGAAAATCTGGTTAAACTGTCACTGTTTGAGTTTTGGGTGCTGCTATGATTTTGTACTCTGTTGTCCATAATTTCAGGCACTGTGGGCTAGAATGGCTGTTTGTCTAAAGTCAATGCAATATGTTCAGCACAAAAGAATCACCATGCTTCCTTCATATACTCAGGATTTCAAATTCTTCTTCCAACTCAAACAGTTTATCAGTAGATTCAATAAGTTCTGCCAACAAAAATGAAAACAATATGAACAGACATGCCTATTGCTTTTCACTTTGGAAGACTTTTTAGGGCAAGATATTTTGTATGCTGGAAATCACATTTAGCATTTTGTTGATAAATCTGGTGTTCAAGTTGCTCCCGGTATTAAAGAATGGATTAGCTAATCACACTGAGCATAAAAAACACTTAGCAAAACATAGCTGCTCCAGCTGTGATTATTTATCCTACCTGTAAATTGAGGAACATATTGCTGCACTACAGTCCACTCAAGTCAACACTGTACCTGCTCCTGACGTTGTCACTTCTGGTTTTGCTGGAGGTATGAAAGGAGGCAATGGGCTGGATGATTTGGACTAACTCAAACATCCGAAGACTCTGCTGCTTCAGAATCTCCTGAGGATAAAGCACTTTTTTAATTAAAAAATGTATCATATTAATGGCAAGTCCAACAGATCTACTTGGCTGGTCAGTCAAAATAGTTACAAGATGCAAAAAATAATAATAAAATAAATTATACCCATATGAAATGAAATCCTGTTATACTTTGTGCAACCCTCATTAAAGGTCATCATTTTACAGATCTACATATAGTGAATTTCTTCGATCAGAAACATTCATGGAAGGTAGATCTCTCAAGCTCTACCACAGATTGTCAGTCATGTTATAATTAGCTCTGATAAACAAAATGATAATTTGTGTATGTGTATGTGCAGCAAAGGGGCACTAAGAGCATGAAATATTTTCCTACCTTTGAATATATCAAAGAAATTACTCTTAATTAGATCCTTACTAAGTGCACTGTCGGATGATAGGAGCAGAGGACAAATCAGCAGCTCCACAAAGTAATGGATTTTGAAGGACAATTTCTGATCTGAGATATAATCTGATTTGTTCTGTTATTACTAAACAAAGTTCCCTGTACCTCAAATCTGGTGAATTATTTCTAACCTGTTTTTTTTTTTAAATGGGTTTACAAACTGCCTTCCTGAGGAAACCATCAACTGGTTTTAGGAATAAATATTTCTAGAGTTTGAATTACTTGGCCTTCAGCCTACTATTACTTCCCACAATAAGTTACTACTAGGGCTACTAGGATGATCGAGGAATGGAAAACCTATCTTATGAAAGGAGACCCAAAGAGCTTGGCTTGTTTAGCCTAACGAAAGAAGGTTGAGGGGAGATATGATTGCTCTCTATAAATGTATCACAGGGATAAATACCAGGGAGGAAGAGGAATTATTAAGCTCAGTACCAATGTGGACACAAGAACAAATGGATATAAACTGGTCACCAGGAAGTTTAGACTTGAAATTAGACGAAGGTTTCTAACCATCAGCGGAGTGAAGTTCTGGAACAGCCTTCCAAGGGGAGCAGTGGGGGCAAAAGACATAACTGGCTTCAAGACTAAGCTTGATAAGTTTATGGAGGGGATGGTATGATGGGATAGCCCTTCTGGCTTTAGAGTCTATAAGTTGAGACCAGAGGTGAAAGTAAGTCGATATTGTCTGGTATGGCGTTCTGGTAAGAAAAGCGACAGTACTGGCAGGGCCACTGATGGGGCGGGGGCAAAAGGGGCAGTGGCTCCGGGCCCTTTAAATTGCCGCCAGAGCACCAGGCGGCGCAAGTCTGGCCCCAGGCCCTTCCGCCTGAGGCCTCACCTCTTCCGGAGTCCAGAGCCGCCCCCCTCACACACACCCAGAACCCCAGCTGCCCTGCGTACTGGTAAGTCCATTAAGTTACTTTCACCCCTGGTTGAGACCATGCACAATGTGAGCATTGTCCTGCAAGGGGCCAAGTACTGTCTGTAGGGTGCACAACACACTCCGCTCCCATGACTTAAAGGGATCCAGTCCTTCACAGAATCAGGCCTCAGAGACTCAGTATAGCAAGTTAATATAAGGCGTAGGATATTAATAATATATCACTATTAAACAGCAATGGGAAGTCTCAGGAAAGGAACTAGCCAAGACAGAGCCCAAACCATTAGTCATTCAGTAAGAATTGGCTTTTTAAAATAATGTGTGTTTTTAGCAGCTAACTAGATTACTTTAGATATTTTTACACCACTTCCAAATGCTAGGGGATCCTGGTTTTTAAAGTGCTATATAATCTTTGCTTAGCACTTCAACAGCATTTCTCTTTCCTTATATATTCTTCTATAAAACTCATTTAGCAACTGTACACTGACAGATATTTACAGGGAGTTTTCATTTACATTTTTGTTGGTAAATGTGCCTAACCTGATGCAGATCAAATTAAAGAATATCCCATTGTTACCTTTTGTACAAGACTACACCAGTTATCAAAGTCTTTTTCTTCTTTACAAAAGAAGCCCTGAAGGGGGAAAAAAACGTAGATAATTTTCCTCTGCAAGTTACATGCAATATTAGCAAATAAGGCAGAATTAAGCCACTGTTTTGCAGTAGCACATACGATCATCATCTGTAAGACCCAAAATATGTATCAGACTAAGGGCCAGATCCTGAACTAGAGTAAAAATGAACAGCACAGGGAAAAAAAGTTGAAAAAACAAGGAATTGATGGGACATTTGCCACTCATCATACTGAATGCTCTGCTCTTTTCCCCCTCTCCTGTTCATCTGTCTTATCTATTTAGATTATAAAATCTTTAGGCAATGACAGTATATTATATGTTTGTACAGTGCCTAAAGCAAATCTCGATTTGAGGCCTGTAGGGTCTACCAAAATTCAAATAATAATAATTGCAGTTCCACTGAAGTCAATAGGGCCATACCAATTTACCACAATTGTTCATCTGGCTGCAAGGTTAACGTGCCACCGGGGATGAACTGCCATATAAGTGACGCTTCCAAGAGTGGCTGTACTGTGAATATCAAACTCTTGGTTATATTACTGAATGGACTGGTTGTACTTTTTCATGGTTTGAGCATTTGCATAATTAAATGTTACTCACTAAAAGCAGATACTTTCCTGCTAAAAGTGATATTAATAACACACGTTTACATCATCTTTCATTCAAGAACTCAAAACACTTTATAAACATTGGGCCAATTCTCATTTTACAGAGAGGAGGAGAATGAAGAGTAACCTTACTGATGTCAATAGTGCGTGTAACTGGAATGAGATCAGAATTAGAGTCATGAAGCATTGTAAATATCCCTGTAAAGTATCCTGGACTGTAACTACTACTAGTGTGGTAAACTGAGGCGTGAGGGAAAGAAAGTAACTTGCACAGAATCCAGGAATTCTGTTTAAATTCCCTGCTTCAACCATTACACTACAATGGCTCTGCAAAAGTGGAGGCTTCTCTATTACCAAAATAATTAGCCACCCCCACTCAAATATCCAGTTTCCTATTGGAGGTAACATTAATGTAATCTCAGCAAAATTACTGTATAATTTACCAGTGCAGATAAAGTCTGCATTTGTGAAAAAATTTGTGTAGTTATTCATGACTCTGCTCAAGCAAATGCACAACTACCCTTATCAGTACTTATGAGCAGTTTTGTAATAGAAGTTCATGCTACATTTCTTCTTGACACTTACTAATGCTACAGAGGGATCCAAATTCATGATCTTCATTCGATGTGGGGCCTGCTGACAATGGAAGCTCTGGTCATCAACCATACCGTTTTCCTCCAAATCTACAAAAATCTGAGTGGTGTGAGGATCTAAATAGATCAGCTCGTTTCCTGTGCAGGTAAAATATATTTAATCAAATTTAATAGTTTGTAATACCATTGAAGCTGGACTTGCAAGATAGAATTTCAATCATCATCATGATTAAGATAGATTAGACTTTTGCTAGCTGTGTGTTCTGAAAATGGGAAATTCAGGAAGAGCAATGCATTGTGGCACCATATCTGGTATTGCTTACTGTGGTGATTTGTAAGGCTTTTTACTTTGACCCTTATTTTCCTAGATCTAACATAACATTTAAAACTTTTAAAATGTAAATTCTGCCATTCTACAGGTCACAGGATGACCACAAATATAACCTAGAACTCAGTTAGGCGTTCAACATTGTTTCATATTAGGTTCGCTGAGAGATTGAAATAATGAGGTCTGAATAAAATACCACAGGTTTATCGAAAAATGGACTGATAGGTCATAAATAGAGCAATTATTCATAACAAATCAAATGGGGTGATGTTTCAAAAATGAGGTCTAGCACTGTAACTGACAAAGGAAAGGCAAGTGATAAATACATTGATGCAAGGCTAGCATTAAAGACAGCAAGATCTAGTGAAGTTAGAGAAGTGAGCAGAAATTTTAAAAAATGAGCTTTAATCAGGGAAAATGCTGATTGATACCATTTGAAGAAAAATGTGAAGCAAAAGAATAAAATGTAAGACTACAGATTAGGAAACAATACAGGACTACATACTAGTGACATCAGTCTAATAGATTTGCCAAATACTATTCAACTAGCCTTTCATATCACATTACTCTTGCTGATGTTACTTATTTCTATACCAACTTCACTCTACCTTTCCTATAAAGATCATAGTGTATTATTCTGGAGTTATCTAATTATCCATTTCTTCTACTCCCTTATCTCTTTCCTTAACTACATTTCCTAGCGGCTTCAGTTTTACACTTCCTGATGTTTCTTCAGACCACGCCCATTTCCTTAGCCATCAACTTATCTGTAATTAATTTTTTTCCTTACCTAAAAATCCTACGAAATAGTAGGCATTATTTGGTTTCCCTCCTAATGCCCCCAAAGACTGTGGCATCTTAAACATTCCTAGAGATTCAAAGGGGAAAAATGAAATTTTAGTTGTCCTGTATATTTGTATCACAGATATCTAAACTGTTTGTAATGACATGCAGCATAACAATCATTTCAGGGACAGCAACTACTTTAAAAGCATCAATATAAATCGGATTGATATGATTATCCCTAGTCGTAGAGGTATAATGAGCAAGAGAGGTTTCCAGCCTGAGCAAAACACTGCTGTGTTCTTGTTTTGACTGAGAGCACTTCTGTGTGAGAGTGTGCTGCCACGTACAGCACTGCTGCTCTGAGGAGGGGACCAACACATCTTCTCTGTGGGACCAAGAAGGAGAGACTTGTCAAGTCACTAAGGACTATATTATAAATGTTTCAAATGAATGGAAATTAAGATGCTTTTTCAGAAATCTTTCTTACAGAAGGTCCCAGATGTTAAGGAGGGTAGTGTGTACGTTGTGGCTGTATAATTACAAGTAATTGTAGTAGGCACAGACTAGGGCGCTGGGTTACAAGAAGATGTTAGGGCTCAGGTCGATGACTAGGAGATGATAATTTACTAGATGAAGGTATGTTTAACCAAACATGTAGCACCCTAAGCTTTCTAGGGTCAAGATACCTCTTACTAGAGGAGGGGGTAACAAGGTGATGCACAGTATTAGGTATCCCAAGGCCCCCCCCCCACACACACTCTCTTTCTCTCACACACTCTCTCTCTCTCTCTCACACACCCCACCTTATTTCTCAGTTAGGGTAATAATAATAATAAATAAAAATGCATAAATAATAAATAAATAAAAATGCATTTTGTTTGACTATATTTTCTTAGGGTACTTGGGCAAATAAACTCTAATTAAAGTGAGAACCAGTGTTTGTAACTTACTGATGTCTTCAATGACCACGGTATTGTCCATAGACACATAAACAGCTAAGGAATTCCATTCATCAAATAAAGCAAGCTTTCTGAAAACATTAAGATAGTAATTAGTGAAAAACTGTATTGTCATTCAGAAGCCACAACTGTAGCTTGGCACTCAATGATATTAGATGGATCTTGAATAATATATAAATAATTGCTTATCGAAAACAGCATTCATTGTATTTTTTTTATAGTCAAAGTACAATTATAATGTAGAAGAGAATGCAGAGATAGCATGAAGGTGAAATAATTTGAGTGACAAATGTCTTGGCTTATTCCCAATAGCAAAGCAATCGAACTCACTTCAACCTCGCTACTTTTTTATTATTTTTATTATTTGTGTTGCAGTCACACCTAGCAGCCCCAGTCATGGCCCAGGACCTCGTTGTGTTAGGCGCTGTATAACACAGAACAAAGACAGTCCCTGCACCAAAGAGCTTACAATCCACTCTTGCATGCGAGTAACTTTACGCATGAGTAGTTCTACAGAGTTCAGTGAGAATACTGACGTGCATAAGTGTTGGTAGGATCAGGCCATAAATCTGTCATAAAGCTCAGCCCCAGCCAAGTGAAGAAAGAAAAACTGTATGAGAAAGTTAAGTCACAGACACTATGCTGGGTCTGCTATAGTATTTTTATGTAATTCAAAAGAACATCCTTAAATGAATATACCGCCTTACAGCTCTCTGACAATGTAAACCGCTATGTAGGTTTCATTGTTAAATTCTAGTTAAAGCAGCTAAAATTAAATATAATTTGTAGGGCTCTCAAGTGATTAAAAAATTAATCGTGATTAATTGCACTGTTAAACAATAATAGAATACCATTTATTTAAATATTTTTGGATATTTTCTACATTTTCAAATATATTGATTTGAATTACAACACAGAATACAAAGTGTACAGTGCTCACTTTATATTTATTTTTGATTACAAGTATTTGCACTGTAAAAAACAAAAAAAAACAGAAGAAATAGTATTTTTCAATTCATCTGATACAAGTATTGTAATGCAATCTCTTTATCATGAAAGTTGAACTTACAAATGTAGAATTATGTACAAAAAAACCCTTCATTCAAAAATAAAACAATGTAAAATTTTAGAGCCTGCAAGTCCACTCAGTCCTACTTCTTGTTCAGCCAATCGCTCAGACAAAAAGTTTGTTTACATTTGCAGGAGATAATGCTGTCCGCTTCTTGTTTACAATGTCACCTGAAAGTGAAACAGGCGTTTCAGAGCACTGTGTAGCCAACGTAGCAAGATACTTACGTGCCAGATGTGCTAGAGATTCACATGTCCCTTCATGCTTCAACCACCATTCCAAAAGACATGCGTCATGCTGATGACAGGTTGTGCTCAATAACAATCCAAAGCACATTCATTTTCATTATCTGAGTCAGATGCCACCAGCAGAAGGTTGATTTTCTTTTTTGGTGGTTCAAGTTCTGTAGTCTCCACATCAGAATGTTGCTCTTTTAAGACTTCTGAATGCAAACCCCACACCTCATCCCCCTCAGATTTTGGAAGGCACTTCAGAGTCTTGAACCTTGGATTGAATGCTGTAGCTATCTTCAGAAATCTCACATTGGTACCTTCTTTGCATTTTGTCAAATCTGCAGTGAAAGTGTTCTTAAAATGAACATGTGCTGGATCATCATCCAAGACTGCTATAACAGGAAATATATGGCAGAATGCAGGTAAAACAGAGCAGGGGACATACAATTCTGCCCCAAGGAGTTCAGTCAGGAATTTAATTAATGCTTATTTTTTTAATGAGCGTTATCAGCATGGAAGCATGTCCTCTGGAATGGTGGCCGAAGCATTAAGGGGCATATGTTTTACATATCTAGCACGTAAATACCTTGCAATGTCGGCTACAAAAGTGCCATGCAAATGCCTGTTCTCACTTTCTGGTGAAAGTGTAAATAAGAAGAGAGCAGCATTATCTCCCTTGAATGTAAACAAACTTGTTTGTCTTAGTGATTGGCCGAACAAGAAGCAGGACTGAGTAGACTTGTAGGCTCTGAAGTTTTACAGTGTTTTGTTTTTGAGTGCAGTCATGTAACAAACAAAAAAATCTACATTTGTAGATTGCAATACGTACTTGTATGAGGTGAACTGAAAAATCCTACTTTTATCATTTTTACAGTGCAAATATTTGTAAGCAAAAATATACACTTTGATTTCAATTACAACACAGAATACAATATAAGAAAATGCAGAAAAACATCAAAAATATTTAATAAATTTCAATTGGTAGTCTATTGTTTAACAGAGCAATTAAAACTACGATTACTCACAATTTTTATTGTAATTAATTTTTTTTAGTTAATCGTGTGAGTTAACTGCAATTAATCAACAGCCCTAATAATTTGTTTTATCACTCCATACTGTCAGCATAAATAAATAAATTTAACCTACTTATAAAACATGATTTTTTTCATATAAAACTTTTGTAGAAGAAACGCATTATTTTTCTTACGCATCTCACATGTTTGATTTAGAGACAGTCCTACCTATGCCCCTGTCGGACATGGACAAGTCTTGTGACCTCTGTGACTCAAATAATCTTTGTATATAATTGAGTAAAAGCAGGACCTCAGTTTAGAGAACACATGGGTTTAAGCCAACGCCTCCAAACTTTACATTGTTTCAAAATCCAGAACTGGAGGTCATCACTCTTAGACAGCTATGCTACATCTGAATTGAAATATTCAGGGTAAGTACATTCTAAATACATATGTATGTTTTGCTTACTTTAGCACTTGTGCAACTGTATTTGGTCCAAACCATTCTCCAATCGACTTCCCCTCTCCTACACCCATCTGTGCTGTTTTTATTAGAAACAAAACACACACAAAAGGACACAAATATCAGGTGATGACATATATTAAATGGCACATCCTATTAATATTTTGTTGCACGCATTCTAAGACTATTGTAAAATATTTACATATAATCAGATTATTGATATACTATCTATTCTCTTTTTACAACTGCAATGAAGATTAATTTCTGTAATTGAAAAGAAGCCTCTAAACTGCATTCTGACACACTGGCCCATAGACTGTAGTGAGGGGTGCCAGTAAAGAGAATCTATGTTAGTAAGCACTAATTTATTATTATTAAAGTCTGGTCCCTAATAGTCACATATTTTATCCAGAGTTAGTTGTTATTTCTATTATACATGCTGGATTTGCATGCATTAAATCTTCTATATATACTTATCTACTTTGTCTCCACAATCCTTCTTTTGTTTTGTGATTATATATTTTAAAATTAATACATCTTAAACACATTAGCAACTTGAGGCATAAAAAGCTGATGATACCTGCCCTTACCCATTTGGTGGATAGAATAACAGCAATCTTTTCTGTCTATGAAGCATCGCAAGATCTTGTGATATTCTTCAGGTTGTTTTTTGTGTCTCTCCCAATGCCAGTCTTACAGGGAAAAAGTTATATAGATTAACTAACATACTCCAAACGCTGTCTAGCATTTCATACTACACAATCATGAGCGGTGCTTTTCCCCACAATTTACACTAGTTTTACTGAGCAAAGTTTGGCCCCAGAGGGCAACAACTCTTTAGAGGCAGCATCAGGAGATTATTTAATTCAATAGAGACAAGGTCATGAAGATTCCACTGAATGCATCTGATGAAGTGACCTGTAGCTCACGAAAGCTTATGCTCAAATAAATTTGTTAGTCTCTAAGTTGCCACAAGTACTCCTTTTCTTTTCGTAAAATAATAGCATCAGCTTCTCTCAATAGGAAGACGTTTGGTGTTCTGTCACAAAAAAGGTGCTGAATTTATTCATGAATGCAAAGAAAAAAAAAAAAGGGAAGAGATTGCTTTTCTAAAATACAACAACATGAACCAAGAATGTTTGAACAAAAATCTTGATAGTCAGAAGGAGACCATAAGAACTTGTCTACACATTTTTTGTACCACTTTACTGTATCAGTTTAGAAAGAGATATAGTTAAAAGTGGCACACTCTTTACTGTGGACTAAGTTACATCAGTATATAGGTGTTCACAGTAGGGTCTGTACCCATTTAACTATATTGGTATAAACTCACATCCCTAACCAAAACAGCTGAATCGATACAAGAACTCTATGAATATTAGGCCTAAGATTACTCTGGTTGTGATCCTGGAATGCTCATACAGGTGTTTGGGTCCACGCTTAGTGAATTCTGTTGCAGGATTGGGGCCTTAGGATGGAGGTAGGGAAGCTATCTGCATATTTGCCTGTAATTTGCAGTATTGTTGTAGCCATGTTGGTCCCAGGATATTAGAGCGACAATGTGGGTGTGGTCATATCTTTTATTGGACCAAGCTATCAAGCTACAGAGAATTCTTCATTTTGCCTATAAAGCAATTAGTACAAGTTGGGCACCACATAAGCAATTAACAAGACGACAGGAAATCAGTCAGGCGGCAGCAGTTTCCACCCAGGCACCAGCTTCGTTATTTGTCATGCAAAGCTCTATTAAATAATAGAGACAGGAGTCCAACTTGGTAAACCCTTTGTTCTTATTTTTCTGCTTAACCACCAAAACAATTCACCCCTGCTGGGTCAGAATGAAACACTACCAGTTTCCTCTTGTCTGGAGACATCATTTACTAGTAATTTCTGCCAATCATTCTGAAGAGACTTTCACTAGTTACTTTAGCACTACATCTCTCAGCTGATGTCTATTGTACTGGGCTTTCACACCAACATTAAATGCCACCCAAGCAACACAGAGTCTCCTAACATATTTCACAAAGTAATAGTATGCTCACCCCTTCCTAAATGCCTGCAAATCAGAGCCTGTGCCAGCATCATCTGTCCACATCGCAGCATGCATCCCCAGCCAGTATCGGATGAAGGGCCTGTGCCTCCTATTAACAAGAATTATTAAGATTAATATGGGTTCTTGACTGAAATTAGCACCACAAAAATCTAATTGTTGAAATCTAGGTAGTCAAGAAAAGTTCGGGTCTTTAACAAGCATCCTGTGGGTGAAGAGAAACAGAAAGAAAGGCTTCTAGATAAGTGTTCAGGATCTGCCAAGCAGATCTGTATGGAAACCAGTACTGACACAGCTCTGTAGAAGCAGAATTCTTTGTTGATGCAAGACAAAAGCAAAGAAGCAACCATGTAAAGCTGTTTACCAAACTGTGCCAAATTCAAGGATAAAATGTACAAGCCTATACACAGGACTCTGTACACTGTGCTAAGCCAGACCTAAACTCTGCAGTGAGGTCCTATGAGCACTATGAAACCAAAACAAAAAATGGAGGTGTAGGCAGCAGACCTAATGGAATTCAATATGGAAAGAGTAATGCAATCAGTACAGTAACCTCCAAATTTTAATATTACACGATAACCCTCATTTTCAGTTTGCAATATACTAAAAGTATATATGTGTGCATATATATAAGTAAATATGCTGTATAAGCTTTGAGGATTTGAGGCTGGAGGTTTTAGCATTTGGGTAGGAAGCAAATACAGATTTTGGCATCTGGTGAAACACTGGACACAGTTTGGATCTGTGGAGCTAAGAACACTGGTTGGATGTAGTGAAATAATGAAAACCTATTTAGATTATTAGGAAAGGTCACAGCTCTCCAAGCTATCGCTTCAAACCATCTGCAGATTCAGTAAGACAATATTTTCTATTTGTTTATGTTTTAAGGCTGTCTTCACAATCATGAGAGCTAGAAAGATAAATCAGTTTAAACTAAACGCTTAGATTCTTAAGCACAGTTCTGCATCTAGAAGTGGATTCTACGGTAAATTCCAAGAGTTTCCTCTATTTGTTTCTATGTAATTTAGTGCTTGAGAAAGATGCTAAACTGACTGTCCTGGAAATCTATCAAAAGAACAGGCAGAGTATGGACAGTGACAATGAAAGCATCTTTGATGCTGTTCCATCAGTCTCAACCCTGCAGTAGAAAGACTACCTCTAGTGATGAATGGTACTTACTCTTTAGCAAGATTGCCAGTAGTGTTGTCAATCATCCCAATTGTGGTGGTGGTTTTTTCAATCGTGGCAGAGACCATGAAATAAGAGGTTTGAGACTCTACCCACCTGAGCTAGATTTGAATTGGCAACCTAAAGGTAAAGGCTCTTTATCCCATTACCAATCCCATAACTTATTCAGTCCAAACATTTATTTGGGTGATGATTTGGGAAATTAATTTAATTTAATCAGAAAATTTAAGTAGGTTTTTTTAATGCCTTTAATGTGAAATTTATTTTTAGTGTGTGAATAAACAGGTTAAAAACATATTTTTTGCACAACAGATCTACTGTGCATTCCCATTCATTTGAGAAATATTCACAAGTTATTTCCACTGCTAGTATAAACACAAGGACCAAATTTTCTACTGGTGTAAGTGAGCACAGCTTTCAGTACTAGCGAATTTGGCCCATTATTTCCTTTTTGTTTTCAGGAGTAAAACTCATACCTTTAAGTCCTCTAATAGTTTAGGAGTCAGTAAGTTCATATACGATAATTTGACTCCTCCCACAATTTTAATTTCCAACCAGACAATAATACAGAAAAATTGGGCTTTTCACCCTAAAGATACCCACCAATTGGTGAAAATTTTCTTCTGTATGTAAACCACAGACGAGCACTTACATCCAACAATAATTTAGATTTGTCTGGAATTAAAAAACAAAGCCATATTAAACTACCAACTTCTAACTGCAAAGATCATTTGGCATTAACAAAACATATAGGATATACAGGAGATGTCTATTTACTTTCAGATACAAAAATAATGTGCATCACTTTTAATATTCAGAGCACTTTATATATACAAACTAAACAAAGTCTATTGGGAAAGTGTAAAGCAATTATTAGCCATCAAAGGTTAAGAGAGTAGAATTTCTGTTTTGATTAGCTAAGATAAACTTGAACCAGCTACTGCTATGCAGAACTATCCCCTCTGAACAAAATTACACACAGGACAAGAATCTTGGAGAATTTCTACTAACAGGGACCAATTTTGGTCTGAAGGAGGAAGGATGAACCTAAGTGCATAGTCTCTTCTTCCTCCACTGAACCCTCTTCTGCATATAAAGGGACAAGACTTGCAGGGAGAAAAAGTGAAATGCCCACTTTCCATGGTATCGTCTCCCTCACACTTGCAAGGATTTCACCACCTTAGAGAATGTTAACCACAGGGATAGGTGGGAGCATGTCAACTTTTTCCTATTTAATTCTTAAAGCCACGTTAACTTTCAACTGAGAATATCATGCTGTAAGAAATTCATACATCCAGCATAGTGGATTTGTTGTTGTCTGAACTACTGTACAGACTTAATTTTCTGGTCTTCTGATACTGTTAATTGCTGGTTCATTGCATTTACTTCGTATTTTAAAATGCAATTTATCACTTCAGCGTATGCTTCTGATTTACAAAATTACAAAGGATATGTCTGATATTTGCTGCATCACCACATCCAATTTTAAGATGAGCTACAGTAGATACTCAGCTGCCTGCTCCTTTCTTATAGGAGAAACTTTAAAGGGTATTGTCAGGACTTTACTTTTTTTGGTGGGAAGATTCTGTGTAAAAAATGTTTTCTCCATAGCTGATTGATTGATTAATATCTGTGATATTATCTTTCTTAAAAAGTCAATTATTTATTCCATGACATTTGATGACTAGAAATAACCCATCTAAAGTGAGACTAATCTGCAGGATAAGCATGCCCTGTTTGCAGAAACTGTGACAGATGCTGTACTCCCTACTTTGGTAAACCTTCTGCCAGCTAATTTCATATTAGGGTGACTACCACTGTATACAGTTGGTCTGCTTTTTAGAAATGAGTTTTTGCTCTCAGAGATTTATGTAGTGATAATGTTATGAACACTGAGAAAATGTTGTGGCATATAAACTATGAAAGTTATTGCTGGATTTTCAGTATAAAACATACCTGTCTTAAGGTGGTATTGCCTTCCCAAGATCCACACTGACCCATCTGTTTCTGGAAATTCTTCTAGGTATTCCGATAAGACAGTGGTCTGGTTTTCATACTTGGATAAAACTGAACAGGAACATAGAAAGTTAAAAACCCCATTTTGCTCCCTTTGTTCTTTTTGGAGCACTTTGAGTTCTTATACTGCAACTAGCTCCAACCAGTGATCTAGTCCAGGGTTTTGGGGTTTTCTGACCAATACTTCATTCTGGCAGCAGCATTTACCCTGTTTTCCCTCAGCAATATGCACTGCCATTAAAATGGACAGTGTTCATTGCAATTTTGTATATTAACTCTCCAGAGGCTCTGGGAGACACTATGGCTGGCACCTGGACCCTAGAGCCCAGGGAAGAAATCCTGGTGCTACAGAAGTATATGGGAGTTTTTGCCACCGACTTCAATGAGGTTAGGCTTTCACCCAAAGTCTAGATAATCAATTTAAGTCCCAGTCCTGGACTAAACACAGGAATAATTCTTCAGCTGTAAAGCTAAGTAATTGTTTTTATTTGCTTTGATTATTTTTTCTTTCAAATTACATATTTAAGAAATACACAATGAACTGATGTTTAAAAATTAAATCATATATATACACACATGCTAAATATGTTTAAGTTGCATGTAATATTTATATTACTTAAGATTTATAGGCTCCACTCAGGATTACCCATTTTGCTAGGCACTGTACAAATACAGAAAAAGATACAGTCCCAGTCCCAATGAGTTTACAATCTATGACCCAATCTTGAAAACACTTCTGTATGCAAGTAATCACAATGAATTTAAAAGGACTCCTCACGTGTGTAAAGTTAATCATGTGTCTTTCTTTCCTAATTGCCATTAATAGCAACTATACACAACCAACCACTTCTCTTGCTGCAAAATAATTAAATGTGCTTACACAATAGCCTACAAAATACACTGGCTTAGAACAAAATGTCTTCAGAAAAGATAAAGCTGACATTCTGGCCAACATTTTAGAACACTTAGTCCCATTTTAACTATTAGATAAATTAGGTCCAAAATGTAGGCTCTTTGTTGAAGAAAAAAGATTTTACCACAACTAATAATAAAATTTTTCATGACTTCTTTAAATGTAAAAAAAAAAAAGTTTTATACTATTTAAACATTTCTTAAAGTATTGAAATGTAAACAGCACCATTTAAGCGCCTGAAAATAAGAAGTCAGAACTGACTATACTCAGAAGGTGAAACTGATCAAGTTTTACTGTTCAAGGTAAGCAGAGTGAACATTAAACAGCATAAAGAGTAAAAAATATTGACTGTTTTAAATTAATTTTAATAATATTAGGTAAATAACATACTTAAGGAAACATGCAGTTTTAAAAATATTATACTTTAGAAAACCCAAGAGTTTCACACAAACCCTCCTCAGATTAGGGTATATTAACCAGAAAGTTATCATTCAGGCATCATCTATAATATTTTTCTATTCAACTTGAACAAATGATTGCTAGTTTCTGTAAAACAGTGAACTTTAACTATAAGTAGTGCGTGTACACTTCTACTGGAGCCAATGGGAAAAATCAAGAGCCATAATGAAGGATTCACGCAATTCCAAACATTTACATCCATAATCAAAATGATTTCTGATATCATAATCTATTAAATGCATATTGTGTTGACACATTTTATTTATTCCATCCAGTTGGCAGTCACAACTGTCAAGGGATCAGCTTCACTACTGCAGAGAAATGGATGTCAGCACTATACTAAAAAACTTGAAGTAAATAGCCATGCAACAGTAGAGCAGACTTTTACAGTATAAATCCAGGCCTAGATCCTGCAATTTAATGAGTATAGTGACAGGACTTAGGTGAATTACATGCTTTGAATATTTCTCAATTTACCCTGTAAACATATCTAAATATGACAACTGTACAAGTGGATTTACTCAGCTCTACTTTTTGTCCTAAGACTTCTATTAAGTGGACACCAACACCTAGTTTAGGCTTCATACTTAGGTTCTGTAAAGAAGTTTCACAAACATGTAATACTGTACTGCATAACATATTTTAATTTTAAAGCTGTTGTTAAAAGTTTGGAATTTAACCATTCTACTGTAAGACTGTCAGTCAAGAACATCAGAAATGGAAATGTGAAACCCACAAGTGTGTTTTCATTGACCGAACTGCAAAAAGTAAACAGCATGGCTGGAAATGAAATCAACGCTGCACTTTTTAAAAATAATCTAAAGATGGTCTTAGTAACTGATCTAAGGAAACTCCGTGGTGTTTTTAATCAACGTTATTTTCCTCTGGCTGGACAACCACGTTTGAGGTGAGGCAAGACCACTCAAGGAGACACGGAAACCTGCTGACCACAGCCAGCTGGCCCAAGAGCGAATCCGATTTCAGTCCCATGCGAGTTCCCCACGACCAGCTGCCTGCGTTAGGCAGGCCCCTCAGGGGCTCTGATTACTCGGTTTCGCTGCCGGGGTCCCACAGATTTGCCGCTGCTCCCGGAGGTCCCGGCCTGAGCCCCTCGGAAGTGTCCTTAGGGCAGGATTGACACACGGAGACTTCGCAGCTCGCTTGGGTCGCAGCGCCGGACCCGCACGGACCCGCGGCGGCTGCCACCTTCCTCTAGCGCAGCCCCTGCCCGCGGCACAGCGGGCCTGACAACTGCCCCACGCCCAACCCCGCCCCGCCCGGGGAAGGCAGCTCGGCGGGCGGAGGATCGGGGCCCGGCGCTGCCCTTCCCGGGAGCTCGCCCGGCGGGCCGCGTCACCGCCCGCCGCCCCCCGCAACGCGCCCGGGCCTGGGGCTCCCACCCGCGAGCGCCGCCCTGGGCCCGGATCTGAACCGCCCGCTACACCCGGCCCGCGCCCTAGGCCGGGCCCCCTCCCCGCTGTCCCGCCCGCCCCTCACGCCACTACCCCGCAGCGCCCCTTCCGCCGCCCTCACTCGACCCCGCCGCGGTTCCCCCTACGCCCCGTCTCCCCTCACCGGCCTCCATCCTCCCGCTGTCACCATCCTCCCAGCGGACACCCAACAAGGCGGCGGCCGCGGAGCACGCTGGGAGTTGTAGTTCTGCGGTGAGGCGGGGGACACTCGGCCCCGGCGCCTTCCGGGCCGACCTGCTTCTCTGATTGGCTGCCTGGAGGGGGAGGAGGGGCGTGTTGTGGCTCCGCCCCCTTTCCTGAGGGGACGGGCAGAGCGCCTGCCGGGCGTCGGCATGGAGGGCTCGGTGTCCAGTGTGGAGGTCTGTAACCTGGCCTACACGGGGCAGCTGGAGTTGCTGCAGGACCGGCTGAGGGAGGACCGCGGCCTGGCTACGCGCAGCGACCAGGTCAGGCGGAGCGGGGTGTTAGGGGCTCGGGGCCCTCAGCTGGGCCGGCTCGTTGGAGGGAGGCAGGGGCCCGGGCTTGGGAGATGTGTGGCGTAGAGTGTCCTGCGCATGCTCAATACATCTGCTGAAGCCACTGCCCTTCACCCTGCCCTGACGACCCATAAGACTCTGCGGACTGCTTTTGGCGGGGTTAAAAAGGGGTAAAGGGGGTGAATCGGAGTAGCGGGGTGGCCCGGGTCTGAGCAGGGGGCGGAAATTGACTGGTCAGGGGGGTCAAGCAGCTGGAGGCAGCATTAGGAGAGGGGCTAAAGGGCAAAATCAAGGCTTGGCGGGAGGAGCAGGAGTTAAGCTCGTGGTGAGGCGATGGCAGGGGTGTCAGAGGGCAAAACCCAGCACAGGCAGGGGCACAAGAGTTACCCCAGTGGGACTGAGACGCCAATGTTTGCAAAAATGGTGGGGGGCAAAGGGACTTTTTTATTTCCCCTCTCACAGACAGTACGTCTCCGTATCCCAGGGCTTCCCAGGGCTGGGTTCAAAAAGGCATAGGCAGCCAGTAGCACATTCCTACACAGAGCAGTTTACTACACTACAGGGGTCCTATCAGTCTGTATCAGCTGGAGACCTGGGGCCCTGCTCTCTCCCATGTATTTTCCCCGCTGCCTGCCCTGCCATCTCCCCTCAGGATCCTGTGCTAGGAGCTCAGCTGACCCATGTCGTGTTTTGTTCCTGTTTGCAGGATCGCAGAACAGCGCTGCACTGGGCATGCTCAGCGGGACAGACGGACGTCGTGCATTTCTTGTTAGGCCTGGGCGTGCCTGTCAATGACAAGGACGACGTAAGTTCTGTACATTCCTAGAAACATACTCCTGAAAGCGCAGAAGAATGTTCTGTGCAGCTTTGGGCTTGATGGACTGATTTTTTAGGAATCGAGAAGGAGGTGAGTAGAACTGGCCAGATCCCAAGGCTCATGCCTTTGTTACAGCTGGTATATCGTTTGGGTTTAATAATCTACGTGCTCTCAGTGTTTAGTTCTGAGTCTTGCACCATTTTTAAGAATGAGCCACCTGGTGATGGCGGAAGGTTCCACAAGGAGACTGTCCCCCTAAGGATTTGGTAGCAAACTCATTTCCATGGATAGTAATTTATAGATTACTATGAATACTGTTCTACTTGTTATGTAACTAAAATCTTATTCTATTCTGCATAGACTTATATGTTTTCTTCATTACTGTAATATATGACTGCCTTCCAATATAGTGCATTAAGTGACATGAATAACATCTGTCACAAATGGTTTGTTCTGCCTCTCTCATCTCCTTTCTGGAAAGAGACCTGTTTGTGCAGTGTAGTGTGTGGTTTTTCTGAGTTCTTAGTAAAATGTACATGCTGCTATGTATGTGTTGGAGAAGGTAGGCAAGTGTCGCTTCTCCAACAGACAGTGATAACGTTTGTGAAGGTCTAAGTTCTTGTGGGAGTTCATTTCACAGTCTTGGACCAGCCCCCAAAGAAGCGCTGTCTGCTGCATAGGGGAGAATTATCCTTACGGTAGAAAGTGCCTGAGAAGCAGAATTGTCTACCACTTTGTCTTTATCCTGGAGTTTTAGGGGATCTTTTAGATATACTCAGCCCAGGCCTTTGAGCGCCTTGAAGGTAAGGACTGAGATCTTGAACTTTGACTTGATATTCTGCAGGAAGCCGTTGTAGAGAGCAGAGGATAGGCTTGATGTGCTCAGGGTAGCCCATGTTGCTGGCATTTTCCTTTAGTTGGTGGACAAGCTGGAGTAGTAATGTCTATTATGAACAGTACTGCAAGAACAATAATCTTTTTAAAGAAGGGGAAGTTGTCAAGTTCTCTTCAGTGTTCTACTGTCTACTGAAAATAAACTTGCAGAAACTTTAGAAGGCCTTTCTGCCACTCTTACCAGGACTAGTACCTTACTCTATAGTGGGCTTTTTCCTTGCAATTGTAGGTTTTAAACTATTTTTTCCTGCCTCTGTAGGCTAGCTGGACTCCTCTCCATATTGCAGCTTCAGCGGGCCATGATGAAATTGTGAAAGCTCTGATTGGAAAAGGTGCTCAGGTGAATGATATTAATCAAAATGGCTGCACACCTCTGCATTATGCAGCCTCCAGAAATAGACAAGAGGTATGATTTCATATGTAATAGGTCTTGCTCTTCCTTTGTATTATCATTAAAATGATGATTTTTTTCCCCCATTTCCCCACATGCTTAGATTGCAGTTATGCTGTTACAGAATAGAGCTGATCCTGACGCAACAGACCACTTTGAATCCACTCCATTACATAGAGCAGCAGCTAAAGGAAACCTAAAAATGATTCAGATCCTGCTGCAGTACAAAGCGTCTGTGAATATGCAGGACTCTGAAGGGAACACAGCTCTGTAAGTGATGTTACGTTTCTGTTTTTTAATCTCTGAACTGAAAACTCCACTTAAATGCAAGTATCCTCAAACTCTCGGTTCCTTCAGAAAGCTCTAGAGAAGGGTAACAAGATGTCTTATTCATTTCCAGTCACCATGTTTTAATTTTTTTTTTTCTTTTCAAATACATACTAAGACTTGTTTCCTGGTGAAGCATAAAACCTAGTTACAGTAACAATCACTCAGTAATTCAACTATACTGCCCCTAGAGGATAGACCAATGGTCTCAATTTATTATGTGGCCCACAACTTATGACCTGCAGGGGCTAGGTGGCAGGGCAGCAGCAGCCCAGACCCCAATCCTGGAGCTTGCAGGGCTGACCGGCTGCCCCAACCCTAGATGCCTGCCCTGTCCCACGCCGTGCGGCTCCTGCCCCGCCCCATTGGGTGGCAGGTCAGCCCAGACCGCTCTGCCTGGGACCCTGGCACGCAGGCCAGCCTTTAGCATGCAACTGAGCTGGGCCACAGCTGTGTGGTAATTGGGCTGCAGGTTGAGAACCGCTGCAGTAGACAATATGCCAGCAGTATAAATGCTAGACGAAGCTATTCTGTTAGTCTTCTGTAGGGCTGTTGATTAATCGCAGTTAACTCGTGCGATTAACTCAAAAAAAATTAATCGCGAATAATCGCAGTTTTAATTGCACTGTTAATAGAATATCAATTGAAATGTATTACATATTTTTGGATGTTTTCTACATTTTCAAATATGTTTATTGATTTCAATTACAACACAGAATACAAAGTGTATAGGTTTCAGAGTAGCAGCCGTGTTAGTCTGTATTCGCAAAAAGAAAAGGAGTACTTGTGGCACCTTAGACTAACAAATTTATTTGAGCATAAGCTTTCGTGAGCTACAGCTCACTTCATCGAAGCCGTATAGGGCTCGCTTTATGTTATAATTTTTTATTACAAATATTTGTACTTTAAAAATGATAAAAGAAATAGTATTTTTCAATCCACCTCATACAAGTACTGTAGTTCAATCTCTTTATCGTGAAAATACAACTTACAAATGTAGATTTTTTTATTTTTTTTTAAATTTTGGTTATATAACCACTCAAAAACTCAACAACGTAAAGCTTTAGAGCCTACAAGTCCACTCAGTCCTACTTCTTGTTCAGCCAATCACTAAGACAGATAAGTTTGTGTATATTTAAAGGAGATAATGCTGTCTGCTTCTTATTTACAATGTCACCTGAAAGTGAGAACAGACGTTCGTTTGGCCCTTTTGTAGCTGGCATTGCAAGGTATTTACATGTTAGATATGCTAAACATTCGTATCCCTCTTCATGCTTCAGCCACCATTCCAGAGGCCATACTTCCATGCTGACAACGCTCAGTAAAAATACAATGCAATCATTAAATTTATTGGGGGAGAGTTGTATGTTTCCTGCTGTTTTACTCGCATTCTGCATATATTTCATTTTATAGCAGTTTCGGATGATGACCCAGCACATGTTCATCTTCAGAACACTTTCACTGCAGATTTGACAAAATGCAAAGGAGGTATCCATGTGAAATTTCTAAAGACAGCTACAGCACTTGACACAAGGTTTAAGAATCTGAAGTCTAAATCTAAAACTGCGATTAATCACTATTAATTGTTTTGAGTTAATCACATGAGTTAACTGCGATTAATTGACAACCCTTCTATTAAGCAAACAGGCAGAAGTTAAATGCAAAATGCATGCATCTAGGGCAATATCCATATGTAAACTCTTACAGTAAAAATTTAAATTGATGGCAAAACTAATATTTGACTAAAATATTAGTGAGGATTTCACTTCTATTGTTTAAGGAATAATTGCATTCTGTTTGCTATTGTTGTGCAATAATATCAGATTATATTTTTAAAAAATAAATTGACAATTGGCCAAAGACAGATAAAAGTGGTATAGTTGCTAATATGTATTTTTTTTCCATTTTTGATGAGGGATTTTTGACCAAACGCAGGCATCTCAATGCATGTGGAGGCTGTGTGTGTGTGTGTTGCATAATTGAGGTTCAGATATTGGAGCTTTTTTTGACTTCCCAAAGCTAGCTGGCTGCTCGGCTGGGCTACAATCTAGTGTTGAAATGGTCTTGGGCTTGAGAAGACAGCAGCCTTGGGAAATACTCAAGCTGTCCAATGGCAGTGGAATGACTGGGAATAGGCTTTGAAGTCTATGTTCACATTTGGAATTGTGTGTTCTTTCCCCATATTCCTTTACCTCCTACCCCTGCGAAACATCCATGACTCTTTAATTGTGGCTATATATAAACTCCTTAGTGTCTGGCACTTTAAACTTGGTAGATTTGGCAACAATCAGGGGTTTCTTGTTCTTGTTACAGCCATTTAGCCTGTGATGAAGAGAGAGTGGATGAGGCAAAGCTGTTGGTGTCCCATGGTGCAAGTATTTACATTGAGAACAAAGAAGAAAAGACCCCATTGAAAGTGTCAAAAGCTGGCCTGGGAACTGTACTTAAAAGATTGGTGGAAGGCTAGCAGTGTTGGATGAGTTATGACTTGAATGCCATTCCTGATGCACACATTTAAGACTATTTTAATATTTGATAGCTTACTGGTAATGGCTTAAATGTTGTTATAATGTGCATATATAATGTATGTAGTGGTATATATCAGTACCCTTCAATTGTACCGCCAAGTGCACTTCTTCTAATTGCCTGTTAATTAAACCAGTCAGCACTTTTTAAGTATTTTTAGTATCCTGCAGTTTTGTTTCATGTAAAATTATTGTTACTCTTATAAATTGGAATTGGAACAACCTATTTGGTTCTCTTTTTTCTATTTTACAGGGCCTCGTGTGGGATTGTTTCTTTATAGTATTGTGTTCAGACCTGTTGCTTGAGCCATTTAAAATGAGGTTTGCTTTGGAAGCCCATTCCACAGTCTGATATTGCTTTTTGTTACAGCTGGCCAGAAAATGGAATTGAAGTTCTGTGTAAAACTTCCATAGAACTACAATGTTTTAGGTGTTTCCAAAACACAATATGCTTCTTGGAATCCCTGACTGCCCACCCAGATGAGTTACCGAGGAGCTGGGGATCCCAGGACATACAGGCTGCTGGCTTCTTAGCAGCCCACCTGATGGGGATCGCAGGGAGCTCATTTTGGTAGCTCTGGAAGCCAAAATTCAAGGTCAGTTTGCCTGGCAGGCTGCAGTGGAGCTGGGACTTCAGAAAACAGTCCTCAAAAAAAAAAAAAAAAAAATTCTGTTGGAAAATTTCCAATCAGTTCTGCATCTTGTAAAGGAGCTGGTGTTTTTTTTCCTTTTTTCTTCTTGGTATTTATATTACACAGTTGTTTTTTTCAGTTTAATCCAATTCGTATTTCACTTCAGACCACTCTAAACTATTCCTCTCCCTCCTTGTTATCTACATGACCATTTCAACTGTTTCTAGAAGTTAATTCTATTTGCCACCCCTTTCATTCGTCAGACCCCCTTTTGGCATAGCTATGAATACTTCACTCTCAATACGTCCTTATTGCCTGGTCTGTCTGGCCCTCTAGTCTGTGATGTTCTCTTCAGTTTGTCAAACACTTCCTGGGTCTGAGATGATCAAACTGTGTCTACTAATGTACGTGCAGACTCGCTAATGCCCCCTAAGAGACACTGTCATCTAATTACATTGCTTTCTGCTGGCCCTGTATGTCTCGCTGCAAGCTCCCATCTAATTTTACTGTCTGCTATCATCATGTGCCTTTATTTAATATCCCAGCTTTTAAGAGGTGTTGTGCCGATTGAATATCTGTGTTCTGGATTTTTTCCTCGAGATGTACTAGCTCCAATCTCATTGCAGTTCCTTCTTTAGCTGTCAATGCTGGTGATTTGGTGCATCCCACTGTGTAATATTATCTCTGACATTTAATGTGCAGTTTACCTTTTTAATATCAATAGTCCAGGGCACCCTTTATTTACCAGCAGCAACTTCTGCTTCCTTAGTTATAGGAAGATAAAACTGTTGTATGACTGAAAGACGTGGTGTTCATGGGCATGTACTGGTTTTTGTACTAATAGTCTTGTAGGTGATAATTGTAACAAAAGTTCCAAGCAGTGCCCTGAGGTTGCATCCCTATAGTGAGAGTTATCACTTTACTTAGCTTTCTTTGAATTTTCCCTGCTGTGATTATATGGCTATAAAGCACCTTCCAGCAGAAGCTCCTTCTAGTCCCATGAACACTTATGAAATAAAACTGGTCTTTCTGGAAACCAGTTCTTCTGGAAAGTCCTCCTCTTCCTAGGAGGACCACAGCAGTGCACATTCATAACTTGGAGCTGAACTCTTTTGGAATAGGAACACTTCTTCGAGGTCAAACTGTCACCATTCCATTAATTCCTTGTCTTTTCTGTTTGGGGGGCAGAGGGGCCTCAGACTTAGCTGGGAGTTAGCTTTGACTCAGATGAAAAGAAACTTTCATGGCAAGACAATTTCCAGTAATTTCATATTCCTAAATACGAACTTTCAGAGTAGTGGGAGAGTAGCGTATCCTCCTCACATTCTCCTTTCTTGGGGCGTCTGAGTTGCATAAAGTTATATTCATAGGCTATGAATAGATAGTACTTTTTACTGTGAATGAATTCCATGCTGTCCCCTCCCTTCTGGACCATTCTTTATCAGAGGAGTAAACCAATGAAGTGATGCAGTCCTGTGGCCTTGTCTGCTAACCAAGCATTCGATGGTTTCCTCCTCCTCTCCTTGGCAGTGTCCTATGTCTTACGTTTGTGCTGATGAACACTGAATGGGTATTAGAAAACCTTTTTTACGTGACCAATACGTTCAGTTTGTTGTTATTCCTGAACAGAGTTGACATTGCTCCTACGCCGCTTTAGGAAGCGTATGATTAACATAATTCACTGATGGCAAAAGCATCTCGGCATCAGGGAAGTACAGAATTGAGAACACAGGACTTAGCAGCAAGGAACTGTTTAACAGATGACAGCGAGACTTCTTAGACACCCTTTCTGCCCCCCCCACCCCCGTTTTGGGTGGGTGGGGTTAGGGTGCTTATTTAACTAAATTCTGTTGTGAACAATATAATAAGGTTTTGTAATGGCAAACTTTATTAAACTTATATGTAACAAAAGAATCTGTATCATTAGCTAAATCACTTATGCACATAAGTCAAATAAAAGAACAAATCAGTAAGCTGAAATATTGCCAGAGCTGAGATGTGGGAGAGAGAGACTGCATGTAAATAGAATCAGTCTATCCTTCAGTTACAAGGAAAAGTCACAATAATAAAAATTTTACAATATGACTGCTTCTGTATAAGAGAGTAAAGAGATTGCAGTTTCCTACCAACAATTGTAAAGCAAACCAGAAAATTGTATCTAAACACTTCATACAAAGTGATCTCCACACTAGAAAATAAAATGCAGTTTTAAGTTTTCTTAGGAGAGAGTGGTAGGGTCCAAGCAAAACTTGCTCTCTAACAATAAGCTGTTGATATGCAAAATTGATTGATTGAGAGAGAAACCAATGATTTTGGCTAAGATGCTTTTCAACCTGCATCTCTTAAATACTAAATTCCAGGAACTTCCAGAAGTAAGAACTATAACCTTCGTTCTTATGTCCTAACCACTGTGTTGTCAGAGCTGTATAATATTACTGCAAAGGGTTATGATAGAGAGAAATATAGAATCAAACTAAATCAGAATGATTACGTATTCTAAATCATTGTATAGATTTTGGTGGTGATAGGGTTAAGTATTAAAATGTCCAAGGTTTGAGCTTTCAGATCAGTAAAGTAATCTTTGGTTTGGGATTTATGTCAATAATGAAGTCTGTTACTCATCTATAAATATGAGTACCTTGCTGCAAGGAGTGAAATTCTACTCTAATGCCCCTAACACTGTTGTAGAGAGGAGTGAAGCCAGTGCGTCATCAAAACGGTGCAGCTCCTATGGGGAGATGGGATACAGTAGGACAGAAGGGAACAGAGACAGTAGGTTTATATTGCTTTGTCCCTGGCAGTATTTCCAACAGGTGCTTAATGCTGGTCATTGCAACAACTACCCTTCTATGCCCCTGTGTGGGGACAAGGGTGAAAGCAGAGAACCAAGCATAGCATAACTTGTGCGTCAGCCATGCTACTAGGGGAGAGGGTAGTACTACGGCAATCCTGAGCTGTAAAGGGGTGGGGATGGAATTCTGTATGGCTACTTGGGATCTATTCAGGTCAAAGACATTGCTGCATTCCTGTCTGTCAGCCTATGAATTCTGCTTTCGCCAGGAGATAATGGCTAAGAGACATTGTGTGACTTTTTATGTGGAGCTTCCCTAGTGTGACGAAGTGGGAATTTTCTGTAATTTTATGAATCCTAGGCATGCCTCAGTTTCCCTCTGTACATTGCATTGCTACCCAGTAGGTGCAAAGGGGGTAACCCTGCTCTGAAACAATGCAGGAGTTGTCAGGGGTAGGGTAGCAGGGAATTAATTAATTAAAAAAAAAAAACTAAACTGTCTTGACCTGACCCAAATCAACAGAGGGACTGGAAGAAGGGGTCTTTTAGAGGGACTCAAGTGGCTGGACCAGAGAGGGCTCATCAGGGCACTGGTTTGACTAGGATAGACTGTTGCTTAACTGCTGCCTCTGTGTGCCAACATAAGGACTCTCGGATTCTCTGTGCCAGGTGATGATAAACTGTTACCTTGTTTGAAAAGGCTCCCTGTGTTGCTGTGAGCCTTGTGTCTTGAAGGGGCCGGCACAAGCCTCCCACCGGACTCTGGCTTGGTTGGATTTGCTGCAGGGAGCCAAGGAGAAAGACGGGGATTGCTGGTGCTGAGTCATGGAGGCCATGGACCTGCCTGTTTGGAACTGTGTAGGTCCTTGAGGCCTGGCCCATTAAAGGGGTCACTCCCTGGAGACTGGTTACAGGCTGGGGCATAGACCAGACCCTGTGACTCCATGGTACCTAATAATGTTCCCCCATCTCCCCAAAGAAGATAGTTGGGTCTCACAAGAAAAAATGTCTACGGCATCAGAGCGAAGTTCTGAAAAATAGCCTCCACCACTCATGCAGCTCTTCAGGGGTTTCTGTGCTGTACAAACGTGATTGATTATTTTTTATTTAATTTGCCAAGATGTTCACGGAAAGCAAAAGCACAGTTATAATCCTACATCATCATAACCCATATGGTTGAAGCCAGCTCAGTTGCAGTCATATCTGGGTGCATCCCAAAATGGTAAGAAACATATCAACCTCCCTTAGTAAAAATACACCCACGTAAACTTACTTTGTCTGAAAAACCTCCCCCATTTCCCCTTCCCCAAAGTCAATCTAGCATTCTGATGAGCTGCATTAGAAAAGCTGATGTTAGGAAGTTAGCTTTTTATATTCGCTGAGAACTGCTGTCACACACTTTATTTACAATTAGTTTTACATAGGTTACAGATCCCATTCATATTCAGCAAATGTATGACTAGTGGTAGTGCCATGAATATTGAAATGACCTGTATTATTGCAGAAATCATAGTAACCTCTTCTCATTATAAGGCCTTGTAACTTAATATACTAAGCTATGTTAAGGAAAAAAAGCAAAGAGATCAGGTGAAGAAAACCAAGAAGAGATGTTAATTTATACGATTACACAATATGCTTATAAAAATGAAGACCATGCTATTTTATAGTGCCAAAGGGCAGTAGGTAGTTTTTTTAAATGTCCATATCAAACCTGAAGACATGAGAAAATCAATTAAAAAACAAACAAACATGTAGCTATAAACAAGGTCACTGATAAAATCACTTGTGTTTTGCATGCTAAGAGAAGCAAAATGCTACATAGGGTTTGCCTATTACAGTGGAAACATTTTTACTAATAAAGTTTATACTACTGTTAGCTAGGTAGAGGGCTCCCTCTGTCTGGCAATTCACTTGAAATATTTCATTAGCAAACTTTTCATCTGTGGTGAGGAATGACAATCAATGAGCAGCTTGTACTGCCTCATTACTTTTTTTTTCCCTAGTGAGATTGTTTAGTATTGTAGTTTTTGTCATACTCACAAGGCAACTTCAATAAGATTACTGAAAATTTCAGGTAACCTCATAATGATCATGGAATTTAAGGACCCAACCTGCAATCTTTGCTCAGGCAAAATGTCCATTAAAATTAATGGGAGTTTTGCCTGCTGAGACAGCTCTGAGTAATGACTTCAGATTTGGCCCAGACATTTTAGATATTTGGGCTTGGGTACCTGCTAGGGTGAAATCCTGGCACTGTTGACTTCACTGGAGATTTTGCCATTGACTTCAGCAAGTTCAGGATTTGACCCCTATCATCTAATCCAGTCAATTTTCAACTGAGGCAACAAAACTGAAAAATGGGGCCGAGTACTTTGTGGAATTTGTGTCTGTATGTATAAAGTGAACTCACTAGAGTACAGCAAAGTGGTAGATATGGAATTTCATAAATAATGTTAGTTGGCCAAAACGGAACCTTCTTTTATAGTACAGATCATAATTAGCACCTTATCAGTCTGAATATCTGAGTTTGCCTCAAATGTTGATACCCTCTTGTTTTGGTTAATGAGCCATTCATACAGCTGCTGAGCATCAGTGATAATTGAACTCAGGAACTTCAGCAACATTCCTACCAAAGTACTTCTTTAGTTAAAGGTGTAACTGCATTAGCTGCGAGTGAGAGGCAGGCTGTTACTGTTGCTGGCGTTGGCTACTACAGGCAGATATGAACACATGCTCTAGGAGTCTGCTCCTGCACCTGTTGAAATCAGTGGCTAAACTCCCATTGATTTCCAAGGTGCGGGATCAGGTTCTTAGATACTAACATATTTGCTAAGAGAGTCATCTTGTGTCATTCTCAGCACATGCAACACTTCAGATTGGCTGGCAATGACTGTTTTCTTTCAGAAAAGGGACTCCTGTGTTTACAAGCCATCATATAACTTCGCCAGCAGCCAATAAGAAAGCTCCAGTGTTGTCTGTCTTTCCAAACCCACTTAAAATTAATATTCTCAGATGGGTTGGGTAAATGGAGACATTAGCTATGCTGTCATTCATATTTGGTACACAGTCATACTAGATAGTTAATAAGTGCAATAACAAAATTGAAAAATGAGGCCATGATATGCATACTTCTGGGATGGTTGAAGGCATGATCTTCAAACTCCTGCCTTGTGATTAATACCTCAAATGCAGGTGTGTGGGTTATAACCACACTCCTTCCTGCATTAATTCAATACCAACATTTTTGAGGATGGGATCCATAGCAGATAAGGAAATTGCAGTAGAATTTTTAGGCTCTTGTTTGTATCTCCAATCCTTGCATCTCATCGTTTTCAGGCATTCCAGAGGCAGCAACTTCCTTAGAAGTAGAGTATTCATTGGCTGCATTAGCTTCTCTGCTTGGTGTAGCTGTGGCAATAGACTCATTTTCTTGGGTGGGTATATTAACATATTCGACATTTGCCTGTTGTTTCTGAGGCATTGGTCTGCAGGAAGGCAAGATGGGGGTTAGACTAATTAATAACAAATCGAAATCCTCCCTATAATAGAGCCTCCCAAAAGGAACATCCTAGAAAACCCTGACCTAATGACTATAGTATGATTGATTATATTTCACACTAGCCCCGAGAGCTCCCCATTGTATATAAAAGTTATGATACAATTTTCCGATGATACAAAGATTGGCAGAGTAGTAAATAATTATGAGGAGAGGGCAGTCAGACAGAAGGACCGGAATTGTTTGGTAAGCTGGGCCCATTCAAACATGCATTTTAATACAGCTAAATGCAAGGTCATACATCCAGGAAAAAAGCAGGCAGGCCAGGCCAATGGAATGGGGGACTGTATCCTGAAAAGCAGCGACACTGAAAAAGATTTAGGGGTTATAGTGGACAAACAACTGAACATGAGCTCCAAGTACAATGCCGTGGCCAAATAGGCTAATGCAATCCTTGGATGTATAAACAGGGGTATTGCGTAGGAATAAGGGAGATGATTTTACTTCTGTATATGGCAACGGTGAGACCAGTACTAGAATACTGTGTCTTGTTCTGGTGTCCACATTTGCAAAAGGATATTGAAAAATTGGAGAGGGTACAGAAAATAGCCACAAAAGTAATTTGAGGGCTGTGAAAATGAGTTAGTGAGAAATTTGAGGTATCAATGTGTTTATGTTATTCAAAAGAAGATTGCAAGGTGACTTGATTGCTCTGTATGGAGAAAATACAGGGTACAAAAAGAACTCTGTAACCTTGTGCAGAAAGGCAGAACAAGAACCAATGGCTGGAAGTTAAAGCTACACAAATTCTAATTAGGCAGACTCCCAAGGGAAGTGGGGGATTCTTCATATGCTGAAGTCTTCACATCAGATCAAGACTGGATGCTTTTCTGGAAGTTATGCTTTAGTCAAGCACTTGGGCCCCGATTCACAAAGTCACTTAGGCACCTAAAACCCAGTTTTAGGCTGCACTGTGATCCACAACGCTCATACTTGGCTGCTGCCTAACCCTGTAGGCACTTAAACCTACTGGGCACCTTCATTTTCATGGTAAAAGTTCCCCTAGGCATCCAAGTTTCTGCTTCTGGACATGCACACTGCTGCCTCACTTTAGGAGTCCAGATGCCTGTCTCCTGCATGAGCCTCAGCCCGATCCACGAATGGGAGGAAAACGGGCAGAGGAGCACCTCTCTGGCCTGCAGGGTGTGATCTGGTAGGCATGCTCAGAGGCCACCTACTGGATCAGTTTCTATTCAGTGAATTCAGTTGGAGGGGGTGGTGATGCCACCCACCTTATAACTTTTAGCCAATGCTTAGAGCATTCACTTGGGATATGGGAGACCCAGGTTCAATATCCACCTCTGCCTCAGAGGGGAAAAGGATTTGAATAGGGTCTCCTACACCTCTCAGGAAAGTGCTCTATCCACTGAGCTATGGGATATTTTGATGTGGGACTCCCTCAATCTCTCCTGTTGAAGCTATAATGAAAGAGACAAGGTGGGTGAGTTATTAGCTGTATTACTGTCAGGTTTTTAACCAGGAGGGAGAAGAAGAATAGAAGGGGAAAAAATTCATAGGAAGGAGTTGTAGACCAAGCTGGATGAGCAAGCATCTTAGAGAGGTGATTAAGAAGAAGCAGAAAGCATACAGGGAGTGGAAGATGGGAGGGATCAGCAAGGAAAGCTACCTAATTGAGGTCAGAACATGTAGGGATCAAGTGAGACAGGCTAAAAGTCGAGTAGAGTTGGACCTTGCAAAGGGAATTAAAACCAATAGTAAAAGGTTCTATAGCCATATAAATAAGAAGAAAACTAAAAAGGAAGAAGTGGGGCCGCTTAACACTGAGGATGGAGTGGAGGTTAAAGATAATCTAGGCATGGCCCAATATCTAAACAAATACTTTGCCTCAGTCTTTAATAAGGCTAAAGAGGATCTTGGGGATAATGGTAGCATGACAAATGGGAAGGAGGATATAGAGGTAGATATTACCATATCAGAGGTAGAAGCGAAACTGAAACAGCTTAATGGGACTAAATCAGGGGGCCCAGATAATCTTCATCCAAGAATATTAAAGGAATTGGCACCTGAAATTGCAAGCCCATTAGCAAGAATTTTTAATGTATCTGTAAACTCAGGAATAGTACCGAATGATTGGAGAATTGCTAATATAGTTCCTATTTTTAAGAAAGGAAAAAAAAGTGATCCGGGTAACTACAGGCCAGTTAGTTTGACATCTGTAGTATGCAAGGTCCTGGAAAAAATTTTGAAGGAGAAATTAGTTAAGGACATTGAAGTCAATGGTAAATGGGACAAAATACAACATGGTTTTACAAAAGGTAGATCGTGCCAAACCAACCTAATCTCCTTTTTTGAAAAAGTAACAGATTTTTTAGATAAAGGAAATGCAGTGGATCTAATTTACCTAGATTTCAGTAAGGCATTTGATACTGTGCCACATGGGGAATTATTAGTTAAATTGGAGAAGATGGGGATCAATATGAACATCAAAAGGTGGATAAGGAATTGGTTAAAGGGGAGACTGCAACGGGTCCTACTGAAAGGCGAACTGTCAGGTTGAAGGGAGGTTACCAGTGGAGTTCCTCAGGGATCGGTTTTGGGACCAATCTTATTTAATCTTTTTTTAACTGACCTTGGCACAAAAAGTGGGAGTGTGCTAATAAAGTTTGCAGATGATACAAAGCTGGGAGGTATTGCCAATTCAGAGAAGGATCGGGATATTATACAGGAGGATCTGGATGACCTTGTAAACTGGAGTAATAGTAATAGGATGAAATTTAATAGTGAGAAGTGTAAGGTTATGCATTTAGGGATTAATAACAAGAATTTTAGCTGTAAGTTGGGGACGCATCAATTAGAAGTAACGGAAGAGGAGAAGGACCTTGGAGTATTGGTTGATCATAGGATGACTATGAGCTGCCAATGTGATATGGCTGTGAAAAAAGCTAATGCGGTTTTGGGATGCATCAGGAGAGGCATTTCCAGTAGGGATAAGGAGGTTTTAGTACCGTTATACAAGGCACTGGTGAGACCTCACCTAGAATACTGTGTGCAGTTCTGGTCTCCCATGTTTAAAAAGGATGAATTCAAACTGGAGCAGGTACAGAGAAGGGCTACTAGGATGATCCGAGGAATGGAAAACTTGTCTTATGAAAGGAGACTTAAAGAGCTTGGCTTGTTTAGCCTAACTAAAAGAAGGTTGAGGGGAGATATGATTGCTCTCTATAAATATACCAGAGGGATAAATACAGGAGAGGGAGAGGAATTATTTAACCTCAGCACCAATGTGGACACAAGAACAAATGGGTATAAACTGGCCACCAGGAAGTTTAGACTTGAAATCAGACGAAGGTTTTTAACCATCAGAGGAGTGAAGTTTTGGAATAGCCTTCCAAGGGAAGCAGTGGGGGCAAAAGATCTATCTGGCTTTAAGATTCTACTCGATAAGTTTATGGAGGAGATTGTATGATGGGATAATGGGATTTTGGTAAGTAATTGATCTTTAAATATTCAGGGTAAATAGGCCAAATCACCTGAGATGGGATATTAGATGGATGGGATCTGAGTTACTATAGAAAATTCTTTCCTGGGTATCTGGCTGGTGAATCTTGCCCATATGCTCAGGGTTTAACTGATTGCCATATTTGGGGTCGGGAAGGAATTTTCCTCCAGGGCAGATTGGAGAGGCCCTGGAGGTTTTTCGCCTTCCTCTGTAGCATGGGGCATGGTTGACTTGAGGGAGGCTTCTCTGCTCCTTGAAGTCTTTGAACCATGATTTAAGGACTTCAATAGCTCAGACATGGGTGAGGTTTTTCATAGGAGTGGGTGGGTGAGATTCTGTGGCCTGCGCCGTGCAGGAGGTCGGACTAGATGATCAGAATGGTCCCTTCTGACCTTAGTATCTATGAATCTATGAATACCTCACCCACCTTGTCTCTCTGATATCCTGGGATCAATACACATACACCAACACTGCAAGAAGCTATAAATAACAGTTTCAAAGTGAGACAAAAATAAATAGTCTTACTTTGTAAATGTTATTGCACCATATTTGACTTAGTTCCAAAGAAACGTTTGCGGTAGAGTAGTTTTGGTTTTGGATCCATCTTGACCATCTCTATTGAGGGGGTTGGTCAGGAAATGTTTGTCTTACAATCAAGCAAACAAAAATTCTTACTGCATTTCACTATTTGCTGCTTTCTCTTTTGTCTCCTTTTTCTTCTCTTTCTTGGTTAAAAACCAGACAATAATGCAGATAACAACTGCTCCCAGAATTGCTCCAATTAATGCTCCAGCAATGAGACCACCTTCTGAATCTGGAAAAATATGTGCACAGAGTTAATTTTAAAAAGCCACCAGTATAGAGATAATCCCATTGAAGGGGTACCAGATGAAGATATTGTGCTCAAAGAGCTGAGAACTAAAATCCATGCTTTTAGGGAAGGGTGAGTCAGGCTTTCACTATTCTTTGCCTCCCAGCTTCTTGCTAGCTGGCATTATATTGCTAGCTGTTCTCTACCCAAGCAGGCAGAGAGAGAAGCGAGAGGCTCAACAAACCTAAATAATCCATTCCCCACTTTTATGCCTGGCTACAGGAGAGAGAAGATGGTTGCTGTTTGACAGTATGGAGGGCTGTTTGGTTCTTCAACCCTTGCAAACAAGATTTTAATTCTGGATGGCCTCTATCTCCCATTTTCTGTTGAGATATAAAATGCAAGCCCTGCCTATCTATGATCACTAAGGATCCTAGGTCATTTTCATGGGTGTTAGCCTTGGTGTCCTATCCAAGTTCCAATTCACATTGTTACAGTCTATCTACCAACATCTCCCTGGTAGTTTCATTTGAGCAAGGCAATTTTATTATTTTACAGACCACTTACGAGAGAAATTATCTCAAGGACCCACTCCAAGCCCCTATCGCTTCGTTCTCAGAACATTTAATTCTACTGACTACCAGGAAAGATCACACAGAGCTCTGATAGGTCACAGGTTGAGAACAATTGGAGTAAAGTACTCTTCTTTCTTTCTAGCCTAATGTTGCACTATTAAACAGCTGCAACACTCCACTCCATAGACTGGAGCATTTCAATGGTGTTTGTAAAGTGTTCTAGGCCCCATTGGGATTGTGAGCTTGAAGTCAGTAGATATAAGGCCTGGATCTGGTTGCTCAAAGCCAATTAGAGACTCATGAGTTTAGATCCAGAGGTACAAGTTTCAATCCTCACTGCTGACAAACCACCCAGGGATGGAGAATTACAAAGTGGCGATCCATGCAGAGATTTGAAATGGGTGGATCTCCCTAGACAGGAGGTGTGTATAACTCAGGATGCTTACTCAGTGTTGCTCTATGTCCCCCTCTACTGGCTGGACCACATAAAGGTTTGTGAGGCTGCTACAGCCTTCCATCTAACAGAGCTAGGTCTGTCAGTTAACTCATACTATAGAAGCTCGTGGTTATAAATCCAGAGGTTCTGGATTCAAATCCCTGCTGCTGACAACCCAGTCCAGGGTGTGGTGTTATATTAGCATTTCTATAGTGTATTAGCTATTTAAAGTAGTTTAGGAACATTAACTAATTAAGCCTCATAACGCTCCTGTGAGATATGTTGCTAAGTATACATTAGTACGCCCATTTTACAGGAGGAAGATGGAGGCAGAGAGGTTAAATGACTTTCCCAAAGCCACACAAGGCCCAGTTGAGTTGAGAACTGAGGACCTCCTGACCACCAACCCAGTTCTTATTCCAAAACAGTCTACCTAACTCTTTTTGTCGTTCTGATTATGCTGTATGTAAAGCACATTTTATTCCATTCGTATGATGAACTCACGTGCTGCAGTCAAGTCAACTTCACAGCTGCTGTTTCCAAGGCTGTTACTAGCTATGCACCGGTAGTATCCAGTTTCAAAGGTGGTGAGATTACCAATAATTAAAAACCCAGTTTTTGTATCTGTGACAAATGAAAACATATGAACATGCATATTTATATACTATATGGGTAATTACTTGTATTTACTGAATAAGAATAATGATTAGTACAAGGCATGGGAGGTTGTATTGTAAATTTTGCAGCATTTAAATAAAGGGATTTCCTTAAAAAAATTTATTTAGAACCATTTATCTTCTTTGAAAACAATTGTGTATTAAGTGTATGAGAACCAGGTCCCTTACCCTGCAAACACAGAAGGATGTAATTTTACTCATTTGGGTAATACCATTGAAGCCAATGGGAATCTCTTGCAGGTGTAAAGTTATGCACATGCTTAAGTGTTTTCACAATGGGGGCTGTTATAAATATAAAAGGAAGACTAACCACCTTTAAATCCCTCCTGGCCAGAGGAAAAACCCTTTCACCTGTGAAGGGTTAAGAAGCTAAGATAACCTCACTGGCACCTGGACAAAATACTTTCAAAGCTGGGGGGGGGGGGGGGAAACAAAGGGTCCTCTCTGTCTGTATGATGCAGGGGCCTAGAAAACCAAACTACAATTTGAGTTCCACTGAGTATAAGTTTAGTATAAATTTGCATCTCACTCACTTCAAGGTGAATGAGATTACAAAAAAAAAAAAAATCAGTAAATTAGATTGTTGTAGTTCTTTTCATTTTAATGCTCTGAGGTGTCATTAGTGTCACGGGTAGGGATTTTTTTTTTTTTACATAATTATCTTTCTCTGAGGCCAGCAGCATTATATATTGTAAAATCAACAAAACCAGGCTAATGCATTTATGTAATGGCTATTAGTAAGTTTTGATAGGTAAAAATAAATTCAATCCACATTATTGCACACGAAGGGGGGAAATGCATTCTTTTCTATATTGACTAGAATATTGAAGGCACGGTTCAAGCCATCACACTCTAGGTCTTGCATGTTACTCACTGAGTTGTTCTGTCATGGGTTTGAGGGTCTCCCCTGATACTTTATACCACTGGTATGTAGGCACAGGCATTCCTTCCTGAGAATAGCAGGAGAGAGAGACAAGGTGGCCTGTCTCAGGGGTTCCCCGTAAGCTACAGTGAGGCTGTGAAGGTTTGACTGTAAAATAAAAGCAGGAAAAATAGTTAGACCATGGGTACAAATTCTGGGCCAAAATCTTGCTCGACCAAATTCTACTCTGTTACACTGGTGTAAATAATCTATTGACTTTGGTGATGTTGTTTTAGATTTCCACCAGAATAATAGATCAGATCCTGGCCCAGTAGTCTGACCACAATCTCTCCCACATAGACCTGAGCAGCAATAAAGAAAAGTGAACAGTCGGGGGAAAACTCTTACTGCCTTTCATGGTGTTTATCCTATTAAATACTTTTATAAAGGCTGTAAGGTATTACTTCTTGATGGAAAAGACTATCAATTATTTCAATTATATTACGACTGTCACTTTTCATAGATACTAAGGTCAGAAGGGACCATTCTGATCATCTAGTCCGACCTCCTGCACAGCGCAGGCCACAGTGTTCATCCCAGTCAAATCACTTTCTGTCTCATGGGATTGTAATATGTGGTGTAAGTGAGTCTATTCCATATGAGTGCAAAGATCTATAGCCTGATTCTTCACTGGTTGGTCATTGACACCTGTGCAAAATGCTACCTTTCTGTTTTGGTACTCAGCCATATCCTACTCTGAGCTACACCTGTGTTATTTTTAATTTCCTGCATTTGCTTGCTCGTGTCACCCATTTAACACAATTTAAACATATTGTTGAGGGCCTTTTCTGTAACTCCACTGCAGTGGAATTACACCAATGATTAATCTGGCCCAGTTTTTGTCTGTATAAGTACAAGCAGTAATGCTTGCTTTTCTAGGGAAAACTACAATCCCATTTTTCAAGCTTTGAGTCAAACTCATATATGCTCTTGTTTATTATTCTGCTGCAGAGTAACTGCTGCTTGGGTTGTTTTTTAAGATGGTTTTAATATCTGTGCTTTGAAAATTTGTTTCTTCCAGTGGATTTATCTCCATTTGCCTTTAATTGTCTCTTCTGTATAGACAAATGGTACAGCTGGAGCCATTTTCACATATGCAGTGACTTCTCACTCTAATCAAAAAGAAAAGGAGTACTTGTGGCACCTTAGAGACTAACAAATTTATTAGAGCATAAGCTTTAAGTGAGCTGTAGCTCACGAAAGCTTATGCTCTAATAAATTTGTTAGTCTCTAAGGTGCCACAAGTACTCCTTTTCTTTTTGCGAATACAGACTAACACGGCTGCTACTCTGAAACCTCACTCTAATCAACTATCCAGAGAGTATGTGGATAGTTGTTAGGTGGGGTTAGTATTAACATTTATCTTGTTAGCAAGTAAAATTTTTCTTCTCTCATTGCTTTTCATACTTGTTCAACTATCTGTTCAGGGTTGAACTATTGCTTTCTTTCAGCTGATGTGTACTCTGTACTCACCACAGAACAGAGAGCTACATTGATTAGACTTTTTAATAGAGAGGTAGTATTTGGACTGTTTATGGAACCAGGACTTCTGGATTTTACTCCTGGCTCCACCAATGACTATCTGTGTGGCCTTAGGCAAGTTGCTATGGCCAGCATTTTCAGATGTGGGGGCCTAAAACTATATCAAAAAGTGGCCTGCTTTTCACAGCTGCTTTAGACTTCCAAATTTTAAACCATTGGGCTTAGCCTTAAAGCCTAGGCCAGCAACCCTAGCTCAGGTAATGTTTTCAGCGTGCAGTTGTGGTTCCCAACTAAAAGTGTGTTTTAATTACTACCCAGTGAAGCTGGGTAGTAACAGCTACCAGAGGGATGTATATTTCTCTGGCCATTATAATAGGTGGCTCTATAATGCAGCAAGGTTAACAGGGAGGACTCCCATGGCGACTCAGATTTTACTGGCCATTAGAACAGGTGAGTGCAGTTATTAGTTGAGCAAAGGTTTCAGCATAAACATGTCACCCTATTCGCTAGGGGTGAGCAATGTTCCATAGGCACTATAATCAGCAGTCCTTTCCATGATTGCTTCATTCAGGCCAGGATTAAGAGGGTAGGTCTACATGCAGCTGGGAGTGAACCTCCTGAAAGCCTGAAGTCCAGCCCAAGCCACAATGTCCATACTTACAGGTTTCAGTCCATACTGCTATTTTTAGCATGCCATCTTGAGCCCCTCTGGCACGAATCTGTCTACCTGCTCTGAGAGGCTTACTCCCAGCTACAGTGTAGACATACCCAGAGACCCTGTGTGCTTACACGAGGCAGCACAGGTGCTGTTTGTCTGGGAGGTGGAGAACACCACTGGCTCTGTCTGTGTCCAGCAGCCCAGAAAAAGCCCTTCTTTCTATCAATTAAAATAAGTCCTGTTTCTTTACCATGATGATTACTGCATCGCACAGCGCCAGGGGGCCCACTGAACTAACTGACCAAAAGATGCCAACGTTCACATCCACTCCCCATTACATTATTCTCTTGGGTACCTTGTGGTGCATTTTTGAATCCCAGTTCAACACTGTGATAAAGCAACATGAAAACACAATGCAAAATAAATTACCCAGTACACGGACAGCCACAGATTTCTGGTTCCGTCCATTTGAATCTCGTGGATTGAAAACTTCGCAGGTATAGAACCCGGTGTCCGAGGGCTGCATGTTGGAGATTGTTATTGATGCATTTCCTTGGTTTGTTGTCCCATTTATTCTGTTCTTGAACTCTCCATACTCATAAGCCTGTCCATTCTGAAAATAATAGATCTGTGACACAAAATGGATCGTTAGTTAAATAAGAAGTGAGCTAATTGCATTTTGTTTGATGTTGCTATGTCAAATACAAAGAAATTTCAAAAGAAGCAAAGCCATCTTATGCCCAATTCCCTCACTGTAAAGAAAGCTGTGATTAAAACCATGCTGTACATTGCAATCTAAATTTCTAATCATATTCTTAGGTGATAAGCTCCTCAGGGCAGGACTGGGTCATTCTGGGTGTGTGTCTAGTAGCTAATACACTGTGGGAACTGCAGAAATAGAGTGGGATATTTGGGAAAGGCATATTTTCTTTACAAGAAACCAACTGCCAGGCAAGATTATGGACCATTATGTTACACCACCTAAGTAATAAAGCTAAGTTATGTACAATTAACAGAAGGGCTAATTAGAGGGCAAATTATTTGTAATGTAACTGATAATACGTCCTGTTACAAGATTATCATAAGAAATGGAATTGCCATTGCAAAGAAAAATGGATATTTGCAGGGTTAGTGAAAACTCTGCTTTCTAAATGAAAGTGTAAGCAAGCAGTAAAAGAGGTGAAGTGCATCTAATTAAAGATAGTTAAGACTGGCTAATGCAGAAAGACAAAACACAAGGGTAAGCAAACCAGAGACCAGCTATGTTTGCAGTAAATGTGGAGGCAATCACAATACAAGGCAGAGGTATCTACCATAAGCAATTGGAGTGCCATACATACAATAAAAGTGTCAGACATGCAATCAAAATGTTTCTGTCCCCATCAGTGTCATGCAGGGGTGGGGCTATTATCAGAGACCCTCAGGCAGGCCCCAACTCTTTCCTTTTCCCAATATGCTCTAGGGATGTAAGTCAGGAATAACTTCTCCATCTAATGGGAAATTATTGACATATTGGGCACATTATGAGGATTTGCATCTGTCTTTCAAACATCCAGCATCTTCCCTCAAATAAGAGACTTACTGTTGTACATTTAGATGAGCTCTCTTGCCGTTAGTAGTGTTACTTCTGATTTAGAGCAATGTGAGAGCCAGAGTGGGTTCTATAGACTTATGGACCTGAACTTGCTCCCATAAATGTCTGTAGCAAAACCTCCATTGATTTGAATGAAATGTAGAATTGGGCCCATTGTGGATGGTGATGGTTTGAATCTTAGGCCTTCGGTCTATCTAGGACTATCTAGGACTACTGATATCTCAGACCCCATGGTGATTTAGGAATGTACAAAGTTCTGATAGACCAGTCACACTCAGCCCTGTTTAGTTCTATTATAAAACAGTGTACTGAAAAAAATCAGCTTCTATGAAAGACATATTGAAACAGTTGCCCTTTTTATCCAGAGTTTAACAATAATACTCCTGCATAATAGTGCTACAGCTTGGAGCTACAGCTTTGTAGTGCTCTACTCAGTTCCTACTTTGATAAATGCTGTTCAATTTTGGTCAAGTTCCATTTGCTTCTGACTCATCAAAATTTTATTTTGTCAAAGATTTCCAATCAGCTTTAGTTCATGCTATGAATCCCCACCCCCAGACAATAAGCACAATTCCATTTACCTTGCAGATCCGTAGATTGTATTTTGAAGAAAAAACAAACACTTGTGCACCCTGATGCAGTGTTGACTGAAGTCTTTAATCAATGTTATCTGGATGTCTTTGTTAGCTTAAGGCAAGCTACACCCCAAAACTGCCAAAGTACAGTTGCTTAATACAATGATAAGATTTTCAATGAAGGTCAAAACCCAGGCTGTGTACCTGCTGTGCAATAGCAGCTATTGTATTCCCACAGCATGGCACTATCATAAATGCAACATCCTCATTCTAGCTATGAAGAGGGATAAAAACACATTAAGGGTAAAATCCTGGCCCCACTTGTTAGTCTCTAAGGTGCCACAAGTACTCCTTTTCTTTTTGCGAATACAGACTAACACGGCTGCTACTCTGAAAGGTATTTAGGTGATTAAACATCTATGAAGATCTGGGCCATTATCTATGCAAATAATATTTTTCTTTGTTTCTGTGGTTATCTGATGAGGTGAGCCCTGGTCACTAAGATTAATGCAGGAATTGTTTTATTGCAACAGACTAATGAGGCATCTAGTTTGACATTGAATAGTGGATGCTTCAGAGGTAGATTTTAAATACTTATTATATAGCTACGTTTGCAGTACCGTGTCATGGGAGGGGAAGTTCTTCCTGACTACACGTGTATCCCCTGAAGTATGAGCATTGACTGCTGCTCTTTCCTCTTAGCTAGTAAGTGAGCTGTAGCTCACGAAAGCTTATGCTCTAATAAATTTGTTAGTCTCTAAGGTGCCACAAGTACTCCTTTTCTTTTAGCGAATACAGACTAACACGGCTGCTACTCTGAAACCTGTCAGTATACCTGTAGATGCTCTTATTCATATATGTGAGATAAGAACTGAAAACTCTTTTCGATACATCTCTCTCTCCACAAACCACTGGTGCATATATCATATAAATCATTCTGGCCTCTATTTTTGCTGCTTATTTAATGACTGTACTTGCTTAGAACCTACTACAGCTCCTCAAAATATATTTACAGGTCAAGTTACAACAGAACACAGATACTTTTGTCATATCTGCCTTGCAGTGTCACTCAATAGCCTCAGAAGAAAGGTGGCACATGCATAAACTTGAATCTACTTTCATTCATACCTGTCTCACACCAGAGTCATGCCACTGAATTTGGAGTCTCTCCTGATTAACACCAGTGTAACAGAGTAGGGTGTATATGGGGTGAGCTCAAAAGGTAGCACCTCTGAGTAGTAAACAGTTGCACCCACAAGGAATGGTTTGCTGGTAGTTAGTCCTGATGACTCACTCAACTCTCACTAGTGGATCCAAGTAGTTGTGTGTGCATTGCAGTGCCCTGGAATCTTACCTAGGCTGGCATGCTAAACCTATTGGGTAGCTAGCGGCAACAACTGTTAGTGAAAGGGCACGCTTGGCTCTCAAGTGTATGAAATCTCCTATGGTGAAACCAGCAAACCAAGTTCCAAAGGATAATATTGGCAGAAACAGTACAGGAGCAAGCTAGTGGATAGCTCAGAGCAGTGTTACAGTCAGATTACAAAAAGAAAAGGAGTACTTGTGGCACCTTAGAGACTAACAAATTTATTAGAGCATAAGCTTTCGTGAGCTACAGCTCACTTCATCGGATGCATCAGATTACAATATGCTGGTCAACCACAAAGCCAAGGAGTTGTGGTTGAACACTTTGTGAATATTAGACCACACAAACCGAATGAAAAATGGAAAGAGAAACAAAAGTAGGCTGGCTTGGTTGTCGCCCAGACAAACCAGGGCTGTGTTCACTGCTCAGAAATAGAATTGGGGTGAAAAGGATGTGATCAGAACAAACACAGCTACATGCAGAACAGGGAATTACGTAATGGACTCAAAAGGAGAAGACATTTATCGGAACATGGAATGTAAGAACATTATACCAGGCTGGAGCACCTTGCAGTAATAATGCATGAGTTGATAAGATATGAGTGGGAAATTGTCAGTCTATGCAAAATGAGATAGGAACGCAAAGGAGAATTCTACTACAATGAACACAGGATATTGACATTGGGAAGAGAAGATGATGGACACTGGGACAAAGTTATATTGGTGCCAAAGCCAACGGCAAACCGGCTCTTATGGCATTTAAGATGATATCTCCTTGTACGTTGAAGGCAGGATTCAGAATCAAATCCTGTGCAGTCTCAATAGTACAAGTATATTCATTGACCTCAGCAGCACTCAGGAAGAAACTGAAAAATTTTATAATAATCTACAGAAAGCAATACTAGACGTTTCAAGACGGACATTATTGGTGACAGGAGATTTTAATCCGAAAATAGGTTCGGCCTAGAATTCCTGGGCTGGAGCAGTGGTCAGATTTGGACTTGGTGAAGAAAATTAAAAAGAAGAGCTATTAAATTTCTGCCTAAGGAACAACCTGGTGATAACCAACAAGCTATTTCAACAAATAAAGATGCAGAGGAAGTGGGCGTGGATATCACCTGATGGGCAAATGAAGTACATGACAGAATTTGTATTTGTGACTCGCAGATAGAAATTGAGTGTGTTGTCGTGCCGATCATTTGTGGCTAATATCAGATTGGATCATAAATTAGTGCTGGCATCAATATGGTTGACGTTGGGAGCAACCAAAAAAGTGCTGAGAGCTAAGATCTATCACATGGACAAATTGAAGGAGCAAGATATCCAGAAAAACACGGTCTTTGGTGAACAGTGTAAATAAGCAGAATACGCAAAGCAAAACAAGAGAACAAAGCAAGATATATGAGTTGAAGATATCAGTGGTGAAAGACAAGTGTGGGAAAATAACTGAGGACAAATAAGCAAAGAATAAGGAATGGAAAGAATATTTTGAAGAGCTGTTCAATTTGCAGAACACAGTGGATGAAAAGGTCCTGGAAAAGCTCTCTATTACAAATGAGGGAGAGCAGATGCTGGAATTCTTAGAAGTAAAGATCTCGATAGGAAATTTGAAAAAGAAAAAGGTGCCAAGAAGTGATGACATAACTGCTGGAGGTAGGTGAGGGACACGGGATAAACGTGATGTACAAGCTATTCAACAAGATTTACAAACAAGAACAAGTGCTGAGTGAATGGGGAAAGCTATAATAGTACCAATCTATTAAAAAGGAGATAAGAATGAGTGCAAGAACTACAGAGAAATCGATGTATTGAGAGTGCTGAGAAAAGCATTGCAGAGGAGACTAGAGAGATAGGTGGAAGTGATGATTGCAGAGGGAGAGACCAGATTAGACTAGGATGAAGTACAATAGATCAGCTATTTGTGATAAGACAGAGAAGTGCACAGAACACAACCAAACCTGCTACAACACCTTTATAGACTTCAAACAGGCTTTTGGTAGCATTTGGTAGAAAGGGTTATGATAGGTTTTGAGAGAGTATGGCATCCCTGGGAAACTGATCAAGCTGATAGAAACATATACAGTAAGTCGATAAGTGCAGTGAGAGTAGACAAGAACCCCTTCCTAGTGCGAGTCTGTCTATCCAGACTAGGAGATTTGCTTTCAGCTGCAGTGTAGACGTACCTTAAGGGTCCTGCTTTCCTCGAAGAATCTGTGCTTTCCTACTTCTGCTAATGTTGATTCATATTTTACCACAATTAAGAATGTTTTACTGATGTTTAGAGGTAGACCTGCGTTGCAGAGTTAGAATCTGAATCCGGATCCTAATGCCCCCAAAGTTCAGGTGTTTGGATAAAGTGGTTTAATACAGGCCTGTCTCTAGTATCAATGGGCCAACCTCATTTAAACTGGTGTACATTAATAACAGCAAATGTGTCCCTCTAGACTTAGCCCAATGTAACTGAGAACAAAATTTTGCCCAGTATTGTTTACTTTGAGAAGCTGTAGTTACAAAAACAATAGCATGGGACATCATTCTCCTCTCACACTCCTCTATTGATTTTAATGGAGTTACTGGGCTTTACAGCTCCATTAAGTCAATAGCATCAGTGTCTTGTGAGATGAAAATGAGAAACATTGGGCCTAATCCACACTCACACTATTTTTTACACCACTTCACTGGAATTACTCCTGATTTACACCAGCATAAGTGGAGCAGCCGACTCATTATGTTCAGTCAAAGTGCTTGAGTACCAAAAAAAGACTAAATTCTGCTTTCAGTTGACCTCAGAGCTACTTAGGATTTTCATCAGTGTAAATGATGTCAGAAGTTGCCACACAGAATGCCAGATCAGTATAAGTTACTCTTCTCCTTTCTGTGCCCTCATTGTCACATCTTCCTCAGGAATAAATCTTGAGTAACATGACCATGAATTTCACACACAATTAATTCTCTGCAGTAAACATTAAAAATTGCTGTACGTGGCTGTGGTTTTAACAATGAAACTCCATTTGAAGTCAGTTGGGGTTGTGTGGCTAAGCCCCATATGATGTTTTGAAAAGCTAATCCTCCATGTTCTATCTTTGTAGCTAAATGAATACAGAGAAAATATTTTATATATGCAGAAAAATCGGGGACAGGTGTCAACAGAGCCGAGAATATTTACTTTTTTTTTTTTTTTTTTTTTTTTTTTACAGATTTGAACAGACCCTTTCAGTTTTCTTATAGTAAAACATAAATGCAACTGTAGATCCTAAGGAAATGCACTCAGTTTCACTGCAGTTTCTCCCAGTCTCAGCAACTGTGTCATTTGTTTATCACTCTGAGGAAAGGTGATGAATACTGAAAAGACTATGTAATGTGATTAATTAGAAACTATATTTTATTCCAGAGGTATGAGTGGATTTTGTACACAGGAAACTTCATTTAAAATGTAATTAATTTTAATTCAGTTGATAGGCTGTAACTTAATTGCTGATTTTAAACAAGTTCATTCAAAATGAGTACTTTATATTTTGTTTTAAAATGCTGTTTTTTAATGCTGTCCTTCCAGGGTTTTCATCTCTGCCCTACAAGAAGTCAAATGTGAATGTTTTCAAAACTTAATTTCACACTGTACATCTCAGCCTATCTAACTTTTGAGATCTTCCTTTGGTCTGGCACTGCTACCCTTTTGATGGCAAGTTTCTAATATGGCAAAGTTACCTGAAAGTAGAGCTGGTCCCCTCTTTTTTTTTTCTGTGAAATTTTTTGACACAAACAAACAATTTTTTGTTCTTTGTCAACATTTTTGTATAAAATTTGTCAGGGTTTTGTTGAAAAACTACAAACTAGAAAACTGGGGGGGGGGACAAAAACTCGTTCAGTTTTCAGCAACTGAAAGTCAAAACAGCTGGTTGGGGAAAAATGTTTTGGTTTTACTGCAACTTTTCATCTGTTCCAGCTAATATTTTTTCCATTTTCCGCTCAGACTAATGTTTTCAATGGTAAACCATCCCAAAATTTCCTTGAAAATTGACATTTCCCTGCAGAAATTACCATTTTGATGAAAATGGCATTTTTCATTAAAAAAACCCACAACATTTTGTATGTAAAATGTTGATCACCTCCACCCAAAAGTTTCAATCTTCTGTAATACCTTTAGTGGGATGAATGTAATGCTCAGTTACACTGATGTGAATCTGGAGCAACCTCATTGAGGCTACTGTTGCAAACTGAAAGCCGAATTTGCTCCAGTGGGCTAGATTCTGCTGTGTATATGCCAGGTCCCAGGAAGATCCTTGGTATAAGGAGAGTCCTTTGGCAGTGTAGAACTGATGCATTGACTCTGTGTTGCTCTTCCCACAGCCTGTGGAATAGAGGCTGTACTGTGGAAAGAAAAGGACCACAGTTTGCTGCTTGCTGTCTATGTTTGCAACAGCATAATGGCCCTACGGGGTTGTTGCAAAACAGCACAATTTACAGCAGCCAAGGGGCCAAATCCAGAAATTGGGAAGCACAAAAGTGACATAGAGAATCTGGCCCTGTGCTTGCATCTTGCCAAACTTCATTTTGGAGAGTATCAAAAAGGAAAAGTGGCCAGGCCAAGGAGAAGGTGGACCTTTTGCCTTAAGAGATAGTGGTTCTTACAAGAGCATCTTTGGTCTGCCACAAAACATACAATAAGATTTATATTCCTGTTAACTAAATCAATCAATGAAGCTACTACTTGTTCTGAATATTTTTGTAAGAGTCTTGAGATAGATAAGAAAAAATATGCTTTTTCTTTTTTTCTTTGGCTTTTCAAAGAACTAAATCCAACTATATGATCAGGATGGAGTTTTCATAAAATTTCACCCTTCATTTGATAATCTCATGTACACATAACGCAGAGCCAAAGCGCCTGGTTCAGATTTCATTTACCCTTGTGTTAATCAGGAACAACTGCAATAAAGGTGATGGAGTGACACCAGTGTAAAATCACTGTGAGAATCAGGCAGTGTGTGTGGGGAGGGGGGACAAGACATTATGTACATTCTCTCCACTAAAAAAATATGGAATAGTTTGCTGGGGTGGCTGCAGGAGCACATGAAGCTCCCAGAGAAACAAAATGAAAGAACAAAACAGGCACATCTGTAACCTGCTGCATTTTTGTGGTGCATTTGCCCTGGGCTACAAAATGGCCAAAGGCTACTTTGCCCTATTTTGGCAGGAAGTAGGAGCACTGTCTCCTTGTCCGTCACATCAGCTGCCACATAACAAACCTGGGATCACATTCCACTGATAAACCAGTAGGAGGTGTTCAAGAAAGCATGAATCTGGGGCCTTCCCTCTCTATGATAGTTTTGGCCAATCAGATGAGTTGGAGTCCAAAGGTCCTTCCTGAAGCTGGCTGTTCCACATGGTGGTGCAATAGGTGCCTACAAGCTGGGCACCAACTTTTCCTGCTTCATCTTGGTTTTAATTACTTTCATAAAAAGGAGAAAAGAAAACATGCTTAGTGCAGCTAGAGGAGACCACTGTGCATGCCCCATACCAGGCTTCAGTGGAACATTGGGTCAGGTCTGATGAGCTGAATATGTGGGCATTGGTGAAATGGCTTCTCTGTCAGTGAAACATTCATAACACACTGTGTTTATGCTGCCTCTTATTGGAGGCTGGTTTGCTGATATGAGTGTCAGATAGAAATGAAGCCTTTCCACTTTTCACATGAACAGATGCTTGTGGTGACTCATTTGTGAATCAACAAACTGACATATTTGTCACTCTTAGACATATTTGTCATCTGTCCATTCCTGCATACACTGCTTCTGCCAAACAACCCTGGTTCTAGGAAAGCATCTGCCCGGCTGTAGAAGGGATTTCATGTCTAGCTCTCCAAACTCCACTCCACACAACTGAAGTCAACATTTTCCCTTCCCTGCTGACCAAAGTCAGTGGAGCTGGTGGAACTGAGAGAACTATTTACACTGGTGAAACTGAGAGAAGAATGTAGTATGTTTTCAAGGCTGTTGTAGCAATTCATCCTTGTGATTTTGCATGTGATTTGGGCTGCAAACGGGTTAAAATAGCATGGAGAAGCCCAACTTCTCCCTCTTCTCCCTCGCATTGGCTTGAGGGAGCCAGTCATCTCTCCCATATACTGGCTGTCCCTCCTCCAAGGCTAGTGAAATGAGGACTCAATCTGAATTGCGGCAACAGGCAAACCTGATGCCTATGTGGGGATTTGCTGGGGCTCCCTGCCTGCTAGCAGAAGAGGCAGCAGCAGCCGATGGTGGAGAATGAGGAATCTCAGCTCGGAATCCTCTATCCATCTCTTCCCTCTCACAAGTGTATCTGACCCCTGCTGAGTTCCTGTCCCCTTCAGCAGAGAAGAGACTTTCCTCCATTAGCTTCCTCTCCCTTCAAATGTAAGTAGTTGCATCAGGTACTTCATTGTTTTCAGGGGAGGAACCCCCTGGCTTCATTTTTTTATTTGTATTTTTTATTCATAAAGATTCTCCATCTCAGCTGAGTCTACATTGCAGCATTTATTCAAAGGGGCCTGGGGATGGCATGTGCCCTATACTGTCTCACCCCTAGCTCGTCCAATATTCTGTTTTGCTCCCTATGGACTTACTTGGGGACATGATACTTTTCTTCTCTTGTCCCACTCTCTTCCTCTTGCTTCACCCAGTTCCCACGAGATAATGCCATTCTACAGCACTACCTGTGATGACAACCACCAAAACTGGGGCACTTCCCTTATTATTTCAATCTATGTTACTATAATCAAAGGCTGCAGACTTCCAGGACTGAGCTCTCAGAAGATCCAGCCACACTGCACTGTTTCATCACTTTCTGATTAGCATTTTCTCTAATTACTTTGCTAGACTCTTTCCAACACCAGAAATAAAGGCAGAGAAGAACCCATACCAACCGCTTTATCATTCTGACACCATTGCATCACTCCAGGGTCTGAGTCTAAACAGAACTTAAAGAACAGCGAAGAAAAAAATGTATTCAGCAATTATTCCCTTTAAATATCTTACACACTAGTTAAAGAACAAATGCCATAGATCTTAACTGCTAATCAGAGACCAAGGCCCAGATTCTGAATTCAGCTATATAGGGTTAAATCCACACTAACTCCCTTGGTTTCACTAGAGCCCCTTTGACTTCAGCAGAATTACTCTGGATTTATATCACATGCCTGAGATCAAAATCTGGCCCCAAATGCCTTTGGCAACTTGAGCTTCCTTTCCACACATTTTTTGGTTAGACTGTGATCTGCCAGAGAATGATAGGACTCTGATACATCCATTGCTGAGATTTTTTGTGCAGGTTAATTAAAAAAATTAATGATGACTGCAGGCCTCTTGTCTCTGCTGCATGTTGTCAGAATTGGTGTGGGGAGGCATCTTAGGAAACATAAAGTACAGCAAGGAGACAGGGGAAGGCTGAAATCTTTGGAAATTAGCGATGTAAATCAAAGCAGCCCTTGGCCAGCTTTCAGTGGTGCAGGAAAGGCTTGAAGATCAGGTCACTTCTCACCCTCACTCTGTCATACAGCACATACCTGTGGCTGAAATGTTCTTGAGTAATGCACCAAGCACAAACAGGCTTCTCTTCCACATTGGCTATGCAGGACTCTAAAAATTAGTATTAAGCTTCGATATACAGTGGGCTATTTCCTGCTCAGTTTGGAAGAAAAATCCCATTGAAGTCAAATGGTGTTCTGGAGATGTGTGCATTGGAGGTAGAACAATGGATAGCTACTGTGGCTACTTTGGAGGAAACCAATTCTGCATTCACATTTGAGTTCCTCTATATATATCCTCTGCCAGGGCAGAATGTGAAGCTTGCACCCTGTTTTATGGTGAATGTTCTTAACTCCATTGTCATGGGACAACAGCCTGTGTCTATTACTGCACTCCCACAAATGGTGCTCTGTTCTGAGTGTAAGCAGGAGGGAGCAGAAATGAGTTCTTGCCCCATGTAAAGCATTTGTACCAAGAGTGTGTGGTAGCAGCAGCTCTTCAAGGTTCTGAAGAATAGATTGTACTGAAAAAGTTAGACCATCAGTTCCCCATCCAATTCTTGTGCATTTGCCATTGATGAAGCCTGCCTTTCTTTAGCACAATGATGTGGAAAGCACGCAACACAACTTACAACTTGCACTGTTATCTCGTCAGAAAGTGCACCCTTGATTCCTGGGAGGGAAATCTGAATTCAAACCCCGCTTGCTCAGACACAGTGCGGAGGCTGATGGTGTACAGCTCTTTGGACAGAATACGATGCAGTTGAGGCCCTAGTCGAGCCACACAGAAGAGCTGTGGGAAAAACAAAAGCTACAGCCAAATAACTTTGATGTTCTGGCTGTGAAAAGTGCAATAAAAATCAGGGCAAAAACAAAAGTCAAAACAGGGCATTTATTTTATTTCACCTCAGTTCTTGTATTGACATTAGGATTTCAATATAGAACAATGTTTCTATTAGCTCCAATCTGGTAAAAAAAATGAAACTATGTAATTTTTAAAGATTTTTACTTACCTGGTGTTTCCAGCTACATCTCCCCCGTGCATCTGTCACATACACCGTCTTTTGACAATGATTGACTGACTTTTCATCCATACTCTGAATTTTGCGGCATGGGGAATGCTGTATTTGAGTAGAAATGTGCTGATCTAAGAGTTTAATGTGACTTTGAATGTTCACACAAAAGCACAGAACATGAGAGCACCCTCTCTATACAACTGCTCTGAATAAGTCAGTGAAGTTAGCAAAGTTATAAAGGGGTCGTTCAGCAGCATTTGTAGGCAGACTCTTGTTTCACAATATGTCTTAAACCTTGAGCTGTAGAATGAGGGTGCATTATAGTGATATTACTGAGTTATGTCTAAAATTACACAAACCAAGTGCATATTGTAATTGTTTGCTCTAAGCACAGCAGATAAGTCCTGATCTCTTTCTGATTCCTGTCTCTCTAGACTTTTGGTACTTTTGCTTTTTTCCAAGACCATGGTTCACTTTTCTTGTTGTTTTATGGGCCAGATTCTGATCTTTTTCCCCCAGTGTCAATCAGGGGTAACTCCACTGGTTTGAATGAAATTGGTTATGGTGGTGTCAATATAGAATAATTCCATTGCCAGCAGTGGCGTTATCCCAGAATGACACTGTTGCAACTCAGATCCCAATCCGACCCTATCCCTCATAATTAGAAACTGTTTTGTTTCCACTTTGCAGAGAACGGTCCAGGGTGCCAACTCAGTGATCTAAATCCTATGTACATTACAACAAAATCTGCATTAGATAAATCCAATTTTAAATTCAAGCTTAGCCCGAGAGAAGTTTTCTTATAATATGGAGAGGGCCTAATTAGTAAGCTGCCTACAGAGCTATGCAAGAGACATTGGTCTGATTTCCTGGTGGTTGTGTCTCATTCCCTGAACTGGAACTGACCATAAAGTGGAGGCAGCATTATTAGCCCCTCAGGGAGTGTTTCTTGTAACTCAGCAAAGAGCCCACCAGGCTGCAAACAGGCTATATAATGAGTGCTGTCAATCTCCATCAGTTGATGACTGATGATGGGGTCTTGGGAGGAGGAGATATGGCCACCCCTGCTACCACTCTGGGGTCGGGGGAAAGATATTCTTGCTCTCAGTGGTTTGTATGTGCACACAGCACACTGCTGGAAGATCTCTTGGAATCCTTTAGAGGAGTCAGAGCCTAATCCAGTGTCCTGAATCAAAATCTCCCCTCCCCAGCTATTGCACAGTAGGTAGTGCACCAATTAGTTGTCCCCCTTGCCCCCAAAGTGGCTCTGTTTTAGTGATGGTGTTTGTTCATAGCAGGGATGCAGGAAGCATTTTGTTATCTTTCAGGATGAAAGTTGATACAGAAAATAAATGTAAAATATTATTAATTCACCTATTAAAATTATTTCCCTTCTGGTCCTTTAGCCCTATCTTTACAAAGACAGTGATGTCACCACCTGCAAACAGTCAAGCTTGATTTTGTAAAAAATTAAAACTCTATCACTAAATATAGCATAACATGCAATGTGATGGCAAGTGTCAAATTCATTTTCATCACTCCCCTAATATTTTAACTTAAACTTGCTATCAACAACAGTATTGCACTGGTTACAGCACACAATCTCTTTTGTAATTCTACCTTTCACATATTTAATCTGGTTTTGGGGCATTACTGTAGACTTTAAGAATAGGTCCATATAGGTTTTGGAGTCAAGAGATTTCAGCCCTGATCCTGCAATTGGCTTCATGTGGCAGAATCCAGTCTGCCTGTGCAGAGCCAATTGCAGCATCCGGACATTGGGTTCCCCTCCTCCAAACATTATGCAAATACTTAATGTTGAAGTCAATGAGGCTACACACAGGGTTTGTAAAGTTAAACATGTGTGTAAGTCTTTGCAGGATTGGGGCTCTGGTTTGCACACCTGCTGTGTTGCTGACAAGATTTGTGACTTGGGGTCAGTCAGTTAACTACTCTAGCCCAGATCCTCAAAGATACCCTGGAAACCACTATCAAAGTGCAGGGTATTGTCATTGGGCAGCCATGGTGATCGGGGAAAACAGAGAGAAAAACAGGTGAAGAATCATTGATATCACACTGTTAATTTGATATTTACAATGTTTGGTTGAAATATGGGGAACCTATTACAATTATATTATCAGTACAAAAACCAACATCTCATTTCTATTCATACATATTGCACTCAATGGTGTAACACACTACATAAGAGATAAGAAACTTCTTAGGATAAGAACAGGGTGAGGCTTTATATTTTGCCATGGCCTACTTAGTAAAGGAGAACTAGATTCACACTTTAAATATAGCTGCTTTTGCTATGAAGTACTCATTGCTAACACCTGTTATTCCACAGCTTGCTGCACCCCTACTCATAGCATTGTCTGTGTGCAGCCTGCTTGTGGTATTTTATCTTCTCCTGTTTAACTGCCATTGCTTTTAACTTTCTAGCACCTGTGGCCAGCATTGCATATGGCTGGTGATGCAGAACAGGATATGAAAACACCAGAACAAATAGCAAAAGAAGCCTTGCAACTGCACAATGGGAGCTAAAGGATCATTCTGAATATAGTCTGTGATACAGCAGCACTCTGTACCCCTGATGCCAGGTATAATGGCTATATACCCTTACAAGACTTACACCTTAAATTAACATTGGCAGCACTCCTGATCCTACTCTTACTGATTTCATTAGGAGTAGTGTCAGACTCAGCCTTACAGTTTAAAAAGTTACCATGATGTTCTACAGTAAAGCCCTAAACACTCCAATATCCTTGTAGCTGTAAGCTGTAGTATTTGGGCCATTGTTGAAAAATACTGTGACTTTTTTAAAATGAGAGCAGCTATGGCTCATTACTGTATCATGTTAGGTCTTTAAGATCCCTTATGTACTTGAAACATTGATCTTGTTTCATGACACAAATTTGCCTTCATTATTCCTGAAGTTCCATAGAATTTGTCCTATTACTCAGTGCTACTGTGGAAACAATGAGCCAGTTGTAAATCAGCATTGTTCCATTGAAATCAACAGAATTATGTTGATTTACACCTGCTGAGGATAATTTCTCTCTATATATTATATATTTCAGGCAAAAGGTACCTATTCTTACTCATACAAATAGACCTGCTACATGAGTAAGTGCAGTGGTGTTTGGTCCCCCCTACCATATCTAACATTTGCTAACACATCAGAGATATTTACCTTTCCCCATACAATTGTAATTTTAACTATTTCCTACAGATGCTTTTGAAAAAAGGGGGGGAAATTTTTGCAAAAATGTTCTGGCTTTTTTAAAATGTGAAAACTGAGGGAAAAAAAGAATCCAGGCTATGTGTTGTGTTTGGTTAGTTTTTGTTGGGTGTTGCAAAATGATAAACTTTGAATGAAAAATGTTTCCACAAAAATTATTTTTCGGGGGACAAAAGGCCATTTTAAATGTGCAAAAAAAAAAAGTTTTGGTAGAAATTTTTTTTTACTTAAAATCTGACAATCAGTCAATTCTGTGATTGTTATAATGCATAGCACAAGCTACAATACTGGTATATTTAATGTACTCTTGTATTGTACCATTCTACTGTATGTATGTTACGGTAACTTTTGCCAATTGGTTAATCTATACAAAAAGGGGTGTCACAGATATAGTTTAGCGCTATAGAATTTTGAACATAAACTGAATTACCCAAATTGTCCCACTTAGTCTATGCCATTTATATATGCTGCTTATAAACCCTGAAAACACACACCTGACACATCATTGCCATGGATTCATTTTCTAACAGTAACAGATGATGAGGATAAAAATATAATGTGAAAATTTAATTTAAGATACATGCACACTTCAGGAAAGATTGAAAAACCAATTGCGTGTTTAAAAGGATATATATTCCAAATAGTTCTGTGAAAATCCACTGGCTTTAGTCAGAGTCCTTTCTCCCTGCCTTCCTCCTGCCCCTGTTACTTGCATTTGCATGATGAATTTTATATTATATTTGTTTAAACTGTAAGGTATTATAGTGCTATTGTGAGGGGCCCCAGCGAAATAATCCAAGGTTAAAGAAACAGTTAAAAGTGTTTAAGAAAAAGAGTAAGATCCCAATCTTACATTAATGGCACATACACATGCTTCTCTTTAAGCACATGAGTAGGATCACTGAAGTCAGTGGAAGTCTGCATGTGTTTGCAGGATTGTGCCTAAAGCCCTAATTGGACTACCATGGAAGCACAAGATGTTTTGCCTCTAAACTCTGGCCTTTCCAGATTCCACTCTATGTAACAAAACTGCACATCCTCCATTACAAATGTGTGTGTGTGTGGGGGGGGGGGTTTGGTATGGCATGAAAATGAATTTACTATGAATTTGGTTTCTTATAGGACGAAAGTCAGATGCAGTTTTCCTCACTCGTGTTTCATGCAGCTCTCCTGGTGGGCACAAAGCTTCCATGGGAGTTCCAAGTGTATAAGAGCAGATGAAGCCTGAAGGGGGCTTGATCTTTGTGGTTCCTTGAGCATTTAGGATCTTAGTCACTTTGTTGTTATTGTCAGCTCAGAACATTCACAACATCTTATGATTAGAAACCTCAGGTGTTGTTTTCTCCCCACCAGTTCCATTCTACACATGGTTCCACATGTCTGAATCCCTTGAAAGGTTCTGATCAGCCCCTAAGCCCAAAGCTGTTACTTTGAATTTCAATCTATTCATTTTTCTTAGTTTCAACCACAAAACATATTTTATTTGTTGGTTTTGTGTATTAATAATTTAATGGAACTAAAATACAGATTGTGGTTTCTAAGCAAATCTAAAAGGATGTTTTTGAATTCTACTAGAGTGCTGTGCTTGCTGTCTGAATGTGAGTAACATTTTAATAGAATACAATGGACTATTACAGTACTATATTACACAGGGTTGCAATGCACACAACTTGCGTTAGCAAATGGAGTGTGATCCTACAACCATTACAGGAGCAACCTTTATTCTTGCAAATAGTCTTAACGAGGTCAGGATTACTGGTATGAGCAATGTTTACTCACACAATTAGTCACTCTTAGAGTTCATATAGTCTGGTAATGTACAGTATATACATCTTGATAGAGTAAGGGATGCAGGGTTGGGCCATAATTTATATTGCTCACTGATATATTTGCTATCAAATTATTATTAACTGCTATAGCATGGCAGATAGTTCTCTTATTTTTATATTAAACTGCTATTTCTTTCAAGCCTGTATATTCTTCTTCTTCTTCTTTAATGCCAGTGATGTGCTAGATTCTGTACAATCCACAAAATACAGACAGTTCCTGCCTCAGAGAGTTTATGATCCAAGTACTATTTGTGGATCTACCAGTGCTGGTGTACCTCCTGGCATATCACTTACAGTATACAACAGTTAAACTGATCAACAACAACAATATTACTGGTCTGTATTAAATCAGTCAATCTGTTTAAATCAACTCTCAGTTATAACACCAAAGCAAGAACTCTGTGAAAAAGTGAAATTGTGCAAGACAAAGGGACTAGGTATCTAGTGGCCATGACAAGGCACCAGAGCTGGGTATTTCATGGGCACAGAAAGAATGAATTGACACATTTAGTACCATTTCTTTGTATAGAGAAAAGGCTGCTGCAGATTGGTTCAGTCCTGCAAGGTGCTGAGCAAAGGGAACTCCCCCTGAAGTTAGAGGGAACTGAGGGCACTCAGGAACACAGAGGACTGGGCCTGCACGTAACCGTGAAGCAGGAAACACTGATCTAAGAGTTACTGTGACATATGCAGATTACGTTAATAAGTCTCATGATGGCCACAAAACACCTGCTACCACAGCCTTGTATTTTACACTGGGGGGAAGGGAGGTGTAGAATGGATTAGGTTTTACTACAAAGAAGATGGAGTAACTGACATCTTGAGAAGGCCAGGGAAGCAGCAGAAGCATGGATAGAAAGTTGTCCGCACCCATCATTAGCCACTCAAACAATCTGCAAGGTCATCTGCTAGAGCCGCAGAGGAGAGTAACCAGGCATGGTCCAGGGTGTCATCTGTTTGTTCAAGTGTGTGTGTGCGTGCCCTGACCTGAGAATGGTCTCTGCACTGCTACCAAAGGCTGCTGTGCACCCTTTCCCCCAGCTGCACCATGATTGTGACTGGATCTGTGCCCTCAGCACAAAACATTTCATGCTGGGATGCAGGGAGCCCCATGGCACGCAGAGATTGGAGAACCAATGCATTGGCCACCCACATCCTGTTCCCCCTCCACCTCATTGGTTCCACTGCCTGTCAGGTTTCATGTGCCTAACAACGAGGGGTAGGTGTAATTTGCTTTTAACCCTGGTAGGTATGATGTATAGATGATGTGGTGGTCCCTGAATATTGCTGCTATGCAATATGAGACTATGTCTCTGCATTTTTCTGCTCTTCTGATGCCTTTGTGCTGCTGGCAGGTACTTAACAGGGCTTTCATGCCAATGAAATTTTACTTAGTGGCTGATAAGATGTTTTCTGTCCTTTTGAAGGGAACAAACCCCTACTAGTATTCTCCCACTCTGTGCTGAAGTTAGCATACGCTGCCTTTGGGGTTACACTGAATAATATTATGAGGCATCCTTATAGTGACATGGAGATACAAGTGCTGTGGGAAAGAGCTTTCATTATACCCTTAAAATGGGGAACACAGATGCCTCCTATTACATGACCCACTAGTTCTTTTCAATGTCTAGATCCTACCAATATCTTAAGAAAGCAGAATAACAACCTATGGCATTGAAAGCAACATCAGACAGACAGAGAAGGAAGGATAGCCCAAGGGTTAGGATGTTGGCCTGAGACTCAGGAGACCTGGGTTGTTTCCTGCTCCACCCCAGATTTCCTGCGTGACCTTTGGCAAGTCAGTCTCTCTGTCCTCAGTTGCCATCTGTAAAATAGGGCTATTAGCACTTCCCTATTTCACAGGGGTGTTGTGAGGATAAACCATTAAAGGTTCTCCGATATTATGGCAATAGGGGCCATATAAGGACATTAGAGAGACAATACATACATCTGCATATATAGAAACATTTTAAAAAAACAAATCTCTCCTTACTGTTTGAGGTTGTTTCTCTTTGGCACTGTAAAAACTCCACTGAATGAAAAGTGAATCCAGAGACCCAGCTGATATATATGTGCAGAGAAGAGTGGCCTTTCCACCAACATTGACGTTCACCGTGCTCTGAGGAGCTGTCACAGTCACGCTGCTGATGTGGCCTGCAGGGAATACGCATGGTGAAGGGAGATCAGTCAGGGGCTGCTGCACAGGAAGAAACACTGCTTTGAGTTCTGTTGGACTGGTTCCCCTGCCCACCCCCTGCTCTGCAGGAGACAAGTGATAGCCCTTTTCACTCTGTTCAAAAACTTTTTCCCTGGTGATCGGATGAGTGTTCTAGATTTAGTAGCTGGGGAGGGATGAAGATGAAATAGGACCCAGATCCACTCAAATTCCATGCCCTCTTTTAAAAGAAAAATAAATCTAAGTTTCCTAGGCCTGGTCTACACTACACAGTTACATTTTTCCCAGCTGAGTGCTCACTGCTGCCTGGAACGTGAACTCTTATTTCCCAGCCAGATCATTCAATCAGAGGTGCTGGAACAATCTTTACAGTGGGGCTGCTGAGAGCCACTGAACCAAACTGTAAACACTGTATATAATAGGAACCTCCTCAAGCCAGAGGGTGTGGCAGCATCCCCTCCCACAACCCCCATACCGCTAGTTCCAGCACCTGTGCAATCAATGTTTTTCCAGCTCTCCCTTGCTTCCTTGCACTTCTTCCTCACAACCACCATCATAGCTCCTTGCTCTTCCTCACCCAAGTGGTACCACTCAGCACAGTCAACCCCAGACAGTATGGCCCTTTTTAATATTTATCCCCAAGGGTCAGATAGGCCAGTCCCAACTCTCACTCGCTGCTGCACCTGGTTCCTCTAAATTGTGGAGCCTAGATTCCTAGAATCCAAGCATCCTTTCTCAGTTCTTCCCCTCTAATAGCTTAGCTTCTTGACGTGCTTCTCAAGGCTCTGGTGCACCTCTATGTATTTGCGCTGTTCCCCAATGGAATCTGGGGGCAACAGTGGCAAGAGCTAATTAGGTGCTTTAAAAATGTAAAAAACCCTAAGTATTATTTACCACTAGCAGGGGTCAGCAACCTTTCAGAAGTGGTGTGCCGAGTCTTCATTTATTCACTCTAACTTAAGGTTTCACGTGCCAGTAATACATTTTTAGAAGGTCTCTTTCTATAAGTTTATAATATATAACTAAACTATCATTGTATGTAAAGTAAATAAGGTTTACTTAAAATGTTTAAGAAGCTTCATCTAAAATTAAATTAAAATGCAGAGCCCCCCCGACCGGTGGCCGGGACCTGGGCAGTGAGAGTGCCACTGAAAATCAGCTCATGGGCCGATTTTGGCACGCGTGCCATAGGTTGCCTATGCCGTTCTAGAGGATAGGGTGAGCTGATATATTGTGTTATAGTGAGACTAGGATTTATTTTTATGGTCAAGTTATCATCTTTGGAATTGTTTTCCCCTTCTGGGGTAAACGAAATTCTGTAAAACTGATCAACCTACATACCACATGAAACAAATGGAGTGGAGATCAAAAATAAATATTTAATATATAGTACACCATTAAAGATGTCTATTGCAATTAAAAATAATAACTGGCTGTTCGAACACAATTCTTTGCATACTTTCCTGTAATTCTGACAATAATTCTTGCCTGTATAATTTATACATTACTGGTGCACAATAGGTATGATAAGCTTGGCAAAATTTGATTTTTTTTTAAAATAAGTATTATAATTAAAACAGAGGTTTATTTATAAGCATTTATTTTCTATTTTTATCAATTCCACGGTTGTGGGGAAATTATAGGGAGGTCAGACAATAGTTATGTATTGACAGTAGATGTTGAGATTCAAAATAAGTTCTCAAGCAGTATTTTTCTTTCTTTACCTATCAGTAAATTTCAATTAGTATAGAGGGAAATATTTTTTTCATTGGTTTGTGCATGTATGGTGAAATTGACATTTACCATCATTTACAAATAAAAATCTAATCCTTCAAAGCTTAGGAAGGATCATATATTTCTTATGCACCTATTTATCACACTGAAGTTAATCAGAGTTGGAAAGGAATGTGGAATTGGTCTCTAAAGGTTATACAAGGCAATAAGCTAATGTGAATTTCGTCTGTCAATCAAAAAGAAATCATTAAAGTAAAGCAGTCTGGACTTCAGCATAATGGGGTTTTTGTTATATTGTTGAATCCAATTTTCAAACTACAGCTTTAGGAATCTGATGGTGCATCTGACCATTCTTAAAATGTTCCACATTTAAGAAAAACATAAGGTTCCTGTACTTTCCTATGTGAGAATTAGGTGTGAAAACTTTGTATTGAGAAAATAATGCTCCCCAGGGGCTTGTTTCACTTACAATTGATCAAGATACCAGGTACAAAATATTCTTATTTTGAAGGAATATTTGTGCATTTTTTCTTAGGGGGCGGTTACCAATTTTTAAACAGAACTCCGTCCTCACTAACTAGGGTATTCTGCTCAAATAATCCATAGTATGATACGATCCATAGTATGAAAAGAAATACCATAGATTCTGATATATTTTATTGATATAAATATTCTTTCTTCATCAACCACTGCAATGAGTGAAAATATTTTATAAATGGATTCTAAGCTCTTCAAGGCTGGGCTTTCCTGTCTTCCTACTTTTTACAGCACTGTTCTCACTGAGGTCCTAATCCTGACTGGGGCCTCTCTATGAGCATAAAATAAATATTAAATAATACTACCACTCTGGGTGTTTGTGTTAAGCTATCCTCTTTGGTATTAACCCTTAGAGCTGGCTGGAGGAGGACAATTCTGTTCCAGGACAACTTTCAATATTTTAAAATTGGTTTTCATTTTACATGAGAACAAAACCAAAATCTTTCAAACATTTTCACAAAACAGCCTTGTGTCAAAATGCCGATTGAAAAGGTCAGGTGTTGGATCTCTGTCTCTCTGTCTCTGTGGTCAGAAGGGCCCAGAGAGAACTGGACTTCAGAAACCTTCCTGTCAAAACCATTGTTGAAATCGATACATCTCCGCACAATGTTTTGGCTGCGATGAATTAGCGTATTTTAATGAAAATACGTTTAGCTGGAAATATTCCAACCTGCCCTATTAACCACCATCCTGCCAGCATTTCTCATCCATTGAGACTACTCCTAGCCAGTGCTGGTAGCAAACTAGTGCTCACTATTGTGTTTGTAGGGCTGGACCCAAAGAGCCTGATCCAGCAGGACTGAAGTCAATAGGAGCTTTGCCATTAACTTCAGTAGGTGCAGGATCAATCCCAATAAAGTAAACCCAATAAAGCCCTTGCTCATGCAGGTAGTCAATGAGACAAACTATGAGTAAGAATTACTCATGTGAGAAAGCTTATGTGCTTGATCTTGCAAGCCTTTCCTTACAAGTATTTAATCTGTTTATATGCTCTATGGCATAACTATGAGAGATTTCCTTGCTACCAAGTTAATATATAGTTTTTAATGGTAACAAAATAAATTAAGTGGGAAACCAAACACTCTGCTAGATGCTAAAAAATCATGGATGCAATAGAGACACTGACAGTATGTCTCATTACAACAATCTGTAACCCACTAAGGCCAGGTGTACACTAGTGAGCTTACAGTATAGCTGCTCTGTGCTGGCAGGAGAGATTCTCCCACTGATGCAGAACTGTCCATACCGGCACTTCTGTCATTTTTTTCACACCCCTGAGCAACATAAGTTATATCCACAAAAGTGGTAGTACAGACATGGCCTCACTCTCCTTTTGTCCTATGACTACAGAGATGTTAATTGCCCACTTCATTTGAATGGGTTTTTGCAACGAGTTAACTCCTTATGCTTAACAATCTGTTCCATCTTGTATTTAGCTGTGACACTCTGATTACCTTTCCCAGACCTGAAGAAGAGCTCTGTGAAGCTCGAATGCTTGTCTCTTTCACCAACAGAAGTTGGCCCCCCAAAAAAAGATATTACCTCACCCACCTGGTCTCTAACAAACTAAATGTAATTTTGGTATCTTGATGCTGGCAATTGCAGAGGTCTGCACTGCTGATGTACACAGTCCAAGTTTCCAGACTGAACATCTGCGCCATTTGAAACCTAAATCTGTAGTTTTAAAATTTAAACCAAATAGTTTTACTGAACACCTCTACTAACACTGAGTTGCTTAACACTTCTAAGGTAACTAGCTATGCTTAGAAGAAAAATAGACTTGTGTATAATAAACAAAAGTCAGGAGTAACTGCCTAAATTGTTCATGTGATCTCCAGAAGAAATAATAACATATCTAAGTTTTTATGTTGCAAGGTGCATCTGTGGTGTGGTGAGCACCCTCAACTTACATTTTCTTCAGTAACAGTTGAGGGTACTTGGAAGCTCACAGGACCAAGCTTTTAATGTCTATTTCTATGTGTCTTAAAAATAATGCTCAGTGTAACTAAACTTCCTTTAAGCATTAATAATGTATAAGCCTTAATATATCATATAAATCCCAGATTTCACAAAGCTTTGCATCCATATTTAACTTTAAGCATAGGAATAGACCCAATAAAGTCCAAAGGATTATTCACATGCTTAAAGTGAAACATGGGCCCAACGTCACCATGTCATTATTTCCCAAAGATATAACCCATAGAAACAAGACAAGAGCGTGAACAAATCTACTTTTGAGATGTCTGGAAAACTCTAACGCTTACTCTTGCCTCCTATTTAATTTACAGCAACAAAGCATTAATGTACAGTAGGCAATGCTAAAATAGTATCCTAAGACAAAATACTAAATCACTATTCTGTCTGTTACGATTCCACAAGATATTTTCTTTGGATCATCTCCACAGTTTTCATTCCAGCTAGAAGTAAATCTCTGATGTACTCCCACTTTGCTGGCAAAGCTCACCTGCTATTTTATTTATGTCCTTTGTTTTTCTCACCTGAAAGGGCTGCTATAATTGCAAATATCTTCAGCATTGTTGCAAACATCTTCTCGAAGTCTGGAGAGAAAAGAACCCAGATGCTGCTGCTTACATGGACTAAAACTCAACTGTTTTTTTTTTAAGTGGGTTTTTTGTTTCCCTTATCAGCAGCGTCTCAACGTGTCAACAGGCTTTTTCGTTTTCCTCCTTTATCATCTATAGACCTTTCTCAGAGTAGTGTGTAACTGTTCAGTTGAAACCATTTCATGGGGCGTGTGCACCTGAGACACTTGTTAATAATAAACCCTAGAATTCCGCAAATCACATAGGACTAGGTTCTACCACCATTACTCGTGCCAAGGCAGTCGTTGGCTTCACAAGTACTCCCAGTGACTCCAGTAGGACTCCTTGTACTACTCAACATGAGTACAGATAGCAGAATCTAGCCCCTGGTGAATAAGGGTGACAGAATTTAAGAAAAAATTCTATGATTTGTTTTGAAAAATGGATACTGTGGTGATTAATGCTTTGAGTATGTTTGAAAAATGGAAACACGTAATTATATAGAAATGCTACACTGTGCTCTCATGCATAATTCTGCTTTGAAACATCTACAGGGAGACCATACAAGAGACAACAGCCTAAAATAAAATTAAAAGAGCCTATTTTTTTTAAATAATGGAATATAATCAATTTTGATCCATGTACTTGGATGGTGCTAACAAATTTGATAAGAAAATTGCACTATGACTTTGTTTTGTTATGAAGAGTTAACAAAATTATCATCATCATCAAGGTAAATCCCAAAGGGACGTAGCCTCCTTGCAGAGCAAGCTCTCCATCTAGGTCCCTAAGAGAGTCTGGCTGGATATTCAATCTATATCCACTACCTACAGAACTTAGTAGAAAAAGCAGGATAGTCCAGTGAACAGAGTTTAGGACTTGATGACCTGGGTTCTGTTTCTTGCTCTGCTGGTGACTTTGGGCAAGTCATTTAATGTCCCAGTGACTCAGTTTCCCCACGTGTAATAATGGGGCTATCCATGATCACTCCTCTTTGTAAAACACTGCGTTCTGCGGTGGCAAAGTGCTATAAGAGCACTGAGTGTTCTATTAATTATAATGATTCACGAGATCAGGGGCCTGATCCTGCTGAGGGCTGACCACCTCCTGGGAGTCAGTGAAATTCATGAGGCGCTGTGTGTGCTCCAACTCTTGCAGGACCTGGCTCTCCATTCTTTATTCCATCCACTTCGGTTGATATTGATTCAGAATCACAAGTCGCAATGATTAGAGTTGTTTCCACTTAAGCAACATTGTATATTAGGTGGATGCATGACAGAGGGCGGTGCTGCCTTTCTCCTATGTATAAGGCCACATGTATAGATGGGGTACTGGAAGCGGGCATGAACCAAACCCCAAGACTCAAGCTCCTCCCCAAAACTTTGTGAATACACGGCTCTGCGGGCATGCTTGATAATCTATGCCTATCACTACAGATGATCAAATTTGATAAGACAATTGATCTGACCAAGTTAAGTGAATTGTATTCTATGTTCCAATATTTCTGTGGCTGAAAAATGCATGAATATTCCTCCCACACACACACACACACACACATTTTTGCTCTGTCTTTGAGTATGCTCTGGACAAATGTCAGGATTTGATATTATTCTTGTATGGACCACTTCTATAAGTACTGGATAAAGTGTTTGTTTTTCCTAGTTAGTGCTCCTCACAACTTTCCTACAGGGTAGCAATATTTTCCCCATTTTATCCCTGGAACAGTGACTTGATAAGAGATGACCTAGAGGAGCAGCTGTAGATTCTGGGATTCAAATCTCAGCCCAAGTCCCTCCCGAAATATAAAAGGGTTCAGGTTCAAGATATTGACCCATTCCTAAGTACCTGTTGACTTTCATAGGATCTGCTGGTGCATACTTTAGGCAGAATACATGCTAAGGACTGAGCCTATGCTATTGTTACTGGTACCTGTTCGCAGCAGCAGACATCCTGACAAAGGATCTTACATGACCACCCAGTTATGACCTGTGGTATAAGGTAATAGCTCACCTTAACTGATCACTCTCATTATAGTGTGTATGATAACACCTATTGTTTCATGTTCTCTGTGTATATAAAATCGTCCTACTGTATTTTCCACTGCATGCATCCGATGAAGTGGTCTGTAGCCCAAGAAAGCTTATGCTGAAATAAATTTGTTAGTCTCTAAGGTGCACAAGTACTCCTGTTCTTTCTTTGTTTCAACAGTTTAACAGGTGGAAGTACTTCCTTGTGCATTCCAAGCCCTGATGTAACCTGGCAAGTTTTATGCAAGTAGCAACAGATATCAGCAAAATATGGTGGGTGGGTGTGGGGGGGGAGGTGTCCTCTTTTAAATTATACTTAAGATCCAGGGAAAGCCAATTATCTTGTAGTAGCAAAGAAGGGATGATAAACACAAGGTTATTCTGTGAAAGGATTCAAGCCTAATGCATGGTTCAAAATGGTTACCAGACAGATAATGAGTAATGGGAAGAGATAAAGCTCTAATCTGTCCAAACTCACAAGTAGCAGGGACACATTTCTATGGGTCTGCATTCCACGCAGATTTCATTTATTTATTTTGATAAATAACAATGATAAATGCCCAGCCAGGCCTTTGAGCTTTCCCAACAATTGCAATTCACACTCATTAAAATACAACGGAAGATAATAACAGAGTGCTCATCAATAATCGAAGGACTCTCATTTATAACTTTTACCTCCTAGTCACCTGTTTCCCCAAATCTCAAGAGAAAATTTTGCTTTGCAGTGTGTCCAGAAGGTTAATAGACCTGATGGACCAGAGAACGAAGCGCATTCCAAAGGCAAGGGACATCTGCCATCTGAAGATGAGACGTTGTCATTGTGGGAGGTGATTGTAGGCTCCGCTGTTTTTCTTTGAGGAAAAGGTTGGTTTCATTTTGTTTTGTGTCTGGCTTGGTTAGCTGCGCCTTCACAGTTAGATCAGCAAACAAGCTGAAAGTTTGCAATCTGTCCCTTTTCCCTGGTTTGGAGGAGAAGAACGTAGTCCTTGACTTTGAAGGAGGAGGGTACAATATATCTCAGCATGAGCAAATTTTTCCTTGACTTTACTTGCCAGTAAGGGCATATCTGGATTTATACGAGCAGTAATAATTTGCACTTCAACTGCCCTTTTAATCCAAAGAGCTCAAAGTGCTTTGATGAGGTAATGAGGTAAATCTCTAATCCCAACTGTAAAGTGGACAAAAGATACCTACGCTTCTCACACCACTCAATGGCAGCCACCTCTCAGGTGAAACATGATGATTAACAGCACACAGCAACAGTCTCTGAGAGGAAGTGAAGAAGAATGTTATATCCAACTGAAAGTGCAGGGAGAATTTAAAGACCAAAATGTTATTACCTCAAGCTGAAATTTGGGCAGAACACTGAAGTCAACGCTAAAATTACTGTGGAATCTTGAATAACATTTTACATTTCAGCAGGATTGCAAATATGTCTCAGGGAAAAGATGCTACCTTCCACATTGCAGTGCCCCTGAGTATCATGTTGGGCCATTGGTTCAGCACTGACTCATCTATTGAATTGCCCATACCATCTTTGGTGCTTCTTGGTGAACCTTGCTCCAAGAAAGCACTGTCCCATCCCTGCTTAAGTTATGAGATCTGGCTGGAATGCATCACCAGGTGACAGAGCTGCTCATGACATTGTGAGGGTTATCCTTTGGGATAACATTAATAATTGGGGGCGGGGGGGAATGGAAGAGAGACCTGGGTAAACTTATTCATAAATACACTGCATGCCCCCCAGTCAGCTGGTGTTGGCAGCTTTCATGTAGTTTTCAGCAGCAGTCTCTGGAAGGCAATATTGCAAGAAATGGCACTGGTGTCCATGTTCAGACACTGCTCAGCCTTTCCCAGAAACCCCACTTCTGATACGCTGGCTCAGAGCGTTACAGAGAATGACATGAAGGAACCTACCAAGTTTGGAGGGAGCAAAGCTACAAACACCCTATAGCCTGACAACATGATTGAACTCCTCTCTGAGAGGGTCTCATTTTCTGTTGGTGGACTAAACCAAAGTAGAAAGGTAAAGAAAGCATGTCCTCTTAGAGACACTTCTGGTGAGTGAGTGTCATGTTGCAGCTTCTTTCCAGCAAGACTAAATATAAATCTATTGCAAGACTTTTTCCTAAAGAAATTGCAAGTTGATGCTTGTCAAAAGAGATCACACAGGGCCCGATCCTGGGAGGTGCTGAGCATCTGCACCCTCCATTGACTTCAAGGAGAATTACAGGTATTTGGCACCCTCCAGGATCAGGCCCGTTAGTTTCTAAAACACTCTCTATTTTAGTGTATCCCACTGTATTGAAAGCATTTCAGACATTTGCATTATTAGTGGGTGATTTTTTTGACTAATTTACTAAAAAAACACATTTTAAACCAGGAATTTAGAGCCAGGGTACGGGGGGGGGGATCTACATTCCATTGCAAGGCCATGAGAGTGAGGCGCCTCCTTGCCATTTGTGCCAATGAAAATCTTAACATGACAGCCCTGGAAAACAAAGACTTTGATTTAGCTACAGAACAGGTATAGCGTGGGCAGCTCCAGGGCAGGTTGCTACCTTGCCCGTGTGTCTCAATGCTAGGCTGGAGGAGCCACCTCTAAGGATGAAGGTGAGCTCTCTGTGGTGTTAAATGAAGAGGCTAAAACTGCTACCAAGGCAATTATAGATGACAATAAAACAGTTTGTTTAATATATTACACACAGAGCAGTGGAAAAGATATTACAACAGAGCAGAAGAAATAGCTTCATTCATTACCCAATACACAACCTGCTCCCTCCCCCCCCAGTTTAGGCCTGGTATTTATTTTGTTTTAGGATACAGAAAAAATGTACATAATTATTAGTGATGGGCTAAAAACCGCAGAGAAAGGTTTGGGCCTTGATATAAACCTTCCCCAGCCCCTAGGATTTAGGATGTTCCAAGGATACTTATTGAGTTGGAGCTAAAGGGATGAAGTTGGATTCAAGAAGCCTAGGAGGGTTTGGATTTGGGGTTCTGGTTTGGGTCCCTCTCTGATACTGTAACTAACCACTGGTCAGCTAGAAGCTTCACAGCTGCCCCTTTGCTGCACACCACAGCCACATGGAACATTGTGGCAGAAGTGGGATCAAAGCCCAGATTCTCCAGCTCCAAAAGCACAGGGTCCCTGCCAATTAAACTAAAGGAGAATCTCCAGTCGATGTTAGCAGCATTCAGCCTATGATATGCCAGTGAGAAATTCTGATTTCATAGAGTAGAAGCCAGGGCTACATGTACACACTAGCCCACACATCATAATACATTGCAATGTGTTTCAAGAATGAGGAGTTACATTATAAATATTAATCAAATGCAACAAGAATAAATGATAAAGTATTGCATAGAACTAAATATTTTCTGATCAATGCATTTTGACTTATCCTAGCTTGGTGCTGCCCACAATACATGGTTTGTATAATCAGATCATTTACTGATCATCAGTCTTTAGAGAGCTACCAAACATTTAATCAGTTAACTCCACACCATCTTGAGGTAAAGAACACTCTTGGCACCATGATATAAGACTTTTTTTTTAGACATCAAATGATGCTGTACAGTAGCAATCTGTCATGTGCATTTGAAAGGTCAACCTAATGATGGATTTAGGGGCTTAAAGAAATTCAATTTCTGCACTTGTATAAACTTAATTAAATTCTTCTGTTCATCCACTGCAATCAGATACAATACTGAACTTGGGAACTCTGTGAAGCAAGTTGTACTCTGTTTTTGGTGTCTTTGAGGAATAACTTATTTAGCATATTTCAGAAACACAAAGGGCTTAAAGTGCTGCAGAGCTTAGTCCAGCCAAACGTGGAGTTACTCAGGAAGTTTTATTAATTAGTCAAAGCCATGGCTTCATATAGAAATAACCAGCCTTGAAGTATCATGTAAGTGCTTGTCTGGAGGCTGGCTGGACGGCCTGCTACCTTCCCATGAGTATGTGGCAGTGGGTTTTGTTTTTTAACGAGTAACACTTGTGTTTTTAGAGTTTCTAAATGGGAATTATTTAAGAGTGGACCTTCCTGAGTGTGATTCAGTGTACATAGGTTTGAGTCACATAGTCTGTTAACATGCAGTTCCTGGTACTGGCCCTTTCCATTTTCCATCTTATCTTTAGATAAGAGTTACCACTCCACCCGCTGCAAACTGACTAGTCCTCATTGTTGAAAATGTCTACACTTAACTGAAGGAAAGCTGAGCCACTGGGGAAGCTAGAGCCTCCATTTCATGGAAGAAAGATTTGAATATTCAAAAAAAAAATAGAGGGAAGTTGCTTTGTACATGGAGACATCTTTCTACTGTGATTCCCACAGACGCCGTTATTGCATGAGAAGCACAATAGATCCTGGCAGGTTCTATCTGTCATCTTCACAAGAGACTCAACCAAAGAGACTGGCTGGACTAGGAGACTGATAATAGGATATATGCCATTTCACTTCTGGGTTGCCTGTGTGCAACCAGGCCCTGCTGGCCGTGGCCAAAAGATTTTGGCTGTTGGATGGCCTGTGTGAAATGGGATTGATGGCTGCAGTTCAGTGTCTAGTAAACCTTCCCACATCACACAAGTCACCACCGCCATTGGCACTGATTGGCAACTTTGTTGGCAGTCTCATCCACGTGTCCCTGATTGGTGGGGAAGTTGTGCAGCTGGCTGTGCTCTTCCTGTTCTGTGGATAAACAGAGAACATCCTCCTCCAGGGGATATAAAACTATCGCCTTTCACAAGCACTGAATTCACACAAAAGTCAATGTGAAGTGAGGGGAAGAAAAAAAAATACCAGTGAATCTCCCTGCATGAGAGTCAGACAAAAGAGAGGCATTTGGGCTATTGAATGACAGGGAATTAGAAAATGATGCAGGCCTTTTGGGCCATGTAGGTACATGCTGACCTGGAGGCAGGAACAGCAATCTTTCTTGGCATCTTCTGGGAAATTACTGCCTGCTGCAGGGATCAGTAATTTAAGAGCTCCTAGTCAAATTCTCTGCTAGGGGAATCCTTGCAAGGCTACCTGCAAAGGAGCAAAGCAGTATTATAATGGGGCTATACAATACCACAGGTTATAACTGGGTGATAATCACTATAAAAGGTTTTTTTTTTCTTTCCTGCTAATAATAGCTCACCTTAACTGATCACTCTCTTTATAGTGTGTATGACAACACCCATTGTTTCATGTTCTCTGTGTATATAAAATCGTCCTACTGTATTTTCCACTGCATGCAGCTGATGAAGTGGGCTGTAGCCCACGAAAGCTTATGCTCAAATAAATTTGTTAATCTCTAAGGTGCCACAAGTACTCCTGTTCTTTTTGACTAACACGGCTGCTACTCTGAAACCTGAAACAAAGAAGTTAGTTTAATAAGGGCCTGACCTTGAGAGCTCCAGAGTGCTTCCTGATAAACACGTTCAATTCCCTCTGACATCGAAGGCAGATGAATGTGGTCAGCACCTTGTATGAGGTCTTCAGCACCTTCCAGGATCAGATCTTTAATCTGTGGCAAGAAGTCTGAGTGGAAAGGGGAATTCCTTTCATTCAGTGTTCAACATCTGAGCCCCAGACAGATCATCTCTTCTAGCCAGAGTAATGCTCTATCCATGTGCTTATTTGAACTCTCAGCTATGAATACATATCGAGGACACTATGTGGTTCTTAGTAAGTCTGTTGATCCATAACCCTGGTGGATATGTTACTCCCATTGAAGTCAGGTGGAGTTTTGCATGTGCAATGACTTCAGAATCAGGTCCTAAATCTTCAAGGTTGACTGTAATATTTTCTCTCTTCTCTCTCCACTTCCTTTCCTGGGACAAATAGTTAGGAACTGGGAACTATCTGCTAGTGTAAGCCCCTAGTTTTTTGAAAGTCGTTTTACAATTGGAATATTGCATTTGTCATGGCCATGAAACTCCCACTGAAACTGGTGATAAGATTAGGTGTTGGAATTTTAGTTATTGTGCATTTGGAGAAAAATTTGGCAGTGCAATTATTTTGATATAAAAGATGACTTAGTTTCTTGCTTAGTTTCTCTGGATAGGTAAGCAAACAATTCAGTGCTTCCTGTGTTCTAGACTTTTAAGAGTGTTCCGGTTAGCTCATTTCCACAGTAATGATTCACAAGACAGCGCTCTGCTTTATCAAAAAGGACCAATGGAAAAGAATCAGCTTACTTGTTCCACGGTCTAGGTGACAAAAATCAAAGTAAACCTGAGTCAAGTTACAATAAACTGATTCTGTGCTGGGATCTGGCTTTCTTTTTCTTTTTTGCTTGATGCATAATCTTTTCACTATGCACAATTAACCTGGGTTGCTAGAACCGTTTTGTAGTTGAGATTAACTTCTGAAGCCAAACAAAACAAAAGATTAATATTTCAAAAGATTTGGGGATTGGGTAGTCTATTAGCTTTATCAGCTGGAAAGTTCATTTTTAAAAATTTGTCTTATGCAATTGCACATTACATGAATTAACAGTTACTGACATGGTTAAGTGGATGCTGCTGCTAGAATTTGGTTTGAAAGATATGCAAGCTGAAGGGCAGCATCTACTGTATATTTAAAATGTCTTTTGGTTTAAGAATGGATGTAACAACTTCATTTAGCAGTCCCTTGACTATTTTAACAGGTGCAAGAATTTAATTGTGATTTGTTTTTTTTGTAGTAGCAGCCGTGTTAGTCTGTATTCACAAAAAGAAAAAGAGTACTTGTGGCACCTTAGAGACTAACAAATTTATTAGAGCATAAGCTTTCGTGAGCTACAGCTCACTTCATCAAATGCATCTGATGAAGTGAGCTGTAGCTCACGAAAGCTTATGCTCTAATAAATTTGTTAGTCTCTAAGGTGCCACAAGTACTCCTTTTCTTTTTGTTTTTTTTGGACTCCCAGGACCAAATGTAAACCTGTTATAAAACAGGTACAACTACAATGGAACCAACAGTTTTGCACCTCCTTCACACTTATGATTTAGTCACATTCATATTAATGCAACACTAGAAGTCGTAGTATTGTCAACTTTTCTTAAAGCTCCAGCTTCTGTATTAATGTGATTCTGAGAGAATCTTATCTGTCATTTAAAACAAAGGTCAGTTTCTAGCCCTCCTGAATCAAGTGTATCCTACGGACCCAGGAACCAGAAGGTAAATTCAGGTAACCTAGAATGTATTATTTTTAAAAGTCTCATTGTTTTAAAGCCAATCTCATGATTTTAGGGTCTTGACTGATTAATTTTGTTGAATATTTGGGGTTGGCAATACTGAGATTGAGGGACGGCTCTTCTGCTAGCATACATTGGCATATCACCACTGAAGTTAATGGAGTGGTGCTGATTTATAGAAACTAGGATCTGACCCTGGAAATTTAGTTGCACAGAAGTCAGAAAACGCAGCATTAAGGTTCACACAGCAGTCTCATCTCTGTTCCTTTGCACATATGCATTGTATTGCAAAATGCTACGTATTTGCCTCTAAGCTTATTGAAGTGGAGCCTCAGTAAGTCTTCAGTCATGTTACAGAAGATGTCTTGCTAACACCTTTCCATGTTCAATCTGATCCAAACGTCACAGTTGATCCCTATCTCCACAGTGGGCTAAATCAAACTTCGGGATCTAAATACTGTGGACCTGATTCGCCTCTTACTTACACTGGTTTTGCATTGGTGTAACCAAGCCTGGTGGGAACATTCTGTTTTGCATCAAAACATTGTAGCTCCGCTCCATCTCTAAATGAGTCTAGGTCTGCTAGAAATGCATTGCTATTTGCATTTCTTCCCTGAAAAAATATAATTTTTTGTCATCTGTTCCCTCTGAGCTACAGTTCTCTCTTGTCTGCCAAAGAAATACTCGCTTGGGTTTTTTCCTTTCATGTATCCTGAGACTGAAGTCTGCCTCCCCCTACTGGTTCATAGAATGGTATTTCTCTTTCCCCTGCTACTATGTCCTGCTCTCCTACACTGTTTGTCTCATGATTGTTTGCTTAACAACTAACCAAAGAAGCAATCCATTCATGGTGGCCATGGCACCTCACTCTGCTCTCTGATTCAGGCATGAAATAGTGGTTGCTGTTCCCCAGTCTTTCCCTATCTTACATGACACAGATGTATACATTCAAAGCTATCTTACCTCACTTATTTGAGGTCTTCAGGACAACCCAGGTCATGTTGTTGCCCAGATTTGTGGACTGTCAAACAACCGATTATTGAGCAGCTTTAAAAAAAATGTAGTCCCATTGCAGCACACTTTCTGCTTCCAAAGCAGCTATGCATGGAGATATCTCAAGCCAGGAGGCAGATTGATCCAGAAGAAACAGTCCTTATGCGAATACCACAAGCATTTACAATCGATATACAAATAAGGCACCAATCAGCTTTAACAACCATCGTTGTCATGTTCCTATTCCTTCTCTGTAATTTTAACGCATGTTTTTTTACATGTCACAGGGTGACTGGCCCCTTTAAAGGGATATAGGAGCAGCCACAGCCAGGCCACAATTAATTAGCTGCATCCCAGCCTGTTGCAGGAGGTGGAACTAAGGAGATGGGGGATAGCTTAATGGACAGCTGAGCCTTAGGAAAGGGCTAAGAGAGCTCAGGCTGGAAGTTGGAACCACAGGATGCAGGTAAACTCTTGGGGAAGGCCCTGAGCTAGGTGGCCAGATACTCTGTGGGAACCAGCCTGGAAGTTCAGTGCTCTATACCAGAGCAGGAAAGGATGCCAGGAATGGAGCCCAGTGGGCTGAGTGCTCTATCCCAGAGCCAGAATGACTCTCAGAAGTAGCTTAGAAAGGGTCAGAGAACATGGTCCAAAGTGGGGCTGAAGAGAAGTCCCTGAAGGGCAGAAGAATCTTTCTGTTTCTTGGAACTTTTTCATTTTATCATTCTCTTGGTACCCTGGAAGGCGTTACATTTGTTTGTGACTGGGCTGGAGGGCTAGGCCACATCTCCAGCTCAGTCTGGTATGTGGTGACTCTGGAGACCCATCTCCAGAATGGAAACTAAGACAGGGAGCACCAGTATGGGGTGCCTTTATCCTATGACATTATATCATTGCTCCCAGAAAGATCCTGAGTGGATGTAGGGAGCTCAGAGACAAAAAACGAAAATGACTAGGGTCATAAGAAGATTGATTTAAGAGGAATGAATATACACAGCTTTCCTTTGGTGACAAAAGAAGAGAATATGGTAACAGTCTACAAATACATGAAGGTTATAAACACCAAAGAGGAAAAGGAATTATTTAGAATTGATCAAATGGCTATAACTAATGGGATGAAATTAAGAAGTAACAAGCCATGGAATATATTCCTAAGGGTTGTGTTGGAGGCTGTTAAAGTTGGACTGGTCAGAACACTAGGAAATGTGTTGTAGGGATCGAGCTTACCTAAGTAGGGGGCAACCTGGATGATCTAGTAGGCCTTCTCCATATCTAAATTCTATTATTCTGATTTTTAATTTTCCTTCTATTCACACTAACATTTGCAGTAGGAAGAGATTTTTATTCCCTGTGGGAATGACTTGACCTTTTAAATCCTGCTTTGGTAATAATCTCATCACTCTTATTCTAATTAAGTATTTTGGTTATGACATCCTGCAACAGCATATTTCTAGTACAGCTGGCTGAATTATCCTGACCATAAATAACAATTTAAAGCAAACTGGTTGCATTGAACCTAAAATGCAATGTCATTTTCTTGGCATGTCTTTGAGGTGCCTTTGGCAGACAGTCTGTATATCTGACACAGCAGCAGACCAAGACTCGGAGCTTTTGTTTTGTGTTCTTATACTTCTACTTCTTTGAGAGCACCTAAGTTTTAATATCCCGTGGTGAATGCGTGTGGAGTGAGTTTGGAAATTTCAAGGCAGTAATTGAGAATCAAACTGTCAGTAATCCATACGTCATCAGCACAGCTGGGAAGACAATAATCACTGTGATATCAGCTGGAAACTCCATAAACACTAGTGATAGCTTGACTGTAATCTTGTGACGTGCTGATGTCTAATCATGTTGCCCAGAGAAAGTTGATTTAAATGAGTCAATGAAAGCATCAGTACTGTCTGCATTGGTGTACTTACAGTTGCCACCTCTCGGCCCAGAGGTGGGCCTTGCAGGTTGAGAGAAATCAGTGACAGGGAATCTGGGTATTCTTTGTGTAACTTGTTTTATTCATGCTATGTATATATCAGTCCTTGAACAGAGGGAGGTCAAGTGGCAGTCAGGTAAACCTCTCTTTCAGGAGACTCAGACAAAACGCCAACACCCAGTTCCCCAGGAGAAGCTCTGCCACAAGAATTCACTGTTGTCAGGGAGATTAGAGAGGAGAGCAAGCTCTCCTACTGCTTACAAAAATAACTCTCAAAAAGAAACTGCATCACCCAACTAACAAATAGGCTGCTTTTATTCAAACACTGAACAGTGCTCACAAGCCGAAGAAAAGCAGTTGTAAAACTGACAGGTTTCAGAGTAGCAGCCGTGTTAGACTGTATTTGCAAAAAGAAAAGAAGTACTTGTGGCACCTTAGAGACAAACAAATTTAGTTGAGCATAAGCTTTCGTGAGCTACAACTCACTTCATCGGATGTATGTAAGGAGAGTGATAACTTAAGATAAGCCATCACCAGCAGCGGGGGGGGGGGGGGGGGGGGGAGGAGGAAAAAAACTTTCATGGTGACAAGCAAGGTAGGCTATTTCCAGCAGTTAACAAGAATATCAGAGGAACAGTGGGGGGTGGGGTGGTGGGGGAGAAATAACATGGGAAAATAGTTTTACTTTGTGTAATGACTCATCCATTCCCAGTCTCTATTCAAGCCTAAGTTAATTGTATCCAGTTTGCAAATTAATTCCAATTCAGCAGTCTCTTGTTGGAGTCTGTTTCTGAAGTTTTTTTGTTGAAGGACAGCCACCCTCAGGTCTGTAATCGAGTGACCGGAGAGATTGAAGTGTTCTCCAACTGGTTTTTGAATGTTATAATTCTTGACGTCTGATTTGTGTCCATTCATTCTTTTATGTAGAGACTGTCCAGTTTGACCAATGTACATGGCAGAGGAGCATTGCTGGCACATGATGGCATATATCACATTGGTAGATGCGCAGGGGAACGAGCCTCTGATGGTGTGGCTGATGTGATTAGGCCCTATGATGGTGTCCCCTGAATAGATATGTGGACACAGTTGGCAACGGGCTTTGCTGCAAGGATAGGTTCCTGGGTTAGTGGTTCTGTTGTGTGGTGAGTATTTGCTTCAGTTAGGGGGCTGTCTGTAAGCAAGGACTGGCCTGTCTCCCAAGATCTGTGAGAGTGATGGGTCATCCTTCAGGATAGGTTGTAGATCCTTGATGATGCGTTGGAGAGGTTTTAGTTGGGGGCTGAAGGTGATGGCTAGTGGCGTTCTGTTATTTTCTTTGTTGGGCCTGTCCTGTAGTAGGTGACTTCTGGGTACTCTTCTGGCTCTGTCAATCTGTTTCTTCACTTCAGCAGGTGGGTATTGTAGTTGTAAGACTGCATGATAGAGATCTCGTAGATGTTTGTCTCTGTCTGAGGGGTTGGAGCAAATGCGGTTATATCGTAGAGCTTGGCTGTAGACAATGGATCGTGTGGTATGATCTGGATGAAAGCTAGAGGCATGTAGGTAGGAATAGCGGTCAGTAGGTTTCCGATATAGGGTGGTGTTTATGTGACCATTGCTTATTAGCACCATAGTGTCCAGGAAGTGGATCTCTTGTGTGGACTGGTCCAGGCTGAGGTTGATGGTGGGATGGAAATTGTTGAAATCATGGTGGAATTCCTCAAGGGCTTCTTTTCCATGAGTCCAGATGATGAAGATGTCATCAATGTAGCGCAAGTAGAGTAGGGGCATTAGGAGACAAGAGCTGAGGAAGCGTTGTTCTAAGTCAGCCATAAAAATGTTGGCATACTGTGGGGCCATGCGGGTACCCATCGCAGTGCCGCTGATTTGAAGGTATACATTGTCCCCAAATGTGAAACACTCTCCTTACAGTATGTATGATAAAACCCATTGTTTCATGTTCTCTGTGTGTGTATATAAATCTCCCCTCTGTATTTTCCACCAAATGCATCCGATGAAGTGAGCTGTAGCTCACGAAAGCTTATGCTCAAATAAATTTGTTAGTCTCTAAGGTGCCACAAATACTCCTTTTCTTTTAGTTGTAAAACTGTGTGTAACAGCGCCATCTGGTGACTTATATCATAACAGTATGTAAAAAAAAAAATCCTCTAGCATGTATTGTACATTAAAGCATATAGGACACTCCTGAAAAACTTCCAATCTGTCCACATACATCACTGCAGGCAAAATTAATGTCTTAAAATCTGGTTCACAAACATATTTATTCTACTGTGCTGATGTAGCTGATAATGAGGCCAGAGTTATCTCTTTCTTTGTGCCCTGATACGGAGACTGGTGGTATAGGTGGATTCTTTCTATACAATCATCTTCTAAGTGCTCATTCCCCTAGCAATGATTTTGTTTTCAGTAGTTTACCCAGTTTATCACCAGAAAGTAGAACACTGGGATTTGATATGTAACTCAATCCTTGTGTTTGTTACCAACAGCAATTGCATGAATATGGCTTCCTGGGACAATAGTCCCCTAACCTTGCAAACACTTATGAACAGACCTAATTTTATTCATGTGAGTAACCCCACTGAAGTCAATAATGCAACTTATTCATTTAAAATTAAGCACGTGCTTGTGGAAGTGGGACATAGGATTGGAACATGTGCAATTGTCGTGTGCGGATGCCATTTAACACAGGTTCACTTGCTTTGGATTCAAGCCATGTGCTGCAGAAGAGTCTGGTGTTTTACTTGTATGTTTCATCCTAAGAGTCTTTGCAATTGAAAGACTTTCATCTGAGATATGTCAGTGCTGCCAGCTTCCTTGATTTCATCATGAATCATGTGATATTTCATATTTTACTTCAAGCCCCAGCGCTTGGGAAAAGGGAACTACATGAGAACCTCAGCTTACATTTTTTTAAAGCAAGTTTCTAGCTTTTATGGTTGCAGAGAAAAGCTTTAAAATATGACCCATGGGTGCACCCTAAAGGCTCAGAAACCAGAAGACAAATTAAAAAAAAAACCCTCACCCCCGTTTATTTACTTATTTTATACTTTAAAATGTTTACAGCAGTGTAGCCTCTCTTATTGAAAGTCTGTAAAGCATACAGCACATTTTTGGCTCTATACATATAATATAATATGATATAATATAATATAATATAATTAATATATAGCATCTTCCTGGCAGATACCTCAGAAGCTTTATACACATTAATTCATTAAAACCTCACAATACCCTTGCAACGTAGGAACACAAATGAATGAACATTTCACACTCTCTTCTTCTTCTGGTCATAGCTGAGAATTAGGCCCTTAGTCGCTCTCAATAGATGGGATCGACCAAGTACTGAGTCCCTCAGTTAAGCTCTTTCCTATTACCTTCAGAATGACCATCAGTTACCATCAGAATTCTTTTTGCCAGTGACAGAACCCAGCCTATTTGATAGATGAAAACAGGGTGGAGTTCGCCTGGTTGGAATTACATGAAATGTTTGCCTGGGGCTGTAGGGTTGGAAAATGTGCAACTGCCCACCATGTAACACAGCACTACTTGCTCGGATTTGGCACTAGCGCAACCAAAGAGTGGTGTTCTACTCATACACTTAATCATAACAGTACTTTGCACTTTAAGTACTTTGCACTTAAAACCTTCCATCCGAGGTGTTCAAACCACTTTACACAAACTTAACTTAGCCTCATGACGCCTCTGTCATGTTCAGGTGGGTAAAATGAGCATGGAGAACCAAATTTACTACTCTTTTCACTTCATTGACTTCACTGGAATTACACCGGTGGTGAACTAAGTCCAGACAGTTAAGTGACTTGGCCAAGGTCACAGTAAGTTAGAGGCAGGGTCTGTTAGCCTGAGTCTGTTTCCCATTTTAATTACTAGTCAATGGTATCTCCCACACTGGGTCAGAATATTTCCATCGTACAGGTTGTTACAAAGCCTGGAGGAGAGGAGAATCTTTTCAGACTCAGAAATGGTAACAATTTTTCCACCTTCTCTTTCTCTCTCTCTCTCTCTTTTCAAACTGCCATTGTATCTGCAATATCTTGACTACTATCTGTTTTCATGGCCTTTTCTCACAAGAGTCAGTGTTTTCCCCTTGCAAACGAGGAGACTCCTCTTCTGTTGACTGGCATTTGTGTTGCAGGATGAGCAAATGAGCCTAGTACTGCAGAAGTTTTGCAGAGAACAAAATATTATTTATTTTCTCACTAGGTGTATAAAATCATGTGACTTTTTATTGCAGGTTGGGTCATGATAGGGACAAAAATTCTACCCCACAGTCTGAGGTGCACTGAAATAGCTGTCATCAGTGTCAGCAAATAATAGAGAGCTTGTAACATCACTGAAATCTAGGGTTAGTTAAACCTACTCATCATCCAAAACTGGTTTGGATTGGAAATCTGACCGACATGGCTCCTGGTGCATGGTATTCTGGTAACAAAGTACTTGCCCTATATATACTGAAATTAGTGTACCTGGTCTATGCACTGTAGGCCTGACACAATGGTGTCCATGAGATCTGAAATTCCATTGTCTGATGTGGCGTTATATTCCTGATTTGCACTGATGAGAAATCAGAATCACACCCTAAGCCTTGCTGCTTCTGTTTCAAATTCTTTTCTCTTTGCTCTTTCAAACTGCTATCAATACAGTAAATGCCGAATTATTTCATCTCCTTGGCATTTAGATTCTAGTTAGGAATATTTTTTCAGAAATTCACATGACTATCAGTCCTTGGACTGATGTCTGTAGGATCACTCATACAACTCACAAAATACAAAGACTTACTTACAGTATTTGAATCTAATAAGGGGATGGAGAATTGTAAATCAAAATGGTGAGTTTGTTGTTAAGGGCCTGATCCAAGGCCACTGAAAGCAATGGGAGTCTTTCCATTGACTTCAGTGGATTTTGAATCAGGCCCTAAATAATAGCAAGATCTTAATGAAAGCTTTTATATTCTTCTATAAAGGAGGTATATCAGTGTGTGTGTGTGTGTGTGTGTGTGTGTGTGTTTTAAATCAACTAGATATAGTTTCAGCATTGGAAATCAATGTCAACCTCTAGACAGGTTTGTCCAAAGAATGCTTTATATGCTTATGCACTGAATGATCAAAAAATTCAAGGTTTTGGACTTTACAAGCTGTACATATTTTATTAAATATTGTTCTGTATGTGCATTATGAAGCAGAACAGGGGGGAGAAAAGTCATTATAATGCCTGGGTTGAAAAAGCATGACTTTGCTGCAAAATATTTTGTTGATCTGAATCGTCTGCCTACAGTACAGTGCATTTTCAAAGAGGTTTGCAGCTATGTCAATCCCAAATCCCATTTAACACAGCAAATTACACAAGTAAATAACATGCTTCCAAAACCTACATCCACCTCTGTACCATTGAGAGGAACATAGGAATTGCCATGTCAGATGAACCACTGCTTTTATCTAGCCTGATGCCCTGGCTCGGACAGCGGCCAGCACCAGATAGTTCAAAGGAAGTTGTAAGAAACTTCATAGTGGAGTATTATAGACTAACCTGCCGAGAGGGGAAGTTTCTTCACAACACATCAGTTAGCAGTTGCCTTCTGTCCTGATGTTTGAGGTTTATATCTCTGAGCATGTTTTTGTATCTTGTCTAATGTAATTACAGATGTAATTACCCGCATGGCCCCACAGTATGCCAACATTTTTATGGCTGACTTAGAACAACGCTTCCTCAGCTCTCGTCCCCTAATGCCCCTACTCTACTTGCGCTACATTGATGACATCATCATCATCGGGATCCGTGGAAAAGAAGCCCTTGAGGAATTCCACCATGATTTCAACAATTTCCATCCCACCCTCAACCTCAGCCTGGACCAGTCCACACAACACATCCACTTCCTGGACACTACGGTGCTAATAAGCGATGGTCACATAAACACCACCCTATATCGGAAACCTACTGACCGCTATTCCTACCTACATGCCTCTAGCTTTCATCCAGATCATACCACACGATCCATTGTCTACAGCCAAGCTCTACGATATAACCGCATTTGCTCCAACCCCTCAGACAGAGACAAACACCTACAAGATCTCTATCATGCAGTCTTACAACTACAATACCCACCTGCTGAAGTGAAGAAACAGATTGACAGAGCCAGAAGAGTACCCAGAAGTCACCTACTACAGGACAGGCCCAACAAAGAAAATAACAGAACGCCACTAGCCATCACCTTCAGCCCCCAACTAAAACCTCTCCAACGCATCATCAAGGATCTACAACCTATCCTGAAGGATGACCCATCACTCTCACAGATCTTGGGAGACAGGCCAGTCCTTGCTTACAGACAGCCCCCTATCTGAAGCAAATACTCACCAGCAACTACACACCACACAACAGAACCACTAACCCAGGAACCTATCCTTGCAACAAAGCCTGTTGCCAACTCTGTCCACATATCTATTCAGGGGATACCATCATAGGGCCTAATCACATCAGCCACACTATCAGAGGCTCGTTCCCCTGCGCATATACCAATGTGATATATGCCATCATGTGCCAGCAATGCCCCTCTGCCATGTACATTGGTCAAACTGGACAGTCTCTACATAAAAGAATAAATGGACACAAATCAGACGTCAAGAATTATAACATTCAAAAACCAATCGGAGAACACTTCAATCTCTCTGGTCACTTGATTACAGACCTGAGGGTGGCTATCCTTCAACAAAAAAACTTCAAAAACAGACTCCAACGAGAGACTGCTGAATTGGAATTAATTTGCAAACTGGATACAATTAATTTAGGCTTGAATAGAGACTGGGAGTGGATGGGTCATTACATAAAGTAAAACTATTTCCCCATGCTATTTCTCCCCCCCACCCCACCCCCCACTGTTCCTCAGATGTCCTTGTTAACTGCTGGAAATAGCCTACCTTGCTTGTCACCATGAAAGATTTTCCTCCTTTCCCCCCCCTGCTGCTGGTGATGGCTCATCTTAAGTGATCACTCTCCTTACAGTGTGTATGATAAAACCCATTGTTTCATGTTCTCTGTGTGTGTATATAAATCTCCCCTCTGTATTTTCCACCAAATGCATCCGATGAAGTGAGCTGTAGCTCACGAAAGCTTATGCTCAAATAAATTTGTTAGTCTCTAAGGTATCACAAGTCCTCCTTTTCTTTTTGCGAATACAGACTAACACGGCTGCCACTCTGAATACAGACGTTCTCGTTATCAATATAAATGTCTAATCCTTTTGTGAATCTTGCTAGGCACTTCTGCCTCAATGTTATCTTGTCTTATGTGATATCACACTCTGATCTTCTAATAACTGCTTTGCTTGGGAAAACTCCTTCATGAAGGGAGACATGCTGATAGAACATATTTATTCTTACTATACAGAGTATAGCAAAATCCTGCTTACGGCTATTGATATTTTAAGTACACCTACATCGCTGTATGAAAGAAGGTTTGTATCTTTTTCCTGACATGCCAACATGTGTTTTTTGATGACAGGGACTCTATAATTTCCTCTTGTGGGACACTGCAGTTTTAAATGAACCAAGTTAACAAGGAACGCTTATTTGGAAAGACTGCCTGCTGATCTGTCAGGAAGTGTGCAGTGCATGAATGAGGGAGGGAGGCAGTGAACAGAATGCTCAATGGGCATCCGTCTGCAGCACTTCGGCAGCACTGCCCAGCAACTGTTCGTTTCCTTCCACAGCTGCAAAACAAAAAGCTTTACCTCTTGCTGGTTCTTTCAGAAGCCAGATTCTATTCTCGGTTGTCCTTTCCAAAGGGATCCCTGGGTTATTGCATGTGTTATGAACATCAGTAGCAGATTCCTCAAGATACATTGTGCAGTAGGCATCACACATCTGTTACTAAGATGATGGCCCTAAAGTAGAATTGTGCAGACCTGGAAATACAAGGGCGGCTGTAGCTTGCTGGCACTTCAAGAATAGCTATGTGGATTTTTTAGTAGTGGTTTAATGTCTGCTATACCACTGCCCTACACCCATGCCAACATTGATATGAATGGGACTGCCATCTTGGATTGAGGGCAGTATGTGGCCAATACAGCAATGCTGGTGTTATATCTCCCCCATGTAAACTTTTATCCATTTTCTTTCATAAGTCATTTTTGAGTCACCATGTGATATAGGCTTTACATTTGACCAGGTAAATAACACACACAACTGACTTCGGAATGATGTATTTTAAAAACCCCTTCCACAAGGGCTTTCCTGTGTATGTCAGAAGCATGTAATTTTGCATCATGCTGGTCATTCTGGGCGCTACTTGGTTTTCTTACTGGACATTGGAATAAAGAGTTCCTTAAACCCTATATGAATTCTTGGTATCTAATGTCTGAGGTAGAACCAGATCCTGCTCACCTGACTCAGGTCAGTAGTCCCATTGAGTACATGCATAAATCGGAACACCACTGTTTGCAGAATCAAGACCCTTATGTTAATAGAGCTAAGGATGCTTTTTTTGGAGATATATGTTTCTCACTCTATGCCACTGATGGTCAGGAGGGGAGTGACACTATGAAATGTGGTGTGTTTGCCATAGGTGACTTGTGAAATAACCCCTCTTTCCCCCATGACTTATGACATCTGATCATTCTCTCAAAGGGCCTTGACAGGTTCTCTCTGAAGCATGAGCCAGTTTCTGTTTTCAAAGTTTTATCGAGAATCTTTCAGAACGAGCAGGGCTGAATAAGATGTTATCAGGAATCTTTCATATCCACCACTGCTAAGCAACACCGATTTATATCTTAACATGAAAAGCCACCGTTCTCAACTGAAACAACTCAACTCTGCATCAGGAAAAAAAAAATCCGATGATCCACAATGCCATATAAAATAAGGCCAGATCCTCTCTGTGACTTAAAGTAGTCCAGCTTCATTTGGTTTCAGTGGACCTACAAAGGAGAATTTTGCCTCCTGTACTGGTTTCCTGCTTTAACCAAGTAAATAATACACACAACTGACTTTGGAGGGATCTATTTTAAAAGATCCATCTTTATTCTGCACCAGCTGAGTCACAGGCTCACAGATACAAAAATAAAAATTGAATCATATGCATTCCCAGTCGTACCATTTTTCGCTATGAGCCTAAAGTTATATTCATGGCTTTTCCTTTTCTGTGTTTGTATTGGTGATTTGGGGATTGTGTTTGTTTTTTCATCCTGGCCCTCTGTGCATTTAAATGGTAATGCACAGTAGCCAACTTGAGCGCCAGTCTGTTGTCAATAGAAGGGGGCGAGCTTTGAAAATATGGTAGGAAGTAAAGGTCATCTACAAACACTGTGTTCTTTCGATGGTGCTGCCATTAATTTTAGCAGTGAGGCTATTCAGCGAATGTACGATGGAAGAAAAGCTGCAGAGACATGTAAGCCAGCTGAAATTTACAATGAAATAGTTGCCAGTGATTCTGGTATGCTGCCACATTGAGTTCCATTAACAGCGAGTTCTGTAGAAATGCTGAAAGTATTAGTCATCCTGCTCAACAGTTTTTAGCTACATTTGGCAGCCTCGCTGAAGTTTGAAAGTCGCAGCTAAAAATACTGAAAACACTTCTGAGCTAAGTGAGATCTTAGCTTTGAAATGTTAAACCCCTTTTCTTTAACTATCTGTTACTTTCCACTTTTCGTTCACATTGGAACAACATGGGCACCTCACCACCTCCCAGGAGCTGTGGCTGAAGCATGCTCCATTTCACTGATTCCTAACCAGCATTGCAGCCTCTAAGGATTATTACAATAGTGTGTGATTTAGAGCAGCCCTAAGGCAGCTTTAAATTATGCTGAGGGCTTAACCAGCCACTGGTTACCATGGGGATCAAGGAAGCTCAAAGGTGGCTAAAGCCTCTTTTACCCTCTCTGTCTTGTCATCTGCAGTAAACAGAACTCTGGGAAAGCTGCGGATCAGGTCCTTAGGTTCAATTAGATCAAAGGGGGAAGCAAATTCTAGAGTCAGAATCAATGGCTCTCCCTGGAGAAAGTCTGGTCTCCATTCCCCAGCCATCGTTCCTGCCTATACAAAACAATGTTTCTGAGCCTAGGAAGTGAGAGAAGGTCCCTGGTCTGATCCCAAGAGATGATGAATGCTTCCTGGGAGTTAAAAGCAATCAGCACCTCCCAGGAGGCTTGCAGCATCCTGTATTATCAAGTTGCTGAATGGTCCAACCCTCAGACATAAATCAGATGCTGTCTCTTAGGACCCACACCAGAGAAGCATAAATACATCTGTGAGAGTGTCTCTCCCACCATTTTTCATGCTGTTGTAATGTAACTGCTGCCTGTTATTCTCATTAAGACAGTCGAAGACTCACCGATGAGACAAACATAGTTGCTGGAAATAACAGGCTGCAGTAAAACTGTATTTCTACATTGATTCTCCAGACTGTTGCAAAATTGCCTCTGTCCATTTGAATTTATCATTGACTTGCAGCTCCACTTCTTTTCTGTTACTGAAAATGAATAATCTTGGTAGCAGCCCTGAAATAAAAATGTCACCATAACTTTGATTCCCTCTCCCAGCTAATAAAGAATAATTTACTTCCCTACAACCTGTACCTTCCAATTCATAGTTTGCTTCTGAGGCTTTATAGACACTAACATTTTCCAAGCCTGTAGGGTCATTATCAATAGGAAGATTATAACGGCCTGAACTTGGGATAAACAGCCAACAACTTGAAAGTTGTGGTTGTAAACGTAAGGAGCTACATTATGTCCTATTGAGTCCGAAAAATAAAATTCTTGTTGCAGTTGCCACATCCAGTTTGCACGCATTCATTTGTTGCTGAAACTGAAAAATGGACTCTGCGCAACTAACTGTGGCAGCCTCACAAATGAAGAGTTTCACAATGGAGACGTCAAAGCTGAGTTACAAGAATAGTGCATTGGCACTAATATAATACTTTCATCCACAGCTCTCAAAGTACTTGAGTATTCTTCTTTCCATTTTACAGGCAGGTTACCTAATTTAGCATACAGTACACAGCTGAGTCAGAGCTAGAGCTCAGCCTGTCTGAGCCCCAGACCAGTGCTCTAGCCACTGTTTTACTTTCCCTTCCTTATACAATGTTCCCATAATGACAGACTGCATGAAGGAGCTGAAGGCAGTCAGCATGCTGAGGTATAACCCAATATCTTCACAAGAACTCATGTATAATGCACTCTGCTTACTTGAGCCTCAAGGAATGCACAGTGTGGGCTAGATTCTCAGCTGCTGTAAATTGACATAGTTTAGTTGAAGCTAATAGAGCTACGCTGATTTACTCCACCTGGAAATCTGACCCATGGTGTTTGTCACATGGAGCAAATGTTCCCACACAAACATGATGCCACAAAGTTTTGCACTCCTGAGTATGGCCCTGAAAATATCAGCATATTATTGGCCTACCAGAAGAAGTGTTGTCTAGTGGTTAGAACATGAGTGGAAATCAGGAGGTCTGCCAGGGACTTACAGTGTGTCCTTGAATAAGCCACTTAACCTCTCTTCAGTTTCCCCATCTGTAAAATGGGAACAATAAAGTCAATCTACCTACTGGCCTGAATGGTTGTGAAAAAGGGCTGTTCAAGGTCAGATGCATGAGTATTTGCAGAAAATGAATTTGAAATGTGCATGAGTGAGGTACTCATGTTGGAAGTGCTCACACCCTTATCTACTCAGGAAATGGAAACTCTGGGACTTATCTCATCAATCATAATTAGGCAGCAACCCTCACATTTTAAATGTGAACAGAAGTAATGTCTACACAGCATCGGCAAAGCGCACCAGAGTGATGATTTGTAAAGTGCACTAATGTGCTACTCTCTGACTGCCCCATGTAGACTCAGCTGCCATGCTCTACACAGTGTCTAGCTTGTATTAACACAGTCCTGTTTCAAACAAGACTATGTTAATGTGAACTAGGTACCTTTAGTGTGCAGCAGGGTTCACACAGGGTAGTTAGTTTGCTTTACAAATTACATCACTTTGCCAGCACCACGTAGACAAGCCTGAAGTCTCAGCAAATTATCAGTGATTGTCATGGTTACTAGGCAAGCTGGGCTTTAGCCCCTTTAGTCTCTCCTGAGTGCACCCCTCTGGTGACAGGCCTAGCTCTCTTCACCTGTCTCAAGATGGAACCATACCATTGTCCCTACCACTCTGAGACTGGAGCCATAACCTGCAGCCATACTGGTTCCCAATCACATTAATCCAATAGGCCCAACTGCTCTTGGCACTTGTAGGCCTTTTCCTGCAGGAGCCTGTGACCAATGAGATGGTTAAAGTGACTCAAAAGCAGCTTCTTCAAAACAAAGCATTATTTATTCACCCAAAGCGATACATAGCACACAGGGCAACAGGTAAAAGCAATAAAAGGCTTGTATGCATCCCTCCCTTCATCTACATCTTAATTTTTCTTAGCAAGCTTTGGCAAGCTCCAGTCAGCCCAGTCACCTTCAGCTCTAGGCTGGGGAAAACAGAAACTACTTGATGCAGCTTCTGCGTCTCTTTCTGCCAGGGACTCAGTTCCAGCCACTGCTGACAACCTGCTCAACCTGCACTCCTTCCTGCCTAGGCTAGCATCTTTAAGATTTGAGTGTACCCATTGATCCTAGGTTCAGACCAATAGGAGTAAACTTTGACAGCCTACTGGGTGCCAGGTCAAGGGTATTCCCCACTTAACAGTTTCCCTGTTGTTTCCCCCAGAATCCTTGGCATTCTTTAGGATAACAAATTATCTTTGCCATTGTTTTGTTTCCTCTTGATTTCCCCCTTACAGCCATCCTTGATTTAACTCTTTGCATTCAGGCAGGGTAATATCACACAGGTAACCTGTGGTACATATGATTTTTTTATTTAAAAAAAATGAATAATTCCCTCATTATTTGTAGTGATCAACCCATAGAGTAAAAATATTTGCAGGAAAAAACCACTACATTGGAATGAAAAAATGGAGTAGGGGAAAAATCACAATTTACTTGTGGATATTCCAGTGGAAGATAAAGGCTGAACTGATCTGCTATTTGTTATGAATTATTTGCTCAGCACTGCTCTCTGTCACCACCCCAAGGCTGTGTGTAGGGACACAGGACCAGTATTAACAAGGGGAAAATAGATATGCCACACAATGCATATTAAATGATATAGTCCTAAGTGGTTATTTCTCAAACTAGCGGTTCCCAAAATGAGACTCAAAGTCACTTGTTGGTGACTGCAGAAAACTGACTAACATACTGATATTTCCGATGGCTAAATTGTATTAAAATACAACTAAAATGCATTAAATACTTCCCTGATGTTACTTTGCATGTGAGCAATTGCTGTAGCTGCTACATCAATGTTATGTGATCATGAATGGGAGGAGACATATCCATGAGACAATCTGTGTATTAAAATGTGGTCCACGCTATGTAAAACTCTGGGACCCCTGTCTTAACATGTCCATGTAGACGAGTAGCCCTTTTCTAGCATGGATACCAAATCTTTCCATAGCTGAACTATTCTTTTATTCTAATGTTGCTTTTAGATGCACTTGAAATGTTCTGGATCAGATTGCCCACTGTCTGAGAGGAAACGACTATTCTATCAACAAGTTGTATCTCTCTCTAGTTAATTGTATATGTCTTTAATTCAATATATCAACATAGGAGAGGCAGTGTGCCGGGACAGGGCAGACTAGGCTACCACATACTTGACCTAGCCAATGCACCACTTCCTCTGGAATTTTTAAATTCTTTTTGTTTTCCAAATTACCCAAGACCTGCAGCCACAATTTATGCCGAGTTGAAGTCTTAAATAGAATTCAATCTAGATGTTGTTAGAGAGATAAGGAGCAGATATTTAGAAATTAAATTAAACTGCAGGAGCTGAAAACATATTGTCCGAACATAAAAAAAATCTTTGGAATTAAGGGTTCACCTTGCAGTACCCACTACAATGGACACCAATCACATAACTGCTGAAGATATGCTAACAACGATTATGCAAAAATATGCATAAAATCTTTATAATAGAGATGGAACTGAACTAAGACCAGGGATCAGAACCTTTGAGCGATAGGTGAACCTGCTCCTTCAATGGGACAAATCTGAAGACTGAACCTAATCTCTCCACACTTTGAGTTGGTTCAGATTAGGATCTGGATTTCAAACACCCAGATGGTAGAGAGTTTAGATCTGGGAGATCAAACTCCCAAATGGGAGACAGTTTTGATTCACCAAACCATAAAAAGAAGAAATTAGGGTCCAGATTGGAGTTTGGATGTCCAGTGTAAGTCAGGAGTTTTGGTTTTGGATCTGGTTTCTAGTTAATACAGTGCATTTTTACAGCCATACCCCAAATTTCTTGGGGCTAATTCTCCTTCCTTGCAGCCATGGGATATAAATACCTCCCAATGACTTCTATCCTGCATTGAGAGAACAAGTCCATGTTTACTGGTCTGAATAAGCTGTTGACTAGCATATCCCTAGAATGTTTGATTCCTACTATCTCTGCTTATTTTCCTTCAGGAAACCATGTGAGGGAAGATGGTCACATTTTCTTGCAGAATAATTCACTGTTATGTGAATAACAGAAAATAAGAGCTGTTATGTTAGATCTAACTGCTTAGATATTCTTAATGCCATATGCTCTTCTTATTTAGAGCTTTCTGACTAATATAGAAATACTTATTAATCAGTACCTGTTTTCATGTTATATGTTAAATTTCTGAGTCAATTTTTGATTTTATTGGCAATGGAAATAACTGCAACATTCACATGTTCAGGTATATTTTTTTCTTTAAAAATGACATAATAAAGAAAAATTATAAATACAGTCAAAATCTGAAAGGGTTTAATGGCATCATTAGGATCTGTGGAGTCACCACTTCCCAGGAAGTGCTCAGCACCATGCAGAACCTTACCCTGAGTAGGAGGCAGAAACTTCCTAGATGATTTGCATAAATTATAGTCATCAACAGGCCAGTTGTGATGTGGAACTGGCAACTGGCCTTAATTTAGGAACAAAAAGACCATGCAGCAACAACAGAGCATCAGGAGAAGGGAGGTTTTTCATGTTGATTTTGTAATAATTACACTGAAAACTGCAGCAATATGTGAATTCTGGGTCTCCATATTTATGAAAACTCACAGCTGAATGTTGGTAAGTGGTATCAGAACAAGGCACTCATTGGTGCCTTTCTGCACATAGGGCCTCTTTCTGCAGCCTTTGCTCTGACGAGTGAATCAGTCGATCTACTTATATGAGTAACGGCTATTGAACTGGACCAATAGCCAGTATTTCTCACTAAAAAATCATGCTGAGATTTTCAAAGCTGCCAAGAAGATGTGGATCCATTAGGAGGCTTTGAAAATCTCAGTCTAAATGAATAACTGTATTTTAACTAATATTAAAAGGGGGTATGGTTAGAAATAATTCTTCCTCACACAGCATGTAGCTGGACATTGGCAGAGCTAACCCGGTCTCCAAGTCCATTCACCCCTTGGCCTCTCTTCTGAGTCTGCCAGCAAGAATGCCAGTTAGGGCTGCTTGCTGAGGCAATGGATTCTGAACTAGCTCACTGAGGATTGGGCTCCAAACACTATTTCACTAAGCCCACTGGACAGCAATCAGCTGTATCTTCTGTTTGTTTGAGAGGTACCTTGGAACAATGAGTATGAGTAGAAGGAGAAGACTTGACATCAGACATGCCTAATATCAGGCCTTTGGCTTCAGCATCAGGCTGCTTTGGAGTTCCCAGGCTCTCAATGTTGCCTCCAAAGCCTCAGAGCCTTTAAGAATGATGCCTCCCGGGTGAAACAATGCATGAACTACTCCTCTGAAAATGATGGATTTATTTGAGCATAAGCGTTCATGAGCTACAGCTCACTTCATTGGATGCACGAAAGCTTATGCTCAAATAAATTTGTTAGTCTCTAAGGTGTCACAAGTACTCCTTTTCTTTTTTGCGAATACAGACTAACACGACTGCTACTCTGAAATCTGAAAATGATGTTGCCTAAAAGGGAACAGAGACACTGGAAGGGCCATAAAGAAGACAGCTCTTATGCCTCACAATTGTCCATGTTCACTCAATATTATTCTCCTGATTTAAAATAAAATAATAATAATAATACATAAATTTATTTGATGACAGAAAAATTCTGAACCCACAGGCTCACTGCTGGGTACTGTTGGCTCGCAGATTCACACCCAGCTGGAAGAGGACTCCATGGTCCCTCCTGCTCATGAAAGGGAAGTACAACGTATGGTCAGAGGGGACCAAGGTTTTGGAGATGGGCAGGAGTAGCAGCCTAGCAGCTGGCTGGGAAGAGAATATGGGCAGCTTGGGGACCTGGCCTGAAAGGCTGACAGGGAGCCAGCAGCCATGTCAGGCCGATGTTTGGGAGCAGCCTGCAAAAGAGGGGGTTTGGGTGGATGAGTCTAAAGAAGATGGACAGAAGAATGGAGCCCTGGCCAAGGATCTGCAGGCCAGTGCGTGATTGATCCTGGGAGGGTGTATCACTGCCACAAGGCCAGAGGAGCCCCATCTTCATACTCCTCGACTGGGCTGTCCCTAGGGGTTGGCTAGGAACCATTGGTCCTTCTTTCGCTTGTGACTGTTAATTATGCCAAGTGTATAAGCATCGTTAGCTTATGGCAGCCCCAGTTAATGAACCCGTTGTTATTCCTCAGACTCTGTGACAGTTTATGGGGGATCCCCCCCTTCCGGAGGCAGTGCCTGTAGAACCTAGTGCATGGAGCACTTACAACACTTGCCTCCAAACTCATGGTGGACCCAGCACTTTCCTAGGCACGTAGGGGCTGGGGTATCACAACTCTGCATCAAGGGTCCCTTACGGTAGCCAGGCAGAGGAACCTCAGGGTTTTCAGTTCCCTGTTGGAGGCTGGTTCGGCTGGCATGAAGGCTGCCAGTCCTTGGGCACGGTGCCCTGTGGGTCGAATAGGTGCGCTGTGTGTGAGCCCTGGGGGAGCTCGGGTGGGTCACTGTGTAACGATCCAGGCCAGGTTTTCAGGCTGCTGGGGCCTGGGCCCAGCAGCTGCTCTGGTCACTGGGCTGGGATCCAGTCCGGGTTTTATAAGGGGCGGGAGCCTGGGTACAGCACTAGTGTGGGGCAGGGCGCGTGCGAGATCCAGTCCGGGTTTGCCGGCTGCCCGGCCACGGGGCTCAGCCGCTGTCCCGCTGCTGCCGGTGCGATGAGCTCCCCGGGGGAGAGCTGCGCTCCTCGCGCGCGCCCAGTCGCCTCTGCCCCGTGCCGCCCGCCAGGTAAGAGACTCCGCGCCCGCCCGCGCTCCGGCGGAGCCGCTGCCAGCTGCCCGGCTTCCCCGGGAGCCTGCACCCTGGCGCGTGCCCTGGAGCAAGTGGGGTCGAGGATGCATCCGAGGCGCACCAGGCTCGCTGGCTGCCCCAGGAGAAGCGCCATCAGCCTGACCCCCTTTGTCTGAAATCACTCTCCACCCCCCCCCTCCACCCCCATGCACTCGGATCCTTACGTTGTGTCCCGTTCGTGTACCTGGTGCACCGGCCAGCACAGGCTGGGGTGGCTCCCCGTTGGCGCGCACCTGGTTCTGCTGTTTACACCTGTGCAAACGGGGTGTAAAATGGTACCGGATCAGAACACGAGAGTTTCGTGCTCACTTCACACAGGTGTAAACGGCTCCCTGAGGTTCAAGGAAGGACATGATCAGGCCCTTTCTGTGTAGTCCACGTCTGTCTCCCCCCGTTAGGCCCTGATCCTGTAATTAGGTGCATGCCAGCAACCCCGCTCTCAGGATCAGGGCCTTAATTAACTGTCCCCACTTCCCCGCCCCCCATGTTTGTTTATGTGAGTAGCTCCCACTGCAACTGGGGAGAGGAAAAATATCTTTCAAAGCAGGAAAATGTGTTTGTAAAACTACAGAAATGGAAATGGGGATTCAAGGACAGTGCCCAAACCTAGTTTATAACTTTTTTTTCTAATTGGCTAGATTAATTAAGTTTATGTAAACTTTTTTTCCTTTGAAAACAAGTATACCATGGACAGGTCCAGATCCAAATGCCCCATAAACTTTGGGAGTGGAGGTCTTTGGAATCAGACCCCTGATCCCAGCTTTGCAGCTGCCTTGCTTATCTCTGAGTTGAAGTAAATCTAATTTATGACCAGCCCCAAACTTTGTGGGGAAGAAAGGTTGAAACTGAAATCCATTTTTCTGTTCAGCCTCACTCATCTTTCACTATAATTAATATGCACTGAATGGAGCATATTTATTTGAAAAGTTGAAGGTTGTCCTTTTAAAAAGTATTACAAGTTACCATCCAGCAGATACGGCCAGAGGAGAAAATGGAGAGCTCAGCCAATCTCTGAGTTATTTGCAGAAAATTGGAGACATTCTGCTCTCTGCAAGTTAACAATCCAAACTTTGAAATTCATGTTGCTTTTGGAAAAAGGGAAGGGTATGGGGAGGGGGGAATGACAAACCAATCCACTTTTAAGCAAAGTATGAAGAACGTATTGGTCACCAGGAAACAGGTTGCCATTGAGATAGTCTGTTATTTCCACACACACACACCCGCTACTGTTTTATTGCCACTTAATCCTATCTCAACTGCAAATGTGATGCTGGTGCATCTATCAAATCATGTTGATTTTAATAGTTGTCACAGTGTGGATTAACAGATCCTGCTTTCTGGAGATCAGAGATAATAGTGAAGTAACTTTGTCAGCAAGTATGTCGTTTCTCAGTCCAGAATGCAGAAACATGTGTTCCCTGATATGAGAGGAAATATCTTGAAGATGGTTCAGAAAAATTTGCATGGGTGGAATAAAATGAATGGCAGTCAGGGTTAGCAAGAAAATCAAATCAAGGTGGCCTGGCAAGAATATCTGATTTAACAATGAGGAAGAATAATGGGGCTGATTCTGGCCCCTGTGTGCCATTCCAGGACCACAGTATGCCGTGGGCTCAGCAGAATATGGCTACTGTAAATGTTCTATGCTTCCCCTCACAGGCTCCAATGCAGGGGTTATGCTAGGGGTGGGAGGGAGTGTGTGGCTTTTGCTTATCACCACAGGGACACGGGGCTTCTGTGCAGCCCATGGGCATTCATGGGGAGGCTGACGTAAATTAGAGCACCCCACAACTGCTTTAATTTATGCCCGAAGCCTTTTTAGCCCTGTTAACAGCCTAAAATCTGGATGTTGCAAAGGTGGCTTTAAACTTTAGTGTTAGAAGTTGATTATGAGAATTTGCCTCAATGTTAGAAGTTTAACCGAGCATGCACGTGTGTGTGTGTGTGTGTGTGTGTGTGTGGTAGTTGGTACGACACTCTTGTTTTTGCATACAGCAAAGGGTCTTGTATTTGTTTCACTTGTTGCAAAAAATGTTGGCTTACAAATCCTGATATATCCTGAGGCAGTATGATCCACTGGATAAAGATGGGGAATCAGCACTCTAGGATTCTATTCCCTGGTCTGTTGCTGTCTTGCTGTGTGACATCTGTCAAGATCCTAACTTCTAAGCATTGTAAAGTGATTATAGAAATACTGTCACTATTATATAGAGAGACTGTATCATTGCAGACTTTGACAGTCTACTATAGTACACATTTATATGATGTATGTGGGATAAGGAACTGTATCTTACAATAAAAGTACAGTATAGGTCTGCGCTCACTACCACTTAAGTCAATGAGAGTCTTTCTATTAACTTCACTGAGACTTAGATCAGGCTCTATATGATTTCATATTGTTGCCAATTCCAAATGCCTTGTCACTGTACAAGAACAATGATGTCATATCTTTGGTTTTTTGACCTCTCATGAACGTGGTCAGCACTACGGACATATGAATTTTCATTCCATTAAATCGTACCTCCTAAATAAAACTTACTTTCATGAGTTGTTGTCAAGGCCTTTGGCAATCCATTCTAAAGAATGGTTTATGGCCAGTATCAAGAATAAGATTGAGGCAAGCATGGTTGCTGGCCGCGGGGGAGGGGAGAATGAACAGCAACAACAACCAAAAAAAGAAATTCTCAAGATGCATTTGGAATAGTAGGCAAAACATTCCAGGTGGCTTCTCCTAAAATACAGATATTTTTATAATGTAGGTGGATCTCCCTGACAGCTACATCAATAGCTATTTCTAAGGGATGCTGTCTAATACACTGTTTTGTTGTTTTTCTGCTTTGTATTGTTTCAGAAATTTCTTAGAATCTGGAATAGAAGAACTCTTTTTTTTTTTTTCCCCCTCACTGGATTTCTCCTGCTCCTTTTGTCTTCCTAGGCCTTCTCTCTATCCTGTGATCCTTAATTCCTCTGGGCCTGTTTTATTTACTTCCTTGTTCATGCTCCATTGTTGTGAGCAATAATAAGCCCTACTCTGTGCTGGCAATTCCTGTTCCCTCTGCAGCTGATCACTGTATTTAAACAATGGTTCTGTATGAGTAATGTCTATTTTTGGCTATTCCCATTAATTTTATTAATAATGTATTTTTTTCCTAAGCAGTGAATATCATATTTAGAATCAAGCTCACCTCCCCAGCCAGATCACATAGGCTACGTTGTACCCTCTGCTTCTGTCAGGGCACTCAAGGGACAGGCTATGTATGGCATTGTTCTTCACTTCCCAATCCCCACAAATGATCGTTTTGGGGTGGGAGAGAAGAGAGGGGACAGAACACAGTCAGTGTGGCCCAGATGTAGCAGGACACCAAACTTTTGTGAGTAAGTTCATAGTGACTCATTCAGCATTTAACTTGCTCATACTCACATGGAGGAGGGGAATGGGATAACCCCTCTTTCTCAGGGGGAAGAGGGATTACAGGTCTAGCAGAAGGTGAGGGGAGTTGCTTTGAAGGAGCTGTGTTGACAGGAGCCTGGACAGTCACAGATCCTCCGTGAAGATGGCCCTGTCTTCCACACGTTCCTCATGGATCTTGGGGGGGGGGGGGAGATTTGCTGGTTTTGAGGATTGAATCTCCTGCTTCCTTCCCTCCCCCATGGAAGAACTCCACAAAGGGGCCCTCCCTGAGTTTCCGGTCTCCTACATGGGCCCATATGGCTCTGTAGTTGAAGTGTAAATCTGTGGGGTTTTTGTTTGTTGTGGTGTGTTTTTTTTTTTTTTTTTAAACCCTAAGTCACTCATTTTCAATCTGAAGCCTGCAGACCCCTAGAGTCCACAGGGGTCCAAAGGGCTGTGCACCTCCATTTGAAATCTTTTAGGGGGTACATAAATAAAAAAATTAGAACTACTGCCCCAAGCTAATTGACCCTGTCCATTTAATGAACCTGCAACACTGAGTCAAAAGGTCCCCCCCCCAATAGTTTGCAAGTAGGCAGCCCTTAGAAGACACACAATACGGCACCGCAAGGACAATGTGTTCATTGTAGGGCAGGCATGTTTTCATTGCATTTTAAATCAATATTGTTATCTACAATTTAAAAGGTTATGGGAAGAATGGAACAGTAACAAATTATCTAAGTAACGTGATAGTAAGGTCAAAGTGAATAAAAGCCCTTTCAGCCGTTGTCAATAAACTGCAAATCTGCACAGAGCTGTAAGAACTGATCTTGTTGATTTGTGGAATCAAAATCAAATAACCTTTTATAGCATTGGTGCCCAAACTTTTCGACATCACGCCCCCTTCTTAATTTTTGAGAAACACTCATGACCCCCACCTCTCCTTTACCATCATCCATCCTGATCCTTATCCCTTGACCGCCCCCTCCCAGGACCCCTCATCCCTAACTGCCCCCCTGGGATCCCACTCTTTATTCAATCCCCCCTGCTCCTTGTCCCCTGCCTGCCCCCTCCTGGAATCCCCACCCCCCGGGGACTCCCCTCCCGTCTCCTGACTGCCCTGACCCCTATCCATCCCCCCACCCCCTGACAGGCCTGCCTGGGACTCCTATGCCTATCCAACCCCCCCATCTCCTGACAGCGCCCCCCCCCCCCAAACTTCTGCCCCATCCAATTGCTCCCTGTCCTCTGACTGCCCTCCTGGGACCTTCTGCCCCTTATCCAACCCCACCTCGCCCCCCTCCCTGCCTCCTTACCAGGCCGCTCATAGCAGCAGGACTGGCTTATTGGAAAGCCTGGGAGGTGGGCGGGTGCAAGCTGCACTGCCCGTGCAGTGGTGTGGCTGCGGGGGAGGGTGCACAGGAGGGGAGGGGCCGGGGGCTAGCCTCCCCTGCCGGGAGCTCAAGGGCCAGGCAGCCTCGCACCTCCCTTGGAATTTTTGCACGCCCCCAGTTTGGGAACCAATGTTCTATAGCTTAAATCTAATGGAACAATTAATCTTTGGGGCGGGGGGGAGACGACATTCTAGATCAGGACAACAATTTACTGACATTCGCTTTCAGTGGCTATCCTGTTACACTGACAAATATGCCACCTGTGTACTTGAATAAGCTCACTTCATTGCAAGCTGTTGACATTGAGCAATTACACCCTCAGTTACCCCTGTGCAACCCTATTGCGTTAATTTAATGCTACAATGCACAGTAATGTGCATCATCCAGTATATGCCCCAATTTGCCCTTTGATATAACTGTGCAATCCTTTGCACTTACTACACCTTGGAACCGTGGGCCAACTGTCACTGGGGTGGCAGGTATGTAAATATGGGCAGGACTCCAGGCCTCCTTCTGTTACCATGTGGGAAGAGTACCAAGCCAGTGGAACTAGGTCCCCAAATACAGAATGGGGGAATAGTTCTGCTGTTGCGTGCTTCCCCCTTGGTAGCCCCTTCCTGGATACTCTGTAGGTGTTGGGGAGGTAGAAGAGAATGGCAGTCTTGACCTCATCACCATTATCTGATGAAGTTTCTCTCTCCACAAATTGAAACTTCCCTGAGGGCGGATTTGGGACAGCTGTTTGTGGAGAACACACAGGATCATGGTTCCTGACAGACATGCACACCCATGGAGAAGAACTTGGGAAGCAGTGTGTATAGGCCTCTGTAATTAGCCTGCACTACAAGATCTCCCTCAGCTCTCCCTTGCTGCAGAGAGCCAATTCAGAGGAAACGGATCAGGCTCATCTCAAAGTTTGCAATGGGATTTGTCTCTATTGTAGGCTTCTCCGTGGAAGGGGACAGTAGGCCCGGTCTAATATATGGTGCAATTTTGCACTGCAGTAGTAAATTAGGTCAATGGGATTGCAATGGGGGGAACTGACAGCAGAATTTTGGCCACTGCCATTCAAATAAAAGGTTTTAGAGGATGACGACAACTTTCCTTGTGAACACTCAAAAATAAAGAAACTTTATTCAATGATGCAAGTGAACCAGTTGTGATCTGAAACGTCCTGTTCCCCTGTCTCTCTGGAACATTAATACATGTCTGTGGGGTTACACAGATGTAAAGAACATCTTGGCTAGACAGAAAAGTCATACCAGTTGTTCAACTTAAATTAGTTACTAAACTGATTTCAACTGGTTGCAATCCTTGTTTGGATTTCAGCTTGGTTTAAACCAGAAACTTAAACATCTTAAGCAAAACTGAAATGAGCATCTCACAGGAGTTTGCACCAGTTTACCTGAACCTGTTTAAAATCACACCTTTGGTTAAGCTAGTGTAGCTTTCTAGTGTAAACAAGGCCTTAATGTGGGGACAACTTGGCTTTCGCTATGTAATGAATGTTGCACTTATTTTGCATTTCAGTATGAAATTCAATCTGACCCTTTCCTGTTGTGTGAGCTGCCCTGCCCCTTCAGATATCGTAGATCACACTTCACTGGATGGACTCTAACTTGGGGACTTTTGAACTAACAGTGGAGCATTGAGGAAAGGAGGGAATGGGCCCAAGTGTTTGTTTTGTTTTTCCATGTTCTTGGTTAACAAGCACTGCCAAAAATGTGTGTCCTGCCAGCTCTCCCCATCCAGCCTGATCAAATGAAACCTGCTCCAGTAAATGAATGTGTTTATATTGGAGAGTTGCATCAAACCTAGAAAATGGGAGCCCAAACAGAGCTGATTTGTTCAAAAATATTCCCATGTACGGATTTGTTTTCCCACAGAAGAAAGTCTGCTAGGAAAGGGTGTAACCATAGCTAACTGTATCTGTACATGGAGTTTCTTTTCACTGTATTGCAGTTCAGGGATTTGCAAGGTAAGAAATGAAAGTGAGAGTGTTTGTTTTTTTGAAGTCTTAAATATTTAATGTCTGTTCAATATCTAAAACAGCACTAGGTCTGGACCTAACTCCAGAACTGAACACTCCTACAATGTAAAGGAATCCTACCTCGCAAGTGTAGCTCATTCCAAGACGCTCGTTCTAGTCCGAGTTACCTATGCACCTTACTACATTGGAATCCCCTCTCTTTCATTCTTGTCGTTTACATCACAAATAAAGAATCATGAAACTGAGATTACAGAAAGTTATTGACACAGAAGGAAGGAATCCTATGGCATCCTAAATTTGCTGCATGATTAACTTTTTGTGTGTTGGGTCTTTGTATTACATTGCATCCCACATTTTAGATCTTGACAAGTTGAGAGGTATGGGAGGGATTGGCCCCTAGGGTGTTCAGCCTGGTATGAGCTCCTGCTTCATTAGAAGTAGCCAAATAAGGTTTTTTTTTTTCATTCCTATTTTTGGGAAGAAAATAGGGCTTCCATTATGATGCTCTTCACTGAATTCTGACTCTTACTTGCTGAAGAGCTTGGTGGGATGAGGTATATGACAATGGGAGTTAATGCAGTGACAGAGGCTTAACTACAGTGCAGTTATAATGTCTTGGTTGATCTGACCCGTTCCCTGATTGCCAAGAAGTTGCTATGCCATTGAGCTCATAATAAGTGAGGTTAGGGAAGGGACTGACTGTGTAATAAGCAAAAGGAAATGAAGGCAAATCCTTCTGGGTGTGAAACAGCCCTGGGGTGTGCAGGTGTCTGTTGGGGTCAAGAAAAAGTCAAAAGTTGTAATGAGCAACTGTCGTCCTCCTCCTCCTCCCATCCTGCAGTTTTGTCATTAGAACAAGTCTGTAATTTACGTTATCCTGTTTGTTTAAAGGTGAAACAGTAAAGCAGATTCAAAGTGTTTAAAAAGGATGAGTATGTACAAACAGGAGGGGACAAGTCCAAAGTACAGGAATGTGAGATGATTGGTCTAAATACATGCCTTCTCCTGCAGTGGGTTCAAATGAATCATTCCTGGGCTTTGTACTGATAAGATCTCACCTGCAGATGTTTTCCTAGCACTCTTTATTTTATTTTTTACACAACCTTTTTCAAGTTGCCTCACAAATAAACAGCGTACGCAGTTTAAAGGGAATCTTCCACTTTCTCTGAAGCACTTGCAAAACAGGCAACCACATATTTAATGCATAGATATGATGTGGGGTTGGGTTTTTTTTCCTTATTTGGTGAAGAGCGGCATTATTAAGTATTGAGGGAAAACAAGATGTTTCCATAATGGAAGTTTAAGTAGAACAGAACTCAGGCTTGATTTCATGGGGAGCTCATGATGAGGATGGAGAGTTTTGAAATACTACCAATTAATAAAAGTGGTAATTGCAAGGTGGCAGGAGGAATGTCTTCTGAAAAGTCTCTTTATTTTGGGGGTGTAAATCCAAATTCTCTGAAAGTCCAGAAAATGTCTTTGTGTAGTGTAGGAGCAGAAGAAGAGCTCTGCGTTGTTCAAAAGCTTGTCTCTCTCACCAACAGAAGTTGGTCCAATAAATAAAAGATATTGCCTCACCCACCTTACATAGTGGGCACTGTACAAACTTTCCCACCAAACTTCTTCACTTTCAGTGCATCTTAACTTTCATCTAGACCCCATTCTCCCTGCCCACCTTCTTTCCCTTGCATCTACAAGGGATTCCAAACTGAAGACTTGATAGAGACCAAACAGATTTAGCCATGTGACACAAGAGGGTGGCTCCAGTAATAGCAAGTTCTTTAAAATGCTGGCATCCTCAGCTTCATTTGGGACACTGCCATGCATATTAAAGGGGAATAGTAGAGGTTTACTCTGTATCCCTGTGGGCAGGGTTTGTTTATTTGTGTTCTAACACTACACAGTTACAATGAACTGCATCCTGTAAAAGCTTTGCAAATATTCTCCACCTATGAAGTAAACAGAACTCTCAAATATTTAAACTAAAGCATCAAATTAACAGTTTATTAACAGAAAATGGGTTTTGGTTTGTGGATTCTGAGTCACCTTTTTCCTGTAAATTTTTTTTTCTTGAAGGCATTGATGTGTATAAAATAAGGTTGTTCTCTTCAATTTAACCCTATTAGGTCTACATATTATTTTTCATAATAAAAGAACCAGGGATCACCTATGCCAATTAAAAGGCAACATTTGACACTGATAAAAGGAATTCTGTTTAATATGTCTAATGCAAAATGAACCTGCAGAGCTCTCTGCCACAAAATATCACTGAAGGAGAGAGAGATGAGTAGAGTTTAGTGAAGCATTAGAAATCTAGTTATAGCTGATTTGCGGCATTCAGGAGACAGGGGATGGAGCGGGAGCCTGCGTGCGGGGTCCTTGCTCCTGCCTCCTGAATGCTGTAAACCAGCTGATTGCTGTAGGCAGGAGGTGGGGGGAGCAGGGGAAAGACGCTGATCCATGTGGTCCACCGGCAGGCAGGAGGCGCTGGGGGAGAGGCATAGGCGGGCTGCCAGTTGTGGACAAAGCAGGCAGCCAAACGACATTATAGTGGAGCATTGCACAACTTTAGATGAGCATGTTCTGTAATGAAGCAGGGACATAAGATTGAAACAATGTTAAGCGAGAGGACATTAAGTGGGGAGTTATTGTATTAGCCTCTGTCAAAGGTTGAACTAGCATGGACTATTGGCATGATCCATTATGGCAATTTCCATATTACAAAGAACATTTCAGCAAGAGCTGTGCAAATAACTGGAGTCTTTTTGGTTCACTGGCAGTTCCAAAAAATTGTGGGGAGCGGGGAGGGTTTACCTGAAATGTCAATTTTTCAGTTCAAAATCTTCAGTGAAATGTTTTCATTTATTTTTGATTGAATAAAATGTTTTTGTTTTGATCTTGTGTTTTTTGGTTTTTTTTTAATAAGCATTTCGTTTGTAAAATGTAGAAATTTTTGACGACTTTTCCCCTCCCCCCAGGAATTTTTTTTTTAACCTGAGCAATTTGAATTGCGGAATGTTTCATTGACACTGAATATATTTTCCCCTCCTTCCCCCCCCCCCCCCAAAAGTGTCACCTGAAAAATCTCACCCAGGTATAATCTCAGTGACGTCATTTGTCACTGAACACCCTTTATAAGCTGTTTATGGAGATGTAAGAGAATTTTTTCTATTAATAAATTATTGGGAGTCTCAATCATACCAAGTGTTATTAGAAAGTATATAATGGCACACAAAATTGAAACTATGAGTCCACCCAAGGTCGTACTCTTATCTAGTGAAGTGATACAGGAGATACGGGTACAAAAGGTAAGATGAATAGTTCTGAGAATAAAAAACCATTGATCTGGTCAGAGCTGCATTCCTCTGTTGGTACCTCCCTGTTTACCCATCTTTGTGCCTTCAATGGAAGTGACTAATTGGGTCACGTACAACTTCTGTCATGTACAGAAAAAAAAAATTAAAAAAAAAATCCATGGGAAGTTGAGGTAAATAAATTACTCTGCTGCAGGATTTCCATTTTGAGATTGGGGAACTTGACCAATCAAACCCCTCACGGAAGCAACTCTGAAAGGTGAGAGATGTTCACAGGTAGGCCTTGACCAATGCAGAAAAGGTATAGCTGTAAAGAAGGCATTCTCACGGGAGACTGATGTGGAAAACCACACAGCCTTCTTTATTGAAAGTTTATTATTTATCCGATCAGCTATTCCTACAGCTGTTTCTACAGAACTCAATCACTTGGTTTTATTATTACAAACACTGGGCATGATTGTCCTTTCACAAGGGTGTAATTCCGTTATAGTTCATGCAACTATATTGCTGTCTGAATGAGAGGAGAGTTGTTTCTAATGTAGTAACTTTTCAGAAAACTATTACATTGAATAATTGAACTTCCACACACTAGCCTACAGCCACTCTTTGTTTGCCAAAGCTAAGGTGGCTTAGTCACTATTGGTGGTGTATCTTATTTTAAGAAGAATATTGTGCACCTCTGTGAATCACTCCACCTGAAGATGTAAAAAGTACTTTACACATACAGTTGAATTAAACCTTACAACATCCTGGTGAAGTTGAAAAGTATCCGTATTTCATAGCAGTGGGGAGAGAAACTGAGGCACAAAGTTAGGGGCATGTCCTAGGCCACATAATGAAGGTTGCTCTACACAGCAGTTAAACACCCATGGCTGGCCTTTGTCAGCTGACCTGGGCCCCAGCCCAAGCCCAAATATCTACCCTGCAATTTCACAGCCCCAAAGCCTAAGCCCTGAGAGCCTGAGTTGGCTGACATGGGCCAGCCATGTGTGTGTTTAATGGCTGTGTAGACATAACAAGTCAGTGATAGTATTGTGAGTAGAATCTAGATATTCTGACTTCCAGACCTGTGCATTAGCTACTAGATTGTGCTCACGTCGGCAGTCTAGGAAGCTCTGAATTTTACATTCTAGGCATGACACGCTGACAACTCTCCCTATCACCCAACTGGTCTTATTTGAAAAAGAAACTGGTATGTGCAGTTTGGAACTTTGCATCTGTATTAATATACCTGCAGGCCTAGAAATCTCTTGCCTTGTCTAAGGACAATAGAAGGAGTTTAAGAATGCCCACCCCGATCTAGGAAGAAAGACTGTAGGCCATACTTACACAGTGAGGACTATTAATCTCTATTAGAAAGAATGGTACCAATGGTGCAGCAGCTTTGGGAGAACTAGTGGTGTAAGTGCTAGTGTAAGCACCTTGAGACTGATCTACACTAGCACAATTGCACAGTTTCTGCCTATTGCTGTAATATAGGTACTGTGGTTTCTAGTGTAGGCACAGTTCAAAAACTAGGGAGTGAACGTAATGGATGCTGCTGTATCAGGAGTTGTGCATGCTATTTAGATATAATTGTTACTTTCGTGTGTGGTTTAATCCATATAAAGCCACTTTGTTAATAAAGGAACATTGTGGCTTTGGGAATGACTGGAGACCTAACAAAAATTGTCTTTGCTTTTTTAAATTTTCGGTTTTGGCCCCAGGTCATACAATGTCTTTGTGTATTTTCTTTTACAAATAGCTCCTCAAGTCTAGTCTAGGGCAGCCATCTTGTTTCTCATCACTTAGCCCTGGCCTACACTATGAGTTTAGGTCGAATTTAGCAGCGTTAGATCGATTTAACCCTGCACCCGTCCAAACAAAGAAGCCATATTTGTCAACTTAATGGGCTCTTAAAATCAATTTCTCTACTCCTCCCCGACGGGATTAGTGCTGAAATTGACATTGCTGGGTCAAATTTGGGTTAGTGTGGACGCAATTCAACGGTATTGGCCTCCAGGAGCTATCCCACAGTGCTCCATTGTGATCGCTCTGGACAGCACTCTGAAATCGTATGCACTGGCCAGGTAGACAGGAAAAGCTCCGCAAACTTTTGAATTTCATTTCCTGTTGAGCCAGTGTGGCAAGTTGATCAGCACAGGTGACCATGCAGATCTCATCAGCAGAGGTGACCATGGAGTCCCAGAATTGCAAAAGAGCTCCAGCATGGACCGAACAGAGGTACTGGATCTGATCGTTGTATGGAGAGATGAATCCGTGCTATCAGAAGTCCGTTCCAAAAGACGAAATGCCAAAATATTTGAAAAAATATCCAAGCCATTAAGGACAGAGGCTATCACAGGGACCCACAGCAGTGCCGCGTGAAACATAAGGAGCTTAGGCAAGCCTACCAAAAAACCCAAGAGGCAAACACCCGCTCGGGGTCAGAGCCCCAGACATGCCACGTCTATGATTAGCTGCATGCAATTCTAGGGGGTGCCCCTACCACTGCCCCACCCCTGTATGTGGACTCCTGCAAGGGGGGAGTCTCACACAACAAGGATGAGGATTTTGGGGACGAGGAAGATGATAGCGCACAGCAGGCAAGTGGAGAAACCGTTCTCCCCGACAGTCAGGAACTGTTATCACCCTGGATCCAATACCCTTCCATGAGGGCGGAGAAGGCAGCTCTGGTGAGTGTACCTTTGTAAATATAATACACGGTTTAAAAGCAAGCATGTTTAATGATTACTTTTCCCTGAAGATTTGGGATGCATTCACGGCCAGTACAGCTACTGGAAAAGTCTGTTAACGTATGGGGATGGGGCGGACATCTCCATGAAGCTCTCCTGGAGGTACTCCCAAAGCCTTTTGCAAAAGATTTCTGGGGAAGGCAGCCTTATTGCGTCCTCCATGGTAGGACACTTTACCGTGGCAGGCCAGTAGCACGTAGTCTGGAATCATTGCATAAGAAAGCATGGCAGCTTGTTGTCCCGGTGTTTGCTGGCATTCAAACAACCTCCGTTCTTTATTTCTCTGTGTTATCCTAAGGAGAGTGATATCAATCATGGTCACCTGGTTGAAATAGGGGAATTTTATTCAGGGACATTCAGAGGTGGCCGTTCCTGCTGGGCTGTTTGCGTGTGGCTGAAAAGAAATCCTCCCTGCTGTTAGCCATGCGGTGGGGGGGGAGGGGTGAAGCAGTCATTCCAGAGAATTGGGGGTGTGTGTGTGTGTGGGGGGGGGGGTTAGTTGGGTTTGTGTTGCACATTAACCCGAAAACATCAGCCCCTCCTTTTAAATGGCCAATGTGTCTTTTTTTCAATTTTAATCTCCCTTTTTTTCCTCCCGCAGCTGCAAATGTTTCAACGCTGCAACTAGCATCTCCGTCCTAGAGGCTAGCACAGATAAGAAGAAAAAAAAAAACACACTCGCGATGTAATGTTCTCTGAGCTCATGAAGTCCACCCAAACTGAAAGAGCCCAGCAGAATGCGTGGAGGCAGTCAATGGCAGAGTCCAGGAAAGCACAAAATGAACGCAAGGACAGGAGGGATGTGCAAGAGGATAGATGGCTGGAGCAACAGAAGAGCTGGCAGCAGCATGATGAAAGGAGGCAGGATGCAATATTGAGGCTACTGGAGGATCAAGATGATATGCTACGGCATATGGTTGAGATGCAGACCACCACTGCAGCCCCTGTGTAATCAATCACCCTCCTCCCCAAGGTCCATAGCCTCTTCACCCAGACGCCCAAGAACGCGGTGGGGCCCTCTGGGCACCCAACCACTACACCCCAGAGGACTGCCCAAGCAACAGAAGGCTGGCATTCAATAAGTTTAGAAGTGCAGTGTGGCCTTGTCCTTTCCTCCTCCCCCACCCCACCCGGTGCTTCCCTTCTCCCCCACCCCTCCTGGGCTACCTTGGCAGTTATCCCCCTATTTGCGTGATGAATTAATAAAGAATGCATGAATTTGAAACAACAATGACTTTATTGCCTCTGCAAGCGATGATGGAAGGGGGAGGGGACGGGAGGGCGGTTGGCTTACAAGGAAGTAGAGTAAACAAGGGGGCAGGTTTTCATCAAGGAGAAACAAACAGAACTGTCACATCGTAGCCTGGTCAGCCATGAAACTGGTTTTCAAAGCTTCTCTGATGCGCAGCGCGCCCTGCTATGCTCTTCTAACCTGATGTCTGGCTGCGTGTAATTAGCGGCCAGGCGATTTGCCTCAACTTCCCACCCTGCCATAAACGTCTTTCCCCTTACTCTCACACATATTGTGGAGCACACAGCAAGCGGTAATAACAATCGGAATATTGGTTTCGTTGAGGGCTAACCGAGTCAGTAAACTGCACCAGCGCGCTTTTAAATGTCCAAATGCACATTCTACCACCATTCTGCACTTGCTCAGCCTATAGTTGAACATGTCCTGACTACTGTCCAGGCTGCCTGTGTACGGCTTCATGAGCCATGGCATTAAGGGGTAGGCCGGGTCCCCAAGGATAACAATAGGCATTTCAACATCCCCAACGGTTATTTTCGGGTCCCTTGCTGCAGCTGTTCAAACAGACCAGAGTTTCTGAAGATGCAAGCGTACTGTACCTTTCCGGGCCATCCCACGTTGATGTTGGTGAAACATCCCTTGTGTCCACCAGTGCTTGCAGCACCATTGAAAAGTACCCCTTGCAGTTTATGTACTGGCTGCCTTGGTGGTCCGGTCCCATGATAGGCATACGCATTCTGTATATCGCCTCACCACAGTTAGGGAATCAGCAGCTCAGTGATTACGTTGGTTAGTTGGATCACAGCAGCCCCCACAGTAGATTTGCCCACTCCAAATTGATTCCCGACTGACAGGTAGCTGTCTGGCTTTGCAAGCTTCCAGAAGGCTGTCGCCACTCGCTTCTGAACTGTGAGGGCTGCTCTCATCTTAGTATTCTTGTGCTTCAGGGCAGGGGAAAGCAAGTCACAAAGTTCCACAGAAGTGCCCTTACAGATGTGAAAGTTTCGAAGCCACTGGGAATCATCCCAGACCTACAACACTATGCGGTCCCACCAGTCTGTGCTTGTTTCACGTGCCCAGAATCGGCATCTACGGCATAAGCCTACCCCATTGCCACCAGGATGGCCAAATAGCCGGGATCCATGCTTTGAGAGGTGTCTGTGTCCATGTCCTCATCACCATGCTGCCATCACCTCCTCGCCTGCTTTTGCAGGTTCTGGTTATGCATATACTGCATGATAATGCAAAAGATGTTAACAATGCTCATAACTGCCACAGTGATCTGAGCGGGCTCCATGCTTGCTGTGGTATGATGTCTGCAGGAGAGCAGAGTGGCAGCAGAAGCGGTCGTTCAGTGACGATGGTTTGCAGACCTACTGCACTGTCTGCTGCCAGGACACAACAGCTGAGTGGGCTGCACGCTTGCCGTGTTATGACGAGACAAGAGCAGCTGAGCAGAGTTGCAGCGGAAACGGCCCTGCAAGACCACTAGGAGAGCAGAGTGGCAGTGGAAGCAGTGGCTGATGACCAACGAGGTGGATTTATGAGAGCAGGAGAACAGAGTTGCAGCGGAAGCGGGAACCCATGAGAGACAACATGGAGAAATTCGCTATCGAGACAAGAGCCGGAAAGCAGAGTGGCAGCGGAAGCAGTGGTTTGATGACAACAGTTAGCAGTTCTACTCCACTATCTGCTGAAAGCAGTATGGCGCCCGCACGGAAAAGAGGCGCAAAACGATTGTCTGTCTTTGCTTTCACGGAGGGAGGGGTGACAGACAACATGTACCCAAAACCACCCGCGACAATGTTTTTGCCCTGTCAGGCATTGGGAGCTTAACCCAGAATTCCAATGGGCGGTGGAGACTGCGGGAACTGTGGGATAGCTACCCACAGGGCAACACTCCGAAAGTCAACACTAGCCTCGGTGGTGTGAACGCACTCTGCCGACTTAATGCGGACACACACAATCGACTGTATAAAATCGCTTTCTAAAAATTGACTTCTATAAATTCGACCTTCTTTCGTAGTGTAGACATACCCTTAGATTCCAAGGGTTGCTCTGATTGAGGTTCTGCTTCCCTTGGCAGCTCAGGAGCCTGTTTGCATTTGCAAAAACCTCTTGCTCTCTGTAGACTCTGTTGTAACCACCCTTCCAACTTCTGTTACCTACAAACTGTGTCCTCTCTGTGCCTTCAGTTGTGGTGTGAGAGCCTTCTTCTGTGCAGCACCTGCCACTTCTAACAGTCTTCCCATCTCCTCTCCATGTTCTTTTCATTTCACTTTTAAATCTCATCTGAGAACTTTCACTTCTCAGCCCCAATTCCTTCCCTATATTACTTACTTTCTTTCTCCCTCTGCAGCTCTTTGTATCTGCACTGTACAGTTCATTTTAAGATACATTTGCACAGACAAAATGGAGCATAGCTATGTGAAAATGCTGAACAAAGTACAGTGAAACAAACCAGCAAGTTGGTAATAATGGTGTCATCTGGGCATCCCTGAATGTGCTGAGTTTCTCTTTATTCCCCGTTGTTGCTTGCTGAGGACGCAAACCTGGAAACACGTTGTCCTTGTGGCTTCTTGTCACCACAGAAAATGCATTATTTCTCATGACCCTTTTTTAGTAGTGTGGCTATGTGACGGTGCAGGACAGCCCAGCTGGGTTAGGGAAGAGCCAGCAACTCCCAGTCCCAGCTCACTCCCTGTTAGTGTCTCAAGCTTGTCCTGAAAAACACTCCCAAGTTATCCTGTCTGTCTTCTGGTTGATTTGTTGAATGAATTGGTAATTCTAACTAATACAGTCAGGACTCTCTTGGGTAAGGGTAGCCTTGCACCTGTTTCATAGCCCCATCTGGAACTCCTGTGTCTTTGTGGGCTCAATTCCACGAGAGGTCTATGGTCTCTGCTGGCAGAATTCTACTGAAGTCAGTGGAGTTACACCAGCAAAGAATCTGGCCTGGGATCTTAACAAATAGTAATATGTTCCATGAACTGTTCCATGTCTGTCAACAATGGTGGAGCCTGAAATGGGTCTTTGTGAGATTATCTTTTCTTAGGGTGAAACTCTGCCCATTGAAGTCAATGGAAGTTTTGCTTGGACTGCAAATCTTGCTTCACTGAAATCTAAGAATTCAGTTAGGGCCAATCCAATGCCCATTGATGGCACTAGGAAGACTTCCATTGACATCTGTGGACATCAGACCAGTCCTTAATGGTTAGAGCCTTTTATATGGGTTTTCAAGATTGCCTCCTTTAAAGAAAGTGGTCTTTTTCTATCAGTAACAGGTTGGCTTTTTCTGCCATTCTGCTGATGAAAGCAAATTGAGTCTTCCAAATGTCTTACCTTTTCCAAACGTGTATTGCTAATTGTTACTATTGCTTCTGCTTTTAAATATGGTGCAATTTCCTTGTATTTGTCCCAGCCTACCAGGTATATCTTAACTGACTGATGTGTTGTGAAGTGCTTACCTCCTGATGCTCTACAGTCTGTAATTCTGTTACGTTGTCACAGGTTATTTGGTAGTGGTGGGGGCTAGAATAGGTGACCTCTTCAGGATGCTGCTATGTTCACCTTGCCATGAATAGTCTTGCAGGGGACAATTATTTCCTTTTACTGGTTTTGTTGTGTGTTAGGCAGAGGATGGAGATTATTTTATTAAACTGACATTTTCCTATATCTTTATTGAATTAGTATGGAAAACTGTATATGTTCCATATCCCATTTTTGTTCTGTAAGGTGATGTGGTCCAGATCTGGATGACTGTGTTGATCTAGGTCAGTGGTCTCAAAAGTGAGGTGCGCGCATCCCCGGGGGTGCACCAGAGGATCCCTGCGGGTGAGCGGCAGGAGGAGTGCCGCTGGACAGCACTCCGCCGTTTTTTTTCTTCGGCGGCAGCTCTGCACGCCCGCAGCAGGTCTTCCCATCTTCTTTCTTCGGCGGAACGCCTGTGGCAGGTCTTCCCCTCTCCTTTCTTCGGCAGCACCATTGGGGTGCGTGATCCAAAAACTTTGGAGACCATTGATTTAGGTAATAGTGTGGTATCGACTTGTCAAATATTCAGCCAGCATTACCAGTGAAATGGGATTTGTCCGCCAAATTTGCAGATTAAAGCTTCTAATTTGGCTCAGTTTCTCTTTTGTATGCAGAACACCATAGAGTAAATGGAATCCACTTAGCCTGCAGTGTGTGGTATCGTTAATCTCGGCACATACCAATGTTGAGGAAGAAGACATGCGACACTCAGAAACAGGATGTACACTGTGAAAGGAGATCTGAGACTGGAGTGCCCTGTAGATAATCTGTAGGTGACAAATGTCTGTAAACAGCTAATTGGCAACAGTCTTCTTCTGGCACCATTTATCTCAATGGCTTGTATTAGGCTTCGTTAAGAAGCCCATTGGCATAGCTGAAAAGCACAGCATACACAAGAAGGCAGCTCCTCTAGTAGCCAACTTTCCAAAAGGAGCAGTGGTTTCATGCATAAGTAGGCTAACAAGAGCTTCATTTTCACACAAGTCTTCCCCCAAACTGGTTTATTATTTAAAAGAAAAAAAAATACCAGAAGAAAGCAGGCTCCTCTATAAAGAAAAGGTAAAATAACTTGAAGGTAGTAGATTGCAATACTTTAGAGTGCAGCTTTATAACACTTACGCGCGTGAGTAATCCTTATTCCTGCAAGTTCTCCTATTTGTAGTCTGTTGGACTACTTCCCTGAGTAAGAATTGAGCCCTTAAGCCTTCTTTTCACAGGTGGTTATTTGTACACCCTTGTTCAAACCCTTGAATAAACTGGTAATTTGAATTCTGAGTAGATTAGCCTAGAGGGCGGGGTAATTCAGTTGTGCATACACAGTACAAATTATAACACACGGCAGACAGTCAAGTCGCAAAAGGCACAGGAGAAATAAAAAGCTCTCCAGCATGATCCAGGACCATAGATGATCTAAATGTACTTTAGCATGGCATTTAAGATTACAAATATATTCCCTTCAAGTCACAACAGTTTATTAACCCTCTAAGCATAAAAATGCTTCAGAGAAAGTTAGGTGTTTGGCCTCTCCCTTTTTTTTTTGGTCCTGGGATTTTGGGCTGGTGCGTGGGGCATACCAATTATGTCTGCTCAGTGCCATTGGTTACAGAGAGATAGCAGGGCTAATTGGAGGAAAGTTAATTGATTGCTGATTATTGGTCCAGATCCTTAGCTGGTATACATGGGCACAGCTCCATTGAACTCAAGACAGAAGCTACTGCAGTGAAGGGTGTAGCCAGCCTGGAAGGATGGCCCTAAGGAAGGAGTGTGGCAGTAGACATATCAGATAACCCGCCTCCACGTTGGTCACTCTCTACTTAACTTGTGGGGTTTCTGTGAACCTGGAAACAGACTATTCCAATTTGACCTCTTTGCATTTCTCTGCACAACAAACCCTCCTCGTGTTGATCTTTCTAGGAGGTTCTCCTTCAGAGAGATTTCTATCAAGGTAATTAGATGTAAAAGACATTTTTGGACATCTAGTACGTTCCCTTTGTCAATGCAGGGATGGGCCTTGTTGTTACTGAATAGGGGAACATTACAACATATTGTCACCCCTCTCCCATAGCAGATTTGGGAGGAGAGAGGACTACTTCCAATATAGAAAAGTATTTTAATGAGAGAGAGAAAACAAATGAGACCTAGGACATTTATGGTAAGAAATGTTATGGAAGCGGTATATGTTACAGAATGCAGTGTTCCTGCCTGATAACATACAGTTGATGTCAATTGATCTTATTCCTGTTTATTGTGCCTCTAGATACTAGTAAACTAATTACACGCTATTGCCCTTATCTTAAAATACTGTGGTGAATAACTGCAGGTTTTCCTGTTTCAAGCCTGAATCCACAGCAACAGAGGTGTGGTAATGTGCAGAGCAAACATCAAGAAATGTTTTGGCTAGAATCATAAAGGCGACAGTTTTGCTTAGCTCCTATGAAAATAATTTCTGTTTACTTCTGCGTGACTGGTCCCAATGGCTTAGCAGCATTGAAGTCAGCTACCCAAACAGCAGGTGGAGATTTCTCACAATTTAAAAACAAAACAACTTTTCCACAGTAAATGGTTCAGGTAGTTTGGGTTTTTTTTTAAAACCTGTTTTCCAAAAAGAGGGTGTTGGCAGTTTGTTTGTGGTGGGCTTTAATTTCATTTTTGACCTCCTATGCCATAATGAAATAATTTACTAAAATACAGTCTCCAGAAGGTAAAACAGGACACTTTAACTAGTAGATGCTTTGTTTATATATGTAGGTAAATTTTGTTCGTAGTTTATTAGGTTGCTGAGTAAATGTGAGTCATTGCTGGAGAGATTCTCAAGTAATTTTGGCCAAAATTTCAGGTTTTGTTAAAAATTAAATAAAAGTTTTGACAAAATAAAGAGTAACAAATATTTCATGGTGCATTTTATTTGAACTTAAACATGTCCTGGAAATGTTGGTTAAACTCATCGTTGTGATAGTGCATGAGAACCAGTAGAGGAAAGTGACTGGAAACAAACATGAAATTGCTCTGTGCAGTTTCATACCAAGCTGCTGATTAAATGTACATTTCATGCAGAAGTGGTGAATTTTTTTGAAGTATTTCTATTTTAATCCTCTAAAGTGGTACTGGTAACACAGGTAAGAAAATATGATGTTGGTCAGACAAAAACAGTATTGGCAACCCCAAATATACATAAATCTTGAGTCAGCCCTCTTTCTCCTCCCTTCCCCCCCAAATTATGAGATTGAGTGTGGTTTTTTTAGGTCAGGGAATTTTAAAAACAATACCTTTTGATTTCATTTTATGACTTTTGAGCCTTTAGGTTTCTTTTCTTTTTTTTCTTTTTTTTTTCTCTCCCCAGGTTTTTCTTTCTAACCATGAGGGCTAGAAAATCTTTTTTTTTCCTTTTCTTTTAAATGATAGCTGAGTTGCTCCCATTATCACCTGACTTCAAAAGCTGAGGCTTTAAGAAATGACAAATATCACAAAACTCATGATCAGATTGCAAAAGTTGGCAACACTGGGAAAAGTGCTCTTGTTCCATGTGGTTCTGTGAGCTGCATGTTTAAATAGAAAGCACTTTAAAGGACCAGAGTAGAAATTGCCATATTCCATGGATAGACAGGTTTTTGTTTTTGTTTTTTTCATGTGTGCAAAGCAGTTGATTCTGTGCTGTAGGTAATATCCACCGAGCATCTTTCATCACTACCTGGAGACCACCTTTAATTTCCCTTTCTGCTGCTTCATAGTGACCTTCCATCTGAAAGAACCTGGAGGTAACTCCCTCAACAGGTGATCAGGAACCTCTTTACCCTCAAATTGGCTAGAGCCGTGGGGCACACTGTAACAGAGCAATATGTGATCTGCTCCCCCTCTCCACTTCTGTGCTCAGTGCCAGCTGGACCACAGAATGATTTAAAAATCCTACTGTTTGAATAGCAAATACAAATGCAGTGTAAGGAGACCTGCCTACACATTACTAAATGAGCAGCATGAAGGTTCTTTTTGTAGATTAACCAGAGATAATAGTTAGCACTTACAAACCATTTTTTGGATCTCTTAAGTGGGTAAGTGTCTGACATTCACCTCCTTCTACAAGTGGGAAAATGGAGGTGAAATGAATTAATACCTTGCCTGTGTTTCTTACCTGTTTGTTTTAGAAGCAGTGTGCTAGGGAAGCTGTTTACCAGTTCCCATGAAGCTGACTAAAATAAGCTTGTGTCATGGTTAGACTGATACCATATCGAGAGCTGTCAGAGATGGGGAGAAAGGCAGAACAGCTTGCTATGGGACTTGTGCTTAAGAACAAATAAACACCCCGAATGTACACATTCAGTCACCATATGTCATGTTTATCTATAAAGGCATCTCTGTGCTGTTTCTTTGCAGGGACAACTGAACTGCACTTGAGATGACTTCTATACTGAGGAGGACACATGCCAGAAGTTCTGGTGATTGATGTCTAATGTCTGAGTCGGTCCTTCATCCCTTCTGAGGCAGCTAAAGCCAGTGGGAAGCTCTCTTCTCTATATTTGGATATTTGATTGACTGTGTTTGAGGCAAAGGAAGGAACATAACTGTGGAGAGAGGTTTTGGGGTTTTTTTTTCCCCCTTGGTACAAGCAGGCATTCTGTATAGAAAACCATGCGAGAGAACTGCTTAGTGTCTTGAAGTACGAGTCAAAATCTTAATGCAACTTGCCTCCAAGCCATGCTGTTGTGAAGCATTTCTTTCATGCTGTAATACTGTTTGGCACACTGAGCCCCCTGCTCAGGGAGCTGCTGATGGCACTCTCACAATCGGCTCTCAAATAGTTTCTGGTCTGTCGGTGCTCCAGCTGGCTGGAGATCATTACAGAGAAGATGCTGGACCTAAGCTTTCTGACAGAAGAGGAGTATGAGAAGCTTATGAAGGTTCTGCAGAGAGATGCAGAGCTGAAGAAAAAAGACAGTGATCGTATCAGGTAAGAGAGCTTGAGTGCACACAAATGCTGATCTGTGAGGCTCATCAGCTTAGGATCTCCCCACCCCCCCCCTTCCCAGCAGTGTGCATGTGTGAGGGCTGTAGACTACAGTGGTTCTTTTTTCCCCCTTCACTGTCCGAGCCTGAAGAATCTTCTATTTCCCCTCTTGCTTTTTCTACCACGCTGCTGTGGCCACCAGGAGAGCTGGGCACAACTGTCTCTGATTCCAACAGTAACTCTCACATGCTTGGAGGAGTCATGTTTGAGTGATGGGAGTGAAAATACAGGAGCAGCAATTGATGTGAGTCTTCCCCCTTGGAGTGTAGATGTTTCCTAGGATTTATTTAAGTGGGAGTTTGAATCTCTACCTTGTCCACTTACAAAGCTTTTCCATGATGCTTCTCACTGTGGTACCTGAGTGCCAATGCACATTTAATGACCACATCCTTCCAACAGCCTTGTGAGGGAGGGCAATATACGATCTCTATTTTATAGATGGGGAGCTGAGGTAGAGAGGCTAAGTGATTTTCCCAAGGCCACACACAGAGCTGTGGCAGAACCAGGAAGAGATATCAGATCTGCAGTGCCCTTACCAAAACACCATCCTTCTGCTGTTTTGATTTTTCGTTTGCATTCTGGATGGTTTGTTAGTTGTTGCTGCTGCCACTTCTAAATTGCCAGCCATTAAGCTATTCTGGTTGTCAGTAAGCACAAGGCTTAAAAATTTGGAGCAGCCAGCCTGGCTCTATGAAAGTCAATGGAATTATGCCAGTTTACTCTAGTGATATGACCTTTTGATATATTGCTGAGTCAGAAAAGCCTGTGCCCATCATGAGGCAAGACACACTGTCTAGGATGATGGGTGGGTAGCACTTCTACAGCAGCCTCTAAGGAGCCTTTGTATGTCCTGCCCTCCAGCTAGAGGAAATTTGCTCCAGAGACCAGATAGTAGTGGGGTGGGAATGTCAGAAAGCATGACTGGAGTCCAGTCTAATCTTTTTCTAGCAGAGCAATCTTGGGTAGGGTTGTGATTTTTGTTTTCACTATGATTCTATACTGGCAGAAGCTCTAGTGTAGAGGCTGTTATACCAGCCTAGCATTATTTGTGCAGGGAACCAGTATAAGCGATACCAAATGCAATTTTTTTCTGACATAAGCTGCATCTGCATGGGGAGAGTTGGAGGGAATATACTAACAAATCTTTTCTAGTGTAGACCAGGATTTAGACAGAAAGAACGTGAGACTGCAAAAGCCACGGTTGGCACTAATCCAAATTATGGTTTTAATATCATGATTGCCCTCCTAAAATGCAAAATTAATTGGTCATACTGTTTAGTTTGTGGTATTCTTTCTTTCTTGCTTTACTAAAACTTGGCAACATTTCCATTTGCAGTGTTGTTTTTTTTATGCACATTTAAACTCCAGTGCACAAGGTCTTAGTTTGGAAAGAGTAACAGATACCGTATCGTACTGTATTTTAACTGTGGTGATGTTCGTGGGCCCTACTCTAATACAATTGACCTGGTTCAGTGCTTTTCTGTAGGGGATGTCCGTGGTTGGTTTCACTGTCTGACCTGCTTTTGGGCAAAACTCTGGTGGTAGTTGGGAGAAGCTGAGTAAAGTCAGAGGTGATACAGTGGATTTCCACTAGTGTCAGTGAATTCAGAATACATCCCCTAGTTTTTATGTACTATTACTTCTCTACTAGTCCTTGGTCCAAAATTTTCTCCATTGTATACCCCAAAGTAGCAGAGAAAAGGAATGGAAATTAGGCCACAAAATGCCCTAGATCCATGGTGGGGAGAGCTGTGGATTTAATATTGTGTGTTCTCCCTTTGTTCTCCCAAGTGTGCTACTCCATCTGTTCTGGGATCCACAGGCTTTCGGGGACATATTAGCATTGAGTCCAGAGGATGCTACTCTCAATGGACTCTGCTTTATACTACAGGGTGGAGTGAGAGGCCAGCTAACTAAATGCAGGGCAAGGCCCTTCAGAGGGGTTATCTTGGGTGTTCTCTGAGTTGGTGGCCCTTGTCCCTCTCCTCCCACCTGATGGGAATTTTGGATATGAGCTCCCAACTCTTCAAGTGTGGATAAAGCAGTACCCTTCCCTGGATTTGTTGCAGGAAGAGTAGCAATGTAGGTGAACCCAGGTATACCCCTAGTGCTGGGGAACTCTGCTAGCTGTGCTGATGGTTAGGGGATAATAGGGAGTCTGTAATATTGACAGAAGCACTAAATTCTAATGACATTTTGTTAGGAAACAGCATACTGCAGCAAGCAGGGTCTGCGCCCTCTCCCCGCCACACCTGCTCTGAAACAAGATGTCAAATTTGACCCTTCATATCTTTGTATCGGTATCCTCTGGGTTTTTAACACCCCCCTTGTTGGTAATTTGATCTTGGTGGCTCTTTTTCCTCTGGCACCCTCAGCGATCTCCATAGGGTTGGAAAACCTTTTCCTTGAATTGTATTGAGTACTAGGAGGTAGAGCCAGCTAACTCAGCAAAGTTTTTGTCCTGTAAATGTACAGGTTAGCAAACAAAAAACTTAATAGCTGGGGTGCCAAAAAAGTCAGCTGGGTGTGCCAGGGCCAGTTACAGTACAGAGGAGCGCTCGGGAAGGACAGCTAAGTACTTGTATGCCAAAAATCTGCTTGGTGTGGTGACCAGGAGAAAAAGGACTGTCCAGAGAGGACGTTGAGGGGCCAAATTAATCCCTCGTGTGTAACTTCAACGGGGGATGCATTTGGCTCTGTGCATGCTGGGGCATGAATTTGACTCAATACATTCTGGAGCTCATGAATGATACTTGTGGGATTGACAGACAAAAGTAAAAGAAAAGTGAAGAGCCTGTAAAATCTACCCTAAACAGGCTCCCCCCCCAAAGCAAACTGCCAAAATGCAATGACCAGTGCCTTTAGCTTGGATTTACATATGTGGGAACAGCTGAAGACCCATGTTCCCCATGTACCATTCACTGTGATTTCCTGTCGTTAATGCATGAAGCTATCTTAATTTTCTTGCTGTTCTGACCTAACCTTTGTAGCACTAGGCAGGTAAATTGCCCACTCTGTGGGCAGGAAGTTATAAAAATATCATGAAGAAAGACACAGGTGCTGTGATCTTTGTGTTTGGCATTCGTTGATATTATCCAAGTAGGAGTGCCTTTTAATAACTTTCCTCTTTCAGCTTGCAGGGGAATGGTTTCAAACTCCTGCCGCATTATTCAGCTACTTGCTGCATTAATAATGAGGGAGTGCAGCTGTTTGATACTGTAATGAACTGGCTAGTGCATATCCCTCAAAGCCTGCTAGTAGATGGGATCACAACTGCTCATCTGTGTGTCATGGGCACTATACTGTTAAGAGCTAAGGAGATTCTCCTTTATCTCAAGTCCTGGAGCAGGAAGATAAGGTTTTTTTTCCCCATTGTCGTCATGAAGTTCCCAGTGGTCATGGTGTGCAATGCTGATAACCATACAACTCTTGGGTGGCCACAGGTTTGTTACAATACATAGGATTTTTATAGGGTCCTCAGTCTGAGTCAGAAACATTCATGGATTTAGCCTCACAGTGGCCCCAGGAGGAAAATACTATGATGCCATTTTACAGCTAGGAACCAAGGCTCAGAGAGTTGAAAGAGTTTGCTCAAGTTCCTGAAGGATTTATTTGGGCAGAGCTTAAAGTAGATCCCAGTTCTTTGATCTCACTATAAGAGTTCACTCCCTCCTTCTTGTCTATGACCATCTATATTTGCATTTGAGTGGGGAAGGAACTGAAGTAGTCAATGGGGGAAGTACAATGCTGGGATTTTCTAACCTGAGCAGGGGAAAGAGCCACTGGGTTTCCCTTAATTTTATTGGCAGCTCTGAAAATCTGAGGCTCATTGTCTGCTTTCTTCAGTCTTGTGTTCTGAGCTATTTTCGCTTACTAGACCAATATATACTGGGAGGATGTGACTGGCTGTGTTGCATAGGAATGTTCAATCATGGAACATTTGCAATGCCTGGGAAGCATAGCAGCCCCATGGAGTGTGCTCAGTCAGTGTCTAATCCAGTTCATACCATAGAATATTTGATAGTGAGAAAGAGCTTGGGTGAGCCAATCAATTCCTCAAAGAGCCCTTTCGAGAGGTAAATTGCAGCCTAGCTCTTTATACCAGCTCTTATCTCTATGCAGTTCAGAGTGTCGAAACTCATTGAGGGAAAGGCCTCACACATAATGTTCATCTACCAGGGGAGCTCACACATTCATGGTGACTGCATCTCCCCTGGGACAAATACTCCTATTTGCGTCTGACTTACCAAATGAGCAAGGTTAGTTACCAGGCCAACCAACCCCCCAAGGTGATCCCCTCCCGCCCCCTTACTGCCTAGCTGACTGGCACAAATCAAGTGAGCTGTCCAGTTTCTTATAGTTGTGGCAGCTATTCATTAGCAGACATGAAAAGAGACTTGGCTAAATCTTGGTTGAAAATTTGGGCCACTCAATGGAAAAGGCATTGTCATATAGGGAGTTTGGATCTGCAGTGCCTTTCTGGACCAGCTGTCACCATGCACTAGCTTGTCACATATGGTTGGAGCAGGGGCAGCTCGTCAGCCCAGCAAGCGAGGCACAGCCTAACCAAGGATTCCCAGAAGTTACAAAATACATTTCGCATAGTTTTTTTTTTTTATTTAATGGATAAATATATGCAAATTTGAGGACCAATTATGATTTGATTTAAATGTCACAACTCTCGCTTTCCGGTAGCAGAATACAGTGTTTGAAAGTATGAAGAATGTAGTGTTGCATGAGGCTCAAACCTTGGTATAGCTAGTGCCTCGCAAAGCTGCCTTGTCACTATGGCAGCTCACCATGCCTAGGAGTCCCTTTATAAGGGCGTTGCTGTGGTTACCACTGTTTGGTGAGGCCACTGCAGGATTGTAGCAGTTATGCCCCATCCCTGCCCTGTGCAGCCCAGGCTTGCGCCCTCTGGCTTCCTTCCCCATGGGGTGGGGCCACATGTATGTGCCTGAGGAACCAACACGGGTGGTTCCAGCTTCCAGGTCCACCTGCTGCTGCTTCACTGTAAATAAGGCAAGCTGTTCATAACTATTAAATGATACATTGGGCAGCTGTGGAAATAACTATTTTTTTGTGGTTTGTGCTTCCCTGGTCAAGGGTCACCATCCGTCACTGGGCTGGAGATTTTTGTTTAAGATGTGAAGCTACAAAGTTGCTTCGCCATCCTTCACCCTCCTAGACATCTCCTGGGATAAAGAGAGTAGCTTCAGTTGCCGGAAAGAGACCTCAAAGTTCTGCTGTTAGTTTAAGCCTTTATAACCCATCCCTTTATGTCCGGAGGGTGTTTGCACCAAACACCATATTCAAACGCAACAGCGTTTCCATGCAGGGTCATGACCTGTGTACCGAAGAGCAGGCACCTCCAACCCTTTAGTGTTAGTTTAATAGCATCTTTAATTTCATTCATAAATAGTCATTGTTGCTCATATTGTGAGCATCACACTTTGACTCTCTGTTTGTAACACAGTGATTTTTAGTCTTTGAGGGTAGTTATGCAGGCTTCCGCGAAAGCAAGACAAAAGTATCAGATTTTTAGTCTGGTGTTTTGTTTATAAAAGTATAAAAGTATTTACTGTGTCTCTGTCCTTTTTCCAATATTAAAGAAACTACCATAAGGAAACAGAGGTTCACTGTCGATTGTGTTTTAAAAAATCGTGTGCAGAAGTGTCGCCCAATATGGGTCCAGCAGGTAATCTTGCTCTGCAGGTAATCCTATTGAAATGAATGGGACAACTCAAGAAGTAAAGGTTTACTCACTGTGAGTACGGATGGCAACATCTGGTCCATAGTTGTTCACCTGCTGCCTATGTATACAAGTTACCCTGCTGCCTACAGAAGTTTTATTAAAATATGCATTTCCTGCTAAGAGGGATGATGATCTTGGTCTTAACTAGTTATGGACAGTTATGGACTAATGAATAGTTGCCAGTTGGCTGGGCCAGAGAGCTATAAAATTGGAGAGAGAGTAGACTACAGTATGTTCCAATGAATAAAATACTGATTGGGTGAGTTTTAAACAGGAAACACAGAAGCCTACAGTATTAGAACATCTAAATGTGATGTACCTGCAGCTGTATTCCCTTAGGCTGTGATCTCAATTAATCCACAATTTAAGCAGGAATAGGGTGGGTCTGTAACTGAATGGGAGACCATCTAGGATTATGCACTTCATGCAGAAAATGTTTTTGGTGATTCAGTGGATGGCACTCTTCCCTCTCGACCAGAACTGAACCAGTGCCCTGGCTAGGCAAGTGGAAGCAGCTGAGTTGTAAAACCAGGTTCCTGTCCCCTTGCAGTCATGCATGATCCTGTGGCACATTTAGTAAGAGCAGAGGTTTTTTTAAGCCCAGTGTCTTTCCTGAATTCCCTCATAAGTAATTATATTCAGCCCCCCTAAATTCCCCTGCTTGGTCAACTGGGTGTGGTATTCTTCACCTCCTGTCCTTAATTTTTAAATCAGCTGCTATGATCCATCCTGGCCACATTTCAGTGGGATAGAAGTGATTTCTACCTCACAGGAAGGGTTTTTTTGGGGTGGGGTGTGGTGCGGAATAATGTTTGTAAGGGAGCCCTGGAGATCCTCTATATGGAAGGCGAAAAGTATTAGTATTATCAGCAGGTTTCCATTTTGGAAATACATTTAAAAAATCCCATGTTAGGCTGGGTTTTAAATAAATAAAAAAAACCCTCTAAGAATATCTGACTTTCACATGTAGAGTGTTTTGGATACTGTATGAGGCTTTGGATACTTCGTTGGGGAAAAAAAAAAGTTTTTTCTCCTGCTGATAATAGCTCATCTTAATTAATTAGCCTCTTACTCCACTTTTTCATGTTCTCTGTATGTATATTTATATCTTCTTACTATTTGTTCCATTCTATGCATCCGATGAAGTAGGCTGTAGCTCAGAAGAGTTTATGTTCAAATAAATTTGTTAATCTCTAAGGTGCCACAATTACTCCTGTTCTTTTTGCGGATACAGACTAACACGGCTGTTACTCTGAAACCGGTGTTGAGAATACTGTGTGAGGCTTTATAAAGTCTCGGTGAGCTCAGTCAGCTGGAGTCAGGGTTCCTACATGATTTCTGGCCAGCATCAGTAAAATATTTGTGAATATAGTGTATTTTTAGTGCATCACTTGTTTGGGGTTTTTTTTTTATTTTGTTTGATTTTTAGACGATTACAAGGCTCTCTCAAGGATGAAAAGAAGAAAAAGTTTGTGACTGGTGAATGGTTTAATGAAGTGAAGGCAAAACGTTTTCAAGAGGAATTAGAGGGGCCAGACCTGCTTCGAGCATCCATTAGCAAGAAAAAGGAGAAACAGGAAAGTAAGTACATTACTTCGCATCACTTTGCAATCTGCTTGTAACCAGAAAAAGGTGAGCCCCAGACACTGCATGGTGTGATTTCTAGGTGACATGCCTTTGGGGTACTAGCCTTTGTATACTTGACATTTACATTCCAACAGGGGTTTTGTGAACTGTTTTCAGTACTAGGAAATATAACCATATGCATTAGGGCTTACAAGTGAGATTTACGCTGCTGCAGAGATCAAGTGCACTTGATCCCTGTTTTGGGGAAGTAGCTAGGACTAAATGGTGCATAGTACCTGGCTTGGGTCCTCAGCACTGGGCTGCTGTTCACCATAAAAATGCAGCTTCAATAAACTGGGTCCAAAGGCCCCACAAGTGTTAGCAACAGGAAATCCTTTTAGAAATGGCTTAATTAGTGTGCCTTCTCCAGACACAGCTAGTGGGGACCAGAGGCAGGTGACTTGTGCTGAAGACCTTCTATTTTACCACAACCTGAAAATGTGTTTTACTGTTTCTGGTGTGATTTCACTTTGACTGAGTAGCGGGAATGGGAATAATGTACTGTATGCTGTTTGTTAGATAGACTGAGGAAACCCAAGATTAGTGGCATGGTTTCTCCACATCTCCCGACCTCACCATCCTTTCTTATTAAATTATGGATTTTTGTAAGGTATTTATTCCTCTAGTGGCACTTACGGATCCCAGCTGAGATCAGGGCCCAATAACACAATGCATATCAAGAGACAGTCCCTGCCCTGAAGAGTTTACAATCTAAATCTACAGTCATGTATGCAGTAAATGTAATGTCAATGTGAGTTAGGACCAGCTTATCCTCTCCACTTCCCCAAGTAGAGGGGACAGAGTCCTGGTGCTTCTCAGTTCAGTAGAGATGAGTGCTTCCTCCTTGGCATCATTCCTCTCTTTCCCTCAACCCTGAGGACACTCTGGTGCCCGGCAGGGCTCAGATGTGTGACGGGTGGGCTGGAAGTGATGGCTGCTCTTCATGGCATTGTTCTCTCCCACTTCAGTCCCACGGGACTCTACAGAGCACAATAAGTCAGCGCTGTGGCCATCACTATTACCTTGCCAAGGTTCCTCCTCCAGGATGTGAACCATCCCTCAGATGTGGGGTTCAGATGTCAGGGAGGGAGCGGGAAGGGAGTTGCCTCAGGGCTTCCATATGGACAGCTGCCTCTTTCCTCATGCTCTCTGCCACTTCTGCTGGAGGGGGAATCCTTGCCCCTCTAACAAGAGAAGGACAAGGCAACTCAGCAGATCTAATCGCCTACAAGGGAACAACAAAGTGTGCTGAGACAGTGCTGAAAATATCTGACTAGCACCAAAGCAAGGGTGTGTCTGGGACCATGCACTAATTCCAAGATTCACTGTAGTTCATTTGACACGCATGTATAAATTCATCATTGTATATGGAACAGAACAAATCTCCTGTGACTGCTAAGGGCACTGAAGAGAATAGTGTGGTCCTTTGTGAGATGGGTAGGGCTGTGCATTGAGTCCAAATATAACCAGCCTGCATTTGGCACTTTTTACTGAACACTTGTGAGAAAATAATACTGGGGATGATTCACATCCAGTTCTGATGAATATGAGCCAAGTAAGACTAGGCAGAAACGCTGTGAGACTGTATGCCAGTCTTGTGCAATCTGCAGATTTAATTGTTTTGCTAGGGTGGGAAATCACAGATATACAGACATGCCTGATTAAGTATTGGCTCCAGCAGATTCCAGGAAGTCATGGTCCTGATGGCAATCTTTGATTAGAGCTGCCAAAGTTTTCAGTGATATACTTGTGCTTTGGTCTTTTGCAGAACCCAGGTTGTCACCTTCCAATTTTTCAAAATTATCTATAGTGTTGCTCCATCTGACTTCATATCCACCTATTCTCCATACTGGGCTCCTTCTGCATTTCCTTCTTGATACGCTCCAGGAGAGAGGGTTGCTCTTTCCTTTGCGCTATTCCAACATCCCTAGCACCAGCGGAGTTTGGTCCCCAAAGGAAAAGTGTCATAGACTACATGTGACTTGTACTTTTCCAAGTCGAGTTCTTTCATCTCACTTCATAACAATGCTCAGAGCTTTACAACAGGATTCAGAGCCCTAGACTCATGCACATTGTACAAAGACAAAGGCTGTGTCTTTGCTTGTGTGTTTTGATCAATATTTGTTTAAACAGGACATTGCAAATGCTGATAAACTTTCATATTGGTTATTTTTGTGGTTAAACTTTGCCCTTTCTTCCTTCTCCCATTTTCTTTCTTCCCCTTCCTCCTTGTTTCTATTTCTAATCTGCGACTGATTTCAAATCACTGGAGCAGCATATGACTTTATTATTTCCAAATAGAATTTCTCCTATTAACCTTCCCACTGCCATTCTATAGGTTATGGGACAAAGGTCAGGCACTGGAGCCATTATTTCTATTAAAGGCTTCTTTTAGTAGTAGCCAGATGATAAATTCCCCTATCAGATTACTGTGTATTAATGTATTAGCCAATTGCTCTCAGTTGTAAGTGGCAAATAGTGATCTCACCAACACTGGTGTGATTCTGTTGTCGATGAAGTTACACCATAATGACTCTGGTGTCATTGAGAGCAGAACCTAGCCTATGCAATTAAGTAGGACTAGACTTTCTCAGAATGGGACATACCCTACAGCTTATGTGGAGTCTGAAATCGGTGAGATAAGGGCATTCAATTGCTTGTCTTTATTCTTCCCTCTGGAGATCAGAATTGTTCACCCTGCCATCAGTTCTTAAGTCTGATTGGAAGAGGTAGGTGTTTATTTAACAAGATTAGTGTGATGCTTCTATGAGTCTAGGGCTCTGAATCCTGATTTAAAGTTCTGAGCATTGTTTATTAAGAGATAAGAGAGAACCTCTACTTGGAAAGGTCCTACCAGCTGGACACTGAAGTCCCTTCTATCCTTAGCTGCTACCAAAGGGAAATAGAAGAGGAAATTTTTAAAGTCTAAAAAATCCTAACAGCCCTACTACAAGCAGAGTTTGGACTCCAAAGGAAAAGTGCCAGAGACTCCATATCCTCTGGGGACTTTCACTATTGCTGTTCGACATGGAAGATGCTCTAATACTGTGGTGATCGGCAGCAGCATAAAGCCCTAAAGGAGACAGATTATATATAGCTATATATATTATAGCTTGGCATTTAGTGAATTTCCCAGGTCCTGGAGATAACTAGTTTTTAAATCCTGGGAGGAATGTGATGGTAAATGTGTGCCTACAGTCAGCTGTTTTATCTTATTCTCAGACTAGGGAATTTCATTAATTTATTGATAATTTCTTTGTTCTTTATCCTATAACAATCAATATATGACAAACAAACAAAACACCTACTTGAGCAGCCAGTTCTTTTCCCTGCCAGTGCAGGATGGTTCCCTATAGTACAATTTCATCTTGTGTCAAATGCAGGTCTGTATTTTAACACAATAAGGAAGAGATAGCTGATGTAACAGTTGAAGCATTAGAGCCATATGATTAAGCCATACCTATGTATTTTTCTTTTAAAGAAATAGCTAGGCAAGCTAAACTGGTTGAACAACAGTTAATTCAGCGTGGAACTTGCCTCTCACTGTATCTGTTCTTAAAGTTACCAAGGCCACTTTACTGGCTTTCATGGGTTTTAATACCCTGACAACCTGTTTGTAATTAAAAAAACAATTATGATTGTTGATTTGACGGAGAAATCTAGATGGTCAGTATGAGAATACATGAAGACCTCAAAGTGCTCAGCTGGCAACAGTGCGAATATAATGCGATGGGTTTCATTGTGAGTTGCAAAGTGAATGCAACTGTAGTTGTCGAGGCCTCTCATGGCTTGAATAGGCCAAGTATAAATGTGAGAGGTTTTTGTGTTTGCCCCCTCTTCTTCTGGTTCCAGAACAGTAACCTGTTTGTGTCTTGCTATCTCAGGTGCAAGAATTTTAGGGTGGAGGAGGAGGAAGCTCTTGCTTCTTTTTTACATACACTGCTTGTCATTTGCCAGGTCTCAGCATGTGCGCAGCCAACAGGAGACTTCTTACCATGTCACAGCTCTGTGGCTTTTCTTGGTACATTTAAATGCTACTACTTGTGCCGTTCTCTGAAAAAAATTATGTAAAAATGGAGAGACACAGTGGGTGAGGCTACATGACACTGCATGTGTAAAAATGACACATTCTTACCTACAGGGAGCAGACCACTGAATGTGGGTTATATCTGCTCACGTTATTCCTGTAAGAATGGCAGAACCACATCCTCTCTAGGAAAGTTCTGGTTTGTGCATCACCAACAGAACTGTTGTTTAAATTCCAATTGTGGGGGCCATATTCTGCCCTCATTTACACCTGTACAATCCAGATGAAGACAACAGAGTTATAGATGCAGGTGAGGATAGAATTTGGCCTGCAGAATCTTTGACATGTGATAATGCACAGATTTTTCAGATCTTAGAAATGTAGGTGATGCCATATTGGCTTTGATAGTCATCCACCTGGTCCAGTGATTGGTTTGACAGTGAACAGCACCAGATGCTTCCAAGGAAGTTGCAATAATCCCGGTGGATGCAGTAAGCAGCTGTATCATAACCTGTCCATAGAGAGTTTCTCTGCTGTTTGACCCACGTCTTTGCAAACCAATAGCTGAACAGCCAGGGGTACCACATTTTATAATGTGGTATATCGGGCCTTTGAACAGGAGCCCTTGCATGGTCTGTTTCATACAATATAATCTAAAGAGTCCTGGCAGGTTTAGTAACAGGTACATTGTCTCTGTGCAATAGACCTTGCTGGCTGGTGAATAAATATATTTAGATACCAAGTAGCTTCTATTGCTCAGAACCAAGTTGACTTTTTCATCCCTGTTTGAGAGTTTAACCCTTTTTGTTGTACAGTAGATATATTTGACAGTTGAGTTTCTAAGGCAGCTTTTGTACCCTGACATGTTGCTTTAAATGTTACTGTCTTCTCTTGTTTTTTTTTCCTGTCGGTTGGTTCAGTAAAACTCAGAAGACACAGCTTAGCCCTGTGCCAGTACAAACAATAGGGATCTCCTTTTATTAACTCGATTGGCCACCTCCTCTGTTTGCCAAGATCAGATGACTTTGAGTCAAAACAGGAAATAGCTGAATTCAAATCCTGGAATGGATTAACTTTATTGACCACCACTGCAGTGTCCTTTAAGGTTTATAGCTGGCTTGACTGCTTCTGTCATTAGTAGAGTTATTAGCCAGGTCTGTTTACCCTGAGAAATCACAGGGGGCTGGGACATGCTTTTGACAATGCTGCTTTTGAAAGGGGGGTGGGTGGGTGTGTGTGTGTGTGTCTTTTGCACTCTATCCACCCCCATTGAAACCTGCAGATCTTTTGAGCGAGAAAGTGGGAGTGGAGAGCCAGCCAGCCTGCCTCTCTATCAATTACCCTGAGTTAAATTCACGGTTTAGCTCTGGTATGAATCATTTAACAAGTGTTTGCTTGCACCAAAATAAAACACAGCGGCTGTCACAGTTTTAATTAAATGTCATTTCCCAATCCCCTATGTTATATAATAGATGAACCTAATGAACACATCCGGCAGAGCCTGGAAGGCAGAGCAGCTTCACTGCCATCAGACGCAACCAGTCCTCTCTTCCCTGAACTCACTCCTGACTTTGGAGCCGAGAGGTAACTGACAAAGGACAACAGTTTCAGTGCTGCATATTGGCTACACAGACTTTCCATTATTGTTCATGAAAATTAAACGTAACAAGCAAGATCCCAGTTCTTTAACTGAGCCTTTGGTTACTAAGGGATATCTTTAACAATTCCTTGAAAAGTATTTTCATATTAACCTCCCTTAATAAATATCTGGTAATATGTTTATTCTATCAAGGCTTTTCCTGCATGATTTGATAGGGGGCCAGCAAAAAGGCAGCAATGGCCAATCTCAGAATATTATTGATAACTTTTCAGATAAATGGTGGTTTTATATTTGTTTAACATTTTGCAGCTGAGCATCATTAACAAAAGAAGCTGTTTTGGGAACATTGCTCATTTCTTGGCAGTTCCTTGCCACCCCTTTTAACAATTCAGTACGCCTCATCATAGCTTGATTGGGCAAACATACTCCATCAAAGTACAAGCAAAGTGGTGATTGCCTTTAGTATTAATAAGCTCTGGATAAACCATTAAAATATTTGCATTTCTGTTTGTTGCTCCCATCTCATTTGCATTTTGGTCAGCAAAATGAGAAATCATTCTTAGAAACAGGAAGGCAATGAATTGTTAAACATGTGGCACAACGATGCAGCCATGCTCAATTCAGTTTATCAGGGAGATTGTTTAATAAAGGACACAGTCTAAAAGCGTTTCCTTGCAGAAGGATGTTCTCTGTGTACTTTCTTTGGCAGTACAGAAGTACTCTAAATTTCATTTGAGCCAAATCCTCAAATCCTCAGGGTTTTACTCTGTTTTTCCTGGTCCTCATTTGGGCAAAAGTCCCCTGGGAGTCAAACCTGAACACTGAAATTGCTGTATTGGATCTGACTAGCAGTCAGGAAGTTCACCATGCTGTCTTTGATGTTGGCCAGAACTGTCCAAGAAAGGGGCAAGCAATCATATAGCCTAGTCATGGGGAAGCTTCTTCCTAACCTGCAGGTAGTTAGCAATCGACTTATTCCTTGAAGCATTTATATTCCATAGGATTTGTTTTTATCCTGTCCAATATAATTGTGGCTGTTCCCATTGTCTGTATAAATGTCTAAACCCCACTAAGCTTTTGGACAGAAATGAGGAAGAGCTGGGGGCCCAATCATAGCCATTGCCTCCCAGAACCAGGTCTAGAAGGGCCTCCCTCTCCTGTGCAGAAAAGGTCATCTGCCTCTCTGGCAGCATTATGTCTGGAGAGCCAGGTCTGAGCAGCAGATTGCACTAGCTGGGCTGGGAAGGAGTGGGCATTGAGGGGTGGGAGGAAATACACATTGATGCCTCCATTTAAGACGAGGTTTCAGGAAAGTTTTCAGCTAGGGACGGCACGGCAGAGTGACTCCATTGAAGTCTCAGTGCCAGGTGGTAGGGAGGGATGGAGGGCTAGCTGACAAAGACCAATGCAGTGGCATGGGGCCTTCTCACAGATGGTTCTGGTCTCCTGTGACTCCTCAGGGGACAGCTAGGAAATATGAGGGTCTTAGGAGATGGACCCACCATCTGTTCTGCACCAGTGCCAATCCTACCCCTCTAATGGAACATATCGGGAGGGAGATTCCACTGGAGGAATCTCCATAGTTTTTTATTCCCTCGGGTTTTCCTGCAGAAGGGGAAAATCTGACCCCATGGAAAGCTGGGGATTTGTCCCTCTATTTTTATTGAGAGACATCTCTAAAGGCCCTATTGACTGCAATGGGAGAGTTGTCAGTATAACCCAGAGTTGAGGGTCAGCCCCTTTATCATGTACCAAGCCATTCCACATGCTTATGAAGGAAATAAATGAAGCCACTGATTCTGGATAATCTGAGCAGTGAGGTGTCAGCATAAAGAGCAGACACACTATGAAAGTAACAAAAGTAGCTCAACAGAACTGAGCAGGCATGAAAGGTTAGGTCACCCTGAAAAATCTCCCCACAAAATGTGCCTTCACATTTGATGTTGGAATCTACATCTTTGCTAAGGCATCTCTCATCTTCTGCAGATCCAGTACAACTGCTTTGGATTCTTCAGAGGAACATAAAACCTTGCCAAAGCCAAAACCAAGACACATCATGCTGCCACCCTCATCAAATGAGGTAGTGTACATGCAGCCTCTATATTTTGCTTGATTATCCTTGGGGTCGGTACGTAGCCTATGCCAATTGCTACCGGCTTAGTGAGAGACCTGAAGGGCTCTGAAGGCTGGCTTCTTGATGTTTATGCTGAGATACAAGACAATGTCTTTCCAGTTTTTATAGTGTTTAAGGCCAGAAGGCACCACCCAATCATCTAGTCTGACCTTGTATCACAAATTACTAAGCCCCACCCAGCTTTCCCTGTATTGAGCCCAATAGCCCAACCTAGACTAGACTAAAGTATTAAAGCCCTCTGGAGACTAAACGATTATGTGCCATAAGCAGAGAACAGGATGTACTAAGGTGCACCAATGCCTGACTCCTCTACAATGGCAGAAAATTGATCTGGTGAGAGAGACCCAGATGTTTTGCCAGTTCATATACACTGATAGGGTTTATTTTCCCTGCAGAGATCGAGTGTAAATGATATCTTGCCAGGAGAGAGCAATGCTGGAATAAGTACAACAAACTACTGGCAGATGTCTGAAAAAGGTAAGGGTTTTTCGTTGTTTATTCAGCAATATGACTTTTATTATGCAGCATAGAAGGCATCTAGGTACAAAGCATTGCTTGGTGTGTATGATGAAGGGCAGTTCTTACCTCAGCACCTAGGAATGGGTTTCCTGAAACGCACAAACATTAACCCTCTAGCACATTATATCAAAGACAGGAAGCAGGGAGAGAAACCCTATGACTAAATCTTCTTTTGGATCCCCCAGTGTGTCATATATTGTCTGTTTGGCTTGTAAACTCCTCAGGGTAAGGACTGGTCTTCTGTCTCTTGAACAGCACTAAGCACACTGTTAGGGCATCACAAATAGTGCATATGAATAATATCTAAATAGGGTCAAAGCTGTGACAGCAGTGCTGTTTACCTTGCCTCAGGGGAGAAACTAGAGCTGGGTGGGTTTTTGAATTTTTTGTTTTGGAAACTTCAAAATTTGAGGGCGGAGGAAAGGGGAGGGAAGAAATGCTGGGCACTTCTCCAAAATTTTCTCCCTTTCTTTTTAATCAGCTGTAGCACAAACCTTCTGCTGAGGTGTTGTTCGAGCTCTTGGAATAGGCTGTGAATGTTTGTTTTTGTAGGTCATGAAGTACCTCCATCGCCTGCCAAGCTCTCAGAAGAGGATATGGTTCAGTCCAGTTATTCTTCTGGGGTGGAGGTTCCTGATGTGCTCAGTGGCACCCCAGAAATGCAGAAAGCTCCCTCCATAGACACTAATATTGCCAGCAAGATACCAGTCAAGAGGAAAGCAAGCAAAGGCCTGTTCAGGTCAGAGACTCCTGTGAATCCCACAGAGCAGACTGAGGGCAGTCATGCAAAGAGAGAGTCACTTAAAAGCTCAAAATCTCTGTCTGGAGAGGAAGACAACAATCTGGTTCTGAAGCAAGGAGCCAACTATACCATCTTTTCCATGAGCCATAAAGATGAGGAAATCGGCCTAGATCATGAACAGTTCAAGAACCTGAGGAACTTTTGGGAGAAAGGTGCTGATACTGTAGTAGCAGTTAATGTTTCAGAGGAGTCCTTTGAAAAGCCCAGCGTGGTAGAGTCAAATGGGAGACCGTTCATATTGAGTCGCTCTCTCTCTGTACAGTCTAATCAAAGCCAAAATGGTGAAGAAAAGTCCAATGTCTCCATGAAAACCAGAATTCCCTACAAAAGAACAGTAACTTTCTCTTCTAGTGAAGATGAACCGTGCTACATAGCCCATTCAAGGAAGGTCTCTGCCTCCTCTATGGCCAGGTCTACATATGGCAAGAGCAAAGGGGCTGTGGTTGCTAGAAATAATTCATTGACTGAAAGTAATGGGAGGCAGGAGGAGGAGAGAAAGGCACAACGCTGCTTGAGGAGATCCAAACTGCCTGTGCGAGTGCCTTCAATCAAAATAGAATCGCCCACGAAAGAGGGGCCAAGCAGCACATTTGAACCAGAAACGCCTGCCGATGAGTATGTCATGCCTGAAGAAAGCAGGCGCAAAGTGAACTCATTGGCGAGTAGGATTCAGATATTAATAGAACCTGTACATTCAGACAGTGATAATGATAGAGATAAAAGGTCTGATTTGGGCATTCAAGAAAACATGGAAACTAATGGAGAGCTGCCTGAGGCTAAGACACGTGAGCCTGCAGAAAACCTAATGTCCAAGGAACCAACCACGGAGAGAGAAGCGATTCAAGGAACTGACTCGGCTGTATTCTCAGGTATTGAGAACTCCAACTACATCCCCAATGAAGTCCTAATAAGTAGGTTTTTTCCTACTTCCCTGCATATTCTCTTCCTGAAGGCCCTTTTTCCCTCCCCCTTTACTTCCTGCATAAAGTTTTTGCGCTTATGAAATGTGCCAGGATAACAGCTTTGGAGATTCACAAGTCCTCTGTTTGGCCACAGGTTTGTTGTAGAATGGGCAATAGTGCTGAACAATTCCCTCACATCACCCCACCAATGGACCTAATCTATGATTTGGAGTCACCTAATCTGAGACTGAACTGTGCTCATCCAGTCTGCTCATGCCACTCTCTCTCTCTCTGGAGGCTGCCATTAGAGAGCTTTTATCCAGAGAATTCATGTTAATTCGGTACCCAGAGGGATGCATGTCCTTGTATAAGGCCTTTGGGTTTATTACAGGAAACTTTTGTTCTTTCCATTGAAGTGTTGCTAGAAATATCAGACACCAGGTGCCTAATTTAGTGCGGTGGTTATTTGGATTTTTTGCTTTGGTGATATGGAGGTGATATTCTCTCCATCAGGAATTGGATTGAGGCCACCAAAGAGTGTTCAGATGCTAATGACTTTTGGGTATTTCTCAGGCCTCCAAGATTTTATCCACAATTAAACTTGTGCACAAAATTGCAGCCACAAATAATTGCACTGCCATTCTTCATCTCTCTGGATTTTTATACCCTGCTCCTCCTCATGGTAATGTTGCTTTGCTATGCCTAACTGCCTGAGGTGTGAGTTTGCCCCCCAGCAGCACCCATTGAGGCATGTAAGGAAAGTGAATTGTGCCAGCGTGTAATGGAAGGTGGAAAAACAGTACTTGCAATACTGGAGCCGTTTTTCTTAAAACGTGGGCTAGCTTCCTATGGACAGAAGTGGAAGGCTTCCTAGCCACCTTCTACTTTTATCATGGTCTAGAACAGTATCAAGTTAGGATCTAATTAAAAACATTTTCTTTAAACTTCACCTGCCCTTGTTTTCAAGTATTGCTGCCATGTCATGGCTTAGTCCCTATTTCTCCCAACATAGAAACACCAAATTGCACTTTCAGTTAATAGAAGTGTTCGATGTAGGTACCAGGCAATTTTTCAAAGATATATTTAAATTTCTTTGACTATGTTTTGTTATCACAGGAATGATCCTGCCAGGTGGTGTATGTTGTGTGGGAAGCTTTGTGCCTGTGATGGTCTGTTATGGGGACTAGGTTAATCTTTAATCGTTTGCCTTTTCCATGATGGAGATACATTTTTGTTTTGTTTTGGGGGAGATTTTTCAAAGGCACAAATGGCTGTTAGATACCTGCCTCCCACTGAGAGTCAGGTGCCTAAACTGCCATGTGTGCTTTTCAATCTCCTGCTTTGTTTGATCCAGTTAGTGTCCTAATTATTTAATTAACATGCCGACAGTGAGACCCACAAGCCCTGGATCTATTGTTTCTTTTTATTCATTTGCTTATTTTGGTGCTTTGGTGTTTAATTTTATTTCAGAAGAAGGCGGGGATCAATCCTCTGATGCCATGAGTCTGGCACGAGCGAATAGCATTAATCTAGCCAAGAGCATGGTGAACATTTACGCAACCAGTGAGAGTGAGTAATGTCTTTGTTTCCCCTTGTGTTACATTTTCATAAACTCATACTTTCGGCCTGGATCTTGCAGCCATTGGGTTCTTGTATGGGGACTAAGCAAAGAATGTTTCATCATCAAATTAGAAAGCTGATTCACACCCAGTAAACTTCTAACTAAATTGATGTTTATCTTTGGCTTGTCATACATTCTTCTAGGTGAAACCTTGGGAGCTTCAGGGGGTTGGTGAAAAAGCCATAACTTGGCTGTCTGTGCACTGCAGTCCAATCAGTGGCATAATGGGGTTGGGACTATAGCAGAATACGGATCTGCTGGCTGCAGTCTCTGTGTTGGGAGAGGCTGGAAGAGGTGATGCTGCAGTAGTGGTTCTAGACTGGCTGCACCAGGTCCCTACATGCTGCACAGCTCAGTTATTTGGCCTTTGCACAAAGGATCAGGATTTCAGCCTCTATTTTAAGATTGCTATGGAGTTTTGTTCAGAGCCATAAGCCCTGAAGGTAGCAAAACCAATTATGTAGTGTTGTTTTGATGTAATTTGTTTGCAAAATAATAAACCTGGAGGGAGGGTTGGAATCAGCAACTTATTGTGTTTACTCCAGTTTAGAGGTAAAAATGACTTGTAGGTTTCTATACTACTGAGAGAGTGCTTGGGCCCTTTGATCATTGTAGCTTGGTAGGGTGTATTGGCCTTCATGACTGAAATGTTTTGTGTGTGTATAATCTTAAAATCAAGCCCATTGTTTTAGAAAGGGGTTAGTCATTCGAAAGAAAAGTTAAACAAGGATCAAATTGATTTTATTTAAGTTGGTTGTTTAAATGCCTAACCCTCTTTTTAAGAAAAAAGAAAAGGAGTACTTGTGGCACCTGAGAGACTAACAAATTTATTAGAGCATTATCTGTGCGAGTTTTTTCATGAAGTTGACAGATTTCCACTCTATACGGCTAAATTCAGTGCCTTGCATAATGACAGGTTTCAGAGTAGCAGCCGTGTTAGTCTGTATTCGCAAAAAGAAAAGGAGTACTTGTGGCACCTTAGAGACGAATACAGACTAACACGGCTGCTACTCTGAAACCTGTCATTATGCAAGGCACTGAATTTAGCCGTATAGAGTGGAAATCTGTCAACTTCATGAAAAAACTCGCACAGATAATGCTCTAATAAATTTGTTAGTCTCTAAGGTGCCACAAGTACTCCTTTTCTTTTTGCGAATACAGACTAACACGGCTGCTACTCTGAAACCTGTCATTATGCAAGGCACTGAATTTAGCCGTATAGAGTGGAAATCTGTCAACTTCATGAAAAAACTCGCACAGATAATGCTCTAATAAATTTGTTAGTCTCTAAGGTGACACAAGTACTCCTTTTCTTTTTGCGAATACAGACTAACACGGCTGCTACTCTGAAACCTCTTTTTAAGGTGGCACATTTTTAAAACACAACAGGCTTTTTTTTTTTCTTCCCCCTCCCTTGTTTGTTTAATTTTGGAGTTTGGATCTTCCCCCTGAGATGTTGCACATGTTCTGAAAAAACAGCTAGTCGGTGCCAACGCTGTAACTGGGGATTTTTTAATGTTAATAAGAGTCTGTGCATACCATGTATTTGAAGACTGACCAAAATCTCAGGACGAAGTTTTGCTCCAGTTACACCGGTGTAAAGCAGGAGGAACTGAGTAAAGTCAGTGGAGTTTGCCTGATTTACACTAGTTGACTGGGAGCAGAACTTGTTGTTCGATGTTAGTGACCAACATCACTCTTCTTAACAATAATTAAAAAGTGAGATGACTTTCCCCCCATATCTCATGCAGCATCAAGATCAAATTAGATCATAATAATGAATTTGATAATTTATGATCTGATTCAAAGCCCACTGAAATCGATGGGATTCTTCCCATGGATTTCAGTGGGCTTTGGATCAGGTATCTACATAATTAGAAAGAGAAAGCTGGATTCAAAATAAGCATCTGTCTGTTTTTATCAAAAGTATTGGAAGGAGAGTGTATACAACTCCTAAATTGTAGTTGTATCCAAATGCTTAGTGATTTTTTGCAAACCGTGAATGCTGCATGCAATACACTGAGATGAAAATATCAGTAATTTTGTTTTTGTGTTTATATTCTATCCTAAATTAACAAGGAGATAACTGTTGTTCAGACTGAAGACAGTAAGTGACGCACAATTCTTTAGGCTAATATTTAAATTAAATTAGCCACTAGAGGGAGTTTACACACTCTGACAAATATAATGAAAACTCATTGAAATACTTTTGAGCTATTTTCAGGGATACAATTCAACTTATAGGGCTAAATTCAGATGTGAAGTAAGTGGGTAGAATTCCAGTGACTTCCAAGATCATTTCCCTAGGTCATCCCAAGCCCTGTGTACAGTACATGCCACAGTTAATGGAAACTGGTTCTGTCTTCATTATGTTTTCCTGTCTCAGCCTATCGGACAACTTGTTGCCTTTTTTCCCCCATTTGTGCCTACAGCGTACAATAAGCCGCAAATGATAACTCATCAACTTCTTGAGCCTGAACGAACCAAAGAGCTGAGCAGATCCTCCCCTGTCCTTCTATCTGAGGTAGGAGTGTGCGTGTAGCCCAAACTCCACCAACTTTAATATGAATAACATGTTTAACATCTCAGTAAAATACATGGTTGCAAATGCTCTTTTTAAGTGTTGATAGAACCATAAACTCTGGAGATAAAACTGGAGCACTCCCAGGGCTGGCCTTATGGGGTGCTGTGGTCAGTGGGGCACTGTGGTCAAGAAGCAAGGAGCAGGGCAGGTCCAGGGTGCGAGGCCGCAGAAGGGAGCTTGGGGCAACGGGGTGGGGAAGGCAGCGAGTGCCGGGTGGGGAGCCTGGGGAGGCAGTAAGGATAGGGGGTGGGGTGGGGTAGGGAGGCAGTGGGGGTCGGGGGGGGGTGGAGCCTGGGGAGGCAGTGGGGCCCTGGGATGACAAAATGCAAGTTTGCTCAGGGTGCCATTTTCCCTAAAGCCAGCCCTGAATAATCCTAAACTGGGCCTTAGGTTTGGGAGATTGAATCAAAAATCCTTTTTAACAGAACTAGTCCTAAAGGATACCGAGGACTTCTCCTTGGTCATTCTCCTCCAAGGCATAACATTGTGGTGATCTCTTCAGCAAGGGAGATTGCATGCCACTCCATTGGTTGTCAATTAATGATGATCTTTCAGTCAGACAGAGGGAATATCCCTGAGGAGACTCCCTGCACTACATTCCTTTTAAACCTTCTTCTAACCTGCGTCCGTCTCTAATGGGAGTCTGCTGAGCTATTGGTTTTTTGTGCATAGTGCTTCAGAGTGCTCGCACCGCAGTGTTTAAAGATGCCTGTTACTTTCTGCACAGACGGAATCGGACACTGCTTCAGAAATCAGCTTCCAGTTTAACAGACACAAAAAGACTCCTAGCATTGGCAGCCACTCCTCTGACATGGCATCAGTCTCTTCGGTAGGTACTTAATGGGCTCATCGTGCTAAAAAGAGGTTTTGCGGTAGGATGCAGTGATGCTGCATTTAGCGCTGGTGCTATGGCACCTGGAGTCTCCCATTATTTCTGGGCATTATGTTACTGTGAGGAGGAGGATTACTGTAGAGATTGTATTTTGTTTTTATTATTTATGCATGTATGTTATAATTTGTGTCTAGAGGCCCATCCAAGATCAAGGTCCCATTGTGCTAGGTGTTATGCAAACACAGAATAAGAAACAATCTCTGCTCCAAGCTATTTACTGTCTAAATAGAGAAAACTGACGATGTGGTGAGAAAGGAAGGATTATTACCCTGGTTTTATGGCTGGAGATCTGAGGCACAGATTAAGTGACTTGCTCATGGACACACAGGACATATGTGACAGAACTGGGAACCAAACTCCGATCTCCTGAGTCCCAGGCAAGTGCCCCAACAGCAAGATCATCTTTCCGTTGTCAACAAATTGGAGGGAGTTCAGAGAAGCACAATAAAAGTGGGACTAAGGGAACTGATCTGAGGGAAGATTACATGATCTAAATATATTTAGCTAGGTGAAGAGAGGAGTATGGGGAAGGTATGTTGGGTGGGATTTTTAAAAACTGCCCAAGTGAGTTCAGGAGCTTTCAACAGGTCTTTTGTGTCTAACTTACTACGGTGCTTTAGAAAATCCAACTCTAAACTCTCTGCTGGGGTAAGCCAGTGCAGCACCTTATTAGGGCAGTGAAATTGGCTCCAAAAACTGAGAGGAAATATTTAGGGGATTCCTGAGGGGTAATGAAATGAAGTCAAGAAGGGAGAAAGGGGAAGCTGAATAACAGGGAAAACTCCCTATAAAATGGGAGTGAAATATTGCCCAGGGGTGTTGTGAAGGTTAATGACTTGCTTTGTGTCCTGCAATGCCATCAACATATGCCTTCAATGAATCAAAGTAATTGGTGTAATAGAACTTACCCCTTTGCTTGTGTTTTATTTCTGCCTAATCACCTACTCCTATTGAAGGCAATGGGATGGGTTGTGGGGTTTTTTTTTGTTTTTTGTTTTTTAAATGCAGGCCTAAAGCCAGTGAGCATTTGTACAGCAGTGTTTGTGATGCAGAAGACTATGTAGGTGTCTAGCTATCCATTTCTCTGTGCAGATGCACAATTTGTACGTGCAGTCCTGGCAACCAGGCACACAAAGGAATGTATCTCACGGAACATCAGCTCCTCAGGGCAGGGGTTTTGTCTGCCTCTTTTGTACAGCAACATACACATTGAGAGTGCTTCAACAATGTAGTAACAATGGGGCTAATCCTGAGGTTCTTGCTCAGTTTTTCATCAGTCCTTACTCAGGTAGGGCATTCCCTGGCATCGGTGGGAATCAACCTGAATTAAAAACTGCATAACGATTGAGTAAGGAACTTTGGGATTTGGCCCAATAATTGTAGATTTACATGCAAGGAATTCTGGTAGTCTCAATTTATTTCTGTTCTGAAAAACCCAATGGTGATATTGGGTTAGAATAACAGACAGCTGTCCTTTTGTGTGCTGGGGTAAAATGGCTCATTCGGTCCGCCATGGTCAGGAGACCCAGCTACTCTCATTCTCACAGAGCGCTTTGAGGTCTCAGGATGAAAAAAAATTCTGTGTCATTTGGTGAATTCAGACATCCAGTACTTAATAGCATGGCCCTGAAAGAGTATTCCCATCTGCACCTGGCCCACACTCCACAAGGACTTGATCCCACAGCCCTTACTCACATGAATTGGGCCTGTGTTATGTTGGTACCCAGGAGCCAGCTAAGATCAAGTACAGAATTTTTACAGCGTGTTTTGCTGTGAATGTACTTTGTTGCTTTTCCCAGCATAATGAGGCTGCCTACCTTATTAGCACTAACCTTGCTCTTCTGCCTGGACAGGTAAGTGGTAGCGTTCTCAGCGTCTACAGTGGTGATTTTGGGAGTGTGGATGCACAAGGGACTGTTCAGTTTGCTCTGGATTATGATGAGAAAAACCGAGAATTCCAGATTTATGTTTCCCAGTGCAAGGACCTGGCTGTGGTGGATGAGAAGAAAGGCAGATCTGACCCGTGAGTGAGGCTTATTTGTTTTGGTTTTATTTCTAATTTGCCTGATCATTTTCCCTAGGGGATTCTTGCTTTACCTGTTTAATGTTTTCTGTTTAGAAATGTATTGGTTTCCTCCCTCCCTCCTCCAGGTTTCTCTCGTTGGCTTGGCAGTACTGCCTTACTGGCTACCGGCCCTACACTCACTGGAATTGATAAGGGATTTGCCACTGACTTAAATTTGAATGGGGTTTTGAAACTTCAGGCCCTGGTCATGACCAGGGCCTGAGCACCTGGAATTCCTGTTGAAGACAATAGGGGATATGGGTGCCAATGTTCCCTCTAATTTTTTACATCCATGTGCGGAATGAATTTTGCTATGTGCACCAATATGGTGGTGAGGTGTGGCAGGGGTGAGGCTGAGGGGTTTGGAGTGTGGGAGGGGGCTCAGGGCTGGGGCAGAGGGTTGGGGTGCAATGGGGGATGAGGGTTTCAGCTGGGAGTGTGGGCTCTGGGGTGGGGCCAGGGATAAGGTGTTTGGGGTGCAAGCTGCACCAGGGCTGCGGCAGGGAGACAGGACTCCCCCCCAGCCCTCTCTCGCCGCAGCAGCTCTGAAGCTGGGACTGGGGGAGAGGCACCTCTCCCCACCTGCTTGATAGCCTGTTGTGCAGCTTAGAGGAAACTTAGATGGGTGTATGATACCCTTATGATCAGACTCTTGTTTATTTTGGTTCTTAGAGACCTTTGGCATGTAGTGGCAAAAACCCCATCACAACATTGCAAACACATATTTGTGGATGTCCGCGACAGTTTTCCATCATGTGAAGCTGAAAAGGATAATCTCCCTTGTTACCTTTATAGGACCTTCAGTGGATGTCTTCTGGATCTACAGCATAGGACAAAACACATAGTACAATTTGCGGGGAGGGGGAAATTTTAAGAAACACCTTTGGTGTGATGCACAAGTAATACACTGCAGTAGCAAACTTTGAATTTAGAAATGTGTACGTTCCTTTTGGTGTAGAGGTGCCCCATACACTGAAATGAAATCTATCTGCATATGTGGCCCCATTGCCGTAGTATCTGAATGACTTGCAAACATTAATAAATTATCCTGTGAGGCAGGGGAGAATTATTAATCTCCATTTCACTGATGGGGAGCTGCGGCACAGAGACGGAATGACTTCACTAGGAGTTTGAAGCAGAGCTGGGAATTGAACCCAGGTCCATTAATCCAGTACCCTATCTGTGTGATCATCCTCTGTCACCCAAGCAATAATTTACAAATTTCCCTCACACCTATGTGCCATAATCCTGACCTGGAGGTATTACTTCTGGGAGCAAAAGGGTGGTTCCTTTCTCAGGCAAATTCCAAAAACTGTATTGGCATGACAAGCTAGACAGGCATTTCCAAAGCATAAAGCATTCAGAAGATCTCACATCCCTCACCTTAAGTCTGCTGGAGATCAATACAGATAATAGAGCATTTGTCTAGGATGGAACTTCACAGTATATTTTGGGTATATTCTGTGTCCATTTTGTGCCTTATCAATGCTTGGCCTCTCTGTGGAGAATCCCTAAAAAAGAGCACTTTAGTCCTAATTGTAAGGATGGTTCTTCTGTTGTGGATGCTTCTCCACTAGCAATTGGATGGTTTCAGACGGTGATAGCTTCTGATTACCACCAACACAGTTCGGACTCAAACATGGTGGCAGGTTCAGTCCCCTTGAGTCATCCCAGCTCTCCTCCTGTCTTCTCTTATTTCACCCGTGCACAATGTCACTGTGATCTTGCACATACAGATATCTTACGGTATGACAGCTGATCCACTACCCCATTTACTGTTACAGAAAATGGTCTTTAATGCTTTCTAAATCATTACCAGTTTTACATATTGGCTGGGGAGCCACTTGCTTCTGGTTACATTAGAGTTCATCCATCTCCACTGAATGATTTATAACTTCATGCAGAAGCCAAGTTAATATTCTAACCGGTTTCTTAGTTTTGGTTCCATATTGTCAACTGCAGGTCTTTTGTTAGCATAAATTCCATGTAACCGTTCAGAAATCTCCCGTTTGTTGGAGCATTGCAGTGTGGAATGTTACTCAGCTGGAGTTCTTTTTTTTTTCCAGGTATGTCAAAACTTACCTGCTCCCAGACAAAGCTAGAATGGGCAAGAGAAAAACCTCGGTGAAGAAGAGAACAGTGAATCCCATTTACAACGAAGTGTTAAGAGTAAGAACATTTTTGATGAGCTTTATTCTAGCACACCTGGATCTTGCTGGCAACACCAGGTCTGATCCTTAAAGTGCCGAGCACTTGCAAGCCCCTGTTGACTTCACTCAGAATTCTGGGTACTCCTAACCTCTTTGGATCTGGCCCTCAAGCTTGGTGTCCCCTGCAATGTCACCCTGCCCTGGTCTAAGCAGGCTACCTCCATGACTGAGAAGATAGCCCAGCCACCATGCACATTCATGCTTTGACCTCTAGGGTGAGGCTGCCAGCAAGGATACTATATTGGGTTTTGTGATGTGGATAGATAACTAGAAGGCCTATTCAGCTCACAAACGCAACATTGGATAAAACTAACTTTCTGTGTGCATTCTGGTGAATGTTAGTTCTTTATAAATGGTAACTACTGAAGTGTCACATCCACTTTTATGAGGTGGGTAATTATTATTAAACCCTCATGGACTGAGGAAATTAAGACAGGTAAAGTGACTTGACCAAGACCACAGAGTGAGACCTGTTAAAACTGGGATGAGTGGTTGGGTTTTGTGCGGGGGTGCTGGCTGGTGCTGTTGGTCTGTGATATACAGGAAAGCAGACTAGATCTGTTGGTTCCCTTCTGCTCTTAACACTGGCAGCTTAGCAAAGGACCCTGCTCATGTGTAGGTACTGGCTTGGAGGGAGCTTGTGGTAGTGACCCTTGTGCCGTCAGTAATGTCCAGGGTGGCACTGTTCCCACTGTATAAATAGGTCTGGGATCCTCCAAAATTTCAAGGGACTTGTGTGTGAGGGTTTTACAGACCCCAAAGTCTGGGGAGGAGCGGGGTAGGGAAGGAGAAGGGGTGGCTTGCAGATAACCTCAGATCTTTTGGAAAAATCAGTGGCCGGTATCCAGCCCTGTTGTTTGGGTTACACTTTCAAGGCTCTTTGCAAGAACAAGAGGTTTTCAAACTTACTTTAAACAAATGCAAAAAAAGTGGCGATTAGCTAAAACCTTTCTTAATTCCCAAAATCAGAGAATTGAGATGTTGCCAACCCTCACGACTTTATCATGAGACTCATGATAATTCGGTGGATTTCTTAAAGCCACAGGTGCTGGAGGTCTGTGATAATATGAGAATCTCTGCTTTCTCTTAAAGGCAAAAAACTTTAGCTGGTTGCGAAGGAAAATTTGAAAATATAAAAGCAGAGGACCAATAAAAAGACCCCCAAATGTATATTCTCTCTCTACAAATCTCATGGCTTTTAAAGCTAATCTTATATATATTTATTGGGAGGACTGACTCATGATTTTTGAATGCTTAGGGTTGGGATTGGAAGAGGGAGTTTTAATGAGTTCTGAGAGCCCCTGTGACCAGCTGTGTCTGAGCTATTTATTTCCTCTATCCTGCACTGGCTACCATTCATAACATAGGAATATGTGGCATTCACCACTATGATCTTACTGATGAGAGCTCTAAGGATTAATTAAAATAAAAAATCATTTATAATAATTCTTATAAATGTATTGGGGCATCCTTATAAAAACAGAAGTCATTGTTTCCCTCTCCCAGAAAAAGGCATTAGCAATATCCGAATCAAGTATGAAGCAGCACAAGGCTAGGCTGACATGGGATTTATAATTTTCCAAAGAAGGGGGCCCAATCCTTTGAAATAAGCATTGAGTGGGTGTCTTTTGGTTTGTTTTCGGTAGATTCTTTCTTTCTTTCTTTCTTTCTTTGGGCTAGACTGAGACAGGTTATTATTTTGTGTTTGCAATGATAAAAAAAAGCTAGGTCTATCCTAAAATTATATTTAACATTCAGACAAAAGCAAAATATTTTGAGCAGTCCAACCCTCTCTTTCTCCTCTCTAGTATAAAATAGAGAAAATGGTGTTGCTGATCCAAAAATTAAATCTTTCCGTGTGGCACAATGACCCACTAGGACGTAACAGCTTCTTGGGAGAGATAGAAATAGACCTAGCTAGCTGGGATTGGAGCAACAAGAAACTCAACTGGTACATGCTGAAGCCACGGGTAAGTATGTCTCAGCTGGTATCCTACTAATTTATTAATTATGACTGAGAATTTCTGATGTGAATATTTTATCAAAATATTAAAGAACTCAATATCTTAAGTAATAGCTTGACAAAATGGCACAGTGCCAAAGAAAGGACACAGCGCTCCACCTGGAAATGGGGCCTTTGGGGCCAGAGTGGGGCATTCGTTGCAAAGTTACTGTAACTGCCCAATGGAAACCTGGGATCTGTTAGTGCCTCATCTGATCTCTAACTGCCAAGTAGGTAGAGAGGCAAGGCCCAAACCATGTGGCAATTTCTAGGTCGAAGGCAACAGCTTACGTTGCACTTGGAAATTAATTGGAAGGCGGTCCAGACGAAGGCAAAACAAAAAGTGTCATTCCATTTCTCTGTTTTCTTCACATACTGCATGGAGGAGAAAGTTATTGGAACATCTCAAGGCTACAGCTTCTTTCCTTCTATAACTAGGCATTGCAGACCCTGACAGTCAGATAACTTGGATATCAAGTGACGATGGACTTGTTGGTGCCTCCCTGTTGAGATGCCCAGTTTGAGATCCCTTTCAAGAGGCCTGATTTTCAGAAAGTGATGAACACCTGCCCTCTGAAAAATCAAGCCCCTTTAATGTGTCTCAAACTTGATTAATAAAATCACGAACCAATTTTGGGCTTTTGGGTTCTCACACTCCAAGTGAGGAAGCAAAGCCTCAGAGTGAAGAGCCCTCCCCCGGGAACAGACTGCCCCAGCCATGAATACCTAGGACTATCTGTTTGAACATCCCTACTGCTCGTAAATGCTGCAGTGTATTTTAGGCTAAACATGCGCTTGTATTAGCACATCTTGGATCTTTCTTTTTCAGAGCCTTTCTGCCATTAATGGTGTGGATCATCGAGGAGTGATGAATCTGTCTATTAAATATGTCCCACCAGGAAGCTTAGGTAAAATATATTTTATACATTAAGAATAAATATTGCCTGTGCCTACAGGGCATGCAGCTTGCAACCCAGTCTATTTAAGGCCTGATTAAAGGATAATCTCATTAGAGCAAGAGATAGTCTTTGTGATTAGCGTGACTAAAGAGCCGCAGGTGCTTTGTACTTCAGTTTGCAGGTTGTGTATGGTTTGTGCTCAGCTCCGGGTTAGACAGGAGCCTTGGTCTCACTCATCAGTGCACTTTGCCCACAGTTTTAAGACAGCCATGCTGGCAAGCTCTGAATGGAGCCCTGTTTAGACTTTCTCCACCATGGGGGCTGGTCGCTGCAACATGGGGTGTTATGGAGGGAAAGGGGATGGAAATCGTTCTGCGTTAGTCTTGGGCAGAGATGAACTCCCAGGACAGGGGCACTTGCAGGCTGAAACGTTGTACAGAGGCTCTGTAACAAAAGGAAACATTCATTAGCCAGGGGACTATAGTCTGCTTGGACCTCTGATAGGGTCCAAAGGAAATCTTTCTCTGAAGTGGGAAGAAGCAGTGTGGGTGAGCACTAGGACAACAGCAGATTTAGGATGAAATGAGCAGAAAAGAGGATAGAACATACCCATGTACTCTTTTGCCATCTCCCCTCAATAATGCAGATCAGATGTCTCCTCTCTCTTCCATGCTGCAGAGAGCTTTTCAGTCCTGCCAGTGCCTCTGCCTGTGAGCACATACTGTCTCCACCTCTCAAGCTGCTACACAGCCAGACTGTCCTGATAAAATGGCTCTTCTGGGGGTGTAGCACCTTCTGTTGGCCCGTGAGAGGAAGTGCTGTTTTAATGTCTCTAGTAGGAATATTTCATTGGGACGAACAAGCTGATAAGCAGCTGCACACCAGCATAACTGGTATCTAGCTATTCTGTGTTGTGGGAAGTAGGGGGCAGAGTTGGGCCCTGGATCCACCCCTTCACACTTTAATGAAGGAAGCTGCTCCTCTGCTTGCTGACTACTATTAGGACTTGATTGAAAACAGTTTTATTTTCTGAAATGGCAGGTCCAAAGAATCCTTCATCTGGGGAAGTTCATATCTGGGTCAAAGACAGCAAGGACCTCCCACAGTTGCGCCCTTCTGGAGTTGACTCCTTTGTGAAATGGTAATTGTATGAGCTTTTTCCCATATTCACAAGTGGGGAAAATCTTAGTTTAGATGCAGGGCTCACACACACACCTTCCTGGAGACATCTTTTTGGAGGCGTGTTTTCTTCTAATGGTCATACCTAGCAGTGCATCAGTTCTTTGCACTATAAATAGCTGCATGCTATCTTAGGTGCAGTGCTCTGTTCTCTAGGATCATCTGGAGTGAATTGCCTTTTGTTGTTCACCATAAGGCAAATCCAGAAGTCCTTACTCTGGCAAAATTTCCACTGAAATCAATGGGAGTTTTGCCTAAGTGAGGATTGAGTAAAAATGGAGAGAGGGCCTCTGGGTCTGACCTTGTGCATTCAGGCAAAATTGAGAATTTTGTGTATCAAAGTGCGCACACACACATGCGCACGCACACACACACACACACGGAGGTAAGGGAGGCTTATCTTTGTATGCTCCTTTTTCTGTGAAAGATTGATATACTTAAACAGCGTGGCTGCTCCATTCTAATCATCACATAAGCATATAAAGTACAGAACCATAGTTTCAGTCTTGGTCTCAGCAAAACTTGTTCAAATTTATAAAGGCAGCTGAGATGGGGAAGAGTGAAGTATTGTGTTTTCTGGGGAGGGCGGGGGTCATGTTGGATAGTCAGCAGAACATGAGCTCCCAGTACAGTTCTGTGGCCAAAAGAGCTAATGTGATCCTTGGATGTATAAAAAGAGAGTGTAGAGTCAGAGTAGAGAGGCTATATTTACCTCTGTATTTGGCACTGGTGCAAGCTTTACTGGGATACTGCATCAGTTCTGGTGTCTACATTTTAAGAAGGATGTTGAAAAATTGGGAGAGTTCAGAGAAGAGCCCTGATTTAAAGGATTAGAAAACCTGCCTTATAGTGAAAGATTCAAGGAGCTCAATCTATTTAGCTTAATAAAGAGAAGGTTAAGGAGTGACTTGATTACAGACTAGAAGGACTTCTATGGGGAACAGAAATTTGGTAATAGAGGGCTTTTCAGTCTGTAATAAGATAGACAAATTTAAACTAGAAATAAGTTGCAATTTTTAACAGTGAAGGTAACTAACTATTGGAACAACTTACCAAAGATTGTGGTGGGTTCTATGCCTTTGCCATTGGCAATTTTTAAATTAAGATGAGATATTTTTCTAAAAGATGTGTTCTATTTCAAACACAACTGTGAGACTTGAAACAGTAACTAATACAGGGAAGTTCTCTGGCCTGTGTTACACAGGAGGCTAGACTAGATAATCACAGTGTTCCCCTCTGAGTTTAACAATCTATGAATCTATTAAATATGTCCAAAATATTGTCGGCTTTTCAAATTTTATCTGTTTTATGGAAAAAAGAGCAGTTTTCAACATTTCCCTTCAAACCGTTCTGACAAGTCTATGGGCTAGGGTTACAATTGGGGCCAGTTGTAGCCCAGGGATAGGTGAGTGTTGGGACATGTGAGTGGGCCCCAGATAAGGTTGGAGTTAGGGCTGATAGTGGTCTTCAGGCCAGGGTTACAATTGGAACAAGTTGGAGTAGCCAGGATAGTAGTTAAATGTGTTGTGACCAGTGCTGGCCTTGAGCTATCGGGTGAGAATTGGGACCTGTAGAGTTCTCTGGACTAGGGTTAGTCCTGGAGCTGTTAGGTACCCAGGATTATGGGTGAATGGTTACCATGGGAACTGGTGGTGGTTGCTGAGTTAGGGTTTGACTTGGGGCCTAATTCAAGACCCTGGGTAAGGGCAAAACTGGGGGGCCCAAGCTATGGTTTGACTGTGGAGAGGTTAATGTTGTCATATAGGATTTCTGTCTCTGAACTATGTTTAAGGTGGAGCCTGTAAGTGGCCTTCAAGTAAGGTATGGGGTACTGTAGAGTTAGGGATAGGGCTGGTTGAGGACCACAGACTAGATTTAAGGTTTGAAATCATAAGTGTCATTCAACTAGGGGTTGGTCCCCTAGGTTCATGGTTGGTAGGGCACCTTGGATGTGGATGTGAGTTGCCGTTAAGGGTCTCTGGGGCAAGTGTTTGAGCTGATGTTGATTGGAATGCTGCCAAAACACACAATTTTAAATATTTTCTATAGAGCCCTAGCTCCCGAATAAAAGTGATTACACAGAATTTTACCTTGCTTTTTTCTTAATGAAAGATTTTTAGCCTACTTGTTGGGGAGACAAGTGTGAACACATGAACGTTAAAATCCCAAACAAGATGACAAATAGAAGAAAACCAAATATATATATTTTTTTAATTTCATGAATTTAAGTCCAATGTCACAATTTTTTTAGCTTAAATAATGACTTTTGAATGGTTGAAGGTAGAGCTGATGGAATGGTAAGGATATGATCCCCAAACGGGGGTTAAAGTTGAGGAAAGGGATAGAGTTGGGGGTCAGCAATGGGGCCATCAGAGGGCCTCAGGCTAGGGTTAAGGTTAGGACTTGAAGGGCTCGCCCAGCTACAATTAGGCCAGAAAATGGCCCTGGGCTATGATAAGGATTAGGACTGGGGCAGGCAATGGCTTCAGGACTAGGATTAGAGGTGGAGCCAGCAGAGGGTCCCAGAGGATGGATGACAGAGGGCTCAGGCTTGGTTTAAGGTTGGGATCTATGGGCTTGCCTGCCTACAGTTAGGTTTGGGGCTGGCAGAGGGCTGTTGTGACAGTTGGGCCTACAGATTTATGCTAATTGTTCACAGCTGAGCTCACAATAAGTGAAAGTTCATGAAGTGTCACAATAACCTGCAGCAGCAAATGTTGATGGGGAAAGTTGCAAAAGGAAGACAGACCGATTGAACTGCTCCAAACAAAAAGGCGTACTGATATAACTCAAGGACTGTGTTAAGATCATGCTTGGTAAACAAGACCATGTGAGACTGAAAATCAAAATTGATGTGTCAGAAATTAGGCCTAATGAGTGGACGAAATAGTGAAAGGATGGGCTATTCCATTGGGGATGGAGGGATCCTTAAAGAATTTTTTGGAAGGAAAAATTGGCTACTGGAGTGAACTTCACCATCATGCCTGCCACTCCCACCATTTCCTGGGACCCCAGACCTTCTTTATTCTAATCCTAATCCTAAAAGATGTCCTGACTAGACTGGGTCAGAGAGGGAGAAAAATGACATCCCCACCTCTGCTGGCTTCAGCTAAATCCTGAATACCAACTGGGATGTGAGACTTTGTCCCCCTTCTTTCTGTTCTTTTCCTTCCCCACCTTTGTTCTCATTCCTATCCCTCTCCTTTTTCCTTCTGTCTGGTAAGAGTCTAGCTTAGTCAGCTAAGACTGTATATTTTGCAACACTTCTGTAAGCCTGTGAGCAGAATGAAGCTGCTAAAAGCAGTGCCCTAACCAGCTTGATGCTGGTACAAGTTTGCCAATCTCAAAGTTGCTGGTAAGACTGTGTGTTGTGCCTGTGTTTTTTCTGGCTGTGAGGTTGCAAGAATCAATGCCAGAAACAGAAGCTACATTTTCTATCTTTGGTGTTTTTTGGTTTCTCCTCTTTTTGCATTCATCTTGTTTTTTCTTCTAGGAAACAGGATCAGACTTTAATAACAGCAATGACCGTTCCAGCCCAACTCTACTAACTTCTTCTCTCTTCCCCAAAAAGGACAGTTACCATCTAAGATACTAAGAGGGATAGTCCTTCTAAAATCTCTCTAGCTAAAGGGAAAGGGAACAAGGGATGGTGTTAAAATGAAAGCCTTGTTTAATACTTTACATTTCAATTGCATTAACTGTTTTTCCTTCTTTTCTGTATCTTTAATAAATGGTTTTAAAGGATTTTTAAAGGTGTTTGCCATGATACTAAGCAGGCTGAGGTTTCTCTATCCCAAACCTTCTTTAATGTTGGACAATGACAAGGTCCTTAACACCTTTAACCCTTTGGGCCCATATGTTCCATCTAAATTAATACAAGGCCCTGAGCTAGAATTAGAGGTGGGGCCTTTGACTGACTGCAACACAAACCCTGGCCTGGCTAGCCCTAATCACCCCAGCATACGTTGAGGTTTGCAGCCAGTAGGATTCCCTAGGCTCAGGTTAGGGTTGGGGCCAGCAGAGGGCCCTGGGCTCAGGTTACGGTTGGGGCTGGTAAGTCTCGCTAGTCTAAGGCCAGGGGTGGGGACTGTATGACTCACTGGGCCAGAGTTGGAGCTAGTAGGGCTTGCTGGCCTATTAGGTTTGGAGCTGGTTGGGCTTGACAGGCTAGGATTAGAGTTTGGGGCTGGTTGGGCTCTCTGGGATATGGTTAGGGTTTGGATCAGTAGAGCTTTCCAGGCTAGGGTTTGGATTAGAGCCGTTAGGATTGGGACTGGAAGAGATCTGTGATCTAGGGTTGTGGCTGGAACAGGGCCCAACCTAGGGTAGGGCTGTGGCCTATGGGGATCCTCTAACCGTGGTATATTTCACCATGCTAGGCGTAGGGTTGGGACCAGTAGATGTTCGTTTTGGATTAAGGCCAGTAATTGTACCAATGCTACCCTTGGGTGTATTTCTTGTAGGAATCCCTGGGTTTGTGTTAGGGTTGGATCCTGTAGGACTTTCAGTCTTGTTTAGAATTTATGATGAGATGTGGTCCAGAACTATTATTAGGATTGGTACTGGATTATTGTTAAGTATCACAGTAATGGGGTTCTTGTACTAATGTCAGTTCAAGACATTGTTTATTTTAAAAAATCAAATTTAATGCATAAAAATGCATAATTTTTATAAATGCTCACCAAATCTTTGCCAAAATCATCAAATTTTAAAATAGAGAAAACTCTTCATGAAAACATTCGCTTTTAAGATGGGATCTTATGACAAAGTCTTTCATTTAAAACTTTTGACTATTCTAATGTCTCTAGAGACTAGTTGTTAAATTGAGACCAAATTTCCCCTAAGCTCACAATTGAGTCTGTGGACCCAGAAATTTTGTTCAGATCCATCCTTTCCAAAAAACAAAACCAGAAAATAGTTTTAAAAATTGTTTAACTCTACATGATTTTTTTTCCTCCTCTCTAAGCTATGTGCTTCCAGACACCAGTAAGAAGAGTTACCAGAAGACCAGAGTTATTAAAAGAGACCCAAACCCTGTTTTTAATCACACTATTGTGTATGATGGGTTCCACACAGAAGATCTGAAAGATGCCTGTGTTGAGCTGACTCTGTGGGATCATGAAAAACTAACCAATCACTTCCTCGGAGGGATCAGGCTGGGCCTTGGGACAGGTAAATGGATCCTTATTTGAGTCAGGAGAATTTTTTTTCTTTAAACTAAATTTTGTTGAATATTGTCGCCGCTCTACTAAGCCATAGAACATGATGGGGCCTTCTAGGTCTGCTTCATGTTGGAGGAGACGTCAGTGACAAGGAGTGTGGGTGTATTCCAAGTGCAACTTGATTTACATGCACACACCAGTCCTAGGTCAGAGGTGGTCATAAATGGCATGCTGGCAAACCCCTCTTTCAGGGATCTCAGCCCAGACACCAATATCCCTCCCACTGTTCTCATGGGCTAAAGTGGGATGGACCTGCCCCCAGAGGGTGGGAGAGTTGCAGACAGAGCTCATGCTGCACTCACCCTGACGCAGCAACTCCTGGAGTGAGGGGCTGGCTGGGCTCTGCTCCAACATTCTGAGCATGTGCCAGGCTCGGACAGGGGCCAGGAAAGGCTCGTGGGGAGGCAGACATGGTCTCAGAGCAAGGAGCACATTAGAGAGTACAGGAAGAGGGGAAGTAGGTTGCAATGCTTGGAGCAGGGAGTCAAGCCCAGCCAGCCAGCAAGCGAAGAGCCATTTCAACCAGGACAGGGGGTTTTATAGGTGAAAGCAGGACAGTCTTGCAAAACCTGGGATTGTTGGGAGGTCTGCACTAATACCTGGATCCTAGGAAGCAACTCTACCGCAAGAACTGGCTCTAGTTTGAGAAAGAGGAAACTCCCCTTCTTTTTGCAACAGCTCCCCCAAGTAAAGTACAGCACTTCTTCATTGAATGAATAGTGCTTACACAAGTTCTTTTTCTTAATGAGCATCAGCACTACCAGGTAACTCCCTCTATAACAATATATTGAAATTTACAAGACAGACCAATAATGAATACCTTACAATGGCATTGGATGCACACTGGGTACTCATGGTGCACAATCAGTGCTGAGTTTATGGTAGCTAGAAATAAAGCACAAAATGGAAAAGTATAGTCTGCTGGACATAAATATTAATTTGGATCACAGTAGTGCCAACAGCCCCCCACTGAGATTGGCACCCCATTTTGCTAGGTGCTATATAACATATTAAGAGACAGTCTCTGTCTCAAAAAGAAAAGGAGTACTTGTGGCATCTTAGACTAACAAATTTATTAGAGCATAAGCTTTCGTGAGCTACAGCTCACTTCATCGGATGCATTTGGTGGAAAAAACAGGAGAGATTTATATACACATACACAGAGAACATGAAACAATGGGTTTATCATACACACTGTAAGGAGAGTGATCACTTAAGATAAGCCATCACCAGCAGCAGGGGAGGGGAAGGAGGAAAACCTTTCATGGTGACAAGCAAGGTAGGCTAATTCCAGCAGTTAACAAGAATATCAGAGGTTTCAGAGTAGCAGCCGTGTTAATATCAGAGGAACAGTGGGGGGGTGGGGCGGGAGGGAGAAATACCATGGGGAAATAGTTTTACTTTGTGTAATGACTCATCCATTCCCAGTCTCTATTCAAGCCTAACTTAATTGTATCCAGTTTGCAAATTAATTCCAATTCAGCAGTCTCTCGTTGGAGTCTGTTTTTGAAGCTTTTTTGTTGAAGTATTGCCACTATTAGGTCTGTGATCGAGTGACCAGAGAGATTGAAGTGTTCTCCAACTGGTTTTTGGATATTATAATTCTTGACGTCTGATTTGTGTCCATTCATTCTTTTACGTAGAGACTGTCCAGTTTGGCCATCTCTGTCTCAAAGTTTACAGTCTAAGGTCCCAATTCAGGCAAGCACTTACACTTGTGCCCAACTTCAAGTGTGTTATTTCAGCAGGATTATGACTCTTAAAGTCAGGGATATGCTGATGTATTCTGCCAGCGTGGCTCCTAAAGAGACCAGATACCCACAGGGTGAGATATAGATGTCAGAGTTTCTGTACCAAGATTTCTATATGGACATCCATTAGAAATTGTGTTTTCTGACACACTGCTTCGCTGCCCTTCACTTGGATAGTTGTCCTTTGTTGCCTCTTTGCTTCTGTTCCAGTCTTACTCCCCCCACCCTTCTCAGGGGGGAGATCTTCACAGAATCTTAGACATGAATGGCTGGAAGGGACCTTGAGAGCCATCAGTCCAGCCTCCTGCCCTGAGGCAGAACTAAGTCGATCTAGACCATCCCGACAGGTGTTTGTCCAACAAATTCTAAAAAACTTTCAGTGTCGGGGATTCTACAGCCTCCCTTGGAAGCGTGTACCAGAGTTTAACTGCCCATACTGTTAGGTTTTTTTTCCCGCCCCTCATATTTAACAAATCTCCCTTGCTGCAGATTAAGCCCATTACTTCTTGTCCTCCCTTCAATGGACATGAATAACTGATCGCTGTCTTCTTTATAACAGCCCTTCATATGTTTTGAAGACTCTGATCAGGTCACCCCCTCAATCTTTTCTCAAGCCTAAATATGCCTAGATGTTTAATTCTTCCTCATAGATCAGGTTTTCTAACCTATTATTTTCATTGCTTTCTTTTGGAATCTCTCCAATCCCCCATCTTTCCTGAAGTGTGGTGCCCAGAATTGGACACAGTACTCCAGCTGAGGCCTTGCCATTGCCAAGTAGAGTTGCCTGTATATTACATATGTCACTCCTGTTCAAAGTCCCCAGAATGACATGAGCCTTTTTTGAAACTTTGTCACACTGTTGACTCCTATTCAATTTGTGATCCCGAGATTTTTTTCAGCAGCACAGCCAGCTAACAGTTAGTCCCCATTTTTTAATTGTGCATTTGTTTGTGGGTGGTTCCTTCCTAAGTGAAGTATTTTACACTTGTTGCTATTGAATTTATCCTGTTGATTTCAGACAGATTCTAACTTGTCAAGGTCATTTTGAATTCTAATCCTATTCTCCAAAGTGCATATGGCTCCTCACTGCTTGGTGTCATCTGCATATTTTATAAGCACACTCTCCCCTCTATTATCCCAGTCCTCCTGCCTTTAAACACAAATAGTTGACCTAAACAATAGTGCCTCCTAATGCAGAGATTATCAATATTACTGACACTAAAGAAATGAATTCCATTCTGCTGAAATCTGTTCTATGCCTTTTTCTGATGGTGCTCATTGTGGGTTAGCTTGCAGCATGTCGCATATTTAGGCCTTGGCAGATTAACATTTTCATGTAGAAAAATACAAAGTGCAACAAGTATAACTCAAAGAACTCTAAACTGTATTCATTTGTGATTAGACCAGGAAATTATTACAGGAGGCCTTTGCTGAGAGGGAAGAGGCAGAGGAAGTCTCAATGGGTTATAATACAGGATGAACAGTCCCCAGGGGTTGTTGGAAAACATTTGTAGCAATTGGAAGATCTTCCTCAGACCTATTTAACAGTGTGGGACTTGCAAGCACACCCTCTGTTTTCTCTCTTAACATGTCACCAAGAGTGTTATGAAGTTCTCAACTATGAAATGCAACTACAACAAGCTAATAAACAAGATATAAAAGTCACATTCAGGCTTCATTGTTGCCAATATGATCTGGTCCAAATTCAGACATTTATCTGGTTGGCAGTGTTATAGAATATAGGACTGGAAGGGCTCTCAAGAGGCCATCTAGTCCATTTCAACCCAACCCCCATGCTGAGGCAGGACCAAGTATATTTAGACCATCTGACAGTCATAAAAGTCTAACCGATTTTTAAAAACATCTAGTGACAAGGACTGCACAGTCTCCCTTGATAAACTATTCCAGTACTTGCCTATCCTTATAGTTAGAACATTTATTATCTAACCCAAATCTCCCTTGCTGCTTATTAAGCCCATTCCATCATGTCCTACCTTCAGTGGAGATGGAGAATAATTGTTCGCCATCCTCTTTATAAGATCCTTTGACATATTTGAAGACTGTTAATCAGGTCCCCTCTGATGCTTGTCTCAAGACTAAGCATACCAAGCTTTTTTTTTAAAGCTTTCCTCAGAGGTCAGGGTTTTGTTTTTTTTTAAAAAAACATTTTATCACTTTTGTTGCGCTCTCTCTCTCTAGTTTGCCCACATCTCTCAAAGTATGGCACCAAGAACTGGACATGGTATTCCAGCTAAGGCTTCATGTTTACTCCATTAGCCTTTTTTTGCTCTTTATTATGCTTATAAGCAGCTCATGGAATTTTTTTTTGGGGGGGGGGGGGGGGGTTGAGAAGGCAATACACTGCATTTATTGAAGATACAACAATTAGCATATGCATTTAATTACATACACATACTGTTCTGCTAGTTGTTGATTAGTTATTGGTTTAGACTTTGGATTAGTCAGTGGTCAGCTAGGTTGATTACTGGTAGGGAAGAGTCAGGTTTTCTAGGTTGCAACATGATGCTTTGGGGAAGTCTTGGCAGGACAAACCCAAAGTTTTATGGCAAGGCACTTTGTTTATATAATTTTTTTTTAAATTGGGACCAATGAGTTTTGCATTGTTATGCTGTAATAAATTGTTGTTTGAGTTCTTGGGTTTTTTTTATTGTGTTTATTAATTTTTAGGGAGTTATTTTATACTGGTTTTGATTGTTTTGTTTTTATTGATATGTTTGTTTTGTTTTTAGAGTTGTTAATTTTCCTTTTTTAAATGCTTTAATAGGGGTGTGTTGCAGCTTTTTGGCACTTTTACATTTGTTTGTGGGGGGGTTGTATATTTATATACAAAACAGAACTAATTTACACAACATTTTGAACAGGAAAATTAAATTGCAATGCAAAAGAAAACAATTATGGCTTTTTTATATACTTATTTTAAAATGCTAAACCTACAACAAATTATTAATCCTCAAATCTATTACAGCTTTAAAAATCAATCCAGACACAAATTCTGGCTAATATAATTTTTACCCATTAGGCCATTCCTTATTATTTAAAGAAATAGCTAGCAAAATATAATCAAATCATACATTAAAATAAAAAATGTAGCATGTATTGGTGTATATTAAATACAAACATAAAATGAAGGACTAGATTACATGCAAGAACATTTAAATTTAGAAGAAACCTCTTCTGCAGCTCTTGCCATGATCATGTCCTTGTTCTTTCTAAGGCACTAGCTACGGTATCTCCGTGGACTGGATGGACTCCACGCAGGAAGAAGTGGCCTTTTGGCAGGAAATGATGTCAGCCTCCAATGAATGGATTGAAGGATCACTGCCGCTGCGCTCACTGGCAGGGAGGAGGAAACTGAAATGAAACTTCTGTTGTACAATTAAAAGTATGAGCATATTCATTAGAATTTGGAAGCTCCCCATGACCAGGGAATGGAGCCTCTCCCCTATCTGCACAGGTGTCTGGTTAATTAGATAATGATTGCATTGTGCTTTAAAGATGGCAGGTGCTAAGTGGTGTTAATCTCCCAGTAGAGGCTTTAGAAGATGCTAAAGTGATGCTATGCTTGATTTTAGCAAAAAGCCAAGAAAACACATTGGTTACTTTTGTTAATCATTTATATACTCTTAGATTTCATTAGTCCCAGTACATTGGCAGGGAAGAAGTGTAAATATATATATATTTTTTAATACAGGGTTTTTTTTGTTACTGGATTTTGTGCTGTTTTTATGTGCAGTGAGACAGTTGTAATAAAGCTGCAGCTTGGCATTATCCATATTCCCTTTCAAGTGGTACGCTTCATACTGGATGCAGCATTGCAAGCATCATCTCAGAATGGGACCTTGCCATCCATCACTGATTATAATGTGGCTATGACTCAGGAAAAAAAATCCACTTTAGATTGCTTTGAGATCCAAGGTGAACCTGCAGAAAGAGGACTGTTTGGAGCAGACAATGTAGCAACATGACTAAGATATCAGAGAAGAATTCAACAAATTTAATTCCATACTACTTTTATTTGGAAGTGAGGAATGATGGTCTTGCAGCTAATGTACCAGCCCAGGACTCAGTAGATATAGGTTCTGTTCCCAGCCTTGCCAAACTTCCTCTGTGACCTTGGGCAAGTCACTTACTTAAAGGAAAACTGCAGTGGAATATAAATTAGGTTGCACTCAGCCAAATATAAAATATGATTAAATCACTGCTGGGCCAAATCAGTTCTTTCAAATGCCTTGTGTATATAAAATATTAAGGGTGAAATTATGATATGTAGCAAGCAGCTTTTGTGTCAGCCTGATGAGGTGTATAGAGAGGTCAAAACTGCAGCCACAAAACAAGGAAAGGAGAGAGATTTTTGGAACTGATGGGAAAGATAAGTATTCCATGACCTTACTTTGGTTCAGTATGTACAAACAAGTTACATAGTAAAAAGAGCTGTCAAAATCTCCCACTGCTCCCTGTACCTCTGGCTACTTCTTTGATCTTCCTTTCTCTCGACTGATGTCAACAAGTTGTGGTCTACGCTGGAGTTATCATTAAATAGTAGCTTTCGGGGATTTTGCATCTATCCAGTGCACATCAGTAGAGATTTTGCAACCATTTTAAATGCAGCTTTGTAATTTCCTCTTTAAATGTACATGTTCTGATTAAATAGAACCATTTCCCTCAGATACCAAATGATCTCCTTATACCTATCATTAGCATGGTCTGAGTAGCCGTACACACACACACACACTATAAGTTAGGGGCAGTGCCGCACTAAACAGAATCCTACTTGCCTAGTCCAGAGTGGTTACTCTTGGCAAAAAATTTTCTCTAGGTATGAGTAGAGCTCGTTGAGAAATCATGAAAACATTTGAAGTTTGTTTTCCTTTTTGAAGGGTTCAAAACTGATCCTTTTTTTGGTTTTTGTGGCTCTTAAATTTTAAAAAAAGGAAATTGTTTACCTAAACACCGATCTTAAATTACCACAGACTTTCAGCTTACCAAAAAAACAGGTCAGAGTAAGTAATAGACACTTTTTACAAACCCTGAAAAGTTAAGTTGATGTTGGTAGCTTTTTCCATTCAAAAATTCATTTTAGTAAAACAATTTTTTGACCAATGTTAGAAAAATGTTGGCCAACTGTAGTGTTGAAGCACTAAGAAATAGCTCATAGGAAAACAAGATCAAATGGAGATACACACTGTCTGAATCCCAATCTGGTTCATTTTGCTCACACGAAGTATCCCATTGACTGTCTCTGAAGTGTGAGACAAAGGAGCTAGATTGGTCCCACGGTGGGATTTACTCAATTTAAAATCTTAAGGCTACTCACGGTAGTAAAGTTGGTTTCAATGAAGTTTTCAGACTGGATTCAGATACTTTTACATTGAGTAATGCTTTACTCCATGGATAGTGCCATCAAAGTTGAGATGATTACTCCTTGGCTAAGGTGCTACTAAACCTGAGTAAGGGTATGAAAATCTGGCCTGTAACATACCAATTTTCTGCTTACATAGGAGCAGATTCTGATGCTCATACTATTTGAATAATACCTTACTCTGAGTCCCACAGTCAGTGGGACTACCATCTGTGGAGTGAAGTGCTATTTATTGTGAATAATGGGTATCAACATTTTGGGTCATAACACAAATGCACATCTATTTTTTCCTTTCAGTGATTTACAGTGTCTAAATTTATGATGAATGTGCCAAAACTGCTGTTTACACACACAAAAAGTAATTTGAAAAGTTCATGCAAGTATTTATTTCATATCAGCATTAGTGCCACATCTAAGAATCAGTTATTTCCTAATATGGTGCCAACAAAGTTAAATAATCATTGTTACAGGGCCAAGTTCATCCCTGGTGTCAAAGTTTGGATGAGTTTAGCCCAAGATATTGTGATCTGGATATTTTTGTTTTAAGGTGCATTGTTTTTTTTGTGGGTTTTTTTGGTAAATTAAGCCCTGATTTATTTCAGAAGCTTTTAGTATTTATTAGCGCATCAGAGTAAAAGATTACACCGCCAAGCATAATACAGTGGTACCATAGTCATGTATTATGTATGAGGTCATATCTGCTTCACTTATGAGAAAAAGCACTTTATCTGCAAAAATGCAAGGCACTTTGTCACATGTCAGTGTCATACATAGGAGTGGAGGAACCTGTAGCAAATAAAAGTTTAATGGCCTTTGGTATGGGTCTTACATTGACATTTGTAATCTGTAAATGCTGCCTGCAAGAGGTAAAGTATCTAAATGTTATAGGCTGCTATAGCACAGGTCCATGTTAACATGTGCTGCAGATTAATTTGGAAACGTACCAAAAGGATGCTATTGTATTTATTTTTTGTATGATGGACTAAAAGTCCCTTCACGAGATAGGGCATTTACTATGTATAGTAAATATATTTAGGTCCATAATGCCTCTGGATATAAACATGCAACTTTGTTGAAGTCAGGTGTGTCTTTGCATGCAGCTGAAACCAAAATTATTGTCCTTAGGGCTTGATCCTGCAACCGCCAATTACTGGTGGGACACAAGTAATCCTATTGTCCGGAGTAGGCCTACCTGTGTGAGTTACAGGATCTGGCCCTTTTTTAAATGGAAAAAGTTAATAGCATGACTAGAGCTGGGCAAATTCTGCAGGGAAAAGCTTCCCATGACCATTCTTCTGCATTCATGAGTGCATGTGCTTTCCTGGTGCTCATACCCCTTTCATATCTGCTTTTTGCAGATATCTTGCAAGTGAATTTACAAGCAGGAGTGTTTTGCTCAAATAGCAAATTTCTAATTCACCAGTAGCAGGACGTGTATAAGAAGCCAGCTTATAAGAAGCTTTGCTCCTCCAGTCAGAAAACAGAAGCATATCATGTGACCTGTGTCTAATCAGACCTGCTCAGATTATTAACCAGCTACTTGGAACAAACAGCTCATGAACAATCTTTGGACAAATTATTCACCAAATTAATGTTGGTAATCTGGAAGAGTATCTAGGGATTCACGGTCTGTACTTGGAAAAGTCAACATTGGTTAAGTAAAGTATCTATTACGAAGTGTTTGTCCAGCTCTACTCTTGACCAAGACAGAGAGAAAAGCAAAACTGATCTTATTGTGAAACTTATAAGCTGCAGAGAGAAATATTAGTAGACCCCCTGTCACAGGGCACAGACTCACCAGCAGCACCTCCTGCTGGTCATCTCAGGAAATTAGCTCGCCAGCCTCCAGAGCACCCTCTTCAGGCCGGTGTCTCCCCTTGCTGCTGGCTTCTGTGTCCCTCCCAGGACCCCAGAGCCCCTTTCACTGGGTGCTGCCTCCTGACAGTACCCCACAGTTCTGGGTCTCCCCTCCCAGGGGAACCCTACACCCATTATTCCTACCTCACATCAGTCATAGGTTCCTGCCAGTCACCAGCTAGCCCCTGCACCCTGGGGTAGACTGCAGTATGAGCACTCATCACAGGCAAGGTTGGGTTTGGACCTGCTGCCTCTGCCTACCCGTGGCTGCCCCTGCAACCCCCATACCTAATAGGCCTTCCCAGGCCTGCAGCCTGGGGCGTTCCTAGGCCAGAGCTCTCTGGGCCTTCTCCCAGCCCTGCTGCTAACTAGGTTCTCTATTCCAGTCTCTGCAGCCACATCCCTCCCTCTCAGAGCTAAAGAGAGAGTGTTCTTCTGCTCCTGGCTTTTATAAGGCCCGCTGGGTCTATTTGGGACATGGCCCCCAGCTGCGGCTGCTCTGCCAATCAGCCCAGCTCTTCCCCTGCCCCAGCCCTCTCCCAGGGCTATCTTAAACCCTTCTGGGCCCGAGCAGGTGTCCACCCAACAACATAAATCTATGTAATAAGATGTGCTTAAAGAAGAAATACTGTGTTTTGTGAGCTGGTTAAATAAACCAAAAGGAATTTGTAAAACTGACCTGTGTGTGAAAAATAAAATCAATAAACCACACTTCAGTTTCTGATAAGTGTATATTCAGTGTAGTTGTTCTTAGGGCTTGGCTACACTTGCAAGTTACAGCGCAATAAAGGAGCCCTGGGTGCACTAGCTCACACCCAGTCCACACTGACAAGGTACGTAGAGTACTCTGACTCCGTGGCTACAGCGCTGCTGGGGCTTCACCTCAGCGAGTGGAATAACGTTTGCTGCGCCCTGGCTGGAGCGCTGCGGTGCCATTGTGAACGAGGTGGTGCTTTACTGCGCTCTGCTCAGCCTCTGGAAACATCCCATAATCCCCTCAAGTCAAGTGACCACTCTTGTCATTGTTGTGAAATCAGCTACAGGAATGCGGAAATGCCCTTTCAAAGCTCAGTTTTGGAGAAGCCGGCTGCTTATCAGCTCCAAGAGAAAGCAAACATTTACTGTTCGCTTTGAGTGAATGGGGGGGTAGGGGGGTCTGAACTTACAAGACAGCATGCTGACACACACTCAGCACCCCAAAAACCCACTCTCTCCCTGCCACATACACACAACACACTCCCTGTCACGCTCCACCCCCCATTTGAAAAGCATGTTGCAGTCACGTGCATGCTGGGATAGGTGCCCATAATGCACCGCTCCCAATGCCACTGCAAGTGCCGCAAATGTGGCCGCGCCAGAGTGCTGTCAGCGTGGCCAAACTGCAGCGCTTTCCCTATTGCGCGTTCTGAAGGCGGGTTTAACGCACAGCACTCTACATCTGCAAGTGTAGTCACGCCCTTAGTTACTAACTTCTCCCCTATTTATTTACATTTTGGTATCTTAGTCATGTTTGGTTTTCCTGCCAATGTTCAGATACAGGGTTCTAACAGTGAGCCTGATTCTGGATCTTATGGCAAGTAGCTCCACTGATGTTTATACCAGCATAAAAGTGGTGTGAGATCAGGCCCAACACATGAACAATTCCTGTTTCAAAAGTACCAAGAAAGCAAAATCCTACTGAATGATGGAACCATTTCTGAAATGGAGATTACATCTAGATGTGGTCTGGGCTCCTGCATGATGTGCTCTTATATGTCTAGAAAGCATCAGGCCCCAAGGCCCTTGCCTGATGAAATTCATCCTAGGGTACTTAAGGAATTAACTGAAGCAATCTTGGCATGATTAGCAATTATCTTTGAGAACTCTTGGAGGTGCCAGAGGACTGGAGAAGGGCAAACATAGTACTTACCTTTAAAAAGGGGAAGAAAGAGAACCCAGGAAATCATAGACCAGTAAGCCTATCTTCAATAGCAGGAAAAGATACGAGAGCAAATTATTGAACAACCAATTCCTAAGCACCTAGAGGATAATAAGGTTATAAGGACTAGCCAGCATGCCTTGGTCAAAACCAAAGCATGCTAAACCAGCCTAATTTCCCTTTTTGACAAGGCTACTGGCTTAGTGGATGGGGAAAAGGAGTAGATGTAATAATCTTGATTTTTAGTAAGGTTTTGATACAGTCTCGCATGCCATTCCCATAAGCAAACAAGGGAAATATGATCTAGATTAAATTACTATAAAGTGGATGCACAATTTATTGAAAGATTGTATTCAAAGACCAGTTCTCAATCCTTCGCTCTCAGACTGGGAGGGTGTATATAGTGGGATCCTCAGGTGTCAGTCCTGGGTCTGCTATTTGTTCAATATGTTCGTTAATGACTTGAATAAGAGAGAGACAAGTATGCTTATAAAACTTGCAAATGACACCAAGCTGGGAGGGGTTGCAAGCACTGTGGAGAACAGGTTTAGAACTCAAAACGACCTTGACAAATTGGAGAACTGGTCTGAAATCAACAAGATGAAATTCAATGCTGACAAATGCCAAGAACTATGCTTAGGAAGGAAAAATCACATGCACAATTAGAAAATGGGGAATAACTGACTAGGCAAAGAAGGAAAGGGGGGTTAGAGTGGATCACAGATTGAATAGGAGTCAACAATGTGATGCAGGGGCAAAAAAAGCTAATCTCATTGTGGGGTGTATTAACAGGAGTGTTGCATGTAAGACATGGGATGTAATTGTCCCACTCTCCTCAGTACGTATTGTGTCTAATTCTGCATGCTACACTTTAGGAAAGATGTGGTCAAAGAATGCAAAAAAGAGCAACAAAAATAATAAAAGATTAGAAAACCTGATAGATGAGGAAAGGTTAAAAAAACTGGGTATGTTTAATCTTGGGAAAAGACAACTGAGGAGGAACCTGATAACAGTCGTCAAATGTGCCAAAGGCTGTTATAAAGGGGATGGGGATCAACTGGTCTCCATGTCCACTGCAGATGGGACAAGAAATTATGGGGTTAATCTGCAGCCAGGGAAATTTAGGGTAAACATTAGGAAAAACTTTTTAACATTAGGGGTAGTTAAGCTGTGAAAGAGGCTCCTAAGGGAGGTTGTGGAATCCCCAACTCTGGAAGTTTTTTAGAACAGGTTGGACATACATCTGTCACGGATGGTTTAGGGTCACTTGGTTCTGCCACAGTGCAGGAGCTTGGACTTGATGACTGTGCAAGGTCCCTTCACATCCTCCATATCTATGATTCCATATTGTGCACACTCCCATAAACAATACAGCCAGATTCTTATTCCCCTCCTCACCTCACTCCACGAACAGTCCCCCTGAAGCCAGGGGACTACTGGGGCATATGGGGTAAACCAATATTAAGGTATACGTAGCTGGCCCTTGGTATATAGTAATAATTAATACTTGACTTGGGGAGAAGCGATGCCAGAGAGAGCTGCATACAGCTGACCTCTCAGCTTGGCTACACAGATCTTCTACAAGGTTTGTCATACTTCTCATTTTCCCTTTCAATCATCCTGATTATTCTCCCACAGCCAGCCCCATAATGGTATTGTAGCTCATGGATTTATCACAGCATTGCTAAAGCCAAGCCTGCTCTCCACCCTTCCCCAGCACAAATGAATATTTACTGCTAGTCAGAGCCTCGGGATGAACACCAAACTAACCAGGGGGCTAGGCAGAACTGTATTCCTAGGGAGGAAAAATCACCTATGCAGGGTGAATATATGATTATGCTGCTGAGGGGCACAGGCCGGGCCTGGCAGAGCTCCTGAGGTGGCTGGTACAACAGACTTGTTTAATATCCCTGGGTCACATCCTTTTTTGGCTTCTATTTAATGTTCATGCAGGTGAACTTCCCCCTGAATTCAATCGGTAAAATCTAACCACTGTCTGGGTGGCAGGTGCCCAGCGAAGATGAATGAGACAAGCAGTGATTCTGCTGGTCACCCTCCCCTCCCACTGGCACCTCACAGAACCATGGGCTGAGGGCCTGAATCAGTCCACTGAGGCCAATGGGAGCTTTGCCATTGACTTTAGTGAGCAGTGGATCAGACTCTGAGCTTGGTTTAGCACTGTTGCATGTGCATCTGGAAGTTAGGAGACTGAACAATAAGCCAAGCAATAAGGGTCCTATCCAGGGAGGTGGAGAGTTTCTTCCCCTCCTAGTAAAGTCAGGATCAGGCCCTAAGGCGGGGGAAGTCAACATTTATTATTTGGTGCCCCTTCACGCTACCACAATACAATCAGGTTAATCAAAAATGTAACAAGGAGCCAGTGAAGGCTCATTTCTTTGCCGGCTTATTTAGCACATCGGCAATCTGTGGCACAGCCACTGAGCTAGGAAATGGGTTTAAATAAGCAGGCAAATATTTTCTTCTTATTAAAATGGAAAGTTGTGCAGCTGGATCTGCCACACCTTTCTGGCAATGAAATCCCTCTCATGGTTCAGAATTACGCCTGCCCGCTGCATTTTAATGGCCGGTACAAAGGCAAAAGGTGGGAGCCCAAAGTACAAAGCTCTGCTGGCTAACCCTCGGGGCATTTTTTTCAGGCCTTCTGTTGTAATTCATTATTTACAACGCCGTTTGTAAAATGGAAAAATATTAATAACACAGCCACAAAACCCCAATACAGTGTCTAACCAATAGTTGAGCTTCTGATAAAAGTGTAGCTGATGGAATAGTCATGTGTTGTGTTTAGTCTCAGACCAGGATTTCAAAACGCATGCCAGCTTCATTGTCCCTTAGCCCATTGTAGCGCCCATTCACAGCTCATCGCAATACTGCCGTTGACGTCAGTCGAACAAAATCAGACTCTGTATGCGCAGCATCCCTAAACTGACCTTGCAGGCTGCCAGCAAGTCAAAGTAAGTAGCATTCTAGTTGTAAACAAGTGATTGATGGCTAGTCTCAAAGGGGAAAGCATAGAACCATTTTCTAACAATGTAAGTAGCTAAAGGCAGGCTGCATTGAAAAAAATTGCTACACCCTTCTCTCCCTTCATTATTAATTCTTCCTGATGTATGGGTCATGAAGAGATCCTGTGCTCTCACTGAAAAGACCGGTAGGGTTACAAGGGCATAAAATTCCTGATGGAGGATCTGCTCTTGGCTTTAATCTGAGTTTTGGCTGGTCAGCTGGAATTCTTGAATGGGAAAACTGCCATGTAACCCAATCAGCCTGTGCCCTTTTGAACTGTAGCATACTCTGAAATAAGGCACCTGAGCACACGCCTACAATACACTGAGCAATGGTTGTTAATTCATTTTCAGGGACATCAGTGTTTTGCTAGGGAGCCTCGGGCTCTTTTTGAGACAACATACAATGAGTCCTTCCTTTATTTGACTAATGGGGCTAGACTAAAACGCAGGCTGCACTCTGTAAGTCAGGGCACCATACAATAAGTTATAGTACTAAAAAAGAGACAGGGCCAAACTGACACCTTGTGTAATGCTACTGCTGTCAATCATGTTATACCTGTCCTGGGATGGTGAGAACCCGTCAGACTCCAGGGCCATCACTCTGACACCTTCAACCATCATAAAATGCTCTTTAAAAAAAACAGTACGTTTAGTGGAGTCTATGGGCTCAATTCTCAGTTGCTTTAGGGCACCATTGTACCTTTGTCTTCAGACTTGTCAGTAAAGGCCCTGCAAACTGCTGGTGTCGTCGAAATAATAATCCTCCTAACGTCTTCCTGCTGCTTCTGGCTTTCACAATAGCATGCAACAGTTAGTGCTTCTCATATAAGACCATTTACACTACTGTAATCGGTCTTGGATTCACAGCTGCCAGGACATGTCTAATTTAACAGGGGATTTACTTGTGTAACTAGCTAATAAATGGTCTATTGCAAATAGTTAATTTTAATCAAATCCATCACATTGATCTATTTGTCTATAATGCACCACCAGACAGTTAGTCATTATCTACATAGGGCCCGATTCTGCTGTGATTTGCACCAGTGTACACCAGGATGAAATCCCATGGAGTTTAGTGTAAGTGAAAGGCTCCAAATTCAGAGCCAGTGTAAGGTGCAGCTTGAGCAGCCTGACTGCTTAGTGGGTGTAATCCGAGTGGGTGTAACTGACTATCCAAGGCTGTGGAGAATAGAGGATAGACTCACCACAGCTTCTCCCTGTAGGCCCAACTCTGAACTCTCAGCAGTGTGAATCAGGTGTAACTCCATGGATAGCAATGGAGTTACACTGGTGTAAAAGAGATCAAAATCAGGTCCTGTGTTTCCCGGTTGTGGAATCTGGTTATTCTATTATTAGAACATTGAATGCAACACTGAATTATAAAGTTGGACTTTTCTAGGCGGCGTTGGGAGCAGAGGGGGAGGGTGCCATGTTGTGAGGCTCATGCACAAAAAGTGCTGCAGAAATGTATGTTGATTGATTTTATTTTTTAGTATCCTTGGAAACCGAAAGGGCATTAAAATTGCATGGAGTGTACGGTGCTGAGCAGGGTTTTATGTATTCCTGTTGTAGTTCTACCATCAGACTGGAGATGGCTTAAATCTCCAGCTGGCAATTAGTGGGTGTAAAAAGCACTGGCTGTTTATGAGGGCCATAAATCATGGCTAAATAGTACAATATTTGTAGCAAAGTGCTCTAGTAAATATCAGTGCTGAGGTCCTGGCTGGGGCTCTGGCCTTTAGCCATCGCTGCCCATGGTTCAGTAGCGCCTCCACTTGCAGTGATAGGGTTTTACCGCACTGCCACAATGCACTGTGCTGTAATGGAGTCAACGAAAGTGGTTTCCTTCTAAAAGGAAACTCTCATTTCAAATGATCACAGTGCTAACAACAGTGCTCACGGTGGCACTGCCCTTTCAGTGAGAGACGGGTTCTCATTATTCCAGAAGCACATAGTGAGGGTGGCCAAGCAAGCCACAACACCATAGGTACCACGAGGATATCATGGCCCCACTGGAGCAAAACTCTCCTTTCAAGAAAGCCAGGATTTCACTCCCAGCTTTTTGACAGGGGTGATTAAATTTGTGTGTTTCCCCCAGAATGGAGCATGGCACCTTCCCATCTCTGCTGTCAAAGGACCCAACCCACATACCTTTACTCACTTGAGTGATCCCACTGGAGTAAGCACTAATCTCAGGAGCAGACGCCATGAAAGCTCCTTGAGGGCTAGCCCTGGGGAGATGCCCTCTCTCCGCCCCAGCATTCACTGCGGTCCAGACACCACCCTCACATATTACTAGCGTAATTAACAAATTTAAAAGAAAACCTATGTAAAATAAAGGAGTACTTGTGGCACCTTAGAGACTAACAAATTTATTTGAGCATAAGCTTTTGTGAGCTACAGCTCACTTCATCGGATGTATTTGGTGGAAAATACAGAGGGGGGAAAAAAAAGCTCACGAAAGCTTATGCTCAAATAAATTTGTTAGTCTCTAAGGTGCCACAAGTACTCCTTTTCTTTTTTGCGAATACAGACTAACACGGCTGCTACTCTGAAACCGATGTAAAATAGCACTCAGAAATGAGCTCCCTCACCCTTGCAGCTCTTTGCTGTGCCCCTCGTTTTCATAGACAGCCTAACACAGGTCTGCCTAGAGTGTCTGATGTCGTGTGGCATCTTCCCGCATTCTTGTGTTTATGCGCAAATTTCTGCAAAAAAAATATAAAACCCGTTTTTCCAATGCTCTTTTAAAAAGTGTGTCGTCAATCAAGTTTTGTCAATTTAGCAGCTGCAATTAATTATAATTCTGCCTTTTTATTAATCAACCTTTTAAATTAATTTTCAAACCACTTCCAAATATTGTAAATGTTATTAAACAAAAGCATTAAACTCAGAAATTAATAGTGTCTCAGCAGCATCATAAAGTGATAGCAGATCGTGGGTTCTCAGGCTGGGAACTGTGACTCCCAGGGCATCACAAACAGGTTTTGGAGGGCAGCGGGGGGGTGGTCATGCCACCCTCCTATTCTTGCTGGCTAGATGTTGTATTATGTGGAGGGGGTCACAAAATGGAAAAGCTTAAGAAACACTGTAGCTACTCATGCCGTGAATCACAAGGTTCTGAGCCTGCAAATCTCTACACACCTGTTTGTTTCTGCTTCCCGGAGTAGGCCCTTTGAAGACAATGGAACTACTCATGTGACAGAGGTATGCATGTGTGAAAGTATTTGCAGGATCAGCTACCCCTTGCTCTACCTCACCTAGAAAAAACAGCTTCATTTCAGAAAATGGGGGTTTCCTATTAGCACTCGCCACAGGACGAGTAGCACAGATACCAATTCTGGCCATTGCATGAGCTAACTTGCAGCTCAGCAGTCTCTGGGGAAGACACAGCACATTATCTATAGAACGGTGGGGACACACTTGCTGGACTCATTAATGTACGTACGGTGTTCCTAAATTGGAGTGAATTCTCCTTTGCCATAGGGCTGCGATGGCTGAGAAGAACGGTTACAGCACAGCTGCTTGCTACCCTCACAGCGAGCCATCTGCGAGACCAGGTGGGTGAGGTAATATCTATTGGATCATCTTCTGTTGGTGAGAGAGACAGGCTTTCGAGCTTACACAGAGCTCTTCCTCTTCCTGAGACCTGAAGAAGAGCTTTATGTGGCTTGAAAGCTTGTCTCTCATCAAAGGACGTTGGTCCAATAAATGCTATTACCTCACCCACCTTGTCTCTCTAATAACCTGGGCCCCGCACAGTAGCAGCGAGAGGCGTTCAGAATGGGCCTGTTTACATTTTCAGCACAAAAGCCTTCCGTGTAAACGTGTCCCCATAGCACTTACCGTGTGTCACCTCCGCAAGATAATCTGGACTCTCCAGAGCACCTTTGCCAGCTGTTTGGCTCTCTGGAACACTGGCATGCTGCGCTGGCACATGGCTGGACACTCGCAGGATGAGTGTGCTTAATGAGAGGCTTCCACTGCTGGGAGGTTGGGGGATTTATTTGGTTTCAATGAGAAACGTTCATGTGGGGTACGGGGGGGGCATTTTCATTTACAGGTGAGTAGTGGGCCCCCTCGTTATGCCCCATTTTGGTTCTCTCTTCTGAGCAGGAAATGTTCACTCCTTATTTACTTGCAAGATGTCTTCTTCAGCTGTGGTGCCCCAGACCTGCTCCTGCTCCCATGAAGGCCAAGGAGAGCAGGATTGGGACCTGAGTGGACAGGCAGATCTGGGATGGTCCTTGTGCCAAAAGAAGCCCTCATTCCCTGTCCCGCGAGAGCAGTTTGACAAGCAATGAACCCCAGCTGCTCAAAGCTGCTCCTGAAATGGCCGAGCTGTGTGACCCTTGTCAAGGCCCCTCCTTGTTCGCAGCAAGAATGCTGCAAGACATCAAGTGTGCGTTTTCCCCCGCTGCCTGTATCATTTGATTCAGCCCCTGCCCCTCTGCTGCACTGAACCATGCCCAGAGGCAACAGGGCTGGGTTTTCAGACAGGCTCGTTGTCTGTAGACTATCTAAAGACAACGTTACAAGAAGCATAGCCTGAAGATGTCTGCGGGCACCAGATGCCGTGTGGGACATAAAGAAGCCTGCCCCTTCGTGACATCCTCTCTCAGGGCTACACTGAATTGCAATCCATAGCACTGCACCATCGCGGCCAGGTCTTTGCCCCAGAGCAATAGCAGGGCCAGCAACAAAGGAACCATCCGCCAAGGAACTCTGTGCAGCTACGTACCAACTGATCAAACGCTCCCACCCACTACACTGAAATGAGTGGCAGCATTGGCTGAATTTTGAAATGGGAGGGAGACCGGCCCCGGGGGGGCAGGCTGGTCAATCAGCAGCATCAGGGGCTTCCAGTCCAGGAGCTCCAGTTCATGCCTTCAAAGCTGCCCAGTGAGCAGAGGGAAGAGCAGAAGCAACCCCCAGTGTTTGGCGTTTACCCTGTCGCATGGTCGAGGAGTGGAAAGGATGTTCACACACATCCCCCTTCAGTGACTGTCTAGTTACTCACAATTCGCTTCTGCTATTTTCAGTCTTCAGGTGAGTCAGATCATTAGTGTGGGGTGAGGCAGAGGAAAACTCACTCAGCTCTCAGGGCAGGAGCGATTCCCAGTGTCCTACCTGCCTGCCATAGAGCACAGGGTGTGTGTGTGTGTGTTGTGGGGGAACACAGAAAACTCTGTCAGGTTCATGTCACAGCGTTTCCTCTGCATGTGCCCCTCAGGGAGGGAATTTGGGGCCCAGCGAGGAGCCTGAGCGGGCAGCCTCCAAACCCAGTGCATGCCAGGCTTCAGCAGGAAAAAGGAATGATTCAGCCCTGCCGTGCACCAGCCCCTCTGCAGAGATGGCAGCTCATGCACAACTTCCTCAGCCCCGCGCCCATGAAAAGACGCCTCCCCAAAGGCGGCACAGTGTTAACTCCCGTGGGGATATCCATTGGGATCAGAGTAGAGCAGGCCCTGCCCGTGGAGCAGAGGGGCACGTGCAGGATCTGGGGAAAGGAGACTAAGCCATGGAGCTACTGCTCCCCTCCCCTCTGTACCCCACACTCCGTTCCAAGGCACTAGGTGTGCAGGGCAGCTGGTAGAACCCTGTGCAGGAAGGCAGACCTACCATACGCACCGGTGTTAGCATTTTACAGACAGATGCAGAGTAATTCCTGCAAACTCCTGCTGGCAGGGGCATCTTGCCCAGAAGATAGACAGCTTAGCCCTGCCACAGTGGGGAAGAACAGACGACAGCACGTCTTGCTGTAGGAGATACGGCAAGTCCTGCTATCGCACTCTGGCTTTGTTTCCTTGTCTGCAACATGGGGGTAATAAGGCAATCTATGCGTGAAAAATGCAGTGTAAGAGTTAAGGATTAGGGCGGAAAGTTTCAGTGGTGCCTATGGTCTTTGGATGCACGCTTCCCATTGTAACTGACATCATGTGTTTAAACTGGCTTTGAAACTATCTAGCTATCAGGTTTCAGAGTAGCAGCCCTGTTAGTCTGTATTCGCAAAAAGAAAAGGAGTACTTGTGGCACCTTAGAGACTAACAAATTTATTAGAGCATAAGCTTTCGTGAGCTAAATTTTTTTTTTCCACCAAATGCATCCGATGAAGTGAGCTGTAGCTCACGAAAGCTTATGCTCTAATAAATTTGTTAGTCTCTAAGGTGCCACAAGTACTCCTTTTCTTTTATCTAGCTATCAGTGCTTCATTTCACTAAAGTGTGGCTGCCTCTGGAGTGGCACAGAGATTCAATGCACAGAAACACTAGCCCAGCACAGATTTGAAATGGGGCTAGAATTGTATTTTAAAAGCCCTCCACCTGCAAAATACATTTAAAGCCTCAGCCATCAGTATGACAATAACAGCAGTCATGCTGTAGCATAGACAGGAAAAGGGCCTCTCCTCAGCCCCTTGGATTTTCCTGCTTTAAAACAAGTTACTGAGTAAGGCATGTCCTCTGTAGTCTAAAGTCACTAAACAAATGTATGTTTTAACTGCATCCAGGCCTACAATGACTACATGGCAAGCCCCATCCACCCGACAGAGAGGCCTTGAACTTAGGAGGCACTACATAACTGTTCAGCTCTGCCAGCACTGGACTGGTGCCTGCAAGGGACTAACTGTCAGCCCAATTCCGAGGCTAACAGAAGTTAGTTCGAGCCAAATGCTGGCCTTGTTTCTACCCTTTGATTTCAGTGGGCTGCCAGGGCAAAAGTGAGAGATGGAGCTAGACCCTTGTTTGCCAAAGTGCTAAGTTTCACGAATGGTTTCAGAGTAGCAGCCGTGTTAGTCTGTATTCGCAAAAAGAAAAGGAGTACTTGTGGCACCTTAGAGACTAACAAATTTACTTAAGCATAAGCTTTCGTGAGCTACAGCTCACTTCATCGGATGCAAGCTTATGCTCAAATAAATTTGTTAGTCTCTAAGGTGCCAGAAGTTTCACGAATGTGGCTTCAGGCTATTTTCAAAGCTGGCATGAAGCTTTCCAGGCTCGGGTTAAAGAGATAGCGTGTGGGACATGAAGGGTGCTAGCAAGGCAACCTGAATCACACAGGTGGCTAGGTTATTGCCAAAGGGTTCTCCAGGAGCGCTGAAGTGAATGGTGCCTCAGGGCAGCCTTGAAACTTTCTGCCATAGACTGCCCCATGCAGTCCACCAATCTTCCGCTGACCTATAGAACAGGATTTTTTAAAAGAACTCCTTCAGTACTCTGTCGTTACAGCAATGGGAAAGAGTCCTTAAGGGTTTTTTTAATCCACAGATCATTGATACGCTACGTGGCATTGTTAAGATCTCTCCTGTCCATTTATGCTCTCTCTGCAGATTACTGACCCGACTGCAAACATTCACATCCTCTAGATAGCTAGTCCGAGTATGTATTTTGCATTAAATATAGGTTATGTTTCTTTTAGGCACCAGCTTTACCACGTTCTAAAATTGCCCCAGAACAAAATTTCTCGGGGGCTCTCATTGTCTTCTGCTTTCTCGGTTGCTACTAATTAACGTCTGGGCTGTCTAGTCATGCCATTTATGGTCATCTACATTCATATGTCTGAAGGAAATAAAAATAAGGATATTTCCTGTGACACTATGGGTTTGTCTGGTAGGAAATACAGGCCCTGATGCTCAGGGAATTCCTCGGGATTCAATCCCATGGCGTCAAAGAAAGCCACACTGGAGCTCAGTGATCAGACTGTGAGTTCAGCCCTGGCTCACACACCTGGGTCTTCTGCAGTCACCTGCCACACCCACAATATCAGGCCTGGGAACTCTTTGTTAGTTTCACTCACCTTCACATTTGTGCCTCTTTCTGCGGTGAGCCCACCATTGGAGCATCCTCCCAGTTCATGATGCCGCCTCCTCCTTCTTCATAGCTCTCCTAGGTACATTTCTTCTTGTTTCACCTACAGGAAATAAGTTAATACAGGCACACACTAGCAACCTAGAGCTGTGCATTTGCCTGCAGCTGAGTAACCAAGTGGTTTTATTATTGTAACCCTTGCCCTAGCTCATCTCTTCTCATTTGTTTGCCATGTCCTTCAACTGCTGTGTGCTAGGAATCCTGTAAGGACAGAGGCAAGGTCTTTGTCTTTTAGGACTGCTTTAACCTGGCTAATACACTGTGTAGTGCTCTAAAATAATGACTAATAATAACTGTAACATTAGATTCACTAGCCTTCTGTAATGTCCAAATGAAAGACGTGCATGGGCGGAAGTGTGAAAAACCAGTGATAAACAGCAAGCTCTGTTGTGAGGCTTAATTCACATTTGCAAAATGCTTTGAAATTGTTGGGTAAAATACAATTGATATGTGTCGAGTATTACTGTTAACAATGCTCTGGTTAATTTAAAGCTAACTTTGATTAATGTTTTTAATATCACTCTGTTGCCCTATTTCTGTAGCTACTTGAAGCATCCTTTCCCCCATTCCCAAGATATTACTGAAATGAGAACTTCCTGGGTAAATATTTTAAACTAATAAATTATATTTTAAAGTCCATTAAAAATTGCTTGACATTTTTCACAGGAATAAAAACACTAAAGTAAGTATCCTGGTAAAATTCCAAGTTAGGAAATTCACTTCTGCCTAAATAAATGCCCTTGCAGTGTCACGTTGGTACAGTTGTTCTTCACTTATTATTTATTACCAGGTCAGTGTTAGAGTTAGTAGGAATTTTTTGAACAAAAACAAATCTTTTTGTCAAAAAAGTCCCTTTTTCTTAGTCAAAACTATTCACCAATTGTCCATACTTTCAAAATTTGAATTTTTTATGATTTGCTACATTAAAAATTTCAATTAACATTTTTGTTGTCATTTTCAGTATACTGTTTTTCCATTTTAAAGGGTTCAGTCAAACTCAACGTGCCATTGTACTAGGTACAAACACCGAAGTTAATGATAGTCTCCGCCCTGAGTTTATAATCTAATTAGTTTGTCGTACATGGCTCTGATGTATGATGCAGCTATGAGGTGTTAAAGAGCTGCCATGTTCCACTCCAGAGATGGCTGCATTGCAAGTGATGGGTCGATCTACTTCTAAATGTGTAAAATGCTGTGTGCAACTTCAGGATGAAAGCTATGAGATATAAAGTAAGATGCTTGTTTCTGTGGTTTTGTTTGGACAGCATTAAGCAGGCTGATGTTGCTCAAAAGAGTATTGTTTGTTGCTTCTAGAGCCTCACTATGCTCAGCACTGTGTAACAGAAAGGAATGCTCATTCAAAATATTGCTAAAATAAAAATGGTCACATTTAATCAATGAGTTGGCTAAGTTTTGTGATATTTAAATAATTCATTATTCAAATATTTTTCATTAGCCACTTGTTTTAGGGGTGAACATTTGCAAAGATATACCAGTATAGCTATTTTATTTCAAGTACAAAGTGTTCCATTAGTCACCCAGTTAAAATTTTCATTATCCAGATTGTGAGCTCTTTGGGCCAGGGACAGTGTCTTCTACACATGAGGACAGCCCCTAGCACATTATGGGTATTCCCAAAATAGAAATAATAAATCATGATACCATTAGATGTTCACTGCCAGCATTTCTAGGTGGCTGAGCCTTGCACAATGTGCCTCCTCATTTTACCAAGTTGATCCATTTGCTAGTTTCCTTTGTCTTCAGCTAAAATCTGGATCTTTGCTGTGTTTGTTTTTGTTTTGGTTTTGGGGGTTTTTTTGTGAGTAACTTCTTTTCTAGTCAATGTGGTAGAGTAAGAAGGCGGTTGCTCCTCTATCCTGGGGATTACAGTAGCTGCTGATGCCAATGATGAGTCAGAGTGTTTGGTGCTGATGTTGCTGCCATTTCATCAGCTCTGTGATCCCCAGTATCCCCTATTCGCCAGCTCTCCATCTTTACAAGCCTGGCATCTCTGCGACTAAAGTCCACACTGGAGGAAGGGCTACAATTCTTCTGGCTGCAGGGAAATGAAACCTCTTCTCTGGAGCTAGTAGGTGCCCTTGAGGACTATCCCCTTGGTACTTGAATTGCTTGGAGGCACAGAATAATAGAGCCTAGGAAGCCTTCTACCATCGGGTGGTTTTTTTTGTTTTAATCAAGATCGGACTTCCTGAGCCTGGAGGCTTTGATCTTCCTTGTATGCAGGGTGGAGTCTGTTTTGGTGAGGGGTACCGAAGAGGGGGTTCAGAGCCTTTTCTTGGCGTCCTTCGTTGCTGACCTGGATTTAGGCTGCTGAGTTATAGCTCCAGATATTTGTGTTAACACTGCGGGGCGGGGGGGGGGGGAAGGTTGGAGCCCTTGAATGAGAGCTGGAAATTCAGTCCAACCCCTTTTCTGCTTTTGTAACTAGGCCAGCCTCTGTCAAGTTCTTTTCAGTGAATTACAAACGCATTTCTCCGCAGTTGCAAAAGGAAATACGGATCAGTAGCAAAATGCATGTCGGATCCTGATTTAAAAAGCAAAACAACCAGCTGGCGAAGGGGGAAATCTAGCTGGCTTGGGGCAAATTGGAGCCCGTCTGACCGTTGCATTTCCAGCAGAGACCATTTGCATGTGTGTTGCAGAACGGGAGGCAGAGGGGGGGGGGGTGCATTCCTGCCACCCGTCTCTCCCCCAAGAAGATTTCCCAGCAGCCAGAAACCATGACTGGGCAGGGGAAGACGGATCCCATCCATTCTGAAGGCTTCCCTGAGCTCCACCTCCCACGCAGTCCTGCCTTTGTAGCGCTTGTATTTCTCTCCTAAATCAGAGCTCCAGAACCTAGCCGCAGCGGCGAGACTGGGCCGCCCCCTGGTGGGCAGTGCGGGCGAGGCGGCGCGCCCTCTGGTGGGGCAGTGTCCCTCCAGCGCCCTCTGCCGGGTGCCCGCCTTGGACCCGGCTGCAGGACCGGGAGCAGAAGCGCCGGGCACCTGCTGGCCGCAGAGCCTCCATCGCATCCGCCCCGGGCTCGGCATGGGCTGCGCCGCGCGTGCCTTGTACTAGGCGCTTGGCAGAGGCTGCGTGGCCGCGGGCGAGGCCACAGCGGGAAGCATGGAAGCGATTTGGCTCTACCAGTTCCGCCTGATCGTGATCGGAGACTCCACCGTGGGCAAATCCTGCCTGATCCGCCGCTTCACCGAGGGGCGCTTCGCCCAGGTCTCGGACCCCACGGTGGGCGTGGATTTCTTCTCGCGGCTGGTGGAGATTGAGCCGGGGAAAAGGATCAAGCTGCAGATCTGGGACACGGCCGGGCAGGAGCGATTCAGGTGAGAGGAGCGGGCGGGAGGGCCGGCGGGATCTGGTGGGCAGCCCGCCGGGAACGAGCCTGCAGATCTGCCGAGGGAAGCCCCGCCAGCCCGCGCCGCCTCCTTGCTCTGCCCTGGCCGGGCGGCAGAGCCCTGGCCGCGGGGTGCAGGCTGCAGGGGCGGCCCGGGCGAGACCGCGAAGCCGGAGCCCACCCGCGGGCCCTGCTGAGCTGGAGGGGGATGGAAGCAGCTAGTCTGGGAGCCACCAGCGCCTGTGCAAGGCAGCGCCCACAGGCTGCAGGGGCCGCACCCCAGGTCTCCCTGTGACCCTACGCGGGCCTGGGCAAGCATCTGACAGGGAGCAGGGCAGGCCGCAAATCTAAGGGGCCTGGCTGCCCCAGGACTCGCCCCTAATGCAACCCTTGGACGCCTGGACAGGGAGAAAATGCTGGTCCCTGGTTGTTGGGCCGCAGACCAGAGCTGGCTTTATAGGTGGAGGGAATCGGTAGATTTTCCCCGTTGGCCGGGGGGGGGGGGGTTGCCCAGCCCAGAGGGAATGAAATTAGCTAGCAGCTATTCACCTTTTCCCCTGAGGCCTTTGCCTTTTGCACAAAGAAGAGGTGGGTTTGGGTTTCCATTCAATGAGCCTGCTCTGGTTTTCGACGCAGCAGAACAAAACGTTCAAACCTCAGAGGTGGAATGATTGAAATGGAAAGAGTTAGTACAATTCTGATTAGAAAAGCCAGCACGGTTCATATGTGACGGGTGAGAAATCAGGCCCTTGGAAGCCAGAAAACGCAGTTAATGCTTCTGCCTTGAAATATGGTCCTTTGGTGTCGTTATGAATCATTTGTCCATTGATACTATTTTATGCAAACTGGAATTCTAAACAGTCTATCAAGCAGCAAGATGTAGCACCATACATACGATCTACGGACTTGATTTGTAAGTATCTGTGCAATATACTGAGCAAGCCAAAATTATAAATTGTAACACAGAGACCCAGATGTAGTTCCATTTAGAGCCAAATCCTGCTTGCTTTGTTCATGTCTTACTCCCGCTGAAGTCAATGGCACAGAGAAGGTTTCGTCTTTAATTTTCTGCTGAGCCCAAAAAGATGTAGTAGGCAAAATACACATTCTGAGCGTGTATTAACGTCTGCCCAAGTTATATAGAAGCACGCAGCCTCTCTCTGTACTGCGGAGGATGAATGGAAGATTTTGAAACATAACAAGGCTTGTTTGCCTCCCACTGGCCCAAGTGAAAATAAATCAAAACAGATCTCTGCATGTTAGCTATGGGAACAGACATAAATGTTCACCAAGCACAGAAAGTCGAGGCAAATTCAGTGCAAAGTGTTACCTTCTTCATATCAAAAACACAGTTTAAGCAGGAAGGTGAAGGAAGAACATGAAACAGGCTGGTGTAAAGAAACAGCAGCCAAGCGTTTCTAACATGGTTACCTAGCTGAGACATTTAAATATGCAACTGGATTGTCAAAAGTGCAGCAGCTCCATTGAAGGCTCTAGACTATGGGATGGAGATCAACCAGGCCAGTTCAAGGATTTTAGGCTGACTGTGAGTAACAGTTACCTTCCTACATATAGGGAGAGTACTGTGGTAGCATGCCTTGCAGCCTCCAGCACTGAATACTGAATGGGGACTAGTAATTTAAGAGACTAATTGGTAGCAAACGTGACTTCATTAGCAAAGAAAAGGACTATATGGGGGATATCCACGGGATTCACTGCAGAACCATATGGTAAATTGCAGCCACGTGATAACTGTATTTATCATACCTTTCACCTGCGCTCTGCTCACTCATCGAACTCCCTGGTGGGCCACTTCCAGCCTTCCAAACCTCTGAGCAGCTTCAAAAAGCTGCCGTTTTTTGTTAACCTGATTCAGAAACATTTCAGTGGCTGAATCCCTCCCTCCATTTGCTCACATGACACTGGCTGTGGCCCGGGATAGACATTGTTCAGTCTATAGCTAGTGACATGTTTAAGGTCTGGTATCTTGCATCCATTCAGGGCTAGAAACACCAGATTTATACCATTGGGGAGGGCAGTTCCCAGCCTTCAGTTGATACAGACTCTATCCTTAGAGCTTGGAATGTAAAGGTGACCTGTTAAGGAATTTTTTTAAAAATGGAGTTTATGCCACCGTGCCACCCCCCACCCCCCCATGCTGCATAAAGAAGGCTTGAAAGATTTTTCCCCTACAATAATTTTTCCTTGCTTTAAAGCCTTAGAAATAGTGGGAATACTGAGGCTGCTTACCCTTTGTACACCTTGAATGCTAAATGGGGGCAAATTGCACCACTCAGCTACTTGTCCCCGATTCTAGCCCATTTAGAGCTACTGCTGTTCCACCCATTTGGCCCAGGTCTTAATTTGGCCCACTGATCCTTGAATCTTGATTAGCTTCTTTGCCTGTTCTGCTCTACACCTGGGCAGGAGACTCCCAGCTGGAGGCCATCGCTGATTGAATCTTTCCTGTCTCCTGCAAGTGGCTGGAAGGCTGCCTGATGGAATTAGACAGCTGGGCTGCAGATGGCCGCACAAACCTTCACATAACACAGGTTGCAAAGTCTTTTGTTCTTGTTAATGGTACACAATCGCTTGGCCTTCAGCAATACATTCAAGGCAAGAAGACATGAAACGACAGAATTACAGACATTTGGGATAGCAAACCAGCTAGGTCCATGCTGGGTAAGACTTCTCCACAGCATGTTGTGCGTCCCAAAAGGTGGCCCCATACTGCTTTCCAAGCAGCCAGCCTGAGTCAGTGCTTTCCCACAGATCATGTTGTTTTGGGCCCTGATTTAGCAAAGCACTCAAGCATGTGCTTAACTTTGACTGAGCGACTGACTTCAGTGGAGTTGCTCCTGATTTACCCCAGAATAACTGAGGTCAGAATCAGGTCCAGGAAGAGCATTCCAGGATGCTGGAAGTATCCCTAACTCTAACCCTAATCCAGGTCCATGAGCAGCACAGCTACAAAACAGGAGGAAATAACCCAGCAGACATAGCAATGAGATCAAAGTGATCTTATTTTCACCTGTGTCTTTAATACTACCCTAAAAATTACTTTTTCCATGTATGTAAACAATGGAGTTGCTGTAGCGAAGACTTGGAAGCTGGGGTTGGCAGGCGGTGTGTCCATGAAAGGGAATTTCTTTTAAGAAGTAGGTCAACCTATGAAAAAAAATTTGGGGGCTAGTGCAGTATCACCCTACACCACCATGAGTGTGCTTGCATATTTCACTGGTACTAGCTTTCATATGCAAGCCTGAAAAGCCTGCATCCCTCACAGGTAGAAGAAATTCAAGCAAATAGATTTTAGAAACCTCCACAATGTTGTAAAAATGACCTTTCTCGCATATAGTGATGCCAGTTTAAAGAGACCTGTAAAGGATCAAAGAAAAATGGAGTTTTTCATTCTTGATGCCATACAAAGAAGGCCTGGAAAAGGGAGTTCCGTGTTTTTTTAAACTGATTTTTTTTCCTGATGCTTTTTACATTAGAAATTGAGGTCTTTGTCCATTCTGGCCAGATTATGGGAGCAGGAGAACTCTTTCTTCATCCTAACAATAACCCTGCCTGACTCTTAACCAGTGAAATGATGCCAGCTCCAGACACTGAAAGATGAGCAATGGGGAGGGAAAGTGATTTTTGTCTGACCGTGCAAAATGCTTCATTTTGGTTTTGTTTTTATTATTGCCTCTCTAACACCAGCGACTAACAAACCTTTTGGAAAAAGGACATCTTGCTTAAAGATTGAATCCCCCCTTCCCCCATGTGCCCTACTCTTTCAATGAAGGTGGGAGGCCTCACCATCCATATGATATGACATCCCACCCTTCCCAGTGTTTAACATACGCCCTATTAAATATTTCTAAGGCCCTCTCGCATCACTGGTGAGTTTGCCCCAGAGAGAAGAGGGCCATGGCTAAAGCACTGAATACACTGGGAAGCAGTATGCTCTGGGCAGTGTAGGGGAGAATTTAAAGGCTCCAGAACCTGGCTAGATATAAATCACCCAGATATTCAGAGCTGCTTACGTCTCTGATCCAGAGACTTGGGAGGGCATTGATTATCTATAGCATAGGCAAGAAATCCTCCTTCTTCTCAGTTCTCTTCTCTCTCTGCCCTATGGCTCTTCTCATATCACACTAAAGCAGTGCTGCTTGCTGTTGATAACGCAAAACTTGGGAGCCCCAAATAGTCATCCACACAGGGGACTTAGGCTTAGCATTGCAATGCCTAACTTTAGGTGCCCTGCTGCCCACTGGAGTCCTCAGTCCCCAAGCTCCCTAGACAACGCAGATGGAGAGTCAGGAACCTAAGAATGGGAGCCAGAAGCCAACACGCTGAGCAGGGAGCCATCTAAGCTAGCCAATGGGGGAGGCCTAAGCCCTGCCCCGACAAAGGTGGCTGGGTGCCTCCCTCCACTCAGGATTCACAGCCAGGAATCCTCTCCTGCCGTAAGTGCTTAAAGCAGGTCAGTCCTTTCTCATGAACATGTGAGGGGAAGGAGGTGACCCCCTTTTACCCTACATTCCACTGGTTAGAGCACTCAGCTAGGGTGTGGGAAACCCTGCTTCAGCCTCCACTCTATCTGATCAAGAGCAGGGACCTGACCCCAGGTGAGTGCCCTAACCACCAGGCGATAGGTATTCTGGGGTGGGGTTTGTCCCACTTCAGGGCAACTCCACCTCTGTTTCCCCATCATGGTGCACCAAGGGCACTCACTGTAGGCTTCCAGCTCCTCAGCCATCATCTCTCTTGGGCAGAAACCACATCTCTAACTATGGCCCTCCTGACTGGGATTTTTCCAGGTTGCACAGTTCCCTGTCTGCCCTGTGATATCCCCAGACTGTCTAACCAGGCCAACATCTGCACATTCCATTGTCTTTGAAGCCCATGAGCATCTGTAATGGCCAACAGTTACAAGTTACCCAATAGCTCTTTCTAAGCAAGCACATTTATTCTCAAGGTAAAAGCATTACAGAGAAAACATTAAAAACAATACAGTTTATTAGCATGCTTGTAGGTTCTTTATTAATGATCACTACCCTAATGCCAACAAGGGCTCTGGTAGGTACCAGTCCTTCCAAACCCACCAAGGGGTTTTTCTTTGGTTACAAGTTCATAACCACCTTAGCTCAGAATCAGAACAACCATGAATAGTTCCAGCATTCCTGTGTCCAGCTTGGCCCTTTGATCTGGGAACATGTAAACAGCAGACAATGGTCCTCTCCTCAGGGCAGAGCTTCAAACGGCTGGGTTTTTGCATAACTGGACCTGGGGACTTTGTCTTCTCCTCCCCCTAGTGATTCCCCAGGAAATCCATGTCATACCTATTGTCCCAAAAGCCTATTCTTGTGTGCCACATTCACTGTCTTGTCACTTGTCTGCCACTGTTCAATGTAGCCCCCAAATAATACTTAACCTTTGCATTTAATACAATGGACTCCAAAGACACAAACTTAATTCAATAAGGTTTGCTGAGGATATTGTAGGAAGGGGCCATATACATCACACGTCTCTCCTGTTGAAATTGTTCCATGTTGTATAAAATACTTAGCTAGTCCTTGGAGCAGGGGACTGGAACCTGGGGCTACAGGGAGAATGCACCAACCCCACGGCTATAGAGTCATTCATTCTCTGGCTCAATGATTATTTAAGTATTTTATACAAAGTGAAACAGCTGCAACACAAAAGATCGAGTAAGCCCACCCCAGAATACCCGACAGCCCCATGGTTCGGGCACTCGCTTCCCCCTCAGGCAGACTGGGGATTTTTATTCGGGTCTTCCACCTCCCAGGTGAGTGCTCTAATCACTCCATCTCTGTCAGCAGTGGCAGAACTTCGATGGATTTGCATATGCCTACGGGCAGAGACTTTAGCAGTGGAAACTTAGGTGCCCAGGAACTTTGGGTGCCTCCAGGGTTAGGCAACAACTGAGCAAGGAGTTGAGGGACTACATTTTGAACTTAGGTGCCAAAAGTGGCAGTTAGGAGTGTAAAGTCTTCTGTGGCTCTAGCCCCATGAGTTCAAGTCTTGCAGGGCAACAAAAATTATAATGAACAAATAGTGCTGGTGCCAATATATAGAAAAGATTAACATTTTTGACCAAAAAAAAAAGCAGCACAACATTGTCAGTGGAATTTGTTCCCCATATTTTCAACCAGCATTATTATTAAACTGTATCATTGCTAACAATCAATAATATCCCTGTCCCTAAGTTGCTTCAAGTAGGTGTTGCACCAGAGAGCAGCTTGAATGTTCCTTAGCAATGTGTTGGCTGTTACAGCAGCTGTAAGAGAATGAAAGTTTGCCTGTGCGTGCACATGATGCCTCTGATTTTTCACAGTGTTTCTAGGCTCCAGCTTCCAAGTCTACTGCAGGCCATTGAAAACGCCCTCTTTGCCTTACAAAAAGCTATAACCTGCTGAGTGCTTGGTTCCAAAAAGACCCCTTTTAGGGAAGGTACATGGCGTACGTGTGTCTCTTAACATAAAGTGACTTGATCATGGTGTAGCTGGGGAAGAGATTTCTGAGATGGCAGACAAAGGCACAGCATGATCCAATGACTGAAAGCTGAAACTAGACAAATTCAGAGTAGAAATAAGGCAGTAATTTTAATGGTAAGGGAGACTAACCATTGGAACAACCTGTCAAAGGAAGTGGTGCATTCTCTGTAATTTGAAGTCTTTAAGTCAAGATGGGCTGTCTTTCTAAAAGAGATGTTATAGCTCAAACAGAAGTTGTGGGTTTGAAGCAGAACTTATCAGGTGAAATTATTTGGCCTGTTATACATGATCATAATGACCCCTTTTTGACTATAAATCTTTGAACCCAACTACCTGTTAACAAATAGAGCTGGTCAAAAACGTTTGGGAAAAGGAAAATTTCAACCACCACCACCAAAAGGACAAAACTTGCCCCCAAAATGTTCAACTTCTAAAATGATCTTTACTTTCTTGTTGGGCGGGGGGGTTCTTTTTCAGATCCATCACTAGAGCCTACTACAGAAATTCAGTAGGCGGGCTCCTCTTATTTGACATTACAAACCGCAGGTCCTTCCAGAACGTCCATGAGTGGCTCGAAGAGACAAAGGTGCACGTCCAGCCGTACCAGATTGTCTTTGTTTTGGTAGGTCACAAATGCGACCTTGACACACAGCGGCAAGTCACTAGACACGAGGCTGAGAAACTAGCTGCTGCATACGGCATGAAGTACATTGAGACATCTGCTCGGGATGCCATTAACGTGGAGAAGGCCTTCACTGACCTGACTCGAGATATATATGAGCTTGTTAAAAGGGGGGAAATTTCGATCCAGGAAGGCTGGGAAGGGGTAAAGAGTGGGTTTGTACCGAACGTAGTGCACTCTTCAGAAGAGGTGGTGAAATCAGATAGGAGATGCTTATGCTAAGCACTTCTAGTGAGAAAAGCTATGATGAACTCTACTAATCAAACATACTCTAAGCGAACTCAGTGTGACCGAAAGGGATTGTAACTCTAGCATGGTGAATGGCCTCACACGTTGTTTTGGACACCAGAGGAACAGAACCAGGAAAGCAATGGTCCATTCCAAATAACCTCTTTCAGAATTGGGGAGGCTACAAACCTATGTGAGAATGAACAAAGGTGCATGTTTATGTTGTAGGAGACAGGAGGCATAAGAACAAGAGAGGATCTGAATGAGATGGTACAGAACAGGGAATTTTACATGTACTGTTTTTGTGTGCCATGTGTTGAAGCCATAGTCTGAAAAGTCTATTAATACAACACATCTGAGAGAAGAGAGAAAATCTTGGTTTGCATCAACAATTTATTTCCAGGAAGATTAGAATATAGTGTGGTTGCCATTCATGAATGTTACTTCCAGGGTTAACTCAAAAGAAACATATTTTACAGATGTAGCGCACACACTTTTGGAGAGTCATGTTCTTGTACCTTGTTAAAACATAGACTAAGACTATAGTATGGTACTTTAACAGGAAAATAAAGGTTATTTTATTGATAACTAAAACTTAACCATCACCATCCCCCTGAAAAGGGGTGTTTTCCTTGCCCTGCCTAGCTGAGGCTAAGGGCCAAGTCCAGCATGACAGCTCCAATTATAATTATCAGATGACTTTATAAATACTTATTATCTCTCTCCATGATTGTAGTAGAAGTACCTCAACTATATGGATTTCCAATATAATTAACAGATCAGGAGTATAAAGCTTCCTAAGTGTATCTTCACATCCAGTATCTCACAGCAGGGTCATGGCAACCAGTGATTAGCAGCCAGGTGGGGAATGCAGATATTTCTGTCTTACTGTCAGAAGTACAGTGATGTTGGCAGCATTTCACTGTAAACTTACATTGCTCCTTAGGAAAAAAGGAGAGACAAAAGAAAACTAAAAAGATTTAAAGCAAGAGCATCATACATCCCTGAAGGTGGCGTTTCTTTTAAAGAACAAGGGAAAGAGCTGGGTCCAGTACTGAAAGCAGGGGCTAGTGGCAGCAGTCTCTGCTCTTATGTTACTTTCTTTACTGGCATCTGGGGAAGGAGAGAAATAGGAAGTGGAAGGAGGGGTATAGAGCTAAAGTGTCTGAGAGGTGAAAAGGGAAGAAGAGAAAAGCATAGGAGAAAATGTCTTCTCTTTGTTTTGTTTATATTCTACCCAAGATGGGGCCTACACGGCAGGTAGCTGACTTAAAAAGGCTATAATTAAGTGTCTGTTTTCTGGGAACACCATCTACCATTTCAGCTTTGCTTCGTGTAAGTACTGTATTAACTAAAGCTTTTGAAATGCAGAAGGGTAACAATGCGCCCGCATTGTGCTGAGGAGGATCAACATGTTAGCAAAACATAAAATGACATTTATTCAAGTTTGCGAGTTTTACAAGCCAAACTGTTAATTTGGTTATGAGGGATTAGGCAAACCACATAAGAGATCCAGCATTTGAATACAGGCCTCCAGGTAGACAAGAATAAAGTACTTCTAATTGCTCCTCTAAGGTACCATGTTCCATAAGAGTATGATTTCTGACAAGTTGAATCTGTCTCTCTTCAGATCCGTTCTTGTATTTTGTACCATTTGAATGCAACGGTATCATAAAAATAACAAGACCATTGCTTAGGTATAAAAGCTGTAAACAAATTAAAATGAATAATATTTTACCTTTAAATTTTCTAACAACATTTGCAATCCTTGAGCTCAGCAGGTGAGAGCAAACATGGTATGCCACTGTGAATTCATAGGCAGCAAACGTAGATCTAGAGGATATTGAAATGGGGGTTGGCTGCGGGAAATGATACAGCCTTTTACTTCTGAATACCAATGGTCAATCTTGATTAGGTCATAATTGTACTCAGTTTGCTGACCTAACTCTAAGACCCCCATTCAACTCCCACTGAAGTCCATGGAAGCCTTTCCAATGATTTCAAGAGAAGGTAGATATGGCCCTCAGTCTGCAGCAGGCATTACAAAACCTCTTTCTTGAATGGCCCAATTTGGCATGATTGGGAATCTTGGCTCAGGAGAGACCTACAACATGGGTATTGCAGGCTATCCCCCCTCAGCTTGCACTGACATCAGCGAGAAGTGAGGGGCATTGGTGGAGCACAGTGAGATAGATGCAGCATTTACCCAGAGTTATCAATCTCTCACATTCACGAACAAGAGCAGACATATTTAAACGGGTCCAGTGTATTTATGTACCTTTATTCACTGAATGGAAAATATGCCAAGCTACCATTTTAGCCTTTCAAGCCTGAGTCAGCTCTAAAGTGGTCTCAGATTTTCTAGTTTAAACAACACAATCTGTCTTAAATGTAGAGACATTGGTTTAATCAAGTAATACTCTGTGAACATCGAAGGAAGTAAAACTTTTGGGGCCTATCGTGTTTCCTGTATCAAAGGATCATGAGCCAGCATAGCAGGATCTCATTAATGGGGAAAATGATTGAGCTTTTCACTGCATTTTCTTTTTTTTTTTTTAAATGATAAAGAAAATCTACATTTCAGTAAGTGGGGTTGGGTTTTTAGTATTTAAATATAAAATTTAGAAAAGTAATAAAAAAAGCTTGTCCGGGCTTTGAGTAAGCCTTGAATTTGTATTGTAAGTATAGTTCAAAAAAGGTACAGTATGAGGACAAAATTCTGTGCTAGCTGAACCTAACTACTTTAAAATAATGAAACAAAAGAAAATGGTTAATATTGAATAAAAGAGCATTGTGTTCACCTGTTTTTTAATTCCTTGCATTTTCTAGGTAGCTTATAAAAACAAATAGACAACGTAATACAGTCATGTGTACAAGTCTGGGCTGTTTTTTCTTTTTCTGAAATGAAAAACCTTATAGGCTTTGATAAACATTCTTTTTTAACAACTGGTTTTAGTGCTTTGACTACTGCAAGAGGCATTAGAGAAATCAGATGGTGGTATCATTCAAAAGAAACATCCAGGAGTTTTTACTCTAGAACAAAGAAAAACAAAAACTTTTTGTGGCACAGGTCACAGATTAAAAACTATCTGCATGTTGGACTGGAATTTCTCAGAACCTCCAGAATAAAGTATACTGTACACTTTTCCTTGCTTTCTGTTATGCACTGTAATGAAATGTGGACCCCCCCCACGCTGTATTTAGCTGTATGTGAATGAAACATGCTTGTATTTAGCAAAATTGTTAATGTGATTATGTGAAATTCAAACCTTGTAAAGAAAAACTTGTGTTTTTTCCTTCCCCCACACTCCCATTCTTCATCAGTAAGCCATCTAGTAACTCCGTACTTCTACACAGCAACCATGATTGAAAATCCAATACAAAATAATAAACAACATACACTCTGTTTACAAGAAATCTACCATGCATTTTCTCTTAATGTATTTTTCGGTAGCCAATATTTAAGATGCGCTCATTGTCCTTGTGAAAAAAAGTCAGTAGGGGTCTATCAAAAGTCAATACAGCTCCACAGGATTTATTATAAAAACCCCAATAGATTTTTTTTTTATTCATTGGTTCACAGCCAGTGACAGTTACAGTAGTTATCCACAATATTAAAGCACCATATGCCAGGTCCTCAGCTGGTATAACATGTCCTAGCTCCACTGACTTCAGTGAAGCTAGAACACATTCTACCAGCTGCTGATCTGTCCCCACATAAAGCAAAGAGAACTTAAGATACTATAAATATAAGAATGAGACTAAATAGCCAGAATCTGCAGAGTTAGACCATCTGTAGGTTTTTTTCCTTCAAAGCACCATTTTTTAATATCTAGGATTTGCAATCAAATCCTAAAGAACGATTTAAAAACAAAAAAACAGAGCAAGGTTATCATTGTCTGTAGGCTGTATGCATAAGGATATATTCCACCATCCAGAGACCAGTTAGCCTGGAATGGGGAGCAGTTCAGAAACCCCTTAGCAGGTCTACGTTTAGTGGAGACACATTTTATAAGTTTACATAAAGGTTTCAATCTCTTTTCAGGGTGGCCCCCACTGCTTGCACCATGAACAGAATGGCTCTCCTTGCTCCTTATGCTTAAAACAAATTCTCAGGATTGTGTGTTAGGTGCAACCAGTTGGGATACTGTTTGGGTTTTATTGCTGATCCCTCTCTACTCCAAAGCACTAGCTAATAATAGGTTTGCTGGCTTGTAAATGTTTAGCTTGACTTTTTACTGGGCACAGTGAAGAAATGCAATTACTGCCTTGAAGCCACCCAAAAAAGAGAGCAGCTTTACAATAGACTTTAGGCAGAAATTCCCTATGTGAGACTCATACTAAGCCACTGTGTGGGAGAGGGTGCCGGGGTAGAACAGTGGAAAACTGCATGGGCCTGCAGTTGCCCCTCACTTCACCAGAAACATTCTTATGTGATTCCTTCACATCTTTTGGGCAGTTCCACTACCTATGGCTGCCAGCTCAAGCAACAATCCACTAACCCCTTTCTTGTCTACTGCTGCATTCAGCATAGAGAAGGAGCAAACATAGTCTGGCACAGAGAGATGAGCCAAGCCTGAGCATGCTGCAGCTGGCAGTGACTGGGGCAATGGGGCTAGGAAAGGAGAACAAACAGCAGAACCCTTCTAATCCCATTAGCTATAATTACCCCATTCCAATGGCCAACACACTCCCACTCTGTGTACTCACTTCGTCTCTTGCATCTCCTAGCCTCTTAAAGCTAGAGGTAGGCAACTAATTCCTAACAGTTTATCCAACGAATTTTGCTCCATCTCTGCTAATCAAATCACCATACCCCAACAGACAGTCTGCAAATACTGTGCACCAAAATTCCTGCAGGTAATTCTTGGGAGATAGCTTGTAGGAGACCAGCTGGCACAAGCATTCACAAGTCACGCTATGAGGATAGTTCTGAATGGACATGTATATAAAATCCATCTAGGGAGAGAGTCAAGGAGGGTGGGTAAAGCACAAGATTCCTTCCCCCCCGCTCCCAGCCCCTGAAGAGGCAGTCCCTTGCTAGGAGGCTGGAGTCAGGAAGCAGAGTGAGGGCAGTGGCTCCTAAGCTGTCTGCACCATTTGGCATCAAGTGCTCTTCTCCAGGATCACATAGGTAGCACAGGCCACCACAAAATCCTTGCTACTGTGTCCCTGTCCCAGTGCCACCACTGATATGGATCTCCCTGGCAAGTACAAGGGCGAGGGAGAAGAGCTAAGCAGAATAGCCACCAGTACTCTTGGTTTGACTGCCAACTTTTGAACCCAGGTCAAGGAACTGCTGCCCCTGGCCTAGACAGCAAGCTAATCAGCAACTTACTGCCGCCGGGGCATGGGCTGCTTCTCTATCAGAGGCAGTTTTCTCCCAGCTCTGGTCCTCTGCTGATCGTTCTAGAGCCACAAGCAGGCTACTCAGCTTAGCAGTGTGAAGCTGGGAGCACTGGAGAAAGTTATAGATTCATAGATACTAAGGTCAGAAGGGACCATTCTGATCATCTAGTCCGACCTCCTGCACAGTGCAGGCCTCAGAATCTTACCCACCCACTCCTACAAAAAAACCTCACCTATGTCTGAGCTATTGAAGTCCTTCAATCATGGTTTAAAGACTTCAAAGAGCAGAGAAGCCTCCCTCAAGTCACCCATGCCCCATGCCACAAAGGAAGGCGAAAAACCTCCAGGGCCTCTCCAATCTGCCCTAGAGGAAAATTCCTTCCCGACCCCAAATATGGCGATCAGCTAAACCCTGAGCATATGGGCAAGATTCACCAGCCAGATACCCAGGAAAGAATTTTCTGTAGTAACTCAGATCCCATCCATCTAATATCCCATCTCAGAGGATTAGTCCTATTTACCCTGAATATTTAAAGATCGATTACTTACCAAAATCCCATTATCCCATCATACCATCTCCTCCATAAACTTATCAAGTAGAATCTTAAAACCAGATAGATCTTTTGCCCCCACTGCTTCCCTTGGAAGGCTATTCCAAAACTTCACTCCTCTGATGGTTAAAATCCTTCGTCTGATTTCAAGTCTAAACTTCCTGGTGGCCAGTTTATACCCATTTGTTCTTGTGTCCACATTGGTGCTGAGCTGAAATAATTCCTCTCCCTCTCCTGTATTTATCCCTCCGATATAGAGAGCAATCATATCTCCCCTCAACCTTCTTTTAGTTAGGCTAAACAAGCCAAGCTCCTTAAGTCTCCTTTCATAAGACAAGTTTTCCATTCCTCGGATCATCCTAGTAGCCCTTCTCTGTACCTGCTCCAGTTTGAATTCATCCTTTTTGAACATGGGAGACCAGAACTGCACACAGTATTCTAGGTGAGGTCTCACCAGTGCCTTAAATAATGGTACTAAAACCTCCTTATCCCGACTGGAAATGCCTCTCCTGATGCATCCCAAAACCGCACTAGCTTTTTTCACAGCCATATCACATTGGCAGCTCATAGTCATCCTATGATCAACCAATACTCCAAGGTCCTTCTCCTTTTCCGTTACTTCTAATTGATGCGTCCCCAACTTATAACTAAAATTCTTGTTATTAATCCCTAAATGCATAACCTTACACTTCTCACTATTAAATTTCATCCTATTACTATTACTCCAGTTTACAAGGTCATCCAGATCCTCCTGTATAATATCCCGATCCTTCTCTGAATTGGCAATACCTCCCAGCTTTGTATCATCTGCAAACTTTATTAGCACACTCCCACTTTTTGTGCCAAGGTCAGGAATAAAAAGATTAAATAAGCTTGGTCCCAAAACCGATCCCTGAGGAACTCCACTGGTAACATCCCTCCAACCTGACGGTTCTCCTTTCAGTAGGACCCGTTGCAGTCTCCCCTTTAACCAATTCCTTATCCACCTTTTGATGTTCATATTGATCCCCATCTTCTCCAATTTAACCAATAATTCCCCATGTGGCACGGTATCAAATGCCTTACTGAAATCTAGGTAAATTAGATCCACTACATTTCCTTTATCTAACAAATCTGTTACCTTTTCAAAAAAGGAGATTAGGTTGGTTTGGCACAACTACCTTTTGTAAAACCGCGTTGTATTTTGTCCCATTTACCATTGACTTCAATGTCCTTAACTAATTTCTCCTTCAAAATTTTTTCCAGGACCTTGCATACTACAGATGTCAAACTAACTGGCCTGTAGTTACCCGGATCACTTTTTTTTTTTCCTTTCTTAAAAATAGGAACTATATTAGCAATTCTCCAATCATTCGGTACTACTCCTGAGTTTACAGATTCATTAAAAATTCTTGCTAATGGGCTTGCAATTTCAGGTGCCAATTCCTTAAATATTATTGGATGAAGATTATCTGGGCCCCCCGATTTAGTCCCATTAAGCTGTTTTGAGTTTCGCTTCTACCTCAGATATGGTAATATCTGCCTCCATATCCTCATTCCCATTTGTCATGCTACCATTATCCCTAAGATCCTCTTTAGCCTTATTAAAGACTGAGGCAAAGTATTTGTTTAGATATTGGGCCATGCCTAGATTATCTTTAACCTCCACTCCATCCTCAGTGTTTAGCGGCCCCACTTCTTAGTTTTCTTCTCATTTATATGGCTATAGAACCTTTTACTATTGGTTTTAATTCCCTTTGCAAGGTCCAACTCTACTCGACTTTTAGCCTGTCTCACTTTATCTCTACATGTTCTGACCTCAATTAGGTAGCTTTCCTTGCTGATCCCTCCCATCTTCCACTCCCTGTATGCTTTCTGCTTCTTCTTAATCACCTCTCTAAGATGCTTGCTCATCCAGCTTGGTCTACAACTCCTTCCTATGAATTTTTTCCCCCTTTCTTGGGATACAGGCTTCTGATAGCTTCTGCAGCTTTGATTTAAAGTAATCCCAGGCCTCCTCTACCTTTAGATCCATAAATTCTTCAGTCCAATCCACTTCCCTAACTAATTTCCTTAATTTTTGAAAGTCAGCCCTTTTGAAATCAAAAACCCTAGTTGCAGATTTTTTGTTAATCCTTCCATTTAGTTTGAACTGAATTAGCTCATGATCACTTGAGCCAAGATTGTCCCCTACAACCATTTCTTCTATGAGGTCCTCGCTACTCACCAAAATTAAATCTAAAATGGCATCCCCTCTAGTCGGTTCAGCAACTACTTGATGAAGGAATCCATCAGCTATCGCATCTAGGAAAATCTGAGCCCTATTATTATTACTAGCACTGGTCCTCCAGTCTATATCTGGGAAGTTAAAGTCTCCCATGATCACGCAGTTTCCATTAGTATTTACTTTATTAAAGACATTAAAATGGGCTCTATCCATATCCAAATTAGATCCCGGAGGTCTATAGCACACCCCAAGCACTATCGTAGGAGAGGCTTTACTAGTTTTCTTCCCCAGTGTAATTTTTGCCCAGACGGACTCTGTCTTATCCATTGCATCGCTTCTTATTTCTTTACATTCTACCTCATCATTGATATACAATGCTACTCCACCACCTTTACCTTTGTTTCTGTCTTTCCTGAACAGCACATACCCTTCAATACCTGTAGTCCAGTCATGACTACTATTTCACCATGTTTCTGTTATCCCTATAATATCTGGTTTCACTTCCTGCACCAGTAGCTCTAGTTCCTCCATTTTGTTACCTAGGCTCCTCGCATTGGTGTACAAACATTTTAATTTTTGCTGTTTGGCCTCGCTCACATTTTGTACCCTATTAGGCACAGTCATTCTACAGCCAGCATAACCTATTAGACTAGTATCCACACCGCCCTCGCTCCTTATATACATTCTCCTACCCATGGCTGTATCCTTTCTTACTTCATCTTCTTCCCTCTCAATGCTAAAATCTGGCGTGTAGATTACCTGGACATTTCCCAACCATCTCGCCCTAATTCCTAGTTTAAAGCTCTCTTTATCAGTTGTGCCAGCCGCGATCCTAGAAGTCTATTTCCTTCCCTACTCAGATGAAGTCCATCCCTAGAGAACTGTCCTCTGTCCGTGAATGCCTCCCAGTGGCCATACATCCCAAAGCCCTCCTTATAGCACCACTGCCTAAGCCAACTGTTGACAGTCAATCTTGTCACACCTTTGTTGCCCTTCTCTAGGAACAGGAAGGATCCCGCTAAAGATCACCTGAGCCTCAATTTCCTTAAACGTCTTCCCCAGCCTAGCATAGTCTCCCTTAATATTTTCCAGCGAGAATCTAGCCATATCATTTGTTCCCACATGAAGGATAATTAGGGGATTCTTTCCCGCTCCCTTTAGGATCCTTTTCAACCTCAGGTCTACATCCCGTATCTTAGCACCCGGAAGACAGCACACCCTTCTATTCTCTGGATCAGCTCTAGTTACAGGCCTGTCTATTCTTCTCAATAAAGAGTCCCCTATCACATAGACCTGCCTTTTCCTTGTGACAGTGCTATTCTCCAGTCTCTCCCCTGTTCCCTCTGGCTGCAAGTTCTTTCCATTCCTATTTTCCCTTATAATCCTCTTCAACCCATCCTGTATCCTCCTGGGGCTCATATTTGGTGTAGTCTCCCTTGACTCTTCTGCTTTTCCTATAGGATTAGCCTCTCTTTTCTTCTTCCTTACCTTCCACCTTCAACAAGTACCTGCTGAGCCCCTTCTTCATTTTCCAACTCTGCAAACCTATTCCTAAGCTCTATTTCTCCTTCACTAGCCCATCTTTTCCTCTGCCTGGTTCTTTTAGTCACATGTTTCCACTGACCACTTTCCTCACCCAGTCTCCCCTCAAAATTCCCCAGCCCTGCTTCCATCCGTGAGTCTGAGCTTTTCCCTTCAGATACCTCATATCTTTGCTCCATCATCTGCTCAAACCCCTTCCTAAACTCAACGAGACTTTCCACCTGCATCTCCAAACCTCGGATCTTTTCCTCCATTAGCTCTATCAGATGGCATTTCATGCAGAAAAAACTCTTACCAGGTCCCCCCTCCAGGATCATGTACATACCACAGCTTCCACATCCAATCATCCTCATTGTGTCTTTCACTACAGGAGTCACTCCCACAGCTGCCTCCATATCTGTCATCGCCTTCCCACCTAACACAAGTCACACCAAAAAGACCAGCCCCCCAGCAAAAGCAAACCCCAAACAAGCACAATACAAACTCCCCTGTTTACAGCTCTGTTTGCTAGCTCCTGTGCCGCTGCCTGACTGGCTGGCTACCTTTATAGGACCTCTAATCAGAAGCCCCACCCCCTAATCAGGACTCAGCTTCTCTCCCAGCACGAAGCCCCACCCCCTAATCAGGGCTCAGCTTCTCTCCCAGCACAAAGCCCCTACACACACACACACACACACACACACACAAATACTAAAAATACAAAACCAAGTACAAATACCTTCTCCTCCAACAGAACTCCCACTCAAACTCCCCTGTTTACAGCTCTGTTTGCTAGCTCCTGTGCCACTGCAGCTGTTAATTAGCAATCAGCAGAGAAGCCTGCATTCTGGGGACTAAAAGTCAGCCACCATGATGTGCCAAGCATGACAGAGGAAGCCGGGGGAAAGGGGAGCACCAAGGGAGAAATGAGAGCAACAATCTCTGAAATCGGAAAGGGGTACGTGTGTCCTAGTGAATTTTAGGTTCACAAATTAGAGACCATTGTAAACTTCTACAACACATAGGCTGTAGAAGTTCGAGTAATTCCTTTTGCAGAGAACTATTATCCCAAACGCCACAGCCTACTCATCCACAGAACTGTGCTACCAGGCCCAAGATCTCCGGATTTATTGAAATAATTGTCCCTGGCAGAACTTTCACATGGAAGAAAACCTTTGGCAAAACCAAAAGGAGTTAACTGAAGAAAGGAAAGGAGTGGAGGGAATTAGGAGGGAGCTAATAGAAAAGAAAATGAGAAACTGCTTCCTTTACAGTACAGAAGAAGAAAGTCAATTGAGGTGAAGCAAAAAACATCAGGTACAGAGAAAAGAAAAAAGGACAAGAAACAGGTAAGATGCAACAACTGCAATAGCTATGGCATGCCCAGGTACAGATCACAAATATGGGTCTCAAGCTCAGAAAGGTTAGGAACTAGTAGATAATTTAGATCAGACTCACTAGAAACCCTGGGTATACATATTTAACTTTTGCGCTCTTTTAGTAAGAAATTGGCATCTCTAGTGTCTATTTTCACTAGTTTCTTGTCAGCGACCTTCTAGAGTGTCATTTCTTTGTTAAGATTGCAGTCTTCTTGCCTATCCTCATCTCCTTGTGGATGGTCCACTGATTTGTTGAAATGTGATGAACATTGAACTTTTCACTTCCTTCTCTAATGCGTCTCCCCAGCTCTCAAACTTGAAATCATGGAATTAGCTTGGACTACTCCCAATCAGGAGAGTACCAAGTTGTAGCTGGGGCCTCTAACGTTAATATCTATCCCATCTACATATTCAGTCCTCAAATCCTGCTTCCCACCATGGAAGTGTCTCCTTGGGGCTACAGTAACCTCCTCCTGTCTGGACACATCTCTCCCCTCTTCAGTCTAGGGAATTTCTTTACCTGTTGCTTCACCCAAGTTTCTCTTCCCCCTCCAAGGGACTGAAGAGTTCTACAAGTTTAGGTGCAAGACTAGTAATCTTACACTGAAAAAGAAAGATTCACAGAAGAGATGTTTGCCACAAGTGTTGAGTTTCACTATTTTAATATCATGAAATAAAAGTACAAAAACTTTACAGGTATATTGTTCATTACATGAAGATAGAACAGTTAACATTTGCATTTATTTTCTAGCAAAACCTGTATTACCAGTCACTCAGCAGTGTAAATACTAACCACTAATTTCACCACCATGTGTGCATTTTGTTTTAGGAGGAAACTGCAGAGGTAAAGGCAACAATCTTGTGAGGCTTCATTATAACTGAAAAAAAATATTCAGCCTGTTTACAACAGAAGCTGTGCTCAAATAGACCGTCCATATTTAATACAGGTTTCACCTAGGAGGCTTTGCAAAAGTGTTAAGACATTTAAACTAGTCATCTTCTTGTCTCAGGGCTGTAAGTGGGGGTTTTCTTGTATTATAGGATATTAGCATTTTGAAGTCCTAGTTCTATATATTTGCAAAGATAAACAGTGTGTGCGTGTATGTGAACGGGGCCTGGGGTGAGACGATTTGCAGTCTTGACATAGCTTGTGCTGTTTATTGAATGAAATCCATTAATTGTTCTTTTCTGAAGACAGATCATGAACTGTTGTATGTAAAGTGCAGAAAATTCAGTAGCTATCAGTTGGCTAACCCAAACGTGATTAAAATCAAGTTTATCCAAAGTGGATCTCTGGGAATGCTTATGGGTTGATGTTGCCAAAGCAGTAATTGACTAAGAAACAAAACCCAGGATTTGACTGTATTTTCTCTGTTTGCTAAAATATCAGCAAACGTCTTCCCCACCCCAAAGTTATTTTTAACCTCATCAAGTGTATACAACACATCAGCAAACATGAAACAAGTAAACCCTTACATTACAATAACCTTATAAAATGTCCTAAACTCAATTTCATACATGCACCTCACATTTTTAGACAAACCTTCAGGTAAAGAATTTATTTATGACAAACAGATTGAACTGGTCAAAAATGCTATGCCCTTTGTTAGATCATGTGGTATCCTTTCAAATAATTCATAATTTCATGAAGCATGCATGAAACCAAATTGTGAGTTTACAAATAAATAAAATGGCGCTCACCATTATTACTGATTTTATATATTTTATCATTTATCGAAATGATAAACTTAACTCAGTCCCTTAAGGATGAATTTTGGGGGTGTTTAAAATAAAAGTATTTGGAAATCGTAAGCACATTTAAAATTGTTAGTACTATGCTTTGTTTTTGGAAGGGTCATCCTTGTTTCTTCTCTTTACGTCCCAATTATAAACTCTAGCCATATCTGAGGGTATAGTTAAGGAAGCTGCTATAATGCAAAAAGAGAGAACTAATTGCAGAACCACCCAAGTATGTTCAATCCAAGTTAATCTTGCTTGTTTCACTGATGCATGACAGACAATACAGAAACCGATTAACAGAATAGCTGACTGCAGTGCAGAACCTTGATGCTGTGGAAATTGTGACAACTGACGGGGCAGCTATACATGGTCACTCCTCATGGTCACTCCCCTGTTCAGAGGATCTACATGCTAACAATTACATATTTTTGCACATACATTTCTCCCTTCATATTTACTTCCACTCCTATGTGCCAAAGCTAAAACTGCTTCCAGTTACAACTTACCCCTTTTTGGTTGCAATGTTTACCTATTTCAGCCATTCATGACTTTATTCAGCACTGAATGTCCTTTAACACTGGCAACATTTGAAACCCTAATACTCCCCTCCAGTACTAATAAATAGCTAAAGTATCAGTCTTCAACTAAGTAAATAATCTGTGCTCATTGCTAAAAGCAGCTTTGAAGCAGACAATCCAAAAACAGAATGCAAAATGAATGTGATACTATCAAGACTCCCCAGAGAGATTCATTAACATGGTTCCAGCAATGACTTTCTTGCTCAGAAGAGCATCAAGGTGGCAGTTGAATTAGGTATTCTGCTGGTGGAGAACACAAAGAACAACACTTGTGTACTATCCAGAGTCGTGACAAAGAACCATTTTGCTCTGAAGCGTCAATAAATCCAATTGGCTACCAACTTTAAGTACTAGTCTATGTCCTCAAGTTACCCACTTAGAACTGCAGGGCGCATCACAACAAGTTGCATTCGTAGCCCATTTTCCAGCTCTGTCTGTTAAGAGATGGAATTCCAACAGGGACTAGCTGTGTTACATTAAACTGTCCCTTCTCTTGCTCAGAATTTGAGACACAAGGTCCACCATTACCATTCAAGACAGCTACTTGCTAATCCTCCATCCACTACTCTGGTTAGGGAAAGCAAATAAGCAGAGCTGAATAATGCATTTCTCTTTCTAAAATATATATTTATCTGTGGAAGGGTGAGAAAAATTTGTACCAGTGTTTAAATTAATTTAAATTAAATTAATTAATTAAATTGTACCAGTGTTTTTTTCCTCCAAAAGGATACTAACTTCTGTGGTGGTGAACTGATCTCTAAGAAAATCCAGATCTTCCTCTAGAGACTCAAGATTTCTTGTGGCTGTAGACAGATTCTTTTCTAACAGAGCCTGTGCTTCATCAATATCATATTCAAGCATCACATTGGCCTAAAAGAAAAGATACTTAATTTTAATATAGCTTTTACTCTAGGTTGAACACCTTAAAGGAAAACATTAACTCTTTCCAAGGGGAATGTTACAAACGTTTCAGACTGATTCTAATCTACTATGTAGACAGACACTCACAGATATACACCAAAGCTATGTAAACAAAAAGGAAGTGCAATGCAGGGAACTATTTGTGGCCTTTACCACCTCAGTATTTAAGGAAAACCCACAAAAGGCTTGCAAATATTTCTCCCCATGTCATTTTAAGTAACAAATGGATGCTTGCTGCATTAGAGGACAGCAGTCAATAAAAAACAAAAGCAAGACTTTAGTGTTTTAAGAATTACATACATTTTAATTAACATAATTCTAACATTTCTTTTCAAAATGGAAGACTCCCCCCTCAGCAAGAGTTTCTCCAAAATATCTTTGAAATGTTAAAAATATACTACTTTTAATAAAGTCTTCTGGAAACATCCAGATTCAACAGCAGATTGCTCTTACCCTAGTATCCCCATCAACAGAAATCAACAAAACCATTTGATGCAATTTAGGACAAAATTCTTTTTTGACCCGTACATGGCAGATCTTATTGCTAATACGTTGTTCTCTCGGTGCACGAGTTCCCATATCGAAAGACCAACGTCAAGTGAAGGTGCTGAAGACCCCAGAGAAGTTTTGTCCTTTGTGAGTACTGAGTAAGAGTTATACACAGTTTTTCAACATTATTTTCTTCATCTGGAGACCGGTGCTTACAATTTCATATCTATGTAGCAACTAGCATCAGTCAAGTGCATCGTCATTCAGTGGAATTTCACAGAATCAGAGTGAGAGATATAACAGAGCTCTTCTATCTTCCAGACTATTAAACTAATTCTGGGAGTGATTTTCAAAGGCATAAATGGCAGTTTGGCACTTAATAGCGGAAGACAACATTAACATACATTCTTGAAGGATTGTGGGGCAAAAAAAGGAACCACCAACATTGAGCAAACATTCCACAGAAAAACATGTCAGCATTGGTTTGAATCAGTGTATGCCACATCTTATGGCTCTGGAACAACAACTCATTATGGCTAGTAAACAGCTCCTACAGGTAGCCTCCATGAGACTGAGGATGCACTATATTAGTAATTCTTTTTTCCTTGACAAAGAAAACCTTAACTTTTCAAGAAAGCAATTAGAAATAAAGCATACGCAGCCCAATACAAACCAATATATGCTATAAGCCATGAGGAGGCAGTAAGGTCAAGGCATGCCCAAAAACTGCATAAAATGCATTATTAGCATGACTAATTTTTTGTGGCAGGTTTATTTTTGTGTGAACACAAGTTAATGGCAACAAATATTCAATGCAAAAAAGCCACTGGCCCCATATTTTGACAGTTGTAAATGAATGTGAATACACCACACCCAAAAGCCCGCAACAGCTTTCATGGAGCCAAAGCTATACGAATTCTGCAGGCAGGCTCTTACGCTGATGGGGGACCAGGGAGAAATCCTTCAGAAAAGTTAACATTTAATAAAGGATGCTCAGATTGGAATGAAGTTCTAAACGTTTCTAAAACTTCCATACTTCAAGCCCCTCACTAAGTGCTTGTCTTCATAACGATAAAGCCTAAAATAGCTAGTATGCACTAACTGCCCCCGTGGACACTCTTGTTCCATACTAAGAGTGCCTTTGTGCAGATTAACTTGAGTAAGAGAGCATCATATAGTTCTGTGTGCAGACCATGTTTTTGTCCTAACCAGGAGACTCAGCTCTGGCATGGGGAGTTCAGGGACTTAGTGGTCTCAAAATAGACATTAGCAAGTTAGTTATCTTTACAGTTAAGGAAAGGTATGAACACAGAGTAGCAGCCGTGCTGGTCTGTATTCGCAAAAAGAAAAGGAGTACTTGTGGCACCTTAGAGACTAACAAATTTATTTGAGCATAAGCTTTTGTGAGCTACAGCTCACTTCATCGGATGCATCTGAAAGCTTATGCTCAAATAAATTTGTTAGTCTCTAAGGTGCCAAAGTACTCTCTTTCTTTTTATGAACACAGAATATCCCTGCTTGATACCGCTTAAGTACTTAGAGGTCTCTTTTGTTTAAAACCTTTGACCAAGCCAACCCGTTATCTGGACTTAAATACAAAGTTGATAAGTGCCCTATAAATATGTAAGATACAAGACAAATCCTTTCCTCATTTGAAATACAATATAGCTACTTCATGAATAGGATAGTAAGAGGCTATACATGGCTAAACATACAGAAGTCCAATAGAAAAATATTAGCAGACCTAATTGTCAAAACAAACTGTTTTACTGGGCATGTACCTTCACGGCAGTGGTGGAGTGGTATTCTGAACCACAGTGCAATAATGAAACACCTATAATGAATCATTCTGATTAATTTAATCTTAAAGAAAAGCCAAATTGGAATTTATGGCTCATCAGAAAAAAGCATGAGCATTGAATAAAACGGAGTAAATTAATTCCCTAACATGTTGAAATTGCCCTGTAAGGTTTACTTCACAGGCAAAACAGTTTTTATTGTTGCAAGCAGTAGAGCCAATGCAAACTGCAAACTAGCTACATCATGTTCTGCTGCAAGCATAATCAACAAGATTGTGAGTTAAATATTCACAGCTCCGAATTTATTGACAGTTGTTGGTCATTATACATGAAAAAGTAAACTGTAAATGTACAATTATGGTTAGAAAAAGTCACCATATAAAAATGCCAGGTTCTTCCTTAACAGTTCTAGCCCATGTGATTTTTTAGTCATATTTGACTTTACCCCTCAAAAAAGTGCGTCACTACTTGGGACTCCCGTTACCCCTGCAGAGTTAACAGCTATGGAGGAGAGAGAGTTGGAGTCCGTTCTGGTTTGTGCTTCGACATACCAGTTGGCCCTCCACCTGGAACTTAGCTAAACTGTGCCAAGTCAAAGACAATGTGGCTGCACAGGGGTAGCTGAAGAATCTTAATTACTGATGCAAAAGCCAAAAAAAGAATACAGCTTGATTTTCAGACCCAAAGTTGAATCTGAAGGGTTCTCACGGATATTTTTAAAATGTCTATTATTGCAGTATTAATTTATATTACCATAGCCCCAGTCATGAATCGAAACCTCATTGAGCTAGATGCTGTATAAACACAGAACAAAAAACCTGTCCATACCCCAAAGAGTTTACAAGTGGTAAGGCATAAGTTAGAAATGGGAGAGATGGGAAAAGAAACAAAGACACTGCTTTTCAAAAACAAACACCACAGTGTCTCCCTTCAGCATACAATTGCATAAATTATTGCACTGAATTTACCGCATTTTCTTAGCTTTGTTTTGTCTTGTAAATTAAGACTATAGTTATGCAAGTTACTTGTCCATGGAATAGTAGGTACTAGATTCTGAAGACCTTTTTGCACTGAACTCCCACTGGAGGCTGGTGTAGGGACCAGTTACTTGATCACCTAAATGTGCTGTTTTTCTAGTTTTGACCATAATTACACTTTTAGAAATTACACCAGGTACTTAAACTTTCCTTATACTTCATATAATTCCATTAAACTCAATGATTGCACAGAATTTTGTCCTGCTGTGAGTGGTAGAGATAAACAATTATTTAAAAATATTTTAGAGGCATTCTGTAGTTACTTACCCCCAACCACAAACAGACTTTATCCGTAGGAGGAACTGATGCTTTACAGTAGAGGTTATCTGCCAATAAAAATCTGGTCTCCATTGGGTTTGTGGATTCCTTAAGATAGATCACAGAACTTGAAGTTGCTACTTGCATTGCAAACGGTTAAGACAGCAATACAGAAACCAGAGTAAAGAACATACTTTTCAGCCTTTTTTTTTTTTAAAGTAATATGTGACATTAAACTTTTGGGGGACTACTATAAACTTTTACTTCAAAATAGAAGTTAAAACTCCAAGTTTGAGGACAGCGTGTTATCAGGTGGTGATTTTATACACAAATCAGAAATGGCTACAAAGACGAACAGTACATGGAGCCCAAGCTTAGTACATCATTTGCAGCTATTAAAAGTGAATGTTAACTTTCTGAAAGCTAGTAAATAAAGTTATATACCTTAAGAATAATTCCACTATAACTTATAAAAGCGAATTATGTATGCTCTCCAAAACATTTATTGAAATGTTTTCTGCTAGTATGGAAAAGCTGTTAGCTTTATTTATTCATACCCCATTAAATCATCAAAATAGTTTACCTTTTTCTTCTGCATATATTTTAAAATGTCTAATGTCTGTTTAATTTCAGGAATCTGACTTTTTAGCCTGTGAATTAACAACAGTCATAATTTAGTATTTTGCACATACAGATAAGATTCCCCAAACAATCAGCTATCATATAATCCAACTTTTTTTTTTTTAATTTTAGAAACCCAAGTTCTACAGACCTTCTCTATTCATTTTAAATCAGGTGTTAAAGTCATAATTAGACCTAGAATTTAACACAAACACTTCACTTCTGAATATACAAGAGCTCTAGCAAGTACACTTAACTAGGGAGGCTGGGTGTACCTGGCATGTTCCAACATTCTAATCAATACAATGAATACAAGGAAAATTCTGATGGAACAAGCATGTTGCTCTAAGCGAAGAATTAAAATTAGAGCTGGTCAGAAATTTTCTGATGGAACATTCATCAGAAAATGCTCATTAATCAAAATTGAAAAGTTCTGCGGGAATGTGGCAATTTGGGCAAATCTTTTGATGGAAACTTGCCTGGTTAACTGCCAGCTCCCCCACTCGTGCCTCCACCTCTTTGGCAACCCAGACTCCCCAGCAGCTTGCCAGGTTGGCTGCAAAGGCAGGCAGTGGAGTTATTCATAGATAAGGATCCCCCTCAATAAAAGCAAGCCCTAGTATCGGCCTCTGTTATTGCTCACAGCTTTCTCTAAAAGTAGCAGCTGAGTAAAATTAATAAAGCCTGGTCAGTTCTCAGTGCTATTCAGTGGCAGGGAGCAGTGGATCTGACAATCATTTCAATTTCAGTCAACTCCTTAAGTTCACAAGCAACTGGACAGCCAAGCAGGCAAGCTGCCACAACGCAGTTCCCAGACCCTAGGGCATCTTATTTCATTTTAGTAACCAAAAAGTTGTGAAAGTATTTAAATCAAGACTTGATGTCTTTCTAAAAAGGTATCTTGCTAAAGCAGAAGTTACGGGTTTTCACACATTCTCTATACCTGTCAAAAAAATGCATGTGTTCTGAAACACCATAGACAGTGCTCTCTCAAAAACTAAGTGATGCTCTCTTTCCTTCTCCAAGCTTATGAATTTTAAGGGTGCTGGATGAGTTGGTACTACCAGTTTACATTAAGAAATGGATTGCAGTAACTATTTTAGTGGCCACAAGACTTATTTTGAAAAAATGGGAAATCTGCAATTCCTCCCTCATATACAGACTGGCATAGTGAGCGCTCTACTATTGTATTAATGGAAAAAATTACTGTAATAGAAACACTTGGAAAAATTGAGGATGTCTGATCATACATGAAACTATTGCATACTTTTCCAGTTTAGTATATACTACTCCCGACACTTGTAGGTTATGTTCTCACTTATCTGTTTAGTCACAGTCATAAATGATCTGAAGGATGGTGTGGATTGCACCCTCAGCAAGTTTGCAGATGACACTAAACTGGGAGGAAAGGTTGATATGCTGGAGGGTAGGGATAGGATACAGAAGGACCTAGACAAATTAGAGGATTGGGCCAAAAGAAATCTGATGAGGTTCAACTAGGACAAGTTCAGAGTCCTGCACTTAGGACGGAAGAATCCCATGCACTGCTACAGATTAGGGACCAAATGGCTCGGCAGCAGTTCTTCAGAAAAGGACCTAGGGGTTACAGTGTGCCCTTGTTGCCAAGAAGGCCAATGGCATTTTGGGTTGTATAAGTAGGGGCATTGCCAGCAGATCAAGGGACATGATCGTTCCCCTCTATTCGACATTGGTGAGGCCTCATCTGGAGTACTATATCCAGTTTTGGGCCCCCACACTACAAAAAAGAGTCCAGCGGAGGGCAACAAAAATGATTCAGGGGCTGGAACACATGACTTATGAGGAGATGCTGAGGGAACTGGGATTGTTTAGTCTGCAGAAGAGAAGAATGAGGGGGGGATTAGATAGCTGCTTTCAACTACCTGAAAGGGGGTTCCAAAGAGGATGATCTAGACTGTTCTCAGTGGTAGCAGATGACAGAACAAGGAGTAATGGTCTCAAGTTGCAGTGGGGGAGGTTTAGATTGGATATTAGGAAAAACTCTCTCACTAGGAGGGTGGTGAAACACTGGAATGCGTTACCTAGGGAGGTGGTGGAATCTCCTTCCTTAGAAATGTTTACGGTCAGGCTTGACAAAGCCCTGCCTGGGATGAGTTAGTTGGGGATTGGTCCTGCGTTGAGCAGGGGGTTGGACTAGATGACCTCCTGAGGTCCCTTCCAACCTTGATATTCTATGATTTAATAACTGATGCCTTGCATGACCTCTGCAGGTTTGGGGGTTTTTTCTTTGCTTTTCCCAGGTTTTGCAAACAATGAATGTTAAATTTTGTTATGTTTATGCTATTTCTATCTTGAGCCTATATTTATATATGTTTTGTTTTATTATGTGTTTATATTTAAAAAAAATAAAAAGTAAACAAAAGTTACCGGCTTGGTGTAAAAGTGCCTTGGTGAAATTTTATGACCTGTGTTATGCAGGTGCTCAGACTAGACAGTCACAGTAGTCATTTCTGGCCTTAAAGTCTATCAAGCTATAAACTCAGGCTTACTGAGACTGCTGATCAGTCTGTGGGAAAAAAACATGGAGTTGCACCTCTCTAAATTTACTGCATTATTGGCCCAGCTAATACTTCCTGTCACTTCTTAAGGCAGTTGGAAATATTAAACAAAATATAACCTTTTTTTGAAGTCTTATTTTCAATTTCCAAACTTTGAAAAAAAAAAATTGTAACTCACCTCCTTTTCTTCTGAGCAAGGTTAAGTTCCATAAATTTATATTTCTGATATTGTTCATCCAGCTTCTTAAGCACTACATCTGCAGTTTCATTTCCAGGCTGTTTCATAAAAGAATCTACATCCTCCTTTAAGAAAAAGATAAAATTAAGAATTTTACAGAAACCCAAGATCTAATTATGTGATCAGAAAGATTAGGTAAACAAAAGTTATTTTGCACTAAAAGTGATTTTATACCTTCAATCGTTATTTTCCCTTGACACATCACTCAGATCTTTGCTTGCCTAGAACCTAGAGCATGTCCAGTGGACACAGAAAGGTATTTCACAATGCTAGAGTTGTTGGTGCATATACCTTACAGTTTCAGCCACATGCAACATGAAACTGTATCTTCTTTTTCATTCAAAAGTGTAGTATCATCTAACCTCTTTGTAGTTCAGTTTCCCCATCTGTAAAATACGGATCATACTTCCTTTTCACACTCTTTGGGACAGAGACCATCTTACTATATATAAATAAAGTGCCTAGGGCAAAGGGGCCATGATCTTTGTTGGGACTTCTAGGCACTTTTGCAATACAAAGAATGAATCTTTCTAGGGCCACTACTTTTAGATTTCTTGTTGAGCATTTTGTCAGGAAAGTAGTGACATTCATGTTAAGAAATATGATTATAGTTCATTCACAGGCTATTGGTTTGACAGTGTTCATTTATACATATATCCTGCTAGATGACAAAAAAAATGGCCCTTTCTCAATTTACTCTTTTATATCTAGAGGCTTCCATTTTTTACTAATGGAAAAAAACCCCAACAATTCCATTAATATAGAATGTGTACGTTTATGGTGCTTTACTGCAGTGATATTTATTTAAATAGGCAGGTGAGTAGTTGGTTTTATTATCGTTTACTATGCCATTGACAGCATAAATCCCCTTGGACTAGCGAGACTCACTGTGTACTTGCCCAAATAGGCAAGCGCAGTCAACCTGCTTTCTCAGCATAGAGCCAACAACCAAATGTGAATTCCAAGCTTCATCTGATGTAGGAGTTCATATTGCTGCCTCCTGATACATAATCTACAAAGTCTTGTGGACAAGACACTAGACTGGGAGTCAAGAGACTGCATTTCAAAGACTCTATTTACGTAGCACCTTTTGGATGCAAGGCACCATATAAGCATGATCTATAATCACAAAAACTTCATCTTCCCAAACTAATTCCTTAACTAGGAAAACACATTCCCGCCTCCGGAGGAAAGCTTGCAAAAGTGTATTAGGACCAACTTGTAAAACTGGTTCACAAAACCCCACAACAGACTTCAAGCAGCTTTCTCAGGTAAATAGCTTACAAAAAGATTCCAGCTGTGGCACCCAACTCATGGGGCTGCATTAACTGTGCTAGTTCTTACTCTTACTTTCACTTGGGAATTTCAGCAGCTCACTAAAGGCATCTTACCTTCTCCATCTGGAGATGACAAAATATGATCATCACTTTTCCAGTTGTCAAACAATCCCCTACTGTGTTACAATTTGGCTCTCTGATGGTCTTTTAATTGGCAATGAGGTGTTACATTCAGTCAAGTCAAAAAGCCGGTGCATTTATCATCCTTTCCAACATACCTATTGAACAGGAGTGACATACTCCATACTGAATCAATCTCTTTTTAGACATGAATTCATACACAACATTCTCAACAGTGTACAAAGTCACCAACACCTTCATTAACACTTTTCAATCAACCAACACATCAGAGAATTGGTTGCCTACATGAGATGGTCCGCCAGACACTGCACACGCATCAATAATTTCAAGGCACTTCAAGAATATATCATTAGAAGAAGAATTCACAATAAGAATAGCCATAAAACATGAAAGACTCAAGACGGCACCCCCCAATGGAACACCATTAAAAACTACTTGTAATACAATGAGACTCAACAATGAGACCTCATTCATTTGGAAAAATATCTCCGGATCCCTTCTGTACCAAGTTAATATCAATTTCCAAGTACTGTAGCATGACACTGTAAGTAGGAGCGGTTCCGTAGGTGTACGTGAAAAGGTCAGTTTCCCACACTGAGAAACATAATTTTTTAATCTTCGTAAAACCTAATCACTACTTTTGATCTGGTACACAAAGCTAAAACTCAAAATACAAGCAAAGAATTAAGTCACTACATGGCAATATCTACCTTGACTACTCTTCAAGTAATAAAAAGGAGACTCTTTCAGAGACTGAAGTGTCAAAAGAGAGTGAGTTGAACAAATTATACAGCAACTAGTCAACAGGATCAACAACACTCATTTAGGAGTTCTGAAGAAACTCGAGAAGGATGTGGAAAAGTTACTAACAAAACAGGCACTCTCTCATTAAGATCAGCTACTATGCCAGAGGACTAGACACTAGCAAGCTGCAAGAATGATCCTGGATATTGCAAACCTTATTTTACTGCTAAGTTAGCACCTTACTTTACTGCCAAGTGAATTGATGGCAATAATTCAAGAATTATAAAACACCTAAATTCACATAATATAATAGTCAGATCAGCATGGCTTCTGTAAAGAAAAAAAGTCATGATTCTTCAGTCTCCTAGAGTTCTCTGGTGAAGCAACAAGATATTGGGGGAAGAGCCGACGAACATAATGGATTTGGACTTTCAAGAAGTCTTTCACAAAATCCCTCACCAAGAAGTAGTAAGGATTAAGGGAACCTAAACTAAGTAATCATGGCATAGAGGTCGTTCTGTCATACATTTGAAAGTGACTAATGAAATCATTAGGAGCATAGGTACTTTTGAAAATCCCATTAGGTACTTATCTACATCTCTAGGAGCCTAAATACCCTTGAAAATGCGTGGAAGAGACTAAAAGAAAAGAGTGCAAAATAAATGGTAACTTTTTATTGTAGCAAAAGCTGTATAATGAAATATACCCTAAGGGTCCATACTGGGGTGTTTAATATTTTCATTAATATTGGAATGGGAGACAAGAGAAAGAGCAAAATGGTTTAAGATTTTCCAATGACATTGTTTAGGACACAAGAAATACAAGATAGGCAAGGTAATAACTTTTTATTGGACCAATTTCTATGGGTGAAAGGGACAAGCTTTCGAGCTTCCTGGATCTCTTCCTTAAGTCTGAAAAAAGCTCTGTGAATCTCAGAAGCTTGTCTCTTCTTAAATGCTAGGCGGTTGGATAGATAATGGTAAATGAAATTTATTGTTATTGTCTTGTGTTTTCTAGCATGGGGGAAAATAACTTACTATACAAACACACACATTCTGGGTTTCAAATTAACAACAGCACTCAAGAAGAGATCTAGATCATAGAATCATAGAATCATAGAATCATAGAATATCAGGGTTGGAAGGGACCCCAGAAGGTCATCTAGTCCAACCCCCTGCTCAAAGCAGGACCAAGTCCCAGTTAAATCATCCCAGCTAGGGCTTTGTCAAGCCTGACCTTAAAAACCTCTAAGGAAGGAGATTCTACTACCTCCCTAGGTAACGCATTCCAGTGTTTCACCACCCTCTTAGTGAAAAAGTTTTTCCTAATATCCAATCTAAACCTCCCCCATTGCAACTTGAGACCATTACTCCTCGTTCTGTCATCTGCTACCATTGAGAACAGTCTAGAGCCATCCTCTTTGAAACCCCCTTTCAGGTAGTTGAAAGCAGCTATCAAATCCCCCCTCATTCTTCTCTTCTGCAGACTAAACAATCCCAGCTCCCTCAGCCTCTCCTCATAAGTCATGTGCTCTAGACCCCTAATCATTTTCGTTGCCCTTCGTTGTACTCTTTCCAATTTATCCACATCCTTCCTGTAGTGTGGGGCCCAAAACTGGACACAGTACTCCAGATGAGGCCTCACCAGTGTCGAATAGAGGGGAACGATCACGTCCCTCGATCTGCTCGCTATGCCCCTACTTATACAACCCAAAATGCCATTGGCCTTCTTGGCAACAAGGGCACACTGCTGACTCATATCCAGCTTCTCGTCCACTGTCACCCCTAGGTCCTTTTCCGCAGAACTGCTGCCGAGCCATTCGGTCCCTAGTCTGTAGCGGTGCATTGGATTCTTCCATCCTAAGTGCAGGACCCTGCATTTATCCTTATTGAACCTCATTAGATTTCTTTTGGCCCAATCCTCCAATTTGTCTAGGTCCTTCTGTATCCTATCCCTCCCCTCCAGCGTATCTACCACTCCTCCCAGTTTAGTATCATCCGCAAATTTGCTGAGAGTGCAATCCACACCATCCTCCAGATCATTTATGAAGATATTGAACAGAACGGGCCCCAGGACCGACCCCTGGGGCACTCCACTTGACACCGGCTGCCAACTAGACATGGAGCCATTGATCACTACCCGTTGAGCCCGACAATCTAGCCAGCTTTCTACCCACCTTATAGTGCATTCATCCAGCCCATACTTCCTTAACTTGCTGACAAGAATGCTGTGGGAGACCGTGTCAAAAGCTTTGCTAAAGTCAAGAAACAATACATCCACTGCTTTCCCTTCATCCACAGAACCAGTAATCTCATCATAAAAGGCGATTAGATTAGTCAGGCATGACCTTCCCTTGGTGAATCCATGCTGACTGTTCCTGATCACTTTCCTCTCCTCTAAGTGCTTCAGGATTGATTCTTTGAGGACCTGCTCCATGATTTTTCCAGGGACTGAGGTGAGGCTGACCGGCCTGTAGTTCCCAGGATCCTCCTTCTTCCCTTTTTTAAAGATGGGCACTACATTAGCCTTTTTCCAGTCATCCGGGACTTCCCCTGTTCGCCACGAGTTTTCAAAGATAATGGCCAAGGGCTCTGCAATCACAGCCGCCAATTCCTTCAGCACTCTCGGATGCAATTCGTCCGGCCCCATGGACTTGTGCACGTCCAGCTTTTCTAAATAGTCCCTAACCACCTCTATCTCTACAGAGGGCTGGCCATCTCTTCCCCATTTTGTGTTGCCCAGCACAGCAGTCTGGGAGCTGACCTTGTTAGTGAAAACAGAGGCAAAAAAAGCATTGAGTACATTAGCTTTTTCCACATCCTCTGTCACTAGCTTGCCTCCCTCATTCAGTAAGGGGCCCACACTTTCCTTGGCTTTCTTCTTGTTGCCAACATACCTGAAGAAACCCTTCTTGTTACTCTTGACATCTCTTGCTAGCTGCAGCTCCAGGTGCGATTTGGCCCTCCTGATATCTTTCCTACATGCCCGAGCAATATTTTTATACTCTTCCCTGGTCATATGTCCAAGCTTCCACTTCTTGTAAGCTTCTTTTTTATGTTTAAGATCCGCTAGGATTTCACCATTAAGCCAAGCTGGTCGCCTGCCATATTTACTATTCTTTCGACTCATCGGGATGGTTTGTCCCTGTAACCTCAACAGGGATTCCTTGAAATACAGCCAGCTCTCCTGGACTCCCTTCCCTTTCATGTTAGTCCCCCAGGGGATCCTGGCCATCTGTTCCCTGAGGGAGTCAAAGTCTGCTTTCCTGAAGTCCAGGGTCCGTATCCTGCTGCTTACCTTTCTTCCCTGCGTCAGGATCCTGAACTCAACCAACTCATGGTCACTGCCTCCCAGATTCCCATCCACTTTTGCTTCCCCCACTAATTCTACCCGGTTTGTGAGATGTCATCACCGACAGCTCAATAAAAACTTCTGTTCAACGTGCAGTAGCAGTCAAAACACCAAAGTGATAAGCTATAAAATGAACTAGACTGTGAAATAATTCTAAAATTTTATTGCCTTTATACAATTTGATGGACTACCTTCTCTTGAGTAACAGCCAACAATTTTTAAACTGTTGAGTGATTGTGCACCCAACTTGTCAGCACTTTCTGAAAATCAAGTCACACTTAAGAAGTGTCAAACTGAGCACCTAAAGTCACCTCTGAAAATCCTGACCAGTGTTCAGTTCTGCCCACACTGCAAAATTATATGTATCAAAAATCAAAGGGGTAAGGAAAATGGTTAGAGAGAGGCATGGGAAGAGCGCTATATGAGGAGAGATGGAAAAGAGCTCACTGCTTACTTTAAAAGAGATGTGAATAAGAAGGAACATGACTTAATTTAATGAATAGTAGAGAATGTCATTCAGGCATTCCTATTAATAAACAAAGTTTCTCAAAAAATAAGAATGAGGGGACAGCCAATTAATTTGAAAGGTAAGTTTAAAACTTAAAAATAAAATGCATGTGGATCTTTTTGCCCGAATATCAAATTGAGTCTTAGGTGTCAAAAAGGATTAGCCATTTGTATGGATATAAAGGACATCCATAGTAAAATTATACAGAACTGGGAAAGTTATGATAAATATAAACCCTCATGCTTTGGGTCACAAGTATTAACTGAAAAAAGAAAAGGAGTACTTGTGGCACCTTAGAGACTAACAAATTTATTAGAGCATAAGCTTTCGTGAGCTACAGCTCACTTCATCGGATGCATTTGGTGGAAAAAACATAAATCTCCCCTCTGTTTTTTCCACCAAATGCATCCGATGAAGTGAGCTGTAGCTCACGAAAGCTTATGCTCTAATAAATTTGTTAGTCTCTAAGGTGCCACAAGTACTCCTTTTCTTTTTGCGAATACAGACTAACACGGCTGCTACTCTGAAACCTGTCAAGTATTAACTGACTAGAAGCTTCCCAAATAAGTAGATTATTCTGTAAATAAATATCCATTACATGGATTCTAGCAGTTTTCTGTGAAGCATTTAGTAGTGGCCACTCTTGAAGACTAGACAGTATGAGCCATTAATGCAACTTTTTTCTTCCTAAAATGATTTTGAATTTATTAAAAAAAATTTCCTATAACAACATCACATTACACAATATTCAGTTTTTCCAGTAAGATTTTTCAAACTCACTTTTCCTTTTTTAAATACCGGATTGCCTTTACAAGTTCGTTAGTATACTAACTAAACTAAACAACATATAGTCATTGGTCATGTCAGTTTTCAGTCTAAACTCTGTCATCAAGGCAAGTTCATCATAGTGCAGATTTATTTTTCCCCCTCAGACTTTTGAAGGAAATTCAATACAGCAAAAAAGCACACTTTGTTTCAAAGATGCGTGATTCTGTTTAATTTTCTGAAAGGAAAAAAGATGGTTCACCACCTTAGAGTCAAAATAATTTGTCTGAACAGGACAACACCAGTTTTCCCCAAGAGCTCTGGAGATATCAAGTTTCAGAGTAGCAGCTGTGTTAGTCTGTATTTGCAAAAAGGAAAGGAGGACTTGTGGCACCTTAGAGACCAACAAATTTATTTGAGCATAAGCTTTCGTGGGCTACAGCTCACTTCATCGGATGCTCACAAAAGCTTATGCTCAAATAAATTTGTTAATCTCGAAGGTGCCACAAGTCCTCCTTTTCTTTTTGGAGATATCAAGACACCTTAAGGGAAAGCAAGGTTTCAGATAGATGAAGACAGAGCATTTCGCACCGAGTACTGTTTCTTTGGATGCAGAGGACAACAGGCTAACCAGGGATCACTGAGTTGTACCATACAAGACTGTAGTCTACTCGCTTTGACCTGTAGGACGCCACAGAACTTTACACAAAAGAAAACCTCGGATTTCGGATACCGACCCACTCCCTAAACGCACACTCACATCCACCATAAATTGCATTAGTATCCGAGTCTGGGGCAGGCAGATGACACGACCTAGGCTGCGACAGCGCTGAATCCAGAACTGCATCCACGAGGGTTATCTCCCAGCCCCACAAAGCGCCCCCAGCCACTGCGGTTGGGAGTCACAGCAGCCGTCACCGCTATCAGCGCAGCCGGGGGCGCAGGACCCGCGCCCTGACCAAGGCCGGCGCTGAGCGGGCGGTTACAGCAGGCGCGACCCTCCCGACCCCGCCGAGCGCAGCCTCCCTGCTCATCACCCCCCCTGCCCCTGCCCCTGCCCCTGCCCGGAAACGGGGCCCAGGAGCGCCCCAGCGCAAAAGAACCCGCGAGCCCGGGGGAGCTACGGGCCACGGGGCAGCCCCAAACCCCCCGTCCAGAGCCGCGGATGGGGGAGAGCCAGCCACACCCTGGCAGGGACCCCGGGGCGTGGCCGACGGGACGGGCGAGGTGCCGCCTTCCCACCCCGGGACCCCAGCGCCGGGAACGGACCCGGGCCCCTCTCACACACGGCGCCGCCGGCTCGGCTCGGCTCGGCCCGCCCGCTGCCCCCTAGCGGGCCGGGAGCGGCTCTCACCACGAACACGGCCTCGGGGATACCCAGGTGGCCCCGTTTTCCGCCCGCGGGCGCCTCGCCGCAACAAATCTCGCCGCTGGTGGCCGCCGCCATCTTGGGGAACCGACGGCGTTGCGTGCCGTGCGTCCGCGCGGCCTCCCTCCGCCGAGCCACGCGAGTCCTACGTCACTGCGTCAGCGGGAAACCCACCTCCCCTTCGCGCCCATTGGCTGCAGCGCTTTGACTGACAGGGGAGGGTGGGACTGGAGCGGGGCGGGATTAGATGAGTGGGCGTGGCGCAGCGGTGGGCTGGGAGAGTGCGAGGAGTCGGAGCTGGGGGCGCTGGCGAGAGGAGGCGGGGAGTGGGCTGCTCCCAGCCCCCAGCCCCCTCCTTGCTCTGCCACGGCGGGGTTTCCAGCCCGGGGAGGGGCTGCCTCCCTGCCTGTGCTGCCTCCATGGAAAATAGGGTACAGGGCAGAGCCCTGCAGGGGACTGTGTCTTCTTCCTAGCCACAGCGGACTCTGAAATATGGAACAACTTGCTTTACATTGCTGAACTCATATGTATGACAGGCTGGCGAGAGATCCGGTGTTTCCCCACTAATTTGGGGGTGGGACTAGATGACCTCCTGAGGTCCCTTCCAACCTGGATAGTCTATGATTTAATTATTGCACTCTGGGGCATAGGTGCCAACTCCGGGGGTGCTCCGGGGCTGGAGCACCCAGGGGGAAAAAGTGGTGGGTGCTGAGCACTCATCGGCAACCCCCACCTCAGGTCTCCTCTTCCCAGCAGCACCTCCTGCCTGCTGGCCCTGCCAATCCGACCTTCCCCTCTCCCCATGACTTCCGCCATCAGCTGTTTCGTGGCATGCAGGGACGGGAGAAGCGAGGGCACGGCCCACTCGGGCTAAGAGGTGGGGTGGGGGTGGGTCCCTGGGGGAAGGAGTGAGGTGGGGGTAGGGCCTGATGCAGAGCCAGGGGTTGAGCACCCCTGGCACACTGATAAGTCAGCACCTGTGGTCTGGGGGTTTTTTTTGCCCTCCCAATCCCACCTGCAACAAATTACATTTTACCTCCCCCGTACCCCACTATTATAGCAGCAGGTCCTGTAGGATCACAGGCCTGCTGCAGGGCTCTAGTACAGGGTTCTGTAAGGAGCATCAAGGGCTCTGCTGATGATGCTATTGAACTCCTCTCTCCCTCCTTCCACCTCCCATCTCTCCTGGGTGCTCATCTCTCTGCTGTTCTCCTCTGTTACCATCTTTTGGATTATTATTGCTGGGTTTAGGTGGGAAAGGGGAAATGTGTCAATAAAGTGCTTCCCACCTCACTAGCCTTCAGGGCTGTAGATGCTTGACAACCTATTTGAGGTTTGATGACTGTCACCATAGACTGTTTTATTAATTCTTGGGATAATCCTGATTTAACATCCTGCCTCCAGAGGATGGGCATTACTATATTTTGTTAACAGGCCCAGCCCACATACTCTTTAAATGCTGTATTTTTTTTAATTTGTGCATGCTGTGAACCTTGTTTTGAATAAGGAGCATGAGGACCTTAATGAAGAAGTTTTGCATTATGTGTTGACTCTCTAAAATAAATAACTGGGCCTCTTTCCCCAAAGAGCTTCTTCGTCCGTGTTGGAAGAAGGATCTCCAGTTTTTTGTGAAAAGGAGTAAGGAACTGGATGCTGCTACAACCTTTATAGACCCTTAGCATTGATATGACTTCACAAAACAAATGATAGTGTACTTATAGTCCTATTAGCATAACAATGTTTACATTTTCTCTGTGTATATCTATCTATCTATCTTCCTACAGTATTTTCCACTCCATGCATCCGATGAAGGGGGTTTTAGCCCACGAAAGCTTGTGCCCAAATAAATTTGTTAGTCTCCAAGGTGCCACAAGTACTCCTCGTTCCTTTTACAGGAACATCACTCCTTGCAAAACAAGGCTTCAGGGCTTAAATTAGCATTGTTAATCGTATCCAGCATGTGTATTTTCTCTGTCTATGATAGGGTTTTATACTGCTGCCCATCTCCATAGGTTAGAGATCTTGAGCACCTTCCATTAGGGATGTAAAATATTAAATGGTTAACCGGTAAGCATTAGTCTTACCGGTTAACTGCCCCTAACAATTAATCCCCAGCCCCGGGGCCAGCCAGAGCAGCCCTAGCCCCGGGCCAGCCACTCAGAGCATCCCCAGCTGTGCCGACTCCAGCCAGCCAGAGCAGCCCCACCCCATCGACCCCAGCCCCTCTACCTTTAATTGGTTAACTGACTAAACTATTAGAATGATATTGTTTAAACAGTTAACTTTTCAAATGGATATTTACATCCCTACCTTCCATGTGAAATCAATAGCAAAAGTCAGTGGAATTCATGGGGTTTCTGGCATTTTCCCCTCTCTGGGATCAAAATTCTACTTGGAAGTGGTAGGAGTTTGGGAAGAAAGGGGGCGTTCGTATTGTGAGTGTCACTTATGGTGGCAAGGCTTTCTCCAAGAGAAAGTTTGCAATGTTTCACCCAAGTGGTCATACTCTAGCTTCCCGTGAGCTCCTCTGGGAGATTATTCCATAACCAGATCCCTTCAACTGAGAATGCTTTGTCTGCAGCTCCCAGAAGCTTCATCTGGGTTTTGTGATCTGCACCATCTAAGGGGCACAGCTGTCACAGTTGTTCATAGATCAAAATTTGGTCTTTGATGTAGCTGGGGCTTTGATCCATTACTGTATGTATTTTCAACCAGTCAAGAAATAGCAGAAATTTGAGGTAGTAACTAATGCATACTACTTGCCAAGTACTATAACTCTTTCTCTGCATTGACTCTTACATACTGCACACATAATTTTTATACTTCAAAATTATAAAAATTTGTTCCAATTGTAATTGTTAGGTGGACTTCAAGCTCCAGTCGGTCAAGCTAAAATTTGTCATTTTTTTAAAGTAATTAGAGCTCACTTTATTTTTTGTGCTCTTCTGTAATAAATAATTGAAAACCACTTGTTATTTGACCTTTATATTTCAATTCTCCCTCATGGGGAGATTGCAAGACAGAAAGGAACTCTGACAGTCTGGCAATTAATGGGAATGCCAGGATACAATTTTAAAAAGCCTCCCCCCCACAAAAAAAATACCCACATTTTTATAATCAGTAGCTAGTCAAGTCCCTATAAAGAGGTTGTCAGGGTTCCTTCCCCACTCTGAACTTTAGGGTACAGATGTGGGGACCCCCATGAAAGACCCCCTAAGCTTATTCTTACCAGCTTAGGTTAAAAACTTCCCCAAGGTACAAACTTTGTCTTGTCGGTTACCCTTCCCTTTATGTTTATGACAGAGGTAAATTTGGATTGAAGCATAATTCTATTTATTATTTCTTTTGCATAGTCATGTATAAAAATACAATTATGCTTCAATCCAAATTTATCTCTTTGTCAAGATACTACCTAAGACTTCAGTAATTCTATAAAATGATCATTTCCTTGCCTGCAACTTGCTCTTTTGTCCATAGATGTGTTTTTCTGCATCAGCACCCCACTCCCCCCATGAAGTTGCTCAGTGAGTTCTCCACATGGCTGCCCTCACAGGAGACATTGGGAGGAACCTTCTTTGGAATTCAGGACTGCAGAAAACATGATTCAATTGCCATACTAGTAGTGTTGGCAGTGGTATGGGGCAGAAAGCACCATTTCTGTACAGCTTCTGGGTGCCACATGGTGGCAGCTCTCTATTCCAGTGCCACTTCTAAGTGGTTCAGGAGGCCTGAGCTTTGGAAGCTACACACATGGAGAATGTACCCATCAAAAAGAGTTCCTAAATCCCATAGAAGTGATATTCCTCTACTACAATGTGACAGGGCTTCATTCATCACACTAGCACAACCTGCTGGTCATCTTAGGGATCAGGTTGGTACACCCACTCCCAGAGTCTTGTCCACCACCACATCTGATCTTAGACCCATATCACCAAGGATCACAGCATCCTTTTCATGACACAGCCCTCCAGCTGTGCCACAATCTGTGCTCCCCACTTCTGGAGCCAGCACTACAGTCTAACTGTTCAGCCACTTCCTACTCTGGATCCCAGCCCAGGGCCTCTGTAGATGACAGCCACATACTGCATCCCCTCCAGCTTCTCAGTACATTTCCCCAAGCCACTTCCCTGCAATTCCAGCACCTTCTTCACCCTTACCTCAGCATGCTAGTTTTAGCAGCCAGCAGCAGTCACCCTCGCTCTTTCCCCTGTTCCTGCCCAACACTGCTCTGTCCAGAGTGCTAACTTTCTTCTCCCTGAAAAGCAGCCAGTTCTCCCTCCTTAAGCTCCAGAGAGCCACTGAATCTGCTTTGCCCAGCAGCTCTTCTTATATGGTTCTGCTAGACCCTGACTGGCTGCTCCTCACAGCTCCTCTCTTATTGGCTGCTTTTCTTGCAGCCTCCTTAGGACTTTATTAACCCCTTAAAAGCCAGTGTGGAATGGATGCCGATTACATACAAGTAACATCTACTAATTCAGTTGTAAACACTGGGGGCAAATCTGCTCTCCCTTGCCAGAGAGCATAGAACAACCCATATGGTCTTACATGGGAGGTCTGAACATGGAGGCAAAAAAGCCTGGTACCCTACTATGCTATTGCAATTGCACTTTGCAAGTACTCTGGGACAGGCTGCATGCAGGAAATTTGAAGGTGATTGGCAACAGAGCTGATTGGCTAATACTTCCTATAGAAAGGGCAGGGACTAATTAGGGTCCCTCATGTTGGCCGTGACACTTGGTTGGGTAGACCCTGGCTTCAGTTGCTTGCAGAGCAACTGTTCTTAACATAGCACATGGTGGGTTGTGGGGAAAGAATTCCCTCACTCTTCCCATGACCCCTGCAGAACTTCCCTGCATTCAGCCAGTTCTCACTGGATGCAAAGTTTTATTGATCAAATGTTGGTTTTGCTTTTTGATGTTAGGTAGGGAGCTGAAACCTCACAAATTTGTTTTCTACTCATTGCAAAAGAAATTAAAAAGATTGACTAAAAAGTTAACCATATTGTTGCTATTAAGAGCCATAATAGCATTACAGAGATACAGTTCTGCTATTATTATATGGCTGGGTTTATTATTTATATTGCTTAAGAGTCTGTGTTGAACCCATTGTGCTAGGTGCTGTACAAACAAAGAACCAAAAGACAGTCCCTGTTCCAGCATGCATCAAATGAGTTTACAGTTGACTAACTGGTTTTGCCTGCTAAGGTAAACTCATGCATCAGTTGAAAGCCTGTTAGGAGATGCAGCTTTGATATCAAAGTGATGAGCAACTAACAACTCATACAGATTTAACAGGGCCTTATCAAACCTGCCAAAAATAGGGCCACTAATGTTGGAAACAGTGGAAGCTGAATATAGGTAGAACTCAGGCCTTTTAATACTATTTCTATATGACTTAAATGTCAAATTTGAACGTGAAATCAAACATATGTTTGTTCATTATTATGGCACACCACACCGAGTATTAAATGTGTTTAAATATGCCAGTGAAAGGGAGATAGGTTAAGATAGAGGGTGAAATCTAAAGTCCCTGGGCTTGATAAACTTGAGTCAAATCTGTTATTTCATCGGGAAATTTTGCATTTATCACATTCTGTTGGACATAATCACAGCAATGTTATGATGCTCTTAACTCCAAACTGTACTTGCACAAGGCCCTGAATCAATCTCCTCACAGCTTTGAGTAGACTCATCACTTCCATTAGCTTTGTGCTTTCTCCACACTTTATTTCCTTTGCAATTACTTGTTTGAGTATTAACTAACCTATCAGGCTTATGAAAATGATACTTCATACTACTTTGAGAGAGGGGAAGAGAACAGTCAGAGATTGCTGTAGCTTGATTAGTATTCCCATAATAGTTCTCTCCTTAGCCAGCACCTTCCCCACCACACACACACACTCCAAAAAACTCTCTCAGTCCCTAATAATGCTCATTAGCAATTTTTATTTCTTTGTTATCAAATCATGGATACTTGGGCACTTCCTTTTATTAATTACACTCAGAAGTGTAGGTCTGAAAGTTGGTTCAGAAATTCCATGCCCTCTATGACATCCTGTTATCACTTATGCTTTCCATTGCTTAATCATGGGAGTCTGAGCCTTTACTGCCCAGGCATTTGTTTTGCATACTGTATGTTTCTGTTGTTATACATAAGTATCCTTCATAGCTGGTGCCCTTTCTTTTTAGTTTCCATAGCGACATGCATCTTTTCTTTGTGATGTACAAGGGGTGTAGCCGGGTGCCTTTGCATCAATAAACATCAGTTAGTAGGAATTGTTCCCAACAGAATGGTAGTGAATTGCTTTGTCTTACTGCGTGGCATGCAGCTATGAAAGCTAGATCAAGAGGATATCTTTTTCTCTGACTCCTCAGGTTAATGGATGGGTTAATAAGGGTAACCAGAACATCCTAAATAGCCTCACAATGCAGAGGGACTAGAGTATATTTTAGCTAGCAGAGGCTGAGATAGAATGAAAGAAGCCACAGTGAGCAGATAAGGCAAAACAGACAAATGGGGCTGCGGTGGGTAAAGGCAGAGATACAGATACATTTGTGAAGGAGAAGCAACATGAACAGTATGAAGAAAAGTGGGAGAGGTTAAAACAAGCGAGAAGAAAATTTAAAAAGTGAGGCTCCTACATCTATATTTAGGTATGTAGATTTCAAAGATACTGCACCCTTCTGGCTCAGAATTCCTCAACAGTCAGGCTACTTCTATAGATATTTAAACATGAGCATGCAGCCAAAAAGAACAGAAGGGGGAAGGCCAGAGAATCACACAAACCCTGGGAAGAGGAAGGTCTATGTGTTGGAGACTCCCTATAAGAACAGACCAGCCTGTCACCAGAGCTGACCCAGGCTACGTCTACATGACACAGCTTTTAGCGACGTGGCTGCGTCGCCAAAGGAGCGCTCTCCTGCCGACAACGTGCTGTTCACACTAGCGCTTGTTGTGGCAAAACTTTTGTCTTTCTGGGTTTTTTTGTTCGTTTGTTTGGTTTTTTAAACACCTCTGAAAGACAAAAGTTTTGTCGTTCAATTGGCAGTGTAGACATAGCCCCAGAGAACAGAAGGGTCTGCTGGGAGCGAAGATACACAGTGTAGACCGAAGGCTGAAGAGGATCCTCATGGGAGCAGGAAAGAATCCAAATTGCCCTTCACATGGGGACAAATTATAACTGCTAGATTCTTGTTGGGATGCACCAAGGAAGGCTACCAGGCTAGGGAAGATGCTTAAATAAAAATAGAGGTTCAGGTGATCTTCAGTGGGATTCTACCTAGTGGAGGACAATGAAGGCAAGACAAGATCAACAGATGACTCCGGCAAAGAGTGCTCTAAAGAGGGCTTTGGGATGTTCAATTCCTGGGAGACATTCATGGGCAGAGAACTGTTCTCGTGAGATGGGACTCCACATGAGTAGGGAGGGCAATAGACGTCTGGGATAGAAGTTGGCACAACTGATTAAAAGAGCTTTAAGCTAGGAATTTGGGGGAGACAGTTGGGAGATGTAAATTCAATCTCCACACCTGATTCTAATATAAAGCAGGAGAAAAATCAAGTAAGAGAGGATACAGCAATGGAGAAAGGAACAATGGAGTGTAAGATAATGAACAACTAGAAGATAGTGCCAATCCCACTGACGGTAACAGGTGATATTGGCAGTTAAATGACTGTACCTAATCAGGAAAGGAATCTAGGTGAAACCAAGCAGAAAAAACTAAGAAGTCTGTGCACCAGTGCAAAGAGCGTAGGTAACAAAATGAAGGAACTAGAACTACTGGTTCAGGCAGAGATAGTAGGGATAACAGGATCATGGTGGAATGGTAGTCACGACTGCAATACAAGTATTGAAGGGTATGTGCTATTCAGGAAAGACAAGTAAAAGGTGGAGTAGTAGCATTGTATTGTAATGACAAGGTAGATTGTAAAGAACTTAGAAATGACGGAGTGGATAAAACAGAATTTCTTGTGATTAAATCACTTTGGAGAAGAAAGGTAACAGAGGTTATCTTTATAATCACTGGTATAGTGCTTGGGGTCTGCTAAATACCCTGAGGAGCTTATTTGGATATGGATAGAGAATATTTTTGATTAAATAAATAGTAGTGGGAATGTGATGATGGGAGATTTCCCAGATACAGATTGGAGAACAAGTGCTACTAATAATGGTAGGGTCAGATGTTCCTAGATGTGATAGGTGACAGATTTCTTCACCGAATCAATGAGCGGTGATGCCATTTTAGATTTAGTATTGGTAAGTAGTGAGGACCTCATAGAAGAACTGGTTGTAAAGGACAACCATAGTTTATGTGATCATGAGTTAATTCAGTTTAAACTAAATGGAAGGATAAACAGAAATAGGTCTGCAACTAATTCTTAAAAAGAAAAGGAGTACCCGTGGCACCTTAGAGACTAACAAATTTATTAGAGCATAAGCTTTTCTGAGCTACAGCTCACTTCATCGGACGAAAGCTTATGCTCTAATAAATTTGTTAGTCTCTAAGGTGCCACGGGTACTCCTTTTCTTTTTGCGAATACAGACTAACACGGCTGCTACTCTGCAACTAATTCTTGATTTCAAAAATACATGCTTTAAAGAGTTAAAAGAATTTGTTAGAGAAGTGGACTGGATTGAAGAACTCAAGGATCTCAATGTGAAAGAGGCTTGGAATTACTTTAAGTCAAAGAAGCAGAAACTATCTGTGTCCCAAGTGTGACGTTGCACTCTATATGATTTTATGAAAGTATGCTGATGAGTGTGAATATAATGTAACTAAAGTATGCTTCATGCAAAAGGTCTCTTGTAAGGTATCATTACAAAGCTTATAATCTAATGATTGTGGTCATCCTATTTATATAAATGTATCACTCTTGTATCTGAAACTAGAAATATGAAATATAATTCTGAGGGCCTATTGTAATTATGCAAAGTGTGGGCCATTAATGGTGGTTTGGAATCTTGATAGCTCCCATCAACCAGGGCAATTGACTGTGGATGGCACTGTTTGCAGGCAGGCCTTCCTGTGAGTCAGGCTGGGAGGAATGAAAGCTTGGGGTCTCACAGGACATGTGATCATGTCACCTGAACTGGAATCCATCTTTAACCTGGTGCTTTTCCACTGAGAAGGAGGGGTGGGAACCCAGAGGGACAAAGGATTCATGCCTTATGCAAAAGGTATACAAGTGGGTGGAACAGAACAAGAGAGGCAGTCATCATGAGGAATCCCCTACCTACCACCTGAGGTGGAACAAGGGCTATACCAGGGGAAAGGATTGTGCCCAGACTAGGAAGGTGTCCAGCTCCAGTCTGTGAAAGAAACTTATTGAAACATCTCTAAGGGTGAGATTTTATCTGTATTCAGTTTTTATTACTGTACTAGACTCAGACTGGCGTGTTTTATTTTATTTTGCTTGGTAGTTCACTTTGTTCTGTCTGTTACTACTTGGAACCACTTAAATTCCACTTTCTGTATTTAATAAAATCACTTTTTACTTATTAATTAACTCAGAGTATGTATTAATACTTAGGGGTGGGGGGGCGGCAAACAGCTGTGCATATCTATTAGTGTTATAGAGGGTGAACAATTTGAGTTTACCCTGTATAAGCTTTATACAGGGTAAAACAGATTTATTTGGGGTTTGGACCCCATTGGGAGTTGGGCATCTGAGTGTAAAAGACAGGCACACTTTTGTAAGCTGCTTTCAGTTAAGCCTATAGCTGTTAGGGGACATGGTTCAGACTTGGGTCTGGGTTTGCAGCAAGCTAGTGAGTCTGGCTCAAACCAGGCAGGGCACTGAAGTCCTAAGCTGTCTGAGCAGGAAAGCAGAGGCAGAAGTAGTCTTGGCACATCAGGTAGCAGCTCCCAGGGGGTTTCTGATCCAACCCGTCACACCAAGCAAGGGGGAAAAATTCATAGGGAAGGGTTGCAGACCAAGCTGGATGAACAAGCATCTCAAACAAAAAGAAAAGGAGCACTTGTGGCACCTTAGAGACTAACAAATGTATTTGAGCATAAGCTTTCATTACAGCTCACTTCATCGGATGCATTTGGTGGAAAATACAGTGGGGAGATTTATATACACACACAGAGAACATGAAACAATGGGTTTTATCATACACACTGCAAGGAGAGTGATCACTTAAGATGAGCCATCACCAGCAGCAGGGGGGGGGGGAGGAAAACCTTTCATGGTGACAAGCAAGGCAGGCCATTTTCAGCAGTTAACAAGAACATCTGAGGAACAGTGGGGGGTGGGGTGGGGGAGAGAAATAACATAGGGAAAAAGTGTAACTTTGTGTAATGACTCATCCATTCCCAGTCTCTATTCAAGCCTAAGTTAATTGTATCCAGTTGGCAAATTAATTCCAATTTCAGCAGTCTCTCATTGGAGTCTGTTTTTGAAGTTTTTTTGTTGAAGGATAGCCACTCTTAGGTCTGTAATCGAGTGACCAGAGAGATTGAAGTGTTCTCTGACTGGTTTTTGAATGTTATAATTCTTGATGTCTGATTTGTGTCCATTTATTCTTTTACGTAGAGACTGTCCAGTTTGACCAATGTACATGGCAGAGGGGCATTGCTGGCACATGATGGCATATATCACATTGGTAGATGCGCAGGTGAACGAGCCTCTGATAGTGTGGCTGATGTGATTAGGCCCTATGATGGTGTCCCCTGAATAGATATGTGGACACAGTTGGCAATGGGCTTTGTTGCAAGGATAGGTTCCTGGGTTAGTGGTTCTGTTGTGTGGTGTGTGGTTGCTGGTGATTATTTGCTTCAGGTTGGGGGGCTGTCTGTAAGCAAGGACTGGCCTGTCTCCCAAGATCTGTGAGAGTGATGGGTTGTCCTTCAGGATAGGTTGTAGATCCTTGATGATGCGTTGGAGAGGTTTTAGTTGGAGGCTGAAGGTGATGGCTAGTGGCGTTCTGTTATTTTCTTTGTTGGGCCTGTCCTGTAGTAGGTGACTTCTGGGTACTCTTCTGGCTCTGTCAATCTTTTTCTTCACTTCAGCAGGTGGGTATTGTAGTTGTAAGAATGCATGATAGAGATCTTGTAGGTGTTTGTCTCCATCTGAGGGGTTGGAGCAAATGCAGTTATATCGTAGAGCTTGGCTGTAGTCAATGGATCATGTGGTATGATCTGGATGAAAGCTAGAGGCATGTAGGTAGGAATAGCAGTCAGTAGGTTTCCGATATAGGGTGGTGTTTATGTGACCGTCGCTTATTAGCACCGTAGTGTCCAGGAAGTGGATCTCTTGTGTGGACTGGTCCAGGCTGAGGTTGATGGTGGGATGGAAATTGTTGAAATCATGGTGGAATTCCTCAAGGGCTTCTTTTCCATGGGTCCAGATGATGAAGATGTCATCAATGTAGCGCAAGTAGAGTAGGGGCATTAGGAGACGAGAGCTGAGGAAGCGTTGTTCTAAGTCAGCCATAAAAATGTTGGCATTCTGTGGGGCCATGCGGGTACCCATCGCAGTGCCGCTGATGTGAAGGTATACATTGTCCCCAAATGTGAAATAGTTATGGGTGAGGACAAAGTCACAAAGTTCAGACACTAGGTCAGCCGTGACATTATCAGGGATACTGTTCCTGACGGCTTGTAGCCCATCTTTGTGTGGAATGTTGGTGTAGAGGGCTTCTACATCCATAGTGGCCAGGATGGTGTTTTTAGGAAGATCACCAATGGATTGTAGTTTCCTCAGGAATTCAGTGGTGTCTCGAAGATAGCTGGGAGTGCTGGTAATGTAGGGCCTGAGGAGGGAGTCTACATAGCCAAACAATCCTGCTGTCAGGGTGCCAATGCCTGAGATGATGGGGCGTCCAGGATTTCCAGGTTTATGGATCTTGGGTAGCAGATAGAATACCCCAGGTCGGGGTTCTAGGTTATTCAAAAACCAGTTGGAGAACACTTCAATCTCTCCGGTCACTCGATCACAGACCTGAGGTTGGTTATCCTTCAACAAAAAAACTTCAAAAACAGACTCCAACGAGAGACTGCTGAATTGGAATAAATTTGCCAACTGGATACAATTAACTTAGGCTTGAATAGAGACTGGGAATGGATGAGTCATTACAGAAAGTAAAACTATTTCCCTATGTTATTTCTCCCCCCAACCCCACCCCTCACTGTTCCTCAGATGTTCTTGTTAACAGCTTGAAATAGCCTACCTTGCTTGTCACCATGAAAGGTTTTCCTCCTTTCCCCCCCTGCTGCTGGTGATGGCTCATCTTAAGTGATCACTCTCCTTGCAGTGTGTATGATAAAACCCATTGTTTCATGTTCTCTGTGTGTGTATATAAATCTCCCCACTGTATTTTCCACCAAATGCATCCGATGAAGTGAGCTGTAGCTCACGAAAGCTTATGCTCAAATACATTTGTTAGTGTCTAAGGTGCCACAAGTACTCCTTTTCTTTTTGCGAATACAGACTAACACGGCTGCTACTCTGAAACATCTCAAACAAGTTATTAAGAGAAAGCAAAAAGCCTACAAGGAATGGAAGAAAGGATGGATCAGCAAGAAACTTTCCTCTTGGAGGTTAAAGTGTAGGGGGAAAGTGAGAACTGCCAAAAGCCAAGCAGAGCTGGACCTTGCAAAGGAAATTAAAATAAATAATAAAAGGATCTTTAGTCATACAAATAAAAAGAAAACGGGGAAATGAAGTGGGACCACTAAGCACTCAGGATGGAATGGAGATTAAAGATAACCTTGGTGTGGCCCAACACCTAAACAAATACTTTGCCTAAGTTTTTAGTGAGAAGGTTGGGGGCAGTGGCAGGGTGGAAGTAGGAATGACACATCCAAGGTGGAAGCCAAACTCAAACAACTTAATGGGATCAAATTGGGAGGCCCATACAATATCCATCCAAGGATATTAAAGGATCTGGCACATGAAATTGAAAGCCCAATAGCAAGGATTTTTAATGAATCCATACAATCAGGGGTTGTACCCTATGACTGGAGAATTGCTAATATGGTATCTATATTTAAGAAAGAACAAAAAAGTGATCTAGGAATCAACAGGCCCATTAATTTGACCTCAATTGTACACAAGGTCTTAGAACAAGTTTTGAAAGAGAGAGTAGTTACTGGCAGAGGTAAACTGTAACTGGGATAAAATATGACATGGTTTTACTAGAGGTAGATAGAGCCTGACCAACCTGATCTCTTTCTTTGAGAAGATGCTTGATTTTCTGGACAAAGGAAATGCAGTAGATTTAACCTACCTGGACTTCAGTAAAGCATTTGATACAGTTCCACATGGGAAATTAGTTAAATTGGAGAAGATGAGATTAATATGAGAATTGAAAAGGAGGCTAAGGAACTGTTTGTAAGGGAGACTACAATGGGTCATGCTGAAAGGTGGTTACTGGAGTTCCACAGGGATCCATCTTGGGATCAATCTTATTTGTAATAGAAATGGGATGAAATTTAATAGTGCAAAGTCATGCACTTTGGGGCTAACAGCAAGAAAATTTGCTATAAGTTGGGGATGTATCAGTTGAAAGGTACAGAGGAGGAGAAAGACCAGGGTGTACTGGTTGATCACAGGGTGATTATGAGCCAGCAACATGACATGGCTGTGAAAAAGGCTAATGCAATCCTAAGTGTGTCAGGCAAGGTATATCCAACAGAGAGAGGGAAGAGTTATTGCCATTATACAAGGTGAGACCTCATCTGGAATACTTCGTGCAATTTTGGCCATGGGTCACTTATTGGTTTGAATTAGAGTAAATGGTGGATTCTCTGAAAGACTTTAAATCAAGATTTCGGGACTTCATTACTTAGCCAGAGGTTATGAGCCTATTACAGCAGGGAGTGGGTGAGGTTTGTAGTGTGCAATGTGCAGGAGATCAGACTAGATGATCCCTTCTGGCCTTGAGTCTATCAATTCTGGGGCCTAACTTTGTGCTCCTATTTTTGAATATCTTTGCCAAAGGCTGTTTAGCAGCTGCAATTTCGGAGAACAGTGCAGTGATGGAGCCAAGCTATTACAAGCACACCAACTGAGTAGGAAGAAAAGAGAGAGGAAAGTATAAATTAGTTGCAAAGCCCCCCTAGAGATTTATGGACTGCATTTCAAGGACATCTCTGCCAAACAGATGCTGCTCAAGTACAATATACAATTTTTGAAAACTATTTTGCTTTTTTAAGAAGAGTGACCTTGTACCTTCTGCCAGAACTACTGCCGTTAATCCTGGATACAATTTAATTTACTCTTTCCAAAGATTAATCTCATGACAGATGATAAGTGTTCTGTACTTCCACAACTGACAGTCTGGATTTGGATACCTGCACAATTAGGAACAAGAGACTAGGGCAGATGTGTTTTTCAATTCACTAATTATTCCATTTGAGGGCAGGCCATGTGGTAAGAAAAAATAATGAGGCCAGATGAGGAAAAATTAATTTCTCACTTGGTTGTTAAGCTTTTGAAATACTTACATTTTTCCTCCTTTCAAAAGAAAGTGAAAGAACCTACATAAGAAGATTCCAGAAGTGTCACCGTGTGTCACTCTGAAGCCTAGTATGGCTGTTGAGTCAGTGTGAAATGATGGAAACAGCTACAGGCATGGCTGAGAACTCTGTTTAAATGATCACCAGGTTCAATCATCACTGAGATTCATGGTCTGTTACCAGCCAACATTTTAAATCCTCAGCCATTTTGATTTAACGAATTACACCTTTGTGGTGTACAGCTTCAGCCAGGCATAGGTCTACCCTGACATCAGACGTAACTCAATCACTACCCTTACTCTACAGCTAATATGCATGCAACACTTTCATTGGTTGTATGAAAGACAGCACAGATGGTTGGTTGCTTGGCTCAACCACCACACCCATCTGACAGCACGGGCTTTCAGCTCCTCGTACAACAATACAGTATAACAAGATATGGACATTCAGGGACCAAATCTAAGTTTCAGTATGTGAATCCAGTTCACTTATCGGAAGCAAATGGTTTATTAAACCGAGACAGTAATAAAAAACAACTTTGCTGTATTTGAAAAAAGACTTAGGTCTGGATCCACACTCAGTGTTGTAATGTGTAACTTTTGGGTGCCGAGCCATCCAGTGGAACCCACAAACCCTGGGTGCTCTCTAAACAATACAGTGGGAAGAGATAGAGGTCTGAGAACAGAATCCACAAAAGCCAGCATGCTAGGCAAGGAGGCACCTAAGCTAACCAACAGCAGATGTTGAAGTATGAGGTGTGTCCTAAGCCCTGCCTCTCTCAGGGAATTAGGTGTCTAAGGCCAGGTCTACGCTCAAAATTTAAATCAACCCAGCTATGTTGCTGGGGGGGGAGGTAAAAAATCCACACCTCTGAGTGACAGTTAAACAGATTTAGCCCCCAGCATAGATGGCGCTAAGGGCTTGGCTACAGTTGCAGATGTAGAGCGCTGGGAGTTAAACCCGCCTTCGGAGACAGCAGCAGGGAAAACGCTGCCGTGCGTTTACAGTCAGCCACAAGCAGACTGGTGTGGCCACATTAGCAGCTCCTGCAATGCCACAAAGAGCAGTGCATTATGGTAGCTATCCCAGTGTGCAAGGGGCTGCCTCGTGCTTTTCAAATCGGGGGCGGTGAGCATGACAGGGAGTGTGTTGTGTGTATGTGGGGGGAGAGACAGTATGTTTTGGGGGGCAGAGAGTGTGTCAGCATGCTGTCTTATAAGTTCAGACAGTAGCAGACTCCCCTCGCTCCACCTCTCTCTCTCACACTCACAGCAGGAGCATTCCACAGTAATGGTTTGCTTTGTCCCAGGGCAGATAAGCAGCCGGCTGTCAGAAACGGAGCTTTGAAAGGGGATATCCGCATGCCTGCAGCCGAGTTCAAAACAATGATGAGAGCGGCCACTTGGCTTCAGGGGATTATGGGACGGTGCCGGAGGCCAATCACAGCGCAGTAATGCAACACATCGGTCACACCGACACCCGGGCGTTTCAGCCGGGGCGCAGCAAGCTCTATGCTTCTCGTGGAGGTGGGTTACCAGGAGTGCTCCAGCTGCAGAGTCCAGGTGCTCTAAGTGCCTTGCCAGCGTGGACACCTCAGGAGTTGGGGCGCCCGGGGATGATTTAATGCGCTCTAACTTGCAAGTGTAGCCAAGCCCTAAGTCGACAGAATTCTTCCATTGGCCTAGCTACTGCCTCTCGGGCAGGTGAATTAACTACGCCGATAGGAAGACCGCACCCGTGGCTGTAATGAGCGTTTACACAGAAGTGCTATAGCTTTACTGTGCTTCTGTAGCATTTCAAGTGTAGACTAGCCCTAAGTCGGGGCTGCCGGGAGGCACCTCTCTCTTCTTGGGATCCACAGCTATGAATTGTCACCCATTCCTGAAGCTAGGCACGTAAAGTGTTTCTTTCAAGAACAGCAGCAGTGCACGCCTAACACCACACAAAACAGATTGGGGGCCCAGAAAGAGGCCTCTTTAATTTTTAGCCGAACGTTAGGGTACTCACCCAGGATGCAGGAGGGCCCAGTTCACTTTCCCCCCTCTGCCTGATGAGGAGAAGGAATTTGAAAAGGAGTTTCCCACCTCCAGTGAGTGGCCTAATAATTGGACTAGAATCATTCCGTCTCTAGCCCAATACATATTTAAACAAAACGGAACAGCTTCCACATTAGAGACCGAGAATGACGCAAACCAGCATATCTGTTTTGTGCAGAGCTGGATTGCATCTCAAAGGCAAGGTAGGCATTGCCCTGCCTATCTTCACCTGGTTTGAAGATGGTGGTAGGACTTAAGAGGTGAGATAAGCATCCACATGCCTGCTAGAAGGCAGAGGCAGAAACTTATACACACTGGGGACTGTCACAATCTAAATTTAGGTGAGGATTGAGTTTAGGCACCTTAGAGGGTTCTGTGGCAACTTTGCAGGAATTCTGTGGACTACAGTGGCACCTAAATCTGGACTTTAGGTGCCAGAGTTTTTGTGGATGCGAGTCTTACATATATTTTTTAATTCAATAAAAATTTAGTAGAAAATTAATGAAGTGCAAAAACAAAAGAAAATTCAGATAATTTTCCAAGCCTATTGTGTATTTTAAAAAGGTATCGTTCATTTTAAACCATACTACAGCGTACCTGTTTCCAAACCGCCCTCATTATTTGATCTCTGTATGTGTTGTAAAAATAAGTAGTTCTAATTATAGTCAAAGTATTTAGCAAAATAAAATTAAGGGTACAGTATATGTCCAGAATGTTTCAAAGAGCATCAACTGCAATCAGTGAAGCTAAAAATGTTGAAATTGTAATTAAGATTGACAGCAATAGACAAGGAAGTGCCAACATATATTTGTAGATTTGAGGTGGGATTGGCCCTAAGTCGACAGAAGAATTCTTCCATTGGCCTAGCTACTGCCTCTCGGGCAGGTGAACTCCCATTGACTTCAGCAGGAGCAGAGTTATGGTAACAGTGTGAAAATCTCACCCTTTTGGTTTTTCCATGGGCTCTTGTTTAAAGTGAACAAGCAAATATTCTTTAATGGGCACAGATAAAGGTGGAAGTCAGAACATGGATAAGGAAACTAACAAAGGGTAGCAAATAAGCGATTACAGAATTTATGGTTACATACGAAATTGAGCTGGTCCTAAGGTTTATATGTAAAATACTTTAAAGGTAGCTTCTGCTGGCCTACAAAATGTGCCTATCATGTTAATATTGACTCTGTTCCTTGTAAACTCCCACCAGTGAGTAAATCTGCATTCATCTGCTGTCTCTTGTTTTATACTTAGGTTGTTTATCTCTTTGGGGCAGAGACTTTTTGTTGTGTGTATGTACAGCGCCAAGCACAATGGGGGCCTGGTCCATGATTAAGGTTCCTAGGTGCTATCATAATACAAGTAAGTTAAGAATACATCTTCCTATTAGTTACAATGAATATTTAGGAGCTGAGTAACTCCCATGGACTATGTGCAGGTACAAGGAACTGTCCACAAAGCTCCACTTTTAGGATCAAGGCATACATTTTACTTCTGGGGGAATTATGCGCTACTGCGTAATGAAGAATTTCACAGAATTCCCTGTTTCCCCCACAGAATTGGGGCTGTAGAATTTCTGGCTGCCACTAGGATTCTGTGGAGCCCAGCTTGCAGTGAGTAGATTGCCAAACCTGGCTCGGCTGGAGGCTGCACACTTTGCTTGATCCTCACTCTCCCAGTGACGGGCGAGGGCCCCAGAAACCCAGCTCTAGCAAAGAGTGAGGGAGGCCAGGTCTGCATCACATCACATCCCCCGTCAGGACAGTAAAGAAGCTCGGGGGGAGTAAAGGCTCTGAGGATGCTGGTATCCGGGCTGGGGCTTCCCCATCTTGGGGATCTAGAGAGGAATGCTGGTGTCTGGGCTCTGAGTGTGCCCACGGCTTGGCTCCAAGGGAAGGAGGTACTGAGCTGAGGGGTGCCCCATGGCTAGGATCTGGGGAAAGGGAGTGGTGGTGTCTGGGACATGGGGAGGGGGTGCTGGTGTTTGGGCTGGGGCTGCCCCGTAGCTAGGCTCTAGGGGGGATGGGAGTTCAGATGTCAGGGCTCTGAGGCCCCCCCCCATCCCCTCCAGCACTCCCCAACTGGAACTGAGTTGTAGGAGGGGTTTAATTCTGCTGGTGGGGGAATTGTTTTTTTGCTGTTGTCTATTGCTGACATACTTGTTGACAGCTATTTTGAAATAAATTACGAAAATAATTGAAACTGGGGTGATTATATTGTGTTATTTTGACAAAATACACAATTTTAAAATATTGTGCATGGATTTTTTTATGTTTTGGAACAGAATTCTGAGAGGAGTACAACATTCCATGGAACAGATCCACAGCACAGATGTAGGTCAGGGCTGGTTAACCAAATAGCTTGATTTCCTGAACTTTCTAAAACGCTTTATAATGAACAAAAAGCTTTTGCTGGAACTGTGCCTCTGTATTAGAACGTGACCTGCTGGCAGTGACCCAGTACTTTAAGAATGTGCAGTCTACTATTTCAAGTTATTAATTGAAACAAATCTTCTAACAAACTTGCACCAAAGTGCAGTCAGTTCAAAATACTGCTGCTTAAAGTGTTGGTCTCATAGGAAACTTTGAAAAACCTAAGTTAGCATTAGGAACATATGGATGGAGGCAGGATTTGGGTTCTTCTTTACTGTGTCTAGTTCATGCTACCTATGGCTCAGCTTAAGATCTAGCCAGTTGTTTGTAACAACCATTTCCAAGAGTAACTCACTGCGACATCAAATGATATGAACTTTAGGCAAGACATTTCCCTAGCAACAATAAACCAAAATAGTAAAATCCAAAGAATGCAATGTGTAAATGGATTTGCCTTTCATTTGCTGTTTTCTGGAGGCTTTTACATACCTACCCACAGTGAACACTGCCTGGTTAGGATTTATGCTTAGTTTTTTATTGCTTGCTTTAAACAAACCAGTTGCCTAATGCTGCAATTTCTGATGGGGAAAAAAAAAAAAAAAAAAAACCTAGCAATTTTATTTTTTCGAGAATGAAAAAAAATCTCAGTAAAGGCAATTTACTGGCTACAAATGTCAGCCACCTGTTAAGAATAAGAATTGCACGTCCTTGTATCAGGGATTCTTGTTAACAGTGTACATAACAAAACCACGCAACTGAGGATGTTGCCCCTTTTTGCTTCTGTGCTGACTAAAGTCTACTGCATCCAAGATGCAAACAGACAATGATCCCAAATGGGGATAAGTTTAGGGGACGGCAACTGTCTATCTAATATACTTTATTTTCAGTGATTCACTAAATCCCCACAAAGTTTAGTGACTAACTGAATAGTTCCCCATTAAACATTAGCCTGCATAAGGAAAGAAAAACTTATTTTTCAACAAAAGCAACTGACCTTCCCATTTACTGGACTGACCTTCTGATGGATCAAACCCTTAAATTACAAAAAAGTAGGCATCACTTGAATGTCATCAGCAAGGAAGGCATAATGCCACAACTATATTTAAATATAACAAACTAAGTAGCCTTTTGATTATCACACTCTCTTTAGGAAGATTAAGCAAGAACAATTAACTCCATTCTCTTATAGCAATTTTGAAACAAGCTTTAAATATCTGAACACATTAAAAATAAACGCATCTTATTTGTGCCAAAGTTTATTTTTCAAAACCTTTCAATAACAAATGAATGAATCTGAGCAACAATCTTAAAAAACCCAAAACAGTTTCGTATGTTGTTAAATTGAGTGTCACAATTAAATGTCAACGTGGCCAGTCTTGTGCTTATGCAATGTTTTATTTAGCAGAATTTGTATCTTTAAACCTCCCCCCCACTCCCAGTTTTATGGTCAATGGATTGTTTTCTACACATTTGGTATCCATTATTATAAAACGGAAAGGAACTCATTTCAAGAAACAGCCATACAAGAATAAGCCTGTAAAAAACAACCTCCTACATTATAGTAAGCTCCTTTTAAATAAATACCCAATAAAGGCACAAAACCTGTTATACATGGGGAAAATGCAACATATAAAATGAAAGAGCTATTAAATAAATAATTCCAAATGAATAAATCTGTTCAGCACCTTTTTTTTTTGCGCCAGTGCTCTATATGACGAAATCCCCAGCCAAATGTCAGGTAAAGGATTAGACTTGAAACACAGGGCTATAGGTTTGAGATACTGAAGGAGGATTCCTAATGTAAATCATCTTTTTTTCTTTTTAAACTGCACCAGTTATTACAATCTCTTTAAATAAATGCACGAGATACTTGTGGGAAAAAAAGCTATGCAGTAATGTATTTAGCAATACATGACAATCAAATACAGCTTCAGAGTAATAGCAACATAACTTTTCTATTTCTCTACCAATAAATGTATAAATGATAACATGTACAATTTCCATTACTCAAAAATATAATCTTTAAAATGGAAATAAATGACTGGTACACAGTGCCTTTAGATGTTATCCTTACGATACAAACTACCCAAAAGAAAAAAGTTTTCCCTTTTATTTACAAATAAAGCACCGATCCACAGTGCATGATACTCTAAAATTGTTAACACCCCCCTCCCCCCCCACACACACACCAAAAATCCAGATCTGGACACACCCTGTATTCAATCTTGTAGTAAGAGGTTATTCAACATTTTACAAAACGTATGCTCACTATTTTTACCCTACTTTTTTTCCCCACCACTATGTGCATAGAGCTAAAATTTCTCTATTACATAATTCTCGTTGGGACTCTAAATTTGAAGTCGAGAACTTCCTGGAGGCAAATTCATAATGTACGTTAAGGACATTAAAAAGGGACACTTTCAAGTCCAACAAAGCTCAATATTACCACATTCCGTCCTACCTCCTGCAATAGATTCTATGGTAGAGTGCCCCATCAGAAAGATATTAACTTGCTTCCCAAAAAAGGGGCTGCAATAGTGTTAACATCTCAGCTGTTAAGCGGAATGATAGTCACAAGTGCCAAAGGAATACATGATGGAAGTGCATGGCATTCCTCAGATTTCACTGATTTTGAGAGAAAGGAGCTGAAGAGCACTAAGAACAGGATGCTTAATCACAAAAAACAGGATTAGTAGGGGAGCGAATGGACAATGCCATATACATAAAAGTCCTTTGTTGTCTTGCTCTTGTATCAGCTACCATTTGCAACGGTTGCAAGGCCTTTTTTTAAGTCATATGGTCCCCAATAATGGGGATAATTCTGCTTTACAACAAAAAGTGTCTTTCAGAAGATCAAGGGGCAAATACTGAGCCTTAAGAACCTTGACTGTCTTGTTTCCTTGCAGTTACATTATTCTTATTTATGAAACCATACATTATGGGCTAAAAATGATACTCCAGCATTTTACATATTAAAATATGTTCACAAGCAAGTTGCTAAAAACAGTTCTGTACATTTTTGTGAAGTCAGAAATATGCTAAAACCACCATTTCTTCAAAGATAAAACTAAAACAAGATTTTTATGTAAACCCATTAATGCATCAACAAATGCTGTACAAGACTAAAGGGAAGGTAGTTTATAAAATGTTTAAGATGTACACTGTGGCTGTTTTTTCCTTTTTAACACTAAATAAAACTTATCAGACAGTCTGATTACAGGAAAGCTGCCCAACTAAGTCATTAAAATTTCTCTAGCCAATCAGAAATTTTAAAGTATTTGAGCCTATTTTTGACTGCAGGAAGTACAGAACAAGTACATTCTAGCTATTCAGAATGTAGCTCTTCAATAAAGTTACAGTAAACGTATGCTGTCTGCCTGTTCATTCATTTGAATAATTTAAAATTAATCATAAGAAGGATATAATTTAAAATGGATTTGACCAAATGGACTACAAAATAATCTGCTACAGGAAAAAAGTCTTGATATTTACTTTACAGTGCAAGACATTACCTGTTCACCACCTCTGAGGATTAACATTACTGCTTAACTATTTTAAAAAACACATACTAGTCTATCACAGGTACTGATCTAAACTGGATTTAAGACAGAAGAATTTGTTGGAAGCAAGATCTTTAAATGCTGAGTAAACTCAATGGAATTCATCCCTATATCAAATAAAGTTTGAAACATTATGTCTCACTTCAAGTTATGGGTATGTTTCCCCAGCATGTGGAGGGCCACTCTGTGCACTGGAGAATTCACTGGCTTAAAACTAATTATACAATATTTTTGGTCAACCCAGGAAGAGGGGATTAAAGCCAAAAGCCTTTAAATTCCAATTTCAATATTTAATCGTATGTTAGTCCAGTTTATATCTTTGCCAGTACATGTCCAGAATTTTGGCTTAATACATCTGTTCCATTTGCAACATTTAATTTCACAGAAAGTTAGTGGTTACAAATTTCAAATACATGTGTCAAAAGGACTTAAAAATTCTCATTTCGTTTGACAAAAAGTATATTTCTTTTATGAAATAAGTATATTTCCCTTACACTCTTGGCACAAAATTAACAAACAAAAAAAGATATCTAGAGAAAAGGGTATTATAGAATTTAAGTGCTGTATTTCAAAAGTTTGCTCTAGAACAATTTGGCAAGATTACTAAATGACATGTTGGCATCTGTAAACTACCCTTAATGATATTATTGCTAGCGTAACAGCCCCAAGACAATACAGTCACTACTATACTGACATAAACAACAAGGACGCTTATTTTCTTTTTATGATGACCCAGTTTAAGATTATCCCACAGTGAGATTTAAATGATAGAATAGCACTTTTCCCTTTTCTTCTATTCTCCCACTAAAGTTCTGGAAACATGTTCTGAATTGTATGTATGTCAAATTACATACTTTTTTCATGCTATCATTTTTATTCTTCAGTATTCAAAGATATGAAAGATCAGGCTGTATTTTTTAATCCAACATTCTAAGGTATTTTTATGGAATATTTTATTTAATAAATATGAAAAACTAATTTTTGAAATCATTTTTGCATATGCGTAGCTAGATTGCAGTAATATTTTTCATAGATTAGATAATGGTTTGCAAGATTTTTATAAATGTACATTTCTTAAATACAGTATTTCTATTTTGAAAATTCGACAAAAAAGATACTGCAGCATTAAAGAAACGTACTTAAAAGCTAACACATTTAAAAATAATTACTTTTTTGTAATTTGTAAGGACTGGATTTGTTGTTGAACAAGTGCCAAAAGCTATAGTCAAGGGCTGGACAATATCATGACATAATTCCTAGTCCGAAAAGTCTTTTTTTTTTTTTTTAAACTGCCGAACTACTCAAATGTGGACATTTCTCCTCTTTAGTGGCCAGCAACAAGATTTGCTAATCCCTCCAATTTGCTGCTGCTGGATGTGTCTGCAGTTTTACTGTGACATAAAGGCAACTCCTGCTAGAGCTAAAAACAACGCTGCTATCTGCACTAAAGATACTGTAAGGAAGTGCAGCTATCACTATCTGTTTGGAAGCTGCACATGCTATTGTGTAACATACTACTATCTGCTCCTGCTTGGAGACAGATCTCAAGCCTATGCCGAAGTCTGAATCTCTCAGTTGGCAATATAACGCACTGCCATAATGCCAATGGACCAGTTTTCCATTAATTGTTTTTATATATAGTTAGTTGATTCACAGCATTTAAAACTCACAGTATAAAATTTGTGAATTATAAGAAGCTATTCTAATATGAGAAAGCTGTCTGATTTCACACAATATTGGCTTTATATGATAATACAAGCATTACTCTATCAGAGTACTTTATTAGAGCATATGAAAGTTTTATTGCTCAACTTCATTTGAGTTGTGCCTTGATTACAACAGCCACACAGTTTAGGGAGAAAATAAAATAAAATAGAAATATCATGCCCTTAGTCAACTTTCTACAGGCCATCTGTTGATGAATAAAGTTGCAAAGCAATTATGTAAGTAAGCCCCTCTTCAGAAGGTATAGGTCCTTAAAAGTCAGATTCTTCTCTTCTAAAGTGACCTTTAGCTTCAAAGATTTTGGTTTTCTACTGAAGCTAGTCTTGCAGTCTAAAACCAACAAACAAACATGATTCCATACCATAGTGATTGTTATAAACAAGAATCTCTAAAGCATTGCAATTCAAAGTAATTTTATATTACACAGGAAAAGTGGATGCCCTGCTGAAGACTGCACTGTGAGAACACCGAATTTTCAATCTCTTCTTTTTACCAGTATTTGGTCGTCAATGTATCTTGCTGCTTTGGCTGCTCTACATAAACTGTATCTGCAAGACAGAAATTAAAGTTTAAGTTTGTTTACTCAATGCACTATTTCTACAGAATAATGAATCAATTCACGTACCTACAAGCCGAACAGTTTCCTGGTTTCAAGTAACCAGATTTTTATTTGAGAGGTGAGGTAGAAGATAGTGCACTACTTATTTGGTTTCTTATGGAGAGTTATTTAAAACCACAAAACGCAAACATTTAGGGTTTTGATACAAATAGATGGAGTGAACCTCACAGCTGAGCATGAAATATATATGTTCTCCCAATGGAGCACATCAATTAGTGAAAAAGAAAAGGAGTACTTGTGGCACCTTAGAGACTAACAAATTTATTTGAGCATAAACTTTCGTGAGCTACAGCTCACTTCATCGGATGCAACCGATGAAGTGAGCTGTAGCTCACGAAAGCTTATGCTCAAATAAATTTGTTAGTCTCTAAGGTGCCACAAGTACTCCTTTTCTTTTTTGCGAATACAGACTAACTCAGCTGCTACTCTGAAACCATAAATTAGTGAGAATCTTCTCCTCACATCCCACATAAAATGTGTAAAGATCACATTTTATCATTCCACCTGTGGGCCCAAACCAGCAGAAGACATCAATTCATTGCCTGCTGTGTTGTGTAAGGCTGAACTCATCCAGGGGAATGACTGGCTGGCTAGTCTTAGAAGCCAAATACTGCCCTCACATCTCACCTATGCCTACAGTTTCTAGGCAAGGATTTTCAAATCAATGTTAACCAGTAACCTGTGCTTGGTTGTTCTCCATTCATTTACCTCCTCCCCTTCAGGCTGTAGTGCCTACAACGAGTTGCTACACAGATGAGAGTAACCCCTACAAGCATGGAAATAGATGACTGTAGCCCTAATGAGTTCAGAATTGCAACACTGGCTGGGAAGGAAGAAAGTCCAGTTTTACTTAACATTGTATTATTTAAGGTATTCTTTTAGATCACAGTGTTAAATCTTTATGGCAATTTTTTTTTTGAACAGCATTAAACCTTAGAGACCTATACAATATGAACAAAAGCTGGACTTGCCTTTTTAAAAGGCACACTATGAGGTCATCAGTGTACGCTGGGATAGTTCACTGAAGTGCATTTGTAATTTAAGGGGCCTAGAAAAAGATGCTTGTAAAACTACTGGAATCCCAAGCTTATTTTTTTTAAATCATCATCATCATCATCATACACTTACTCCTAAAACTGGAACTTTTCCTTAATCTTTTAAATTCACATTGAAAAAAATAATAAAAAAAAATAAAAAAAAAAGCGTTCACCTGTGTTCCAGGGACAGGCGCAAAGGGATTTGTTGGCTGGAGACCTGGCTGTGTATAAATCATTGGCTGGGGTGCCATTAAAGGAGCAGCACCAATCTGAGGAGGTACCTGTAAGGTATAGAGAAAGACAGGGAAAGAGTTAATCAAAGTAATATTTTAAACTCAAATTAATCTTGGAAACTTCATATTTAATATTTTGTGCTGTATGTGATATACTGGAAATCAGTACAACAACAGAAGCAACAGGTATGTAGTCTCAGGTCTTTTAGTTGGTTTATACTCCTTTCTTTACACAAACAAATTAGCATATTAAAACGTGGCAAGCAAACAAATATACAATTACATTTACAAAAAAGTGTGAAGATACAGTTATAACAAACTCCTTACCATTCCATATACAGGCACTTGAGGTGTAGTCACTGGGTAGGTCATTGGAGCAGGTACCTTTAATAGCAAGAAGAAAATTATGCTTGAAATTATCTAAAATACAGTTCTACTAGTAACATTTAGTAAGGGACTTTACAAAATATACCTTTATATTTTGTAAAGTACTTAAAACAGGTTACAAGTTTACAAGAAAGTAACTTACATATCCAGGATAATGTACTCCATTCTGGCATACCAAAAAGGAATAAGGACAGAAAATTATTGAAGTGGTACTGAAACTAGACAACTTAACCCAGGAATGGGTTATGATATAGTACTGAAATTAGCTATCTCCATGCTTTTCATTGTGAATATAATATATAGTCTTTAACTAGAATGGATAAATGTACAAAACAATATAATGCAGTGTGCTATAACAGCAAAAGCAGCTAATTTAACATGCTGCACCACGTAACTTGGATAGAATTTTCCTTTTCTAACATGCAAAGAATAACTAGTTTCAGGCTAACAGAGGCATTTATTATATTTTTCCTTAATCCAGCCATATTTGAAACCTTTATTTGCTTTTCAGACCTTCAGGAAATAGGCATAGTATAGTTATTTTAGGAGAAGAAGAAGAGAATAGGAGAGAACAAGAAAGGCTTGATCACTCATCATAAAAAGCAGTGAGGAATGGAGAGGAAGGGATGCTCAAGTTGCATAAAAGATTCTTAGCCTAAAGACAGCTTCCATATGTTTTCTGCCCTACAATAAGGAACCAGGTGTCTGAAGCAAGCCCAGAAACTGAAGAGCAGGAGCAAGGGGAAGAGGAAATCAGTGCCAGGAACACCATTTAGGGATTCATTTCTATACAGGGCTACATTCAGGGTCTTGCGGTCCCATTGTGACCTAATGGGAAGTGTGCACACCATTAACAGTTGGTAAGTTATAGTGAATATGAAAATGGAGACTAGAAGATTCCATCTGCATGACAGATATGAAAGAGTATGTGTTTTGTACATGGGCTTGGGGAACACACAGTAGCTCTCCAAATCCCCTTGGCCATTTGATAGGCTTTGATTGTTTTGACTGATTATTAAAATAAACATTCTAGTTCTACTTCTTTAACTAGGGCAGCTATTTCAGGGATACAATTAGCACATTTGTATGCAAGGGTAGGAAAATATTCTGTGTTCCTAAAATGTTCAGGACAAGAATGAATAAATCCAAGAACATCCCCCATTACTGGTTCTACAACAATCAGGCTGTTGCAGATTTTAATAGATCCATAGCATCTTTCCATATCTTTTGTTGAACATCCAGAATATTGACAAGAAGTTACTACTGAGAATGACGAAGATGCTTAGAACTGTTCCTTGAATTTTTGGGGGCTGCTTTATGGAATGTTTAACTCAGGACTTTCCACTTACTGTTCAGTTCTGGCATAGCTATTTTGCCTCAGCCAATGGATGACTTACAGTCCGTCACAATGCTTGACCTGATTTAGGTTGGGCATAACAAACCATGAACCGACAAAAATGGGCATTTGCTCATCTTTCCAAAAGTATAATCTATGTATTAAAGGCAAGAGGCATAAACCCCAGAACATTTTCCTTAGTACCCAAACTCCCCAAAATAGCCTAAGGCACACAATTTCACAAGTATTTAAATAAATAAATAAATAAATAAACGAACCTTGAAGATGGGAGTTGGGCCCTTTTGAAAATTTTATCCAAGACCTGGAATTGTATTTTTTCTATACAGGCTAAGTATTTCAAATACTCACTTAGAAGAACTTTAACTGATACATTAAAAACATACAAATGTACTAAATGAAGCAGTGAACTATCAAATCCCCCTCTCCCAATCTACCCTTGCCTCAATGTCTCTTGCATACTCTCAAGGGATCTGTTGAAACTCAGAAGTTATGTTTCTAAACCATGGATGCAACAGAAGCAGATGACGAGTTTAATTAAAGATCAGTCCTAACCATTTCATTGTTCCCTTCATTTTATTAGTGTGTCTAAACAAGGAGGCATAGATATAACCTATGGGTGCTTCCCGCTCTTCGTCTATTGGTTTAACATAGTTGTAACTGAATATTTCAATTTATATTATTTGGGATTTATTTCTGGCAGTCATATTTCCTCAGTGGTGAGTCAGCATATTGCCATGTGAGAAACATTTCTAGTATTTATCTGAATAATTAATGCATCCTGGACAGCAATACGTTTCATTACTGAAGTGCTTTGAGATGGTTTAAATAAGACAGAGTGCTATACCAAGAACTACACAAAGACGACTATAAAATGCAAAGTATTATCAGCAATGAAGTAGTTAAAACAGCCATGTTGAAGCCTGACAGGGACAAAACAAGTGGGAATGGCAATTATTACATGCGAGATGTGTTCTCTCAGGATTCAGAAGGAAGATGGACTAGGTCCCTTCTTAACAAACCTAACTATCCCTTGAGATACGTTTTACCTTAAGACAACTGTACCCTCTCCAAAAAGCAAACAAACATTGTTAATTTCTGTCCTTCTCAAAAATGAAAAATTGGAATCTAGATTTTTTTTAAAAATGCCCTTAAATGTAAGTTTTTCAATGGTATGAAGGCAGGCATACTAAAATCAATAGCTAACATACCTGCAAGTCATAGAATCACAGGACTGGAAGGGACCTCAAGAGATCTAGTGAAGTACCCTGTACTTGTGACAGGATTAAAAATATTATCTAGACATCCCTGACAGGCGTGTCTCTAACCTGTTCTTAAAGATCTCTAATGACGGAGATTGCACAACCTCCCTAGGCAATTTATTCCAGTGCTTAACCACCCTGACAGTTAGGAAGTTTTTCCTAATACGTCCAACTTTAACTACCCTTGCTGCAATTTAAGCTCATTGCTTCTTGTCCTATCCCTACAGGTTAAGGAGAACAATTTTTCTCCCTCTTCCTTGTCACAACCTTTTATGTACTTGAAAACTTGTGTTCCCTCTCAGTCTTCTCTTCTCCAGACTGAACAAACCCAGTTTTTTCAATTTTACCTCAGAAGTTGGGCCCTCCTAATTGCATGGCCGTGAAAACCATGTCACAGACCACAAAATGAACCCTCCCCTGTGAAATCTGAGCTCCCCTGCTGCTCGGAACCCAGCTCTGACCTGCTAATGCGGCCATGCCGGGGAGAAACAGGAGTTGTCCTTCCCCTGCACGGCTGTTCTTGGTGGGGAGATCAGACCCATCTCCAGAGGAAGTGCAAAAATGAGGGTGGTATTTTCGTGCTGCAGCAGTTCAGGAACTGGGCTCCAGGCTTCAGTCTCTCCCCCCCGCCCCCGCAACTTCCTCCCGCAGCTCCAGGTCCAGATGCAGTTTCCTCCCGCAGTAGCTTATGCCGGGCTGGGGATTTTTGCCCCTGATGGCTGAAGCTGGGGCAGCCCGGGCTCTGGGGCTTCACCACTACCCCTAGCCACCCCTCCAGCTGGGGATTGGGGCTTCCCCCCCACCCCTCCAGCCAGAGCTTGGGGCTTCTGCCTCCGTCATCCTGCCAGGGCTCCAGGCAGCCTGGGCTCAAAAGCTTCTTCCCCGCGGCACCTGCCAGAAATCTGTATTTCTTTTTGCGAATACAGATTAATACGGCTGCTACTCTGAAACCTGTCATATTTAGTTTGTGATCCACTATGACCCCCAGATCCCTTTCAGAAGTACTCCATCCTAGGCAGTCATTTCCCATTTTGTATGTGTGCAAATGATTGTTCCTTCCAAATTGGAGTATTTTGCATTTGTCCTTATTGAATTTCATCCTATTTACTTCAGACTATTTCTCCAGTTTGTCCAGATCATTTTGAATTTTCATTCTATCCTCCAAAGCACTTGCAACCCCTCCCAGCTTGGTATCGTCCGCAAACTTTATAAGTGTACTCTCTATGCCATTATCTAAATCACTGATGAAGATATTGAATAGAGCCAGATCCAGAAATGATTCCTGTGGGATCCCACTTGATACGCCCTTCCAGCTTGACTGTGAACCACTCATAACTACTCCCTGAGAATGGTTTTTCAACCAGCTATGCACCCACCCTATAGTGGTTCCATCTAGGTTGTATTTCCTGAGTTTGTTTATGAGAAGGTCATGTGAGACAGTATCAAAAGCCTTACTAAAAGTCAAGATATACCACAGATACCACTTCCCCCTAACCACAAGGCTTGTTACCCTGTCAAAGAAAGCTATTAGGTTGGTTTGACACAATTTGTTCTTGATAAATCCATACTGACTGTTACTTATCACCCTATTATCTTCTAAGTTTCTGCGAATAGATGACTTATTTATTTGCTCCATTATCTTTCCGGGTACTGAAGTTAAGCTGACTGGTCTGCAATTCCCTGGGTTGTCCTTATTTCTCTTTTTATAGATGGGCAAATATAGTGCCATTTTCCAATCCTTTGGAATCTTGCCCATCTTCCATGACTTTTCAAAGACAAATCGCTAATGGCTCAGACAGCTCCATATTCAGCAAGTTGAATATTCCATGATGTATTTTATCAGGCCCTGGCGACAAGAAGACATCTAACTTGTCTAAATAATTTTTAACTTGTTCTTTCCCTATTTTAGCCTCTGATCCTACCTCATTTTCACTGGCATTCACTATATTAGATGTCCAATCACTACTAAACTTTTAGGTGAAAACTGAAACAAAAAAAATCATTTACAAGTTCTGTCATTTCCCCATGTTATTTCTCCCCCCCACCCCACCCCTCACTGTTCCTCAGATGTTCTTGTTAACTGCTGGAAATAGCCTACCTTGCTTGTCACCATGAAAGGTTTTCCTCCTTCACCCCCCCCCCCCCGCTGCTGGTGATGGCTCATCTTAAGTGATCACTCTCCTTACAGTGTGTATGATAAAACCCATTGTTTCATGTTCTCTCTCTCTCTCTCTGTGTGTGTGTGTGTGTGAGTAAATCTCCCCACTGTATTTTCCACTGAATGCATCCAATTAAATGAGCTGTAGCTCACGAAAGCTCATGCTCAAATAAATTTTTTAGTCTTGAAGGTGCCACAAGTACTACTTTTCTTTTTCACATTTTCAGTTATTGTTTTTCCCCTCGTCATTAAAATCTTGACAAATCCACTCACCACTGGCAAGTAGAAGACTTTTCCTGGTGAACAGGGAACTTGCTCAGCAGTTTCTGCTGCTGCTAAGCTTTTATTTAAGAAAAGCTTCTAGTCCTTATAGACCTTTCATTTATTAACAAAGGAAACCAATACAGTGGGTCTTCTTGAATCTGTAGACAACTTAAAAGAACAGAGTTTTAACTGCACAATGCTAGCTTTAGCACAATCCAAAAAGCCAGGAGTTTCTGAGGCAGAGGGGAAAAAGTCGACTCCCCTTCAAGTCATTGAGTGTGGAGCTGCTCCATAGGCAATTCTCCAGCCTCAACTGGAATAGCCTCTCGTACTTTTTTTTTTTTTTTAAATTTGTATCACTGGAAAAGGCAGTGTATACACTTTCATGGTGCACAATTTGAAGTCAGAAATGGAACAACACTTACCATATGTGGAGCAGGAGGAATGGGGGCATGATTCCATGTAGTTGATGTGCTTGTTTTTGCCTGCCAGTTTGTTCCACCAGTAAGTTTCTTCTCTGTAGGCTGATTCCATTGCATATCTGACCTAAAAAGAAATTACAGAACTAAGGTTCCCCATGGAGCTAACAGACTCTTGCATAAAATATAACAACTTTGACCGGAAACTGAAAAGAATTTCTATTTATAAGCAGATAATTAAAAATCAGAGGACATGTAAAACTGAACACTGCTACAGATGAAAACTCATGTAGGCACCAGAAATTTACTGAGATTCTTATATAAGAAAATCTCATTTCCACCGCTAACTTATTCCAATTGTCACTGTTATCTGTGTTCTTGCTATTACGACAGTTTCCACTGCTTTTCGAGCAAGATGAGATGTAATGCAATGTAGCTCAATAGTTTCTCAGAGAGCATGTTACAGAAAACGATTTGCCAAAGCTATTTATCCAGTGGCTCACTTGTATTATGCCTTATCTGACATTAACAAGCAAGGTTGCTCAAATCTCCAAGTCTAATTTAGATGCTTAAAAGGATGCCACTGAACCAGTAGGCTACTTCATTCTCATCTTTCTTTTTTCTAAATTTACACAGCATTTTTTTTTTTTAAAAACAAGGACTGGATACATGACTGTTCTCCATCTTACAGTGATTTATTTAATCAATCATACTATCAAATGCTATTTAGAAACTGTCCATATGGCTGAAACCCTATTAGTCACAATTATGTTTGAACGCTGTTGTTGATAACAAGATTTCCTGATCAATGTACATGGTTTTCAGAACGAAGACCTTACTAACCAAAGATCTTAGTGATGGACTATGTTAGGCTATAGCATGGTTTTATGACAAGGAATTATTTTAAAAAGAAAAAACATTACTTTTCACACTGCATAATTTTAAGAGCTTAGTCAAGAGTACAAAAAAAGAAAATCTTACTTTTTGGAAGGGGTTCCTCCAAAGCCAAGATCTGTAACAAAAAAAAGATAATCCCCCCAAAACACATTTAATTAGCAAAATATGTTCTCGTTAATAGACAAGAAAAAATAAGTTTAAAAAAAAAAAACACCCTCACACTTACTTCCCACTAAGTTAGCGAGTGATGAATCAAGGTCATTTGCTAAAATTTTTCCACTCTGCTGATTGATTAGAACGGCTCTCTCACATTGTGTTGGTACCGTTGGTTGTAATACATCCTCTAGAATAAAAACTGAAAACAGAACATAGAAACAATGTCACTAAAACAACCACATTTTGGCTGATACAGAAAACAGACAAACAAAACTTCCATTCTCCAGAAAGCACTGTTCTCATATGACACTACCAGTAGCTTGGGTACAATTTCAACACGCCAAAGAGGTATTCAAGGGGCAAGCAAAATTTAGGTTTATCTTTTTTTTTTTTCCCTTGGAATTCTGAATTCTGTGTCTAATTCTAATAAAATACTAGAACATGTATGAGTTTCATTTAAACGGTTACAGGCAGGAATTTTAGAAAGCTCCTACACTAAGATAATTTGATCTCAAAAGGTACGTAAGCTGAACCATTCCTAACTTTCAGTGAAAAAAAGCTACCTGACAGAGGAGTGTTACAAAATAATCTAAGTGTTCTGTCACAAAAGATGGCAACATGATACTTCCTTGAAAAAGTTAATAATAATAACTTTTGCATATAAATTGTAAAAAATACCTCTTCACCTTTCAAGAACATATCAAGCTACTAATGACCAGCAGAAACTGTATTAAAATATTTGTGCACAGAATGTGTTATCCATTATATTATCTTTACCTGGATTTTGGAACTGTTTGCAAGAACTAAATAGCATGTCTTCTCCCTCAAACACAATAATTACGTTTGAGATAAATATAACATGCTTCAAACAGAACTAACAAACACCACTACAATTCAACTTGAAGTGTTTAAAACAGTTTGATATATAAACTTACCCATTAACAGACATCCAGTGGGCCACAATGGACAATTGCATTCGAGAGGGAGGGGGAAAGAGAAGAGACATTACACAATGTTTTAGATGAATGAAAGCTAGTTAAGTATTCTATTTTTAAAGTAGAACTCAAACAAGCTAGCTATTATGGAAGTGATTATTTGTTAAATTACCAAACCTATGTTCAATTTATAAATTCAGTTTTGCATTCTCAGAAGTCATCTTAAGTTTGTTAATATAAGATAGTTTTTACCACTTGTGGTCCTGTACTCGTGTGCTGTTGACTTTCCTCCAAATACAGCATCAAAATCCACATTAATTATGGAAGAGGTGGTGCTCTGAGGAGCCGAATGAAGAGGAAATCCTAAAATATAAATTTAAAAATTAGATATACAGTAAAGCCATCTGTACTGTCCAAAAAAAGTTACCATCAACTGTCAAAGGAAAAACACACAAGTGTATGTAAGCGTATGACCACTAAATTCATCTTCATGCAAAAAAAGGAAATTTAGATTTGAGAAAGGAGAACAACAAAAACCCTGAAAGTTAATTGTTACCACAGACTTGAAATTTTGTTTCAAGAATAAAAAGGAAGAATCCAGTATCTACTAAATATATAGCAAATCTAGAAACCTCAATTAATACGCAAAAAGAAGAGGAGAACTTGTGGCACCTTAGAGACTAAAATTAATCTGAGCATAAGCTTTCATGAACTGCAGCTCACTTCATCGGATGTAGCTCATGAAAGCTTATGCTCAAATAAATGCGTTAGTCTTTAAGGTGCCACAAGTCCTCCTTTTCTTTTTGCGGATACAGACTAATATGGCTGCTACTCTGAAACCTGTCACTTAATACGTTCATTCCTGAATTTTAAAGAATGATGTCCAAAGGAATTTTGAGAGAAAGGCAGTAAAAACTAATGAAAGTAGAAATGTTCAGATACTTGATCACATCACGTAGAGAAACAAAAATAAACCAGATAGTTTCAAATCTAGAAATATAATCAACATTTAAAAAATGAATATTTACATGCATTACAAGATCTGAAATTAAAATATAATTATTTGGTTGAAATTATGGCAATCCAAAAGAGTTTTTAATTAAGGCTATCAATCGCAGTTAACTCACATGATTAAAAAAATTAATCGCAATTAATCACAGTTTTAATCGTACTGTTAAACAAACTATGAAATGAAATTTATTAAATATTTAGGATGTTTTGCTACATTTTCATATATATTGTGTTCTATGTTGTAACTGAAATCAAAGTGTATATTATTTTTATTATAAATATTTGCACTGTAAAAATGATAAAATAGTATTTTTCAATTTACCTCATACAAGTACTGTAGTGCACTCTTGGTCATGAAAGTGCAACTTACAAATGTAGATTTTTTTGTTACATAACTGCACTCAAACACAAAATAATGTAAAACTTCAGAGCCTACAAGTCCACTCAGTCCTACTTCTTGTTCAGCTAATCGCTAAGACAAACAAGTTTGTTTACATTTATAGGAGATAATGCTGCCTGCTTATTTACAATGTCACCAGAAAATGAGAACAGGCATTTGCATGGCTCTTTTGTAGCTGGCATTGCAAGGTTTTTACGCGCCAGATATGCTAAACATTCGTATGCCCCATCATGCTTCGGCCACCATTCCAGAGGACATGCTTCCATGCTGATGATACTCATTAAAAAAAATAACGTGTTAATTAAATTTGTGACTGAACTCCTTGTGTGAGAATTGTATATCCCCTGCTCTGTTTTACCTGCATTCTGCCATATATTTCATGTTATTGCAGTCTCGGATGATGACCCAGCACGTTGTTCATTTTAAGAACACTTTCACTGCAGGTTTCACAAAACACAAAGAAGGTACCAGTGTGAGATTTCTAAAGACAGCTACAGCACTCAACCCAAGATTTAAGAATTGGAAATGCCTTCTAAAATCTGAGAGGGACGAGGTGTGGAGCAGGCTTTCAGAAGTCTTAAAAGAGTAACACTATGATGCAGAAACTACAGAACCCAAAGCACCAAAAAAAGAAAATCAGCCTTCTGCTGGTGGCATCTGACTCAGATAATGAAAATGATCATTCATTGGTCCACACTGCTTTGAACTGTTATCAAGCAGAACCCGTTAACAACATGGATGCATGTCCCCTGGAATGGTGGTTGAAGCATGGAGGGACATATTCATACATACTAAGGTCAGAAGGGACCATTCTGATCCTCTAGTCTGACCTCCTGCACAACGCAGGCCACAGAATCTCACTCACCCACTCCTACGAAAAAACCTCACCTATGTCCGAGCTACTGAAGTCCTCAAATCATGGTTTAAAGACTTCAAGGAGCAGAGAATCCTCCCTCAAGTGACCTGTGCCCCATACTACAGAGGAAGGCGAAAAACCTCCAGGGCCTCTCCAATCTGCCCTGGAAGAAAATTCCTTCCCGACCCCAAATATGGCGATCAGCTAAACCCTGAGCATATGGGCAAGATTCACCAGCCAGATACTATAGAAAATTCTTTCCTGGGTAACTCAGATCCCATCCATCTAATATCCCATCTCAGGGGATTAGGCCTATTTACCCTGAATATTTAAAGATCAATTACTTACCAAAATCCCATCATACCATCTCCTCCATAAACTTATCGAGTAGAATCTTAAAGCCAGATAGATCTTTTGCCCCCACTGCTTCCCTTGGAAGGCTATTCCAAAACTTCACTCCTCTGATGGTTAAAAACCTTCGTCTAATTTCAAGTCTAAACTTCCTGGTGGCCAGTTTATACCCATTTGTTCTTATGTCCACACCGGTGCTGAGCTTAAATAATTCCTCCCCCTCCCTATGAATCTTTAGCGCATCTGACACAAATATCTTGCAATGCTGGCTACAACAGTGCCATGAGAATGACTGTTCTCACTTTCAGGTGACATTGTAAACAAGGCAGCGGCGGCATTATCTCCTGCAAATGTAAACAAACTTGTTTGTCTGAGAGATTGGCTGAACAAGAAGTAGGACTGAGTGGACTTGCAGGCTCTAAAATTTTATATTGTTTTATTTAGAATGCATTTTTTTTGTACATAAAATTCTACATTTGTAAGTTCAACTTTCATGATTAAAGAGATTGCACTACAGTACTTGCATGAGGTGAACTGAAAAATACTATTTCTTTTGGGTTTTTTTTTACAGAGTAAATACTTGTAATCAATAAATAAATATAAAGTGAGCACTGTACACTTTGTATTCTGTGTTGTAATTGAAATCAATATATTTGAAAAGGTAGAAAACACCCAAAAATATTTAAATAAATGGTATTCTATTATTTAACAGGCGATTAATTGCACAATTAAGCATGATTAATTACTTGACAGCCATATTTTTAATATTAGAATTGATTGGAAACATATGAAGAGTTATGCAACCCAGTTTGCTATCACTATTGTCTCCATTTGGAAAGAAATTAGAGGAGGTTTTACCACGAAACTGTTCCACTGTTTGTTTGGAGGTAAAGGTGGAAGACACGAAAGGGATAGTAGATTTTACAGCTTCTTCAACTGGCTTCATGTCAAAGATGTCCAGATGGGGTGGAGAATCAACACAACCATTTGAGGACGAGAAAGGACCTTTCAGATATAGCAGTAAGTAATAAAAAAAGGAAAGAAAAGAATCTAGAGTTCAAATAGCACACAGAGAAGCACAGAGATAGTGAACATCACAATATGACAGTTTCCCAGAACTAGGGTTAAGCAAACTTATTTGAAATTTCTAGCTATAAGTTTTCCCACATGGTGTTCTGCCCAATTCAGACAGTTTTATTGAAACTCATACCAGTTTCCTTGCCTCAAAAGGAGAATATTTAATTCTGATGTTTTTCACATCATCATTCTGTTAAGAAAAAGGACATTTACTCACCTGTGAACAGAATTCCTAGGCATTACCTATGGACACACATTCCTGGGCCTCCAAGCTTGGCAAATGGCATTGGGATCATTCACAACTCCACTGACTAACATACTACCAGTTTTAGTGGTGGCAACATTTCCTTATTTAAGTGTTTATAAAAACTGCATCTTGTTAGTTAACAAATTCTTCCCTCAGGTAATTCAATGGCAGTTGTGCATGTGCAAGTTGAAGTAACTGAAATTAATGAGAGATGTGCATCCGCATGGAAGGACAGAATTTGGCCCTGTGTTTTCCCAGTTAAATTTGCTTGGTTTACCATGAAGTATCAATTTTTACTATCATCAAAAATTGCAAAGCCAATTGCTGTAGCTGCAGTGGAGCAAGCTTTACTCTATTCTACTTCACACATTATCACCAAAACAGTCATCTAAATTTTAAATTCCATACTATGGATCTAGTAGAAGAATGCTCCTCAAGTCCATTATTTGCAGTAAAAGAATAAAACCAACTCTAGATTTCACATATTTCTTTTCAGAGAATTTTTTTTTTTTTTTAAGTTAGCAAGTTTAAACGGGAGTTTAACTGTACTCCAAATCTGTTTTCTGCCCTAACAGAATAACATTTGTAATTTCTCTAAAATACAGAATGTAATGCTCTTTAATGCATTTAAATTTAATGTCAACTCTAAGATGACCAGTTTCATCTCTTATCAAGCTAAGTAGTAATATTTGGATTTCTGGCAGTTAACTGAACATACAACTTAATCCTTCAACGTGAGTTTTTGTTTTAGTAAGACAACGATAACTGATGAATTCCCAGATGCTAAGATTATCATCTATTCTGTTAAACTACAATAGTGATTTACCTCCCCATGCACTGCTTGCTGATGTTGCTATAGCTGGAGTACTCTGTACAGTTGGAACAAATGCAGGCTGAAGATCAAAGAGATCACTGGCTAGGTTAGGCATGCTGAAAATAAAGAGAAAAAAATATGAGCTACACAAGTTAATTATAAAGCATCATTTGGTCTTTTATCCAATTTAAATTTCCTGAGCAGATTAAGCAAGAAGGGAGTTTGTTTTTTGTTTCAAGTTTCTGCACATACGTCCTGGCTCCTAGAAATACCATACAGCTAAAAATGTGTCCAATATGCATTTAATACTTTAAAAATTGCATGTGGTTTGCACAAAATATTTTTGTTTGCTACAGCCTCAAAGATTCAATTTCATTTTACTGGATTATTAGAATTACAGAGCGAATACATATGTTTCCAAGTTTACTTTTCTGGAAGTCATAGTGAAGGCCAAGAATGGTTCTACAGGACATTAATTAAAACAAAAAAACAAACAAAAAAAAACAAACAAAAAAAAAAACAAACAAAAAAACCCCAAAAAAAACAACCACAAGTGAAGCATTGCAGTTTGGTATCTAATTGAATATCAAGAAAATCTCAGTCAGCCATATGATTATTTTGACTCTTGAGAAATATATTCTGTAAAGTTTAACTATGCCTTTCAGTTTTTCAGGTGATTGGCCAATGCAGTGTTTTACACGTGCTTAGGGAAGAAAGTGTCCCTCACCTACTGGTTGTAGGTGCTGGTGCTGCGAAGATGTCAACAGCTGTAGTGGTATTCACACTTTTCCCTGATAAGGTGCTTGGAGATGCTGATGTAGAAGTGGAATTTGATACCACAGAAATCTCTTTTAATCGCTGCTCCTGAAAGATAAATTAAGAGAGACATACTAATTAATTAAAATTTGAATGTACTAGCTCTTCAATCTTCAGAAGTACTTTTTTCAAGAAGGATTTTTAATAATAAAGGCTTGATTAACACCAATCACACATTCTTTTGGGATGCCCAAGAAACTGAAATATAACTAGCTTAAATATTAAGGGAAAATGGAAATGTTTCTATTAAAACAATCTCAAAATTATGTTGAATCATCAAGAATCTGACAAACGTCAAGAATCTGACAAAACAAACAAATGCCAGTATGTTTAGTTTTGAATCTAGCACACCATACTTGGCTCATGCTGTTGGTCCCATAGTACATGCTTATTGTATACTGTGGCATGCATTTATACAGCACCTAACACTGCAGGATATGTATATAGTTTACTTAGCAAAAATTTGTAATGTAAGCAAAGTAAAAGGAACTAACCTCTTCTGCAGGGAGGTTCCTAACCTCTGGAACATTACAAACTTTACAGGACCAATGGAAAACCTTGTCAGTAAAATAAATATTATGGTCCAGGCCCAGCAGGTAGCTAACACTAGATAGAGGTGTATCTTTATAACCTATCCTGTATAGGGTGGAGACAAACTGATTATGAATACACATCTCCAAAAACTTGTTTGTACTAGACACATTTCTGATGACTATCTACTTTAGGTTTTTATACAGTGTCCATCACTGTTGAATTTGACAGCATTCAAAGTTCCTAGCAAACTTCATGTAGTCTACCCCTCTTTCCTTTTCCCGACAACAGCTCTGCTTGAGTGCATGTTTGTTTTTGAAATCCTATTTAAGTAAATGGAATTCTATGCATGTCAAAGGGCATTTTGAAAAATAAACAGGAGTTATTTGAAGAAGAAAAAAACCAACCAAAACACACGTTGATAGTACTAGGAGAGCTTTCCATTCTAAAAGCCAACTCAGCAAAATTTTATTTTTGCATTTAAATTAAGATTTCTGCTCCATATCAACAATTTAACCTGTCCCCTTCTCCCATATAAAGGGAAATCTAGCCCAGTCAGCCAGCAACCAACCCTAGATTTCAAATACTGGAAACCAGCCAACAAGTCCTACCAAACCTGATGGCAAATTCCAAGCACAGAGAAGTGCTCCTTTTTTGCCCCCCAAAGTTAATTAATATCAGTAAGACAGAAATGCCCCAAAGATAAGCAGCTGCCTAGCTCACTTAATCTCACCAACCACATGAATATACTAGCCATGTCTCTCTACACTACACCACATTCCCCAGAGGGATCTGCTACAAAAATAGGATTTTTGAAGGACTAATGTCCAGTTCTCCAACAATAATGGGAGGCTGCCATGGAGGCCTCTGAGCAACTAACAGAGGGCAAATAAAGGAAGAGTCTTTAAGGAACCAAAAGGGAGAGGTGGGAAAGAAAAGAACACGCAAGCTCATTTTCGTGAGACAGGACGCTACTTTAAAACTGTAATTTAAAAAGGACACACATGTGCCCTGGGATTGAAAAATAAACTGTGCTGCAAGATTAACTCTTTCCTCTTTCTGTATTTTCATGGACAGGGGAGTCAACTACTGTCCTGTCCACACTGCAGCATTATGAATAGTAATATGGCTGTTGCCCCAGGATTCTAGCTTTATGGGGACAGGAATCTGTTTCCTAGAGCTATACTTGCTAAATCATCCTAACTATAAAAACCTATGTGGACAACATGTATTCTGACAAAATGTATACCCAATCAATTTTAGAAGTATAGGTGAGTAAAATGTTCAGATTTTAGTTATCAAGTTATGCAATCACAGTAAGAGCCACCATTTACTGGAAGCTACCATGCTTGCACATTTAGGGGAAATCCTGGTCCCAATGAAGTCAGTGGAAGTTGGGGCCAGGATTCCACACACAAAATATTTAAGCATCGGGTCCTGGAACACCAATCCTTAAACGATAGAATACCTTAAGTGCTTGCAGTCTAGCTTGTTCTTCCTCCAAAGCTTGCTGTTTCTCTTTCTCATCCATTTTGCTAAATGACATTCCTGTGTTGGCAAGTGTGGAAACAGCACTGGATAGGGTGCTTGCTCTAAAATAAAGTTTCATCAGAGAATGGTTTTTTAAATTGTGACCTTTCATTTGCATCCAAAAGGCACCTGAAAAGCTTCATAGATAGTATGCTATTTGTCTCTGGACTCAGCACTAAATACAATCACCTTTTGGTGAGGAAAAACAGCAAAAACGCATAATACTATGTATTTTGGGGCAAGGGTAAAGAAGGGGACAAGTGTAGAATTAATTGTTCTTCCATAGTTTCAGCTGAAGAGATATCAGATCAATGATCAGGTACAGAATTTCATATAGATGTTTGCAAAAAGAAAAGGAGTACTTGTGGCACCTTAGAGACTAACAAATTTATTAGAGCATAAGCTTTCGTGAGCTACAGCTCACTTCATCGGATGCATTTAGATGTTTGTGATTTTGCCATACAATTTATGTACCTGTTGTAAATCTGATATTTTAAATAAGTGGAACAAATTTCCAAATGGCATACATAAACAGTTAGTATTTTATATTGACATGGGAAACAGCACTTTTAAATCTGTAAGGATCTATCTAGCTGACATGCACGCACACACACTTGATGCTATAGAGCCAAGTTCTCCCAGCTACTTGTGAAAAACTGAGTAAAAGGCTCAAGGGATGACTCTGCCACAGTGCAGAAGTGTGGTTTTCTGCGAAATATGCACATTTATGTTGACTTCATCTCTCAAAAAAAGGGGTATGCCAAAAAGGGTGTTTTGTCCAACTATCACAAACACTGATTGTACATATTGTTGTATCTTTTGGTGAAAGAACTAAACGATGCCCAGCTCTTCCTCACCTCATCCTTCAAGTGACAATACATCTTTCGCTAGGAAGAATAAATGGATTTACCATCATCCCATCCAAAAAGCACACCTTGGTAAGGAGCCAAATGGGGACAGTGGTATAAAACACCATAAAATGCCCCATTTTAAGGTGGGAAGGTAGTCAGCCATTCAAAATTCTATTAGCATGATTTTTCTGCCATATATGTAGCAAGTATGGCTTGTCTATCTGTGCAGCAAAAGCAACATGGCACTCCTGATTAGTGGCTGTTCTATGAAGGCTGGTTACTGGCGATTAGCACAGTGAAAGGTAGTGACATAGGCCAAAAGTGCTACATCTTCAACAGATTGGGTCTAATAACTTGCTGCTTGGACTGGGAAGCGTATCCCATGATGGTGTCCTTACATTTATTAATTATCATGAGGGATACTATATAGAAGGAGTATTGCCAGGTCCTGAAGAAGTCTTATCTAATAATACTCAGCCAGAAGGACAATGGATTGTGATGTCATGAATAAATATTACTTAACATTTTGCATGCTCAAAGCACTGTACAAATATTAGGTAGTCACAATACCCTGTAAGGTACGATTGCTGATTTTGCAAGTTGCAAAGTAACATGTTCAAGGCTACAGAGCAAGTCAGTGGCAGAATTTGGATTAGAGCTCAGGATATCTTGATTCCTGTTCTCTCCAAATTCAAGAAAAAAGAAGGAAAGAAACAAAAATAGAATTAAGGGATGTTACAGATTAAAATAAGAAAAGACTCCTTACCTGTGTTTAATACCCCTTAAAGACTACTGAAATTAAAAATCTTTACAAAATTTAATTTATTTTTGTTCTTCATTCATCATGAACAATTAAAACAGAAAAGTCTGCTTCAGTTTCTGATTCTGCACATTAAGACAATTCCACAGGGTTTCTGCTGCCAACATTGAGGAGGAACATTCAAACACTCCTAGGTGGTGGTGTTTTTTAATTGAAAAAAATATATATCTAATCTCCCTAATATTGGGTTTCTAAACAAAACTCCTACATGAAACTCCTTAGGATACTAGGAAATATTTCACCACCCACTATAAGTTTCTCTGAAGGAATTTTCAGTATCAAGCATAAGGGAAGTAACAGTTCAGAAATCTCTAAGAACTTATTTTAAGCAACCATAATAATGCCACAAGAGAGCAAAATAAATAAGTAAGATAGTAGGGTAATCCATATTTTGGCGTTAAGGAATTTACACAGTAAGGTTAATTGACACAACTAATACATCTTTAGAAGAACTTGAATTCTGCAATATACACATCAGATAGAAAGCATAGAAGGCATGTGTGTACTTTAAAAGCCAGTTAAATTCTCGTGACTTTTCAGACTACTTTAACAGATAAGGTAAAAATATTTTGAGGAAAGCTACTACTACATGTGGCCTCAGCTCAGCACTTTGCTACTACAGTTGTATGTGTTAAAATGCACTGTTTAAGGAGTTTGGTGACACAAAGGTAAGCATGTAGGTGAAGTCGTGTGTTTTTGTCACTAGATAAGAACATTTAATGTACATTCAAGTGATACCCTCTACTAAAAGAATAACACTATTAATAAAAAACTTTTAGTCTATGCTTTCCACACTTACTAGAAAAGGAAAACAAATTGTTTCCTTCCACTTACTTCTAGAGTACCTCAAGACAGACCTCAAACTTACCAATGCTCAAAATACCTCAGTACAAAGAGAATTAAAATTTACGATATCTTTGTGATCCACTTGATGCTTACCTGCTGGCAGCTGAGACTTCTTTTGTTTTTTTCCCTTCTAGAGAAGCCAAATGCTGCTCCAATGCTTCAAGCAAGCTGCTGGGTGCCTAAAGTTAAAGTCCTCGTAAAACATCTGCTTGATAACAATGCATTATCATCTTGTATACAGATTAATTCCCCCATCCACCAACTAAACAATTATGCATTTCTTTTTAGATCATGCAAATCGAATTCAAGTGCAAGATTCATTTTTTGGCAATATCCCCTTTTCAATCAAAATATGCAAACATGATCACTAAACACTGGTCTACGAAAAGAGAAAAGTTCCCCCAAACTGGGCACATGTATAGAAGCAAAGACTGGAATTTTCTGGCAACAGCATTAGCTGTGCTAAGCACTTGAGTAACAAGGCAGGTCAGTTAATTATACTCAGTTCTAATTACCACTCCCCAAAACTGTGAGAGCGCTTACAGAAAGTGTTAATTCTCTAGCAACAGTAGCAAAAAAGGCAGGATATACTTTAATTTGTCTGAAATCCATAAACAAATTTAAATCAGGTGATAAATTCTTACAACCAAAAGCCCCCAGTGTGAGCAAACGCAATTATCTCAGTACAACGGGGAACTAACTAACTATCTTCCAGAAACTAACGTATGATCCACATAACCACTTTACTGGTAGCAACAAAATAGTTTTACTGCACTCACACTAACAGACTATTAATTGCTATTCCTTTACCACTGAACATTCCCTCCCTCTTTTCTCAGATCCATCCGTGAACTAAATCAACACATGAAACCAGCAGTTCTTATAATCTAGACATGAAAACTGACCATATGGTTATAATTTTCAATCAGGACAAAACCGTTATACATGAAATTTCTTAATTTATTTTTTTTAAAAGCAGACTTCTCCAGCATTCTACTATCCCTAGCAAAAAGCTAGGTTTTAAAATTCCATACAACAGACTTTTTTTTTTTTTTTTAAAGTGAAATAGCTCAACAGTAGACATCAGTAAATGTGTTTAAAATACGGCAAATAAATTTACAAAGTCTTTCTATATCTGGAAACCTTAATCTCTCTCTGAAGTGCTTAAGATTGAATGAATGAGGCATCTGAACTACTGACAAATGTATGAACAGATGCAAGCAGCTAATAAAATAGAAGAATAAACCACATCAAACCCACTGCTGATTTAGTTCTTAGTAAGATGTAGGAAAAAGTAGCCAGCCACTGATTAAAAGCCTTGACTTTTGAAATTTCCCCTCTACGCTGACTGAGACACAGTTTAACACCTTTAACAATGTTTCAGATGATCCTATTTGTGGCTAGGTAGGATCCTAGCCTTTTTGAACACCACCTTGAAAATAAACCTGCCCTTAAGGGCAGGGCTGCTAGTCTGGCTTTGGAGAGAGAATTTGCTCTCCACTGTTTTACATGTAGGACTCTGTACTGTCAGTTCAGCCACAGCTCCATAAATTGACCGGATTATAATAGACATGGACTCTCACAAACAAGAGAGCAAGTGCAGAAATGGGAGTTTCTTGGCCAATTACAAGTCCTCATCTTTCGTCTCTAGAGAGCTGATGGCCACTTCCACAGCTGCCTATGAAGTACATACCAATAAATTGTTGAGGAACTAACAAGTATCTAGACTGGTACAGAAGATGGACAGAACGTGTTTTTGTTGGTCCACTTAGACCAGGCAAAGAGAAATAAACTATTTCAAGTTTCAGAGTAGCAGCCGTGTTAGTCTGTATCTGCAAAAAGAAAAGGAGGACTTGTGGCACCTTAGAGACTAACGAATTTATTTGAGCATAAGAATAAACTATTTCAAGAAATCCAGATTTCTAAAAGGGTGTTAATACAATCTATATTCATCATGGAAAGCAGGTTTTACTCATGTTGCCTGAACATGATTTTTAAAGACAGGTTTACCTACAGGACAGGGTTTGCATAGAAATACTTTGTAAAGAAAGTCTTCTTGTAACTGCCTTGTTTGGTTTTCCTTCTGCCTGTTTACTGGTAGGTGTGCTGCTGTTCTCTTTTGACCTAATATTATGTTAGTAACTGATTAATTTTCTAAATAGAAATTAGCAGTTGTCTATAACATCTTCCCCCTCCTCCCACAAATTCCCCCCATCCTCACAATGGAAGATGCCCTTCTAAGAAAAACAGATGAAACCCAAACCTCCTACAGATGTCCCTCTAGAAGTCTACCAGACATGCTAAACATACATAGTGGTGGTTTCAGAGTAGCAGCCGTGTTGGTTTGTATTCGCAAAAATGAAAAGGAGTACTTGTGGCACCTTTACATAGTGGTGGTAGGGGATTCAAGCATCAGAAACATTAGCAGGTGCAAACGTCTACAAGGTGTTAGACTATTTGATATCACAAGTCATTATGACAGTCTTTTAGAAGGAATCACCTACAGTGATGGATCATTTTGATACAGGACAGCTAAGGTTAACTCGGCAAAAAAGTAATATTGAAAATCTGGTAGAATGTATAATACAATCATGGAAAAAAGCCTTGCTGGAATGGTAGCAAGGTTAAAAGTATTCTTCCTGCTATGGCTTTGTACTAGAAAGGACACACTGAGAATGAACATACAATTGGTTAAAACTAAGTTCTGGAAAAGCAGGCAAGTACTGAGGAACATACAGATTGAACTATTCTCTTTGGGACAACAGATGCCCATATGAAACTGTCTCACAGTAGGGCTAAGACAATCCTTAAGTTTCAGCGAAGAGAGCGGAGCACATCCATTACAAATAAAATCTACAATATACCTGTAGAAGCAACCTAAAGCAAAATGTGACAGTTGGAATATCTGGTACTGGGAGACAACCAAGACATTTGGCATTTCCAAAATATAATGGAAGAAGAATACACAATTTTCTGCTAGTGGTGTTTTAGCAAAAGCGAAAGGTGTAGGGATGTGGGGGAAGGGGGAGAAAGGGATAGTCAATACATAAAATATTTCATTTAGATCATCAAAAGAAAAAATTATGAGTACAGGTGACCACAACACAGAACATACAGGGGTAGGATTCCTGCCTCCCAAACAGATAAATAAGGATAAAACTGGAGTGTTACTGCAGATCAGGGAGGTAATAAGATTTACTAGAAAAGTAATAGGCGAGTTCAGCTTCCAAAATATAAATGGTTAAAAGTTCCTTATGGATATTGCTGGGAAAAAATACCCAGGGGTGCCTATCTCAGAACAAGAAAGAGTAAGAGCAACATGGTCAAACAGCAGGTATAAAGAGTTGGAGACAAAAAGACACAAAATATCAAAAAGTGGTAGAGCAGAACTTCAGTGGGTAAGATATAGATTAAGGGCCAAAATTTTTATCTCAGCCTAACTAGATCACCATTTTTCTTGGTACAAGTAATTTAGATTACTTAAACATAACTAACAGTACCCTCAAATGAAGGATTTAAGTGATCTAAATTTGGACAGCAAAACTGAATGAGTAAAAATGGAGGCTGTGTTTTGAAAGTTTGGTACTAACAAAGCTTAAAGGCCATATAAACAAATAGCTAAAGATGACTCAAAATGTACTATGCAATTCTATTAGAGAGTCCATGAATTCACTAGGGAATGAAGGTGTAACGCTGTCAGAGACAAAGGTATCAGACGAGGTGCTAAAGCACACAAGTAAACTGCAATATCTCACTGGGACTATATGGTAGTCAACTGAGAGTTCTAAAGAAAAATACTAGAAAGATGTATGATTTAAAGTAGCTGACCTTTTTAAAGGTTAAGTTTGGCCAATACTTTACTCATCATTTTTTGAAGGAGTTAATCTAGAGGAGGGGGAAAGTGGCAAGGGAACAAAATTTGATTATGACAATTTATTTGGGTTTGTCACACTAGAATAACCTAACAAAACAAGTTAACTGAACAAATGTGGCAAAGAAAACTCAGTGTTGACAATTACAAAATACAAGTATTGTACAGAACAAACTATTCAGTCAATAGATTTTTAGTCTTAAACTTTATTAAAGGGATTTGGGCGTATTGCTGAAAATCCACTGAAAATATGTTTTGAACATGAAACGGCAAGCTAAAGACATTCCTTAAGATAGTAGGGTATTAAGAAATCAACAGAGTAATATAGAAAATAATCATCTTGGTGACTGTATTCATATTTGGTCTCTTTATTACAAAACAAAGAAATAGCAAAGTCCCCCAAAAGGGTAATGAATATTAACAACATTGATAGCGGTGGAAAATTTACCCCAAAGAAAGATTAGAGACTAGTGCTATTTAGTTTGTAAAAGCAATGAGTACAAGATCAGATGGAGGTATACTGTACAAAGCAATGAATGGCATAAATAACACTTTCCATAATAAATTGGAACTATCTGTTCTTATACGGATGGTCAGTGTTCCTCTAAATTGATTATACACAGTTCCAATCTCCACTGTCCCTACTCCAGTTCATCAAGACACCTAGAATCAACCTAGTTTATTCTGCCTTGTAAATTATCCTCACCACTCGATTTCCCAGTGTCTCCCATCATTTAAGTTGTTTGGGACAGGGACTTTGTGTGCATATCTTACAGTGCTGAGCATATAGCTGGTGCCAATATAAATATCCGTAGACCTATACTGTCATCTTTGTGGACTTTGGAAAAGCTTCCATAGCTGAACAACAAAGCTTAAGATACAGGTATGTACTGCTGTGTAACTCTGAATGAAACCTATTGCTTGAATGGAGTTGAGTGTTTTCCCCCCAGGATGTGGCACAGTATGCATGTGTACTTAAGAGACAGATTCACAAAGGATTCAAAGGAAAAACCTGTGTTTTAGTAAAAAATATCCATATAAACCAGATAAACTTCACTGCTTTAAAACAGAACTCTTATTTAAACAACTGCAGAACTGTTTAAGAACTATGTACATGTATTAATCTATGGAAAAAGTGAACATGTATATTTCCATATATAAATATATGGAAGAGAATATATTCTCAGGATGAATATGATACACATTAAACATTAAAACAAAGGACAAAAGAACTGGGTTAAATTAATATGAAATGTACACTGACCTGAGTAAGATCTGGAATGTCACCCTGATCAATTCCAACTTGCTGGGTTCACAAAAAAAAAAGGGGGGGGGAAAGTACATTACTACATGCAGCGGCAATGAAAAGAAAAACTGTGGGGTCTGAATGTTACACAGAAGCTAAGGTATCAAAAGGGACATGAATAACTTTCTGAACTGGTACATTGTTCATGCCAATTCTAACAGACAAGTTCTAAGCTAGAATTTCAGTGTATATATCAAACAAGCTCAAATCATATTTCTATTTGGACTATTTCATGCAAAGATGCTTAGATTTACTGTAAGAGCTGGAAATAACACAGCTTGCTTGAATTAATGCTCTGTTTTGAGCAGAAATATCAAAGGAATACTTCGTAAATATTTATAATCATCATCCAGCCCAGTCATTTTCATGTACTAATCAATGTGTAAAAGAAGATTCTTAGTAACATTTTAGTCAGAAAGGTTTATTGTATTGTTAGCAATCTTTAGGAAAAGAAAGGTGTCTTTAAAAAAATCACTCAATATAAAAAAGCATTAAGTGACATTCAGATTCAGCAACCTACAGAAGTTTTATTTTGCACAGCAAATCACACAAACATTAGACTGTTTGTGATGGGACTATTGTACCAGTACAGATAGCTAAATGACACCCTTTTAATGCATGTAAGGGTATTTACCTCTGCTACTTTGAGGAATTCTGACAATTTGGTCATTCTGGCTAGGAACTTTTTGTAAATATCCAAACCTTCTTTGCACTGGTTCTTCTTCATATCAAAATACTTTTCTGAAGAGTGAAAAAAGGACATTTGCAAAAAAGATACAAAAAACCTTTCACACTAATGCAAGAGATTTAAAAAGATACAACACTGCAAACAATAACTTTAGATAATATCTCCTCTCCTTAAAATTAACGAATATAGAAAGCCATGTTACTTTTAAGAGTAACGTGTTTGGGACTATTCCTAATCTCCATATTTACAATGAGTTTGTCAATTTCAGCAAGTTATAACTCGGTGGACAGTTGTAGTCAGCCTGAATGTAAAGTGTTTAATCTGTTTTTAAATTCTTTGTCAGTGACGCAGGACTTCATTTTGAAGAAAAAATGTTTGCAAGCAGGCGGTCCATGAGGTGCACTCAACCACTAGTAATGTAGTAGCTGACTTTAGTAAATTAAAAATGCACCATAAGTATTATCTATTTTTAAAGCATTTTAAAACTACACATCAACATCTCAATACTATGCATTTGTGGTTTGTAAACAGAGATACAGAATCTGAAGGAGGATGAAAACTCAACTTTCACATGTATCCAACTTTGACTTGTCAATATTAATGTACAGAATCCTTATGAGTAAACCTGTCAAACAGGAATAGCATTTGCACCCTTTTGAGTATTGAGTTTTATGTTTCATACTCTGAAACTCGTAGATTTTAATGCATCAATAAAATGAATGACACTGGCAGATTTAATGGAGAGTGAAAGCTGAATTGAAAAATTAAATAAATTCTTTTACTGCTTTACTATCTTTGTGTAAGACACTCAATTTCCCCCCCCATAGTTACTCTTGAAGGCACAATCCACTTAAAAACTGTATCTGACATATGTTAACCATAGCCAAGAACTCAGCAAGATAGAACTCTACAATCTGTACAAGATCATAAACACCAGTTATTAAAGTTGATAAAACAAAGATATAGGAAACTCAACAATGTGCACTGTGTATTCAGCAAATAAATAGTAACTTTTTTTTTTTCTTTTTTGTAAGTGTATGCCCAGCAAACCCAGTACAGGCCAACCTACTTTAGAGCCTTAACCCCCTACCCCACACACATACATTATGGTGTACTTATAGGCTAAATTATTTTATAACCTGGTTATGAAGAACATTCAAGACACATTTCTGGTATTTCTAAAATAGAAATACCAGCAAGAATAACTCAGATTTACACTTGAAAAATAAAAGGCATTGATATATAGGCCTTATAAGACTAATCCTGCTGTCACTGACACCAATGATAAAAATTACCATTGACTTCAACAGAAGCAGGATCTGGCCCTTAATTTGTTAGGCTATTAAACAGACTCAATTTGCCTTTAAACTTCTACTTCTCCCTGACTGTCTCCCCCAAAGATTCAAGAACATATGCACACATACACACACCAGTTCCACATACCTAATAGGTTAATAATCCCCTCATTATAGGCTGCAAAAAGCCTAATGGAATCTTTAAAGAGAAGCATGAAGGCAGCATTTATTACACCATTGGTTAATTCATTTGGATTTGCCTGTGTAGAAAGTGAAGAGATAGAGTAGATTAAAAGTATTGGTGGAGAGAAAAAAAATAATAAATTTCTTCCCATATCAATTAAATAAAATATTTTAACAATGAAATACAACTTAGAATGTGCTTACATCAAAATCAAGGAGCGCATCAAGCTGGTTCTGAATAATTGGAAGGGTTTTTAGAAGCTTTTCAGTATTCATAGTTCTCATCACTCCATCTATCCTACAATGTGTAAAATGGCAAATTTATAAATGTACACATGACCTAGAACATATGATGCCTTGATATGTTTAGTACCCTGTATTTACCTACAGTTTAAAAGGCAGCAGAGTTCTACGGCAAGCATATACATGACTATTATTAACCTCTTCTATCTGAAATAGAAAGCAAAAGAAGAATATTTCTTACCCTCTTTTCATTTTGGTGAAGTCAACTGCTACAAGTCTGTAAGAAAGTGCTTTTTCATTCAAGTATTTGCTATATCGCCTAATGAAGGTAGACATATCATAGCCTGAAAATTAAATGTTTACTAGTTAGACATTTCAAAGAGGAAGAGTATCTATTTTGTAATCATTTTTCAGTATTATTCTGTAATGTGTGTCATTGCACACAATTTGTATGAGGAGAGAACTCAATGTTCACTTTAAGGGCCCCTAAAGCCTCCCTCCATATTTTTCTCTTCATTATTTGCACTAGCCTTGAGGCACAGTGAAGCCACCATCTTCCCAAGTGATGACAATTCCATGGAAGTTATCTGGACTTTGTTAATGCCTCACTAAAGATGGGAACTATTGAACTCCAGCTACTGTAAAAAAAGTATGCTCTAAAAAAATACTAAAATAATATATATATTTTTGCCATCACACAAAAACTCTAACACCTTTCACAGATCTGCATGAAAGGCTTTCATTAACCACTAGTAAAGTATTCTAATGACCATTTTATGAAGCTTGACAATTAATATTACCCCCCACCTCCATTGTGGAATGCAGCCAAATGAAAAAGATTAATCCAGTGCTCATGTGTTAAGTTATGCCTTTTTAAAAAGACATGCAACTATAAGCACATTTCTAGCTCTCACCTGTGTAACTTTCAGCCTACCATAATTTTCCCTGCTTCCTTTGCTTACTGTCATCCCTTTGCACTGCATGCTATAAATTAAGCCCCCTTTCATGGATATGTCATTTTCTGTTAAACACCAATGACTTACAATCACTACTAATGCAGAGCTAGAAAAATACATGCATTTAAGGCATTAAAAAAAATTGTTTTATTATGTAGTTTTTTGGGGGATTTTTTGCTTTATTTTGTTGGTTTGCCAACCTTCTCTTGAAAAAGTAATACTTTACTGTTGCAACTTAGTTTTCACAAAGAAAAAAACTCTTACCCTGCATGGCACTTTTGTCCAGGTAGTTGTTTAGATTGAACAATGTATTTCGGGATGCAAGATACTGGATAAAGCGCTGATGAAGGGGAAAAAATTGCTTGAAAATTACTATTTCTTCATCAAATGTAATACATTTAAGAATTAGATTACAAACAAGTGTACGTAACTCGGGTATTTCAGAGGCAGGTTTACCTTTATCTACAATATACGAATTAGTTGCAACAAAAACGATTCACCAAAACTTAGTAAACTAATGTGAATTAAATACATTACATTTCAGAACTGAGTGTTTGGCAGAGGAAATTCGTTCAGTCTGAAGAAAAGCACTCCACTGTCCACACATGAAGCTACATTAGCATTGGAAGGAGTTACTTACATGTCTTTTTAAGTAAAAGTTTTGTTAATTCTGTAGCTCACAGTAGGGAAACTGGAGAAAAACTAAAAGGTGCTCTAAAAGTTTCTTCTGTACAGCTCTACAACTTCCATGTAAGGATTTGTTGGGAACTATTTGGGAATGTTTTTCTACTTTAACATAGCTTTATAAAAACACTGAGACACTAAAACGTTCAAGTATTTGTATAGTTATTAATGGAATAATTAACTCACCTGGCATTATACATAATACATTATACGTATTCTAAGTAAGTCTATAGTGTTAGTCTCCTCCTACTACTCAAATATTTGGCTAAACAGAAGATACAAGAAAGAGGAGACTCAAGCTATACCTTGACTTATGTTATTTAAAAGGAAATGCTTCATGAACAATTTAAGTTTCGCTGCCACTTTCAATACATATTAATATGCATACAATCATGTCTTCCTACACTCAAACTATAAATTAGAACTTATCTTTTCAGGAAAAAAAAATATTGTCACCACAGTTACAGGGCTAACTGCACCTCTGACCTCTACTGAGTCTGAGCAGCTCCCCTCAGGTTAAAGCTGCATGCCTTCACTTCTCTCAGGCTGGAATCCTGCAACCTCCTGAGTCTTGGGCTATAGCATGTTGCCTACCAACAATAATTGCTTCGAAGGCCCAGCTGAGTTTGGTACCTCTAAGTCTGCCTTTCAGGAATTGTGACCAGTAGGCCTAGTTGGGAATTTTTCAATAAAACAGGTTTTTGTCTGAAGAGTCCAATTTGTCAAAACTGAAACTTTACCTGGGAATATACCAGATTCAACAAAACTCATAGGGAAAGGTTTCTCAGGTTCAGTATGGCATATCTGGACAAAACCAGAGACACAACCCACCCCAGAATAAGTCAGTAGTGAGTGCACTCACCTAGTATGTAGAAGACCCAGATTCAATTCCCTGCTTTGCCTGATTCAGACCAAGGACTTGAACCTGAGTCCCTCACATCCTAACTGTCCTAACCACCAGTCTGCTATTCTGGGGTGAGATGGTTGTCTGTGTCTCTCTCTGACCCCATGAATATTTTTTTATACACACTAACAGTTTCAAAAGACAAACAGATTCTATAGCCTGGTGGTAAGGGCACTCATGTCGGAGACCCAGCTTCAAGTCAATAATCTGAATCAGGTGAATACCCTCAATGCCAACCTATCCTGTGTGTGTGTGTGTGTGTGTGTGTGTGTGTGTGTGTGTGTGTGTGTGTGTGTGTGTGTGTGTGTGTGTGTGTGTGTGTGTGTGTGTGTGTGTGTGTGTGTGTGTGTGTGTGTGTGTGTGTGTGTGTGTGTGTGTGTGTGTGTGTGTGTGTGTGTGTGTGTGTGTGTGTGTGTGTCTCTTGTTTTTCCACCAAAAAACTTTGAAAGATGTTGGTTTCATCCCAATGCAGAACAGGGAAGTTTTAGAAATCTCAAACATGACACAGGAGAGGAAAAGTATTTCCCACCAAGCTTCAGTGACCAGCAACTAACACAGTAACCAGGCAGCTTTTTTAACACACCGTTTTTATCCTAACAGTAGGAATAGAGCAAAGCAAATAGGAAACAGATTTTAAAACGATCAAACAGTCTATATGCATGTGTATCTTAGGTAAAATAGGAAGGCCTACCACTTCAGACCGTCCCACAGGGTCTGTGGCTGTGTAAGGCTGTTCTTTGTGAACAACTCCCTTATGACAATCTCCCTCACTATGGACAGAGAAAAAGTTTTGAACTATTTATAGCCCTTTTGATCTTTTCCTTTTCAGCCTTGGCGGAGAAACTGCATAACTTTGGCAGGAACCTGGAAGTAGCATCTTCACAGCTAATAGCTCAAACAGTGATCTTAACCTCCTGAATTGTTTACAGGTGGTTTTTTTTTTTTTTTTTTTTTTTTTTTTTTTAATTTGGCACCACTGTCTGCCCTTACTCTATTTCCAAACAGGCTAGTATAACTAAACCAACATATGCATATAATAAATTAATTCAATACAGTCAATAGTCCATGACCTGAAGAAGAGGAGCTCTGTGTAAGCTAGAGAGTTTGTCTCTTCCAACAACAAATATTACTGCACCCACCATGCCTCTCTAAAGTCACGGTCATATACTGCCTATTTCAATAACCTGGTCAGACCCCTTGCAGATCAGGTCCACATCCTTCACAGTGATTCTTTAACGTTTACATTTAAAGCAAATATAATATCTCTATCTTATAGAGATACTTTGCCTCAGCCACAATTCTGCACTCATAAGCGCAACAGGCAACCTATAATAAGCATAGGGATGCACACTTGGATATGTGAGATGACAATCTCTATTATCTGACACAAAAGGTTGACTTTTAGGCTTCACTGGAAGGTTGAGAAATTGTGTACAATTAAAGATGAAATTTCTAATGTCATATTGTGGTCTGGGAAAGAAAATCTGTCCCATCACTTACTACACCACAAAGTTTTTAAAATAAGTTTTGCTGATCTTTTGTTTTTAAACTGAACTAAACATAGATGGTAAATGAATGGCAATAGTAGTTTAGGAAGGAAAGTTACTGGAAAAGAGGCATGACCTTTAGACAGGATTTAGACATCTACTGAGTGTAGTTTGAAATTAACTGACTTTCTAATGAGTGATGAATAGCACTTCACTAATTTTCTATCAGAAAGGTAACTTACAACCAATAATGATAGAAAAATTAAGTGTGTATATATACACTTTTTTTTTTTTTTTTTTTTAAAGTTCACAGCTCACAACTATTTCTTTATGGCATTCCGATTTTTTTCAGAGATGCCCCCATAATATAACTATCACAAAGTAATCAGTCTTACCTCATTTCCATACATCATGAGGTGGTGTGTTGTAATTAGAGCTTTGAACACTACAACCCAGCTACTGTTAACAGTCCTCTCAAAAAGTGTGTCTGCCAGCTGTGGAATATTCACATTCATCTCATTTGTGCACTGGATTAGATCTAAATTTAAAAAATGCAAAGCATTATGTTTAGACAGACATTCAAAGATGTGACAGAAATAAGTTTTACAGGTTGAACATGTAACATGAATGTTAATTGCTTTATACAGGACTCCATACCATTTGAAAACTTTAACCTGATGCATTAACAATTATATTTCCTTTTGGAGTTGCAAACCACAAACAGCCTGCCATCTCTTGCTTTATTTCCTTAATAGCAGTTTTACAGAAAATAAATGAACACTAAACTAAAATGTGGAACTGAATTCTTTATTCTAAGCTTCTCTACTAAAGCACATAATCAATTTACTAGCTTAGAAGTACTCTAAAAGTTTTGAATAGAAAAAGGAAAAAATCCTTACATATATTACAATTCAAAAAACTATATTAAGATAGATATATTATAAATATAATATATAAATATATAGATATATAAATATATTATAGGGATGCTGCAATTATTCTCAAAAGCAAGCATTACAAATTCAGAGTTATGGTTAATTTAACTTTAAAAAAAACAGAAATACCAAGTTAGGGCCACTCACACAATCTTAATTTCACCCTCTAGTTAACACCATGCAAACAACCACATGATTAAAGGTATTAGTGAGCCCAGATTTTTAAAAACATACAAGATTCCCCCATTCCTCCTGGTGACATTATAAAATATTTATATTAGATTCAAACTTCAATCCTAGGGGTTTCCACCCCCCATGAGATTTTAAATCTTCAAAAATAGGAATCTACCAATGTATGTAACAAAAGATGCTTGTACTACTAAAAGAACAGAACACTTGAGGTATCACTGTCACTTGTATACCCATGTCCATTACGGATACGATAAAAAATTTGTGCAACTTGCCGTCACAATGGTATTTCTTATTTCATTACTTCCCCCAGTAAAAGTTACTTGAATGTCTTAATCGGTGTTCTTCAAACTTAGATAACAGCTTTATTCTTTGGTACACAAAATAAAATCAATCTTCTACCAAGTGGCAATAATAATGAAATGAAAATCAATGATACTTAGGAGCTTTTAAAATGTGTGTCCATTATCTTTTATTCCAGAAATGGAGCTCAATACTAGGAGATACTAAGACTAAAAATTGTTATAGTTCTCTCTAGTAAGCACTGACAGGATGATAAGTAAAAGGCAACATGGATTTCTCAAGAACAAATGACAAACAAACCTAAATTTCTTCTTTGATAGGGTTACTGGCCCAGTAGATGGGGGAAAGCAGTACACAGGTTATATTCAATTTAGTAAGGCTTTTGACATGGTCCCATATGATGCTCTCATAAGCAAACCAATGAAATGTGGCTTAAATGAAATTACTGTCACGTGGGTGCACAACTGGTTGAAAAACCGTGCTCAAATGGTTATGAATGGTTTGCTGTCAAAATGGGAGGCTGTATCCAGGTGGTCGCGTAGATATCTGTCCTGGGTCCAATACTATTCAATATTTTCGTTAATGACTTGGAGAATGAAGTGGAGAATATACTTATAAAATCTGTAGATGACACCAACTTGGAAGGTTGCAAATACTTTGGAAGACAGTGTTACACAATTCAAAATGACCTTGACAAATTGGAGAATTGGTCTGAAATCAAGACGAAATTCATTTAAGACAAGTGCAGAGTACTACACTTAAGGCAGAAAAAACAAATGCCCAACTACAAAATGGGGAATAACTAGCTAGAAAGCAGTACTCTAGAAGGGGGTCTTGGAGGATCACCAACTAACTGAGTGAGCCAACAATGTGATGCAGTTGCAAAAAAAAAAAAAAAAAAGGGCTAATATTCTGGGGTCTTTTAACTGGAGTCTCATGTTAGACAGGAGGAAACCGTCCTGCTCTATTCAGCACTGGTGAGACCTCATCTGGACTACTGTGTCCAGTTCTGGGCACCACACTTTAGGAAAGATGTGGACAAACTGGACAGAATTCAGAGGAGAGCCACAAAAGTGTGTAGAAAAACCTGACTTGAGGAAACGTTAAAAAGACTGGACAAGCATAGTTCTGAGAACAGAAGACTGAGAGGGGGCACCATACAAGTCTTGAAGTATGTACAGGACTGTTATAAAGAAGTGAGTGGTCAGTTGTTCTCTACATCTAATAAAGCAAGGACAAGAGGAAATTGGCTTAATCTGCAGCAAGAGAGATTTAGGTTAGATATTAGGAAAAACTTTCTAAATATAAGGATAATTAAGCTCTGGAGTAGGTTACTAAGGGAGGTTGTGGAATCTCCAGCACTATCTAACCAGTTATTAAAAACCTCCAAACCCCGTCAAGGGTGGTCTAGGTATTTGGTCCTGCCTCAGCACAGTGGCCGGACTAGATGAACTCTCAAGGTCCCTTCCAACCGTACATTTCTATGGCAAGTAGCCAGCCACACTTTTGAACGAGTCAGGCATCCTGCAAACCTATCACCTTGGGATGCATTTTCGTCATGATGGGAGCTCGCTCACAGTGGTGACTAAGGATACAATAGTACTTTTCATGTGATCAAGGATCTTAGGAGTGAAATCGCAGACCCAACAAAGTTAACAGCAAAACTGAGTTATGGGTACTCAGGAATCTTACATGATCAAACCAAGGGTACAATCTTAGACCCAATGAAGGCAGTGGAAGTTGATTTACCTGAGATTAAGCCCTTAGCTTCCAAGTTCTGGCTGAACTAGAATTTGTACATCATTTTATCTACCAAAATTTGTCTTACACATTCATTTTCTACACTTTTCACTTTTAGATTGCATACACTGCAATCCAGACACTCTGGTATTGTTTTAGATGACAACCGAGGAATGTTTTTTTAGAAATCTTTCTACTGGACTATTTAATAAAAAGGGAGCTCATGGAAATACACTATTGTGCTTTATAGGCTAAAAACTTGCTTTCACTAAACTTAAACCTGACATTAAAAGTCCCTTTAATACGATTTTAAAAATACTATAATGTACAAATAATGAGTAATTATTTAAGGTTAGATTCATTCCACAGCTATGTTTATTCTTCTATGCAATATGTTGTAACCAAAAAACAAACCTGTGACTACTGTAGCTCACTTTTTTTAGATCTCTAAATTCAAGGTATTAATTGTCTTAGTTACACATTAGCCAGATTCTGCTGTCCTTTAGCTCAACTCCTGCTGTTATGATTGTGAAATATTAGTTATCTTCCACTAGGTAGCTAGTAAATAATTTTTTAAAAGAGCTGCTGCGGTTTTCATGATTTTAAAAAACTGACTGACGTCTTCCAAAATAAATGGGTCTATAAAAAGGTTATTTTCAGGGAAATGTTAAATAGTTGAAATTTTTACTGAAAGGGGGGAAAAAAAAAACTAGGAGAAAAAATTTCCAAAACCACCCCTCAACTTGTGCAGGCCTGGGATAGTTGACTATTGTTAACATACTCTACATGTCATCACCCATCTACCTTTAACAGTGGGTGAGTATACATGCAAAGTGAGACAAACCAACAGGTAGACAATTCTAATATAGAAGTAAAGATTATAAATGTTGTAGATTACAAAAGGAATTAAACACATTGGGTAAAAGATGTTAGTTCTCCAATATCACTTCTCATTTATGTAGCACCTTTCATCTCAGAGTGTTTTACAAACCACAAACAAAGGCATCACTTCCTCCAAGAGTGAAATGTTATTTCTGGAATGGATTTTAGAAACTGTTGTAACAGCAACACTAAACAGTTTTAGACTGGAAAAATACCATGGCCCACCAAAATTGAAGGGGAATAATAGATAGGTTGAAAATTAACCACACTAGAATTTGGCCAGGACACCAAGATTAGCACCATATAACGAGGGCCATGGGGATCTTTAATGGCCTAGAAAACATTCAGGACATCCATTTTAGAACATCGGAAATATCAGCATCTCTCATTTGAAATCAGACAGCTACTCAATGAATAACAAACACTACTTCCTGACAAACACAGGGTTTTCATTAGAGATTTCTCAGCCAAATACTGACCAAGACCAATGTTTCTTCAAGTGTATTAATGATTACAGCCAGAGGTGGCCCTTTATGAAAACTGATCAATAAGTCACTCAGCAAGTGTAATTTCACTTTAACTTTACTTTGTTCATTAAGACTAAAGCTGCCCTTTATAATCATTGTATCAACTCATTTTAGATATTTCCAAACTTGTATGAACTACAACACTCAAGCACAATGAGGACATTTAGGAAGAAACTTAGCCCTAACTGTGATTTCATTTTACTTGTCTGAGTTCAAGTCAGATTCTCCAATTATTCAACATGAGTTTATAATTTAATTAAGAACTTAAAAGTCAGGGATTGTATTTTAGAGAAATATACAAGGAAGTTTTGCTACTGCAGTGTGACTGAATCACTGTGTGTTCAACTCACATCACATGAAACTGAGGTTATCTACACAAATTAACTCCTCTTGAATTAGTCTCACTCAGAAGAGTGGCCACACTGTGAAATAACACCAGAGTTCTACAGAATGACTGTGTTAGAACCTGATGATACTAACTTGAGCTATACCTTATATCCCTGACAGCCAACTAGAGTTAAAGGGCTTGTGTACACAGTGCAGCAACGCACACTAGAGTGGTGTAAATTGTAGAGCACTCTAACTGCCCTGTATAGACCATGCTGACATGGTCTGAAAGGTTCCTAGTATGCACTGAAGTAGTACTGTTTCAAATGTTACTACATCACTGTGTTCTGGGCATCTTTCAGAGCATGTCAGCAGGATCTACACAGGGCAGTTAGAGAGCTCTACAATTTGCCCCTTTCTGGTGCATGCTGCTACATCGTGTGGAAAAGACCAAAAGCACTACCACAGTCAAGTTAAGGCTTTGGGGGTACGCTGCATGTGAAGTTAATTCAGCTGATAGGGACCTGGGCCTAGCTGTAAGTGGCCACCCTGCAAAGCCATACTTGAATTAGTGGGGCCACCCACATTGGTGCTGTTCTCACCATTAGTGCTGACTTCTGAGGGCACATTCTATTATTCTTAGCACTGCAGTAAGCTAAGCCACTGATTTTTTTTCTAGTGAACTGAGAGAGAGAGAGAGAGAGAGAGAGAGACAGAGAGAGAGAGAGTGAGTGTTTGTCCTTCTGGGCACACAGTTGAATTCTAGGAAGGCACTAGAGGACTATCAGCACTAGAGTGGTTTAGCCTGCACCCTCTCAGTAAAGTAGCCAAGTTATCAGCCCAAGAATAAGCAGCACTTGGGTCGGAACCGACCAGCTACCTTGGGTGTAACTCAACTATTTTCAGACCAGATGGGTGTGTGCATATGGTCAGAACTCGGTTAGTACGAGTCTGAATTAATTTTGTAGAGAAGACATCCCTGTGTGTGGGGATGGGACTCAACATATGGGCAACCCTCGAGTTGTAATTATAGTTACCTCTCTAACAAAGACCTGAAAAAAGTTTGTGTGGTTCACAGGCTTAACAGTGCTGCTATATAAAGAGACATTTTCTTCTTAATTCTCTCTTTCTAGGGGCTGGGAGTAGAGTGAAGGTTGTCAAACTTTGGACATTTCAGGGATGAAGGCACAAAGCATGAATAGGAGAGAGGGATCCTCATAACTCCTAGGAATTGCAGGATCAGAGACAACCAACTAAAGCAAACTATTGAGTATTTGATCTGTGTTACCATCAAAAGAAGTTAGAGGGAGAGGCTGAAACAAATGCAGAATAAATACAAACTGCTGCTTTTTTCATTTTAAATATCAGGAACAGCACAGCCTCAGTTCTCATTTCAACTATGTTTGCTCTAAAAATGCAAGTGAATCAGGAGATCTCGTTACATACGTTTGTCCCCTAACCTGGTTATAATTATAAACACACCAAAATACTTTAAAAAGAACATCATCAAAGTTGCAAAACCAAGCCACTCAAAAGTTAGGAAGTGCCAGATTTAAAATTGTCTGCGTAACCTTAATTCAGTCCCCTTGTGCTCTTCAACAATGATGCAGTCTTTAGTTACATGATCACATGCTACTTTTCCCACCTAATCCAGCTCATTCACTGCATGTGACAGCCCATTCTCCAGTGATCAATCAGTGTTGTGCAGCAAAGAGTTGTTTGTAGGACCTCTGCCTTATTTGTTGCAGAAATTGAAAGATGCATAGTGAATGAGGCTGGAGACTGCAGGTAGAGATGACAACCTCACAGCTAAGGCAGTGTTGAACATTGCTCTGGAGAATGGGATTCTTTCAATCCCTGCCTCTGCCACAGAGTTCCTTTTCAAAGGTGGCTGTAGTTGTGTTCTTCATTTTCTGGGTGCCCAATTTGATAATCTGATCTTCAGAAATGCCAAGCACTTAGAGCAGCAACTGATGTCAATGTGAGCTGTGCTTTGAACATATAAATAATTAGATAATGCTAAACAAACTGAAAAATCAAGGCCTAGGCATTTCAAATTTGGCATCTAAAACAGTGAGCATAATTTATTATTTGTATTACCATAGCACCTAGGAATCCTAATCATGTCCCAGGACCCCATTGTGCTAGGTTCTGTATAACTACAGGACAAGATGGTTCCTGCCTCAAAGAGTTTATAATCCAAGACATTAATATCATGGCCCCTCAGTTCCCAATCTGTAAAATAGGGATAATATTTCCTCATCTCACAAGGGCATTTTGAAAATAAATTCATTAACATTTGTGAAGCACTTTGATACCATCGTGATAAATAGCATTAAAAAACCATGAGGAAATTAACAATTCTATCTTCAGAGCAGGATTTGAATAGTGTGTTGTAAATAAGGCACGGGGCCACACAATGAACAGCGTAAATAAAACAAAATATTGAACAGATGCTAATTCAATGAGCACCATCCATCCTGTGCGCTGAATGAGGTAGGTGTCCTATGGAAAAATTAGGATGTGATCATGTTATAATTTTATAATCCATTTGATCAGTGTTTTAAGAAACTAAAATGTTATCAGGTTGATTAGTTCCTCTAAATTTGGATACCTTGCAATGAAGGAGTTAGCCAAATAAGTGCTCTATGCCATTTTGTAATGCACACTGACATCAAAGTGACAGGAAAAGTTATTTTTGAATTAAGCACTGAATCTAGTTATTGAATAGATATATCAAGCTTACTTTAAGAACTACAAAGCTAAAAAAGAGAAACAAAATTAAGAAAGTGAACCGACGTGATCAAAAAAGTCTGACCACATGAAAGTTTAATCATTTATAACTTATCCATACCAAAAAAAAATTTAAAATCAGTTACAAGCAAAGATTTTCTATTTTAATAAACTTGAAGATCTGTTGGCATGCAAGGTTTACACAAAAAAGCATTAGTGCTCTCTTAAACTTGGCCTGTGATGACAATACAATATTCTGCGTAATCAGGTCTATAAAAAACAAAATCATAATGAACTGCAAATTCACAACTTTGTGTTAAAGACTGCCCATTAAAATGACTGGATTCAAAAAGCCCACAAGTTTATCACTAAAATGATCAGTTTTAAGAAAGTCAGATTAATATATTCTCTGCAATTAAAATCTTTTAGACAAAATCGATTTTGCCAATTAAGAAAATGGTTTCAAAAAGCCTTAAAAAGTAGAGTCCAACTGTTGCACAGACAATCGTTATCTCTTGTCCCTTCACCAATTGTTGACCAAGCTGAAAGCATAACTGATTGGAAAGCCTTCCAATCAATAGGAGATGCAAAACAGAAGTTAAACAAGTTCTCTTTATTAAAATGTTCAGGACACAAACTATATTTGCTCAGTTTTTGTTCCACCTTATTAGAAATGGTCACTCCAAACTCTTTAATAAAATGAGTTGAAAGACTGTGGTTTTTCACTACAGATTTCTTAAATCCCTTTCAAATCTTTGGCTGAACTTTTGTAACATTTTTACTGCATTAGAAACATCAAGATATTTCACTGCATATGTATGTGTTATTCTTGTCTCTACTAGTAGTATACTATCACAAAGTTCAACCTGTTCACTATTCTGTTTTGATACATAGATACAGAATAGGTTCTACTCTTAAAAACTGGAAGTTGGTGAAGGAAACAATTTTCACAGTTTCAAATGACTTCACATTACATACACAAACACTATCTCACCTCCCTTTTTAGAGTTCAGATAAAATCAGGATTAAACTAATAAACTGAACTATAAAAGCCACTAGGTATTTTTATGCCACCTCACAAATTAGTCTGGTCATAAATATGACAATCTTCTTAAAAGCAAATAAACTATCAAGTTAGATATTGTGATATTTTGAATCAGTTATAAAAATTGAAACAGGGCATTTTCCCCCTCCTCACAAGTCTAAACCAGTGACCTATGTAATGGATATCACCATCTAGCCTACATTTAGGGTGGGATTGTCAAAAGCACTCAGCATTGATTTGCTAGGAGAAAGTTGAGCGGTTTTTGAGTTCCTTTCTAATCTTTTCCTCTTTAGACAAAGTCCACTGAAACACATACCACAATTAGCAGGCCTGATGCCATAAAAACACTAACCCACTGCAGTTTTGATGCAATCACCTTCAATATTTATTATTGCATACACTAACTATTTTAAAAGAACATTAAGGTTGCAGAGTCAAACACTCAAAACTTAGAAAATATCAATGAAAGATGTCCATCGAACCTCTTCCATGGATTGGAAACTAGAATACACAGACATAAAATCTTCCATTAAACTCTTTGAATTACCTTCCCCCATCCTTCTTGAAAAATTATGTGAGGTTGGGAGGTCTGAGAAGACTATCCCTTCGCCCTTGTATTAACTATCTCAGGGCCCAGCCCCACCCCATGTACAAAAATGAAATTAAAGCACTAGCTGTGTGCATATATTCCTGCCTGTAGAAATGACAACACAGACCCTTTATGAGTAAAGGCTGAGGATCAATAAAGAAGGTATTATAGACTGGTGCAAAAAATACTGGACTGTGACACCACGGGCAGGACAAAAGAGCATTTAAAAATGGGTGCTGTCCCAACATGAACCAAAATTGGATTACATATTTAATTGGCACTATTACATACATATTTTACTGCATAGTCATCTTCTACTCACGTGACAAAAAAATTACACCCTCTTCTCTTATGCCAAAAATCCATTTCAGACAAAACCAGAAATGCCCAAGAATACTGATTTGCAAAGAACACACTAAAATATATTGTAAAAGTAAAAAAAGCTTGGCATACAAGATAAGAAATAATCCAAAATCCGAGACCCACCAGAATACTTCTAGTGATATGAGAACATATTTGTATACAAAGATTATATTTTGATGTTATAAATTTTCCCCTGGTTACAGGCTATTAGTATGGAAAAATTGTATATAGGCTGCTGAGCCTAATATGGGTCACTCATATAAAACAGTGGTATCAGCATGCATCTTGAAGTGTCAAGGTATTGAACATTTTAAGAAAAACAATAGTGAGTAAAAGTGGGTTTAACAGTTCCTTTGAAGTATGAAACAGAAAATATTGGACTTTTCCTCCCTACATACTCTAATTTGTTACCACTGGGTTGCGCATCAGTGTGACTGCAGTCAGATCTAGGCAGATGGACCATTCTACTTGCAGAAAGTCCCAATGAGTCAGAGGGTCTACACAGCATACAAATCTGCCTGTGCAGACTGGGCTGCGGGATCAGGGCCTAATTTTGCAATGTATAGTACAATTTTCACCAGCTGTGCTATTCCCCATTCCTCCATGACATTTAAAACTTGTATATTCTTCACAGATTGTAAGTTTTAACCATTTGCTTAATCAGCAGTGGTAAATATTTTGTAACTTTTTCCCTCCTTAATTTTTCTCAAGTATGTCTTGACTTCTGTGTACTTAAAAAATGAAAAAAAAAAACCTTGGCTTTGATCGTGTTTCTTTAAATTTCTATTTGACTCAAATAATTTAATGTCATTTGAATCCCAGGTAAATACTACCAATCAAAAATTTAAATCAGTTTGCTTAGGCTAAAACTTTGCCTACTATGTAAGTTCCTAGCCTTGATACAAGTTTTACTCATTTTTTAAAAACTAGTTTTAGATCAGTTTATTTTCTCCCCAGTGCGTTACTGGCAGAGTTTATATTACCAAGCAAGTGACCTATTCTGAAAACAAAGAAGCAGGGATTGTGAAGTCAGCAGACACAAAACATTCGACCCACTGGATAAGATGCACGCTAAAGACAGAATCAACAAAGAAAGAGGTGTGCATGTAAGACGGTGATTCTGTTCTACTTTAAAAAGAAAAGATACCTAATCCTACACAAGTACTGCAACATAAAACTGGGGGGTAGGAAGAGAAGCTGGAGAATAAAGTAAGTGGGGAAGTTATGAAAATCTCAATGTTCCACTGGGAATGCAGAAATACCACCATAAAAGTTATTTTACTTTGGTCTAATATCTTAATATTATGAAAAATAGAGCAGCTGATTTCCTTTCGGGAGATTGTGACCTACATTAAAAATGGAATATTTCCATTCACACCGCTCTGATTCCTTAACAAAAATTAACAAAGATTAATTACGCAACCGAACTATTCAGCAGCCCAACAGAAACACAGTCAAAGCTCCATAGCACTATGCAACCGCTTACATACACACAGCATATGTGTAGGTCTTTGCCTATGACAACGTTTTCTTAACATTAAGTACTTTTCTTACTATTTAAATGTGAGTGTATTTGGAGATATTTAGTATTAGTTTGCGATAGAGCATGAGGCTGGACATAGTCCCAGACAACTGTAGAAACCCTCAACAGGCATATACTAGTTCTGGGTTCATTTTTGAGCAGCAATGAGGAACCAAGAGGAGAACCACGGTAATTTTCACTTTAACCAAAGCCCTCTTTCTGCTTCGTTCTGTGCAGGAAATATATTTACCACACTTCTAAGAAACATGCTTTATGGATGTTTCAGCTATATGATCATATATTTTAACATCTTACCTGCTTCTGTAATGACTGCGCTCTTGGCCAACATACCAGTGATTGAACCAGGGACCTCCAGACCTAGAAGTACGAGCTACCAGCATAAGCTAAAGAACAAAGGATGTCTCCATAGCTTAGAGCTGTAATAACTCATAACCTTTGTGAATCTGCACAGAGATAAAGCTGTCACACACACTCCCCACCCAAGTTCTGTATACCTGTGATCCAAATACTCAGTAAAAGTTTAAGCCTAGCCTTTGAAAAACAGCTAGGGTGTATTACACCATGATGGCTTCTGTGAAAAATTCCAATGATAAGACATTTTCACTAAAGTCTACATTACAACCACTCCCAGGATGTCTCCTCATTTCTCATATGCAGTCCAAATTATGCTTTTTTATTTGTTCTTAATAGCAGAAAAATCAGAGAAAAATACATGTCAAACCATGGAATTCTTTCTACACAAACCCCTGTAGAACACCGATACCTCTAAATAGAGGTCTGTATCAAATGACAGCCAAAGGAATCTGATGAACATAATACAATCTCAAAAAGAAAAGGAGTACTTGTGGCACCGTAGAGACTAACAAATTTATTTGAGCATAAGCTTTTGAGAACTACAGCTCACTTCATTGGACGCATTCGGTGGAAAAGACAGCAGGGAGAACTGAATGCATCCGATGAAGTGAGCTGTAGCTCATGAAAGCTTATGCTCAAATAAATTTGTTAGTCTCTAAGGTGCCACAAGTCCTTTTCTTTTTGCGGATACAGACTAACACGGCTGCTACTCTGAATACAATCTCAGTGGAAGTTACTGTGATAGCAAGTTGAAGATAGGAAATGTAAGTTGCCTGACATTCTCTTTTTGCGAGTTACATCAGACTCAGTTTTATTTTATGTGATGCACTAATACACTAATCAAGTCAACAGCTGAAACCTTCAGATAACTAAGAAGCTCACTCTCACCATTTTTTGTCTTCCTGTTACATCGCAATTTATGGATTTCAGGTTTACCTCTCAACTTCAATCTACCACAGGCAGCAAAAAATGAAGAAGAAAAAAAAAATCTGGCATACTTGAAATAAAATATCCAGGAAAGCGGCTATTAAAGGTTAGGCATTTCATCATTTTGAAGGGCCTCCATACAGTACCTCTGGTACCATATTCATCTGCTTTCTCTCTTAAAATCATCCTGTTTTCTACACAGCAAGAGCAGTTGCCTACAAGTCTCCTGCTGGACACGAAGAGGGGAGTGGAACAGCATCACTAATTACCAACACTTGTCTCCACGCAGTAACACCCAGGTGTTTTGTGGAGACGTTTCCAAGCCCCCTTGCTTGCAGAGGGTAGAATCTCAACCTCCTGCAACGGTGACGGCTTCAGGTAGCCCTCCTAAGGCGCTGTGGCGGCGCAGTCACCTCCTCCCGCCTCTCTTCTCCGCCCCATTATCTCAGGAGCGACGGAGAGCGAAGCAATGTGGTTTCTAAAGGCAGCTCCTAAGAGGCAGAGCGGGTGACTGACAGGAATCGTGAGTCCTATTCCCGGCGCGGCGCGGCGCGGCGCTGCCTCTGTGGGCCCCGAGGGCAGGCATTTCACCGGGGCTTAGTCAGCGGCCACACGGGAGGGGAGTCGCGATGCTCCCCCGCCCCGCGCCGGCGGTAGGCGCCGCTGGGCCCGGCGGGCGAGAGGGGATACTCACAGTCCAGGTGCTTCTTCTTGGGCCCCATGACTTCGTGGGTCGTCGCCTTGCAGACGGCTTTGGAGATGGCTGAGCCGGTGACACTGTGCTGGGCGGCCGCGATGCGGTCGGTGATCGACTGGCCCGACATCTTCCGCTCCGCCGGCCCCCCACCCCACCCCCACCAGCCTGGGGTCCCCGCGGCCTACCCCCCAGCAGGCCGCCAAGGACGGGAGAGACGGGACTGACCCCCGCCGGGAACCAACCAACCAACCCGCCCTGAGAGCGCCCGCAGCCTGGGACTCAAGGTCCCCTGCGGCCCCTGCCGTGCGCCGGAGGCCAGCAAACCGCTACGGCCCCAGGGTAGCCCAGCCCCCGGCCGCCTTCCCTGGGCTGCTCGCAGGGCCCGGGCCGAACGGGCCGCGCTGCTCTCCGAGGCGGGGGGGGGGGGGGAAGGGGCGCTCTCCGCCGCGCGCCCCGCTTGGTCTCCTGGGCTCCGCTCCGGCTTTTCCTTTCACATTTCCACTCCCTGTCCCAGACAAAATGGCGGCGGCGGCGGCTCCGCCTCGGTGGCGGCATCACGTGACCTCGCGGCTGCCCCGCCTCCTCCCCTCACTCCCCCCTCCCCCGCCCGCCCGCCCGCCCGCCCGCGTTAAGGTGGAACCGGCCGCCCGCCCTAGAGTGGTGCTGGGGCCCGGGGCAGAGCTAGCGTGGCCCCCCCCCCCCACTACCTCCAAAATACACCCGAAATCCAGCCGGTCTCGGTGCTCTCAGAGAGCCCCCTCAATAAACCCCTGCCTATCTCAGGGAGCCCCCCCCGCCCTAGCCAGACCCCTAGCTGGCTGGGGGGGCCCCTCAGGGAGCCCCCCCACCAAAAAATACCCCAAATCCGAGCTCCCCCTCAGGGACAAGCACTATAGCCTATGATAGTTTTAAATTCACCTTGGCTTCCCACTTGCCTTCCTCCCCATTTCCTGGCCAGAACAGCAGAAAAGGGGGGGTTGGGAAATGGGGAGTCTTCCCTGCCTATTTCCTTGCCCTGCAAAGCTTTTCCAGGAGAGGAAATGTGATTGCATTTTGTTATGCATTGAGCCAGGGGGTGGCCTTTTATGGCCCGAACACATGCACACGTTCAATAAAACAGTGCATTTGCTGGGAGACAGAGTCATAGGTGCAACATCTGCTTCAATAATTGTCCAGGCAAGTGCTGTTGAACTAAACATGAGCCTTTGTAAAGGGATCCTGAAGTGGGTGTGCTACTCATCTTGTTTTTTGGAGGACCTATTAGATTTTCAAGAGTTATGCACAATTAAAAAAACCCAAACATCCCCCAAGCCCCAGGAATGGATCAAGATATGAATCATACAGCTTGAATTGTAGTTTCAGACTGCCTCACTACATCAGGAAGTTATGAAATGATGCCAGCCACAATGTGGCATGATGTTGCAATGCAATGTTTGCTGTGTTGCTCTTAGTGGTCCTCCAGAGAAACTTAGGAAAGAGGGAAAGGCTCCTCCAAGAAAAAAAAAATGGTTGTCATTTTTCTTGGCCCTCTTGGCCGATGCCCTCGTCTGATTCTTGCTCCTCATGCGTTAAAAAAAGAAAGAAAAAACCGCTTGCTGTTATTCTGTTTTTCTGCTGGGGATAAGAGAAGTATTACAAAACACTAGTAAAAGTACAATTGTGCATTGTCGAAGTGATGGAAGATATGACCTACTGTAGGTCTTATTTGCATCTCTAGTTTCTGTGGCAAAGGTCTCTCAGCTACATCTGGGCAACATTGGCTTCAGTGGAATTGCGCTGATACAAAAGGGGAAACTTTGGCTTGAACAGCTGGCTCCCTTGCTAGGCTGTTCCCAGTGATCCTAGTCTCTGAATGATCAAATATAGTAAGAGCTTCATGAGGATTCCTTCACAGAGGCCATAAATTGAGTCATGGAGATTGAAAACCTTTCTTTAAGCACAGTGGAAGCTATCTGACATTGGTTTGATTATGAGGATGTGTCCTGTTTCTTTAAAATTGTAACTGGAAGCCAAACAGGATGGGAGCTGGGAATAGATCTCCTCAGAAGGGAGGAAAAAGGGTAGCTTACTGCATCTGTACATTCAGTTCTTTGCTGAGACAGCCAACAAGGGGAGAGTGGTGACTGACTGTCAAGTGTGATGGTGTTTTTTTGTGATATGGACACCTGTCCATTAGGAGCTGGACTGTGTCCAACAACTCATTTCAGATGTGCTGTCAAACAACCATCAATCATCAGATGGTGATGATATTTGGCCACTGGATTTAAACAAACAGTCTAGAAATGATAGACTGTGTAACTCATTAGCAAGTCCTTGATCCATCCACTCCTGCTGTCTTTATGCCAGCTGATCAGCTGGCTAAAATAGTGCAGAGGGTTGAGTGGAACTGTAAAAGTGAGTCAGGGCCTTCTCCTACTTGGAATAATTTTATAGCTGAAATTCACTAGTCTGGTTTGTGGGGTTTGGATCAATTCCCATAGGTCAGTTGGTTGTGATTTTGAAAGCCTGTCTTAGACACTTTCCTGTCTGTATTCATAAAAAAAGGGCAGGTCTTGGAATAAGACAAGAAAGCAGAAGCATCTCTTTGAAGAAAATCTCTTATTGAGAGTCTGCTCCTCCCACTCCAATGGTAGTTAGTCACAAAACTCCCATTGACTTCAATGGGAGTGGAAGTCGGCCCCTAGAGCAAAATGAGTAATTTACCTTTTTTGGCCAGTTTACTGAGTGGAAAAAGATACTTTTTGCTTTTACAAAGAAATCAGATTGTAGCACATTACTGCAAATTGCTCATCACAGCAGAAGTGCAGCAGAAGACAAAAATAATTTTAAATTCTGACTTTTGGCTGAGTGGGACACCCTTCCTCCCTGAAAACAAATACTTATTGCTGTATTCTTTGCTGCTCCATGTGTTAATCCAAGTGTATGTTGTGACTGACAGATATGGCAATTTTCTGCAATATAATTGAAAGCCCTTATTGTATTAAGTTTATGTATCATTGTGAGCTGGGATTGTCTGTAACGTCTCTAGGGGGAAGATGTGACAGATGTGAGACTTGGGAGTTCAAAAGACTATAGTGAAAAAATGCCAGACAGGTATGGACTTTTGGGACAATAAGTATTAAGTTGATTTCCCGGGATATCCCTAGGGAGAGGTTAATCAAATCCCCCACTCTAGTTATGCAAAAACCCAGCCTTTTGAAGCTATGCCCTGAGGAGAGGGTGTTTGTCTGTTGATTACCTGTTACACAAGGCCAAGATCAAAGGCCCAAGCTGTATAAAAAAATTGGCTGATTGGCTCGATCTCAGTTCTGGATCTAAGACAGATATGAATGTGTAACCATTCGGAAAACCCAGTTGTTGGTTTTGAAGGACTGAAACCTACCAAAGCCCTAGGTTAGAGTTAGGTTGACTTTTGATAAGGATTTTAGCATGTGTGTGGGTTCTTTTATTGCTATAATGTGTTTTCTCAATCTTGCTTTTACCTTAAGAATAAATGTGCTTGCTTAGAAGGAGCTGTGTGGTAATTTATAACTGAGGGCAATACTCTCCTCATTGGCTTTGGAGAGAAACCACAGTGCAGCCTTGTAGGTAGTCAGGTTTGGTGGGGATATCACAGGGTAAACCAGGGAACTGTACAGCCTTAATATGCCAGGTCAAGAGGGAGCAAGATGTGGATCTCTGCCCAGGAAAGGTGACAGCTAGGAGCCAGAAATTAAAGTGGGTGCTCTTGGTGGACCATAGTGGGGGGAATACAGGTACAGTTACTCTGAAACTGTGACAGTGACATTATAGTTATTTATGCTGTAGTAAAATTCCCAAAATGTGGCATTCCTCTGAGTCCCATGGTGACTAGGTGTCAGTGTCACACCAGGAATTGTTATTTGTTTTTCAATAGCGCCTTGAGGCTTCAGTCAGTCTTGGGGCTCTATTATATTAGACTCTTCTAACACCTGGTAAGAGACAACCCCTGTCCTGAAGTTTACATTCAAAATAAGGCTCAACAGAATGACTACTTTGAAAACACGTATGTATTTGTCTAAAAAATAATACATACATAGCACATTGTCAAAGATGCATGACAGTGCAACAGAGATATTAGCAGTCCTGTGATCCAACACACGTGTGGGGAGAAAGTGTTCCAACTCTTCTCTAAGGAAAAAAATACAATTCCTGACATATGTGAAAGATTCATATAACCCAAGGGCATAAATGCACTAAAACATGATCACTGCTGTTAGTAATGACAAACACTTCCTGCAGTTAAAAAAAAAAAAGAGAGATCTTTATTAGTCCCTTTGGTAACTGGCAATCTCAAGCTGCCTCAGGTTTGCCTTGAGACTGGTAGTGCTGAGAAAAAGCTTGATCATCAAGGCCTGACATCAAAACTTCACCAGAAGAGAAGCTGAAGAGATTAAACAAACATTCTAAATATTTCTAACTCTTACTTACTTGAGTCATCTTGTTCTGTGTGCTTGTATAATTCTTGTTCCACTTCCACCACTGAATTATGCTGGTGCCTTGAAAGGAAAGACTCCTTAGTATGTTACACTACTCTAGGTAGCAAAAAGAAAAGGAGTACTTGTGGCACCTTAGAGACTAACAAATTTATTTGAGCATAAGCTTTCGTGAGCTACAGCTCACTTCATCGGATGCATTTAGTGGAAAATACAGTGGGGAGATTTATATACACACACAGAGAACATGAAACAATGGGTTTTATCATACACACTGTAAGGAGAGTGTTCACTTAAGATGAGCCATCACCAGCAGCGGGGGCGGGGGGAGGGGAAGGAGGAAAACCTTTCATGGTGACAAGCAAGGTAGGCTATTTCCAGCAGTTAACAAGAACATCTGAGGAACAGTGAGGGGTGGGGTGGGGGGGGGAGAAATAACATGGGGAAATAGTTTTACTTTGTGTAATGACTCATCCATTCCCAGTCTCTATTCAAGCCTAAGTTAATTGTATCCAGTTTGCAAATTAATTCCAATTCAGCAGTCTCTCGTTGGAGTCTGTTTTTGAAGTTTTTTTGTTGAAGGATAGCCACCCTCAGGTCTGTAATCGAGTGACCGGAGAGATTGAAGTGTTCTCCAACTGGTTTTTGAATGTTATAATTCTTGACGTCTGATTTGTGTCCATTTATTCTTTTACGTAGAGACTGTCCAGTTTGACCAATGTACATGGCAGAGGGGCATTGCTGGCACATGATGGCATATATCACATTGGTAGATGCGCAGGGGAACGAACCTCTGATAGTGTGGCTGATGTGATTAGGCCCTATGATGGTATCCCCTGAATAGATATGTGGACAGAGTTGGCAACGGGCTTTGTTGCAAGGATAGGTTCCTGGGTTAGTGGTTCTGTTGTGTGGTGTGTGGTTGCTGGTGAGTATTTGCTTCAGGTTGGGGGGCTGTCTGTAAGCAAGGACTGGTCTGTCTCCCAAGATCTGTGAGAGTGATGGGTCATCCTTCAGGATAGGTTGTAGATCCTTGATGATGCGTTGGAGAGGTTTTAGTTGGGGGCTGAAGGTGATGGCTCGTGGCGTTCTGTTATTTTCTTTGTTGGGCCTGTCCTGTAGTAGGTGACTTCTGGGTACTCTTCTGGCTCTGTCAATCTGTTTCTTCACTTCAGCAGGTGGGTATTGTAGTTGTAAGACTGCATGATAGAGATCTTGTAGGTGTTTGTCTCTGTCTGAGGAGTTGGAGCAAATGCGGTTATATCGTAGAGCTTGGCTGTAGACGATGGATTGTGTGGTATGATCTGGATGAAAGCTAGAGGCATGTAGGTAGGAATAGCGGTCAGTAGGTTTCCGATATAGGGTGGTGTTTATGTGACCATCGCATATTAGCACCGTAGTGTCCAGGAATTGGATGTGTTGTGTGGACTGGTCCAGGCTGAGGTTGATGGTGGGATGGAAATTGTTGAAATCATGGTGGAATTCCTCAAGGTCTTCTTTTCCGTGGGTCCAGATGATGAAGATGTCATCAATGTAGCGCAAGTAGAGTAGGGGCATTAGGGGACGAGAGCTGAGGAAGCGTCGTTCTAAGTCAGCCATAAAAATGTTGGCATACTGTGGGGCCATGCGGGTACCCATCGCAGTGCCGCTGATGTGAAGGTATACATTGTCCCCAAATGTGAAATAGTTATGGGTGAGGACAAAGTCACAAAGTTCAGCCACCAGGTTAGCCGTGACAGTATCGGGGATACTGTTCCTGACGGCTTGTAGCCCATCTTTGTGTGGAATGTTGGTGTAGAGGGCTTCTACATCCATAGTGGCTAGGATGGTGTTTTTAGGAAGATCACCAATGGATTGTAGTTTCCTCAGGAAGTCAGTGGTGTCTCAAAGATAGCTGGGAGTGCTGGTAACGTAGGGCCTGAGGAGGGAGTCTACATAGGCAGACAATCCTGCTGTCAGGGTGCCAATGCCTGAGATGATGGGGCGTCCAGGATTTCCAGGTTTATGGATCTTGGGTAACAGATAGAATACCCCAGGTCGGGGTTCTAGGGGTGTGTCTGTGCGGATTTGTTCTTGTGCTTTTTCAGGGAGTTTCTTGAGCAAATGCTGTAGTTTCTTTTGGTAACTCTCAGTGGGATCAGAGAGTAATGGCTTGTAGAAAGTGGTGTTGGAGAGCTGCCTAGTAGCCTCTTCTTCATATTCCGACCTATTCATGATGACGACAGCACTTCCTTTGTCAGACTTTTTGATTATGATGTCAGAGTTGTTTCTGAGGCTGTGGATGGCATTGTGTTCTGCATGGCTGAGATGATGGGGCAAGTGATGCTGCTTTTCCACAATTTCAGCCCGTGCATGTCGGCAGAAGCACTCTATGTAGAAGTCCAGTCTGCTGTTTCGACCTTCAGGAGGAGTCCACCCAGAATCCTTCTTTTTGTAGTGTTGGTAGGAAGGTCTCTGTAGGTTAATATGTTGGTCAGAGGTGTGTTGGAAATATTCCTTGAGTCAGAGACGTCAAAAATTGGATTCTAGATCAAATACAGACTAACATGGCTGCTACTCTGAAACCTACTCTAGGTAGGTACATTTTCTTTTTCCCCCTTGTATTTCTTAGCTTCTGCATTTATTTGTTCAGCATAGTTTTTGTGTGTGTGTTTTAAAGGACACAGGTTTTAAATTATGCTAATGAATTATTATTGAGTATTAAATCACACTACTGCTTTATAAAGGAAAGGGTGGTAACTTTAAAAAAAAAATCATGTAAGGGAAAGTAACCAGATTCAACTCTGAACATGTTTGTGTTCCACTGTGCAAGTAAGTGCTTTTCCAATTTACTACAGATCCTGGGGTCAATGGAACCTTTGGGCATGAAGAGGAATGGAGGACCTGGCCTTGATGAGCAAGTGGGACCATAAATAGAAAGGGTGTGATGACAACAGCATGACTTGATCTGTAATCCATTGATCGCAAGATGCATTTCTACATCTGTGGCACAATACAGACACTTTGCTAGTAAACTGGAGATATTTGAATGGGTGAAATTCTATATCTCTGGGATCACATAAGGAAAAAGGTGAATAAAGTTACAAGATACCAAAAGGGCAGAGTGTGACATGGTGAACTCATCATAATTAAGGACATTCCTACTAACTGTAATGAAGGGAAATGTTTGACAGCCTTCAATGCATTATGATAAAGAAGAATATTTTGGAGAGTGTGTGTGTGTGTGTTGTGGGCAGAAGGGCACATTATGCTACCATGGGAAAGAATTTTAGTTAAGTGCAGATTTCTGTGAAGTCTGAGGGAAATCATGCCAAAGCACACACACACACATAAAACCTACTTTCAGTCAAAAACTTGATGTCAGTCCCTCACATCCTCATGGTTGAAAAGAATTCCTTAGAGGAAAAATAGCTGTTGCTGAGCTTGCAGCCCTTATGAAAGCACTGCAATACTCTAGTAATGGCCCAAAATACTGAGGGTGAAATACAAAGTTTGTGTACCACTAAGCCTCACCAGACCCTACTGAGATGGGACAAAACCTTTTATCCAGCTCCCCTGAACATTGGTGGTTCAAATCCCAATCACTCATGTTTCAGGGGTTGTGTTTGCAATCAAACACAAAACCTGGTGTCTTTGGCTCTATTTGTTTTAAACATCTAAAGATTTAAACATTTAAACATCTTTAGAACATCTAAAATGTCCATGGTACTTCCAGTGCATAGCAGTATATGGGTAGTACTTGGTAGGCCACATATTAACTTTCTCAGTATCTGTCCCATGAGGACAAATCATGCTTCACACACTTATTATTTAGACAAAGCTCTCATTGACAAACAATGGATCTCAAGAACTATCCATAGTTTTGCAGTTGAGAATTTTCAGTATCACAGAAGTCTGTGGGGTCAGCCATTGTGAGTATTATTGCTGCAATCTGTAAAGCAATTTGCTGACACATTTTTAAGAAAGAAATTAAAAAATGTAGTTGAGCCATGCTTGCAAATGTCATAGAAAAAAGAAGGGAGCCTGTTCTTGGATCTCCAGCTATGGAAGCTGTTTTATAGTTCTTTGCTTCAAATTGAACTTGTTTTTTAAGGATTTTTTAGTGCCACAACACACACTAGATAGAAATTCAGTATAGGTTCTAAAATGCATCCAGATAAGGTAAGGTATTTTAAAGGCTTTACAAGGAAGGCCACCAAAAGATGTGATTGCATAGAGTTTATAAGAACATCACACAGCAAAAGTAAATGGATTAATTTTCTATCAGGGCTGTGTTTTACTTAAGGAGGGAGAAAACATCTGTTCAAAGGGAGAGTGATTTAGCCTTCAGTTGCTGATTAGCAGGTCAGCACTGCCTCTATGAAAACAGAGAGGAATAACTCACAAAACCACTAACAACAACAAAAAGGAATATCTTATTAAAATCAGCTTAGAGAGATCCTAGGAATTACACACCATCAAGCCTTACTTCACTACCGAAGGTTTCAGAGTAGCAGCCGTGAAAGTGAGCTGTAGCTCACGAAAGCTTATGCTCTAATAAATTTGTTAGTCTCTAAGGTGCCACAAGTACTCCTTTTCTTTTCACTACCGAATAAATGGATTGAAACAATAATTAGTTGGAATGATAAAGCTTGTATGAACATGATAGGATAGCAACAAATCAGCATGGCCTCTGTAAAGGGAAATGTTGTCTCTCTAAATAAACAGAATTCTTTGAGCGTTTTGGCAAAATAGCAGCTAACAAAGCCAACTGGTTGATATAACTCATTTGGATTTCCAAAAAGAGTTGATTAGGTCCTTCAGAAGAGGCTTTTAGGGACATTTTTATGTTCTCACAGAGCCACGCTCTTTATCTCTATCCCTTTGAGATGGGGATGTTCTCACCACACAGAGCACTTCGTTTATTAGGACCAGATAGCCTCCACCTGCTCAACTTTCTTGTGCTCTTTTATCCAGTCTCCTGGTTTATGGGCTCATTAGCTACAGTCTCCTGGTTTATGGGCTCATTAGCTACCCATCCCAATTTGATCTGGTGATCAGGAAATCTTCTCCTTATTCAGGCTCTCCCCTGGGGCCAAACTGGTTAAAAGGTGACCAGTGTGCTGGTTCAGTAGCTGATTCCCAGCACTCCATCACAGACATTCAGAGATAGTTGATATTTATTTACATTTGTTATAAAAATATGTAATATGTTACAAACAGATGCATCCCTCTGCCCCACCCTTCTTATGTTCTTTGTTTTATTAGATTATGTAAGCTCTTCGGGGCAAGGTCTGTGTCTTCCACTGCATTCAGCCAGTGCCTAGCACACTGTGGACACCACCAGAAATAAAAATGGTGATGTTAGTGAACCAGTTAGTAACAGTAAATACAATGTAACTCCAGATTTCTCAGTGTAAAGAAGAGCAATTTGATTCATTCTCTGTGAGATAACATTCTGTCTCTTTTTCTTGGGGGGACCCCAATGTGATTAGTTTTACAGTAAAAATAATCCAAACTGACACTTGTTGTGCCTTGTTTTTTTACTTAGAGTGAGCGTTGGTTTTGATGCTGAGCGTCAAATGTGTGTAATTCCATGGTACTGATTGATAAAGGAATAATTCCTCTTCTTTTATTAAATGAAAAGACTGCTGCCCCAGATGCAGCTTTTGTCACATTAATGCAGGTGTGTGTTTTCTGCATTGACATGAAGGGGACTGACAAACAGACAGGCTCTTCTCCTTTGATGCTACTTTTAGACCAATTAGAGTTCTGTTCCACACACTCATCTTGGATCCATTTTTGAACGAGAAAACATACTCTCCTATATATTGAATAGAAACTATGTTTTATGTAATGTAGAGTTTAGCCTATAATGTGTATTTATGATATCAGGTCTCTTTGTAGTATTCACAGAACATTGAACATGCAGCCACATATGACGTGGATTGGTTAGTGAAAGATGCTTCAAATGACATTCTGTTCCAACACCTCCTGCCTCATAGGGATCAGTTGTAATACTACTGACCTCATTTCGTCAAGAGTAGCAGAGTCACCATTCACAGGTTCTCTCTTGAACTAGTGTGTCTTTCACGCTCTACTGGATATTTATAGCAATGGGAAAAGTAGCAGCATGTTAGAATGAGGAGGTAAACAATTGAATAGTACATTTAATAAGAAGTCAAAATAAATCCTAACTGTAAAAGATTAAGAATGAGTGAATCTTGAATGGAAGTCAGTGCCTCTTCCTGAGTCTGTAGCTGAACTTGGATTAAAATTGATGCCACTATCATATCTTCTAGGTCAGCATTTCTCAAATGCAGCCACCGTGGCTGCATGCAGCCACCAGGGACTTTTCTTTTGGCCACAGCGTCCTGGGCTGGGGAGTGGGGGACGGCGGGGGAGAGGGAAGTAGAATCATAGAACTGGAAAGGACCTTGAAAGGTCATCTAGTCCATTCCCCTGCACTCAAGGCAGGACTAAGTATTACCTAGACTATCCCTGACAGGTGTTTGTCCAACCTGCTCTTAAAAATCCCCAGTGGTGGAGATTCCACAACCTCCCAAAGCAATTTATTCCACTGCTTAACCACTTTGATAGTTAGGAAGTTTTTCCTAATGTCCAACATAAACCGCCCTTGATGCAATTTAAGCCCATCATGTCGTGTTCTATCCTCAGAGGTTAAGAAAAACATTTTTTCTCCCTCCTCTTTGTAACAACTTTTTATGTACTTGAAAACTGTTATCATGTTCCCTCTTCTCTTCTCCAGACTAAACAAACCCAATTTTTCAATATTCCCTCATAGGTCATGTTTTCTAGACCTTTAATCATTTTTGTTGCTCTTCTCTGGACTTTCTCCAATTTGTCCATGTCTTTCCTGAAATGTGGCACCCAGAACTGGACACAATACTCCAGCTGAGGCCTAATCAGTGCAGAATAGAGCAGAAGAATTACTTCTTGCGTCTTGCTTACAATACTCTTGCTAATACATCCCAGAATGATGTTTCCTTTTTTTGCAACAGCATTACACTGCTGATTCATATTTAGCTTGTGATCACATCCCCTTCCGCAGTACTCCTTCCTAGACAGACACTTCCCATTTTGTATGCGTGCAACTGATTCCAAAGTGGAGTCGCATTTGTCCTTATTGAATTTCATCCTATTTACTTCAGACCAATTCTCCAGAAGATCATTTTGAATTTTCATCCTATCCTCCAAAGCACTTGCAACCCTTCCCAGCTTGGTATCATCCGCAAACTTTATAAGCATACTCTCTATGCCATTATCTAAATCATTGATGAAGATATTGAACAGAACCAGACCCAGAACCAATCGCTGCAGGACCCCACTCATTATGCCCTTCCAGCATGACTGTGAACCACTGATAACTTCTCTCTGGGAATGATTTTCCAACCAGTTATGCACCCACCTTATAGTAGCTCTATCTAGGTTGTATTTCCCTACTTTGTTTATGAGAAGGTCATGCGAGACAGTGTCAAAAGCCTTACTAAAGTCAAGATATACCACATCTACCACTTCCCACCTTGTTACTTTGTCAAAGAAAGCTATCAGTTGGTTTGACATGATTTGTTCTTGACAAATCCATGCTGACTGTTATTTATCACCTTATTATCTTCTAAGTGTTTGCAAATTGATTGCTTAATTATTTGCTCCATTATCTTCCCGGGTACAGAAGTTAAGCTGACTGGTCTGTAATTCTCTGGGTTGTCCTTATTTCCCTTTCTATAGATGGGCACCATATTTGCCCTTTTCCAGTCTTCTGGAAGGTCTCCCATTTTCCATGCCTTTTTAAAAATAATTGCTAATGGCTCAGATATCTCCTCCAGCTCTTTGAGTATTCTAGGATGCATTTAATCAGGCCATAATGATTTGAAGACAACTAACTTGTCTATTTTTGACTTGTTCTTTCCCTAGTTTAGATCCTACCTCATTTTCACGGGCAGTCATTATGTTAGATGTCCAATCGCCACCAACCTTCTTGGTGAAAACCAAAACAAAGAAGTCATTAAGCACCTCTGCCACTCCCACTCCCTCTTGCTCCTGGATGGCCTGCTTTGGTGTTGGTTGCTGGGGCCGTCAGCAGGTGTTGGGCTCGGCCACCCTCTGGAGACATCTGGGGTACAACACTGGAGGAGCAGGCACCCAGTGTGTTCTCCATTTACCGAGGGGTTGTGGGGCTCAGGCTTTGGGGTTCAGCCCTGGGGTGGCAGGCTCTGGCTGTGGGGCTTCAGGCTCCAGTCCTGGTCTCTGGCTGCGTGGCTACAGGCCTCAGACTCCAGTGGCGGGGCTTCAGGCTCTACTCCCCGCTGCCTCCCTTGGTGCCCCCCCCCCGCATCCAAAGCTTAATTTGTCCCTGGCTTGCCAGGGCTGAGTAAGTCTGCTATGAAAAGTGATACTTGTATGTTTGTTAATATCACTTTTCACAACAGATTTACTAGCTAGCAACAAATAAATTACATGATTTGGACGTGTCCATGTGCATATTGATTTGTTTTTCCTAAAGCTAATTAAGTATTTTTGGAAAAAGTGTGAGAACAGCCACCAGCAAGAGTTGGTGGCCGCACTCTGAGACCACCAAAAATTTGTCTTGAGAACCCCTGTTCTAGGTCCAGTCCTTTGATATTTCTCTGCAATTTACTCAGAGCTGATGGATTCTTGGGGATAGAACATAAGGAACAATCCTGAACTGACAGGGTGGATTGACAGTGTGACAGGTTTTTTCCATCTGTAGGATTCTGTAAGACTATTATAAGTCTGACAGGAATGAAAGTTACATGTTGTTGAAGAAAGAGTACCCAGATTTCCTAACTTGCTGGGGTAGTGGCTGATAGTTTAAGCAGAGGAACAGAGATGTGAAGAAACAGAAAACAAAGAAAAAAATGTTAGAGACTGAGGATGGGGAGCTATGAAGCATTACTGGCCAGTAGGCACAGGTTATTCTCTTTTCCTGGTGTGCCATGAATCAGCCTCCCCTCTTCATTTAGAGTCTCCCTGCTGCTGAATTGGAGTGGGCAAAGCACGCATTTCTATGCAAATGGTTTCTATAGATTGTGTGGGGGAATGGGAGGGGTGGGGAGCTGCAGGCAAACCACTGCAGTAGAGGAGAATAGGCCAGCCATCTGCACTTGAAGATAGCGGAGAGATGAAGCCAACTGACTTCTCTGAAATATGTGGGGTGGGGAGGCTTCCCCCCATAGAAGATAATAATGGCCCTAGTACTTTCTGGGGCAGAAGAGGATATTCCCTAGTTCATAGTTTTGTCTGTCTTTGAGTTTTAGGAGTTACAGCCTAAAAGTAAAAGCAAGAAGTAGGGGTTACAAATCCCCATGCATCCAAAATGAATAAAATATTCACGTAAACCCCTGTGAAAAGAAGCTGCTGAACTTCCCACAACTCTAAAAGGCACAAAGGAGAGACATAGGCTGGACAAATGAACTCAACATAGAAAATGATATAGAGAAGAATCAGAAAGAATATAGATCAGAGTCAAGATAAGGAAATGAACTTACTTAAAGTACATCAGCTGACAGACATACATAAACTGTGTGACACAGATCACACCTATTCCACCTTAAAAGTCTTTGGGTGTTAGCTGATCAATGTCATACAGATGCTACTCAGCAAAACCTCCAAAACATTAAGGGATGATCGAGAGTACAGTACATTGCACTATAGCTAAGTAGAGTGAGCTATTGCTCAGTGTGTTATCTATCCAGGACAAAGTCCTAGAAACATTCTGGTGAACTAAGAGTGAGATTTGCACTAGTGTGACCTGAATATCCAGATAGTCAAATACACATGCTTTCTCTTGTTTAGAATTCAAATTGATGTGTTTTAGTTGCCAGCTCACACAAGCCAATTAATGAGATATAAAAGTATAAATGTTACCATTGCGTCAGGCAAACAGGAAATGACAATCACTGTTACTAGAAAATTACCTATGCAAACAGCACAAGTGTAAGAATGAAATATGGCCAGTGTAACTTACAGTACTGATCAAGAAAAGATAATTAGATTTATTATAATCGACGCAGCTTGCCATGATGTCAAGTAACTTTTGTTTTAATCTTCCAAGTGTGAAATAGAAGCAGCTGAAAATTAATGCAAAATTTCATTTCAGAGAATTGTGGAGGGAGCAGGCCAAATTCTCTCAGATATACATCTGCAACACCACTGACTTCAGTGCGTTTGTAGTGATGCAGTTGAAAGCAGAATGTTAGCCGAGGAACTTAGGAGGGTTAAAATCCAATGCCAAGGACCAGGTTCAGGGCTCAGTCCTACAAAGTGCTGATCAGTTTGGTCTCAATCCAGCAAAGCACTTAAACACATGTTTTTTCAATAGCAAACATAAAGTTAAAAAAAGGGATGATTCATTTTCCCCCATGCTATTGCCACATTCTTCAGTACATCAGGACAGCCAAAGTCACAATTAAAGAGATTCCAGCAACTTGAAAATAAAATTAACTCAGAAGCCCTAGGAAGCTACATCAAGGCCCATCTTACTTACCTTGATAAAATAAAGGCTGAGAGATGTTCACTTTCAGTTAACCTATGAACCATGCCTGACTGATCATGCCAATAGTTTTTAAGCATTATTGTCAATAACAGTCAATGCGTAGTTTGGTATGACATGATACAGCCATAAGATCTTTTTTGTCTCTTATTAATAAGCAACAGCAATTTGCTAACAAGAGCTAATGATGTTCTTTCATTAAAAGCTTTTTCTTTTTTCCTCTAAATGAGCTGATATCAGTGAAACCAAGAGGTACCTGCATAGAAGTGAGTCTAATTTCTGAGGCCCAGATCAGGTATTTAGATATTTCGGAACCTAACTTCCTTGATTTCAAAGGGAGTTAGGCATCTAGGCACCTTGGAGGATCTAGGCCTAAGTCTTCTGATAGACAAGAGGGTACCAAGATGCTTGTCAAGTCTTTGGGTCAAAGTAAGATGTGCTGTTTAAAGTAGTGTAAGTGTATTTGCTTACACTCAGATTCCCATGTGCATGGGTGCCGACTCTGTGGGTGCTCCGGGGCTGAAACACCCACAGGAAAAAAGCTGTGGGTGCTAAAAACTCACCGGCAACCCCCCATCAGCTCCCTTCTTCCCCCCAGTGCCTCTTGCCTGCCAGTAGGCCCCGCCAATTAGCACTTCCTCCTTTCTCTCCACACCTTCCACCTGCTGCGATCAGCTGTTTCGTGGCATGCAGGAGGCTCTGGGGAGAGGAGTGAGGGTGTGGCATGCTTGGGGAAGGTGGCAGAATGGGGCAGGAAGAGGCAGGATGGGGGCGGGGGCTTGGACGAAGGGGCAGGAAGAGGTGGGGTGGCGGTGGGGAGAGAGCCTGGGGCAGAGCCGGGGGTCAGGCACTCCCTGGCACATTGGAAAGTCGGCACCTGTGCCCATATGCTCAGTTTGTATAGAACTACTTCCAATTAGTGGAGATCCTATAAGCTATTTACAACCACCTACCAATATGTAAATGAGCATAAGGAAGACTAAGAGGCTGTAATTGAATGCCAAGGAGCTAAAAGAAGTATTTTATAGAGAGCTAGGAATGTCTTTACTTTGCACAGTCTTACACCTTGTTAGTTGCTTTTCTGGACACATTCTTCTTTTTGGGACCTCTACAACAATTTTAACTTGATTAGACTCACCTTTGAACTTGGGCCTTTGTATTTTTGTGTATTGCACACATAGGAAGTAAGCATCACATCAGGAAGTGGTCAATCTATTATTTCACAACTGAGTTGCTAAATATTAACTAGAACAGAAGCCTAGTGTACATGTTGCTGATCTGGCTTGTGAAATGGCTTGTTTGGTCTGTCTAGAAAATTCGTTTGAAAGATGTTGACACAAAAGTATTCAGCCTAGCTGAAGACCAAACAACATAGTTAGCAAGGAACTACTATATTTTTGCATTAACTCCCCAGTGAAAGTATTTTATCCTGATCCTCATTGCTTGTTTTTGTAGACATTTTTTCACATGAGGTGAGGAGCTCTGAAAGGACATTGGTGCATACATAGTAAAAGAGGTACTTTTGAAAGCACATAGGTGCCTAATTCCCATTGAAATCAATGGGAGTTGGTGCCTAGATACCTTTGAAAATCCCAATAGACACCTATCTCTGTCCATGGATCCCTAAATCTCTTTAAAAATCTGGCCATTAGGAGCCTAAGTCTCTTTGGCTTTCAGTGAGACTTAGGGGCCTCAGTGCCTAGGTCATTTTTGAAAATAGCTCACTGTATTTTTAGACTCCAAGATTTTAAGGGGAGAGATTATCCCTTTCTATGTATCCATAAAGCACCTAGCATATTTTGCTTGCTACTGTAGTATAAATAAACAAATATTGTTACTAATTAAATCAATTCCCCTCAAAGTAGAGCCAGAGAAAAAAGCTAGGCCTTTCACCATGCCATAAAGGCCAATTAGACCATAAGGAATGTTCCTTTTAGTTTCTAGACTTTTCTTTGCCCAGGGGATTCCTGGCTTTTGCAGATGTGATGTGAATAGTATGGTATGTGCACCTATTCTTCTGTTTATCCTTCCACTTTTCTTTAAATTACTACATGGTTCTGTCTTTCTAACCCTCTCCCAGTGTGGAGAGGAATGGAGTTTTCTTTCCACCTGTTCCCTAGGGGCTATCCGGATGACAGAGTGGTTCATTGTAGCTGCAGCTCAGCAAAAGCTAATAGGAAATGCTAGCATTTCCCAGTGAAAAGAGAAAGCCCCATATTCATTTGTATTTCTCCTTTTTTTTCAGCCCATGGAGAAACTACTGTACTTGGTGAGGAAATAGCAGCGGCTTCTTCTTCCCAGCTTGATTCAGAGAATCTGGAGCTGGTCTTCAGCCACTCTCTGAAAAGGACTGCGATTAGGTGAGAACCAACCCAGCTGTAGTTTGTGTGAAGAGTAACAGGTACAGCAACAGCCAACCAAGCGGAACCGAGAGGGCTTGGGAAGTCTCCTGCATAAAACAGACATCAGCCACACTATCAGAGGCTCGTTCACCTGCGAATCTACCAATGTGATATATGCCATCATGTGCCAGCAATGCCCCTCTGCCATGTAATTGGCCAAACTGGACAGTCTCTACGTAAAAGAATGAATGGACACAAATCAGACGTCAAGAATTATAACATTCAAAAACCAGTTGGAGAACACTTCAATCTCTCTGGTCACTCGATCACAGACCTAAGAGTGGCTATACTTCAACAAAAAAGCTTCAAAAACAGACTCCAACGAGAGACTGCTGAATTGGAATTAATTTGCAAACTGGATACAATTAATTTAGGCTTGAATAGAGACTGGGAATGGATGAGTCATTACACAAAGTAAAACTATTTCCCCATGGTATTTCTCCCTCCCACCCCACCCCCCACTGTTCCTCTGATATTCTTGCAGGTTTCAGAGTAGCAGCCGTGTTAGTCTGTATTCGCAAAAAGAAAAGGAGTACTTGTGGCACCTTAGAGACTAACAAATTTATTAGAGCATAAGCTTTCGTGAGCTACAGCTCACTTCATCGGATGCATGCATGCAGTTTTTTCCACCAAATGCATCCGATGAAGTGAGCTGTAGCTCACGAAAGCTTATGCTCTAATAAATTTGTTAGTCTCTAAGGTGCCACAAGTACTCCTTTTCTTTTTTCTGATATTCTTGTTAACTGCTGGAATTAGCCTACCTTGCTTGTCACCATGAAAGGTTTTCCTCCTTCCCCCCCCCCCCCGCTGCTGGTGATGGCTTATCTTAAGCGATCACTCTCCTTACAGGTTTCAGAGTAGCAGCCGTGTTAGTCTGTATTCGTAAAAAGAAAAGGAGTACTTGTGGCACCTTAGTCTCTAAGGTGCCACAAGTACTCCTTTTCTTTTTACTCTCCTTACAGTGTGTATGATAAACCCATTGTTTCATGTTCTCTGTGTGTGTGTGTATATATAAATCTCTCCTCTGCTTTTTCCACCAAATGCATCCGATGAAGTGAGCTGTAGCTCACGAAAGCTTATGCTCTAATAAATTTGTTAGTCTCTAAGGTGCCACAAGTACTCCTTTTCTTTTAGCAACAACCTAGGGTCCATCTCAAGCAGGAAACAGGGCAGGTTGTGGGGAAAGTACCAGTAAAGCCTGAGGAGCTGAAGTTACAGCTGTTACCTGTTACACAAGCAAGCAGCATAAATCTGAAGTAACAGTACTGAAATCAGTGGTGTTATTGCAGATTTACACAGGTGTACAGAGATCAGACTCTGGTCCTGGTTATACTCTGAATTGCAGAAAGCTACTATCCCTCATTATTGTATTTTCCTGTTCATGAATGTTTGCCTTGTATATCTCACCTCGACTTGCTCCAAGCTATCTCTTTGCAAGCTTCCCCCATTGTCTTGCCTGGTAACACTGACTCCTTACCCATTCTTCTCTGATTGCACAAGTTCCTTGTGCTGACCATGCAGGAAGGGTTTCCTGAGGTAGTGTTTCCTGATGACTTCTTGACTACCTTGTGAGGAAATCAGCCTAGAGAGTGTGATGATGACTCTTTCTTTTTTTAAAATCTTTTTAAAATTCTCCCTTTCAACTATTTTTGATCTTCAAAAAACTGATCATGATAGAAATGTGTTTTCTCTTAAAGGCTGCAAATTTGGGTTCTCCCCTTTTTGAGGAGAGAGTAATATACATTAAAAACCCCTATTAGTTTTCTGCTGGGCTGATATTAGCCTTTTAAAAAGTTTTATTTGCCAATGTTCAGCATCTTGTGTTTTGGGATTTTTATTATTAATTATTATTATTATTTGAACAGGGGTTTTGATTATTAGAAATATGGATAGTTGGGTTTGTGATGACTGGGAGAAACGCATGGTGAATTGCTTGGTGGGTGTGAAGGTTGTGGAGCTCTCGAGACATTGAAACAAATTTATGTGCTGTGCTGGGGTGCAGCCAATGGATGTGGTACATATAGGTCCCAGTGACATAGGGAAAAGTAGGAGAGAGGTCCTGGAGGCCAAATTTAGGTGACTAGGTAAGAGATTAAAGTTTTAGTACCTCCATGATAGTGTTACCTGAAATGGTTCCAGTTCCACACGCAGGGCCAGTTAGACAGGCAGAACTGCAGCGTCTCAATTTGTGGATGAGATGATTGTGTAGGGAGGAGGGCTTTAGATTTATTAGGAACTAAAGAATCTTTTGGGAAAGAAGGAGACTATATAGGAAAGTTGGGGTCCACTTAAACCAAAACAGAACCAGATTGCTGGCATGTAAAATTAAAAAAGTTTGTAGAAGAGTTATTAAACTAAGGGCTGGAGGAAAGCTGACAGGTACAGAGGAGCACATGGGGAGGATCTATTAATGGGGATTCTCTATATCCTAAACAGGAGAGGATAGAAGCAGATAAAAGTACAGGTAGGAGTTAAAGAGAAACTGTCAAGTGAAAAAGAGTCCCATTCAATTACATCACATGGTGGTTAGACTAGATGACCCTTGTGGTCCCTTCTGACCCTAGATTCTATGAAGGTAGACAGCTAAATATTGACAAATTTTGGAAGTACTTGTATAGAAATGCAAGAAGTATAAATACTTGAGTCTCTGGTATTAAATGAGGCTATTGATATAATAGGCATCACAGAATCTTGGTGGAATCGTGATAATCAATGGGACATTATAATACCAGGGTACAAAATATATAGGAATGAAAGAGTAGGTCATACTGGTGGGGGCATGACACTATATGTGAAAGAAAGCATAGTGTCAAATATAGTAAAAATCTTAAATGACTCAAACTGTACCAGAGAATCTCCAAGGATAGAAATCCCATGCTTGAATAATAAGGATATAGCAATAGGAATATACCACTGACCACCTGACCAGGATGATGATAGTGACTGTGAAATGCTCAGGGAGATTAGAGAGGCTACAAAAACAGAAAACCCTGGAATAATGGGGGATTTCAACTATTCCATATTGACTGGGAACATGTCACCTCAGAATGGGATGCAGAGATAAAATTTCTAGACTCCATCAATGACTTCTTCTTGGAGCAGGTAGTCCTGGAACCCACAGGGGAAGAGGCAATTGTTGACTTAGTCCTAAGTGGTGCACAGAATCTGGTCCAAGATGTGAATAAAGCTGAACTGCTCAGTAATAGCAATCAGAATGGAATTAAATTTAACATTCTTGTAGGGTGAAAATACCAAAGAAACCCACCACAGTAGCATTTAACTTCAAAAAGGAGAACTACACAAAAATGAGGAGGCTAGTTAAACAGAAATTAAAAGGAACAGTCACAAGACTTAAATGCCTGCAGGCATTTTAAAAACACCATATAAAGGCTCAAACTCCATGTATACCTCAAATTAAAAAAAAAGCAACAGGACCAAAAAACACCACCATAGCTAAACAACAGAGTAAAAGAGGCAGTTAGAGACAAAAAGGCATCTTTAAAATTGGAAGTCAAATTCTACTGAAGAAAACTGAAAGGAGCTTAAACGCTGGCAAGTCAAGTGTAAATGTATAATTAGGCAGGCCAAATAAGAATTTGAAGCACAACTAGCAAAGGACACAAAAACTAACAGCAATTTTTTTTAAAGTATATCAGGTGCAGGAAGCCTGCCAAACAATCAATGGGGCCATTGCTTGATTGAGGTGCTGAAGAAGCACTCAAGGAAGACAAAGCTATTGCAGAGAAGCCAAATGAATTACTTGTATCAGTCTTCACTGCAGAGGATGTGAGGGAGATTCCCACATCCGAGCCATGCTTTTGAGGTGACAAATCTGAGGAACGGTCCCAGATTGAGATGTCAATAGAGGTGGTTTTGGAAAAAAAATGATAAATTAAAGTCACCAGGACCAGATGGTATTCATCCAAGAATTCTGAAGGAACTCAAATATGAAATTTTAGAACTACTAACTGTGGTATGTAACCTATTGCTCTCTACTAGATGACTGGTGGAAAGCTAATATAATGACAAAGTTTAAAAAAAGCTCCAGAGGTGAGCCTGGCAGTTGCAGGCAGATAAGCCTAACTTCAGCACCAGGCAAATTAGCTGAAACTAGTAAAGAACAGAATTATCAGACACATAAATGAACATGATATGTTGGGGAAGAGTCAACACAGCTTTTGCAAAGGAAAATCATGTCTAACTCATCCTCTGGAATAATTTGAGAGTGTCAACAAACATGTGCTCACGGGTGATTCACGTGTGCTCACAGGTGTACTTGGATTTTCAGAAAGCCTTTAACTAGGTCTCTCACCAAAGGCTCTTCAGCAACATAGGCTGTCATGAGATAAGAGAGAAGGTCCTCTCATGGATCAGTAAAAGATAGGAAACAAAGGGGAGGAATAAATCATCAGTTTTCACAGCTTAGACGTAAACAGCCTGGTCCCCAGAGGATCTGTACCAGGCCAATGCTGTTCAACATCGCCATAAATAATCTAGAAAAAGGGGAAAACAGTAAGGCAAAGTTTGCAATATTGATAAATGCAAAGTAATGCGCACTGGAAACATAACCCCAACTATACATACAAAATGATGGGGTGCAAATTAGCTGTTACCACTCAAATAAAGAGATTATGGCCTCAGTTATGGAGAGCTCTCTGAAAACATCTGCTCAACATGCAGTGGCAGTCAAAAAAAGCTAATAGAATGTTAGGAACCATTAGGAAAAGAAGAGTTAATATGACAGAAAATATCATAATGTCACTTCATAAATCCATGCGCACACCTTGAATACTGCATGCAGTTCTGGTCGCCCCATCTCAAGACAGATATTAGAATTGAAAAAGTACAGAGAAGGGCAAAAAAAAAAATCATTAGGAGTATGGAACAAATTCTATAGCAGGCGAGGTTAAAAAGACAAGGACTGTTTAGCTTAGAAAAGAGCCCACTAAAGGGCGAAATGCTAGAGCAGGGATGGGGAACTTTTTTTCTATCAGGGGCCATTGACCCACAGAAAAAATCAGTCGCAGGCCACACACAGCCCCGTGGCGGGGGTGGGCATGGAGGCTCGGGGCTTCCCCCCCGAAGTGGGGCAAGCAGGTGCTCATGGCTCCGTGCAGAGGCTCGGGGCTTCCCCTAAGCTCTGGGGTGGGGCCAGAAATGAGGGTTTCAGGGTGTGAAAGGGGGCTCCGGGCTGGGGCAGGAGGTGAGGGCTCCAGGGTGGGGCTGGGGATGAGGGTTTTGGGGTGCAGGAGGGGGCTCCGGGCTGGGGCCAAGGTGTTTGAAGTGTGGATGCAGACTCAGGGCTGTGAGTTGGGGGCTGGGGTGTGGGAGGGGGTTGGGGTGCAGGAGGGGGTGCGGGCACCGGGAGGGAGTTAGGGTGTGGGAGGGGGTTCCGACTTGGGGCAGAGGGTTGGAATGCAGGAGGGGGTCCAGGGTGTGGGCTCCGGCTGGGCTGTGCTTACCTCAGGTGGCTCCCAGTTGGTGGTGCAGCAGGGCTAAGGCAGACTCCCTGCCTGCCCTGGCTCTGCGCTGCTCCCGGAAGTGGCCGGCATATCTGGCCCCTAGGTGTAGGGGACAGGCCGCGGTTCCCGGCCAATGGGAGCTACAGAGCCGGTGCTGGGGGCAGCATGCAGAGCTTCCCTGATTGCCCCTCTGCCTAGGAGCCTAAAGCCGGCACTTGCGGCTCCAGCCCGCTGGGGGGTGGGGACACTGAGGCTCGGGGCTTTCAGTCCGTGGTGTGGAGACTTGCTGTGGGCCAGACGAAATGAAGCAGTGTGCCAGATTCTGCCCGCAGACTGGATGTTCCCTACCCCTGTGCTAGAGGTCTATACAATCATGGTTTTGAGAACCTGAATAAAAAAATATTTACTTCTTCACATAACCAAGGATCACTCAAAGAAATTAATAGGCAGCAGATTTAAAACAAACATAAGGAAGTACTTTGCCCAATGCACAGTCAACCTATGGAACTCATTGCCAGGGGATGGTGTGAGGGCAAAAGCATAACTGGGTAAAAAAGAATTAGATAAATTCATTAATATACATCCATCGATGGCTATTAGCCAAGATGGTCAGGAACACAACCCCATGTTCTTGGTGCCCCAAAACCTCTTGGACTACCAGAAGCTGTGAGTGGACAACAGGGGATGGATCATTTAATAGTCGGCCTTTTCTGTTCATTCCATCTGAAGCATCTGGCACTCGTCTTCTGTCAGAAGACAGGATACTGGGCTAGATGGACCTTGGTCTGACCTGGCATGCCCATTTTTATGTTCTTACTAAGCTGAAAGAACATTTTCTAAGAGGTTAGTATTTTTTTTAAACACTCTGTTTAGAGGAGCAGGATACTTGTTTAATAGGCTATTTCATATTTAGGGTGCCGGCTTGAATCCTTCCCACATTGGTAGTAGCCAAAGTAATTACGACAGTGTCTCCTGAAATTCAGTAAATCACAAAAACCATTTCTGATTAACTACAATGATTAACTGGATTAGAATACAGCAACCAAGAAAAATATGTTAACAACAATAATGAACTAAGTGAGGTCCTTATTTACGAGCTATACCCAGCCACCTCCATTCTTGGGTTCAGGGTCCAAAAGTACCTGGAACTGCTGCCAAGTGACAACTCTTTCAAACTCTGACACACAGAATTTTCCAGAGCTTAAAGGGACAGTGTCCTCCTCAGAATATCCAAAGCTCCATAGATCACAAAGTCTATGTGAATTCTGGTGGGTGCCTGTGCGAACTGTGTTGTTAGTTTCTCCAGTTCTCAGTGGATAGGTATTCATGTAACAAAAAAAAAATATAAACCCTATGACCACAAATGATGCCCTGGTTGCAAATCTCAGCAGACAGGTCAAGAATTAAATGGAATCAAACTGATTCCCTTCTTGTCCCTAGAGCTGGGCTCTCCATGTTGGCCCAGAGGTCCATTGGTGGGACAGTGGAGGGAAATCGCACATTGCTGTATTTGTGCTCTAGATAAAAAGAGAGCTCAGATAAAATATTCAAAATACTTAGTGATGTGTGGGGCTTCAGTTCCGAACCTGAGGCACCATAGCAGCCCAGTTTTCAGAGGGCGGATGTGCAGCACTTCTGAAAATTGAGTCATTTTCAGTTGTCAGTTTGGTAATCAAGGCATGGCGACACCCCAAAATCACAAGTCCCCTTGGAAAACTTTGGCTCTTTTGTCCCTAAAATGGCTAGTCTGGTATCCTTCCAAACATTACATTGACCTGATTTTTTTTTTCAATGGAGCCCAAAAAGATAAAGGTCCTAGAAAATTTATGAATCTCTATATCCCTCAGTTCTCCATTTCTGTCCAGGGAACAGTCTGTCCCAGACTGTGCAAAGGGTTGTGCAGAGGGCCAGTCCTGAACTTTGGTCTAACAATCTGATGTCAAAAGCTGTGTTTGCCTTCTGGCAACTCCTCCGGCTTGGGCAGGTTGCCTTGCATGCTGCCTTAATTGGGTGCTTTGTCATTTCCATGGCCCTATAATTTTCCAGAGAACAGCTGTATTCTGCAAGTAGTGTCCTCTCACAATGAAAGCTGCAGAGCTAGCTAGCAAAGCAGCTTTCTTGCTAGGTATCTGTTTTTTTCCTGCAGGAGAGGAAAAATAAAGTTGTGCAGTGTAGGTCTCCTTCATCACTACCTGCTGTTCTCATAGGGAAGAAAGTTATACTAAAATAACAATAATACCCTCTGTAGACTGTGCTCACAATAAGCAAGTGCTACCTTTTTCTAACCAGGAGTTGAATATATCTCTGAATTAACCATCCCTCCCCCAACACATTTTATTTGTACAATCTTGAATATATGCAAAAGGCTACATCAAGTCCATTGAAACCTATTAATAGTCACCTGTTGGACAAGTATATTTCTAGCGGTTTTACTAGGTGTGTTTTTTTTTATTGTTGTACAGTATGATTAATTTACCAATTACTTTCCCAAGCTCTGAGATTTTACTAGCTTTCACAATGGGTAACTCATTGGTATTTTCTGACTATTAGCACAGATCTTGCTGTCAAATCTTAAAGGAAATCAAAATTTCAAAGTAAAAAAAGAACAGTAAATTCAAGGCTCTGTTGTTCAATGTTTGCTCCTGTTTTACACCACATCCCTGTAATCAGCTCCCCATTTGAAACATAGGTTGCAGCATTACCAGACTTCTTTTTTTAAATGTCTAGATGTGGCACTACTGAGACACACATAGATGAATTCCCCTAAATATGACTGCCTGAGATTTATCAATAGACCTTCTATACTGTCTGTTCTGAATAACTGGCAGGGCTGCTTTGGACTCTCTTTGAAAAAGAAAGCTTATCTTAGGACTTGTCAAAACACAGTTTTTGTGGTGCTTTAGCTATACTGGTATGAAACTGGTGTAGTTACATTGGTACAATGCTTAGTGTGGACACAGTTATAGGGGAATAAGCTGTAGTAATATAAGGCACCTTTATACTGTTATAACTGTATCCACACTAGGGGCTGTACTGATGTAACTATTTCAGTAATAAAATAAATAAATAACAAATAAAAAAATCACAGCCCTAACATGAACATAGTTAAATCGGTACAAAAACTGTGTGTTGAACAAGCCTTTGGATTCAGTTCTTCAAAGTGAAGAGGAAAAACTGTTTCGTAATAAATCAATGAAGGGGGATAAAGCATTTCCAAGCAAGTCATAGCATCTCCACCTTTTTGCTTGTTATATGACATTGGATGCGCATGGGAATGGAGGAAGGTTTGCACTGTGCAAAAATAACCTGAATTTGATAACCCAGCAGTTCACTGTCCGTCTTTGTTCTTCAGCACATTTGTAAAGGGTGTTTTGGAACTGCAAAAATGTCGGTAAAGAAAGGTGGCTAATCTTTACCAAATCTGTGTATAAGTCCAGCTGTGTGAGACTTTTGATCGGTGACTAGCAATCAACTTCTCTCTGCGTCACTTATCAGCACTGACTTTATGCAGTAGGTAGTACATTCCTGGGTTAATAAATAGTTTCTGGAGTTTGGTACCAGCCCAACAGCACTTTTCTCCTAATGTTTATTCATAGATTCAAATTCAGAGATGTTTAAGGCCTGAAGAGCCCATTAGATTATCTAGTCTGCCCTGCTAGGTAACACAGACCAGAGAATGTCACCAATTACCCCCTTATGGGGCCCAATAAATTCAGTTTGATAACTGTTTAGACCACTCCTTGGCACACGTACCTGAGTTTTCATCAACATCACTCTCAGCTCTCATAGTCCATCACTCTTATCAACAGCAGAGTGGGTATCTAGCAAGGACCTACAGTTCTCAAAATAACAGGAGCTCTAAGTAGCCAGTAAAATATTTTCCAAAACTTCTCATCACTTGTGAATATCTAAAAGGGATACTAATGTTGGGACGCTTGGACTTATCCTGTTTTAGACTCAGTGCTCCTGAGATATGCATGTTACAATGGTCCCAATCTTGCCAGCATTTTGTGTGTGGAAATCCCATTAAAATCAAACAGGAGTGCTGAGCGTCTATCGATTGCAAGATCAGCCCAAATAATAACCAAATAATAACTTTCTATTTAGGCTGGGATCCAGCAAAGCACATGCTTCACTTTAACTTCAAAGCATTTACAAGCGATTAATTTGTGTGCGCAACACCCCTGTTTGGTCAGTATTATTCACATGTTAAAGGTGCAGAAACTGAGGCTGAGAGGCTATGGCCCAGAGCCTCAAAGGTATTTGGGCACCTAACTCCCACTGAAATCAATAGGAATTAAAGGTGTTTAAGTGCTTAACTCCCACTGATTTCAGTGGGAGTTAGCTGCCTAAATAATGTTGAGAATCTGGGCCAAAGTGACTTACCCACGGTCACCAAGAGAAGTCAGTGCTGGAGCCAGGATTAGACCTAGGACCTACCCACCACCACTTCTGCCTCTCTCTCTCTCCCAACTGACACATCCCAAACCACCCGCAAATGATATTTCTGATCAGTTGTTGCACAAAATCAGTTTGTAGACAGAAGATGCATAAATGGAATTTACCATGAACCTTTCACATGCTAACAGGAAGAAAGAGTGTTTAAGAGAATGAATAGAAAAAGTGGAAGGGGGATATTTCTGTGAGCAGTCTAGATAATCAAAATCACTAAAGATCAAGATTAATTTTATCTTAGTTTATTAGAAAAAAAGGAACACAGTTTAATGTGCAAATATATACAACAAACATCACAATGAAACAGCAGGAAGACAGAGTCGCTCTCCTCTGTTTAATGACTTTTAATCCTTCATACCAGAGATGACTGTTTTAATGCTTTTCCAAAGATTTACATGTACAAAGTGTAATGCTTTGTTTGCACAAGACTTCACTTATTTATTTATTTTTATTTGAACAACAAATACTCTGGCTTTGAAATTGAAAAATGTCTGTTATTTTGGTGACTTTTTTTTTTTAACCTGAGGAATTCTGCAGAACAGGGGAACAAAGAAAAGGCATTGCCCTGCACTTCATTCTGATCACAGCATCTGATGGTCTTTTAATTCCTAAGCCACTGAATTATTTAAAATGAATGCAGTTCCCAAACCCACATCTATTACAGCACTAGCAACAATGAAGAGAGGGAGCTCTACCCCTGGCTGAAGTGAACTGATTGAAAACACTGCTCTTGAGTTAGAAACATGTTGAGATTTTTCAGTTATAATGCAATCATTTCTGCCTCTAATGTAATTAATGCTGTTGCATGTGATGGTGGCCTTAGAAATAAGTGAAAAATATATTTTATCCTTCTGAGCAAAAGAGTCCTGGGGTCCTGCAAATCCTTGCTCAAATAATATAGACTGCAGAATATGGCTTAAGCCCCACACAGGAAAGAATTTAAGCATGTGCTTAATTTTAAGCAAGTACTTAAATCCCTCCCTGCTCAGCAAGGGCCTTAAGCATGTGATTAAGCAGGGGCTCAAGTGCTTTGTTGAATTAGCACCGTATTGTATTGTAGCATACAGGGGATGTCTATGCTGCAGCTGGGAGGTGTGATTCCCAGCAAAGGCAGAATGACTTGTGCTAGCTCAGCTTGAGCCAGCACTCTAAAAATAGCAGCGTGGATGTTGCGGCATGGGCAGCACCTCAGGCTAGCTGCCCAAGTCCAAGCCCATTTGCCCCGGGGTTCTGAGTTCAGATGACTAGCCGGAGCCGCTGTCAGTTTCACACTGCTATTTTAACAAGCTAGCGTGAGTCTGTCTGCCCACACTAATAATCCCACCTCCCAGCTGCAGTGCAGACATACTCACAGAAATTGAGAAACAATAGTTCAAATCTGCAGTCTCTACTGAGGTCAGTGGAAGTTCTGCCTAAGTAAAAACAGCGGGGTTTGGCCCAAATACCTGAATTAAAGAGTTAGAATTGTATGGTCCAGCCTGCTATTCACAGAGGCAGATCAGCTCACGCTAACAAAGATTTACAAATAGGATGGCAGATTCTTCAGAGCACCATGTGGCTGATTAGAAGGGATCCTGCCTCTTTAAGGGATAGCACTCTTAGGCAAAGGAAGTCACCAGGGGAAACAGTTTTCCTTTTTCCGATGAGTAGACATTAATGCTCTCGCTCATAAATCTGCTGTGTCCAATTGCTTGGAAAAATACAACTGATCAACATAACATTCCAACCACGTGGATCTCTCATGAGAAGCACATGGACTAAAACCACTTTGCTTGTTTACTTTTCACTTTGCCATGCTACTGAATTTCATCTGAATGCTCTGTTGAACCAAGCTACATTTATAATTAAACAAAAGTATTGGGGTTGTCTAATGCTCCCCTCTGGCTTAAATAAAAAAAAATACAGTGGTTGGATAAGGCACTGCTGAAGGACATGTGCTGGACCATGCCTTCAGCAGATTCCCCCCAAAAGATAATTTAAAAAGAAACTACAGCCCCAGCTGCTGTTAGCTAGATTGCCCCTCCGAGGGCCACACCTCCCTCTTCATCTGTATTCTTTATTTTTTTAAAATAAATAAATAAAAATAACAAAATAATAAAGAATTAGCCCTCACTTAAGGAAGGATACATTCTGTGCTTCAGTAAGCTGCGGTTTGGCTGATTCCATAACTAGTACTAAAGAAGGATTCTCAGACTAGGTAATGTTTTCAGATGTGTCACTGTTAAAAGCTAAATCCATTTCCAGGTGCTTTTCATTTCCCCCTCTTCTTTGGCTGAGGGTCAGTGATGAGTGTGTTAAAGTAAATATGGGTTCCTGCTTTCACTGTAATATACTTTTTCTCCTGCTGTTAGGTCATAGTGATGCCAAGAGTTCTGATGCCACAATAACACACTGTAATGCCATAGTAATTACAACTACCTAACAGGTGGAATAGCTGATCTACAAGGGGGCGCAGTTGTATTCAGATTGAAACTTTGAACAATAACAGGTTAATACACAAGTGTACTGGAAAATAACGCTGTTATTTGTCACATTGTGGAATTCTCCGTTTGAGTAAGAAGGAAAAACCCAGTTGTTTGCAAAAACACGTTTCATTGTGATCAAGGTGCGGTCAGCATTGCTTTTAACTTTCACCAAAACCCAAACTCAGTTGCTTGCATTTCCCCACATTATACCCACATGTTAATGCCGATGAGAGTTACCAGATATATCAGAGGGAAATGGATTGCTACACTGGATCATGGGGGAAAAAGTTAGTTTCTGGATAAAAAGTGAAGGTTAAAAGCAGCATGGCCTTCAGGGTCAGTGATGCCAGTGGCAGGCAGGAGATACTAGATATAGACACTAGATATAGACCCACACTCAGGGATATTCAGATCCAGGTTTATGGTTGGGGCCCATCTCTCAGAAACACTGACGGAAAAAAGAACAGGAGTACCTGTGGCACCTTAGAGGCTAACTAATTTATTAGAGCATAAGCTTTCATGGGCTTCAGCCCACTTCATCGGATGTATAGAATGGAACATACAGTAAGAAGATACTGTATATATACAAATACAGAGGTGGAAGTTGCCATACAAACTGTAACAGGCTAATTAATTAAGATGAGCTATTATCAGCAGGAGAAAAAAACTTTTGTAGCGATAATCAAGATGGCCCATTTCAACAGTTGACAAGAAGGTGTGAGGATACTTAACATGGGGAAACAGATTCAATATGTGTAATGACCCAGCCACTCCCAGTCTCTATTCAAAAAGTTAATGGTATCTAATTTGCATATTAATTCAAGCTCAGCAGTTTCTTGTTGGAGTCTGTTTTTGAAGCTTTTCTGTTGCAAAATTGCCACCCTTAAGTCTTTTACTGAGTGGCTAGAGAGGTTGAAGTGTTCTCCTACCAGTTTTTGAATGTTATGATTCCTGATGTCAGATTTGTGTCCATTTATTCTTTTGCATAGAGACTGTCCGATTTGGCCAATGTACATGGCAGAGGGGCATTGTTGGCACATGATGGCATATATCACATTGATAGATGTGCAGGTGAACGAGCCCCTGATGGCGTGGCTAATGTGATTAGGTCCTATGATGGTGTCACTTGAATAAATATGTGGACAGAGTTTGCATCGGGCTTTTTTGCAAGGATAGGTTCCTGGGTTAGTGTTTTTGTTGTGTGGTGTGTGGTTGCTGGAGAGTATTTGCTTCAGGTTGGGGGGCTGTTTGTAAGTGAGGACTGGTCTGTCTCTCAAGATCTGTGAGAGTGAGGGATCATTTTTCAGGATAGGTTGTAGATCTTTGATGATGCGTTGGAGAGGTTTTAGTTGCGGGCTGAAGGTGACAGCTAGTGGCGTTCTGTTATTTTCTTTGTTGGGCCTGTCCTGTAGTAGGTGACTTCTGGGTACTCTTGGCTTTGTCAATCTGTTTCTTCACTTCAGCAGGTGGGTATTGTAGTTGTAAGAACGCTTGATAGAGATCTTGTAAGTGTTTGTCTCTGTCTGAGGGATTGGAGCAAATGAGGTTGTATCTTAGAGCTTGGCTGTAGACAATGGATAATGTAGGTGTGGTCTGGATGAAAGCTAGAGGCATGTAGGTAAGTATAGCGGTCAGTAGGTTTCCAGTATAGGGTGGTGTTTATGTGACCATCACTTATTAGCATAGTAGTGTCCAGGAAATGGACTGCTTCTGTGGATTGGTCTAGGCTGAAGTTGATGGTGGGATGGAAGTTTTTTTCTCCTGCTGATAATAGCTCATATTAATTAATGAGCCTCTTACAGTTTGTATAGCAACTTCCACTTTCTCTGTATGTGTATATATCTTCTTACTATATGTTCCATTCTATGCATCTGATGAAGTGAGCTGTAGCCACGAAAGCTTATGCTCTAATAAATTTGTTAGTCTCTAAGGTGCCACAAGTACTCCTGTTCTTTTTTCAGATACAATCTAAGACAGCTGCTACTCTGAAAATTGACAGAGAAGACACTTTCTAGACTCCTCAATGACCCTTCAGTGCATCTGCCAAAGTTTAAATATTTCAAAGAAGTAAGAATAGTGGGGGAAAACATCCCCCTCTATTTTTCTTTAAAACTTTTGACTTTGTATTTTTCTGCTCCAGAGTATTTTTTTACATCATGGAAGAACATATTCCAGTAAAACACAGAATGTTTTTTATTAAAGTTTTACTTTAAAATGACTGAGAAGCTATCTTGCTATCACTAAGCATTTGGGGGCCAGGACAGTGTAATGTAATTTCATTCCCACTTCCAGGGTAGCACCTGGTTTGATTTGTACCTCTCACTGCTCCTAAGCGTGCTGTTCTTTTGCTGTAAAGCTCACCTTGTCTTGTATTTCCTTGTCAGTACTTCAGTATGCACAAAGCACATTCAGCGACTGACCATTTGGATAGCCCAGCGTTTCCCAAGGGATGTACCGTCCGCTGCTTCCCGCAGCCCCCATTGTCCTGAAGTGGCGAACCGCGGCCAGTGGGAGCCGCGATCGGCTGAACCTGCAGAGGCGGCAGGTAAACAAACCAGCCCTGCCCGCTAGGGGCTTTCCCTGAACAAGCGGTGTCCCAAGTTTGGGAAACACTGGCATAGCCCAATAGACACAGGCTGATATCTTGCCTACCTCATCAAAATAAAGGGAATGCTTTTGGGCAGGAAGGCAAACCTCTTTGTCGGGGTGGTACTTCGGATCTGTGCCAGCCTCCACAGAGGTGTGCTCTGTACCACTGAGCACAGGCAGGCTCCCTGAATACTGCCTCTCATGCAGAAAAACTGCATGCAGGATAAAGATGGTTGAAGATTTCCCTCTTTCTAACTTGTTTATCAACAGAAAATTGGTTTTTCAACAAAATTAAAATTTTCACTAGAAGCGTGCTTTCTGCAGAAAATATTGAGCTTTCGTCTATATCTTTCTGGCCAAAATTGGCATTTTTCAGCCAATTTTTTTTGGGGGGGGGGAACAAAAAGTCAACCTTTTCTGCAAAAGGCAGAAACACCCTATTGTCCAATCAGCTCTAATCCATGACACTCGGTGCCTGCAGACCAGGGTGTGTGATTTGCCTCTGAGTCAATAAATGCAGAGGTAAACCCTGTCTTTCTCACTAGCAAAACTGAGCAAACATTCATCACAGAGTCACAAATGTGTTTTGCTCTGATGAAGCAGCAAGAACTGCAAACACTTCAGCTATCTTGAGGTAGGAGAAAATGATGTTTCCATCAACTAAGCTGCCCTCTACTAGCGGTACAGTGAGAATCAGGTAGTCATCGCTTTCAACCTTCCTATGGGCCCAAATGTGTGACAATAATACAAAAGGAGGGATGCATGAAACATAAGACAGAAGCTTGAAAGGACATCAGAGTCATTTCTTTGACATAAACAACATTTTTTTCTAATCCCAGTTTGGTAATTCAGCATTTTTTGGATGTCAATAATTTACAGTAACATAGTGTGATATCAGCAGGTATGAGGAGGAATGTGAGTTTGGATCCAGCATGAAGGAAAATCCTTCATAAAGCTCCTGATTCTGAGGTCCTTGCTCACAGAGTGGTCCCAGTAAAACCAGTGGGATCTCTTGCATAAGTAAAGACTTGAAGACTGAACTCAATGAGATAACTGAAGGGTGCTGCATTTTCTTGATTTGAACTTCCTGTGCACATCTTGAACTAAGGATTTTTAGCAAACTAATAAAGTTAAATACATTATAAAACATACATTTATCTGATCCTGAGATTGTCCCCATAAGAAATACTAAAGGAAATAAGCTTCCTGAATACAGGTCTTCACATCGCTGAAGTGCATTAAGTGGCTGTTTTACAAGGCAGAGTTGCTCGCCTAACAATGCTCCTTCCCTCATTATTACCTGAGTGCCCAACTAATACTGTGTTTCCTAATTACCTATTTTGCTAGGATGAGGCTAACAAAACGCTCGGGTCAATCACCGTTATCAGGAATTTTGTTTGCATTTCTTCTTTTGCAGTTCAGACAAAAACATGCTTGATATTTTGCCAACCTTTCCAAGGCTTGTAGAAACAGGCTCACGCACAGCTTCCTTTTTTTATTTTTTGGCCAGCGAAGAATTGTGTGTCAACAGCTTCCTGTCAGAGGAGCTGCCGTGTTGTGCTGAAGAAAGTCCTCACACCAGAGAGAAAACATCAGGAGCAATTGGACGGAAAAGGTGATGACGTGAACCGCAACAGAAAGAAGAAATTCAATATGATGAACGTCAGTCGGGGTGCTGACTACCACGCATTCCAGTTCCATCAGTGCAAAGACCTATTTATAGTCTCTAACAGTGTCACTCAAAGTCAGACATTATATCTGGGGGAAAAATATTCTCCAAAATTCTGTTTGCTTAAGCACTCTCTCTCTCTCTCTCTCTCTCTCTTAAAAAGTTCTGCTTTTTATTATTTCAGTATTTTAGCCCTTGGTCGATTAGTCATCAACACCTATCGGATACCAGCAGCTATAAGCAGCCTTAGCACCTGCAGTATTTGTAGAATATCAAAAAACAGCCTTAGCAACAAGGAGTTACATAATACAGGGAGAAGGCGGGGTTAAATAGATAAATGCAACATGTAGTGGCATTTGTTACCATTAAATGTATGGCTCCCGCAATCAGGCCATAAAACTGTACCATGTAACTTGCTTGCAAGGGGTGGCAAAGAAGATTAATGTGTTACTTTAATAATCCTATAAACCACTCATTCAACATACTATTTCCAGCTGAACTTGAAGGTTTTCCCTTAAAAATGTGATTCCTCTAGACACCACCAGGTTCTTACACTCTGTCTGCCTTTGAACTCTGCTGTTACAGCTGTTTGGTTAACAATGTTGTTCCAGTGCAAAAAACCAAACCCCAATCCTTCCTCCTTTAAACTTTAGATTGCCTCACATCTGTCCATTCCTGTTTAGTGTTCTGTAGGGCTTGAGTCTTCTGTTCATCTACCTGGACATAGTCTACTCTCTGCTCTTCCGAGAGAAAAGGTTTCTGTAGGACAGAGGAAGAACAATTGTTTTATATTAGAGAGAACATGGATGCTAGTAAAACTGGTTTTGTTTTCTATTCCTCCTTTTCTTTCTTTCCTGGTTATTTCATTTCAGCTTGAAGTTACAGTGACATCAGCTGACAAGAGCATTGCTTTGCCATTTGCTTTACATAGAATTATCCATCTGTCACCTTGTCACTCTGCCCAGCATAGTGAGATATGGAAACGCGCTGTATGGGCTAACTCCATCCCAGAGCAAGGATAAGTATTCTCTTGCCTTTAGTAAGATCCTGCTACACTGATGACCTGCATGAATTTTAACCATAAGAGGGTTTAAATTAAAGGAGGCCTAGAAACCTCAAGTCAATCCCCCCAAATGAATATTAACAAAACTGATGATTGAAATGATGTAAAACAAAAACTCAGCAAACTATCAAGTCTATACACTTTATAGTAAATTTATTTGCTTTTCATTGTATTCTTTCTTTTTCCATCATTGTCTACTTAATTTGTTATTTCTTTGGAGCAGGGATCTTATCTTCAGACTGTGTCTAAAGAATCTAAGACACTTCTGCAATGACATAGATAATATTAATAAATATTTTTGCCTTGTTACAAGATCTCATATCATGTCTTCCTGTGACCCTGCTCATACTCACGTCACAGAAAGTTACTTTGTCATACTCACATCACAGAAAATTACTGCAGATGGGATTTGTGGGAAAATTGGCAGGAAAGTTTTGTGGGAAACTGTCTCTTTTGAGAATGAAAAAAGAGCTTGCAGAATTCCTTCAAGCACCTACAAATTTGCCCATATGTTCTTACTCCTGTACATTCCAGTGGAGCCATTATGCCTAATGTGAATGGAATCACATTAAGGCATGATACTGGTACCACTGTCATAACTTTAATTGTGGTTTTATCACGTTACCAGTATGTTCATGTTGAGCTTGTTATGAATGCAATCAGCTGGAAAAGCATGATGGATTTCATTGTACTGAGGATACTCAGAAGCGAGAATCTCTGTCTGTTTGCCTCCATCAGAGAGACACACCAGGATGTACAAAAAAGGGTGGTATTTGCATAAATGATTCTTACCTTCTGTACAGGGGATGGGGAAGCGGAATTAAAATCCAATGCTAAGTAATCAAGATTGGACTTCCTTGACCATGGGAAAGCACCACTGCATGGAGATGTTGCCTGGCTGTGCTCCTGTTGTGGAATAAGAGAAACTTTTAATGAGTAATTCAAAACCCTTAAATCATGATCCTAAAAGGAAAAAGACCAGACTGTTTAGTATTATTCCTAATCCAGCAGTAAGCAAAGAAAGAGAGCTCTGGCCCCCATCATTTGTATAGTATGTCAAGGGTTGCATGCTTCAACTAATTGCAAGATCCTAACTATGTCTAATTATGTGATTGTACAAAGAAATTCAGGAACTCTGATTTGGGGTAATTACATTAATATGGGCAAAATGGGGCGGGGGTGATTTTCATTCAGGTTTAGCAAAACATCAATAAGGATTTTGTTTTGCAAAACCAAAACCTGGGATAGTTTAACATCTGGATCCCATTTCATCTAAGCCATCAAAGTTCTGGGGGTATGGATAAATGGTTCTGGTTCTGGTTCATCTCTGGCAATTGCGTATCAAAATGGAGAGTCACAGACGATCACAAACATGTTAAAGGTTTTAGCTTTTTGAACAATACAATTGGAGTGTGATTAGGACTAGAGCTGATCTGAGTAGCTATTGTGTAGGTTTAGATCAGCTTCAAGTTTATTCTGGAGCGAGGGGGTAAGATTTCTGTTTGGAGCGGCCAACTGTGTAAACTCTTTGTGCAATCATTCCCAAACTGGAAGTGGAAAGCTGGTCCCTTCGGACTTTAGATTTGGAACCAAATCTGACAGAGCTGGCTCAGATCTAGGCATCCTAGATCAATCCCCATCTGAAATTCGAAGGGGATTAGGTTCTGGCCTATTTCTAGATATGGCCAAAGAATTAATGAAGAAAAGGAAGCCACAATGTTTTTGTTTTATGTAATGGGAAGTAGGGTTAATGCAACTAAGACTTTAATAGGAGTTCTCTTTCTATACAACATTGTGTGAGTTCCTTTAGGAAGTGCACTGAAGATTGTCTGTCATTTCCCAGGAGATTCTGCAGGGGGCCCTTGCAAAAGGTGAAAGGACTTAGTTGTCCTTTGCCTTTAATGAGCTCTCATGTAAATATGCCTGATCCCAGTGATCTCTTGGAACTGCTCGGCAACATTTGTGGGGGGAACAGCTGAGATCTGCACAGCAGAAAAAAGGCTTCCCTTATCTCTTTGTAAATCAGACCCAGTGTCTTTAGTTTAAAACAATTTGATTTTTTTAAAAAAGAGGGCAAAGGACAAACCTGCTGAACATTTTTCTTAGAAAATGAACTTGGGAATTCTCAGGGCATGTGACAGAGCAGAAAAGAGCAAAGGATAGCTGTGTGAAAATGAAGATTACCATTTGAATGTAACTTTCTTCCTCTTCTCCGGAAACGGAATTGGCAAATATTCTTGCTGAATTAATACCGTCTCTATCTGGAGAGATAAAGCTCGTTCGATTGCTAGGAAGAAAAACACAGGAGAGGTTAGTGAAGCATCTAACAGATGCTCTGAAAAGAAGCCAAAGTCTGACATGGCCCATATGGCGAATAAACTCACCCCAATTCTGAAGCCTTAATGGAGTGGCTATCCAAAAATGTTTTTTAGCTATAAAGCATGTTACAGTTACATCAATAACATCTCTGGTGGATTTTCTGGGATTTATCCTGACACTGTAAAAGTTAGCCAGCTATGGCATGACAGAAAGCAGGAGATATCAGAGCAATTCTCCAGCAAGGAACGCAAATGAAGGCAGACATTCATCTGTGTAATATGTGCTGATGGAGCAGTTACTTTGTTGTATGGGTACCATCATTTCTGAGATTGAAATGAATTAATCAGCTACTGTAGCTGCCTGCAAAGCAACTTGGCTGGCTTTGAATGCAATACAAACACGTTATCTGTGCTTTGGAGTTGTCTGCAACTCAGTTCTTTTAAAAGAAAAATTTAGCTGCTAATCTAACTGTCAGAAGCAGTCTGTATAATGTAATTCAAACCTACTGCAAATCATCACTAAATTACTGCATCTTGGCCAATACGGCTAGTTAACCAGAGATTAGCTGTGTACTTCACACAGCATAAACAATTTAATCCAAACAGTTATCCCTTTGGGTTTCACTTTATTTGTTCTGAGCACATTTGGTCATTTAAACTAGTTTGGTTTGTTTAGTATCACAAAACTTGATATTTAGTTCACAATGAATGAACTCCTCAATGCTCCTCTTCCCTGTAGACTTTGTACAGCAGTTGAATGTGTCAGAGTTCATTAACCATGGCATGCTAGCAGGGAAGTTCATGCGGCAGCACTGAATTTGTGGGATTGTCGAATATGCCAAGTACAAAGCACCTCAGGGGTTAGCCAGATTTTAACTGCTAACCTGGAAGCCTGGGGAAGATTCTGATTGCTGGCACCAGATTACCTGGCCCTGACAGACTGTGTCAGCTTCTCCCAGATAGCAAGCCCTTCCTCTGAGTACCTGCCATGTTAGCTAAAAAGGCAGTGTTTGGCATGCCACTGTTAAAGTGCCAGGCACTAAAAGGATCCACACAGGAAGGCTTGTGAGAATTCTCAGCTCACTCAGGTATTTTCAAGGGGAAACTGGCAAAGCCCTTCAAACTTTCCCCATCAGCTCTGAGAACTTACTGTCACCATTCCCCATGCCAGCATGCTTCATCCCACATCACTGCTTTGATCCAGCTAAGAATTCCTGGCTGTGACTCGCTTTGAGGCCCACTGATACTTTGTCATTATTTGGGGAGAGTCATCCGAGGCATTCCCTCCACCCCACAACTGGTTTGCAGTGACACTAAATGAGGAGCAGGAATCAAGTCTCCATTTTGTCATGGCACCACAGAACGTTAGCCCCAGATCATCAGGCCAGCCAGGCCTTTAAATTGGGTTCGTTTTCCCTTTGCCATATTAATCTTCTAGAACAAAGGTGTCTGCTCTCCTCTGGAAAAATATTAGAAGTCATGAGGCCTAACATTATGGCAGCTGTACCAGAGAACAGAGTAGCTCCAGCCTTCTAAAAAGTTACATAAGAATGCTTCACAAGAAACAATTTAGGCTTTGAGATAGTGCTAATTTGCAAGAGATCCAAACCACAGAATTTCTCACAGCACAGTCTGAAGGGAGTGCACTGTGTCTGTCTTTAAAAGGAGCCCTTTTTTTATGGCAGGAAAAGCCTGTAAAATTCTGGAAGGAGTCCCATGGAATTTGCATAGCATGTTTGTTTATAGACTTTACCAACAAACTATTTCTTGCGGAATGTGATAAGTTATTTATAACTCCATTTCACAATGCTTATGCTTCAGGAGGTTTCAATATCGGGTTTCTCATCCACTTACTAAGGCACAGTCCACATCCTGGTCAAGGTAGCGTGTTCCCGGATGGTGGAGAGGTTTCTCAGATCCAGCGGAGGGGGTCGTGCTGCAAATGGGTACAACAGGAATTGTAAAAGCAGGATTTCTTAATGGCTCTAATAATATAAATAAATGGGAGACACCTCCCTCAACTCTGGGGGGGGGGGCAGAAGCCAGGTGGTGGCTCCCCTCCCGCCAGTGTGGCCTTAGTGAAAAAACTGCAGAGAGGAACCAGACAGAAACTTCAGCTGGTAGGGGCTGAAGCAGCCAAAGCAGAAACCTTCAGATGCTCAGAGAACTTTCCACATTTCTGACTGGACCTGCTCTGCCTTGTGCTGAATGGCTGTTTGCTCCAGCTCCCTCAGTCTCTTCACCTCAGCTTCACTCCAGACCTGCCCTTCTTACCCTCTTCTGCCCTGTCCGGTTCCCCTCATCTCACTTCCTTTCCTAGTTAGCTGGTCGCCTCCTAACTAAACTCTCCATTCCACCCGCCAAAAAGTCCTGGAACTAACATACCGTTTGCTGCCATCACATTGTTCACTTTGCTTGTGTGCTCTACCCCTTCACCACCTTGCATCTGTGTTGTGTGGTTAGACAGTAAGCTCTTCAAGCAGTGACAGTCTACTCCTGTGTTTGTACAGTGCTTAGCACAATGAGGCCCTATTCTTGGCTGGCACCTAGGCACTATCGTAACAAATGAGGTTATACAGCCTAGCATTTGTGCGAGATTATATGCAGGAAATCTTGTGGAATAAATAGACCATTTAAATCTGCCCTAAAGTCCTCTGTGGATCCTAAAACGAGCAGCTAAACATGATGGGCAGCTGGAGAGCAGTCTTTCCAGAATGACCATGAACACCGCCTGAACCCTGGTCTGCAAGTGATGCCTCCATAGGGGAGGGGCTACTTCAGTCTCCAGGTCCAGCCAGCCCTTGGCCTGTCTTCTGAGATGGTTGCTGCCCATTGGGGTGCCAAGTGTGGTGGTGCTTTGTGTGATGTGAACATCTCTCCATGGGGAAATGCATTGATGCCAAGTATTTCGTAACACTCCCGCACACTGAGGGAGAGATGGAAGAGTTCCCCATTGGAATTTAGTTTATCCACGGGTGCTAACTCAGGAAGGAGTATAAAATACTTCAGTCCACTCCAGAACATCACACAAATCCTGTGATGTTCCAACAAGGAGGTATAAGACTCGAGTGTGTGCATATTAAACATCTTAATTCAGCTGCGTGAAATAAAAATATCACATATTTTGGAACCCTGTGGCATAGACTGAGGAAGGCTGTGGGAACAGAAATGGATTTTTCCTCTTCTCTTGTCTACTCATGGGCCAAATCCTGCTCATCCTATCATGAAAGCAGGCCCATAAGGATACTCGTGTGAATAAGGCAAGCAGGATTTTGCCCAATACATAAACCACTTGTAGTCTAAGGAGCTTAGGCCCCCAAACTCCCCTCTGGTTCTAACAGGGGATGTGAGCTTGCACTTGCTGATCCAAGGTTGTGGGAATGTGGAAATGGGAAATGCCACTTCCACAGTATGCTCCTCCCTCCACCTCACCCAGTGGAAGCCCCTCTCTATGGGTTCTCTGTTGGTGTTCTGCTCCATTTGTGGGAAGAGGGAGTGAGCCTGTTGGTCTCCACCAGATTCTCCTTCCTCCCCAGCCCACACGGCAAAGGAGTGCAATGCTTTCCCATCAGTGCTGTAGAACTCTCTCCTCCCCAGCCAAGGGTCATTCCAGGGGCAGCTTAATTCCTCCAGGAGCCCCCAGGGAGGTAGAAGGTCCATGGGGCTGTGCAGAGACAGAGGGCTTCTGCGAAGATGGATCTTGTCTCCAGGTGGATCCTCCAGATGTGTGTGAATCACAGAGGATTTGGACGTGGCATGGGGAAAAAACTCTCCCTTTCACCAAACCATTGGAAGGAAATTACTTCTGTCTGCCTCCCCACCTCACCCCGGGAAACTGCGGTCAGGATCCGGAGTTGGGAGTGGGGCTATGAGAGGCCAGGTCCAGGGCTGTGGTTGGGACTGGGGCTGGAGCTATGGTTGGGCCAGGAGCCAGGGGCTGAGGCCAGGTCCCGGAGCAGAGCTGCGGCCAGCCTGGGAGCCAGGAGCCAAGGCCGAGGCCACAGCTGGGGGTGGGGCTGGACCTGGAGTAGAGCTGGGGACAGAGTGAGTCCTGCCGTGTCCCCTTCCTTCCCCCAAAGTGGGGGCACACTCCACAGTTTGGGGGCCACTGGATTAAAGCATATCATTCAGGATGCCCTAAATTTAACACAGCCAACACATAGCAGGTTATTGCACTAGGATCTTTCTCCTAGGATCTTCAGCATCCCAGCAGAGTGAATACCACCTTGGTTCTTTTAAATTCCATGGCACTTTTAATGAGATAAGAGGTTTGCCCAAGTGATCTTGGTCAAAAAAGTTTTCCCCTCAAGGCCATTTTTCCCTCAAGTTCCACCTTCCACCTTCCATCCATGGCTGCATCTGTAATGTGTGAAGTGCCTTGTGATGCCCTGGGATGGTATGTGCCATAGAAACGGAAGTTAGTGGTCAGTGATAGCAATGTACCTTAGCTTTGAATTGCTTACTACGTTGGTATAATTCCTTACATTTCCTACGGGGCTTGAGATCTCGATTCACTGGAGGTGGTTCCAGGTCTGTGGGAAGTTCCGGCAGTGGACCGGAGAGTTTGTCATTGTTGACTACAGGAAAGGTAAAGGTCGCTGAGCTTGGGCTCATGGGAGTGTAGCCATCGGGTGAGCAATCTGATCCTGGGATGGGCGGAGAGGTGCTGGGGTGCATAGGTACGTAACTGTCCTCCGTATTGTCTGATGCTGAAGAGTAGAGTGGGGTGAATCGACACGGCTTCCGAAAGGAGAAGGAAAAGAAAGAGCATTCCAGTCAGCTGAACAACTCCAATAATCAAGCAAGACTGTACACTACTACAAATTAGTCTGAACTAAACCCCACGCTTGAACCCCCCCATCTGAACTTTTGGGGTGGCCTATTTCTGGAATGGCAGGAGTTAAAACTACCAAGACAGACATCCATGCCAACTTTGGAAAAGTTCAGATCTGAACTTGGCAGCTCAGGCCCATGATTGCTGGAAACATGGGCATACATGAATTGTTGGCATAAGCAGGTTCAAATCTACCAACTTCCAAGGAAGAGCACTTGCCTACACCAGCAGCAAATCTGAGCCACAAAATGAAAGGAGGCTTATAATGTAAGGAGCACTTTCACGTGTCCGTCATCTAACGGATAACACCTGGTGAGTTACTCCTTCGCAAAGGTGAAAGCTCTCAGCACAGAGACATATGCACAGGGATTACATTTGATAGCTGAGGATTAACCCCGGCGATTCGTGTCATGCAGGTTAATGCTGGTTGCATATCAAGAGGCATTGACTACACACTGGGTAAGATCAATTTCAAATGTGAGAAAAACATGGTGTCTGTCAAAGACAACGGAACCTGCATCTGGCCTAGCAGCCTAAAGGCAGCAGAGGGCCTTCCCATTTGGGAGAACCCAGTTCTGGCTCTCAGGCTCCCCGGATTGGTGAGGCAGAGGCAGCATGCTCAGCCCTTGGAGGCAGGGAACACCTGGTGGGAACGTCACTGCCTAATGTGTTTTCACAGGAACATTGACCAGCATCAGCTAATTCTCCGCAGTCAAAAACTGAACCACACATTATAGGCCATTTTGAGGGTTGGGACAGTTAACGGGCCCCCAAAAGGAGGTAACCCACATGCCTCCAAAGTGACACAGAAACTTTCAACACATGGGCTCCATTCTCGATTGTGACCTTTCCTTAAAATGGAAATGGACCCTAGGAAACACCCCTTCGTGCAAGGGCCTCTGTGAAGAGCTGACCTTCATGTTCTGCTCTGCTCTGTCTCCAGGCCTGCAGCATAGGGGATGTATGATCGGAGAGAAGAGGTATTCTAGGAGTGTCAGGAGGGGGACTGCCCAGCGTGCTAAGAGGGACCTCGTAAGGGGCTATGAAAAACCTTAGTACCAGGGTACCTGTGAGGCTTCTCTAACTTATAGCAGGGGCTGGACAAGCCTCCACACACTCCAGATTTCGGAGGTGCAAATGTGATATAAAGCCACCTGTGCCCTCCTCTTCCATTCCTGTGCTGAGCACCCGAGAGGAGTAACAGAGCATCAGGTCACAAGACAACTAATGTGATTTAGTCTGTTTTGTGCCAGTGTTTAAATATATGCAAATAGAGTACTTACCAAATTCAAACTAAGCCTCTTATCTCGACTTCTGAGAGAGCTTCCTTCCATGTTGGCTGAAAAAAAATGATTAACCAGTGATTAACAATGTAATAAGCAAAAGGGGAATGGAAGCTGAAGGATACAATTCTGGAGCAAGGCATATGGCATTAAAATAATTATGACTTTCTAAAGCTCATGAAATATCTTGTTAGTCTTCCTGAAATGGGAAAACCTGATGAAATACGAGATCAAAAGTAACTCTCTATAATTCTATGAGTGGGCAACTTATAGTGCTATATTAGTTTTAAGCACATTGAAAAGAAGAAACAGTCAGCACACACCTATAAACCTATTCTGAGTTTTCTCTAATCACATCTAGATAAAGAGTAAGATCCTTGTCTATGGGAAAAGAAGTCAGGAGATTTGAGATTTAATTCCTGTTCTGTCAGCAACTTGTTGTATAACCTTTGGACTTCTCAATATCTCAACTTCCCCATCTGTAAAATGGGGACAATTATACCACAAAGAGGTGCTGGGAAGCTTAATTCATTATTGCTTGTAAAGTGCTCTGAGATCCTCAGACCTAAGGCACTAGGGAAGTACAAATTATTTATAGATGGAATCCATAATAGAATGCACTATGAGAGGAGAAGTATGTGTATGTGTGTTAATGATGAATGATCATAACACACAAGTGGTTTAGAATAAATCCACCTCCCCAACAAGTGAAAAGGTCTCTGTCACAATGCCTGCTAGTGCAAATTTGGCTTATGACACTTACTGTGTTTTCTTTTTTGGTTCTTAATATGTTTTCTTTTCAAAACAGATGTAAAAGAGGTTGTAAAATGTATTCAGTGTTGATCAGCAGCTGGACAGAACTCATGTGATTGTTTCCAGTGCATGGTGGACAGAGGTTGTGTACCTGTGGAGCAGCAGCAGGACTGTGTGGCAGACTCTGTTAGCTTGGTAAGATTTTGCTCTAAATCTATGGCTGTATATTGCCATTTGCTTTTGGGAGTTTGTTCACAGAAAAAAAAGGTAACTCGGAGAGTGGGAGGGCAAATGGCTGCCTCTTTCCACTCAAACCCTTATTTTTCTTCCTATGCTTAAACTGTCCATCCTTTTCCCTTTATAGAAAATATCTATAAATGGAGAAATGGGCCATTTCCCTACTGAGATTTTGTAGAGCTTTTCTCTGGAATATCATAAAAAAATTCCATGAGGGTAAATAGTATGTAATGGAGTATGACACAATCTGCTTGAAGTAGAGTTCTATCCTGTAGTGGAAGTGTTTTTTTTTTTGTAGTGATAACAGTGTAATAGACAATATAAAGATGACAAGATTGAAAGAAACTATCATTGGTACCCAAAATAAACAGCTTTCTAGACAGCTGTTATTAGCTACTTGTACTTTCTTAGTTACACACAGATTTTGTACTTGTATAACTGTGTTGATCAGGGGAGTGATTTTTTACCAAAATAGTTACACTGCTACAAGCTCTAGTGTGCATACCATTTTAGCACTATAAAAGTGCCTTAGACCAGCATAGATTAGTTCCCTGCTCATAAGCTACACCGATATAAAGCATCTTTATACTTGTACAACTGAGTTCACACTGGGGGGTTGTACTGCTTTACCTATATACTGGGATAGTTAAAGCAGTACAGCTTGTATGTGTAGATAAAGCCTTCGAACAGACAACTCACCAGGGGTGTGCTCACCTCACCATCTCAACTGGTGAGAAGCATGTCTCAATTTTGATTCACACTTTTTATATTTTAAAGTCAGAAATAGCTTCAGCTGCAGTTGGGGTACAAAAATAAGAAGCAATGCTTATTAATTCATTGCTGCCCCCTGTCAGGCAAAGATAACCTTGCAGCACGTTCACAGAATATGACATTTTGGCACTTAATCCTCTGAAATGCTCTTCAGTGTAAATTAGAACGGAGAAATATTAACTATCTCCAGCCAGATTGTGTATGTGTGTGAGACACACACCCACACACCCATAAGTACCTAGAACATTTCACAGGCAGCTTTCAGTAATAACTGATTATTAAGAATACTCTTTCCAGCTATGGGTGTTTCTTCTAAAAGCTTCCAAGAATTGCTTGAACACTGATAAACAGGCTGGGCAAAACTCTCCATGCTTTGGCTCTAATAAGAGCTAAATACCCTGGCTCTGCAAAATGCACGAGTGACAGTTTAAACTGCAGAATAAAGGAAGCCAATCAATAATGCTGAATATAAATACCTGTTGTTGCCTCCACTTAGAAAGTTATGGCTCCTGTACAATACATTTGAGTTTCCAACTAGACATTTTATCTGCTTATTCTGTTCTAAGATGCTGCAGAATACAACTGTATTTGTGTCACACTGTACCATGGCTCACACTTTCTTTCTTGTTTTTTTTTCCTTTTCTTTTTAAACAATGTCTTAAGAGCGGGTGAAATTGTCCCGCTCAGCTCCAATGCAGCATAGCATCCTGCTTTATCCCCAGTTTTCCAGGTAGGCTTTATTGAGATGCAGGGACATCAACTGATTCGCTTAATATCACACTGGGCGTCACTGGTTCATCTGGGATTATGTCCCATCGCCAGCTTCTTCCTGTCTTCCAGTCCTTTGCTCTCTACGTGCTAAGAAACATCCTTCTTCCATGGGGCGTACTGCCTGCAGCAGCAGCACCAGCAGAGATACTGCACTTAAAGGGGCACTTAACTCGAGAAAGCCTGAATTTTGACTCATCTAAGGATGAAAAAAATTCCAAGAGCCATGTTAAGTGGAAGTTTGAGCTTGGAATTGACTGACATGTAGGCCTAGTGTGTGTGTGTGTGTGTGTGTGTGTGTGTGTGTGTGTGTGTGTGTGTGTGTGTGTGTGTGTGTGTGTGTGTGTGTGTGTGTGTGTTAAAAATTAACAACAACACACAAACTCACAAATTGTCACATTCGGGGAGATCACAGCTGTCTGTTGACTGGTACTTACCCTGTTAATTCCACATACAGGTGCTGCTGTATGTAGCTGAGGGATACCATTTCTGACCCCATGTTACAATGATACGTGGCATTTATAAATCAGCTGTCAGTAACTGACTGAGCTGCACAGTGGCCCTAGAAGTTGGGGATACTAAGGCATAGAAAAGCCCGAGTTTCAAAAGTTCTCAGCTCCTATTTAGGTACCTGAAGGCAATGGCAAGATTTTCGAAAGAGCTTAGCACCCAGGTCTCAAGCGGAGCTGAAAATCTGGCCACTGCATTCAGGGCTCACCCAGGGTGACTCAGGAGCTCACAGAACCAGGAGGAGAACACATAAGTTTTGCCTCCCACTCCTTCACTCTCATTGGGCAGCACAACCTCTAACCACTGCCACTCAGATCCCACTTCATGCAGAGCAGGACCCTGTGCACACTCACAAAGGTGTTAGCTTGGCTTTAGACACAAGAACCTCTTTAGAGGTGATCGCACTGTCATGGCACAGTAGCTCAGTAGGGGAAGGGAAGAGTTACCTTTCCAGTGCCGCACGTTATCCAAACTGGACAAGGAGATTCTTCTTGGCACCAAGGCAATCTGAGCCCCGCAGATCCCGCCGTGTCCATTCTGAAGAGCCCCATTGGATGGCTCCTCCCCGCTCCGGTCTGAGAAATGGGTTGGTTTGGGTGGCCGGGGTGGTGGCGTGTTAGATAAAATATCCAGTTCGGTTACGCCATAGGGCAGCGCGGCTTGGCTTTTATCAATCTGAAAGGTTGGTGTTAAAGGAGGCCCTGAGAGCGGAGAGGAGGAGGAGACGTCACTGAATGGCCCGCTAGCGTCTATGCTTCTGGGCAGAATCCCATGATTCACTGGCTGGCCCCCATCCTGGTGCACGATGCCATTGCCAGATGGCTGTACGTGAAGGGAGGGTTGAGACTGCAAGGCATCAACAAAAACGTCATCTGATGAGGTCTGCTCCAGGGATCTGTCGGAATTTGACCAGCTGTCACATCTGGATAGAAGACAAAGACCAAATTCTATATCTTCGTTCTACCACTGTTGCAAGTGAACTAGTATGTACTCCAATGAGTTCACACTATATGAGAGGTATACATACATACCCACTGGTCCACCATAACACAACCAACCCAAGGCTTCAACTGCTTCATAAAATTTTCTTTTCTGTGTTTTTAAATTCAAAATCCAGTCTCACCAGATTTAAGTCAGTTCTTGAGACCAGCCTCATGCTTTTCTATCCCACTTTTGAAAATGCATATTGATCATTTAATTTCATTCACCCATTGTAAGCACCCACCATGGAAGTGCTGTGTGTGTTTATCTTTACTCATTATTTCAGAAGCTGTTTTCCACAAAGGGTCCAATCCATCGAGTGGCAGATTCAGCCCAATTCTCTTTTTACAAAGGATGTGGTGCTGTGCAGAGAGGGGGCATTGGACGTAAGGGGGCCATGCAGCGGGCTCACACACTGTGTGGTGTAGAAACCTGATCTGATTGAACTCAGCGTGTGGCAGCATGTTGGGGAAACCAGGGTGGAAACAGAAGATCCATTGCTGTGAGGAATCTCCCTTCCACCTTTATCAGGATAGGGGAGATTGCATGAGGCATTTTGTATAGTCTACCCCAGACATCTTCCTGGCACCTGGACTGGGGTTCTGGGCTTTGGATGTATGCCGAAAGTCTTAAATGATGTTATGTACATGCTCATCAAGGGGACAGAATGCACTTTGGGGGTACAGCTCAGAGTAACCTATGTCATTCACTTTTCCTTCCTATTTATTAAATCCTTGTCCAGCCAGATAACAGTCTATAGTAGCAGCCATGATGCCAGCTAGGGTCTGATCCTGTTCCCACTGAAGTCAATGGGAGTTTTGACCTTTCTGTCAAAGTGACGGGTAGTGTACATGAAAAGGGAAGACAATTCTTGGGTCACATTGCTACTGGAGTTTCAACCTCAACATTGTAGCCAAAGAGGATCTATGCACCCAGACTACAGATAAGTGGCCTCCACAGCATTATTTCAATAAATCAAGCAGCATTTCTTGTTGCAGATGCTCCAACCCAAACCGTGGGAGCTTTCAGGACAGCAAGGGAAGGATTGAGAATATGGTCTTTGGCTAAGGCCTGTGCCACCTTTCACTGCATAGTGGATGCTGATGGCAGAATGATGCTACCTGCCCAAAAGCTCATTATGGGCTAAATCCTGCCCTCTCCTCCATGGGTATGGAAAGGGTCCCCCTGCCAAGAACAGAGGAGGTTCCACTTGGAAGATATGGGGGGCAGGATTAGGGGACTCAGCACAGTGATAATTCTGCAGGGGCTCCTTGCACCCCAGCACACAGAGAGGGTTGGGAGCAGGCTGTGGGCAGCCAATGGATCCCCAGATACAGGGGTCCACCAGGCTTTTAGCATGTGAAGGAGTAACATGCCAGACAACACCACTACTGCTGCCACTCTGAGGCCTGGGGTAGGAGGCCTTCTCCTCCACGGCCCCCAAGGAGAAGCACAGCCGTTAGCGCTTCCTGCAGGACTGGAGATTGGGTATCTATATTTGACATACTATACATAGGAATGATGTCACCCACCTCTGAAGAGCAACCATTTCCAGGGAGACATGCAGTGAGTGTTTAACACCACAAAGCAACAGTGCCCAGCAGTTAGGACCATGTCAATCACAGAGGCAAGTTAGGGGGAAGGAATGTTCTTACCTCACCTGTAGTGTGTCCTGGACGCTGAGGTTAACAACCGAACTCCAGAAAAGTGCCCAGCCCTTTAAAAGCCATTGACCATCAGAACCCCAGTTTTACATCCTGTCTGAGAGATGGCACCTCTAGGAACACCTGGTCCTCTAGCTGCACCCCCCTGGGCCTTGCTTCAGTACAGGCTCCCAGGGGACAGCAAACCCACAGTACCATTTCCTGAAGCCCAGCCCTCCCTAATGCCATGCTGTGGTGTTGGATCCAGAAGGGGCAGAACAAGCTGAGCTTTTCTTGGTTCTTTAAGATTTCACTCAACCATTTAGAGGAAGGTGACAAAGGGACTAAGGACAAGCGTATAGGGGGACTGTCAATTTGCTGGGAATACAAACCCTGGAGCATATTTCTGGATGTGCAGCAGTCCCTGCATGCTGCTCTGAGGATGTAAAAGGGCTGTAACCAGCCCCAAGGGAATTTCTTTGGTGCAACAGAGCACCCGGGGGGTGCAGAGCCAGTGCTAAAGCCCCACTCCTCACTCTCTTGCAGCGCACAAGGGGGATGTTGGGAGGAAAGGGTCATGGCTGGAATATGCTGCACTCCAGCTAGTCTCACCTGCAGAAAGGCCCCTATACAGCTGTGGTAGCCCAGTGTAAGTTAAATCAGCCTCAGGGCTGCTCTAACCTGTGCTTGGGGCTGCACAGGGCCATGGCAACATGAATACGGAAGGCACAAAGGTGGAATAAAGCCCCTTTGCCCCCATCTCTGCCAGTGTCCAGTGCAGGAATGGAGGATGTGGCTCATTGGCAGAGGGACATATCAACTGCAAAATGGCTTTAGAGCACAGCATGCGGTTTACCTGATATGACTGAACTTGCCCGTCTCGCAGTTTGATAGGAAGAGGTAATCAGGGAGGAAGACTGACTCCGACTCACTCCTGGTCTCTTCAGAAGCAGAGGCATCAGTGGTGGCACTGCCTACAGAGGAGGAGGGGTCTGCGACCCTTGAGGTATGGGTGGAGACGGCTGGCGAGGGCTGGAGGGACGAGGTGGTGTGAGACAGGCTCTCCACAGAATCTGCAATGTAATAGGATTGCACCTTGTGATGGGTTTGCACAGCCCTCCTCCCCCGAGCACCCTGTGCACCCACCCATTCCTTAAGAGCACTGGGCAGTCACAGATCACACCAGGTGTTGATACAGACTGGGAACGCTGCTTCCCTACCCCATAAACGGTGTCTGGGGAAGGAGGCCAAGACATTAACTCATGCAAGGTTCTAAGACATGCAGTATTTACTCAGTAAGAGACATTAGGGTCCCAAAAATCAGCAGCCAAAACACTCTTCCCAGAAACACTCTGCATGGACATTCACTAGAAAGAGTGAACAGGACTAGTGAGCAGGGGATTCCAGGCCAGGGCACAGACCCCAACATCTGCGCTGAAAGGCAGCCTTAAAACACATGCATGTTTGTGCCCGTAACAAACGGAATTCAGCAGGTGCCTGCGGCATTTGGAAATCCCCGAGAAAAATGCCATGTCTCTGCTGCTTGGCAGCCTCACTATCATTACCACAGAGGTTCCTGAGCTTGGACCCGGTGCTCCCTGCACAGACCGTACAGAGGAGGAGAGCACTCACGTTCTAACTGTACTGTACATTACAGGTAAGTCACCCCACCCTAATGAGAGATCCTAACAGCCATTTCACAGAATCCATGTGAACGCAGCCAGTCCCTGAAGATCCTTTTTGTTCCAGGGAAGCATTGTCTTAAACTAGAGATTAGATCTGAGGTTTTGTTTTAGGCTAAACTACCCCTGAAACCCTGGGGAGATTTGGATCCAGACTTTCTGGCTTCCCTTCACTCTGAATGGCCTGAACCAGAACCCTAGATCAAAACCTTGCAGAATTACAGAACACAAGGGATCCATCCAAATCTTGTGCCTTGGAGCCATCTCTCCTTGAAATCCTTGAATGCTCCCTTTCTAATAGTCTCAGTTGCTGCACTCCTCTCTCAGGTCAGGAAGAAAACAAATCACTTCCTCTGAGGAAAGCACCTAGATGGAGGAGTTGGTTTTATCAAGTACGTTTTTGAACTTCTCTAGCACAAATAAAGAAGCATGAGACCCATTTGAAATTAATGGAGACAAGAGGAGGTTTTCTTCCCGCTCGCCAAACTCTGAGGATGAAACTAATCTTTACTTTCTGCTTGCAGAATATCCAGATTTGTTGCACTACAGAATTTGTTTGCGGTCTTCTTGTGTCTCTTAATGTTGGACAAAGCCTACATGAGCCAGAGATGTATTGCAATATGATCAATACAGTTAGTGGCTCAGCAACGTAGTCTACTGACACAGCGGAGATATGCTCTTTTTTCCCTGAGCCTCAGGTATTTAGGAAGTGGGGATTACCAGCACAAAACCCGACACTTGCATGTGGCAGTCACCTGAACGTACAACGTGCCCAACGCTCTTTAAAATTTTGTATGGGAAAAATCCTAGGCTCCAAAGGGTTAAAGCCAAGTCTAAATCACTCAGAAATGATAGCTAGAAGTAAATAAAAAAAAGTCACCCTCTACTTTATGAGGACCTACAATTCCCCTAAGACCCTGATAGGGCAGTATTTGCAGTGCAGCACCCCTAGGAAAATGAAAACCTGGCACCCCTACTATGATGATGACTTCTCTTTTCATTGGGTGCTGTGACTTTTTCAGTCTGCCCATGTGATGTGCTTGTGGGCTCCCTGACTGCTCCTCTTATAGAGCCTGATCCTGCACCCATTGAACCCAATAACAAAGCTTGCGTTGGGGTCAATTCTCCCTGTGCTTGAGCTGTACCTGGGGCAGGGGCAGGGACATCAGGGAGACCCTTAGTGGGTGCCCCCTGGCCCCAGCATTAGTTAGGGACTCTTGAGAGACTGGGTGCCACAGGTTGACAAATGCCACACCCCCAATGGCAGGGTTGGTGCGGAAGCAGCTTCCACAAACTTTATACCAGCACTGGATTTCCATCCACCAGGAAAATTTTCAGCATGCTGATTATGGCCAGGATCTGGCCACTTTGTGCAGCACCAAACAGTCAGAACAGAAAGTGTGGCCCTTTGATTTCAAAGGGGCAGGATCAGGGCTAGAGTCTCTCCTTCACACACAGTGTCCTTTGTGTTTTAACCCTTTGGGTACATTTGAAATGGAAGTAAATAGCTTAGTGATCGAAGAAGAATGGAGAACAACATAAAGCCGGGTGTGAACCACAACCTAGATACGGCCCCCATCCTCCCCAAACTTTGGGGGAGTTTCGATCTGAATCTGACTCCCCCAATTTGCAGTTTGGCCCATTTGTAGCTGAGCAGCTTTGGAACAGTCACTGTGAGTTCCCTGTGGAATCTGAACACAATTCCCTAGAGGTTCTGGCATAATTCCTCCTCCCCATCCCAACAGGCTGCTCTAGAAGATCAGATACATGGGAACTGCTGAAAGTATCTGAGAAAAAGCCTGAGAGAAACTACAAAAGCCGCCAAAGAGAGAATTATCCTTTTCCCTATCGGGTTTTGAATGTAATCCAGAAATAAGATTTCATCTGAGTAACTGGTGAGCAATGGAAATCCAAAATTAATTCCGATGATACTGCACTACCCCATTACGGCCACCAGATGGTGTGTATCTTGTTCCACGACCAATTGTTTTCCCTATTAGTGTTACTCTGATGTTATCAGCAGGTATTTACCATCCAGGACAAAGCACGTCTCAAAAAACTTACACATTTCATAAATCAAAGCAGCTGTATTCCACCAAAAACCAAGCAATTGATAAATACAGAACGCCACAAGTATGCTTTCAAGGTCCTAAGTATTGCTACATCAAGAGTCAGTGGTAGCAAGCTTGTCAATTTCTTCAAAGTCCCAATTTCAGGGGCTGCCTGTTAGAAATCCTGAAGACATCTCATTGTCAACAGGCATTAAAAGGTGGGCCAGCTCTTACTTTGTGGGCTAGATCCTGAGGTCCTCACTCAGATTTTACTCAGTCCTTCGCCGGACACAATTCCAACTGACATCAATATTCTTAAAAAGAAAAGGAGTACTTGTTGCACCTTAGAGACTAACAAATTTATTAGAGCATAAGCTTTCGTGAGCTACAGCTCACTTCATCGGATGCATTCCGATGGATGCATGCATCCGATGAAGTGAGCTGTAGCTCACGAAAGCTTATGCTCTAATAAATTTGTTAGTCTCTAAGGTGCCACAAGTACTCCTTTTCTTTTTGCGAATACAGACTAACACGGCTGCTACTATGAAACCTATCAATATTCTTGTGACATATTTGATTAACGCGTAAAACTTTTAATTTTGCATGCGCCTGGAAAGTTGTTGATAGATGCAATGTATAAGTGTAAACAAATCAATAAGTACAGGATAAGGATTTGGCCCTGTATACCTTGATGTTCGATTACCTCCACCCTCCCCTTCACCTCCCCAAACAAACAAACAAAACCCCTGCCATATAACGAGCACAGAAGTACGCTCCCCCCGTGGCAGACTCTGGACCAGTTCCTCAACTGACATAAATGCAGCATAGCTCCACTGACTATCTAGTCTAAGAGTACAAAAACCCATTTAGAGCTGCATTTTGCCAGCCTAATGTGGAGTAATACCATACTCTTGAATTCAGTGAAACTAAGGAAGTGAGGTAATACTCATACTCAATATAAGTAATGCCAGCAAAATCTGGCCCAGAGCAATCAAACAACTACTTATCAATGGCCCCAGTACTGGTACCTTTATATAAAGTTCAGCAACAGAGTTACTGGGGATTTGTGTTTTTCTTTTCAATATTGTGTCTGACAACTATTTCTTCTTGCTGTATTAGGGCCCAATACTATGCACAATTAGGCCCAGATTCAGCAAAGCATTTAAGCATCTGCTTAAATCTATGCCTTTCACATTCACTTGAAATTTAGACACATGCTTAAGTGCTTTCCTGAATTTTGCATCGAATGATTTCACAGCACTGAGGATTACATCTGAAAGTAAGTGTTTCCAGGATCAGGCTCTTAAAGCATATTACATCTGCTGGGTGGTGTTGATGGCCCAAAGCATTACAAACAAGCTAAAGAACTTTTCCAGAAGTTCTACCACCAAGACTCTCTCTAAAGGCTCAAATGGTGAACTGAGCTATTCAGACTTTGAATTCTTAGAGCTATATCCTAAACTATGGCAACTCAAATATATACTGAGCTAATTCTGTGGGAATCTCAGGAAAACGTGTTCATGTCACCATCGGACTGCATCTAAAAACTGCACAACCAGGAGAACAGTGGCTCTCTGGATTATTAATACAAACACAGAATTGACAGGCACTAATTCCATCTGCAATTCACTACCTTCAGCATCAGAGTTATCCCACTGGTAAAGACTCTTAGGTCTGGAGTACACATGGCTGTGCCCTTTCGTAACCTTCGGGCTGTTCTGACATCTGTAGTGAGCTCCCAAGAGACGAGGTCAGCTTTGCGGGCTTTGCTGGTAATAGAATTGGTGTGCATTAAAGTTATACTGCAGCAGCCAGGGAGAATAAATTACGCATGGCCATTTTCTACAGAGAGAATGCAGAGAATAAGCTTTATGCCGTTTTGCCTCTTCCCACCCCACCCCAACAAGACAGCAAGCTGACTCTGCTGCCAAAGTAATTGCTTCATTTAGTGCTAATTGCCCCAAGGGAGAGCTGGGGAGTGGGCAGCGGCATGGTTATGTGTTTTGAATGTAGCACCATCCCGTTTGGATTTGGGCTCTGTATATTAGTAAGAGGTAACAGAGCAGCACCGTTTTGCAGAGGAGTTCATTTGCAACTTAAGTGATGGCAAGGAGTAAAAACCCAACCTCTGCTGTGCAGTAGATCCTGGAGGACTGATCTCTCTGTTGCACCCTTAGTTGGGTGATCGCCCTTCAACGTACATGCATAACTCACCTCAGTGGAGGTTCTTTGTCCTTCATTTGCTGGTTCAAATCCTGTCCAGAGACTGAAAGTCATTACCACCTGATGGCTGTTTGGGGATGAAGGTGAAATGACTTCAGCGTTTCAGGCAGGTGTCCCATCACAGCATTCACCCAGCCGGGTTCCATGTTGACCGTATCAGCAGAAAAGTCAAGGAGATGAAAATACCCTCCCACATCTTGTGGCAATGGACCAGACCATGACATTAAAGAGGCCCTGGGTCATGCTGCCCCAAGGTGAGCTCAGGGAGGGATTAGTCCCTTGGGGCGGGAGTAAGTAAGCACTGCGACAATTCCCCTCGTGCCCACACAAGGACCAGAGCCATCTAGTCCGACGGGGGTAAGCTGGTTGTGCTGCTGCCTATACCATCCCATGCTGGTTGGCGGGGGAAGGGGAGGGCTGTTCTGTGGGGCACCCATTTTGCATGAGCACTAAATTCACATGGAGAAAAAGAAAAAAAAAAGAAAAATAAGGACCACTCCCCCAGAGATGAAACCTACCCCTGCCCTGACACACACACAAAGGGGAGAACAGCCCCTTTGGGGAGGTGTCTTCAACAACAAGGTGTTAGGCTGGAGCCTGAGAGGTTCTGTGTAACCCACTCTTCTTTGTCAATGGAGGTCGTAGGTTCTCAGCCCCACTCAGGAACTGCCCCTGCCTGACTATTCTTTGTTTTAACCAGAGAGAAGCGACTGCTACCACAACAGCTGCATTGCCAAGGCACTTGTCAGAGTTACAAGAACAAACCACACCAGATACAGCGTGAAGCTGAACACCAGACAGATTTATATTTTTCAAGGAAAGGATGGAAGTTCCCAGGCTGAGTCTGCAGTCAAAGCAAGAGCGGGTGGGGCCAGAGGACAGAAGAATCCCATTAGAAATCCACTCATTAACTGTGCACGTTCCCAGCATGGTTCCCCCACTGAGGAGGCTCCTGGTTTGCACCGCTCTCACCGACATCCGCTCAGTGCTTTGCATCTGATGAACTTTGCTTTCCCTCTTGTGCGCTGCCTGTGTCCATTAAGATGCCAGCGCTCACCTCTCTTTCGGCGTTTTGCCTTCCATTTGCCCCTCATTCCAAAGCACAGGCTAGGGGTGTGTTTATTTGTCACCTGTGCTCTTTCCTACTTCCAAGCCCTGAAACAAAAGGGGAATCAAAGAGCAATCATGACAGTACTGACCTTCAGAGGCACTAATTAGCCAGTCCTCATCACACCCTAACGAGTATCATTTCTGCTGCACAGAGGGGAACCTGAGGCAGAGAGGTTACTTGCCCAAGCATTCAGATACTCACAGTCAGAGTTCCTGGCTCCCAGGCCTCTGCTCTCACTGCTCACTTCTCAAGTAGGACTCACTCATTTCACATTTTTCTAGTTACCTGCCACAAATGTCATGTCTCAGCAGCACCCACAATGGAAATGTAGCATACGCTTTATTAGCTGGAATAAAATAATTCCTCCTAATATCCTGATGATCAATCGCTAGCTAAAGGGAGCTGAGGACAAATATAGTTATTCATTAGAAGTCACTTATTCAGCTTGGCCAGCATGATTTCAGAAATCAAAATGTGACATCAGGGATCCCTCAGGGGTCGCTCTCTTATGGAAGCAAGGGGCTTCTTCCTGGATGGCCCATATGGAGGACCTGGGTATCAGCCCTTTGCCCTTGGAAAGGACGATATTAATCCAGCAGATATTTCTGACTGTGGTAGTGCATTTGTTCTGGCTGGCTTTCCACTAGCATTAAGCCTTTTTGTTCAAGCAAAAATGTTCATGCACTTCCATTTCCAGATTGACTCTCTTCTGTGTACTTGGGCTACCCCTCTTTCCCCTATTTGCAGATAATTTACTGTACAATTTCCCCAATAAATTCTAAGCATGACTTCAAAAAGATAGAAAGACTATATCCCCAGACACTTTCCAATAATGGCCCCTTGAGTCATTATTAATTGGCTGTTTTTTTGAAGGAATTGCAGCAGGTCTAAAAGAGGAGTGCATAGCACCTTATGGATCACTTCATGGAGGGTGTTCCATGCATGGAGGGGTGGCCTGGAAGGAGGCACAGAAATGTCTTTATGAGGAGCTAAGAAGGGGGCTGATGAGGCTGGCATCACCTGCATACCAGAGGAGGTGGGGGCAGGGCAATAAGACACAGGAGCACACAAATAGGGAGGTAAAAGTTATGAAGGATAAAATTACACACAAAAAATTTGAATTGTTTTTTTCAGGGGGTCACGGTGGCTTGTCAGCTGGACATGAGTTAATGCAATCCTTGGATGTATAACAGGGAATGTAGAGTAGGAGTACAGAGGTTATTTTACCTCTCTATTTGGCACTAGTGAGATGGTGGCTGGAATACTGTGTCCAGTTCTGGTGCCCACAATTCAAGAAGGATGCTGATAAACTGGAGAAGGTTCAGAGAGACAAACCCCAAGAATGGTCAAAGGATTAGAAAACATGCCTTACAGTGAGAGACTCAAAGAGCTCAGACTATTCAGCTTAGTGAAGAGAAGGTTATGGGGTGACTTGATTACAGTCTGTAAGCACCTGCATGGAGAAATATTTTGAAATACTTTGAGCTGACCTATGCAAGGCAGCAAACCCAGGGATTTCACTTATGGGGTGGGGAGTAACACAGCGATTGCCAGGTGATTGCTTTTGTAAGTAAGGAGCAGAACAATCACACTCAATGTGAAATGTTACCGGGGGCACATGGAGGAATTTGAAGAGAGAATTCAAGATGAAAGGTCTCTCCTGGGCCGAGGAGCTCCCTGCCAAGATGCAGCCTGGAGGCGCTTTTATTGCAGAGTTATAATCTTTGAAAGTACGGCTTGGTAATGGGAAAGCCTAACAACCTTAACCTTAACCTTCCAATATAATGTTAGATTATATTGCAGACAGCTGCAGCGGCACAGGAGCTAGCAAACAGAGCTCTAAACAGGGGAGTTTGAGTGGGAGTTCTGTTGGAGGAGAAGGTAGTTGTACTTGGTTTTGTATTTTTAGTATTTCTGTGTGTGTAGGGGCTTTGTGCTGGGAGAGCAGCTGAGCCCTGATTAGGGGGTGGGGCTTTGTGCTGGGAGAGCAGCTGAGCCCTGATTAGGGGGTGGGGCTTCTGACTAGAGGTCCTATAAAGGTAGCCAGGCAGCGGCACAGACAGCTGCAGTGGCACAGGAGCTAGCAAACAGAGCTCTCAACAGGGGAGTTTGAATTGTGGTGCTTGTTTGGGGTTTGCTTTTGCTGGGGGGGGGGGGGTCTTTTTGGTGTGACTTGGTTAGGTGGGAAGGCGATGACAGATACGGAGGCAGCTGTGGGAGTGACTCCTGTAGTGAAAGACACATTGAGGATGACTGGATGTGGAAGCTGTGGTATGTACATGATCCTGGAGGGGGGAACCGGTAAGAAATTTTCTGCATGAAATGCCATCTGATAGAGCTGATGGAGGAAAAGATACGAGGTTTGGAGATGCAGGTGGAAAGTCTTGTTGAGTTTAGGAAGGGGTTTGAGCAGATGATGGAGCAAAGACATGAGGTATCTGAAGGGAAAAGCTCAGACTCACGGATGGAAGCAGGGCTGGGGAATTTTGAGGGGAGACTGGGTGAGGAAAGTGGTCAGTGGAAACATGTGACTAAAAGAACCAGGCAGAAGAAAAGACGGGCTAGTGAAGGAGAAACAGAGCTTAGGAATAGGTTTGCAGAGTTGGAAAATGAAGAAGGGGCTCAGCAGGTACTTGTTGAAGGTGGAAGGGTAAGGAAGAAGAGAAGAGAGGCTAGTCCTACAGGAAAAGCGGAAGAGTCAAGGGAGACTACACCAAATATGAGCCCCAGGAGGATACAGGATGGGTTGAAGAGGATTATAAGGGAAAATAGGAATGGAAAGAACTTGCAGCCAGAGGGAACAGGGGAGAGACTGGAGAATAGCACTGTCACAAAGAAAAGGCAGGTCTATGTGATAGGGGACTCTTTATTGAGAAGAATAGACAGGCCTGTAACTAGAGCTGATCCAGAGAATAGAAGGGTGTGCTGTCTTCCGGGTGCTAAGATACGGGATGTAGACCTGAGGTTGAAAAGGATCCTAAAGGGAGTGGGAAAGAATCCCCTAATTATCCTTCATGTGGGAACAAATGATACGGCTAGATTCTCGCTGGAAAATATTAAGGGAGACTATGCTAGGCTGGGGAAGACGTTTAAGGAAATTGAGGCTCAGGTGATCTTTAGCGGGATCCTTCATCTTCCTAGAAAAGGGCAACAAAGGTATGACAAGATTATGACTGTCAACAGATGGCTTAGGCAGTGGTGCTATAAGGAGGGCTTTGAGATGTATGGCCACTGGGAGGCATTCACGGACAGAGGACAGTTCTCTAGGGATGGACTTCATCTGAGTAGGGAAGGAAATAGACTTCTAGGATCGAGGCTGGCACAACTGATTAAGAGAGCTTTAAACTAGGAATTAGGGGGAGATGGATGGGAGATGTCCAGGAAATCTCCACGCCAGATTTTAGCATTGAGAGGGAAGAAGACGAAGTAAGAAAGGATACAGCCATGGGTAGGAGAATGTATATAAGGAGCGAGGGCGGTGTGGATACTAGTCTAATAGGTTATGCTGGCTGTAGAATGATTGTGCCTAATAGGGTACAAAATGTGAGCGAGGCCAAACAGCAAAAATTAAAATGTTTGTACACCAATGCGAGGAGCCTAGGTAACAAAATGGAGGAACTAGAGCTACTGGTGCAGGAAGTGAAACCAGATATTATAGGGATAACAGAAACATGGTGGAATAGTAGTCATGACTGGACTACAGGTATTGAAGGGTATGTGCTGTTCAGGAAAGACAGAAACAAAGGTAAAGGTGGTGGAGTAGCATTGTATATCAATGATGAGGTAGAATGTAAAGAAATAAGAAGCGATGCAATGGATAAGACAGAGTCCGTCTGGGCAAAAATTACACTGGGGAAGAAAACTAGTAAAGCCTCTCCTACGATAGTGCTTGGGGTGTGCTATAGACCTCCGGGATCTAATTTGGATATGGATAGAGCCCATTTTAATGTCTTTAATAAAGTAAATACTAATGGAAACTGCGTGATCATGGGAGACTTTAACTTCCCAGATATAGACTGGAGGACCAGTGCTAGTAATAATAATAGGGCTCAGATTTTCCTAGATGCGATAGCTGATGGATTCCTTCATCAAGTAGTTGCTGAACCGACTAGAGGGGATGCCATTTTAGATTTAATTTTGGTGAGTAGCGAGGACCTCATAGAAGAAATGGTTGTAGGGGACAATCTTGGCTCAAGTGATCATGAGCTAATTCAGTTCAAACTAAATGGAAGGATTAACAAAAAATCTGCAACTAGGGTTTTTGATTTCAAAAGGGCTGACTTTCAAAAATTAAGGAAATTAGTTAGGGAAGTGGATTGGACTGAAGAATTTATGGATCTAAAGGTAGAGGAGGCCTGGGATTACTTTAAATCAAAGCTGCAGAAGCTATCGGAAGCCTGTATCCCAAGAAAGGGGAAAAAATTCATAGGCAGGAGTTGTAGACCAAGCTGGATGAGCAAGCATCTTAGAGAGGTGATTAAGAAGAAGCAGAAAGCATACAGGGAGTGGAAGATGGGAGGGATCAGCAAGGAAAGCTACCTAATTGAGGTCAGAACATGTAGGGATAAAGTGAGACAGGCTAAAAGTCGAGTAGAGTTGGACCTTGCAAAGGGAATTAAAACCAATAGTAAAAGGTTCTATAGCCATATAAATGAGAAGAAAACTAAGAAAGAAGAAGTGGGGCCGCTAAACACTGAGGATGGAGTGGAGTTTAAAGATAATCTAGGCATGGCCCAATATCTAAACAAATACTTTGTCTCAGTCTTTAATAAGGCTAAAGAGGATCTTAGGGATAATGGTAGCATGACAAATGGGAATGAGGATATGGAGGCAGATATTACCATATCTGAGGTAGAAGCGAAACTCAAAACAGCTTAATGGGACTAAATCGGGGGGCCCAGATAATCTTCATCCAATAATATTAAAGGAATTGGCACCTGAAATTGCAAGCCCATTAGCAAGAATTTTTAATGAATCTGTAAACTCAGGAGTAGTACCGAATGATTGGAGAATTGCTAATATAGTTCCTATTTTTAAGAAAGGAAAAAAAAGTGATCCGGGTAACTACAGGCCAGTTAGTTTGACATCTGTAGTATGCAAGGTCCTGGAAAAAATTTTGAAGAAGAAATTAGTTAAGGACATTGAAGTCAATGGTAAATGGGACAAAATACAACGTGGTTTTACAAAAGGTAGATCGTGCCAAACCAACCTAATCTCCTTTTTTGAAAAGGTAACAGATTTTTTAGATAAAGGAAATGTAGTGGATCTAATTTACCTAGATTTCAGTAAGGCATTTGATACCGTGCCACATGGGGAATTATTGGTTAAATTGGAGAAGATGGGGATCAATATGAACATCAAAAGGTGGATAAGGAATTGGTTAAAGGGGAGACTGCAACGGGTCCTACTGAAAGGCGAACTGTCAGGTTGGAGGGAGGTTACCAGTGGAGTTCCTCAGGGATTGGTTTTGGGACCAATCTTATTTAATCTTTTTATTCCTGACCTTGGCACAAAAAGTGGGAGTGTGCTAATAAAGTTTGCAGATGATACAAAGCTGGGAGGTATTGCCAATTCGGAGAAGGATCGGGATATTATACAGGAGGATCTGGATGACCTTGTAAACTGGAGTAATAGTAATAGGATGAAATTTAATAGTGAGAAGTGTAAGGTTATGCATTTAGGGATTAATAACAAGAATTTTAGTTATAAGTTGGGGACGCATCAATTAGAAGTAACGGAAAAGGAGAAGGACCTTGGCGTATTGGTTGATCATAGGATGACTATGAGCTGCCAATGTGATATGGCTGTGAAAAAAGCTAATGCGGTTTTGGGATGCATCAGGAGAGGCATTTCCAGTAGGGATAAGGAGGCTTTAGTACCATTATACAAGGCACTGGTGAGACCTCACCTAGAATACTGTGTGCAGTTCTGGTCTCCCATGTTTAAAAAGGATGAATTCAAACTGGAGCAGGTACAGAGAAGGGCTACTAGGATGATCCGAGGAATGGAAAACTTGTCTTATGAAAGGAGACTCAAGGAGCTTGGCTTGTTTAGCCTAACTAAAAGAAGGTTGAGGGGAGATATGATTGCTCTCTATAAATATATCAGAGGGAGAGGAATTATTTAAGCTCAGCACCAATGTGGACACAAGAACAAATGGGTATAAACTGGCCACCAGGAAGTTTGGACTTGAAATCAGACGAAGGTTTTTAACCATCAGAGGAGTGAAGTTTTGGAATAGCCTTCTAAGGGAAGCAGTGGGGGCAAAAGATCTATCTGGTTTTAAGATTCTACTTGATAAGTTTATGGAGGAGATGGTATGATGGGATAATGGGATTTTGGTAAGTAATTGATCTTTAAATATTCAGGGTAAATAGGACTAATCCCCTGAGATGGGATATTAGATGGATGGGATCTGAGTTACCCAGGAAAGAATTTTCTGTAGTATCTGGCTGGTGCATCTTGCCCATATGCTCAGGGTTTAGCTGATCGCCATATTTGGGGTCGGGAAGGAATTTTCCTCCAGGGCAGATTGGAGAGGCCCTGGAGGTTTTTCACCTTCTTCTGTAGCATGGGGCATGGTTGACTTGAGGGAGGCTTCTCTGCTCCTTGAAGTCTTTAAACCATGATTTAAGGACTTCAATAGCTCAGACATGGGTGAGGTTTTTCACAGGAGTGGGTGGGTGAGATTCTGTGGCCTGCGCCGTGCAGGAGGTCAGACTAGATGATCAGAATGGTCCCTTCTGACCTTAGTATCTATGAATCTATATTGCTCCAGTTAACCATCCTTTCAGCATGCATGCCGTATGGGGCGTGTTGTGCTTCTCTGCTGCCTGGTCCCCTCTTCCTCCTCTCTTCTTGCATTGGCTTTTCTGCTCCTTGGTTCCCTTCTTTCCTGGACATGCTGCCCAGCCACGTGGTCCTTTACTCCTCTTGCTTCCCTGGATGTCTTCCTTGTGTAAGCAGCAAGGCTGGCTCCTGCTTGTTTCCATTTGATTTTGCAGTTCTTCTTTGCCTGGCAGCCTGTAAAAGCTGCTGGCAACAAAGATGAGAGCCAGCACCACATGGCCAACCAGCAGTGAATCTATGGGTCAACAGCATGTGCTTTGTGGACCACAGTTTGCAAACACCCGCTGTACAGCAGCAAGTTGGGAATGGATCCTGCCCTTCATGGTGATGGGACTTGATGACCGGATAGGTTTTCTCTGTTCCTATACACTGGTACTAGTGTGCCCTATCCATGTTGTACCAGCACAGGCATCTGTGGCCTATGATAGGGAAACAAGGCTTGTATAATCTGTCTGTTTAGGTTTTTATTCTGTGCCCACCACTGTGGTAATGTCTTAATTATTTCCCTGGCCAACTGTAGGCAGTATAGGCGGAAGTGCTTCCAAGGGAGTTCTGTCCTGTGCTTCTCAGCTATGCCGGGGTGGGAGCAGGCTGTTAAAGAGAGGGAGTAGGGAAATACTGGTGTGGAGTCTTGCATCTCCAGCTGGATTCTGCTAGAGCAGAAAAGGGTGCAAAGCAGAAACACATGGAGGATTGCACAGTTCCTTCTCTAGCTGCCATTTCCTAGTGTAACCAGTAAGTGGCATGGTTTCTTGGGTTACTCAAATGTTGCAGCCTGAACACCCTTGCCTGGTAAAACCTTCCCGACAGCTATGCACACAGGTGCTTCCTGACATCTATTTGGAACTTGCATTTCTCTTCGCTTACTCTTTGCTGTCCCTCTCTGTGTTGACCAAAAACAGCTACTTGTGGTGGGCAGTATAGACCCTATGTAGGGCTCTCAAACTGCAATTCGTTTCTGTCCCGCCTTGGCTGTAGAAATGCCAGATTAGTGGCTCTATAATCGTATGAGCCTGGCTATTAACCCCAACTTTTCTCCATTTGAAGGGGCTAATTCGAAGCACAACAGCGCTGGGCATATGGCTCAGTCACTGAGTAAACCTGCCACTACCCTTTTGCACCCATAATGCACAAAGAATCTGAAATTAGATTTTGGCCTGAGAGTCACAAACAAATGAAAAAGGTACATGGATTAAGAATGATCAGTTAGCTACATAATATTGGCTTGGATATTAATTTTTAATGCACTGAAAAGCTTATTAAAATTTCCCGCAATTGACTTATCTTTGATATGATGATTCACTCCTGGGAATATTTTTACATACAAGACTTCAAGTCATAAAAGCACATGGCATTTCACAGCTCTGTTCTCTTCTTATATTCATGTTTAATGGTAATTGGTTGAAATTTACAGACACTTTGGGGATTTAGGTGCTTCTAGTAAACATGAGTAATCAGAGGCTGTTTAAAAGTTGATGTACAGCCTATGCAACTTATAGACTTGGTGGTAAACTGGACCAGAATATGACCCTGAATCCACCCCTTCCCCAATCTTCATCAGACCACCAGGTGTTTCACAGTAAACCAGGTATGGTCCTAATGACTCTGGAGATAATGACTGCTCTTAAAAGTCTGAATAAGGGGGAAGACTCCGGGCTTGTCTATATTAGAGAAAAGTGCACAGGGGTAACTACAGATTCAGTTATTGAATTAAACAATATGGATGTTTTGAGGCTTTTTTAAACCAATTTAAGAGTGCTCACACAAAGAAGCTGAACCAAATTAATCAGTTTCTAAAGCAATTTAGGCCTTGCATACAAGTATATTGGCATAGTTAGACTAGCAAAACGATCTAGTGAGGACACAGTATTAGTATCAAAGTGCTTATACGGGTTCCCTTGCCATAAATTATATCAGCGTCTAAGGCTAGGTCTACACTACACTTCTGCTGGCATAGCTGTGTCATTCAGGGTTGTGAAGAGACGTTATCTCTGACCAACACAGTCACGCTGGCAGAAGTCCCTAGTGCAGGCGCTAGTTATGTCAATAAAACTTCCAAGGGTACACAAAGCCTTAGACTGGAGCACAAACTGTGAGAAGATAAGGCCTGAACATTGCTTGAGCACTAGCTCTGAAGGTATCCTGACTTCAGGCAAACACTTATACTGCCTTTTTAAAAGGATCACTTCAAATCCCATTGGAGAGGTCCTTTGAGCGAAATACAGCCCAGACCTAGTCAACTGGGCCTCACTGAAACGAACCTTCATCTATCCTGTTCTTTGGTTTTTCATGACTTTACTACTTTGTCTCACAGTAGAAGGATACTTTTTCTCTTTAGCTTCACAGGGACAGCCTTAGCCTCATTTTAGACATTTTGATGAAATTATACATAAAGTAATTACAATAATGCAGTAATTACAACAATTTCAGCAAGGTTAAGAGTTTGTGTCTGAACCATCCTCATATTTCATTCAAGCTCAGGTGAGCGAGTGATTCCAGCCCTCTCAAGGCTCCTAGCTCATGCTGCCTGTGTCTAAGTCCCACTTTGCTACTTGGAGTTATGGCTATACACTGGCACATACCAAACATGACACCAAGTTTCCCTGATGGATTCTAAACTGAATGTGAAAATGACAGCTATCGGGGTTAAAATGGGAACTCTGCCAAAATCTCACTATTCCCTCTCTGAGCATACTAATGAAGAGAAGATTAAACAATGCATGAACTGTAATAGAGGAAATTAAAGCATCCCAGCATGGTCTTCTGTCTCCTTTCAAATATATAAGATTAAAAGTGCTATTATCCCTTTTAATGAGACAAATCTTTCAGTGAGTTCCCCCAGCACCATCTACTTCTGTTGTCGCAATGGCCTTCTTCATGACCATCAGACTGATTTATTTTCTCTGCTTCTTTCAAATCACTGCTGTATCTGCTCCTTGGGAATGTTGGGGAAAATACAGTTTGCATTTATCTGAGGCTGAATGGCTCATTTTAAAAATCAAGTTAATGATACAGGTTCCTGTCTTAATTAATGGCCAGATTCAACCTGTAGTGGCTAATTCTAGGAGCAGCTCCAACAAATTCACTGTAATTAACTATCTTATAGGATCTTCCTATATATGGGTGGAGGCCTTGACAAAATACTTTGTCTTCGTTTTCACCGGCAGGAATATCTTGGATCTAGACACATTCCTACCACACTCCTGGAGCATTTGATTCTCTGCCTCTTTTTTCTGCCTTTTCTTCTCTTTACAAGAGTAAGAGGGCTTTACAGCTTTAGCATTAAGATTTATAGATCACATCTTATAATGCTTGAGACAATGTGAACTTTCTAGGACACTTTCTCTCTCTCTCTCTCTCTGAGATGGGTGACTGATGTTAAGTCAAACTAAATAAATACGGAGCATGTAATGAAATATAAAGTCCCACTGAATAATGTTCAATCAGTATTGTACATAAACAGTATTTTCTTTTATTAAAAAAAAATCTGTTGGTTTATTCAAAAAGGAGTTAGTTCACAGAAATGAGACCAAAACCAATTGGCTATTATATATACCCAGCAGAACTGATATCTTTCATAGTTTTAAACAATCTTTCTAAAATCAAACCAATTACCACAGGTACTATGATGTTTCCCAGCGGAATAAGTCTCCACTCCCCTCTGGCCACTGTGCTGCCTGAGGGAGATTCCAGCTCCAGATTATTTCCACAAAGCTTGAGCCATGATTCCATTCCTACCTGTGCCATCTTCTAAGTGTCCGAAGTTACAGATCTGGCTGATGTTGTGCACCCATAACTGCATTTCCTCCTCCGTTTTGGCCACCAAATAAAAGGAGCGGTAGGTAGTTTTCACGATGAAGACGAAGTTATTCTGGAATTCTTTCTTGATGAAGTTGGGCCCTGAATGCTTCAGCACTTCACACTCGTTAAGGTCTATGATCCGAATGGGTTTCTTGGAATGGTTGTTTCTGTAGTACTCCAGAACGTCTGGGTTCCCACTCATGCGGCCCCTGCGGAGCACAAACCAGCGTTTCCGCCATGCCTGCAGGAGACACAATTGGACACATGTCACAGATGGGGAATTTGTTTTCTGCTTTAGCCTTCAAACTGGTTGTCACATTTTGTCAACAGACATAAATATGCATATTTTCTTTAGATTCTATGTGTATCTTAATCACCAGGCTGAACTGTGACTGGTGATTTGAAATCCATCCCCATAGGGCGCGTCTACTTTAAGAAGAAAGGTGCGTAGTTGTAATTTTAAAATGAGTTTGCAGGGCAAGATAAGCTATAGGCTTCTCCATAGTCTCTACCTCGGTCTAGTACCATATGTTAAAGCTACAAATGGCCTTGTCTTCACTAGGATTTTAGTTGCCACGTTAGCTAACATGAAGTAAGAACACATCTTTTATCTTAGTGAAGACAAGGCATGCCTAGGATTGTATCCTGTGTTAGGCCTGGTCTACACTTGAAGTTTAGGTCAACATAGCTACAGTATTCAGGGGTGGGGAAAAATCTACACCCCTGAGGGATGTAGCTATGCTGACCTAATCCCCAGTATAGATGCGGCTAGGTTGACAAAAGAATGGTTCCCTTGAGCTAGCTACTGTCGCTAGGAGAGGTGGTGTTCCTATAGCAACAACAACAAAAAACTTCCATCACTCTAAACTGTGTCTACACTATGGGGTCATGCCAGGATAATTACGGTGCTGTAGCTATGCTGCTACAGTCCCCATACTGTAGACATGGCCTTACTTACCATGTGTTAGCTAACACCTCGTAGAAAACACCTCTTCTCTTCGTGAAGACAAGGCCATAAGATGAACCCAGCATGTTTCTGTCAGATGGGTTTTTGTGCTAATAAAGAACTGTTAATGAGCTGACAGTTACTTATGCAAATTACGAAGAACAGATCTTGAGGGGGTTGCAGTGCTAAAAAGTTAAACAGATGACTTCAGAAAGCTACAAAATCCTGTATATCACACATAACAGCTTGTTTAACTCTCTCTGCCCAGAACTATAAATTAATAAATATTTATCTCTTTTTGGCCCAAATGATTAATAGCCTGGATTTCACACAGGGTTAAGTAAAGGCACATATAGATTAAGACACCATATGATTTTATAAAGCTGTATGCAGTATTTGGGGTGGGGAGGGGTGGGAAAGAAAGACATCTGTTTTTTCCCTCCATTTCACCAGCTGTTTCAGTTCATATACAGTGCTGTGTTGGTTACAGCTGTCACCAATATACTTACTACAAGACCCAGAAGTGACCCCACTCCATATGTCCCATTCAATGGATAAATATTAAATTAAGAAATTAGGAGCTCTTCACCTACTGAATTTTTATAAAGAATGTGATTGGATAAAATCAAGTCACATGATCAAAAATAAAACAATGCTGTTTGTCTTTGATGGCTGGCCGAGAGAAATAGGACATGTCCCTGTGATGTCACCAACCTTAGAACTGTTTCCTACCTTCACAGAGCGTCTATTACACTGTATAATTATTATTACATTGGCCACCTAAGAACATCTGTTACCACTACCCTGCACACTTAGTCAGTTGGAACTTCACAGTGATAGCAGAGACAAAACTAGATTCCTTTGCTCCAAAAGCATTTGAATGAAAGGAGCATCTTCGCTGGCTGCAAGCAGTGTAGGAGCTATGACCCTTAGATGTGCAATTCTGATTCCACCCACTAGAGAGCAGCAGGGCACACACACTCTTTAGCCAGTTCACTACATCTGCTAAATGGCCATTGGCGTCATAAAATTCAAAAGGGACAGCAAGAAAAACAAAACAACAGAAGAAATGATCTCCTTGCCTGAATCTTACTCAACTCCTGCTTGCAAAATGACTAGACATTATAACACAAAACTGAGCAATTGTCTGTCATTTGAGAAATCTTAGTGTGAACATGATCACACCCGTTTTGTGGTAGGAGACTATTTTTAAGCTGGCAAACAGGTCCTGCATCTCTTGAGACCAAGCAATTGTTTTAGCTGCTATGTAAAAACACTGTAAAATGTTTTAGCTGCTATGTAAAAATCCTCCTTTATGTACCTTAAAAGTCAATACAATTACTACGGTTTTTGCTGATTCTCATATCCAATGGGTACAACGGCCACTAAAATATGGACGAAACCCCCCCCCCCCCATGGCCTACATTACTCAAGAAGGAAATGTAACATGACCCCAAATTAGCTGCCTGACAGTGAAGGCTTTGAAGCTGATTTCTGTTATTCTCATATTTTTTTGATGCAAATAAACTGAGCATGAGGCGTCTCCAGTCCTCTTGGTCAGGACACATCAAAGCTTTGGGAGTCTACCATCAGAGATGCACACGGAATAAATACTCCAATAAAGTATTCATTGACTTGCTTACTTAAAAGCATGTCCATTGAACCAGCAATACCATGACCTACTCCTAAAGTACAAGGCTGTCCAAACCAGGGGCAGAGACTAAAGTAATATGTTAAAGAAGGATTTTGCAAGCCTGAACCATCATTTGTCAGCCTATGTGGAAAAGTGGGTTTTGAGAAGGGACTTGAATGAGGCATGGTGGGCCAGGTCAGGAAGGGGGTGTAGGTGTAGGGTGGACAGCACAAGCATCGGCAATGCAGGCTTCCCCACTCCCCCTTCCCCTCCCCACTGCATACTGCCCACTATGATATATTCTTGATCTTTTGACCTCTAGAAGTCAGAGGGTGATTTGATCTCTTTGCCCATTGGCCCTCCTGTTGCATCTTCCAACCAGGTTATTAGCTAGCATGGTTGTGGTTTTTGCGATGTGGAATCCTGTCCTCTTGAAAATGGACAGAGGCCATCAAGGACCGTTTCTCACAAGGCCTGGAGATTCAATCTCTTTTAAGGACAAATTGTGAAATTTCATACCTTGAAAACAGTATTACGCAAATACAAACACTGTAAAGATTTTGGTTAATGATTAGGTCTGTAAAACAGGACCGGTCCTGACAGCATGTCAAGATTTAAACATCTGTTTCTTTGTTTGTGGACGCAAAAAGAAAAGGAGTACTTAATTTGTTAGTCTCTAAGGTGCCACAAGTACTCCTTTTCTTTTTGCTAATAAATTTGTTTGTGGAGAAACTCAGAGCACCTTCAGGAGAACACCAGCAATTTCTGAAGTGGTGAGGTGTATATTATACCTACTGAATACATACATCTCTCTCCTAACCAACTTCTGGGCTTCTCCACCTATCACGCACAGTTCCTGAGTTGGCAGTTGATCGGACAGACATGTCACTAGCCTCAGTGAAGAAGCATAGTTATATTTTTTTCCCACTCTCTCTTTCAAGCCACGTGCTTTAATGAAAAAAGAATACAGCTATGTAATATTTGCCCTTCTCTCCCAAAGTACCCTATTAATTGCTTTCAAATGCTGGCACTTAGGATATGCCACCTAGCTGTGGATTTTTCTCTAACCTTTTGAAAATACTGTAGAACCTCAGAGTTACAAACACCAGAGTTACGAACTGACTGGCAACCGCACACCTCATTTGGAATTGAAAGTACGCAGTCAGGCAGCAGAGACGACAACAAAAAAAAGCAAATACAAGAAGAAAGGTGGGTAGTTGTAATTTTAACATGAGTTTACAGGGCAAGATAAGCTATAAGCTTCTCCATAGTCTCTACCTCGATCAGTACCATGTGTTAAAGCTACAAATGGCCTTGTCTTCACTAGGATTTTAGTTGCCACGTTAGCTAACATGAAGTAAGAACACATCTTTTATCTTAGTGAAGACAAGGCATGCCTAGTATTTTATCCTGTGTTAGGCCTGGTCTACATTTGAAATTTAGGTCAACATAGCTACAGTATTCAGGGGTGGGAAAAAAATCTAAAAAACACTACTGTTTTAAATGTAAACTACTAAAAAAATAAAGGGAAAGTAGAAAAAAGATTTTACAAGGTAAGAAAACTGTTCGTGCACTTGTTTCATTTAAATTCAGATGTTTGAAAGCAGCATTTTTTTCTTCTGCATAGTTGTATTAAGTCAATGTTCAGTTGTAAACTTTTGACAGAACAACCATAACGTTTTGTTCAGCATTACAAACAACCTCCATTCCCGAAGTGTTCATAACGCTGAGGTTCTACTGTAATTACCGTTTACGTGGGGAAACGCCCAGAAGCTTCAGATGTGTCTGATCTCATTAGAGCCAAGGAATTTATGGACAAAACCCAAGAGAATGCTGTTTCACAATTCAAAAAGTGTGACATTTGCTGAATAACCTAGCAGGGAATAGCCCAATACTCAATAAAATATCATGCTTGTATCATGAACAGTCCATCACAAAACAAAATATATAAGGCTTGATTCTTTGGTATAATTCTGGCTCTAAATGTTCAGCAGATAATTCCTATTGAACTCCCTGCTGGCAAAAACCCAGAGGAAGCACTCCTGTGCCAGCTGCTCTAGGGTAGCTACTCTAGACTGTTCTAACCAATGCTGGAGCTGGGCTGGCACAGAATCAGGGAACTGTAAGCAGCTTCCTCCACCCCCTCCATGCTGAGAATCAAGCACACAATCTGAGACATAACATTCCTAAGGAGTTCAAGGTACAGTGCAGGACAGCCCTATGTCTCAGTTTGTTTAGACTTTATGCTTTGCTGAATCTAAAGTCTGTAGGATCTCAAGCACAATTCCAGAAGCCAGGCTACAGCACAGTATCATCAGCGGGAACAGAATTCTGTACAAAGTATTTCACATCTGCCATTTCAAAACCTTGGGCCAGATTCTCCACTATTGTAAAATGATTGTAACTGCATTGCTTTCACTTTCACACCATTGTGGCCATACAACTTGCTTTATTTTTTTAATTTTTTTTTACAAATATGTGATAAAATTAACATTATTTTTAGCTCTATTATAAAGATTGTGTGTCAGGGAATGCTGGAGGGGAGTGGACAGTTAAGCATGCAAGACTCAACTTCAATGGAGGTCTGGGTGTGCAAGGAACACCAGGTAAAGGCTCAGGGTGAAATGCTGAATTATGTAGGGTGACACAAATGAAAGCAGTCACATACTTAGCAGTAATGTAGATTTCAAGCAGAAGGCTCAGTTTCTCTCTTCACTGCAAAATGTCTCTTAAGAGCACAGATGACTCCAAACCTAGTCATATAATCCACCAGAAATTTACCCTTCCTTACCAAATCTGTAAAGAAAACCGAGCTGAAAGAGAGAGAAAACACTGTAGGGCCTTTGGTTCTTGCTAATCCCAATCCTGACATTCAAAAAGATGACTAAATTTCTAATGTGCTTCAATAGAGCATTTGAAGTAAACAACCATAGCAGAAGGCGGTTTCTACCACTACACAATTTCTTTTTCTCTGTAATCAAATTCTCGGGGCTAATAAGATGCTCGGTGGTTTCTAAAGATAAAAAAAATGAGTAATAGAACATGTGTCAAAAAATGCCACTGCCTTCATCCATGTCAGCAGACATACCCAGTCACATATGTGCTACAGAGCCCACGCAGCGGAGACATCCCTAGATTCCACAGAAACCCATCTAAGATAACTGAAAGACCCATGGAGGTTAGCATCAGGCCCTATAACCCAGACCTGACCAGGAGTCAGGGCCCTATTCCTAGTTCTGGCTCACCATTTTAGCCTGGGGAAGTGGCTGAACTGTTCAGTGCCTCAGTTTACCATCAATAAAGTAAGTCTAAGACCTGCCTCACGTGGGTGATGTGACACTTAAATCATTAGTGATTGTAAAAATACTAGCACTGAGATCCTTAGATAAAGAGCATTACAGTACACCTACCTTCCTTAGTGTTTAGATGGCCTTTATTACCATAGGTATCTGAGCACCTCCCACACTTGAATGTATTTATCCACACAAAACCCCTGCAAAGCAGGGAAGTGCTGTTATCTCCATTCCACAGACCAGGAACAGTCACAGAGAAACTAAATGACTTGCCCAAGGTGCTGAAGTAGGGACTTGAATCCAGGTCTCCTAAATCCTAGGCTAATTCCTAATCACTTGGCCAACCCTCCTCTTTATAAGTGACAGGTGGTGTCATTTATTTTCAACTGACATTGCTACTTTCCAGTTGATACAAGGGCCCACAATATGGCATGTCTCAGACCTCTGGGGAAAGGCAAAGTCAGGCTTTTACTTGTATCCGGGTTTTTATTTGGTTAGTGAGCCTGCTTTTCACCTCTTTTCCCTGTTTAAACTTTCATCATACCACAATATCCTGGTACAGTTAACAGCTACTGTAGAACAGGTTATTTCCATTTTAAAAAGCTTTCTACATTATTATGTCTCTGATCTGCAAAAAATATTTTTACCCTAAAAAGCTTTTGCACATTCAACTATGCTAAATGCATTATGTGCTGAGAGTTTTAAGCGCCCAGGGACTGCATTGCAAAACTCATCTGAAATGGTTACACATTTGCCAATATGTGAATTCATGCAGTTCTATGAGATAAGCAAATCTGGCTGACTTTGTATGCACACTGAAGAAAGCCACACATGCTATCACCTTTATCTGCAAGCAACTACAGAGGTCAAACTTTCTCTGCCTTTTCTTGGGGTGTGTTTACAGATGGTTAAAAGACTCTCCTATTGCAGTGTAACTGGGATCCAGGGATTGTCTGAATTCATTCCTTGCAATCCACTCAAAAAGCTGCTCATCTAGCTACCAGAGTTGCAGGATCGCTTTGAAATAAAGTTGTGACACTGTCTCAGCAACAGTTTCTGTTGCTGCTCCGGTTTGTCAATACAAAACTAGCAAGTGACTGGCATTTTGAGGGGTAGGGCAATGTTGTGAATGCTTATCATGCTGAGCTTCACAGACACTTCAAAAACTAGCAAAACCAGAAGTGGGAGCGTGGACGTGGGGATAGTTTGGTTTCATCCGATCAGAGCCGGTAAAGTTTGGAAAGAGGATTGTTTTGTTTACATGCTCAAAACTAAATACAGTATCAAATCTACAGGGGAGTTTAGCTCAACTCCAGTGGGAGAAGGGCTGGGATCTCTCTAGGAAAGAATTCCCCAGTTTGCATTTGGTTTTGCTATTGTAATGTAGACAGTCTCCAGGAGAAATATTACATTTATTCTGGTGCCTTTCGAAATTGCTGAGGACTTCACTGTATGTTTATATAGCTTCAGAAGTTTGCCATTGTTGGCACTAGAAAGCCATCTTCGTCAGAAAACAACAACTATCAGATAAGTAACAGATTTATAATCATTTTCATCTGTCCTTCACACATGGAATGGTCCATTGCCAATGAAAGGAGAGGTTTTAGAGCAGTGCTGGTCTGATGCCCAGGTGTTGCTGTATGCAACACAAGACATCAGTGTTTTCTGCTTGCCTCTGAGTTTTTAATGTCAAGAATCTCCACAGACACTTCTAAAGGAATACCTCTGTCTTTATTACTACAGTAGCAGTCTTCCATAAATGACTGCTGCTCCCACAGACCAATATCTTCATATATGCCAAATAAGTGGTGTGACGTGTAAAGTTGGTGTGAGCTATAAAAGTCAGGTAAGATAAGCCACAAAGAAAACAATAATGTACAGAAAAACAGCCAGAGCACTAGTAAACAAGGATTATGTATCAACCGAAGAGCATTTTGTTTGGTGAACATATTTTCATTTGTAAATACTCATGTGCAAAATACATACTGGCAGGTAAGCATATATGAGAACACATCCTAGCTATGTGATATAACATTAGCATAAAAGTATGCAGTTCATACTTTCTGTTTTTTAATCACAACCCCTTTCATCCAAAGACCTAAATGGTCTTCATCAGGGTGGATAAAAAACAATGATTAAAAAAAATTTTTTTTAAATATCAGATTTTTTTGATAAAATGCTTTTTGAGAAAAAAACCTATCTAAAAATAGTTTTAATTAAGATACATTATAACTCAAAGATATCTCATGGTTAAATAAGGGTTATAAATTCTAATTCTATAGTATGAGACAATATATTCATGTAATGTTTAAGAAAAGTTTTGTAAATGAGTTCCAATAGTTCATGGATTAGGGACCCAATCTTATCGGGTTCCAGCGGTTTATGTATAGATTATTTAGGTTAATCTTTCTATCTACCCAATGGGACTCAGTGCTCAGTTTAGAAGATACCATCAGAGATGCTTAGTTTTGCAGTTCTCAAACTGTGGATTTGTGTCTCCAGAGATAACATGCTTGTTAACAGCAAAAATGTTTTAAATTAAATAAATAAATGATATATAGAGGTGAGAAATAACAGACCTTAACTCTATTGTCCCTCTGCAAATTTGTGTACACAGAGTCAACCCCTTACCTCTTTCTAAAAGTGCAAAGTTTCAAGAAGTTCAATTAATAGAAGATTGTTGGGGGTGGAATAGATCTGGACAAGGAGAAGTCTGGAGATAAACGTGAGAAGGGCGGGAAAGGGAGCAGAAAAAAAAGTGAAACTGTTTGAGCAGCATATTCCAGAAGTCTTGAGGTCTTTCTGAGTGTAGCCTTCATTGATTTGAGATCTACCATACAATTCTTTCACTTGAAGGGAAAATCTATAACGGCAGCAGGCCGAAAAGAGACCCAGTTTAGGAATATTTTAATGAAGTTCTACTACCTGTGGGTAAGACAGGCATGCGTGCAAAATGCAAACATTACAATAAAGAAATGCAAGGCTTGGTTGCCCGAATGAAACAACATCCTGAGAAGTGTTCCTTCTCAGGAGGAAGCTGCGCTGAAAATGATGAAAGGAACATGTCTGAACATGCAGGATCTTCAGGTTGGTAAACTTTTTTATTTCATGTTTCTTTCTTAAGGACTGCCTGTCTTCCTTCTCGACTATTCTTGAATTCTCATGTTTGAGCAAAAAATACAGTTTTTATTCAATGGTACTATCATTTTAGATGCAGTTGTGATAAAAAATAAATAGCTGAAATAGGTAGATCTTCCTTTTACAATTTCACCCTTAAAGTAGTACTGAGTGTCAGAGAATGCAATGAGTAATACTAAATGAGCAGTATGATAATAATAATTAAATAACTGCATTGACTTATTTTGTTTAGGAGAATCCATCCTCAACATACAGGATTCTGAAGACTATCCACCTTTAAGATCACCATCATTTTCTATAGTTTCAGAGTTGAATGCAAATGATAGTGTTTCAGTCACTTCATGTGTGTCATATAGCCACTGTATATCACCTGTAGCAAAAATAAAAAAAAATCTCCATCATACAGACACAACCATAGATAATCTTGTGATAAGAAGCAGATTACAAAAAGAGATAATCAATGAAAAAATTGCCTGGTTTGTTTATGCAACAAACTCTCCTTTCCGTATGATTGAGAACCCACACTTCATTAACATTGCTCAGTCATTAAGACCAGGATACAGTCCACCCAACAGAGCAGATGTCGCAGGCAAATTGTTGGATAAAGTGTATGAAAGAGAAATTGAGCAGTGTGCAAACGGTCTAGAGGGTGAAATTATTAAACCTGAATCTTGATGGGTGGAACAATGTTCATAATGATCCTGTTTTATGTGCTTGTGTGACAACAGAAGAAGGGAATGTCTTCCTAACAGAAACAATTGATACATCAGCAAATGCACACACAGCAGAATACTTACAGTAGCAGTAAAAGCTATAACAAACTGTGAAAAAAATTTCAAATGTCTAGCATGCAGCTTGGTCACAGACAATGCTGCAAATGTATCCAAGATGAGAAGAGATTTAGAAGAGAGTGAAGAGAATCTGAAGCTAATAACATATGGTTGCAGTGCTCATTTGATGCACCTCCTAGCCAAAGACTTCAGTGTTGCAGAAATAAAGGCTAATGTTGTTGAAATTGCAAAATACTTCCGTAACAACCACTTTGCAGCAGCTGCTCTGAAAAAAAGTGGGAGGAACCAAGCTAACTCTCCCACAAGACGTGCGATGGAACTCAGTAGTGGACTGTTTTGAGCACTAGATCAAGACCTGGCCTAATCTGATGACAGTTTGTGAACAAAATTGTGAAAAAATAGATGGCAAAGTTCTCAACATTGGGCTTAAGAGAAATGCTGAACACATGCTGAGTACCCTGAAGCCTATTTCTGAAGCCTTGAACAAAATGCAGGGAAATAGCTGTTTTATTGCTGACGCTGTTGAAATTTGGAAGGAACTGAGTGAGATCTTAAAAAGAGAAATATGCAATGACAGAATTAAATTACAAGCATTAGAATAACGAATGGGACAATCCCTATCTCAGCTCATTTTCTTGCAAATATTCTCAATACTAGGTACCAGTGTCAAACCTTAATTACTGAAAAAGAGGAGTTGGCTATAACATGGACATCCAGCAATCATCCCTCCATAATGCCAACTATAATAAACTTCAGAGCTAAGGGTGACCCATTCAAGAAATATATGTTTGCTGATGATGTTTCAAAGAAAGTCACAGCAGTGAACTGGTGGAAGTCACTTAAGCACTTGGATTGAGAGACTGTTGAAGTGATAATCTCACTTTTAACAACAGTAGCTTTTTCTGTCGGTGTAGAAAGAAAATAAAACAAAATTTAAATGTCTGTCTGGTGATGTTCTCCTCCTAATACAGCATGGCAAGAAAATCCTCCAAATATTAATGATTAATCTGTTGAATTGGAGATAGTTCATCTCCCAATGACTTCATAAATACCTGCTTCAATTACCTTTGGTAAATAAAATAACCAAACAATCATTCATTTTCTGATATAGCTGTAAAACTAATCTGAAAAGTTTTCAAAATAAATCACTTAAAAATGTATAGTGTGTACCTTCTAAAAGTGAAATCTACGTCTATATCTGAGTTGTGAAGAATATGCGTTAAGGTTATATCAACCAACAAGAATGCACTTTTACGTAGAAATCCATGATTAAATTGAGTCTTCCTGACTCATGATTTAAATCATGATTTAAATCAATTTGATTTAAATCAAATCACCCTGGTCTTCACCACTAAATTAAGACTCTCAGCTCCTCTGTGAGGCAGGGAATTATCTTATTCCTTTTATGGATGAGGAAGCTGACGCAAAGAGAAATTAAGTGACTTGCTCAAGGATGCATACAGGAAGTTTGGGAAACAACTGATGTCTTCTGACTTCCAGTCCCATCCTTCTTGGGAAAGTGATTTGTGTTAATCTATTAGCCTACAACGGACAGGTTCAGAAATGTATTCGTAACAGGCACACAAAAGGGTAAAAGTTCAGCAATGGGTGAAATTTAAAAGAACTGAAAGTTTGCGACAAGTCAACACGTAGAAGTTCCCATATTGAACTAAACTCTGTGAGGCCCATCTGAGCCTCTAGAAATGGCTGGGCTGGAAATCTCACATGAACTGACGTTCTGGTGCAATGTGATCATCCCATCAAGCATCAAACTACAAAGAAAAAATGCAACTTGAAGTGTCGCAGGGCACAAGGGTAATTTTGGAACCCAGGCCACGAACATCCTGCAAGAATGGCTCAGGGAATGTGGAGTGATGGTCAGGATGAGCTAGGAGAGCCCGGGATGGAAAACAAGCCTGAACACAATGGGAAAAATGAACTGAACTAGTTTAAACGCTCCAAAAAGGGGTACGTTTGGGTTCAAGTCAAGATCTGACCAAAGTTTTGGATTTAAATTCACATTAGTTGAGCAGGTTCAAACACTACTAATTACAATACTAAGGGCTTAGTTCTGGCTGCCCTGAATGGCTGCACTAGAGTGCTAGGAAGAATCCCTTCCCCCACCACCTCTTACTGTGCAGTCAATAATGTAGAGGGAATGCTGGGGTATACATAGGGTTGTCAACTTTCTAATCGTACAAAACTGGCCACCCGTGACCTGCCTCGCCCCTTCTCTGAGGCCCCACCCCCCACTCACTCCATCCCCCCTCCCTCTGTTGCTCACTCACCCTCACTGGGCTGGGGCAGGGAGTTGGGGTATGGGAGGGGATGAAGGCTCCGGCTGGGGTTGTGGGCTCTGGGCTGGGGGGCTTGGGGTGCAGGAGGGGGATCCGGGCTGGAGCTGAGGGGTTTGGAGTGTGGGACTGGGCTCAGGGCTGCAGCAGGGGTGCAGAAGGAGGTGTGGGCTCTGGGCTGGGGCTGAGGGGTTTGGAGTGCAAGAGGGGGCTCAGGGCTGGGGCAGGTGTTTGGGGTACGTGAGGGGGTGTAGGAGGAAGTTTGGGTGCAGGATGGGGCTCAGGGCTGGGGTTGGGGTGCAGGCTCCAGGAGGGGGGCTCCGACTTGGGGCAGGGGATTGGGGTGCAGGAAGGGATTTAAGGTGCAGGCTCCAGCCAGGTGGCACTTACCTCAGGCACCTCCCATTCTGCGGTGCAGTGGAGCTAAGGCAGATTCCCTGCCTGCCCTGGCTCTGCGCGACTCCCGGAAGCAGCTGGCCATGTCCAGCTCCAAGATGCAGGGGCAGCCAGGCAGCTACGCATGGTGCGTGCTGCCCGTGCCCGCAGCTCCCATTGACCTTAGTTCCCAGCCAATGGGAGGCGCAGAGCCAGCGCTCGGCGCAGGAGCACTGCGCGGAGCTTCCCTGATTGCCCCAGCGGCTACGGACCACAGGGACATGCTGGCTGCTTCCAGGAGCCGCTCGGACCTTTCAACAGCTTGGTCAGAACCAGCTCACCAGAGCCACCCAGGATCCCTTTTCGACCAGGCAACTCTAGGTGTACAAGGAGTGGTTGCAACTTGACAATGCTGCTCCTGCAGCACTCCAAGCCACAGAAGCAGCATTCTGGGTAGGGGCAGGCTTCGTGTAGTGGGTGTGGCTGCAGAATGGCATGGGGGAGGGGGAGAATCCCAAGTGGACAGTTTGGGGAAGCGTATGTGTAATACTTGGGGGCTGCTGCACTAGCAGTGTTCCTCAGGTACCCACTGTGGCTGAGGCTTCTAAAGTGATGAGACAGCCTTGGTGCAAGTTCACGAGCAGGGCAGCAAACCACGTCCTACGCTTGCTCCCCCATTCAAGACTGACGTTTTCAGTGCTTAAAAAAATAAAGCATGGAAATGCTTTAAAAGGATCATTTTGGGAGAAAATGTTAAGAGGAACTTTACAGCATTTCCTATAAATGATTTTAAAAGAGGAAGTTGAAATTCATATAAAGACAACTTTGAGAGCAACTGATGTCTCTAGCCTATTGAGGATATATACATCAAACTAGTTTCTCCCGCTGCACCAGCCCAGGGAGAGATGGGAGTGGGGGGCCTGGGACTGAGGAAGGAGATCTGCCTATGTAAGGACTTCAGGACTGAGCTGCGAGGAAGTATGCCTGGATTCAAAGGGAATGGGAAGAGACAGTCGGTGTGTCATGTGCTGTTGGAGCAAACTCTTTACAAGACAGAAATTGGGCAGTAGTTAATAAATCATATTCGCTTTCATTGTAAGCGCTTTGTAGCACGGACTGTGTCTTTCTTTCCACTGCATATTATCACACACAGTACCGTGCACGATCAGCTGACACAGAAATCTGAGATGAAAGAGACCAAATCAGCCATCTAGTCCATCCCCCTGCCAGAGCTATTGCTGAGTGATTTCAATCCTGCTGTTGCTTTGCAGCTCCCGTCAGCTCTGCATAATAAATCTCTCTCTAATGCAGCTGCCTGCGTGTGCCTTCTAGTGTGTCTCCTTGCAATATTCTGCAATCAATTTGGTGGTTTCCCCTCCTGCCTATAAGTTTAATTCTTCGCTCCTATTTTTTGATAATTGACTTGCCTACCTAGATCCACCAATTATCTAGCTAGGATCTCACTCTGCGCCCATCTCCACAGCATCGACATACCTAACCCTGTGCATTAGGGTTGGAAAAATTCAACAAAGATCCAATTTAAAGGTGAGAACATCCTTCCTTCAGGAGACAAAGATTCCCTCTGTCTCCATGGCCATGTAATCCCAGCAAACGCAGCCCAGGGAAGGGCAGGAGAAGAAGTGCTTCTTCTGCAATTGCTTCCTTCCTCTTGACAACCAGGCCATGGTCCTAGTGATGAAGGTGAGAGTTCAGCCTATGAGTTAGAGCTAGGTGCAGGGTGGGTGGGGTCCAGGAAACAAGTCAAGGGTCAGTATCAAAGGGGCAGAAGCCAAATACCAGAGCCAGAGGGTCAGCTGGAGTCGCACACCAGAGGCAGAGCCCCGGTCGAAGCCAGAAGGAAGCAGAGGCTGGAAAAGAGCAGGAGCCAGGATTGTAAGCAGCTGGAACAAGGGCTAGAATGAGCAGGAGCAGGGAGAGGAACAAGCAGGAACATGGACTGGAACAAGGGCAAGCACAGATGCAGGCATGGTTTGCACCGAGCAGCCACTGAATGGCTACGTGGGCCAGGCTGGTAAGCAGGACTGCAAACCCAGCAGCCCACTGGTCCTGTGGCCACTCAGAGTTCTAAGGCAGTGCAGCAGGGCTCACGGGATGTCCAGCAGCACGGTTAGGGAGCGGGCCAGCAGCTGTTCCTAGCTGGTCTGGTCCCTGACCAAGGTGGATTTGATTTAAATCAAATTGATTTAAATCACTAGTCAGGAAGACTCAATTTAATCATGGATTTCTACATAAAAGTGCATTCTTGTTGGTTGTTATAACCTTAATACATATTCTTCATAACTCAGATGTAGATATAGGTTTCACTTTTAGAAGGTACACACTATATATATTTTAAGTGATTTATTTTGAAAACTTTTCAGATTAGTTTTACAGCTATATCAAAAAATGAATGATTGTTTGGTTATTTTATTTACCAAAGGTAACTGGAGCAGATATTTATGAAGTCATTGGGAGGTGAACTATCTCCAATTCAACAGAAATAAAAGGAGTACTTGTGGCACCTTAGAGACTAACAAATTTATTTGAGCATAAGCTTTCGTGAGCTACAGCTCACTTCATCGGATGCACTCACGAAAGCTTATGCTCAAATAAATTTGTTAGTCTCTAAGGTGCCACAAGTACTCCTTTTCTTTTTGCGAATACAGACTAACACGGCTGCTACTCTGAAACCTGTCAATTCAACAGATTAATCATTAATATTTGGAGGATTTTCTTGCCATGCTGTATTAGGAGGAGAAGGTCACCAGACAGACATTTAAATTGTTTTATTTTCTTTCTACACCAGCAGAAAAAGCTACTGTTGTTAAAAGTGAGATTATTACTTCAACAGTCTCTCAATCCAAGTGCTTAAGTGACTTCCACCAGTTCACTGGTGTGACTTTCTTTAAAACATCATCAGCAAACATATATTTCTTGAATAGTTCTTATTCACAAACTGGGTCTCTTTTAGGCCTGCTGCCATTATAGGTTTTCCCTTCTAGTGAGAGAATGGTATGGTAGATCTCAAATCAATGAAGGCTACACTCAGAAAGACCTCAAGACTTCTGGAATATGCTGCTCAAACAGTTTCACTTTTGTTTCTACTGCCTGTCCCTCCCTTCTCATATTTAACTCCAGACTTCTCCTTGTTCAGATCTATTCTGCACCCAACAATCTTCTATTAATTGAACTTCTTGAAACTTTGCACTTTTAGAGAGAGGTAAGGGATTGACTCTGTGAACACAAATTTGCAGAGGGACATTAGGGTTGAGGTCTGTTATTTCTCACCTCTACATATCATTTATTTATTTATTTATTTATTTAATTTAAAACATTTTTGCTGTTAACAAGCATGTTATCTCTGGAGACACAAATCCACAGTTTGAGAACTGCAAAACTAAGCATCTCTGATTGTATCTTCTAAACTGAGCACTGAGTCCCACTGGGAAGATAGAAAGATTAACCTAAATAATCTATACAGAAGCCACTGGAACTCCATAAAATTGGGTCCCTAATCCATGAACTATTGGAACTCATTTACAAAAAACTTTTCTTAAACATTACATGAATATATTGTCTCATACTATAGAATCAGAATTTATAATCCCTGTTCCATAATGAGATATCTTTGAGCTATAATGTATCTATCTTTAGATTGGCTTTTTCCTCAAAAAAACAAACAAAAAAAACCCACTTCATCACAAAAATCTAATCTAAATAAAAAAATCCAATTAAAAACATTTTTTTTAAATAATTGATTTTTATCCACCCTGTCCCTGACATTTCTTTAATGAAAGCGCTCAATTCGGGCTCATTATGCGGGCCTATCCTGAGTCCTCTGAAATGTCCTGCAAACCAGAAATTCCAAATTTCAGCTAGCTTTAGTCCCGAGTGCTGGTCCTGGTGAGTGGTCCAGGCACCTCACCAATGTAATAACATATCTCTGAGGGCGCCAGGCTCCCAATAAAACAGCAGTAAAGCCACTTGTGTCTCGCCTTCCATGCCAGGTCCTCAGAAGCTTTTGCCAATGCCAGCTCTAGCTGGGTTACTTTCTGCTTTCATTTCACTAAACGGACTGCGAGCCCTTTCTGTTAGTGAGGCAGCTTCACAAGATACCTGACATTCTGCTACCCTGGTTACCCAGCCTAACTGTCACCGTGTTTACACAACGCAACTGCTGCCAATGCAATCACACCAGCCAAGGTGTGAACTCTCCCTTCCCTCTCCCCACCACTCTGCAGTTAGGTTTTTGATGCTCCGGCTATCACCATCCACCCCAAGGCTAGTGCCCATTTAGGAACAAAGTGCGCGTCAAGTTACAAAGCTAACTTTGCAAAAAAAAAAAAAAAAAAAAAAAAGGAGTACTTGTGGCACCTTAGAGACTAACAAATTTATTTGAGCATAAGCTTTCGTGAGCTACAGCTCACTTCATCAGATGCAGAAGTGCTTATGCTCAAATAAATTTCTTAGTCTCTAAGGTGCCACAAGTACTCCTTTTCTTTTTGCGAATACAGACTAACACGGCTGCTACTCTGAAAGCTAACTTTGTGCTGAGACCACCAAGAATGGTGATGCTCATCTTACTGCAAATGACTGAGCTGTGATCATTTTAGGATAGACTAATGTCTAATCTCATTGCATTGCCATCTGCTGAGAAGTGAATCATTTACTCAGTTTCAATACGATTCTGAAATGACCTTATTTCAGGAAAGCCAGCAGCAATCTTGCTCTGAGGACCTACTAAGTTTCTACCGGCACAGTCAGAGGGGAAATACCTTGTTCCTTTCATGGTGATACACATATATTTAATTGACTGAAAGCATTCGTCTGAAAATTTCCTGCACCACAGTGCGTGATGAATGCATTATAATAAAGCATCTGAGATGACGTCTTCATGAACCAGCAAGATTTTCTCTGTTTCTGTAATGCACAGAAAGAAGCCTATGGTTTGCACAGAAAGAGAAGATTGCCACAAACTGAATAAAACAAGAGCAAAATGTTGCCTGCTTCCCCAAACACATTCCCATCATATATTCCACATCCTAATCCATAATATTTATGGTACTTTATATATACGAACATCTGCAACTGAGTGAGTCACTGCTATTTAATAAACATGCAAATTCTTTGTAAAGCTAATGTTCCTTTGGGCATGCAGGGTCAAAGTCAAAGTGACCTGAAAGCTCTGGAATTTCATTACTTAAAAAGTCCATTGAGAAGATCTCAAATCAAGCTCTTAAAGTAGAAAAAATGTGTTTAGATCTAGATAGATTTTTGTGGGGAGGGCAAATGCAGATGTTTGATTAAATCATCATTTAAGTGTCATTTTAGTCAAGAGTGGGCAAAGAAACAGCAGTCATCACAGTTTTCACAAAATTGTTGATCAGGGACTTTCTTGTAGGGTGTTGCCAGGAAAAGAGACGGTCTCCTTCCTTCTTATGCAAGTATTGCAAGCAGAGATTTCCCATTAGGAACATCCTGGATAACAGAAAGCAGTTCCGGTAACTGCCTCTTTCACTTTGTTTTCAGTTACATCTTAAGACCTTCCTGAAGACAAGCTGTGTCCAGCAAGAGGCTCTCCAGTACATAAAGAATGTGAATGTTATTGGCACAGGGATGGGGTGAAAGTGTCTCCAATCTTTAAAAGGGAGGATATTGACAGGACAGGTGATTCCAGAATAAAATAACTTGCTACAATACAAGGCTCCTATATTGTTGAGCCCAATGCCAGTAAGTTTTATGCCAGGTCTAAATCTGTTTTAACACTGCACAGAATCAGGCCTTGTCCTTTTACAGTATATTCAGTGCTTGCAATATATCATGAGTGCTATCAGAGAGGAGTTTCATTCTTTGGTGGCTTTCAGAGTTAAATGCAAGCCAGCTTCTGATGGTGCAAAACTACTGAACATGGATCCAGTCTCATAAGCCTTTCCAGAAGTAGGCTCATCCAAATCCCTGGGGACGAGACACATAAGTAAGGGATTGCAGGACTAGACCCATTTAACTGTGCTCACTTAACAATGAAGTCCAAATATGGGTCATAAATAAGCAATGCTACTAGTGGTCATCCCAAAGCAGAGTTTCCTTAACCTTCCTGGAGCAATGATGAAATCTTGGAGCTCTTCTGCCAATAAATGCCTGCGAATATCTGAAGGCTCCTTTTAATTCATTTACTGAAAGTGTAAGCATGACTCATTACTAAAAGGTACATGTTTAGTATGTTGGGTCCTATTTATTATAAGTCCAAAGTCTGGGTCCCTATTAAAACTTTCCTAATGGTTGCTGGTCTTTGGAGCTGATCTGGGTTTTTTTTGTTCTGTGCTCATCTTCCAAGCTTCAGTAAAAAAGGTACAAGATAATAACCATATAAAATGACATCTTTCAAGCACAGTCTGGATATTATTTTACTATGACTAATGTAGAGTGGAAACAGATTTAGGTGACAACGTTCTGAGAAAAGTAACAGTGATTGTCTTGATTGAGCATCATTTTAAAAGCAAAGCCTGCAAGGATCTGCAGACTGTCAAAAACTCAGTCTGAGAACAATCAAGCCAACCTTTGTGTGAAATCTGCCGAAGCACAGGGCACATCCATCCTTTTTAAGGCATCACGTGGAATTCCTCTGAGGATGGCAATCTCAATTACTTTAAACTGCTCACTTATTGCAGGCTTGACTAAGGTTTCCTGAAGGCTACAGGATTCTTTTCTTTTTTAATCGGGGTGTAAAGTAGATACTGGTTCAAAAGGCAGATCCCAAAGGCAGGAGAAACAAGCTGAAACAACTGGATACAAGGGAACAGGGTTTAAACCATTTGATGGTCTCCCATCACCCTTGGGCGCATTCCTCTTCTCTTCCCCCCCAATGGAGCACCCTCTTCTCTTTCCTTCCCTTCCAGGGTTTGCAAGCTGAAAAAACTACTTCTCTCTGGTCCTCTCCCAAATTGCACCTTCTGAATGCTGCTGAATTCTCCCAGGCGTCTGAACTTACTGACAGTGAAGACTTACAGGCAAGGCTCTTTATGTGAGGATGTTTACAGATAAGCCAGCTAGCCAAGAGTTTTAGTTCCATTCCCCTTCTCCCATCAACTGCATATGTATGTGTAATATCTAAGATGACATGATTGTAACTTATATATTTAAATATATTCCTATATTTCCTTTCACCCAAAAATCCTAAAGTACTCGACAAATTGTACATGCTGATTACAAGTTACATATGCGGTGACTAGTTCACTCATCACTGAAATGCATCCACCTCTGGGGTGATGATTAACTCCGATGCAAATCAGGCCACTTATTTAAGTGACCAAATATGGATATAGGTGCCTAAAATGCATCCAAATGTGAACACTTTGATCTTCATCTCCATGTGGCTCAGTTTCTCCATCTGTACCATTGGGGATAATTAAACATACCCACCTGTGTAAGGTGGTTTGAGAGCTATGGATGAAAAAACACTAGAAACATGCAAAGGACTAGTGTTCCTATTCTGTTCAGTTAGGATCTCATTCTGTTTGACCTGAAGTTGAAGTTAAAGTAAAACTTCCACTAATTTCAAAGGGGGCTGGACTAGGCCCTTTATGTAAACTGATTAAGAAACAGGAAAATTTATGAAAGAACCAATACATTTTTCCCCTGGTGCTCATGGATTTAGCAGTGTAGCCGTCATTCACAATTGTGCCAGTGACGATTTCTCCTGCAACACCAACAACATTTTTGTAAAATGACATGGGTACATTGGAAATTTCTCCAATTCATTTACAAATGGTTTATTAATTATCAATAAAGCAGTAAGACAATTTAATACTGAATAGAGTATAGGATAATCCCTATTACCTATTAGGGAATCCTTATTAGTCCCATCTCTGAAATTCCTATGGAATCTAAAGTGATTTTTTGGATGTATCCAGAGAGCTTCATAAAAATTGCGGTTACTCTGCTTTGTTTATTCGCCCATGTAATTTAAAAGGGCAACAGCACTGAAATGCACACATCTGGGGACAAATTCTCTGCTGGTGTAATGCAACTCAAGTAAATGGAGAATTAGCTTCTTATTCTGACGGGTTGGGTGGGAAGTGGCTTGTATTAAGGGAACTGAACTTTTGAGAAATTTTGAGTAAGGCTGCTAAACTAATTGCTTTTATGGAAAGACTCCAATGCTGCTTTGCTGAGGAAAAAAGAAACAAAGTGGGGGCTAATGCCCTTTCTTGTAGCATGCAAGCTTACTGTAAATACAGATGTGCAAAGCAGTTAAAGGCTGAAAAGATCTGCAGGTATCTAGAGCCTGTAGATTATGTTGTGTCTCGAACTATCTGGAGTCTCTCTTTTTCCTTTACCTAGAACTGGCCGTTTTCTCAGTACGTTCTACAGAAACAGAACAAATTTTGCTGTTTCACCTTAACTGAGCATGTGGTATGAGGTCAGCAACAGTCATGCAGCCTATCTTTAACTGTCTGAACTCACATGATGCTATAGTTCTGAAGAGAAGGAACATAAACAGGAAATTGGGCAAAGTGACTCTGGTAGCAGGAGCCCCACAATACTGTTAAATAAACCCAACTCTTCAGCAATAGTAACATTTTGTATTTAATTACCAAGGTAACTAGAACAGTGGGAATTCAGAAAAAGCCACAAAGGTCTGTGCTGTGATGGTGATGGCTGATACTAACAATGCTGCTCAACAAGAATGTAAATAAAGGATTGACTGCCAGGATTTCATTTGAGACGTTTTAGGAAGTTCTCACAGCTTGATTCATAGCAGAATAAAAAGATGACAGATCGAATATATTTTCTAAACAAATCTGGATGGTTTTACTCACACCTTACTGCCTTCACTAGTACTACCTGTACAGTAAGGTGAGCAGGATTTGTCACTGTATCCTGTTTCCCACTGAAAATTGCATGGAGAAAGAAAGATTCATCCAAGTGACAAGGGGAAGATATCTATAAATAACTCCTTTGGGAGGTGATCAAATCTGGAAATATTTGTGTTGTTCTGAGATTTCTTCAGGAAGCTTCAACACTCTCCCTGTCATAAATGACTAGGGTGTCCAGGGCGGATTTGTCCTAGAGATTATGCCAAAAAAATGCTGAAAAGAAGAACTAACATTCCCAACATATACACAAAGAAGGGAAGATGGAAATAGTAATATATCATCACTGGGCTCCAATCCAGCGAAGCACTTGAGCATGTGCTTACTGTTAAGCCCCTGAGTAGTCTCGTGGACTACAAATGGGACTCCCTCCCATGCTGAAAAATTATGCAGACACTTAAGTGCTTTGCTGGATTGGGGGCAGAGTAGTCAACACCTTGAAGGACTGAGTCCCATAGGAATACCCAGTCTTACTGGGTGAAATCCTGGCTCCACTGAAGTCAGTGACAAATCTCCCACTGACTTCAATGGGTGCAAGATTTCATCCCTCAGGCCTATAAAAGCGGGATAGAAATCTCATGGGAAGAGGTCTTGTGGTCAGATTCCTGCCACTTCATGCTTCAGGGCAGACTGGGAAGGGAACCCCCCGGATGAAATCCTGGCTAAACTCCACTGGACTTCAGGATTTCACTCCATGTTTTGAACAATTCCAGTACCAGTTGGGATGGGATGCACCCACTGAAGTCTATAGGAGCTCTTCCACTCATGTCAATAGGGCAGACTGTATATAAACTTACTCTCAATGAATATTACCTAACTTCATAAATAGCCCTGTAGATTTCAATGGGGCCACTTGTGGACTAAGATATTAATTGGACCAGGAGTGATTCTTGTGTTTAATCTACAAATATTTGCATCTTGGCCTCAGTTCAAGTTTTGGGAAATGATTACTTTCCCATCTGAACTGGCTTGCACACCTAGGTTGTTATACAGCTATATTGTCTGTACCTGTCTATAGCTTTATAAATAGCTCTGGATGATGTCGATACACCAGTCTATAACATACAGAAGAGCGGTATGCATACACAGAACACTGCATGCTATTTTCCCGAAGTAGTTGTTTTAATTTTGATATGAATTCCTGTCAGCTGAATTTATTCCCCATTCTCTAAAGATTCTAGCCCACAAGTTTACTAATAAGAGGGGTTGTGGAAATAGCAACATTTAAGCCAATACTGGAAAAAGATATGGTGAGCTATCTGGGAAGGCAGTAGGTTTTCATTTATGAGTGGACAGTGCCTGGCACATTGTGGGCACCACCAGGGCACAAGTGATAAATAAATAATTAACACATTTTAAATTTGTAAATATTAGTATTTGCCCTGGAAACCTGATTCTACTATTCATGCTGATCCAATCAGTGAACAGAAACACACCATGTGATTTGTGCATCCAATCAAAACTAACCATCATAGCTCATATTTCAATAATTGAATACTTACAAAAAAACGACATTTGAACAACTTACAGATCAAGACCTATTTGCCAGAATTATTCAGTCAATAATTCTAAGCATGAACTCACCCAAGAAAATACTTAGCTGCTTGCAGGCAATTCACAAACAAAAACAAACAAGACAAAGTGGTGACATTTGTTGAATAAATTATTTGCTCAGATTGCACATACATGTATATTACTGGTATGTATAATACATTCCACATACATATACCACTACTCTATCCACTCTCCCAGGATGGGCCTGAACACTGCGAAACAGTTAAGGGAGTTTGGATTTGGATCTGAACTCCATTGTTGGGCCCATCTGTATTTTGTATATTGGCGTTATTTGAAAAACACTGAAAATCAAGCAATAACAATAGGAACCTCTGAATAGTTGATATACACGACACTACTTAATTCAGAGGACACTACTAGGATAATTACAGAGTTACACTAAGGAATTAAAAAAGCTGTTTTATTCTCATCTCTCTTGTTTTTAACTGGATTTTTACTACTAAGATGTGTTATTTTTCCTTTCTGTATCTGATTAAGTATAGTTTAGTTTTAAGAACTTATTTTTTCTCTTCTTTAAAAGCTACTCAATTATTCTTCCCTGATTTTACATTACATTTACATACAGGAGCTGCATTTCTGGACTTTTTCTTTTTAGAATTACTTTTTGACCTTATTTAGTTTGTGGAAACATGCTGATCATTCATAGGGCTGTCTAGGATAACGCATCAACATTTGTCTTCCTTTTTAATTTCAAAGTATATAAATCTAATACAAAATAAAAACAAAACTCTATATGTCACTTTTGACTGTATGTAATTAACTTATTTTTAAGAATTCCTTGTGAGTTGTTGGTTGTGTGGTTTTTTATTTCTTTTCTTTTTTTCTTTTTCTGCATTATCTGGCTCTTGCAAACAAGCAGCATTCTGAGTGGAAATACAGGTTTAAAAATTCATATTTTCATTCCCTAGATGAAAAAAAACTACTTTCCTTTGAAATCTAGCTACCATTTCTAGCTGCATTCTGCACATGGGTAAAGTCAGCTCAAGCATCTAAGCATTTATTACTTAAACTTCTCATGCTCATGAGATAAGCCTGTGTGAAGTTCCACGCTCTGGTGTGGAGAGGGAACACTGGATGTGAAATTCCACAGACAAGCACTTTGTTTCTCAGCGTATCAATTTCACCCTCTACCTACCCTATACTAGCGCACATGTTAAAAGAGTAAATTGGAATTGGAACTTAGGGCCTGATCCAAAGCCCATGGAAGTCAATGGGAGTCTTTTTGTTGCCATCAGAGGGCTTTGGAATGGATCAGAGAGGACTGAGCTCTTCACTCACACACGTGGTTCACATACAGGTTAAGTTTTTTTTAATAGTGTCTGCTAATATTGGTGTGCATTATGTCTTTTAGTTAGACAATGTGTCACTGACTTGCATACTTTGCATAATGTTGCTTTTAATTTATTGACTGTGACTTATCTAAGGTAATGGAATGTCATAAGACTAAATCAAATACTAACTAGGGTGTATTTGTTGTTTGTTTTAAATTACATTACTCTCAAACTTCCCTTGCTTAACCAAACGATGAAATCACAATGCTCAAAACTATTAAATCATTTCCTCACCATCAGAATATAATGGGTCAGACATGGAAAATAATTAAAATTGGCACATTGCACAGTGAACCTTCTTAGAACTGTGAATTATACATTTCCCTTTATATTTCTGATTTATACAACATTACGCTCCTATCACAATACTATTGTGAGCTAATGTGTCCCTCAATCTATTTCCTTGGAATTCTCAGTTCTTCCCTTCATGGTCTGACTCTTCTAGGCACAGTAAAAATGCAATTTTCTAAACTACAGGCAGACAGGACTGTATTCCCAAACAGGTGTTTTCTCTTTGGCGTTACCTTACGCAACTTGTTCGCATTTTTTAAGGCAGGCTTTTGCCAATGCAGCAGAAGTAAAACTCCATATAAAACTCTACAATTAATAAAACAATTTTTGGGGGAAAATGCTTTGGAAAGAAAAGTTCAGAGACTATAGCTTGACCTGTTGGGAACAAGGGCAATTAAATGAGCTCAGTGATACCTTAAATATATGTAATGTGGGAGAGGAGTAATAGCTCCCTTTACATCATTCCACAAACTGTCACAATGCTAATATTTGAAACAGGGTGAAATTCTCAACTAGTATAAATGGGCATAATTCCACTTAAAGTCAATGGAGCTATGCTGATTTACACCCGTTTTGGATTGGGGTCTTAATCTTTTCTCAGTAATCAGCGTCGATGATAAAAATATGTGTTTGTGGAATGGTTACTTGAGTTCACCTTTACAAAAGTGCTGATAACAAACCAACAGGGTTTTTCCACAATCATTTTCAGAACTGCAGCACTTATTTCTGCTTTTCTGCAACGTCTCTCTCACGATCTACTCCTTCGTCTCGTCTCTGTCCCTTCCCCTTCCTTTCTTTCTCTGAAGTCCACAGTGCCATGGTTTTCACTTTCTGAAGTACACCTGTGACTGAAGTCACAGATTAACTCTAAAGCCTCAAATCCCAGTTGGCTAAGCATTTTCTGGTGGCTTTGCATGTGACTTCTAGTTGGCTTGATCCCAGCCACCTATCTCCCACTGATCCTGTGCATGCACCTGACTAGGAATAGAGCAATGGTGATCACCTGTGGACAGAAATAGAGAGCAATGCTGAACATTTGGTGGACTGGGACTTTTAATAGCATTTATTATTTGTATTGCTGTGGCGCATCGATGCCAGGGCCCCATTGTGCTAGGCACTGTACAAAAAATATAAAAGACAGTTCAGTGTTTTTCAGAGGCAAGTACAGAGAAGTGGGGTGTTGATATGGGGGATGATTTTCTGACCTGCTCTGTCCCCATTGTGTTACACAAACTGTGTACAGGGAGCAGAGACTAATCCGAAACCCCTATCTGAAGTTACCCCTCGTACTGGGGAGAGCTCAGCTGGTGTGATGCTGGAAAATCTGACTATTATGCATCTTCTGGCACAGGGAGTAGGATGGGATAAGCTTGGAAGCTGTTCTGACCTATACGCAGGGCTGGGAGCAGGCAGAGAATAAGGCAGCCATCACCAGCTATCTGTCAAAGCTGTTTACAGACAGAAAACTGGGTTTATTTTTTTGCAGAAAGCGTCTGCTTTTGTTGGTGACACGGTTGTCCTAGAAGTATGTCTAAACCGGCGTTACTTTGAGTGTCTTACTCAAAGGGAAAGTTAATGAGAAGGTTAGGGCCAAACTGAAATCTGAAGGGAAACACGTGGAGCCCCAGCCTAGGAAAGCATCAATGCCACTTCATGAAGGACGGGAGTGGGTGGAACAGGAAAGCTGGCTCAAGAAGGAAAAAAGAGAGAGCAGAATACAGGAGTCAGTGAGCATGTGGAGAGATGACTGGGTTCTTCAGAAGCACCAGAAGACTTTTTCCTTTCATTGGGTCAGTCAGAGAAGCCCATTCCCAAGGGGGTTCAAGGCTCATCAAGGTTAGGAAGAGCTCTATGCAGAAAGGAGACTCCTGCCAAGGGGAGTAAGGCACCAGAAGTTACTGTGATGGCTTCAGTCTGCCTGCTATACAGCTCTGTCCAGCTCCAACGTCAGCGCTTAGGGGTCTTAATATCCTTCCCAACCCTCCCTTTCCATCAGAGCACAATTGTGACCACAGAAACATGGCTGCTTTTCAAAATCAGATCCTCAGTCTTTCTGGTGGGTGGAGTAACTCCAACTCACATAGAGCAAAAATAGGGAGAAGGCAGCTACTTAAACCGTATTAGATTTTTCTGGCATAACAGTTCATTGAAACTTGCATTTTCATATGGATTGTGAGGACATTTAAAAAAATAATGTGATGTGATGTTCACGGATACTAAGGGATTGGGGGTAGTTTGAACGTAATGCCACCAGAATGTCATCCCATTAAAGAAATCCTACAGGACAAGGAATCCAAGGAGCTTTAGAAACCACATTGCAATAGGAGACTTTCCTTATGCAGAATGGCTTGGCTAGCATGCAGGTACTGAAAGGTAAAAACTAAGCATGAGTCATCTTAAGAGAACTAGACTACATACTGCGCTGAGAGGATGGGGATGTGGCTAAGAGCCAATATTAATTTGCTAGGCAAGAAAATATTAGAGTCCTGAGGGACAATGGGCCTCATTGAGCTTGAAGAGATCTGCTTTGGTAATTTGGCTATTATATTTTCTTCTTCACTCTCCCAGGGCTGACTGACTCAGCTTCCATAGTCCATTCTGAGCCCCCACTCACCTTCACTTCCTTTGGGAGCTTGTGACCCACTGGGAACTGGAGTCCAGGCATGTCAGGATGAGAGTGAGCAGAAGGCTGGCAGTCACCAGGACATGATTGCTTGCTACACGCTCCCCTCTGTTCTGCCCTGCATTGCTGCTGCAACTGCTAGGACTGATATTGCTGGCAAAGCTGCAGCCTGGTGTTTTTTGACCTTTTACTCTTCCAGAGATAGAAATGGGATTTGTCTGAGGCTTGGAATAACTTCCTGTGATTGTGCTGGAGAGGGCTAGTCTGACTGGCTAGATAGCTATGTCTGTCGGGCCTGCTTAGGAAAGGAGTGTGTGTGTGACTTTGCTGTGTGACTAACTGGGGAAAGATATAAAAGATCCTGAAGAGGCCACAAGTGTATTAGAGAAAAGTGAGCTGATAGAATTGTACAAGGGCTCAGTTACCCCACCCTGCCATGTTAGGGCAGCAGTGCTTTGCACTGCCTCTGAGCCAGTAATGCAGAACTACTGACAACTCTTAAAACTGACCTCTTGCCTGTATTCTTTATAGCTATTCCTCCGAGGCTCACTTCGACATCCTTTTTGGAGCAGTGAGGGGTATGTGTTTGTGCATGCATGTGTGTGTGAGAATGAGAAAGGGAAAATCTATCCTTTGGGATTCTAGGAGCATATAATTGTTGTATCACCGCCCACACCAGCTCTCCCTTGTTCCCAACTATGGTCAGAGAACGCCAGATAGAAGCTGAGGATCAGGGGAGGCAGGGTTGCTCCATCTGCATCAAACATTTTACAGTGGGGCCTCTATTATTTCCCAGATTTGTCCCACCCACTGAAGATTCCTCCTGCACTACTCTCAAGCAGAAGAGATCTGGGTATGGGTCTGGGAGTCGACAACTCCTTTGTTGTCATTCTAGCTCTGACGCTGATTCTCTGTGTGGCCTGGAGAAAGTCACTTGAACTCTCTGTGCCCAACTGTTACCTCTATAAAATAGGGCTCCTCATATTTACCTGATGGGGGAAGATTAATATCTGAACAACACTTTGAAAGTGCAAAGAGCCATGTACCATTGTTATTATTTGTATTACCATAGTGGCCAGGCATGGCCCAGAACCCCATTGTGCTAGGCGCTGTACAAACACAATAGGCACTGCCCCAAGGAGTGTACCGTCATAAGCATTGCACTGCAAGAGCTAAGTGTTATTAGCAAGAGTTTCTGTCCCTCTCATAGGGAGATTAGTGACAGTCACATATTCCAGCCTGGGAAACCAGATAATGCTCCCTCTGGAGCCCAGGGTACAGCTTTTACCTAACAGCTGCTTAGCTGGACAGTTATCACGGTTTTGGTTTGTTTTTTTTAAAGCATCATCTCTGATACTCTCAGTCATTTGCTGGCACAGTGAATGAGGAACCAAGTGGGGGACTAAATTCTGGATGCTCACTTGTTGGCAGGCAGAGTTGCTGGGAGCCCTTCGTGAAGTGGGGGAGCACATATATTAAATAATGGCTTTTAAAGCAAAGTCTTAGGCTGTATTGTGTCAGATAAATTAGTTTCTAATACTGTCCTGATCAGCAGGCAAATGACTGTGTGCAAGTCATATGTGCTGGCATTTTCCTTGGTGACTCACCCTGCAGACTGACTGATTCTGATAGCCTCAATACAGACAGATCCTTAGTCAGATTTGCCTCTGAATTTAACAATATATCTGTAGAGTTTTGCTCCTTGACACAAGAAGTCAGGATTTTCCCTGTTTTTGCATCCAAAGCTCCTGGCTGCACTAAAAACAACACAATACACTGGGGAAATATGCACATGTCACATTGTGACATTTTTGTGCGATTCTTCTTCATCATTGTGATAGTCTCAAGATTCATTGAGCAAATTCTGTTTCAGCATCAGAAAGTAACACTGTGCTTTTACACTTCTTTTCAAGGGGATCTCAAAGCCCTGTGCAAACAACAGTTTAGAGGTTGGATACAGAGCAAATAGCCACCCCGTATACAAATATATATCACCACAAAGATTTTTGCTGGATCAGATGTTCACAGCAGTAAAATACCCATACCAAGCTTATGTTAAATAACAAAATTATAGACTATCCCAAGACTATCACTCATATAGCATTGCAATTTCAAAACAAACTGGACCTTTTTTGCTACCGGAATCAAATGGATTAAAGCCTTAGCATTGCACAAAGGTCCCAACCTTGCAAAGATTTGGTCAGGTGCCTAATATGCACTGTGAGCAACCCCATTGAAGTCACTGGGGCAAAAGATAATCATCAAAAATACATCTAAAACCATTATTAGGGCTTTGACTGAAGTTTGGAATACGGTACACAGGAAACAATATGGTTCCAACATAGTCTTCACCAAGTGCCATCCCTTTCAAATGCAAGTGTTCCAAACAGTATTGTATGGTGTACAGTTCTAATAATGCAACACTGCTTCCTCCTATGCCCACTCTTTCTCCAGTGGATGAAAACAGCATGTATATGTCACATGTATTTGCAATTTAAAAAAAAATAAGTTGTGGTAAAAGAACCCAAGTGAATCTCCATGCAAAGATTTTTTCGCTGCAAGCCTAGTTACTTATAACCACAAAAATCTTTTGCATGCATCAGTCTTTCTGAGCAGATTAAAACAAAAATAAGAAAAAGAAATTCACTGTAATAGGTTAGAAAAAAATAAAAACAAAATCAGTTGCATCTTTTCTCTTTTCCCCTTCCAGATTTACACACACACACACACACACACACACGCACGCACACACATGCACGCACACACACACGCACATGAATGTTTTCTGGGTAGATTTCCTTTTGGTGCAACTGTATGTTTAGAAATAACCGCCTACGTTTTCAAAATTGACTAATGATTTTGGGGGCTTCTAATTTTCAGACAAAATCAGGCCTTTAAGGTGTCTCAAGCTGAGCATGCAAAACCAAGGAGTCACCCAAAATCACCAGTCACTTTTGAAAATGGAGGCCATTAGTTCTAATAATTCAACAATTATTTGCTTTTGTAATTTGATCTAATTCCAACTCTGGCCACAGAACGGGAAGCTATGCTAATCAAGTATGTTGTGCTATGGTACCTGTAGCTTCACGTTAACAACAAAACTCAAACACAATCTGCAAAATGTATAGAATGCACCACCCAAAGAGCATGTCAGAACCTACAAGAGGAAGTGCAAAGTTCACTGTGACCAATTTTGCTAGCTGAATCACAGAAAAAGCGATGTGAGAAAAGGGTTGTTTTAAGTACAGAATAAAAAACAAACATGAGTCTTTTGATCCTTAAGCCTCAATAGAGTTAATGCTATTTAAAAAATATGATCTTTAAAGCTAAAGGGAATAAATTCAGGATTCAACCACCCAGATAGAAATTGGAAGAGAAACAACTACTCTTTGGTTAAGCAGTTTTCTGTGAGTACCAAAGAAGCCATTTAGCCAGTACATTTGTCATCAAAATGTAGACTTCAATCTCAGACAGTACTTAAGCAAATGCTTAACATTAAGCACATGAGTAGTCAGTCTTCACTGGCAATAGTCATGTGTTTAAAGTTCAACGTGTGCTTATATACCTGTTGGAATTGGGACATTAATGTGTCTGGGCCACAATTTGAGTTCTTTGCTCTGTTTTCATTGTTTGATGTCTGAATGTTTGAGTAAAGATTGAGTGAGAATGTCCTAAGGATCTTAGGATTTAGTTCCAAGCAACTGAATTGCACATATTTGACAGTTCTTCTTAACGTAGAGATAGGATAGGAAGGTTTTCTTTCTGAATGAATGAGCCTAACTCACACTGGTTACTAAACACGATCGAGCACTACTAAGGCAAAAGAGAAAATCCTCTGAAGTAAATTCCAGGAGAAAACATGCACCAGATGGAAATGCATGTGTGAGTGACTTATATATACTGAACTAAAACCTCATGTCCTTATTTAAGACTTGAGTGGGAGTTCGAAAGAGTTGTCTAAAAACGATGGGCCCAATCGATTGCTCCTGTGGGAAGTAGACACCATCAGGGAGGAAAATGTCTGTGAAGGTCTCTTCACAGAGATTTCTCCCAAGATGCTCCAGTGAGGATTGGAATGGGGTTTACCCATCCACAGGACAAGTCATGGATCCAGCCCCAGAGTACGTCTTGGGATCCACATGCATCGAAAGGCACCAGGAGAAGGAAGAGTACCCTGTACGTATGGGGTATGTTTGCCCTCTAAGGACCTTGGGATGTAGCCTACGATACACATTTCAAACTGGAGACCAATGTCGAAGGGGAAGGCTCTCGTCACTCCTACACCAACGCAATCTCTCTTCTGTCTCAAAGGCCACCAGGACTATGACTCATGTCCACAGCCATCACATTATTAACTTTATTCCCGCTAGTTATTTCTGGCATTGGGCAGCCAAAATATTTAGTACTTTCAGTGCAACTATAGAAGTGACAACAACAAACACCAGTGGACTGACCCTGGGTCAGGAGAAAAACAATATCTGAAGAACTCTAATTTTTTTGCCTATCGCGATGTAAGCGAGAGGAGAGTGAATTTAAGCCTCGATGACAATGCTATACATTTACCAGCTACCTGGAAGATGCTTACCAGAGTTAAGGAACATGAGAATACCGGTATTTCCCTATTAGGTAGGCATAGGTGCAGTCCAGCTACTGAAGTTAATGGCCATTCCTCAATGAGAGCAGGAGCGGGCATTTTTTGTATTGTGGACTGTACGTGTGTTATGTATTGATAGCTGTCTCTGTCTCACACATGTTTCTGCGGATACTATGTGTGTTGGCTTTCAGTATCTTAAGTCCTGTGAAAATTTCTGTCCAGTTTCCAGTCTCCCTTGAGTCATACAGTCTTCCACACACCATCTGTAGATGTCATAAGAAGTCAGTGCATAATCAGTTGCAAAAATAAACAGATCCCTGGATTCCAGGAAGGGAGCTCTTCCAGGGGGAGCCACTGTACAGGAAAGTTGATTTTTGATTCCAAAACATTTACTGACATTTCAAACCAAAACCTGTGATTTTGACTTGTCTCTCTGCTTTATGCCAATAGATTTCTACAATTCTTTTCCCTAAAAAGGGTCACAGTTAAAATGTTTCTATGCATTTTTTGGGGGGGAGGGGTTTGATTTATGATATGACAAAGAAAGCAGCTCAGGAGCCAAATACTTCCCAGATATGCAAGTCACAGGCTATAGTGACATGGGAACCATAATAATCACAGCAGCAGAACAAAATTTTGCTGATTTGAATTCCTACAAAATATAAATTACCAGCCTGATTTCCAGAGGTGCTGAGTGCTGTTGCTCCTCTGGTTCAAGTAGACTTGTGGGTGCCCACTATCTCCTAAAATAAGACTCATATACATATTATAAGTCAGAACTAATTAAGAAATTAATCTTATGAAGGAACAATTCCAACTACTGTAAAATATTGAACTAACTACTCAGTGAACTTTTTGCTGCATTACACATTGCTACAGTGGTTCCTTACAGAAGCAATTCTGAAGTATATCTCTACAAAAAATAAAATGGATGGTTATACAGAGGAGAGAGATTGTTGTGATCCATTAATAAGGCACAAGAGAATACTTCCAGCTGGGGGCACAGGACTCTCATAGTGGGGCATGGAGCAGTGACAATCCCAAATGGAGTGGAGCTAATCCCGTGAAGCCTTCCATTTCACCAACATGATAAATTCAATTCAATTTAGCAATTAGTGCCTCAAAGGTTTGGAGCATAAGAGGAAAATATAATGAAGTTGTATTTTTCTTCTGATTTGCACTGAAAAACATCAATGTAAAAGCTGCCTAGAGCCTTTGGACTAGAGCTATCACTACCAGATGGAAATTCCATTTTACAAAGGATTTTGAGATTTGCAATAAAATACAAAATAAAAATGTTTCAAAACAAAAAGTTGTTTCAAAACAAAAAACACGCAAAAAAAATCATTTCAAAAATTCGTTTGACAGTGTCAAAAATATTTTTCCTGGGTTTGTTCCAAAATGAAATTCCAGTGAAATTGATTAGTCTTCCAAAGAACTTTGATTTCAAAAGAACGGCATATTCTGAAGAAACCTAGTTCAAAGTTTCTGTCAGTGACTGAGTCAGGGGTGGTCTTGCCTAATGGTTGGAGCAACAGTTTGCCTGAACAGAAAGCAAAGCCTAGGCTGAAGTCATAGTCAGAAGGCGGAGCCAAGATCCAGAAGCCAAAACATTAACCGGAGTCAAAATCAGGAGGCATAGCTGAGGGTCAGAGCAGGAAGTCAGAAGCCAGGAAGGAGCAGGATGCTGGGACAGGGGCAGGGAGAGACTGGAACTGGAGCAGGAGCAGGAGCAGGAGCAGGAGCCAGGAACTGGACCACGCACAGCTGCAGGCAAGGAGCACACTGAGCAGCCAGTGGATGGCAGCTGATGCTAATGAACTTAAGTATCAACCTGTTGACTCCTACAGCCAACCAGGTAGCTCAAACAAACAATCAGACAACGTCTATCAAGGTCAGCTGCGCTCATTAGGTTAGGAAACTTCAGGCTGGCAGGTGGGTGTCTAAAGGCTCCTCCCCCAGAACTTCAGGCTGGCCCCTGACAGATTCTCTGACTAGCTCTCCTTAGTCTCTCAGGTGCCACAAGTACTCCTTTTCTTTCTACTTAGGAGAGTAACTTAAGACACTCATTGGAAAGTCTTGGCCAGAGGGACTAGCAAAGAAGGCGTTGGTCACTCAACAGTGTGCTGCTCGGCAACTTGTAAAAATGGCCCTTCAGGGAACATTGCCACTTCTGTCTGAAATTTTGTTGTAAATAATTGTTACCTGTAACAACCCCACTGGTGGTAACCGAATGAAACAAGTGAAAAATCATTTTTCTCTCTTTTTGAGTTTGTTTGCTTAGTGTATGGGACAAAACTTTACGCAAAGCTCATTGCCCTGCTTCCCCTGCATAGTCAATTTCCCCTGTTTGTTTGGATGTATCACACAGCAACAGGGGTGAGAACAGCATTTGAAAAAAAAACAATAGGAAATATGTTTGTAAAAGCAAGATTGGCAGGGGAATTCAGGGACGGTCAAAGTACCTGAAACTTCCCTCACTTCAGTTTTCTAAAATGAACTAGATTTTAGGTTGATAGTGTCCCTTTAAAGAACAAAGCTCCGATGGTGCTTTGAATAACAAATGATTTATGTTTTATAGTGGAATAGGCACTTTTCTTATTGTCTCATTTCCAGAGCCCTAACTCATTTTCATACAATTGATATTAGCAGCTCTCTTTCCGGCAAAAACAACAACACAATTACAAAAACTTCTTCCCCCACCCTAATCAACACTCATAGTATTTTTTTTTTAAGGTAAAAACCAATCCCCAACCCCACAGGCACAAGAGATTTATCTGAAAGGAAAGGTTGTACACAGAAAGCACAGGCTGCTTTCCTTTTTTAGGCCTCATGACTTATTTGTTTAAACCACAGAGAAACATTTGCAGGCTACCCATTTCTGGGCAGACGGAAAAAACAAAACAAAAAAGGCAAAAGCAAATATCACCCAACTGTTTACTTGCACGGTTAATTTTAATCTATGTGCCACTTTATTAAAGAGCCCCCCGTAGAAAATAACATTTTGTAAGGACGTAGAGTTATCACAAGATTCCTTTTCAGAGCAATGTGGAAAGAAACCACAGGGCTCCAATTATTAGCTCTTTTTTATTTGAACTTACATCCCACACTTGATACAAATTTAGATGTGAACGCTGAATTCCTCCTACTCTTCTCCTTTCCGTATGACTTTTTCAGTGAAGTGGTTTCTGAGAGTGTGTGTGAAGGATACTGTGTAAAAAATAAAATATATTGTGTGCAACAAATAAAAAAGGGATCAGATGAAGAGCTGCACTCACATGTGGCTGTTAAGTGCTTAAACCCGGCAACTAGAATGGAAAGGAGCACAATATAAAGCAAACATCAATTACTTATGAAAATAATTTAAAAATAATATACATCTAATTTGCCATATTAGCCAGAGAGAAGTGGGTTTATAAAAATTAAATAGTAATGTTAAGGAACCCAACTAATGGATGGGAATATAATTGAGGTAATGATCAGATAGAGCAGTGGTCTCCAAACTTTTTGGCTCACGAACCCCCAGAGTGATTTGCCGCAGATGCGCCACCACCGGAAGAAGACTGGAAGACCTGCCGCAGGCGCTCAACTGCTGGAAAAAGACCGGACGACCTGCCGCAGGCGCGCTGCCAGAGGGGAACACCAGCTGTGGACATGCAGAGCTGCCGCCGAAGGAAAAAAAAAGGCGGAGTGCCGTTCGGCGGTGCTACTACTGCCGCACATCTCCTGGGATCATCTCGCACCCCAGTTTGGAGACCACTGATATAGAGGACTGTGGTATGACTCTGATGGCTTCAAGATACTTTCAATAGAGTCTAAAGGATAGGAAATACACCAATGACCTTGCAGTGAAAAAAGATAAGCAGAATACAATTTAGAAGCAAGACTGGGAGGGGAGACGCTGGTACCATATTTGAAAATAAATTAAATAGCATGGACTGCAATAGGGCCAACATTTTGCTGTATTACAGTTAACCAAGGGAAAAGCAAGAATAATCAGGAACATACAAACAGCAGATCTTCTATGCAAAGGAAGGATCAGCAAGACCATGCAACACCTCAAAGAATGAATTATGAAATTACTTTGGTGGGTTCGCTTTATAGAGAGCCAATGATGTGTCTTAAAATTGAAGGAAATGTAAGAAATACTTAAAGCCAAGTGAAATGTTTGCAGCAAAACTTATAACCAAGTAAACTGCATCTTCTAGGGGAGTTTCAATTCAAGCACAAGAACCCAGTCAAGAAACCATGGGCCACTTATGGCTTTGCACTAAAAACCGTGTGAAATTTGTGGTTTCAAATAGTTTCAATACACAACCAGGTAAAACTCAGCAGTAGTTTTGCTTTGAGTTTAAGCCAGAAACTCAGAGGACTGTGAAGCCCACACAGTGTGGAATTGAAGGAAATATTCACAGAGACACCCTATCTCAACTGAACGATTGTGTTTGGCGGAGCGCTCCACCTAATATGGACAGGTACTCTGATTGGTGCACAGAGAAGGACCTGTAAGTAGAGAACTATCTGATGAGAAGTACCCTGCTGTGAAGAGCTTAAAAGCTAAATAGATGATGCACAAATGAAAACTTGGGATGGGATGGAACACCACAAAGCAGTATGATTGACAATACTCAGCTTTAGATGTCAATACCACATCAAGATTTACTTCCAAGATGTTTAAAAAGAGAAAAAGCAAACAAGATTATTAACAACAATACCACGGATTCCACTACCACCCCAACTCTTGTTGTGTAACGCTTAGTCTACACTACAGCCTATGTCAGCAAAATTTATGACGCTCAGGGGTGTGAATATTCCAACTGTGACAGGTTCCCTGGGGTCCAGCCTGGGACCGTGGGACTGCTGTCTCTCTCTCCAGCCTGGGCTTTCTCTCACAATGCCTTGTTAGTGACCAGCAGCAAGCCCCTCCAGGTGCTGTGATCACTCAGCACAACTGCATGTGGAGCCCCACACCCTCAGCTAGATTGCATGAATGCTCCCAGAGCCACTTATGAATCCCACAGAGAAAGGCACCAGAGCCAAATCCTCCCCAGCTCCTAGCACTGTACCTCAGGAATATACCATCTTGCGCTGCTCAAGATGGGCAATGCAAATTTATTAATTGGTTCACCACTTCATCAGTGGAAAGTGGATACACACCAGCCTTTGCAAACCTGAGCAGTTTTGCCACACACTTCATACAAAGAGAAAAGGAGTACTTGTGGCACCTTAGAGACGAACAAATTTATTAGAGCATAAGCTTTCGTGAGCTACAGCTCACTTCATCGGATGCATTTGGTGGAAAAAACAGAGGAGAGATTTATATACACACACAGAGAACATGAAACAATGGGTTTATCATACACACTGTAAGGAGAGTGATCACTTAAGATAAGACATCACCAGCAGCAGGGGGGGGAAAGGAGGAAAACCTTTCATGGTGACAAGCAAGGTAGGCTAATTCCAGCAGTTAACAAGAATATCAGAGGAACAGTGGGGGGTGGGGTGGGAGGGAGAAATACCATGGGGAAATAGTTTTACTTTGTGTAATGACTCATCCATTCCCAGTCTCTATTCAAGCCTAAGTTAATTGTATCCAGTTTGCAAATTAATTCCAATTCAGCAGTCTCTCGTTGGAGTCTGTTTTTGAAGCTTTTTTGTTGAAGTATAGCCACTCTTAGGCCTGTGATCGAGTGACCAGAGAGATTGAAGTGTTCTCCAACTGGTTTTTGAATGTTATAATTCTTGACGTCTGATTTGTGTCCATTCATTCTTTTACGTAGAGACTGTCCAGTTTGGCCAATGTACATGGCAGAGGGGCATTGCTGGCACATGATGGCATATATCATATTGGTAGATGCGCAGGTGAACGAGCCTCTGATAGTGTGGCTGATGTGATTAGGCCCTATGATGGTATCCCCTGAATAGATATGTGGACAGAGTTGGCAACGGGCTTTGTTGCAAGGATAGGTTCCTGGGTTAGTGGTTCTGTTGTGTGGTGTGTGGTTGCTGGTGAGTATTTGCTTCAGATTGGGGGGCTGTCTGTAAGCAAGGACTGGTCTGTCTCCCAAGATCTGTGAGAGTGATGGGTCGTCCTTCAGGATAGGTTGTAGATCCTTGATGATGCGTTGGAGAGGTTTTAGTTGGGGACTGAAGGTGATGGCTTTCTGTTGTTTTCTTTGTTGGGCCTGTCCTGTAGTAGGTGACTTCTGGGTACTCTTCTGGCTCTGTCAATCTGTTTCTTCACTTCAGCAGATGGGTATTGTAGTTGTAGGAATGCATGATAGAGATCTTGTAGGTGTTTGTCTCTGTCTGAGGGGTTGGAGCAAATGCGGTTATATCGTAGCGCTTGGCTGTAGACAATGGATCGAGTGGTATGATCTGGATGAAAGCTAGAGGCATGTAGGTAGGAATAGCGGTCAGTAGGTTTCCGATATAGGGTGGTGTTTATGTGACCATGGCTTATTAGCACCGTAGTGTCCAGGAAGTGGATGTGTTGTGTGGACTGGTCCAGGCTGAGGTTGATGGTGGGATGGAAATTGTTGAAATCATGGTGGAATTCCTCAAGAGCTTCTTTTCCATGGGTCCAGATGATGAAGATGTCATCAATGTAGCGCAAGTAAAGTAGGGGCATTAGGGGACGAGAGCTGAGGAAGCGTTGTTCTAAGTCAGCCATAAAAATGTTGGCATACTGTGGGGCCATACGGGTACCCATCGCAGTGCCGCTGATTTGAAGGTATACACTGTCACCAAATGTGAAATAGTTATGGGTCAGGACAAAGTCACAATGTTCAGCCACCAGGTTAGCCGTGATAGTTTCGGGGATACTGTTCCTGACGGCTTGTAGTCCATCTTTGTGTGGAATGTTGGTGGACATTCCTACCTACATGCCTCTAGCTTTCATCCAGATCATACCACTCGATCCATTGTCTACAGCCAAGCGCTACGATATAACCGCATTTGCTCCAAATCCCTCAGACAGAGACAAAAACCTACAAGATCTCTATCATGCATTCCTACAACTACAATACCCATCTGCTGAAGTGAAGAAACAGATTGACAGAGCCAGAAGAGTACCCAGAAGTCACCTACTACAGGACAGGCCCAACAAAGAAAACAACAGAAAGCCATCACCTTCAGTCCCCAACTAAAACCTCTCCAACGCATCATCAAGGATCTACAACCTATCCTGAAGGACGACCCATCACTCTCACAGATCTTGGGAGACAGACCAGTCCTTGCTTACAGATAGCCCCTCAATCTGAAGCAAATACTCACCAGCAACCACACAACAGAACCACTAACCCAGGAACCTATCCTTGCAACAAAGCCCGTTGCCAACTCTGTCCACATATCTATTCAGGTGATACCATCATAGGGCCTAATCACATCAGCCACACTATCAGAGGCTCATTCACCTGCGCATCTACCAATGTGATATATGCCATCATGTGCCAGCAATGCCCCTCTGCCATGTACATTGGCCAAACTGGACAGTCTCTACGTAAAAGAATGAATGGACACAAATCAGACGTCAAGAATTATAACATTCAAAAACCAGTTGGAGAACACTTCTATCTCTCTGGTCACTCGATCACAGACCTAAGAGTGGCTATACTTCAACAAAAAAGCTTCAAAAACAGACTCCAACGAGAGACTGCTGAATTGGAATTAATTTGCAAACTGGATACAATTAACTTAGGCTTGAATAGAGACTGGGAATGGATGAGTCATTACACAAAGTAAAACTATTTCCCCATGGTATTTCTCCCTCCCACCCCACCCCCCACTGTTCCTCTGATATTCTTGTTAACTGCTGGAATTAGCCTACCTTGCTTGTCACCATGAAAGGTTTTCCTCCTTTCCCCCCCCTGCTGCTGGTGATGGCTTATCTTAAGTGATCACTCTCCTTACAGTGTGTATGATAAACCCATTGTTTCATGTTCTCTGTGTGTGTGTATATAAATCTCTCCTCTGTTTTTTCCACCAAATGCATCCGATGAAGTGAGCTGTAGCTCACGAAAGCTTATGCTCTAATAAATTTGTTAGTCTCTAAGGTGCCACAGGTACTCCTTTTCTTTTTGCGAATACAGACTAACACGGCTGCTACTCTGAAACACTTCATACAAACTCACTGGTAAAGATAAACAGTTAAACAAATTGATTGACTACAAAAGATAGATTTTAAGTGATATTAAGTGATAGGCAAACAGTTATTAGTTACCAAAATAAAATAAAATATAAGCACGCAGTCTAAACTCTCAACCCTAGTAGACTGGGCAACATCTAAATTAAGCAGTTTTTCTCACCCCACTGGATATTGCAGTTCATAGTACACAGATTTCACCTTTGAAATCTGGGCCAGTCTCCTCTGCTGGAGTCTTAAATCTTCTCAGTGTCCTTGTTGCTTGTAGTATAGGTAGGGGCAGGAGAAAGCGTCCGCATGCTTGGCCTGTGTTCTGTTTTATACTCTCAATCCCATGTGCTTGGGGAGCACAAATCCGGGCATGTTTGGGGGCATTGCTGAGTCTCCAGGCAAGGTTGAGCAATTCCCTTGGTGTGACCTCATGCAGTTGAGTCACTGAATTGTAGCTCCTTTGCTGGATAATGGTTGTTGATGGGTTGTTTGACACCCCGCCCGGATGTTGGTTACTTTCCTTCCTGTTGCCTCTGGAGAGCTAATATCTGGCTGATTCCCCAAATTACAGCATATTTTAGTCACAACCATACAACACATTTCTCATAACTTCATACGCATTAATTATATCCATATATGGAGAGAGAAATGACTTTCAGCAGATCATAACCTTTCCCCTGACATCTTTCAAGGCACGCTTTTTGTGTAAGATCACAATTATATAAAAATGAGGAATATGGGGGTTACAGGATGCTTCTCCCAAGGTACAGAATGTCACACCAACCGCCCCTGAGTGACATAAGTTATACAGATATAAGCGTTTGTGTGCACAGTGCTGGGAGAGCTTCTCTCGCCGACACAGCTTGTGCTGCTCGCAGAGGTGGTTTTTGTATGCCAGCGGGAGAACTCTCTCCAGTCAGCATAGACTCAGAGAGTGTCTTCACCACACGTGCTGCAGTAGTGCAGCTGCATCAGTACATCTGCAGCATGGTTCACATAAACATGGCCTTAAAAGGAACAGTCATAGGGGAGTGGAGTAATTTAAATCAAAATGATTTAACTCGCTGATTTTAATAATGATTTAAATCAGCAAGCAGGAAGCTTTCATTTAAATCATTGATTTTCATCTTGGTTTGCATTTGTACTTTTTAGTTATTTTCCTAAAGAAAGGTTGATTCTCATTAGTTGGTATAATTTCATACTTCTTTTAATAACCAGGAGGAAATATCTATACAAGTTTATTTAAGCAATTATATAGCTAACATACATTTATTCAGATTGTTAATTTTTATTTTTATGTTAGAAAATGGTGAATGACACTTTTCTTATTTACTAAATGATTAATTTTTAACTTTCATTTTGTATAAAGCTGCATTTGGATGGAAACTAGAATTCAATTAAAAATGAACAAAACCAGGATTTTAAAATCAATTATTATTATTTAAATAAAACTACCTCAAATGTGCTGGATACATTAGAAAAAAGTATGTTTATCAATGCCTGTTTTGCATTTAAAACTAACTGATTTATTAAACAAAAGAAGTATTATCATCAGTGGCTAATTAATGGAACTGATAGTTTCTGGTCACCATGTCCTTCAAGATTTTAAAAGTAGTAGGTCTCATCTTTTCTCAACTCATTTTTATTCATAGTTTGGAAAACTTTCCTGCTTTTTCAACTCCCACTCAGTTTCTCAACTTTGAATGAACTAATCATTGCACTGAACTAGTTCAATAAACTGAAATGAAGGAAATATTCGCTGCAGAAGAGGCTACTGCTGTCAAAAGTGGTTTAGAACTTTAACAAACTCTAGTTCCAGATGCTTAGCCAGTGGCTTCCACACACTTAGTGGTTTAAACTTCAGCAGCGAATACGTACTGAATGATATTTTTTACTTAATTTAAATTATTTTAATGGCTGTAGTATAAGGTTAGTTCGTAACATTGTAACAACCTATGTCACTTTTACTTTTAAATAGTTTATTATAAAAAAGAAAACTGAATTAAAGTAATTTAAAAAACCTGATTTCTCTCCACCTTGAGTCAGAGTGCCATTAAACAACTTTTATGTCAGTGGAAGGGGTTAGCAGACATGTTTCAAAAATCCTTGTTTGTCAGCATTGATTTCACTATATCTTTGAAATCCAGATTTGAACTTTATTATGGGACTAGGCTGGCCTTAGAAGGAACAGCAGGGAGAACAAATCTGAAATGCCACTGGCATAACAGTGATCGTTCAAAGTATAACATCTAAAAATAGATGCCAAGAGGAACATATATTCAGGCCGTGTTCCTTATATTTTGTATGTGAGTCAGTTTATATTTGAAAACGGTTTGGGCGCAAACAGTAACATATGTAGCATATTTAGACTGGCCTTGAAATGAGCATGAAGATGGAGAAACATTTTGCCTCCATGGGGCAATCACAGATTCATCTTCACTAAAGAAGAAGTACAGTAGTGACCCTACAATGTCATAAAAAGAAAAGGAGGATTAGTGGCACCTTAGAGACTAACAAATTTATTTGAGCATAAGCTTTCGTGAGCTACAGCTACAGTGGACTGAATGCATCCGATGAAGTGAGCTGTAGCTCACGAAAGCTTATGCTCAAATAAATTTGTTAGTCTCTAAGGTGCCACAAGTACTCCTTTTCTGTTTGCGAATACAGACTAACACGGCTGCTACTCTGAAGCCTACAATGTCATGGCTCTTAAGGCCTTAATATCTCCTTTCATGGTAAAAAGCAGCATGCCAAACGTCCTGACGTGTGCAAGAAACCAATGCAAAGCAATATAGCGAGTCATACTATAGCATTTTATGAGATTCTGCAGAAAAAACACGGACCTGTAAGCCAAACACCATAACACTCAATTATTTATTTATGAAGATTTAAACTAATGCTTGTATCCACCGATCTCCCAGTGCTTCATAACTACAGCAGTGATTATTTAATCCTAAATTTGCATGTGAGAGAGCTATTATTAATTCAATTTTACAGATGGAGTAACTGAGGGAAGCTAAGTGACTTGCCCACGGCCACACAATGAATTTGTGGCAGTTAGGTAAAGGTCTTTTGATACTCACTCCTATGTCTTATCCACAAGGCTATCCATAAGGGTGGAGGGCCAGAGGGAATTGCAAAAAAACATTTCTTTAGAGATGTGAGAGGGCTAGTGAGTGTATAGTTAGGCCCGATTTTCAAAGATATTTAGACACCCAAAGAGTGGAGGGGAGCCTAGTGGGAGGTTCAAAAGCACCCAAGTAGGTTAGGTTTCAGAGTAGCAGCCGTGTTAGCCTGTATTTGCAAAAAGAAAAGGAGTACTTGTGGCACCTTAGAGACTAACAAATTTATTTGAGCATTAGATTAGGTGCCTAATTCCCATTACCACCAATTGGAGTTAGGCACCTAAACGGCTTAGGAACTTCTGAAAATTCCACTAGGCTCCTATCTGCATCTTAGGGCACAAAACTATCTTTGAAAAATCTGGCCCTTAATAACTAAAAATTGATCAGAAAGTTAATCTCAGGAATATTTTCACCAGCATTGCTCAGACGGGCCATCTACAAATCAAATTGGCTAGTAATTGGCAGTGAACTAGCAATGTCATACTCATTGTATCATCTTGGCTCTGCTTTCAAAAGATAAAATATGGATCACTCTCCCCACTCCCCCTGGAAAAAAGACAAGCTCAGACTGTACCTTCCCAATAATTTATTCATGTAATATAATCAACCATGAATCTGAGCTAGCTTGGCAGAGACATGATTCTCTGATTTGCTGTGGCTTTTGCTTGTAAGCATATTTACATAGCTTCTTGCCAGTAATCACTATAGTGATCTCCTGCTTGGAATTTTACCACATAAAGAGTTTTCAGTTTGCTTCTTTCAATCTACATCAAAATATGGAGGGGTTCAGTCACAGAGACCCCCTTGGGACTGTCACCGGATATGCTGAAATTACCTCTGAGCCCATTTTCCATTGCCACCTTGGGACTCCAGAACCCTGCCTTGTTGAGCCAGACACGCTAGCCTGCTGCAACACAGACCCAGGTCTGGTCCACGCACTCTCCTAGAGCTGCAGACTTTAACTAAAAACTGCTCAGCAAGTTACCTCTCTCCAGGACCCAGACACCCAGCTCCCAGTGGAATCCAAACCCCAAATAAATCTGTTTCACTCTGTATAAAGCTTATACAGGGTAAACTCATGAATGGTCCACCCTTTATAACACTGATAGAGGGATATGCACAGCTGTTTGCTCCTCCAGGTATTAATCACTTACACTGGGTTAATTAATAAACAAAAGAGATTTTATTAAGTATAAGAAGTAGGATTTACGTGGTTTCAAGTAATAACAGACAGAACAAAGTAAGTTACCAAGTAAAATAAAACATGCATGCATGTCTAAGCCTAATACATTAAGAAACTGATTACAGGTAAATCTTACCCTCAGAGATGTTCCAATAAGCTTCTTTCACAGACTAGATTCCTTCCTAGCCTGGTCCCAATCCTTTCCCCTGGTACAGTTCTTGTTAGTTCCAGCTCAAGTGGTAACTACGGGATTTCAAATGACTGGCCACCTTTGTTCTGTTACACCCCCTTTTATAGCTTTGGCACAAGGCGAGACTCTTTTGTCTCTCTGGGTCCCCACCACTCCGTCAAAATGGAAAAGCCCCAGGTTTAAGATGGATTCCAGTATCAGGTGACATGATCACATGTCACTGTAAGACCTCATTCTCCATTCTTTCAGGGTTGGCCTGCACATACTCAGGAAGGTTTGCGAGTAAACAGAGCCATTCACAACCAATTGTCCTAGTTAATGGGAGCCATCAAGATTCCAAGCCACCATTAATGGCCCACATTTTGCATAGTTACAATAGGACTTCAGAGTAATACTTCATATGCCTAGCTTCAGATACAAGAACGATACATTCATACAAATAGGATGAACACACTCAGTAGATTATAAGCTTTGTAATGATACCTGACAAGACACCTTTTGCATAAAGCATATTCCAATTACATTATATTTACACTCATAAGCATATTTCCATAAACATATGGAATGCAATGTCACAGGAGGATTTTTTTTTTAAGAGTAAAATTAGTGGCAAAACCACTTACAAGTTTTTTGGTATTTTATTTTAAATTAAATTAAGCGTTAGTGGCTTTTAATGGGAGTTCACCGTTTCAATATCTAACTTCCTGGCCAAAGACAGGCAACCATCTTTCTTGTCTCATAGTCTATAACTAGAGGAACAAATGCAAGAAATGCTTGAAAGTGCTTGCACAAGATCTCCTCTAATTTACTGGAAACAATCCACAAGACATTAAAAAATTACTTGGAGAACATTAACTTGGCAACTTTTAGAGCTTCTGGCCTCATTGATAGTGTGGTCTCGCTTTTTTAAAGAAAAAAACCCCACATACGAGACTATTTAATTCCATGAGTTTGTTATTTATACAGATTGAGGCATATGCATTATAAGAGGACTGAAGGCTAAGGCAGCACTATTACAGTTATGAATGAAAAGGAGGACTTGTGGCACCTTAGAGACTAACAAATTTATTTGAGCATAAGCTTGCGTGAGCTACACTGTGGAAACACTGAATGCATCCGATGAAGTGAACTGTAGCTCACAAAAGCTTATGCTCAAATAAATTTGTTAGTCTCTAAGGTGCCACAAGTCCTCCTTTTCTTTTTTGCGAATACAGACTGTTTTCAGAGTAGCAGCTGTGTTAGTCTGTATTCGCAAAAAGAAAAGGAGTACTTGTGGCACCTTAGAGACTAACAAATTTATTAGAGCATAAGCTTTCGTGAGCTACAGCTCACTTCATCGGATAAATTTGTTAGTCTCTAAGGTGCCACAAGTACTCCTTTTCTTTATCCAATGCATTGCACCAACAGAGAAATATTTAAAACAAAAAACAAAACACATTTCAAGGAGCGTTTTAGCCTGTCAGGGGGCAGGAGAAGAATGTGTCTACTTCACTGGCTTCTTCTTAGTCACCAGATCCTGCACAAACTTATCCCACTAGTATTCAAAACACTCCACGGGATGATTTTATCCTACTTCTCCGATCTCCAGCTACCGCTGCACCTGCTTACTTTGTCTCCTGTCATCTTGGAGCCCAATTCTCCTCTCACTTGAGGCCCCATTAAAGTGAATGGGAGTGTTTCTAGGTAAGACTCTTACACAGTTTGAGCCTGATGCAACTCCACTAGGGCAGATCCTCAGGCCATTTATACCAGCTGATAACCTGCCCCATTGTTTTCTAAAGTAGTTACACCAGTGAGAGGAGAATCAAGCTCTTGGGCTCCCCACTTTTGCCTCTCCATGATCTGATGTGGGGCTATAAGTCACTCTTTGACTTGTGTTGCTCCTCACTGAGCTGTAGCTCACGAAAGCTTATGCTCTAATAAATTTGTTAGTCTCTAAGGTGCCACAAGTACTCCTTTTCTTTTTACCTTTTGACTGACTCTCTAAAGCATTTTTAAACCTAGTGAAAGCTATATACAAATCAAAGCCAAGATAGTGTATAAAATATCACCAGTTGGATGGCTAGCTGCCTGATTTGCATCTGCAAAAACCGAGGCCAAATCTTTGAAAGTTTAGCTCAGAATAGGTTGCATATTTTTCTTCATATTTATACTATGTTCCTCATCATGTACCAGAGCATCTATAACAGAAAACTTGCACTGTGAAACAGCTAGAAAAAAAGTCCAGAGCACTCTATATTCCTACACTACAAGTAACAGGCCAGATTCTGCTATCCATTATGCAGGTGTAAATCTGGAGTGACTCCAATGGAGTTAGGCTTATACTGGAGTGTAAATGAGAACAGAATCTAGAGCAGCAATAAAAACAAAACAGAGCACTCAACAGATATTCCTGTCTGTTCCACTGCTGATGGAGAGTTTTTAAATTGTGACATGCTGCAGACATGGCTCAAAATCACACAATGCTCTGGCTCCTAATTGTATGAGATTAAACTCAGGACAAGGTAAATAACTGACCTATTTGAATCTTACTAAAGAATTCAGAATATAAACTAAAAGATCAGATAAAGAGGATGGTGCAAGAGCATTCAATACTTTAAACCATCAGTACCAAGAATTTTTAAATCAATGTGGTTCTATTGAATGTCAGTACAGGAATTTATCAGAAGTAATATTCAGCCTGATCCAGTTCAAGGGAAGTCAGTGGGGGTTGAATCAGCCCCCTACAGCACTCTTGGAGCATGAGAATGATGTGAAGATGTGAAATTCTCCCCTGTGCAGGTGAGCAAAAGGCCTATCCATCACTTAAGTCCACCTTAAATTTTGTTTGGAGCACTGAAATAATACATAGACTTTTTACGGCCCCTCTGCACAGAGGTGAATTTCACCTCTGCTGTCTGCCACATTCTGGATGTGCAGCATCAAAGGTGAACTGCTCAGGTGCTCTGGAAAACGGTGACAATATAACTGCCAAAACAACCACATTCACAAGCAGCTCAAAACCTTTGTTGCTGCACCGTGGTTTCACCCTGACAATATTGTGTAAATGGCAAGAAGGCTGCATGAGTAAGCCTCAGATGTAGCACAAGGCATGCTCGCCAACGGGCTGATCACGGAGATAAGTAATATTGCCAAGCATTGTTCATAACCTTTAACTTACAAGTAATGGAACCACAAGTGAATCAGTAAAGATCATCGGTAAAGATTTCATATGTTCCTGTGTCTCAAGTCTTTCCTCTCACCATCTGAATTTGCATGGTAGACAAATGAAGCACGGAGGTGTCATTTTGAATTTAGACATACAAATTGACCAAACCCAGAGAATAGAGACTTAACATTATATATTGCCAACCGTGTGACAAGATGTACGGGCTTCCTATTCATCAGTATGAGGAACTTGCATTAGATCCTGTCTGACAATTAAAGAATCAATAGAGACAGGATAAACCAGTTATGCTAACCTAACTTACCTAGTTCGTTTTCTTAACTTGAACTAATATTTTTCCTTAATCTTTGCTTATGAAAGTGCAAAGATCTGTGTGTGCATGGGAGGGGTGAAGCTATGCACACACACGTGCTTCAGAGGTAGAAAATGGTCCTATTAAAAGTCCAAATCCTACTCTCCTTTGTCCTTACTCTCATGAGTTTTCTCTGAATAAAGACTGCAAAATTGGGCCCAAGCAGACAGGCTTTATTTTCTACTAATTAAGCCAATACCATGATGGATGAAACATTACAAATCATATGAAAACTGTTCCAAACTAAAGCAACGGATTATATTTACATGTCAGTCTTAATGAGCACAGGTTACCCTTACTGCAACATCATTTTAGTTGCATGTTTCTGTAGAGTGCAAATTCTGCAAATCTTACTCAAACTGAGTCTCACTTCCTCATTTAAGTAGTCCCATTGAAGAAAATGGAACTACTCATATAAGATTTACTCACATTGAATAAGTGTGTCTTCACTGGAGAAAAGGGTGTGTTTTTACTTCGTGTTAACTAACAAACGGTGATATCCTAGTGAAGACAAAACAGTTTGTAGTTTTCACGTTGCTTGGAGGGGTGGATTAACTACAGCAACAGAAAAACCTCTTCTGTTGCCACAGGAAGCATCTCTGTAGTGCCTATAGTGTAAAACATGGCCTGAACCATAAGTATTCTACATCTCCTATGGATCTAAGGGCCCAGGAAATGGCAGCAGGATTTATTTCAGGCTTAAAGGCCCCATTCCGGAATCCCCATTCCAAGATGTAGTAGAAAGGAATGGAATTGAATGGATAGAAACTGCAAAAACACCAGCTGATGTTTGTTTGCCATTTATTCTGCCTGTGGTCATTTGGCCTTTTCCATGGGGATTGGGGTTGGTAACTCCCATGCTTCCTGCAGCCTAGAGAAGGCTAAGGCTGCAGTTGTGTGAATTTTTAGCTTTAACCACTACAATAACTGAAGGCAGCATGCAAGGTGAAGGAGGCTGGTTGGTGGAAGCCAAAGAAGCAAAACTACAGGCCTAGAAGTGGGATGGAGCTAGGATCATTTACATTAGCTAAGGATCTGCCCCAAAGCATCCAGCCCTCAGGTAAGATCAGAACTTAGTTATGGCCAGATGCTGTGAGGAAAAGAGTTTCTCCAACAAAACTGTGTTCAGTAAGGGGGAATTATTACCTGAATTTATGTAAGAGTCAAGCCACTATTTCTATATAATAATAGACTCCTCCCGGTCCCACTGAATTGATTCTCTAAACCATGGAATCTGCACTATATAGCATGACAAACTGATTGAAAAGCTGAGCAAGCCCTGAAGTTATTGACAGCTGAATGTATCAGATAGTTTAACAGGGGTGTGACAAAGTCACACAGTCACAGCTGTAAGAGAGTCGTCTTATATGTTTCCGGAAAGTGGGCAGGCACAAGCCCACCCATAGCTACAGGCCCCTCCCCCAGCCTAAGTGGAAGAGCTACGGATATGGGAGACAACAACAACAACTGGGACAGGTGTGAGGGTCAAAAATAGGGAACACCAAGCAGAGAACCCCAGACAGTGCCCACTACTCCTCAAAGATGTCAAGGGAGTCAGTGGATGCAGCCCAGATTAACTCTGCCCAGATACGTGAACAGAGAGAGGAATGGAAATAGGCCCCAAAGTCGCAGGGAACCCCTTCAGTCAACATCCTCTCCCTGCTATTATAAATGGGCCAATTTGGCCACCACTAGGAAGAGGCTGACAAGGAGGTCTCGTGACTTCGTGGGGCCATGGATGGGGTGTGCACAGATTAGAAGCTGCAGGGAGAAGTGCAGCCAGAACCATTAGACTAGGTTCAGGAGGAGCCAGAAATGGAAGAGAATGGTAGAAGGCAAGTATGTCAGCCCTAGAATGGTAAAGGTCCTTTCCCCCATGAGTTGAAAAGAGGTAACCTCAAGCCAGCTAGGGACACCTGAGTCCAATTAAGGACTGCCTGTAACCTTTAAAAACCCCTCTCTCATGGGAGGAAAGGAGGAGAGGCAAGCTGCAGCAGGGCAATAGCAGCAGGGAGAAAAGGCTTCTCCAGGGTGGAAGGCTGCTCCCCTCCCTATCAGGGAAGCAACCAAGCTAACTGCCTCTTTGAGGAAGGAGTGGCACCCTGGGGCCTGCATACCTGAGCAGTACCCCAAAGAGGGGACAGGTAAAGATACTCCTTTTTTGTGCGTTATGAATTTGCTTTTTTGATTTGGCTGAAGAATACCCCTTGGGCCTACCCTGAGGCCCACCTTGTAAATATTGAAAAATAAAACCCAACTGAGAAATAAAAACTCTCCAGAGTGGGACTGATTTTCCCCAGCGCCCCTCACCCCACCCATAGCCTGGCGAGGTGGAGGAGGTGCCTTGCCATAGGAATTTCCAAAGAGTGGTGGGATACAGCTATAAAGGTCTTGTGAAGGCCCAGTTAGCTATGTAGCTATCTGATGTCTCACCTCTTTGCCCCACACAGCTAATAGATACTGCAGCCTTATCATACTTGTGGTCTTGAAAACAAATTAGATGCTAAGCACTAGAAGAAAGTAGTCATTACCAGTTCTTTGCTAGAAGTTCAGCAAGTCAACATTCTTGCTGAATAACTGGATCATTAGTGAACGTTTCCCCCTTTCTCTTTCACTGACTCCCTGAAGTGCAGCTCTGGTATTTGCTGACTAATTAAGAGTGCTCCATAGCATGTTCTCCAAAGCAGAGAAGCACAATGCACGGATCAGCATTTTTAATCTGAAGACAAAAAAGTAACACACTTTATTAATCATCGGATAGATGGCAACTTGAAATGAAACGGGTTTTTAAAATGTTAGAGGAATACTTGTAAAAACAAAACAAAACCCAAAACACTCCCCTTGTTCCCTGTCCTCCCCCAGAGACAGGGAATTTCCCCCCATGCACACAATCACTGGTCCTGGTCCTGCTCCCATTGATGTTAATAACAAAAATGCATTTTTCAGTTGAATTCAATGGGAGCAAGATGAAGCCTTTGGATATAGCACTGGGAGACATTTTTCTTGGCTGAAATTTTACATCACTAAAGACTATTCACATGAGTAAAAGGTCACAGGCTGGGATCCTTCATTTGTCTCATACTGGGTGGAGGGAATTATCAGATTGCCTGTAGTGGGACCCGTATATGCAGAGCCGTCCCTTGGGTAGGGCGAATTGGGGCGACCACTCCGGACCCCGCACTTTGGGGGGCACCGTGGGCTGGTGTCATTGGCCGGTGTGGTCGGTCCCAGAATAGACGAATGCGTCACTTCTACCCCGGGTCCCACATCTCTTAGGGACAGCCCTGTGTATATGTTCTGCATTATGAAGCCAGCTCTGAAGTGGTCTCAAACACCTTTTAACTAAACATTTTGGGTGTGTTCCTGCTGTTCTCATGAGGTATGTCTACACTGAAATGCAAGTCCAGGGTTTGAACTCCGGCTCAACCCTAACCCAGGACTTGAACCTAGGGCCACACACAGGCGGAGAGTCTGAGTTTGAGTCACGCTAGGACCCCAGCATTCAAACCCTATTGCTTTGCATTGTAGACACAGTTCCACGGGACTTGAGCTCTGGAGTAACGTCTTCATTTCATTAACACATCCACGGCTGGCCTCTATCAGAGGACTCAGGCTTCTGGGGTTTGGGCTGCGGGGCTATAAAATTGCAGCATAGATGAGCCAGAGCACTGTCTCCAATCCAAGCCCAAATGTTTATGCTGCAATTGTATAATTGCAGCATAAACCCCGCAAGCCTGAGTCAGCTGACAGAGGCCAGCTGTGGATGTTTTAATGCAGTGTAGGCATACCCTAGGAATCCGCCAAAAGCATCCCGCAATCCCAACTTCCATTGTCATCTGGACAGTCAAGTTTGGGGGACAGTCAAGTTTTCCCACTCTGCACCATAAACAAAGGGTTAGAACAGCCACATTTTGGGAGGGCGCTAGGAAGTCTGAGATATGGATGGCTGGAAGTGCCCCCGGACAGTGCACTGTAGATGTTGGAGCCCCAGGCTGAGACTCAGGTTTCAATAATTCCTAACCTGTGGTTACAAATGAGTGTAGACAAACCCAGGGTCCACTAACGTGAGTTCTAAAAACCCTGGGCTTACACTGGCATGCAGACATGCCCATGGAGGCAAAAGTTACATTCAGATCAATGGGAATTTTGACTGAGTGAGGACTGCAGGCCTAGGCCCACTGAGAGAGATTGATATTACCTCAAAATAAGAACAATGCCAAACAAGATCATCTGAACTGAACATGTATCCTACTGTTGACAGTTCTATTTGGCTGTGTACAGCAACAACAGTTTTAGGTTCCTTAAAAGTGACTAGCCTGATTGCTGGACTTATTGAACCATGTAATTTTCCAGATGGTCACCAGTACTTCAAGCTGTGGAAAAAACCACAGTCAGATTGTTGCATTCTAACTATTCCACCTCACAGGTATGTTATGGAAGAAAACCCCATTTTAATTTCATGAGGCATTTCATTATTTCTTATTTAATTGCTTTACTAAGCAATAAAAATGTATGATGTCCTGAGGGTTCATCTTATTTATAATAAAATAATAAATCATAGTAATATATTTTAAAGCACCTTTCTGCTTCCTCTCACTAAAACACTTGTATCAGATGAGGTTTAATTCGCCATTTCCCTAGAACAGAACATTTCACTTCTACTCATAGCCCTGTAGCTTGAAAGACAGTTTGGACAGCATTATATCAACTATTTTTCCCCAGAGTTTAGTGGTTTTTATCTATTGTATATAAAGAACTTGGTTTAGGATGACAGTTAACATTACACCAAATTCTCTGACAAATATTTCCTCCAGAAGCACCAGAATGCACTACTCTCATTGCTTAGCGCCCATCAGCAGTACAACAAACAAATAGCACCATTAGCAGTGTCACTCTCTCACATACTGCTTTATGGAAACCCCGCTATCTGTGGGAGTTCACGGCTCAGGGGATGAATAGGACATTAACTAGCTAGGTAGTTAGTTCAAAGGCAAGCTAGAAAGAAAATGACAGAAAGCAGCTACTACTGGACTATATGAAATGAATTTGGTGGTCATGGTCCAGTTTCCATCAATAAATTTGTTAGTCTCTAAGGTGCCACAAGTACTCCTTTTATTTTTGGTAGGCTAACCCAGGGGAGACATGAAAACTGAACTACCCTCTTGTGAGACGATGAGGCACACTGGCAGGCCAGTGGGAGAAACATGGGTGCCACTGCCAGGCAGGTTGGGGCAACATGGCATCAGATCACCCCTCATACCATTCAGTTAAGCAGGGTTGTAAATCTTTTGTACAAAGCCTCCCTATTTCCCTTAACAGTCTCATATTCTCATGCAATATTCGGATACTAACAACTCATCTGTTAGGCCCTCTGCTGAGCTGTCTGCATTCTAAATTAGGAATGCAATTCTCTGTTTTGCATGCAGTCCTTAAATTTTACACCCTCCCATTTGGAAACCTTCTCCTTCCTGCTTGGCCTGTTATAGCCCCGCCTCTTCAGCTGGGATAGACTCCTGCATCTGCAGCTGCTTTTAGAGCTAGTGCGACAGCTGCTTACTTCACATATTGCCCCGGAGAGGGGACGGGCAGTAAATACACAGACATGGCACACCTTGTTCTGCCCCATCAAATAAGCTCATTGTATCAAGTATACTATGAGAATTCTCCAGCTCGCAGCCGGCATCTGCTTCTGAATTCTCTCTTTCTCAGTCCTCAGCAATAGGTACTGCTGCTGAGTGTGAGTCATACAAAACCCACAATATGCAAAGCAAAAATGGCTACTCTGTGTATAAATTTTGATCCCTCAGTTAGAAAGTGAGAGACTTTCCAAATAGTGACAGTTTGCTCTTTTAAAGAGATTAGTTTCTCTTGGACTGTTCTTCTTTATCACCAGAATCATATCCAAATATAATGGCTTTTGGTGGATATTGTTTGTATAAAGAATGCTGTTCAAAAGACAGATGAATTGTGCTATATTTTCCTTCATTATTGATAGATTCTTAGACATAATTTTTTTTGGTCTTCAGTTTCCACTACAATGCATCACAATTTCTATATCCATTAGTATATTTCACAGTTACACTGAAGACACCAAGAGTTCTGGCCATGGCAGCACATTGGTACTTTCCTTTAGAAGACAGAGCACCCACGGACAATGGAGACAATTTTAAAAGCATATGGGGATGATTTTAAAAACGGATGCCCGTTACTGCAGGTAACTGGACTTTTAGTGTCCAGTCAGCAGTGCTGATTGGATACTGCCAGGTTCCCTTTTTGACCGGATTTTCTGTTTGAAAACTGGACACTGGCAGCCCTAACATAAACCAGTATGCAAGGAGCTCAAAAGTATGTAGATCGGGAGTTTCATAGCATCTGTAGAGACTAGTACTTAAGCAGCATAGTAGTGGTAAAGAAGCCAAATTACACATCTGCATAGATGCCACTATCCACTGCCCATAACTGATGGCATCTTGACAGAACTTTCCAAAGTCAGAATCTTTACAGTCTGTGATATGAGGAACTGTTTTTTGCACATAAACCTGGATAAAGACTCCAGCATGCTGACAACCTTTGCAACACCATTTGTTTGCTACAGAGGGCTGTACATGCCAGCGGGCATAAGCCCAGCACCAGAGGTGTTCCAGAGAACACTCAGCCGAGAATTGCCTGAGGTGAAAATAATTGCAGATCATATTCTCACTTTAGGTGAAGGTGAATGATAGAAAACAACAATATTTTCTACAGCAATTCAGTGACAAGAATGTAAAACATAACCCAGAAAAAATGTGACTCAAGCAGCATGAGGTGAGATACATTGGACATCGGCTCACAGGGGAGGGACTGAAAACAGATCCCAACAAAATCAAGGCAGTCAGAGACAGGCCAGCTCTAGTGGATGTGAGAGGGGGTTCAGCACTTCATAGGAATGACAAATCTTCTGTTCAAGTTCTGTCCACACCTGGCTGCAGCAGAACCCCTACATCAGCTCACAAGGCAGGATGTTGAGTAGGACCGGGCAGGTGCCCAACAGCAAGCATTTGACACACCGAAACAAATGAGAATGGATGCCTATGTCCTGAAGCATGATCAGCCAGGAGAGCCACTAACATGCCAGTATGATACCTCAGAGAAAGGACTGGGTGTAGCTCTTTTGCAAGAGCAGCTGGCTGCTTATGCCAGCAGACCCCTTTCAATGACTGAACAAGGGTATGCCCAAACAGGAAAAAGAGCTTCTGGCCGTGGTATCTGGAGCGGACCGATTCCCTCAGTACATCTATGGTCACCCAGCAATAGTGCAATCAGTCCACAAACCTCAAGAGACAATCATGGCAAAGCCCCTTTTTAGTGCTCCAAAGAGATTGCAGAGCATGTTGATGCACCTCCAGTGCTATCACACAGAGATCAGAAATGGTCCTGGATGATTACTGGTGTTAGCTCATATCTTGAGCAGGGCATACATACCCAGCATCAGCAAGTTGGGGGAAGGGGATCAAGACAGTATAGCATGATAATGGAGTCAATCTCCCAGTTTTAATAGCATAACTGACTGAAATCAAAGAGGCTACAGAAAAGGCAGTCAAGAGAGCAGTCCTAGCAGCTTGGCCAAAAGACAAAAGCCAAGTACCGGTAGGAGCAGAAGCACATTTTCAAATTAAAGATGAGCTGAATGTGCAGGATGGGATCACATTTTGAGAACACAGAGCTGTTATTCTTGCCTTGTTACAGAAGGATGTCATGCAAAAAAATATATGGCTCGCACCTGAACATTGACAGCTGTCTTAAAGGGACGCCAGAGTGTGGTTACTGGCTGGGAATAAATACACAACTCCGGACCTTGACAGAAGAGTGACACCGACTGGTCATGTGATAACCACCAGTAGAAAGTGACTCTGTTACCACATGAGCTGCTCACCTTACTCTGAGAAAAGGTGGGAGTAGGATTATTTACTTTCAGAGAAAAGCAGAACTTGATTACAGACAACTACTACTCAAATTTCTGGGAGGTCAATGCTCTGCCTGATACAAGAAGCAAGTCAATGACTGGCAAACTGAAGGCCCACTTTTCAAACTATGACAGGTTTCAGAGTAGCAGTCGTGTTAGACTGTATCCACAAAAAGAAAAGGAGGACTTGTGGCACCTTAGAGACTAACACATTTATTTGAGCATAAGCTTTCGTGAGCTACAGCTCACTTCATCAGATGCATGCAGTGGAAAATATAGTGGGGAGATTTTATATACACAGAGAACAAGAAACAATGGGTGTTACCATACACACTGTAAGGAGAGTGATCAGGTAAGGTGAGCTATCATCAGCAGGAGAGAAAAAAAAACTTTTGTAGTGATAATCAGCATGGCCTATTTCAAATAGTTGACAAGAACGTGTGAGGAACAGTGGGGAGGGGGGAGAGAAATAAACATGGGGAAATAGTTTTACTTTGTGTAATGACACATTCACTTCCAGTCTTTATTCAAGCCTAATTTAATGGTGTCCAGTTTGCAAATTAATTCCAATTCAGCAGTCTCTCGTTGGAATCTGTTTTTGAAGTTTTTTTGTTGAAGAATTGCAACTTTTAGGTCTGTAATCGAGTGACCAGAGAGATTGAAGTGTTCTCCGACAGGTTTTTGAATGTTACAATTCTTGATGTCAGATTTATGTCCATTTATTCTTTTGCGTAGAGACTGTCCGGTCTGGCCAATGTACATGGCAGAGGTGCACTGCTGGCACATGATGGCATACATCACATTGGTAGATGTGCAGGTGAACAAGCCTCTGATAGTGTGGCTGATGTGATTAGGCCCTATGATGATGTCTCCTGAATAGATATGTGGACACAGTTGGCAACAGGCTTTGTTGCAAAGATAGGTTCCTGGGTTAGTGTTTTTGTTGTGTGGTGTGTGGTTGCTGGCAAGTATTTGCTTCAAGTTGGGGGGCTTTCTGTAAGCAAGGACTTGACCTATTTCCCAAGATCTGTGAGAGTGATGGGTCATCCTTCAGGATAGGTTGTAGATCCTTGTTGATGCGCTGGAGAGGTTTTAGTTGGGAGCTGAAGGTGATGGCTCGTGTCGTTCTGTTATTTTCTTTGTTGGGCCTGTCCTGTAGTAGGTAACTTCTGGATACTCTTCTGTTTTTTTCACTTCAGCAGGTGTGTATCGTAGTTGTAAGAATGCTTGATAGAGATCTTGTAGGTGTTTGTCTCTGTCTGAGGGATTGGAGCAAATGTGGTTGTATCGTAGCTTGGCCGTAGACAATGGATCGTGTGGTGTGGTCTTGATTAATGCTGGAGGCATGTAGGTAAGTATAGCAGTCAGTAGGTTTCCGATATAGGGTGGTGTTTATGTGACCATCGCTTATTAGCACTGTAGTGTCCAGGAAGTGGATCTCTTGTGTGGACTGGTCCAGGCTGAGGTTGATGTTGGGATGGAAATTATTGAAATCATGGTGGAATTCCTCAACAGTTTCTTTTCCATGGGTCCAGATGATGAAGATGTCATCAATGTTGTGCATGTAGAGCAGGGGCATTAGGGGACGAGAGCTGAGGAAGCATTGTTCTAAATCATCCATAAAAATGTTGGCATATTGTGGGGCCATGCGGGTACCCATAGCAGTGCCACTGATTTGAAGGTATACATTGTCCCCAAATGCGAAATAGTTATGGGTGAGGACAAACTCACAAAGTTCAGCCATCAGGTTTGCTGTGACATTATCAGGGATACTGTTCCTGACGGCTTGTAGTCCATCTTTGTGTGGAATGTTGGTGTAGAGGGCTTCTACATCCATAGTGGCTAGAATGGTATTTTTCAGGAAGATCACCAATGGATTGTAGTTTCCTCAGGAAGTCAATGGTATCTCGAAGACAGCTAGGAGTGCTGGTAGCATAGAGCCTGAAAAGGGAGTCTACATAGCCAGACAATCCTGCTGTCAAGGTGCCAATGCCTGAGATGATGGGGCATCCAGGATTTCGAGGTACAGCCACCCACAGAGTAAGGGTGAGGTGGAATCAGCTGTAAAAACCACTAAGCAACTGTTACACAAATTCCTATTCCTTCTGGCTCAGACCCCTTGGTAGTATTTTTGACACACAGCAATACCCCATCACAGGGGTGCCAAAACAATCAGGTGCAAAACCTGATGGGATGAAGGACCAAAACCAGTGAGGTAAGACCCGTTGCAGCCAGAAGGATCAGGACACGGCTGAGAGGAGATGGCCAACAATCAAAGAATGCTGGCACTGGAGAAATATAGGTCAGCCAAGGACCTACCAGCCCTGGGGAGAGGCTGTCCTGTGAGGATACAGCCATTACAGAGACATCAGGAGTGGACTAAAGAAGTCGAGAGTGACATCCAGGTCATATGAAGTGTCCACAAAGAAGGACAAGTGATCCAAAGGAACAGGAAGTGCTTACATATCACAAGACACAACACCCAGAGTGAACCATTGGGGGCCAATCCCAAGGGGAGGGAGGAGATTCCACAGAGAAAAAGTTAACTAAACTTGGAGACAGATGATAGAGAGACAGGGATAAGTCGCTCCTGGCGTAGTTGCCTGGTGAGGAGACTATGGAACCACCTAAGTCTGTGGTAAAGAAGAGACTCCAACTTGGCTACGTACTAGTAACCTCTGGCTGAAGAAACACAGGGTGGGGTTCTGGGCATCAATTTGTTTTAATGTTTATATTTAAAATGTTTGTAAAATAGGGAAGATGTACTGTGATCACTGGAATAGGAATCAGAGGGCCAACATTCTCTGGATTCAGAGTAGCAGCCGTGTTAGTCTATATCCGCAAAAAGAAAAGGAGTACTTAGTCTCTAAGGTGCCAAAAGTACTCCTTTTCTTTTAATGTTCCCTGCAGAGACCGTTATTGAAAAGTCACCAGAACCAAAACTCGGAACGCAGGGAGTCAGATTGGAAGCAGCGCTGCCACAAGGACAGAGCAGCACACAGGGTTTACTAAAGTTCTGCTTGCTCAACTTCTCCTGCATTCAGCTTCACTTTGCCAATGAAACAGATACCAAAACCAATCACTCTTTAAAGAGAAAAAGCTGTAGCTCAATTCTTACAATCAAGTCCATTTTTAACTTATGAAGACAAGTATTAGTGATCATAAACTACAGTCAGAAGCAAGGAACAAGTAGAGCAAATATAAGTATTGCCCACAAATTTTAGTAACGTAAAGATCCCAAAAGGCTAAGACTTGAGGAGACTCTGGCTTATCTGGGTTCTCCTCAGGCTCCTCCTACCATTCTAGTTTCCTCCTCCTCCTACCTTTCAGCATGAGATTACATTTGTTTTTCAGAATATGTTACCTGGATATTGTACATTATTTAAATAAGCATGGGAACCCCATATGAAATCCTTACTAACAAGGACAAAAAGGTATTTTGCAGAGGTGTCTGAACCAATGGGCCCAAACTAAAAACTCCCTGAAACTGGATGCAGTTTGATTCCGGAGCTGAACTTCATGACCCGAGCTAGCACATTGTTATGTTTAATTCTATCAGTTAATGAGAGAAGCTGTCAGCGTTCCTTGAGATCATTGCTTTATTATTTGCAATGGAGACGCTCCCAGTCAGAGTGCTGACTCAGCCAATGCTCAGGCCCTGCCCCTCCATAGCCAGTTGCTGGTGTGGGTGTATCGCTGAAACCTGCCACCTTTTGTCCTGGCACCATGACCATAATGACTCTGCCCTGCTGACAAGTCTATCCAGGATTTTATTTAAGATGACTCCACAATGCCATGTTCCCAAGCACTGTTCACAGCAGCAACTGGAGGTGACAAGCAGCTTGATATATTCTGCCACAAACGGATCCCTGGCACAAGACAGATAGTGGAGTTTGCTTTCATCTACTGCACATTTATTTCTAAGGATGTATGAATTTTTTAAAAATGTGCTCTCTCCAATGACTACATTCTAACTCAAAGCAAATAATGATATTCTCTTAGAGCACTGCTGGTCCCACTGCTGGAACCAGGAAACCTACATGAACTAGGCAAACTAAACCTTGCCCTGGGCTCACGATAAATTCTTGGGAGAAATAAGCTTGACACTGGTCAAATATTTATATAGTTCAGGGCACTATAATGTGTGCAAACTGTCCATAGTTGGGGCTGAGACATGTCGTTTGGATGTGAATTTTCACAAAGTTCAGATCTACAGTTTAGTTCGGTAACTGATTCTCCCTCCTAGCTACTCTCCTAAAAGGATTATGCATAGTTGCAACTTTGAGAAAGCTCTCTCCATTTCCCCACTTCTTTACCTTGCTGCACCTGCTCTTCTGCAGCGTGTTTAAGTCTAACAACCTGAACCTAGAACAAGGTTAGAGAACATGTTAGAGCAGGGGTGGGAAAATTACAGCCCACGGGTCACATCTGGCCCGGGGGACCGTCCTGCTCGGCCCCTGAGCTCCAGGCCGGGGAGGCTAGTCCCACGCTGTCCCCCCTCCACCACAGCCTCAGCGTGGCTTGCGCCTGCCCACTTCCCAGGCTTTCAAATAAACCTGTCCTGCTGCTCTAAGCAGCCTGGTAAGGGTAAGGGGGGAGGGCAGGAGATCCCAAGGGACAGTCAGGGGACAGGGGGTGGTTGGATGGGACAGAGATTTGGGGGGGAGCGGGCAGGAGACAGGGAGGAGGGGGGGTTGGATAGGGGGTTGGGTCATGAGGTTCAGCTGGGGACAGGGAGAAGGGGGGGATAGACAGGAGGTGGGGTCCGGGAGGGGAGAAGGATGGATGTGTCTGGGTCCCAGGTGGCCTGTCGGGGGCAGAGGTATGGATAGGGGTCAGGGCAGTCAAGGGACAGGGAGCAGGGCAGGTTGGATAGGGTGTGGGGTCCCAGGAGGGCGGTTGGGGCTGGGGGTCCTGGGAGGGGGTGGTCAGGGGACAAGGAGCGGGGGGGATTGGATGGGTCAGGGTTCTGAGGGGGTCAGTCAGAGGGCGGGGGCCAGGCTGTTTGGGGAGGCACAGCCTTCCCTACCCGGCCCTCCATACCGTTTTGCAACCCCGATGTGGGCCTTAGGCCAAAAAGTTTTCCCACCCCTGTGTTACAGTGTTTTACAGTTCACAACCCTGACTGTGGTGCCATGTAGTGCCCTAACTCAGTATAAAAATCACACCTTCAATTAAACCAATACAGCTCTGTGTGTAGACCAGACCTTAAACAACAGAGGCCAGTGAGCTTAGTCCGTATCGATCAGTCTCATTCTTCTAGCAGGAAGGTTTGACAAATTATATCATATCAAATGTGTATTTTATATATAAATAGACCAGGGCTATTGGCTCTCATGCAAGATCAGCGGTGCCAAAACAAAGGCGACAGGCATGACAAGGATGCACCATCAAGTAAGCAATACAATCATACAGGCACATGAGACAGTATGCTTTGGGGATACAGGTATTTAACAAGAGTTTTGTGGCTAGATGAGTGTAGTGTAGAAATGTTCAGCAAGTGGGATAATACTTGAGTAACAAATGGGTTTGTAGCCAAAGGGCATTCACCATAAGCAATACCAGGCCTACATTTGCTCCCATTGACACGAATGAAGGCAGGATCAGGCTCAAGAAATGAGATGAAATGACATCAGAACTTCAGCAGTGATAAGTCGTTCATTCTGAAAGCACAAGGTACCCATGACTTGCCTGGTTTAAAGTTTTGCTACAAACTCTAAACTTGCCTCAGCCTCACTGGTTTATTATCTGTTATTTGTATAATACAGGGGTGGGCAACTATGACCCAGGGACCACATGTGGCCCTTCAAATGTTTTAATCTGGCCCTCAAAGTCCTGCCAGGGAGCAGGGGCTGGGGCTTGTCCAGCTCCATCGGCTCCTGGAAGCAGCAGCATGTCCCCCCTCCAGCTCCTATGCAAGGGGGCAGCCAGCGGTCTCCGCACAGTCCCTCTGCCCCAAGCGCCACCCCTGCAGCTCCCACTGGACAGGAACCACGGCCAATGAGAGCTGCAGGGGTGACACCTGTGGACAGGGTGGCATGCGGAGCCCCCTGGCTGCCCCTACACGTAGGACCGAGATGGGGGACGTGCTGCTTCCAGGAGCTGCTTGAGGTAAGCGCCGCCAGCGCTGTCCGGAGTCTGAACCTCTGACCCCCTCCTACGTCCTAACCCCCTTCCCTAACTCTGATCCCCCTTCTGCCCTCTGAGAGCCTGGGCCCCAGCCCAAAGCACCCTCCTGCACTCCCAGCCCCCCCATCTTCAGCCCTACGCCAGAGCCCGCACTGCCAGCTAGAGCCCTCACCCCAACCCCCTGCCCCAGAGCACCTTCCCACATCCCGAACTCTTAATTTCTGGCCCCACCCCAGAGCCCTCACCCCTTCCCACACCCCAACCCCCAATTTCATGAGCATTCATGGCCTGCCATACAATTTCCATACCCAGCTGTGGCCCTTGGGCCAAAAAGTTTGCACACCCCGGTACAATAGTAGCACCAAGGTCCTGTTGTTCTAGGCATTGTACACATAGAGAAAGGGATAGTCCCTGCCATGAAAAGCTTACAGAATGAACAGATAAGGGTAAAGGAAGTAGAATTACCCATTATATGGATGAGAACTGCCACAACGAGAAATTTAGAGGCCAGATTTATAAAGGTATTTAGGCACCTAAAGATGCAGACAGGCAACCAGTGGGATTCATAAAATCATCTAAGCAGGTTAGGTGCCTAACTCCCATTGAAAGTCACTGACAGTTAGGCACCTAACTCACTTTGGCACCTAGTGAGATTTACAAAAGTGCCTCTTGTAAGGCACCTAAATACCTTTGTAAATCTGGCCTTGGGCCACACAGGGAGTCTGTGGCAGAGCCAGAAAGCAAGCCCACATTCATGAATCTCAGTCTGGCACCTTAACCACAGGACCATCCTCCCTTCAAGTCTACGGTATTCATCAATGTTACTGTCCGAGCAAACCAACTTGAGCTGCATTTTTTTGGACAATCCCCCTCCCCAGAGGCTCCTGGGAGGGGCTTATTCTCTGTTTAAGAAGCATGCAAAACTCAGTAATTTTGCCAGAATTTCCTTTGCAGATTTGGACTGGAATCTAAAACAAACAAAACAAAACACACCAAAGTGAACTTTTGGGGCACCAGAGACCCAAAGCCTCTGGGGTTAGCGCATCACCCACTTGTGCCCCAGAAACACTCTGGTGATTTCTTGCAGAGCAGTCTGGGGTGAAGAAGCAGAAGAGGGGGATAGGAAGGAAAAGTAATAAAGATATATATTTTTTCCCCAACCTCACCTCTGACCTGGCTTTCTATTTTTGGCATGGACTAAACTCCCTTTATTTATTTAGCAGCCTACACACTATTACAGTAACATAGCAACAGTATTTTCAGATGTCAGTTTAAAAAAAAAAACCCCAAAACACTCAACATATTTTTCATAAGAAAAGTCTGTTAAAGAATTTCAGTGTAATAACCTTCTAATAATGGTTTCATTTTTCCTTTTAAAAGCCAGGATTACCATGTTTCCAGTTTGGGCAAATACTCAAAGTACAGAGAGCTGCAGATGGAGTCACAACAGAAAAGCCATCGTGGTGACTGTTCCCATAATAAACCTCTTACCTTCCCCCCTCCAATCTTTATTTTACAAAAGTGTGAGGATATTTAGCATGGTTCCAAAGCACAGGAGAGTGATTTTGGGGGGGAGGGAAGGGGGAATAGTTTGCATTAATAATGCAACTTAGTGGAGGAAAAAGTGTTTCCCCCCCCCCACTTTTCAAATATTTGACCATCTATAGTTCCAGAACAATGTGATATAAGAAGCTCATTGTCTCGGAGTAAAATGTTTAAAAGTCTCTGAGAGTTAGATCCACAAAGGGATTTAGGCATCCATCACTTTATGTGCCTAAGCCCAAAATTCAGATCCCCACTTCCACCTCTCAACTGCCTTTAACCCTATATGTCCTAAAATCCCTAGGCATTTCTGCTGATATAAGTCCCCGAAATATCTAAAAATCACCAATGAGCATGTACAGGTCACCTAAATCCTGACACCCACTGTCTAGCTCACACCTAAGTCCCAGTGGGGCCCTCAAACTAGGCAGTCCCCTGCCTATCTCACCTGTAGGGCCTGATCCGATATGCGTTCTCACAGGCTGCCGAACAGATTGTGCCCGGGGCAAAGCTGCTGGAGGGGGTGCCACTGATTTCTTTATAATCTTTAGTCCACAGGTTAGAGCATTCACTACTGATGTAAAAAGAAAAGGAGTACTTGTGGCACCTTAGAGACTAACAAATTTATTAGAGCATAAGCTTTCGTGAGCTACAGCTCACTTCATCGGATGCATTTGGTGGAAAAAACAGAGGAGAGATTTATATACACACACACAGAGAACATGAAACAATGGGTTTATCATACACACTGTAAGGAGAGTGATCACTTAAGATAAGCCATCACCAACAGCAGGGGGGGGAAGGAGGAAAACCTTTCATGGTGACAAGCAGGTAGGCTAATTCCAGCAGTTAACAAGAATATCAGAGGAACAGTGGGGGGTGGGGTGGGAGGGAGAAATACCATGGGGAAATAGTTTTACTTTGTGTAATGACTCATCCATTCCCAGTCTCTATTCAAGCCTAAGTTAATTGTATCCAGTTTGCAAATTAATTCCAATTCAGCAGTCTCTCGTTGGAGTCTGTTTTTGAAGCTTTTTTGTTGAAGTATAGCCACTCTTAGGTCTGTGATCGAGTGACCAGAGAGATTGAAGTGTTCTCCAACTGGTTTTTGAATGTTATAATTCTTGATGTCTGATTTGTGTCCATTCATTCTTTTACGTAGAGACTGTCCAGTTTGGCCAATGTACATGGCAGAGGGGCATTGCTGGCACATGATGGCATATATCACATTGGTAGATGCGCAGGTGAACGAGCCTCTGATAGTGTGGCTGATGTGATTAGGCCCTATGATGGTATCCCCTGAATAGATATGTGGACAGAGTTGGCAACGGGCTTTGTTGCAAGGATAGGTTCCTGGGTTAGTGGTTCTGTTGTGTGGTGTGTGGTTGCTGGTGAGTATTTGCTTCAGATTGGGGGGCTGTCTGTAAGCAAGGACTGGTCTGTCTCCCAAGATCTGAGAGAGCGATGGCTCGTCCTTCAGGATAGGTTGTAGATCCTTGATGATGCGTTGGAGGGGTTTTAGTTGGGGGCTGAAGGTGATGGCTAGTGGCGTTCTGTTGTTTTCTTTGTTGGGCCTGTCCTGTAGTAGGTGACTTCTGGGTACTCTTCTGGCTCTGTCAATCTGTTTCTTCACTTCAGCAGGTGGGTACTGTAGTTGTAGGAATGCATGATAGAGATCTTGTAGGTGTTTGTCTCTGTCTGAGGGGTTGGAGCAAATGCGGTTATATCGTAGCGCTTGGCTGTAGACAATGGATCGAGTGGTATGATCTGGATGAAAGCTAGAGGCATGTAGGTAGGAATAGCGGTCAGTAGGTTTCCGATATAGGGTGGTGTTTATGTGACCATCGCTTATTAGCACCGTAGTGTCCAGGAAGTGGATCTCTTGTGTGGACTGGTCCAGGCTGAGGTTGATGGTGGGATGGAAATTGTTGAAATCATGGTGGAATTCCTCAAGAGCTTCTTTTCCATGGGTCCAGATGATGAAGATGTCATCAATGTAGCGCAAGTAGAGTAGGGGCATTAGGGAACGAGAGCTGAGGAAGCGTTGTTCTAAGTCAGCCATAAAAATGTTGGCATACTGGGGATACCATCATAGGGCCTAATCACATCAGCCACACTATCAGAGGCTCGTTCACCTGCGCATCTACCAATGTGATATATGCCATCATGTGCCAGCAATGCCCCTCTGCCATGTACATTGGCCAAACTGGACAGTCTCTACGTAAAAGAATGAATGGACACAAATCAGACGTCAAGAATTATAACATTCAAAAACCAGTTGGAGAACACTTCAATCTCTCTGGTCACTCGATCACAGACCTAAGAGTGGCTATACTTCAACAAAAAAGCTTCAAAAACAGACTCCAACGAGAGACTGCTGAATTGGAATTAATTTGCAAACTGGATACAATTAACTTAGGCTTGAATAGAGACTGGGAATGGATGAGTCATTACACAAAGTAAAACTATTTCCCCATGGTATTTCTCCCTCCCACCCCACCCCCCACTGTTCCTCTGATATTCTTGTTAACTGCTGGAATTAGCCTACCTGCTTGTCACCATGAAAGGTTTTCCTCCTTCCCCCCCCTGCTGTTGGTGATGGCTTATCTTAAGTGATCACTCTCCTTACAGTGTGTATGATAAACCCATTGTTTCATGTTCTCTGTGTGTGTGTATATAAATCTCTCCTCTGTTTTTTCCACCAAATGCATCCGATGAAGTGAGCTGTAGCTCACGAAAGCTTATGCTCTAATAAATTTGTTAGTCTCTAAGGTGCCACAAGTACTCCTTTTCTTTTTGCGAATACAGACTAACACGGCTGCTACTCTGAAACTACCGATGTAGGATTTGAACACAGGTCTTCCACTTCTGCCTGATTTGGAGCAGGCTTTGGAAGGGCTCAGGAGATTACCCCAAAATATTCTAGAGAGTGTTATCTTTCGGACTCTCCTTTTGAAGCTGTTCCACTGTGCATAAATAATTAAATATTCATTGGGCCAAAGGAAGAGTGAAAATGACTCTAGAGGCAGTAGTTAGGGCACTTACCTGGGAGGTGGGAGGCCCAAGTCTTTAGCCCAATGTAATGGCTTCAACTCGAGAGACTGAGGAAGTCCCACCCCAGAACATCCTATAGCTCAGTAGTTAGGATATTCCCCTGAGAGGTAGGTTCAAATCACTGCTCCAAATCTGGCAGCTGGAGGATCTGAACCCATACTTCCTGGGTGAGTACTCTAACCACTGTGCCAAAGGTTATAGAGCAGGTGCTGCCTCCACCTATGTCTTTTGCAACAAAGGGTTTAGGCATCTGAATCCAGGAGAGGCTGTGAATCCCAAATGGAGAGAGAAGCAGACTGCAGCGTCTAACTCCCTTTAAGGGATGGGGCTTAGGCCATACTGCTCTCCTTGGCATTTCCTATTGGCTAACTTATGTGGTTTTCCGTTCACCTTGATGGTTTTTGTAGAACCTAGCCTTAGGCACCTAGTCGCCAGGGGCATTTTATAGGGAGCTTGGACATCTGACTCATGGCTGTGGATTCAGTGAGGCCACAGTTAGATGTTGCAATGCTGAGCCTAATGCCCTTTGGGGAAATGACCCTAAGTAATTTAAGTGCCAAAGTCCCATTTTCAAAAGGCATTTTGCAGTCTAAATCTCATTGATTTTCAATGAAAGTAAGTTTCTTTAAGTGCTTAAACCGCTTTAAAAAAAGGGACTTTGGCTCCTAAGTCACTTAAGCACTTTTGAAAAGTTTGCCCTAGATTTTAGTGCGAATTCAGACACTTATTATATTAGGCTTTGGTAATTAAAAGCAAAAGTACTTATGGTGCGGAAGCACCTGGTTACTGCAGTCCACATCATTAAATAATATATGGATTAGTAGGATTAATTATGCTATCATGAATTAGGGTATGAGGTCTTGAAAAATTGTCTCTGCTGCCACTGAAAATGTAGTTGCCATCTCAGTGCTTGTTTCTCTGCTCATATCTATTATATTAGCGCACAACCTCTATGAACTCCACGTGGAGTTTGCAGTGGATCCTAGAAATGGTATTTCACACCCTTTATAAATGTTTGGCTTTTGCAGAGTTTATAAATTTGTGATCTCAGGAATAACTAACTCAAGGCCTTTATTAACTCAGTCCCTTTCTCTGAAGAGTTTTGAATGGCTGCAAGTATAAAGATAGCTAGTTCATGACCACTATGAATTGTTGGTTTCTCTTTAGCATGTGTAGCTGGTTCATGAGCTAGATACTCTGCTGAGTTTACAACAGCTATGACTCTAACGGTCCACTTATGACCATTACAAAGTCTGTCCGAAGAGTTTATTTAATCCACAATAACTGAAACATGGGATTCACAGAATTTATGTCTGCCATTTACAGAGTTTATGGTAACCATTGATTTTAGACAATAGATTTTAAAAGTTAATCGTGAGACTTTATAATATTACTTTTAGGGTTCAGGTCAACTCCCATTTAAATTAGGCCCTTGATTAATTCAGTTTTAAATCTGTTCTACTAATGAAAAATATTGTACTGTTTGCAATGTTGTTTTTGCAGTCTTGGTCCCAGGATAATATAGAGCCAAGGTGGGTGAGCTGATATCTTTTATTGGACCAATTTCTGTTGGTGAAAGAAACAAGCTTTCGAGCCATGAAGAGCTCTTCTTCAGATCAGGAAAAGGTATTCAGAGAGCCACAGCTAAATACAAGTAAAACAAATTGTTTAACATAAGTAGTTAACACACTGTCAGCCACCCTGGACGAGGGTGGTCTAAGCTAGTGATTGGAGCAGGTATCAGGCCCCAAAGACTAGGGTCACAGCCAGAATCGGGAGCCATATCTAAGTGTCAAACTGGAGGGCAGAAACTGGATACCAGAGCTGCGGGTGAAGCCGGATAAGCACTCAGGAGCCAAAGCCAAGGTCAAACTGGAGCGCAGGAATGGAGTGAGAATGTTTATCAGTCAAGGAGAGGTTTAAGTCAGGGGCAGGACAGAAGCAAGGCTGTGGGCTAGGCAGGAGCAACAGGAACGAGATAACACAGGGGCAGGCACAGCAGCAGGCAAGAAGATTTAAGACAGCAGCAACTTGCTGCAGGGCCACCCAGAGGATTCAGAGGGCCTGGGGTCTTCGACGGCGGAGCTCCTTCCGCTCTGGGTCTTCGGGGCATGGACCACCCACCGCCGAATTGCCGCTGAAGACTCGGAGTGAAAGAAGCGGTGGTGGGTCCTTCACTCTAGGTGTGTTCGGCAGCACTGAAGGACCCCCCGCCGCCAAAGTGCCGCCGAAAACTCTCATGGGGGCGGGGCCTGGGGCAAATTGCCCCACCCTCTGAGCAGCCCTGCCTTGCTGGCTGCTCAAAGCCAGTCTCCTGGCTCCTGCTGATAATCAGGTGACATGGCCAATCATGCAGCCTGCTGCAGGCCACCTGTACCGATGAGGCTGCCTGGAGATTAGCTCTAAGGAACCATTCAAGGTGAAGTGGTCCATTAACACCAGTCCCAGTGTTTTAATCATTCTTCATCTGGAAGCAGTTCCATACCCCAATCATTTTTGTTGCCCTTCTCTTTACTTTTTCCAACTCTAATATATCTTTTTTGAGCTAGGGGAACCAGATCTGCATGCGGTATTCAAGCCGTGGATGTACCATGGATTTACACAGTGGCATTATAATATTTTGTGTCTTAACTATCCCTGTCCCAATGGTTCCTAACACTGTTAGCTTTTTGGACTGCCACTACACATTGAGCAGATGTTTTCTGAGTACTATCTACGATGAGTCCACGATCTCTGTCTTGAGTGGTAACAGCTAATTTGAACCCCATCTTTCTGTACATATAGTTGGGATTATGTTTTCCAGTGTGCACTACTTTGCATTTACCAACATTGAATCTCATCGGCCATTTTCTTGCCCAGTCACCCAGTTTTGTAAGAGCCCTTTGTAACTCTTTGCAGTTTGCTTTGGACTTAACTGTCGTCACTAATTTTGTATCATCTGCAAACTTGCAACCTCACAGTTTACCTCTTTTTCCGGATCATTTTATGAACAGCATTGGTCCCAGTACAGACCTTCAAGGGGCTCTGCTGTTTACCTCTCCACTGTGAAAACTGACCATTTATTCCTACCCTTTGTTTCCTATCTTTTAACTACCGATCTATGACAGCACCTTCCCTCTTATCCCATAACTGCTCACTTTGATTAAGAGCCTTTGGTGAGGAACCCAGTCAAAGGCTTTCTGAAAATCCAGGTACACTATATCTGCTGGATCACCCTTGTCTGCACATTTGTTGATACCCTCAAAGAATTGTAGCAGATTGGTGAGGCATGATTTCCCTTTACAAAAACCGTGTTGACTCTTCCCCAACATACCGTGTTCAACAATGTGTCTGATAATTCTGTTCTCTACTATATTTTCAACCAATTGGCTTGGTACTGAAGTTTGGCCACGTCTACACTAGCACTTCTGTCAGCAAAACTTAGGTCGTTCAGGGGTGTGAAAAAAACACCCTCCTGAGCAACATACATTTCTCCAGCATAAGTGACAGTGTGCACAGCGCTACATCAGTGGGAGAGCTTCTCCTACTGACATAGCTACTGCCGCTCACTGGAGGTGGTTTAATTATGTCAACAGGAGAGCTCTTTCCCCGTCAGCAGAGAGCAGCTACATGAGAGATCTTACAACGGTGCAGCTGCAGCGGGACAGCTCTGGGCCAGGGGTATGGGCTCTGGGGTTTGGGGTGCAGAATGAGGTTCGGGGGGAGGCCTTGGGTTCGGGCAGGGGATTGGGGCTCGGGTGCGGGCTTACCTCCAGTGGTTCCCGGTCATTGGTGCAGCGGGGCTAAGGCAGGCTCCCTGCATGTCCTGGCTCTGCGCTGCACCCCAGAAGCAGCCAGCAGCAGGCCTGGCTCCTAGGAGGGGGTGCCAGGAATCTCCGCACACTGCCGTCACCACCCTCCCCAGCTCCCATTGGCTGCGGTTCCTGGCCAATGGGAGTGCAGAGCTGGTGCTCGGGCTGGGGGCAGCATGCGGAGCCCTGAGGCCCTCCTGACTAGGAGACAGACCTGCTGGCTGCTTGCGGGGTGCAGCGCGATGCCCCAGGACAGGTAGCCGACCTTAGACCCACAGCACTGCCGACTAGCGGTGCTGACTGGAGCCACCAGGGTCCCTTTTTGATGGGGCGTTAATCCTCAGATTTGTCACCAGAAAAGATTACTGCAGGTGTGGGGATCTTCCTCACATCCTCTGCAGTGAAGATTGATGCAAAGAATTCATTTAGCTTCTCCCCATGGGACGTTTATATCTTGAATGCTCCTTTTATCACCTTTATTATCCAGTGACCCCAATGATTAGAAGCAGGAAACCTGCCAAACAATGTACTCAACTTTTTTTTTTCTGTTAGTTATTGTGTCTTTTACTAGTTGCTCTTCAAATTCTTTTTTGGCCTTCCTAATTATACTTTTACTTGCTTGCCCGAGTTTATGTTCCTTTCTATTTTTCTCAGTAGGATTTGACTTCCAATTTTTAGCAGCTGATTGGTTCCGTGGCCCCAGGACTGGCTACCGATGTGGCTGGTGGATGCTGAGCACCCCCTATTTTTTCCCCATGAGTGCTTGAGCCCTGGAGCACCCCCAGAGTTGGCACTTATTCCCCTATTGTAAGTTCAATGCTACTATGTTGGGTTTCTTTGGTATTCCCCCCCCCCAAGAATGTTAAATTTAATTACATTATGGTTGCAGTTACCAAGTGGTTTGGCTATATTCACCTCTTGGACCACTTAGTGCTCCACTTAGTATTCAATCAAGAATTGTCTCTCCCTTTGTGGGTTCTAGGATTATCTGCTCCAAGAAGGAAGTTCTTCTTTACACAGCACACAGTCAACCTGTGCAACTCCTTGACTGAGGAGGTTGTGAAGGCTAGGACTATAACAGGGTTTAAAAGAGAACTGGATAAATTCATGGAGGTTAAGTCCATTAATGGCTATTGGCCAGGATGGGTAAGGTATGGTGTCCCTAGCCTCTGTTTGTCAGAGGGTGGAGATGGATGGCAGGAGAGAGATCACTTGATCATTACCTGTTAGGTTCACTCCCTCTGGGGCACCTGGCATTGGCTGGATGGATCTTTGATCTGACTCAGTATGGCCATTCTTATGTTCTTAAGAAGCAGTCATTAATGGAGTCTAAAAATTTTATCTCTGCATCCCATCCCAAGGTTTAGTTGAAATCCTCCATTATTCTTGGCTTTTCTGTTTTTTTAGGCTCTTTAATCTCCCTGAGCATTTCACAATCACTGTCACCATCCTGGTTGGGTGGTTAGTACTATATTCCTGCTGCTATACTCTTATTATTCAAGTATGGAATTTCTCTCCATAGAGATTCTATGATACTGTTTGATTTATTTAAGATCCTTACTATATTGACTCTATGCTTTTTTCCACTTCCCCCACCTAGACAACTTATAGTTATTCCTATGTGTTTTGTACCCTGGTATTACGGTGTCCCATTGATCATCATCATTTCACCAAGTATCTAGCAGAGTTACGAATTTAAGCTCCCACATCTTTTGAAAGTATTGTGCAGGTTTCCTTTGAGGATGTGGACTGCGAGGTCAGATATACAGTGATTGTTTTGTGAAAAGTGTTTGCCTATTAACCTGCAGAGGTTTACCTTGCACTTTACCTTGAATGTTCCCTTAGAATATATGTTAACTACATATGCTAAACAATCTTTTCCACCTTATATTTAGCTATAATACTCCGAGTATCTTTCCCACACCCGAAGAAGAGATTTGTGTAGCTTGAAAGCACAAAGAGAAGTATTTTGCTGGATTTCTAGAAGACAAATAATAGCAAAGTAACAAAAATTAAAATATTAAGTGATAAATGTTTAATTCTTTAACAAGGAAGTGAACTTGCATTCATAGATGTAACATCAACATTATTCTTCTGAGTGTTGCCTTCTGCAGGAAGGGAGCCCCAGAAGAACAAGGACCCATGTAGTCTGGACCTTAATCAGGAGCCTAAACTGTAGTTTTTCCTGTAGCGAACTAGACATTCTGTTGCACATTCTGGTAAATTTTAGAATACAGGTTTTTAGTGAATTAAAGCTTCGGTAAATCAGCTATTTCTTATGCTATTTGATACTGAATTGAATTTTACATTGCTTCTGTATTTTCAGTTTTCACGGTGCTTTGGTAATTGCCATGAAAATGCAGAACTGCACTGTATAAGTTGTTGGGAGGGAAGCTGGAGGTAACTGTGATAGTCCAGGGCAGCTGTGGCTGTTGACAGCCAGATTGTTACTGAAAAAACAACGAGGCATCCTTGTGGCACCTTAGCGACTAACATATTTATTTGGGCAGAAGCTTTCGTGGGCTAAAACCCACTTCATCAGATGCATGGAGTAAAAAATACAGTAGGCAGGTATATATATTACCGCACATGAAAAGATGGGAGCGGCCTTACCAAGTAGTGGGGGGAGGGGTGTCAGTGCTAATGGGGCCAATTCAATCAAGGTGGAAGTGGCCTAGTCCCAAATGAATTGGCCCCGTTAGCGCTGACCCCCCACTTCGTAAGGCAACTCCCATCTTTTCATGTGCTGTAATATATATACCTGCCTACTGTATTTTTCACTCCATGCATCTGATGAAGTGGGTTTTAGCCCATGAAAGCTTATGCCAAAATAAATTTGTTAGTCTCTAAGGTGCCACAAGTACTCCTTTTCTTAATGGTTAAGTATATTAGCTTGATGTTCCTGCTAAAATGACCAGCAGGGAATAACTAACAATGTTGACATTACCATTTGCCTTCACAATTCAACTGCCTGTTGACACAAATGAATGGGGAAGCTCACACCTATGAGAGCTATTGTTTCGGCTCTGTCTCTTTGCAGACTCAGGAAGATAACACTGTTCAGTCAGCCTTCAAAATGGTTAAGAGAGCATTTCTCCACCATCAAGGCTAGATTTATTTTTAACTGATAGCTCCAGAGCACAAATAAATATCCCATTAAAAAAAATGGATTGCAGAAGTAAGTTATATACAGAGCCCTGCCTACCCCCTTATATTGTAAAGCAGGGCCCCTACCTTTGAGGCTGCAGGATCTTCTTAACTATATTTCAACCTGATCCTACTTTCAATGGGAACTTTACAACACTTTACCCTTTGCACCTTTAAGGTCCAAATGTTACACAGTGCTGCCAGTTGTCATGATTTTATTGCAACTCTCATGATATTTGTTTTTCTTAAGGCTTCAACTCACAGAGTCATGTGACTATGAGACGCTCAGATCTAATTAAAAAAAAAAAGAGTAAGTTTCTAGCCCTCATGATCATCCTTGTGGAGAAAAGCTTAAAAACATGGACCCCACAGAGGCAAAAGTCAGAAGGCTTATAAAAAAAAGTTAATTCTTGTTAAAAGAATTTCATTACTCTTTTGGGATGTGACTCATGTCTTTTGAACGCTTGGGTTGGTAATACTATAACTTACACCACCCTTAACAATACCTCTCAACCCATGTTATATATTCATTTTCTCTTGATATATATTTGGAAAGCCAGTTGTGTCCTGGTGCAAGTTGGGTGAAACAGAAAACCAACAAAGGCAGATTTTAAAATATAATAAAACAAAAAGTTGAATTAAAGCATTTTATTCAATAGTCAAATAAGATCGAGCAAGTTTACACCATCTGCCTGGATGCACTCTTTTGACATGCAAATTTCATTTCTAATTTAGCAAGTGAGGGTTTGGGGTTTTTTTGCATGATCATATTATTAATTCACTTCCAACACAGATGAAAATCCTCTCTTCTAAAAAACTTTATAAGGGTAAATATGCTACATAATCTCCCTTCCTCCTTAAAACAAAAAGATATAAAACAAATTAGTATACAACAGATTAAAAGTGACAAATGGTCTGAGATGACCAATACAAAATATTTTGCTCTATTGTAATATTTTAAATAATAATAATGGGTATAAGTAACATTGTTAGGTGCCTTACAATTTTCATAGGCTATAACAAAGAATCTACCTCAGGGTCACTACTTTAACAGCTTTTTCCTCTAATGTATGTCTGATTACATCACTAGATTAACTACCAGTAAATTAACATTTCCTTCTCCACTTAAGTTTGTGGAACTCTGCTTTTTTTAAGTCCTTATTTTTAAATTTAAAGACTTGATAACTTCTGTGTTGCTGTTTTGAAAAGAAATCAATAGCTGGACATTCCAGGGCACTGAAAATATGTAGTCAAAGATTAAACAGGGACTTCAGAGCTCCACCCAAATTAATAGTCTGACGGAAATTTTGATATTCAGGGTGCCAAGAACAGCAGTGGTTATTTTTTACAAATTTTTTTCTTAGAATTAATCACCATGTCAGAAGAGTAAGCATTGTATCAAACCACCAAAACATGGTTAAAATAGGATAAAATGATCTAACTCACCAAATTATGAACATTTAATACTAGAGAAGGAAACTCTGCCCTAAAATAACTTCACTGTTATTTGCTCAGAGACATCAACTAGTGCTTTACAACAGAGGAGAATATGGTCCTTGCTCAAAAGTAACTTCCATTGCAACCAGTCTTCACCTGATGCTTATTTTTCTGCCTCCTTCTCAGAAACTAGTAGCCTGATCAGAACACCAGCCAGCCAGACAATAGATTAGGTTTTATATCAACAGATAGAATAGACTACATAGCTGAAGAACACACAGTTTATAGCAAGGAGACAGGCTCTATGACCTCCACATATTACAACAAAGAAACTTCAAAAACAGACTCCAGTGAGAGACTGATGAATTGGAATTAATTTGATGGACACCATTAAATTAGGCTTGAATAAAGACTGGGAGTGGATGTGTCATTACACAACATAAAACTATTTCCCCATGTTTACCTCCCCCCACCCACTGTTCCTCACACATTCTTGTCAACTGCTGGAAATTGCCCACCTTGATTATCACTACAAAAGGGTTTTTTTCTCTCCTGCTGATAATAGCTCACCCTACCTGATCACCTGTGTGTATGGTAACATCCATTGTTTCATGTTCTCTGTGTATATAAAATCACCCTACTGTATTTTCCACTGCATGCATCCGATGAAGTGGGCTATAGCTCACGAAAGCTTATGCTCAAATAAATTTGTTAGTCTCTAAGGTGCCACAAGTCCTCCTTTTCTTTTTATAAGGCCATAGGGTTCTTCTGTTGTCAACAGGAATTAACCTTTCATAAAGTGGTTGAGTCCAATCAGCTCTCTCACCGTGGCAAGTGCAGCTTGTTGACTTCACCAGAGCATAAAGGGTAGGGGGACCAGGGCAAAAATGGAAAGATTCTGCAGGAAATAAGTTGGCTTAGAGAGAAACTTAAGTTGAGGATTCTCTTTTATTATTTTTCAAGAGCTACCAGTAAAGTCAAACCTTACTAATAGGGTTAATTTGACCTGTACCTAGAATGTGCAGACTTTGTTTGGAGCAGGGAGGAAGTGTCTCCTGCTGATATCGACTCAACTACTAGAGAATCAGACAACCTTCTGGATGATCTTTTACATCCCAGCAGCCTCCAGAATTTTTGTGAGATTTGTGTTTCGATTGCTTGAACAAATTATTCCCATAATTAAATTTTTCTTGGTTTCTTCGGAGCTGCTAGCAGCTTCCTTTATGTTCTACTGACAAATACCAGAACTTCAGCAAAAAAAATGGAGAAGTTGTTCAGAGGAAACAGTTAACCATTTTCAGATCTTTTTTAAAGCCTAGCGTTCAGTGTCAAACCATGTATGTGGATCATGAAGCTTCAGATATCTGGAACTGATGTTGTTTACCACAACCTAGCCTAGCCACTGAGCTAAACCATCAAATCTAAAGCAAGCTTCAATTCATGACATTTCTAATACAGAAGCTCCAAGAAGGCTTATGTTGAGAAATGCAAGTCAATCTCTACTTACATGGACTCATTTTATCCTATATTTTCAAGCTCCAGATAAAGAATCTTGATTGTTGGTAGTGTTTGAAATATCCGCTCACCCAAGTCAAGTGGGACCTTGGGCCTGGTGAGGAAGGGGACCTACCCCATCAATTTCTACAGTACTAAAGGTTAAAAACTAAGGGTCAGATTTTCATCTGCTGGTAATCTGTGCACCACTGACTTCAATGGAGCTACTACCCTGATTTACACCAGCTAAGAATCTAGCCTTAAAGTTTACAGTTTTCATGATTTTTGGGGGCGGAGGGGGGAACAAAAAAGTATCTATAGGGCTGGCCTTCTCATCAGAGTGCTCCTGAAGCTCACTGGCACAGCTCTGGATCCTCCTCTTTTGTGTCTTTTTTGGCTAGTAGTAAATCTGGTAAATTTCACGCCCTGACTGACAATACCTCCTCTCTCTTCTAGGCCATGAAACAGTTTTGTTATTTTTTTCAACAATGAGAGATTGGTGGTTGTTCCCAGCTATAACTACAACACTAAGGATACCAAAAAGCTCCGTGTTGTTCAGGGTTCATATTGCGTAACTGATTGTAGGTGAAACATCCCTGCCTGCTCTTCCTTTCTGAACGGTCATTGCCTTATCTACAAGTAGCGAGAGTCGACTTTGGCTGCAAAGATGCACACTTAGGCCTTGTCTGCAGTGCCATTTTACAGCACTGGGGTGTGAAAAGACACCCCCCTGAGCGATGCAAGTTTCAGCGCTGTAAAATGGCAGTGTAGATAGTGCACCAGCGCTAGTAGCTACTCCCCTCAGGGGGATGGATTTTTACAGTGCTGGGACAGATCTCTCCCAGCGCTGGTGCCACAACTACACAGCCAAGCAGCGCTTTAACGTTGGTAATAAAGACATACTCATAGTTTATTCTACAATAAGTGCTCCTTCCTGTGAGATGTTAAAAGCTTAACTGAATTTGCTGACTTGGTGGTGTTTATTAAGTGCAAATAGGGGGGATAAGAGCACCCCAACAAGAGATCTAAATATCCAGGGCCCATTCTCTGAACAAGCACAGATAATCCTGTTTCATCCGGTAAGTAACCCTGGGCCCATTCAAGTCAATGACAAAAATCCTGTTGACTTCAATTGGGTCAAGATTTCACCCAAAGTGTTGAAATATCAAAATTTAAAATATATTGAGTCTGATATTTAGAATTTTTAGTCTAGGAAACTATGGTCCCCACGTACTGTATAATCACTGCTTTCACAGTTACATCCCCAGCATCTTCCCACCCTCACCAAACCCTGCACCAGCACCTTACAGAACCTTCCCCCAAAACCTACATAGATTAAACCAATGAGAAAAACCTACAGTGGAACACAGGGGGGAAATGAGAGCTCAGCAGTTTGCAGGTCACATTTATGGGACAAAGAGCTGCAGCAAACACCAAATAGTCTCCAGGGAGATTCCTTGCACAGTTGAGCCTTTAGATAGGCTGATGAAAGATTAATGTTTCATGATAAGAGAGCAGTACAATACTGTATAGGACATTAGAATACTGTTAAAATATTTCCTTATACAAAAATCAAGTGTCCTGTGCTTCTAATGAATTCTCTGCATTTAGCATTAGCCTGTTTTTACAGAAAGTTACATGTTGGTAATTAATCTCATGTTCATTTCCTGCACATGTAAGACAGCACCCTTTGTTAGGGAATGATAAGACACTTCTAAGAATAGTAATACTAAGAGTGTCAGCTTTGTGAGACATTACAGGAAAAATACAGACTCCAACACCTGCTTTTCAGTTTTCACAGGCTTCAAAATAATTTTATCCTTATTTACTGCCAAATTCGGACTTTGTTTATGCTCACAAAACCTAATTGAGTTCACAGGGTACAAGTGTGAGGCCATGTCTACGCTACGGGAGCTACAGTGGCACAGCTACAGTGCTGTAGCTAGGTCGCTGTAGCTGCCATCCAGTCCTACAGCAACTGAAAGGGGTTTTCTGCCATTGCAGGAACTCCATCTCCCTGAGTGATGGTAGCTAGGTCTAGCTGTGTTTACATGGGATTAGGTCGGCATAGCTACAGCACTCAGGGGTGTGAGATTCATACCTTTGAACGCCATAGATACTTTGACCTAACTTTTAAATACAAACCCCTGGCCTCAGTGAAGGCAGGCTTTCACCTTTAGGTCCCAATCCTGCAAAGACATACAGTGTGTAACATTAAGCATACATGTAAGTAGTCCCAGTGACTTCAATGCGTAACATTAAGCACCTGTAAGCCTTCACCGTGTCAGTACACTAATGTGTAAGTTTGAAACTGAGGGTCTATTTCCTTCCCCTCAACATACCTTTGCTCCTTATCCCACTGAAATCACTGAGAATTTCCCAATGTCTGCAATGGATACAGGATTAGGAACAACTTGTGTGTGTAAGAGGGAGGGTAGCTGATCCTACATGGTACTCTCATCCTATACTCAGATCAGTATAAACTGGGAGCAACACCAAAGAATTCAGCTCAGTTACTCTAGTGTAAAACTGGGGTGAATGAGTGGCACATCAGACCCATGTGTTTACAATTTGCACATAATTTTTAAAATCTGTGAAAGATTCAGTATCAAAATATACATTCTGACAACTGGGCACAAAGAGGGGTGCAAATCTTTTGGATTAGTGTATGGCTTCTGTCCACAAATCACAGCCTACAGCATTCTGCAGTAAACAGTTTATACTTATACCTACAGAGGTCAATTTAAATTAGTCACTCTTTTAGCAGAGTTTTTTTGTCTTTATATCAGAAAATTGTGGTGATGAAACCAGAACAGACAAAAATAATCTTCTAAGTGTTTTGAGATCTATGTATGAAAAATGCTATAACTACGTATTATTATTATTATTATTACTATTACAAAACTTACTTTACCATTCAGATTCCACCACCCACACTGTAAGCACAGGGATAAAAGAAAAGATGTTAATCTTTGCTGTACTTAGAGCAGATTTGCTTCTGCTTTACTGTGAACAAGGCAGTAGTTTATCCCATTGACCAGAAAACAAACATTAATCAAGAGAGATCTAGCTAATCTAATGGCTCAGGTTTGAGGAATAATGTAGACTCAATTCCACTGGGGTTTGTAGTGCAAAATCTAGGGACAGCTTTTGCAGATTGCAGCTAGTTTTGTGAGCTGATCGACTATTATCGTGACTGTATAATGGGGGCTTTCAACTCCCAGCTTTGTCATATTCTGTTTTCTCTTCCTTGCCTTTTTATGAATATTGAGTCATAAAAACCAGTTTCACTGACAGAGTTTCTAATGCTACCAGCTGGATGAATCAGTGGCTTATACACCTCTGCAAAAGAGTCTTAGTGTGCTATTTATTACAGAAAATACTACAAAAACCACTAGATTTTCCTATTTATATGCTGCTCTCTCAAGACAGACTTCATGGGTTATTTTAGTTAGAAAATGTTAACCGAACAAAGCAAATATCCAGCCATTTAAATGCACTATCATGGTGTGAGAGGTGAAACTGATGCTTAGAATAAGTTTGATGTCAATCTTATCATCAGTAAATTACTTCTTTTCTAAAAGCAAACAAAAGAAGTCCATTGCAAAAGAGCTGTGATTTTATTCTTCATAAGACAGAGTGGTTCCCGATATTACTAGAAAAAAAGCTAGCATCAGCAATCCAGAAAAAAAATGCTGATAAACCCACGCAAATATGACAAATGATGTAAGCCATGTAAATGGCTACAAAATTATGATAGAAACATATGGTGGCATCCTTCTAGTCTAGGGAAATGCTCTAGGGCAAGATAGAGGAAAAGTGAACTACTTAAGTGAACATCACACAGTTCCAAAAAGACTGAACAAAAACATGCCTGAATAAGGATTTTCATAAAAGTGCATGCAAAATGGTCCAGATGGGTTTAAGTTTAGTGCTATTCCAAGCAATTTTTTTTTTAAAGGTCATTTATTTCTGCCTGGAATGCCTTCCTTTGCAGCCCTGCAGTGATACAGTTTCCTATGTTTGTACACACACCCTTCTTTTGCAGAAAAACAGGCAGACAGATAGAAAATGAAACAAGGGGGGCCCGTTGCTCAGAATGCCCTTGCTGCTATCCAGGCTTGGAAATCCTGCTTTGTTTTGTTCAGTCCATTTTACCTTTTGACCATTTGAAACTTTATAGCAAGGCATCTCCTGGCACTTCTTTTTGACAGGCAAAAAGTGTAGCTGGGTAAATGCGACTGGAATGTTAATTTGGTAAACATAAATATCCCAGGCATTGGCATTATCAAGTGTCATTGCCATTACATAGCGTCTTAGCAAAGCATGCCACCCTAATTCAAGCAAGGAGTTAAAAACCTTGGGCCAGGAGGTTCTTCTCAGCTTCTGAACAAGATACCCCTGAGTGACTGTTACAAAACTGTTATAGTTATGGCAACATTAACTGAAACTGAGATGTGGTTTGAACCTAAATTGTATGTTATGCAACAGAGCTTAAGTATTCTGACCTTGTGAGCCTCAAAGGTTCCTTTACAAAGGCGCAAAAATATTACTGAAAATTAAATTGCTTAATAAGCGGATCGGTATTTCTCTTACTGTTTTGGTTCCGACAAAAGCGTATATCCCTGACACATTTCAAAGCAAGAGTTAGACACGGAGCAGATGCAAAAATGCTCTTGGATGGAACAATATCGGGAGAGTCGCTGTACTTACATATCTCTTCAGCTTCTTCTCGGGGGGCGATTTAATGAGCCAGCCAGTGCAAACAACGTCCCCCGAGCTCATCTTCCCCCCCTCTCAAAGAGAAGAGACCCAGAATCCAGTGTGTGCGCCTTTGTGTGTATTGTTCCTTCCCAGCCAATTTGAAACTAGCAGCAATCGGCTTCCTTCAGCTGTGTTTCCAATGCTGCTACAGCGCAAGGAGGAAGTCACAACATTGATCACGGACACAGGCGGCTCCCCCCCCCCCTCCCACGGGAAACACAATGCAACACACAGAGCACGTGACGGGGCCGAGCGGCCAGGGATAAACAAAAACAAGCGTGTGCAAAATACCCACACCCGCCCTGCTCCTGACACGCCGCCGGTTATTCTCGCTCGCCCACGCCCACGCCCACGCCCTGGGGCAATAGTGTCCCTTCGCTCTAATCACCCCGGAGCAGGCGGCTCGCGACTGGGCTAGGCAGGGCGCCCGCGCGCGCGCGCACACACACGCGGGGAAGCCGGTGCGAGCCGCCAGCACAACGTTCGGAGAAGGAACCTGCGGCGGCTCCGGCCGGGGGCGCGGCTCCGGAACTCGCTGCATTGGTCCGCGCGCCAAGCGGGGTGCGTGGGCTTGGTGCAGAGCAACCACCGTCTGCCTGCCAAACCGCCGGGCACCGGAGCGGGAGCGCTGGCAGCCCGCCTTGCAACGAGCTGCCAGCAACGCGGGCTGCAAACCACCGCCCGCAGCCTGGACGTGTCCCACGGGGCCGGGGCTCCGTCTCTCTTCGCCTGCCGCCAAGGGGCCGCGCTCCAGGCTCCGCTGCGGGAGTGGAAATGAAACAGTCATCTGTCCGTTTAAGAGCGGCCATCCCCGGAGCCTCTGTGGGCTTCCCCTATCAAATTAACTGGCCTGACCAGCTTCTCTAGCGGACTTCAGCCTAGGGGCTGGAACCAGGGGTGCTGCTGTACCCCCTGGCTTGGAGTGGTTTCCATCATATGCAAGGTTTACAGTCCAGTTCAGTGGCTCTCAGCACCCCCCGCTATAAAAATTGTTCCAACACCCCTGAGCTTCAGGAGTCTTCTGCTCTTCCCTGCTACAAAGGTTCCCAAGGGCAGCGGGTTTCAAATTTTTCAAGCTGCGTACCCCTTTCCAAATAAAGCTGTCTACCGTGTACCTCCATCTGGTCGTAACAGGCATGATTAGATTACCAAGTCTTGCAAAATAAAATGTGTTGTCCCTCGGTACAGCATTTTTCTCGTGTACCCCTGGCGAGAACTTGAATATCTCCAGGGGTATGCATACCCCAGTTTGAAAAAAAAAACCACTGCCCTGGGAGTATATTCACCCACATACACTCCCATGCGTTTGGCTATGGTGGGAAAGAGAGGAAGGGTCTGTGCACCCTGCCTTGAAAGTGATCAGATGCTGGCTTAGTCTGAGCTCCTCTGGAAGCTCTCATCACTGCAAAGCCCATCCAGTTGGCAGCAATTTGTCCCCAGCTTTCAGGCTCTTGGTTCTGGGTTTTGTGAGCAGAACTGACCCAGGGGCGTGTGGCAAGTCATAGATGACATGTTTTCATTACAGCTCGGTATTTGTAAATGATGACCAGAGGAGACTGCTAGGAACAGCTGAACAAGTGAAGGTGAGGTGGAAGGTGAGAATCTTTTAAAGGAGGCAAACCCCTTTTTGATGGATTTGCCAACACGTGATCTGAATGTAGGGCGTGAATCTGACACAATGGAGGAAGAAGTGAGACGTGCAGTCCAGATTTTGAAGAACAGTAAGGCAGCAGGACCTGATGAAATGACGGCACACCTGGTGAAAGTCTTAGGCAAGGGAGGCATAAAATGAATGAGCAGAGTGATTAAGGCCACATGGCAAGACAAGAGAATTCCTGAAGACAAGTTCAAGTCTATGTTGGTCCCAATGCATAAGAAGGAATACCTAAAAAAGGGAACCACCCATGAATGTAGAAACTATGGAGGGATAAAGCTAGTGTCACATGGAATGAATATATTGCAAGATATCTTAGATGCTAGGAGTGGGAGAATGGTAAAAGTCCTCCTTGAACAAGAACATTTTAGCTTTAGGAAAGGACAAGAAACCACAGATGTAATGTTTGTAATTCAGAAAGTGGTAGACAAACGGCTGGAGTGCCAACAGGATAGCTTCTGGGCTTTTCCAGCCCCGGAAAAGACATACAACAACGTGGATAGAAGGATGCTGATGCCAGTGCTGAGGAAGTACAAAGCGTCTGAGAATGTAATAACTATGGTGACTGCACTATATAGATCACTTAATAGAGTGATCCAAATATATTATGGAATTACAAGCATCTTTGAAGTCAAAGTCCGACTGCATCAAGGGTCAGCCTTCAGTCCGCTGCCGTTTATCATGCTGACGGACTACATCAGTAGGAAGGTCCCAATGGGAAAAGGTGGGAAGCTGCTATATGCAGGTCACAGCGTGACACTTCCCGGGGTTCCCAGGGTTGTAATGCACCTTTCTACTGCCTACCCTTAGTGTGAGCAAGCCTTGTCTGTGCCCACCAGGTGTCAGCTCTCCAAATACAGGAAACATAAGCACTCCTTTTTCAGCCTACGCAGGCTCTTCAGTCCTTTATCAAGGCTCTGCAGGCTGATCATAGGTGCACTCCTACCGTGGAGGACTCCAAGCCTCCCCCTGGCGTGTCCAGCCCCTTTTCCACTGGACACTCACAGAATTCATAGATCTGCTACTCCAGACATACACACCAGCCTATCAGTTTTACCTCAGGATCACAGCTCCACTCAACTCCCAGCACCTAGATTGGTTTATAGGGAAAACAAGATAACGTTTATTTAACTAAGAGCAGCAATTGCAGAAGCAAATAGAATTACTGGAAACAAATGGTTACATATAAAATAAAATCACAACACGCTTTCTAGAGCCTAAACTTACCTAGCTAGACATTCTCCTATCTTAAAAAGAATGATTCACCCAAAGGGGTGATTAGAGTTTAACTGCCTTACAGAGTTCCTCACTTAGGTGGTTAAGATTTTCTGCAGAGTAGAATGCAAATGGTTTGCATTAGTAAGTGGTTGAGGCTAGTGCCTGCAACACACGTTCTCGATTTACTCGCTGCTTCCCTATGCAGAATAATTTTGCTGGCCATGATTTTGAAGCTATGATGACAATGGAGTAGAAGGCTCCCTTTCCTTCCATTACAGCAGTGGCATAGTCCTGTAAGTAGTTGGTGATCTTGGCGGATAGATTCCAAACAGGTTTACACCAACCACATTCTAGTCTACTGCCTATCCACTTCATTCAGTATAGTTCATTTGTGAACCCCATTGATCTTTCCAGTCAGTTCAGGAGAGAGGCTTTCTCAGGGACAGGGCATTGGTGGCTATGGTCACTGGGAAATTATAGTGTTTATGAGCAAGTAGAAGCATTGTATGTGGGTAGTCGGCCTGTCTAAAGTGTACTGAAAACATGTGGGATGAAGCAGATCTTGGCTGAACCAGCTTTGTTGCTTCCTTTGCCCGGTAGAGGAAAAGGAAGGCCATAATCTTTGCCTGGATGAGTGTCCGTTGCTGTGTCCACACCCAGACTAAATGTCAGGTGCAGAGTGTGTCTAACTGAATATGTGGGACTGAAGATGGTTTGCATGAATTCCATGGTTTTCATACAGGGGAGGAGTTTGGAAATTATGGCATCCTTGTATTGTCTACATGGAGGCTGCAGTCATCAGGAACATAGAACCTGTGGGATTTTAGCACTTCGCTGCTCCATTAGTTTCTCCAGAAGTCTGCCAGGTCTTTGTCTGGAAATCTCTAAACCACTGAAAGCTCTAGATATTTTGTCTTTAGTCTCCAACCACATTGATGCATTCAGAAATTTTGGTCATGTCTCTGTGTGCTTTTACATCCCTCTTACACTTTGAAGTATTTTGAGTATCTTGTTTGTGGATACAGGGCCAAACCCTACTTGCCTTACCATAGTAGTAGTCTCACTGAGTTTAGTTAAATATCAGAGGGGTAGCCATATATAGTCTGGATCTGTAAAAGCAGCAAAGACACCTTATAGACTAACAGACCTATTGGAGCATAAGCTTTCGTGGGTGAATGACCACTTCATCAGATGCATGTAGTGGAAATTTCCAGAGGCAGGTATGAATATGCAAGCAAGAATCAGGCTAGGGATAAGGAGGTTAGTTCAATCAGGGAAGATGAAGCCCTCTTCTAGCAGTTGAGGTGTGAACACCAAGGGAGGAGAAACTGCTTTTCTAGCTGGCTAGCCATTCACAGTCTTTGTTTAATCCTGAGCGGATGGTGTCAAATTTGCAAATGAACTGAAGCTCAGCAGTTTCTCTTTGAAGTCTGGTCCAGAAGTTTTTTTGCTGCAGGATGGCTACCTTTAAATCTACCTTTAAATTGTATGTCCAGGGAGGCTGAAGTGTTCTCCTGCAGGTTTTTGTATATTGCCATTCGTAATATCTGATTTGTGCCAATTTATACTTTTACGTAGGGACTGTCCAGTTTGGCCAATGTACATAGCAGAGGGGCATTTCTGGCACATGATGGCGTCTATTACATTGGTGGACATGCAGGTGAATGAACCGGTGATGGTGTGGCTGATCTGGTTAGGTCCAGTGATGGTGTTGCTGGTGTAGATATGTGGGCAGAGTTCGTATCGAGGTTTGTTGCATGGATTGGTTCCTGAGTTAGAGTTACTATGGTGCGGTGTGTAGTTGCTGGTGAGAATATGCTTCAGTTTGGCGGGTTGTCTGTGGGTGAGGACTGGCCTGCCTCCCAAGGTCTGTGAAAGTGAGGGATCATTGTCCAGGATGGGTTGTAGATAACTGATGATGCGTTGGAGAGGTTTTAGCTGAGGACTGTATGTGATGGCCAGTGGAGTTCTGTTGGTTTCTTTCTTGGGCTTGTCTTGCAGCAGGGGGCTTCTAGGTACACATCTGGCTCTGTTGATCGGTTTCCTTATTTCCTCATGTGGGTATCGTAGTTTTGAGAATGCTTGGTGAAGATCTTGTAGGTGTTGGTCTCTGTCTGAGGGGTTGGAGCAAATGTGGTTGTACCTCAGCGCTTGGCTGTAGACAATGGATCATATGATATGTCCGGGATGGAAGCTGGAGGCATGAAGATAGGCATAGCGGTTGGTGGGTTTTTGGTATAGGGTGGTGTTAATGTGACCGTCATTTATTTGCACCATGCTGTCTAGGAAGTGGACCTCCCAGCCTACATTGGTCCAGGCTGAAGTTGATGGTGGGATGGAAGCTATTGAAATCGTGGTGGAATTCTTCCAGGGTTTCCTTCCCATGGGTCCAGATGATGAAGAAGTCATCAATGTAGTATAGGTAGAGAAGGGGCATGAGTGGACGAGAGCTTAGGAAGCGTTGTTCCATGTCAGCCATAAAAATGTTTGCATATTGTGGGGCCATGTGGGTGCCCACAGCGGTGCCACTGGTCTGGAGGTATATATTGTCACCAAATTTGAAATAATTGTGCGTGAGGATAAAGTCACAGAGCTCAGCAACCAGTTGTGCTGTGGCATCATCAGGGATACTGTTCCTGACAGCTTGTATTCCATCTGTGTGTGGGATGTTTGTGTAGAGAGCCTCTATATACATGGTGGCTAGGATGGTATTTTCTGGAAGATCACCAATGCATTGTAGTTTTCTCAGGAAATCAGTGGTGTCACAGAGATAGCTGGGAGTGCTGGTGGTGTAGGGTCTGAGTAGAGAGTCCACATATCCGGACAGTCCTTCAGTGAGAGAGTCAATGCCCGAGATGATGGGGTGTCCAGGATTTGGGGGTTTGTGGATCTTGGGTAATAGATAGAATAACCCCAGTTGGGGCTCTAAGGGTATGTTGATTTGTTCCTGTGTTAGTGTAGTGAGTGTCTTGAGTAGATGGTGCAGTTTCTTAGTGTATTCCTCAGTGGTATCTGAGGAAAGTGGCGTGTAGAATTTGGTATCGGAGAGTTGTCTGGCAGCCTCCTTTTGGTAGTCAGACCTGTTCATGATGACAACAGCACCTCCTTTATCAGCCTCTTTGATTATAATGTCAGGGGTTATTTCTGAGGCTGTGGAAGGCATTGTGTTCTGCACGACTTAGGTTATGAGGCAAGCGATGTTGTTTTTCCACAATTTCTGCCTGTGCATGTCGGCGGAAGAATCCTATGTATAGGTCCAGACTGTCATTTTGACCCTCAGGAGGAGTCCATGTGGAGTTCTTTTTCTTGTGCTGTTGGTGGGAGAGTATCTGTGTATCAGTGTGCTGTTCAGTGTTATCTTGAAAGTATTCTTTGAGTTGGAGATGGCGAAAGTAGGCTTCCAGATCACTGCAGAACTGTATCATGTTTGTGGGCGTAGTGGGGCAGAAAGAGAGTCCCCGAGATAGGACAGACTCTTCTGCCGGGCTAAGTGCATAGCTGGATAGATTGACAATATTGCTGGGTGAGTTAGGGGTACCACTGTTTTGGTCCCATGTGGCAGGTAGGATTTTAGACAGCTTACAGTCCTTTTTCCTTTGTAGAGAGGTGATGTGTGTAATGTAGATCTCCTGTCTTATTTTAGTAAAGTCCGTTAGTATGGAAGGTTGGTTATTTATGAGAGTCTCCAGGTTGGAGAGCTCTTTTTTGATGTTTTCCTGTTTGCTGTATAGGATGCTGATCAGGTGGTTCCTCAGTTTCTTTGATAGTCTGTAGCATACTCTCTCACTATGGTCTGTGCAGTATATAGATATTAATGGATTTTTCACCTTCAGTCCATTTGGTATGATGTCCATCCGTTTGCATTTGGAAAGGAAGATGATATCTGTCTGTACTTGTGAAAGTTTCTTCATGAGGATGATGGATTTCCATTCCATACGGCTCAATGCAGGGCCTTGCATGATGTCAAGTATCAGAGGGGTAGCCGTGTCAGTCTGGATCTGTAAAAGTGGCAAAGACTCCTGTGGCACCTTACAGATGAACAGACGTATTGGAACATAAGCTTCCGTGGGTGAATGCCCGCTTCCTTGGATGCATGTCATAAGGCATAGTTATATTTATCCATGTAGGTGTGTAATGTGCGTGGTGGTGGGTATGTATGCAGGGAATTCAGCAATACTAGAGACCGCATCAAGGGACAATCCTTAATAAACTTCTTCAGAAATTCCCATGCAGAACATTTTTGTTCAGTCTCAAGTTAATGCAGCATTTCTACTGATGGCAGACTTCTCAAATGTGACATAGTAGCCTAAGTCTTAAGGGGAGGAAACACAAGAAAATAGGTCAAGGCTAAAACAAACCTAAAACCACAGCACAATTATGGTGTTAAAGTTCGCAAAAAGAAAAGGAGTACTTGTGGCACCTTAGAGACTAACAAATTTATTAGAGCATAAGCTTTCGTGAGCTACAGCTCACTATACAGTTTCTTACAACCCAGCCATGGCTTAAGCTCCTAAATCACTTAGGTGTTTTTGAGAATTTTGCCCTAAGAAACTAGTATTTGCTAGTGCCTTGCTAGTTGCTTGAAGTGAGTTTCAGTATCATTCATCAGTGGTACAATGGCCAATTTTTTTTAAACCACAATGATTTGCAGCAAGGGTGAAGTCCCTATAGCTGTTCAGTTATTCTGAAAGGGGAGGGGAGGGAAACAAGCCTCATTTCAACTAAAATACCTAAACAGTCTCCAGAAACATTATGTAAGCCTCGTTCTTGGAATCTACTAATGTGTAGGAAGGTGTGTGGAGGCGCCAATAGATTAAAGAAGAGTTAGGGTTTGTTTTGGTTTCTTGTTTTGTTTTTTTAAAGAAAAAACAAATTCATCCTAGCTAGCAAATCCATGTTTGCAACAGAGAGAGAATAGTGAGTGATGCTTTGACTCAAGGTGGGAAACATTTTGCTGCTACCCTTGGAAGGAGAGTTAGTCTGGTTTTAATAAATGTTTAAATGACTAATAGATTACTTCTCTTTTATCAGATGCAATAAATCAGAATATTAAGAGAGCCTGTTTTATAGATGTGGCCAGCCACCACACCACTCTGAGAAAACTGGGCCAAAACTATGCATATGATTTTAAGAACATCTTTCTGTATTTTTGCTGACACTAGCCAGGATGAAAATGTGTCCTGTGCATGCAGGTTTCCTTTGAATTTTTGGTCTCAAGTTTATACATATGACTAAGTTCACTCAAGGGTGAAGTTTTACCTTACCTCACTTTTCCTGCTCCAAAGGAATCATACAGGAAGCTCGGGCCCATTAGGCCTTTGTCATAGGGCTTTTTTCCTCTTGTAGAGAAGTCAATAACTGAGTCAGAAGGTTTTCAGTGCTGTTGGTGTTTTGGTCACTAACTTGAGTGGGGACTACTAGATCTCACTAAATTGATTTACTGTAAATAGTACAATAACTCTTAATGTCATGGATATATTGTTTGGAGTAATGCTTCTTCAGCAGTGTTTCACAGCATTACTTTATTTTTACTTTTATGAAATGCATCCAGTATCAAGGTCTGAACCCATGAGCATTGTTTTGAAGATGCTGACACCCACAGAACAAGACTCTTACCCAATTCCCCTTTCCACCAGTCACAGGCCTGAGAAAAAGAAACCACAATGGTCTGAAGAGTACCCTGACAGGAATCAGACCCTGACGGGGTGCCGTCAGACGTGGAGGGGAAGAAATGAATGCCTGTTGAAGGGCCCTGTGACAGAACATCCTTCCCAAAGCTCCTAGACATTCAAATCTGTGGACTTGTTTGCACAGATGGCTCAGTTGATCTCAGCTGCAGTAGGATTGCACAGATGTGGTCTCTCAGGTGACAATATAGGACTCCATAGATCAATTTCTAACCCCTAGAACTGCACCAATGAGCAAATAGGAAACCAGTGCTATTTTGAGAAAACTAATTCAGCTCAGACCTTACTACAATTATTCTTATCTTTAACCCTACCTGAGTCTCATAAATAACAGGCAAAGTCAGATTTGGCTCCTGTATCTGGAGTAGGAAAGCAGGCTGAACCACCTTAGACATTCTCTCAATTCATGCTACATAGAGCAAGTCTGGAGAGCCATGTGAGTCATTCAGTCAGATTAGTTACGTAAACAAAGTCAAGGGCTTTACCCATGATTTAATCGTGGATGGAGGATACCTTATTAGTCACCCCAGCCCTATATTTTACATGAACAGATTCCCTGTCACAGACACCCACAGATTCAGAGAAAAGATCCATGGGGAGATTGTCTAAAACCAGGGCTCTAGCTGATAAGTGGCTTGAAGGGTTTAGGAAGACAGGGCATGTGCCTATCACAACAAAAATGTGAGAAACCCAGCTGATATGAACATTTTTCCTCCCGCAGCCTCAACTGCATCTTTCCATTGTCCTCCTCCTCCTTAACCTTCTTCATCTCCACAAACTGCGGCATTGCTGTGTTATTCCAGTCTCTTAACTGACTAGGAAAGGACACAATGACCATAGCTGAGTGTCCAAAGCAGGTACATTTCCCTAAAGGTCAGTTATCAAAAATAAATACATAAATAAAATCCTATTTGGCAACATCTAGAAGTCGTGTAGAGAATAAAGTGTTTTACAATAGCCATAATGTATCTGACATATTCCATGTGCACAAATCTAAACTGAGCTGTATTGGAACAATTTTTGAAGTGTCTAATTACAAAGCTGCATCCTTGTTTAATTACTAACCCCCCTCACTGGATAGAGGTAGGGAGGTATGCAGAAGACAGCCAGTGCCATGCCTTTTTTGCTCATCTGGTGACTGATCCTTGTTTACATAAGGAGCTGGTGCCATACTTACTCAGCAAAAGGTAACATGCTTCTGCAGCATTCCCACAGCAAGCAGAAAAACCCGGTCTCACAAAAAAGAAATGATATACTATACATGTTCCAGCTGTTCCTGACAGTCACCACTCTAATCCCTCCTACAGACTAAATACTTCCCTTCTTTTCCATTTGAATGAGGAAAGTTAGAGGGGTTGTTGTCAGACCCTGTGCCTCCTACTTCCTTGTAGTAGTACACCCCAGCCTTAGGAATCAGGTTTGTTAAAGGAAAGCATGCCGATTAAGAGCAGCAGGATTTATTCATTGCATAAACTGGAGTTTAACCCCTGTCTACTGGTGAGCACGGCAACAGCATATGTTTGCACCTCTCTGATGGGTTAGTGGGTGCATTCCTGAATGCACAAGGCCGGTGAGGGAAGCATCCAGTCATTCTGTGCCAACGGCAGTGGAGACAAATGGCCAGCTACCTGCTTTTGAAAGACGGAGCCACTGTAAAAATAAAAGATTAAAGCAGACACTTGAACTTATGTCCCCATTGTGTTTGTGCTGAGAGAAACATGTCAAGTTGGTGAGTAGCCTGTGGGTGGTGTCCATTGTTGACACAGACAAGGAAGAATCTCACTTTGCCAAAAGCTGGCTCATGCTATAATACAAAGGCATGATTTTGTCAGTTCCCCACCCCCAGCTCACAGAAGTGGGAAAGCCAGAACTATGCACTTAAATACCACTGACCCTCTGGAGAATAGCAGCAGGTCTCCCAGGTCAGACTTCCCGTTGGGAACAGAAATTTGTGACAAAGTTGGCATTTCTTCATGTAATCGGTTTATTTTCAGATGCGTGAATCCTGTTTTCTGAAGCAGGGGTGGTAACAAACAGCGCACAGGCAACCCCCTTTGATAAAAATCTCCGACCCTGCACTTCTGTCCTGTCCCAAGAGATGGCTCTGTCTCCTCCCGCTCCCCCAGGGCTCCTCAAGCCAGAAACTGTCTGCTTCTGCTTCTCTCCAGTTCTGATTCATGGCAACAGCTTAAACACACATGGAAACAGCCCCTCCCCTCTGCTGTAGCTGTACGGCTGGCCAGGAGAACCTGGGCCTCTAGCCTTAGAACAGTCCCTTAGGTTCCCTCTGTACTGTATGTGTTTGTATGGACTTGCCACTTTCTGTGGGGAGTTTTGCTCTGGAGTGACTATGTCAATGACCCTTAATGGGCAGCTATTACCCGCTTTTATAGCAATACTGTGGTGATGGGGACCCGAGGAGGTTTTTTATTAAAACTCTTCTTTGACTTGCCTTATTTTTCTTTCAGGTTTAGACATTAGATCCAAGGCTGGTTATGTCCCTCTAGATGGTAGATGGCAAGGGTGGTCTCAGTACAGTTTTCAGGGATCCACCAATAAACCATCACAGCTGGATTTAAAGGAGTACTTGTGGCACCTTAGAGACTAACACATTTATTTGAGCATAAGCTTTCGTGAGCTACAGCTCACACCTTTGTCAGCAAAAGTACATTAGAGAAAGGAAAGAGATTAAGTAGGCCATGGACAATGAACTGTTTCACCAGTTCAGAGACATCACCAGGAGCATCAGGCTCCTTTCATCATTATTCATCAGCCCAAAAATTGCCTCAAACTTCAGTTTAAGTTTCTTATGCAAATATGAGACTTTTTATTAAAGAAAAAATAACCAGAGAAGTTATAGAGTAGCAGCTGTGTCTGTCCCCCAATGAAACATTTGCTGTGCTTTGCTGGATGGGGGGTGCTGCATGTATTTATAGGGCAGCAGCATTTGTTAAAATGATTGGGAGCATCCTGAGTTTAACCTACATGCATTATACACTGTGCAACAAGTGCTACAAAACAGAGGATCACCCCCATAATACTGTTACGTTGGGGGTTGGAGAAACCTTGTTGAAGCTGGCAGGCTTAACAGCCATTGTCCAGTCAGGCTAATTGAGGGAGTAATTAAAGGCCCCTTTGTTTAGAGATAGTTGAAACAATGGGAGACACCACATAAAACAATGACCACAGGTAAAGCTGCTCAGAAATCTGACTTTGTGGGAAGAGAGGTTTCTCAGTAGGCTGAATGGAAATATGGGGAGGGAAACTGATTTTGATTGCAGCCATGTGTGTATGAGAGAAAGGGCAGTTACATCACAGAAGTAGACAGAGAAGGAGCAAAGCCCCAAAGGATAGGACTACACAGCCAAAGAAAAACAGCCAACTTGGCTTGTGGGGCTCGGGCTCAGGCTGCAGGGTGGGAGGGTCCCAGAACTCGGGCTGCGGCTGGAGCCAGGAAGTCTACATAGCAGTGAAACAGCCTTCCCCACAGCCCAAGCCCCACAAGCCTGAGTAAGGTGGCAAATGTCAGCTGTGGGTATTTCTTTGATGTGTGGACATACCCAGAAACTGCCAGAGAAGCTGAGAAAAAGCCTAGAGAGAAATATTTGGGTAGAGTGAAAGCTGAAAGAGCCTTAGAAATGTGAGCAAAGAAACTGTTTCCTGCTGTTTGACTTCTCCTGTGTTTAGGGAACTATGAGTTTGTATATTTTGTATATAGATTCATAGATACTAAGGTCAGAAGGGACCATTCTGATCATCTAGTCCGACCTCCTGCACAGCGCAGGCCACAGAATCTCACCCACCCACTCCTATGAAAAACCTCACCCATGTCTGAGCTATTGAAGTCCTTAAATCATGGTTCAAAGACTTCAAGGAGCAGAGAAGCCTCCCTCAAGTCAACCATGCCCCATGCTACAGAGGAAGGCGAAAAATAAAGTATTGCATCTAAGAAATAACTGACTCCATCATCAATTTCTCCTCTGAATGGAAACAACCTGCAAGACCCCCAAAATTAGCTAAATGTTTGGGTCAGAACGAGGGTAACAGTTGTGATAAACCCAGGACGAACAGCTACAAAGGGGGCGGGGGGAGTAATCAGTCCCAGAAGGTTAAAAGGCCCCTCCCTATCCACTGAGGAGAGGTAACCACAGGTTAATACGGTTCAGCTGAAAAGGGGTTGCTACAGAACCAATTAGGTTCAGCTGATTCCAACTGCTTGAGACCTTTTTAAACCCTCCCCTGTGAGGAAAGAGGGGGAAGGAGAGAAGCTGCTAGTAGGCTGGGTGTAGTAAGATACTGAACCTTTCTAGGAAGCAGAGTAGCAGCCGTGTTGGTCTGTATTTGCAAAAAGAGAAGGAGTACTTATGGTACCTTAGAGACTAACAAATTTATTTGAGCATAAGCTTTTGTGAGCTATAGCTCACTTCATTGGTCTGATGAAGCCGTAGCTCACGAAAGCTTATGCTCAAATAAATTTGTTAGTCTGTAAGGTGCCCCAAGTACTCCTTCTCTTCCCAGAAAGGGAGGCTGTATTCCCTCCCCAGAAGGGAAGGGAAAGGAAAATGGATACAAGGGACTGAGTGAGGAAAGGTCTAGCCTGACCGTGTGCCACCTAGAAGGACTGCCTTGCCCAAACCCATTTTTCCAAGGCTAAAAAGAACTGGGTCTGCTGAGGTGAACAAGGTACTTTGCCATACGGTCTATTAATACAAGCAATAGATGCTAGAGAAGAGATCTAAGCAAGTGGTCAGATCATAACTTACAGCTACAGAAGGAAACTCCAAATCCTTATCTGGTGTTGTTCATGACAGCAGGATTTCTAGTCTAGTCATCTTCCAGAACTGTTGTTTCTGGTCTCCCAGCCCCCTGGCATAAAGGTCAATTATTGTTCTCCAGATTTTTTGTAAGGGAAGGTTTTCATGCAAATCTTTATGTATTTTGGCAATACCTTGGAGCTATAATTTCATTGACCTTTTTCTATCTGGCTCTAGGCCTGAGATTGCTTGGAGACTGCAACAATAGATCTCCCTCTGCATCCTATTGGGTCCTCAGCTGCTTTGAGACAAAGAGAGCTTCCTGTGTCTTTATATATTCCTATGGAGTTGGTGACCATTTCTTTTGGATATAATCTATGTCTGTGTTATCTTTGGACTAGACTTTGGCAATGCACGCTGCTTGAAGTGACCATTAGAAGCCCCTCAGTATGTCTTCACTGCAATTGGCCTGGGCTCTTACCCAGGTTTTGCCTCTAATTCCCCACCCATCCACACAATAGTTCTTAGCCTGAGCTGAAAGTCCACTAACTCTGGTATCTGGCACACAGGTATACTGTAGGTTAGAACCCAAGTTCCACTTTCATTTGAAGTGGTAACCCACCCCCATTGCACTGAGGATGCAGGCTAAATCACTTGAGTGTTGATAGTCCTCAAGGCCTTTACACAATTCCTTTATGTTCCCAGAAGGACAGATAAGTTCTCCACAAATCACTGGGAAAGAATCATAGAGCAGCTCGGGTTACTGACGCACAAAAAAGTGCAGGCTATGGTCCCAGAAGTCCAGTGACACATGGGGGAATAAGTATCGGAGGGGTGAAGAAGTGGGTTTTTTACCCACAAAAGCTTATGCCCAAATAAATCTGTTAGTCTTTAAGGTGCCACCGGATTCCTCATCGTTTACATGTGGGAATGCAGCACCAGTGAAGACACAGTAACTCTGGTAGTGCTTTGCAGTGTGCCTACTCATCAGGGTACTGATCATCTGGAATAGTGCTGTAGTGAAGATAGACCCTCAGAAATCACCTGCTTTTTACAGAAAGTAGTGGTCCATTTACATAGCAGTAGTTGCTCCTGTTTTGTTCCCAGATGCTATCCAAAGTGTTAGTTTTGATCTATCAACCTACTTATATTTATACTATATTTATAAGCCTTCTCATGGTTTAACTCCAGAGCGAGAGCCCTGGAACCGATAGTCCCTAGTTTTGTACAGATAGGTGTTGGGCCACAGCTTTCAGTGGAAGGCCTCTTGACTCTGGAATTTGCTTACCTCTTGGTCCAAAACCTAAGGGCTTGTCTTCATGTACAATGTTACAGCGGCGTGCCATTGTAGTGCTTCAGTGAAGACACTTCTATGCTGACGGAGAGCTTCTCCTATTGGCATAGTTAATCCACCCCACTGAGAGGCGGAAGCTATGTCAGTGGAAGAAGCTCTCTTACCGACATAGTGCTGTCTACAGGGGATGTACGATGGGGTGTTCACTCCATACGTGCCTGAAAGGGTTAATGAAAACAAAGAGGGCTAATTAACCCAACAGGCCTCAGCTGAGAGGAATCAGGTGGCTAAGTAATCCCCTGACTGAGGAGAAACAAGGTAGGTTGGGGCTATTAAGGCAGGAAGTGGGCATCAGTCACTCCCTGGGGAGATGGGGAAGGAGGGTTTGGAGCTGGTACACTCAGACAAAGGAATGACCAAGAGTTGTCGGAAGCAGTCCAGAAAAAGAGCAGTGAATGGGCCTGGGTTCCCTTCCTAGCCACTGAATAAGTAGCAGCTGAGGCAGTGAATAGGAAGTCTGCCTAAGAAGAAAGGACTTTGATATACCCTGGAAGGGGGGAATGCTGAGTGATCTGGCCAGAGTGCTGAGTCACGAAGAAGATGCTGCAGTTCCTGGAGTCAGAGAGGGGCTGCAGAACAGAGAGAGGGAGATGAAGTGACGGTGCTGCTTCCAGGCATTGCTCTGATGAGCTAATCCCCAGAGTGGCCAGGAGGAGGTGCCAGACTGGCAATGAGTGGAGCACCCTTTGGGGGTTAGGTCAGTTAGCTGGACCGATGAAGTTGTGCTGTAGCACGTCTGGTGCAGAGGCACACTCTCCCGTTAGCTTAATTATTCCATCTCGGTGAGAAGCAGAAGCTATGTAAACGGGACAGCGTCTCCTGCCAACATGGTGCAGGTGTGAAAGTTGTGTTGCTCGGTGGAGAGAGGAGGCTTTTTCACATCCCTGAGCGACAAATTATTTTGATTTAGGCAGTAATGTAGATGTGCCCTGAGTGATGACTGCAGTACTAGTTCATTTGCAGTCTATTTAGGTAAGCAATCTTTTCAGCAAGCTCTGGAGCTCAGCAGTTAAAACAGAGGTGAAGTATTACAAATCACCACCACAAAGGCAGCTATAAGAGGGTTTACTCTGATATTAAGAAATGGATGTCATTCTTAGCATAAATCTGGGAGTTTTATATTTAGGACCAAGTAAATAGATGATAGTATGACACTGCTATCTAGTGGCAATTGAAAGAAATACAATTCAGTGGCGGACTTTAGATAATATAGCAATGTGATAGAAAACTATGATGACCTAATCTGTTTCTGGTGATACATATTAGCAAGCTGATGAAGGCCAATATGTCTGAACTTGGGAAGTTAAAACCACTTATTTTTGGTGCCTGTTTGAGGAAGGAGTTGAGCATCCACAGCTCCTGGACTTCTAAGGATGCTGCAGATGCTTAGCAATGCCTCAAATCAGAACTGTTTTGGATGTCTAAAGTGGAGTTAGGTGCCTAATTTGGGGGTCCAAAGTTTGAAAATGTTGGCCCTAATGTACAGTTTTGCCAAAAATATTTTTTTGTGGTATATACTATGCATGAGCAGAGTTAATGCATGGATTAAGATAGGATATGTGTAAGCTGCTGGGGAGTGGACAGCCTATCTAATGGGTGGAGTAGGACCTTGCCTAGTACTTATGGGGGCAATTCAATGTAATGGTGGGAATAGATCCAGGAGTCAGGTATTGGGCTGAGGGTAAAGCCAGAGTCATCATGGAGGAGCCTGTAGTGGAATGCTAATCTGTATTATACTGTTCAGCCACGTGGTGGCACTGTGCATAAGAAGTACATGACAGAGCCAAGCCAAAGATCAGAACCAGAGACAGAACTGGGAACACCACGCCAAAGGGTAAGCCAGAGCCAGGGTCAAGGAATCGAGCAAATGGTCAGAACCAAAGTCAGAATCAGGAGCCGGGCAGGGTGCAAAGACTAGACTGGTGTAGACAGGAGTCAAGGCTGGAACGGAACTGGAAGCAGGCTGGAGCAAGGGGCTGGAAGCCGGATCAGGGCAAGCATAGCTGCAGGCGTGGTATGCACTGGGGAGCCGCTGTGGATGCAAGGCGCAAGTAGTAGACTGCTGGCCCTTTTGCCCAATCAGGAGGCACAGCCATTTGGAGAAGGCACATTGGGCCCAGCTGAGCTTGCTGGGTTGCTTAGCAATGAGGCTGGGAGCTAGCTGTGCTCCTGACAATACAAACTACTGTTCACGTTCAATCAGAAGTTCATTTTGTGGCACTGGACTTCTCAACAGAGCATTGCTCCAGAGCCTTACTGGCGGAAGGGCCTCCTCAAATGTCATATCTGCTTCTGACTAGTAGAGGTCTGGTACAGGCCTCTGCTGGGCTAACTCAGGTTAGTCCATAGAAAGAACACGGGATCCCCTGCTGTCTCCAGAGTCCATGAGGAGGCACAGAACAGGGATACCGGCTTCTACAGAGCTAGCTCAGATCAGTCCCACAGAGAGTAGAGAACTCTTCACAGGCCCCATGCGTCTAGTCTTTCTCTCCCTCATTTAGAGAGGAATCTGATCTGGTGTTAGCAGCCTGTAGAGGGTGCATCTTTGTGAGTTGGTGGTATCAGGTGGGAATGGGTTCAGAGGTGGGATGTTTCTGACGAGGAACTGTCTGGGGTAAGAAGTGGAGGGATTCTCGGCTTGGGGGCAGGGATACAGGGGTGTTTGAAAGGGTAGGTATTAAACAGGAAAAGGTAGGGAGATGAGGTTACTTGGGGTGGTGGTGGTTCTGAGCTGGGATAGGAATAGATGGGGCTGAGTGTGTGTGTGTGTGGGGGGGAGGAGAATGATACTGACAGAGCTAGATGGGATGGGGAGAGGGTGGGACTCGGTACAGGAATAACAGAGGGACAGTGACCATTTTCTCCTACCCTTTTTCTTTATTATAAAGTGTTCATTTAAAATCACCTCTTTGTTTCCACTTCCTGACTAGTCTTCCTTTCCCCCCCAACCCCAGGAAAATGCTTCCCTCTGACAAAACCCAACTAGAATTCCAGTTTTTACACTTAAAAGGTATGATCAGCCTGCAGGGAGGAAATCTTTCTAGTTGCAGCTCCACCACTTAGTTTGGGCATCAGCTGCCACTGGGTGGATGGGAAGGTGTGTATGGCATTTTTTCACATTCTGTGTGCGTGTGAGATAAAATCTTCCTACTGTATTTTCCACTGCATGCACCCGATGAAGTGGGGTTTAGCCCACGAAAGCTTATGCTCAAATAAATTTGTTAGTCTCTAAGGTGCCACAAGTAATACTCATTCTTTTCACCAGAAGTAGTTTCTTGGAGTCTTCCCTTTTCCCATCACATCCATCCACTCACAATCCTAGCTATCAGCATTGTGATTCCATTGTGCATTTTAGATAAGGGTGGTCTTCTGAAGGATTTATTTAAAAAACTGTATGTCTGAAGATTCAAGCATTTAAGGCTAAAGATGATTGTGCCTCTAACAATCTATGCAAGGATTTTTTAGAGATGTGATTTTTATAATCTTCACCAACTCACTAATGACATATTTTAAACTAAGGCCCTGTAGACTAACATGTTCTGAGTAAATATTACAGTAATGTGTAACTATTTTTGTCAGTAAATTCAGAAACTGACAGTATATACTTGGGGGTTGGCAAATGCTTGTTAAATGGTTTCATTGCCACTTGAATGGCTCTTTAACTGTTTCAATGTTGGGCTAATAGGCCTAGTGGGCTGGAAGGGCTTTTTCACTTAAGTTACTAGATTCCCTCCGGAGTAAGAGCACCAGGCTGCAGCAGCCAGCTGTGGCGGGAGCTTGCAGGAAGGGTCAGAACAGGAATAGGAAGGGTGGACACTAAGACCCAGTGGTGCCCCACGCAGCCTTGTATGCTGCCTATGCCTAAGGACGGCCCTGTATATGTGGCCTCCATCTGCTGATGTGACCTGAGATCCAAGGTGTGCTGCCTGCCTGGAGCCCGCATCTGAGATGCCACAGAAACGTTCTTGAGGCTCACCTATCCCTCTGACCACTACCCCACGGTGCTCAACCATGTTGGTATTCAGGATACTGTCGGATATTACCCTGAGCAGATCCGTAGTGACCACAGGGCACTAAGAGCAAGGGTGAAGGAGTTGGGGGCATGGGCAGCGTTCTCATCCATCCTGCTGTTTTGAGGGTAGGGACTCGGGTAGGAACAGACACGTCCTGGAGGTAAAGGAGAGCTTTGACTTCCTTAACTATGAGATGAAGGAGGACTGCTGGGAAGAGATGGGGTCCACCTGATCAAGAAGGGGAACAGCATCTTGGGACACTGACTCACCAACCTAGTGAGGAGGGCTTTAACTGAGGTTCGAAAGGGGCAGGTGACAAAAAACCACAGGTAAGGATTAAAAAAAGACCTTATGAGAGGGCTAGATGTTGTGGCAGGAGGAGGGAATGGAAAATTACAGTAGGGTCTTAGGATATGAGACAGAAAACAGTGGGGGAATCCGCTTAACATAGATGTCTATGCACAACTACAAGGAGTATGGGGAATAAATAGGAAGAACTGGGAGTATTAGTACATAAACTAAATTATGACTTAAGTGGCATTATAACTTGATGGGATAAAAGAAAAGGAGTACTTGTGGCACCTTAGAGACTAACAAATTTATTAGAGCATAAGCTTTCGTGAGCTACAGCTCACTTCATCGGATGCATTTGGTGGAAAAAACTTGATGGGATAAATCTCATGACTGGAATATTGGTTTAGAGGAGTAGAACTTGTTCAGGAAGGACAAGGGAGGAGATCTTACATTATACATCAAGAATATACACACTTTTTCTGAGGTCCAGAAGGAGATGTGAGCCAGACCAATTGAAAGTCTTTGCATTAAGATAAAAGGGGAAACAACAGGGGTGGTGTCATGGTAGTGTTTGTGTATTTACATATGTATGAGTAGGGTCAATCAACAGTCCCTGTCTATGCTGTATTCTGAACATCCTAGAATTTAAATAAATTGTAAACATGGGATATCTCAGTATTCATCTCTCTTTGAAATGTACTGTGAATGGTGGAGGAACAAGCAGATTGCCTTATGTTAATTCTGTAGCTAAGTACTGGTGATGGATCTCCTTCAAAGTCATCCTAATTACTTTTTGTTCCCGGAGGAACAAAGAGGACATGAAATTGTATAAAAGATCCTTGGGTCCTGATTCTGTCATCTCAGATCTGCTTGAGGCTTCACACAGGGGAAGCTTAGGCCATAAGGATTGAGATCCCAGTCCTAAACTGGAACACCCTGCAATGACATTGGACTATAACCTATGAACTATTTCTGAAAGAACTCTTTGCAACTCTCTATGAATCTGAATCTTAAGAATTTAACTCATGTCTGTAGGTATATTGATCTTTTAACCATACCCTTTTGTTTTTTAATAAATATTAGTTTAGTTAATAAGAATTGGCTGTAGCATGTATTTGAGTAAGATCTGGAATATTCAGTAATTTGGGGAATGTGTCCGATCCTTTGGGATTGGTATAACCTTTTCTTTTTATATGATGAAATAAGATTTTCAGAAATCATCATATTTGATTTAGGTACCTGGATGGAGGCCTGAGGCTGGATCACTTTAAGGAAACTATGTTAGGACTTCTGAGTAACCAGTAAGGTAGTAAAGAAGCTGTTTTATGCTGGCATGGTAAATCTAAGTATTGGAATATCCACCAGCTTTATGGGGATTGTGTGCCCCATTCTTTGCAGTTCACCCTAACTGAGTGACCACAAATGACCCACATTAGGACCCCGGTCACAGATTACTGTAGACCACCAAATTAGGTGGAAGAGTTGGATAGGTATTTCTAAACTAATAACAGAAATATCCAAAACACAAGATGTAGTTCCAGTAGGGGATTCTAATTACCCAGACATCTGTTGGAAAAGTAATACAGCAAAACACAATCTCCAATAAGTTCTTTGAATGTATTGGAGACAACTTCTTATTTCAGAAGGTGGCGGAAGTAACCGGAGACAGCCATTTTAGACTTGATTCTGACTAATGGAAGAACTGGTGGTGAATTTGAAGGTTGAGGGCAATGTGGGTAAAAGTGACCTGGAAATGATGATTTAATGATCCTAAGGAAAGGAAGGAATGAGGGCAGCAGAATAAAGATAAAAGAAAAGGGGTACTTGTGGCACCTTAGAGACTAACAAATTTATTTGAGCATAAGCTTTTGTGAGCTACAGCTCACTTCATCGGATGCATTCAGTGGAAAATACAATGGGGAGATTTATATACATAGAGAACATGAAACAATGGGTGTTACCATACACACTGTAAGGAGAGTGATCACTTAAGGTGAGCTGTTACCAGCAGGAGAGCTGGGGGGGGGGGGAGGGGGAACCTTTTGTAGTGATAATCAAGGTGGGCCATTTCCAGCAGTTGACAAGAATGTCTGAGGAACAGTGCGGGGTGTGGGTGGAATAAACATGGGGAAATAGTTTTACTTTGTGTAATGACACATCCACTCCCAGTCTCTATTCAAGCCTAAGTTAATTGTATCCAGTTTGCAAATTAATTCCAATTCAGCAGTCTGTTGGAGTCTGTTTTTGAAGCTTTTTGTTGAAGAATAGCCACTTTTAGGTCTGTAATCGAGTGACCAAAGAGATTGAAGTGTTCTCCAACTGGTTTTTGAATGTTGTACTTCTTGATGTCTGATTTGTGTCCATTTATTCTTTTACGTAGAGACTGTCCAGTTTAACCAATGTACAAGGCAGAGGGGCATTGCTGGCACATGATAACATATATCATATTGACAGATGTGCAGGTGAATGAGCCTCTGATAGTGTGGTTGATGTGATTAGGCCCTATGATGGTGTCCCCTGAATAGATATGTGGACATAGTTGGCAACGGGCTTTGTTGCAAGGATAGGTTCCTGGGTTTGTGGTTGTGTTGTGTGGTTACTGGTGAGTGGTCTGTAAGCAAGGACTGGCCTGTCTCCCAAGATCTGTGAGAGTGATGGGTCGTCCTTCAGGATAGGTTGTAGATCCTTGATGATGCGTTGGAGAGATTTTAGTTGGGGGCTGAAGGTGATGGCTAGTGGCGTTCTGTTTTCTTTGTTGGGCCTGTCCTGTAGTAGGTGACTTCTGGGTACTCTTCTGACTCTGTCAATCTGTTTCTTCACTTCAGCAGGTGGGTATTGTAGTTGTAAGAATGCTTGATAGAGATCTTGTAGCTGTTTGTCTCTGTATGAGGAGTTGGAGCAAATGCGGTTGTATCGTAGAGCTTGGCTGTAGCCAATGGATCGTGTGGTGTGGTCTGGACGAAAGCTGGAGGCATGTAGGTAAGTATAGCGGTCAGTAGGTTTCCGGTATAGGGTGCTGTTTATGTGACCATCGCTTATTAGCACTGTAGTGTCCAGGAAGTGGATCTCTTGTATGGACTGGTCCAGGCTGAGGTTGATGGTGGGATGGAAATTGTTGAAATCATGGTGGAATTCCTCAAGGGCTTCTTTTCCATGGGTCCAGATGATGAAGATGTCATCAATGTAGCGCAAGTAGAGTAGGGGCATTAGGGGACGAGAGCTGAGGAAGAGTTGTTCTAAGTCAGCCATAAAAATGTTGGCATACTGTGGGGCCATGCGGTAACCCATAGCAGTGCTGCTGATTTGAAGGTATACATTGTCCCCAAATGTGAAATAGTTATGGGTGAGGACAAAGTCACAAAGTTCAGCTACCAGGTTTGCCCTGACATTATTGGGGATATTGTTCCTGACTGCTTGTAGTCCATCTTTGTGTGGAATGTTGGTGTAGAGGGCTTCTACATCCATAGTGGCCAGGATGATGTTTTTAGGAAGATCACCGATGGATTGTAGTTTCCTCAGGAAGTCAGTGGTGTCTCAAAGATAGCTGGGAGTGCTGGTAGCATAGGGCCTGAGCAGGGAATCTACAGAGCCAGATAATCCTGCTGTCAGGGTGCCAATGCCTGAGATGATGGGGCATCCAGGATTTCCAGGTTTATGGATCTTGGGTAGCAGATAGAATACCCCAGGTCGGGGTTCCAGGGGTGTGTCTGTGTGGATTTGTTCTTGTGCTTTTTCAGGGAGTTTCTTGAGCAAATGCTGTAGTTTCTTTTGGTAACCCTCAGTGGGATCAGAGAGCAATGGCTTGTAGAAAGTGGTGTTGGAGAGCTGCCTAGTAGCTTCTTGTTCATATTCTGACCTATTCATGATGACAACAGCATCTCCTTTGTCAGCCTTTCTGATTATGATGTCAGAGTTGTTTCTGAGCTGTTTTCTGCACGGCTGAGGTTATGGGGCAAGTGATGCTGCTTTTCCACAATTTCAGCCCATGCACGTCGGTGGAAGCACTCTGTGTAGAAGTCCAGTCTGTTTCGACCTTCAGGAGGAGTCAACCCAGAATCCTTCTTTTTGTAGTCTTGGTAGGACGGTCTCTGTGGGTTAGTATGTTGTTCAGAGGTGTGTTGGAAATATTCCTTGAGTCGGAGATGTCTAAAATAGGGGGATTCTAGGTCACCACAGAACTGTATCATGTTCGAGGAGGGGCAGAAGGAGAGGTCTCGAGATAGAACAGATTCTTCAGCTGGGCTAAGAGTATAGTTGGATAGATTAACAATATTGTTGGGTGGGTTAAGGGAACCACTGTTGTGGCCCCTTGTGGCATGTAGTAGTTTAGAATCCTTTTTCTTTTGTAGAGAAGCAAATGTGTGTGGTAAATGGCTTATCTAGTTTTTCTAAAGTCCAGCCACAAGGAAGTTTGTGTGGAAGGTTGGTTTTTTTATGAGTATCCAGTTTTGAGAGCTCATTCTTAATCTTTCTCTGTTTACTGTAGAGAATGTTGATCAGTTGGTTCCACAGTTTCTTTGACAGCCTGTGGCACAAGCTGTCAGCATAGTCTGTGTGGTATGTAGATTGTAATGGATACAATTAACTTAGGCTTGAATAGAGACTGGGAGTGGATGGGTCATTACACAAAGTAAAACTATTTCCCCATGTTTATTCCCCCACCCAACTGTTCCTCAGACGTTCTTGTCAATTGCTGGAAATGGCCCACCTTGATTATCACTACAAAAGGCTTTTTTCCCCCCTGGCTCTCCTGCTGGTAATAGCTCACCTTAAGTGATCGCTCTCCTTACAGTGGTTATGGTAACACCCATTGTTTCATGTTCTCTAGGTATATAAATCTCCCCACTGTATTTTCCACTGAATGCATCCGATGAAGTGAGCTGTAGCTCACAAAAGCTTATGCTCAAATAAATTTGTTAGTCTCTAAGGTGCCACAAGTACTCCTTTTCTTTTTGTGAATACAGACTAACACGGCTGCTACTCTGAAACCTGTCAGAATAAAGATAATGGACTTTAAAAAAGCAGACTTAACAAACTCTGAGAACTGGGAGGAAAAGTCCCATGGGAAGAAAATTTAATGGGAAAAAAGAAGTTAAGGAGTCAATACTAAAGGCACAACTGCAAGCTATCCCAATGCAAAGGAAAGATAGGAAGAATAGTAAGAGACTAATCTGGCTCCATTAGGAGCTCTTTAATGACCTGAAAATCATAAAGGAATCCTACAAAAAGTGGACAAATTGCTAAAGATGAGCACAAAAGGACAGCACAAGCATGTAGGAACAAGGCTATAAAAGGCAGTAAGAAGAGGGTCTATAAATACGTTGGGATCAAGAGAAAGATGAAGGAAAGTATGGTCCTCTACTAAGTGGGGAAGGAGAGCTAATAATGGATGACATCAAGAAGGCTGAGGTGTTTTAATGCCTATTTTGTTTCAGTCTTCATTTAAAAGGTTAATTGTGACCAGATACTCAGCACAATTAATATTAGTAAACAAGGGTGAAGGAACACAAGCTATAATAGAGAAAGAACACTTAAAGAATAGTTAGATGTATTCAAATCAGCAGGGCTGGATGAAGTTCATCTAAGGGTACTTAAGAAACTAGTTGGAGCAATCTTGGAACTGTTCGCAATTACCTTTGGTCCCAGAGGACTGAAGAAGGGTAAACATAGTAGCTGTCTACAAAAAGGGAAACAAAGAGGGCCCGGGGAATTATAGACCAGTTAGCATAACTTCAACAGCTGGAAAGATACTGGAATAAATTATTGAACAATAAATTTGTAAGCACCTAGAGGATAATAGGGTAATAAGTAATAACCCACATGGATTTCTCAAGAACAAATCCTGCAAAACCAACCTAATTTCCTTCTTTGATCATGTTACTGCCTAGTGGATGGGGAGAAGTTGTAGATGTGATATATCTTGAGTTTACAGTTGGCAACATATCTATTCAAGGGACACCATCATAGGGCCTAATCACATCAGCCACGCTATCGGAGGCTCATTCACCTGCACATCTACCAATGTGATGTATGCCATCATGTGCCAGCAATGCCCCTCTGCCATGTACATTGGCCAGACCAGACAGTCTCTACGCAAAAGAATAAATGGACATAAATCTGACATCAAGAATTGTAACATTCAAAAACCAGTCGGAGAACACTTCAATCTCTCTGGTCACTCGATTACAGACCTAAAAGTTGCAATTCTTCAACAAAAAAACTTCAGAAACAGACTCCAACGAGAGACTGCTGAATTGGAATTAATTTGCAAACTGGATACAATTAATTTAGGCTTGAATAGAGACTGGGAGTGGATGTGTCATTATACAAAGTAAAACTATTTCCCCTCCTACTGTTCTTGTAAAGTGCTGGAAATGGCCCACCTTAATTATTCCCGCCTCCCTCCCCCACCCCCCTGTTCTCCTGCTGGTAATAGCTCACCTTTCCTGATCACTCTTGCTACAGTCTGTATGGTAACACCCATTGTTTCATGTTCTCTGTGTATTTAAAATCTCCCCACTATATTTTCCACTGTATGCATCTTACAAAGTGAGCTGTAGCTCACGAAAGCTTATACTTTAATAAATTTGTTAGTCTCTAGGGTGCCACAAATACTCCTTTTCTTTTTACATTTGGCACAGTTCCACATGACATTCTCGTAAGCAAACTAGGGAAATGTGGTCTAGATGAAATTAGCAGAAGATGGATGCATAACTGGTTGAAAGATAAGAATTCAAAACTACCTTGACAAACCGGAGAACTGTTCTGAAATCAATAAAATGAAACTCAATAAAAACAAAAACTACTACACTTCGGAAAGAAAAATCAAATGCATAACTACACAATCAAGAACATCTGGCTTGACGTTAGTACTGCAGAAAAGGATTTGGGGGTTACAGTGGATAACATGATGCAGTTGTGAAAAACGCTAATATCGTTCTGGGATGTATTAACAAGAATGTCATATGTAAGACACAGTAAGTAACTGTCCTACTCTACTCAGCAATAATGTGGTTTCAGCTGGAATACTGTGTCCAGTTGTGAGCATCACACTTTAGGAAAGATGTAAACAAACTGGAGAGAGTCCAGAGGAGAGCTACAGAAATGACAAAAGGTTTAGAAAACCTGGAAAGGCTCAAACCAAAAAAAAAAAAAGGGGAGGGGGGGCATGTTTAGTCTTGAGAAAAGAAGATTGAAGCAGGACCTGATAACAGATTCCAAATATGTTAAGGGCTGTTATAAAGAGGGTGGTGATCAATTGTTTTCTAAATCCACGGAAGGTAAGACAAGAAATACTGGGCTTATTCTGTAGCAGGGAAGATTTAAATTAGATGCGGGGGGCGGGGGACTTTCTAACTATAAGGATAGTTATGCACTGGAATAGCCTTCCAAGGGAGGCTGTGAAATCCCCTGCCGTTGGAGGCTGTTAAGAAGAAGTTAGACAAACACCTGTCAGGAATGGTGTAGGTTTACTTGGTCCTACCTCAGCACAGGGGGCTGGACTACATGACATCTCAAGGTCTCTTCCGGTCCTACATTTTTAAGATTCTCTGATTAATTTATCTACACAACAACATTGTGATATTAGGTGGCATTATTATCCTCATTTTACAGATGGGGAATTGAGGCACAGAGAGATGAACATTTTAAAAAGAAAAATATGAATGATAACTGGGAACTGTTTAAGAAAACTTTACTGGATGCCTAAAAAGCCACAATTTCACAATTGAGAAAGACGGCTACACTGGTTAATAAGCTGACTCAGGGGGAAGTGAAAGCAACTAATAACAGACAAAAAGAAAAGGAGTACTTGTGGCACCTTAGAGACTAACAAATTTATTAGAGCATAAGCTTTCGTGAGCTACAGCTCACTTCATCGGATGACAGACAGACACACACACACACAAAATAAATGGAAAAAAGAGAAATTTGATTGCTGTGAGTATAAATTAGAAGCTAGAAACTATAGAAACTTGAAACAAAAGTACACAAGGAGAAATCTGTGGCCAGCAGAATTAAGGACAAGAAGAAAGGATTTTTAAGTATATCAGTAACAAAGGGAATCCTGACTATGATATTGGCCCACTGTTAGAAGGTATCTGAAATGGAAAAATTTCAATAATAGGACAAAAGTGTTCTATAAATATTTCTGTTCTGTTTGGGGAAAAAGCCAGAAGATGTATTTATATCTGATGATGAAGTAATTTCCATTACAAGAGTCACTCAGGAGGATGTTAAACATCAGCTATTAAAGGGAAATATTTTAAAATTAGCAGGAAAGGATAACTTGTATTCAAGATTTTTAAAAGAGCTCTCTGGATCATTAATGCTTATTATCAGTAAGTCTTAGAACACTGGAAATTCCAGAGAACTGGAAGAAAACTAATGTTGTGCGACTATTTAAAAAGGAAAAGTGTACTTGTGGCACCTTAGAAACTAACAAATTTATTTGAGCATAAGCTTTCGTGAGCTACTGAATGCATCCGATGAAGTGAGCTGTAGCACTTTAGAACTTTATAGAACTTTCCAGCTTCTGCAACAGGTAAGGTAGGAGTCTTACAGATAACAGGTTTCAGTGGTAGCCATGTTAGTCTGTATCAGCAAAAAAAGAGAGGAGTCCTTGTGGCACCTTAGAGACTGACAAATTTATGCCCAAATAATTGCGTTAGTCTCTAAGGTGCCACAAGGACTCCTCTTTTCTTTTTTTTCTTTTAAACAGATAACAGCCTCTTTCACTATACAGCCCCAGTTAATTCCTTGAGCACTATTTATTCTGTGCACTTAAGGCTAGGATCCTATGGAAAAATAATGATCATTTAATAACTAAAAGCTGTATCATAATGCATATCCAAAAGAGCTGTATTAAGGTTGCATAGGCAACCTTAAATCTAGCAGTTCCTAACTTTTGAGTGCTTAACTTTGCAGCCTTTAGTGTAGGTTTTTTAATGTTATTTCCAAAATAAATGATATACAGAAATTCTCTGGGTTTCAGAGTAGCAGCCGTGTTCGTCTGTATTCACAAAAAGCAAAGGAGGACTTGTGGCACCTTAGAGACTAACAAATTTATTTGAGCCTAAGCTTTCGTGAGCTACAGCTCACTTCATCGGATGCATTCTGTGGTGTGGAACTAACACCCAATGGGGGTTATCAACATGGTTCAGTTCTACCACTTGAGCTAACAGAGTAACTGGGAACAGATCAGGCCCTAGAAGGTGAGGAGATGGCCACTTTGCCAGATATATGCTGGAGTGGAGTTGGCGAAACAAAAAAAAAAAAGGTTTCAGAGTAGCAGCCGTGTTAGTCTGTATTCGCAAAAAGAAAAGGAGTACTTGTGGCACCTTAGAGACTAACAAATTTATTAGAGCATAAGCTTTCGTGAGCTACAGCTCACTTCATCGGATGCATTTGGTGGAAAAAACAGAGGAGAGATTTATATACACACACACAGAGAACATGAAACAATGGGTTTATCATACACACTGTAAGGAGAAAATTTGTTAGTCTCTAAGGTGCCACAAGTACTCCTTTTCTTTTTACTGTAAGGAGAGTGATCACTTAAGATAAGCCATCACCAACAGCAGGGGGGGGAAGGAGGAAAACCTTTCATGGTGACAAGCAGGTAGGCTAATTCCAGCAGTTAACAAGAATATCAGAGGAACAGTGGGGGGTGGGGTGGGAGGGAGAAATACCATGGGGAAATAGTTTTACTTTGTGTAATGACTCATCCATTCCCAGTCTCTATTCAAGCCTAAGTTAATTGTATCCAGTTTGCAAATTAATTCCAATTCAGCAGTCTCTCGTTGGAGTCTGTTTTTGAAGCTTTTTTGTTGAAGTATAGCCACTCTTAGGTCTGTGATCGAGTGACCAGAGAGATTGAAGTGTTCTCCAACTGGTTTTTGAATGTTATAATTCTTGACGTCTGATTTGTGTCCATTCATTCTTTTACGTAGAGACTGTCCAGTTTGGCCAATGTACATGGCAGAGGGGCATTGCTGGCACATGATGGCATATATCACATTGGTAGATGCACAGGTGAACGAGCCTCTGATGGTGTGGCTGATGTGATTAGGCCCTATGATGGTATCCCCTGAATAGATATGTGGACAGAGTTGGCAACGGGCTTTGTTGCAAGGATAGGTTCCTGGGTTAGTGGTTCTGTTGTGTGGTGTGTGGTTGCTGGTGAGTATTTGCTTCAGATTGGGGGGCTGTCTGTAAGCAAGGACTGGTCTGTCTCCCAAGATCTGAGAGAGCGATGGCTCGTCCTTCAGGATAGGTTGTAGATCCTTGATGATGCGTTGGAGAGGTTTTAGTTGGGGGCTGAAGGTGATGGCTAGTGGCGTTCTGTTGTTTTCTTTGTTGGGCCTGTCCTGTAGTAGGTGACTTCTGGGTACTCTTCTGGCTCTGTCAATCTGTTTCTTCACTTCAGCAGGTGGGTATTGTTGTTGTAGGAATGCATGATAGAGATCTTGTAGGTGTTTGTCTCTGTCTGAGGGGTTGGAGCAAATGCGGTTATATCGTAGCGCTTGGCTGTAGACAATGGATCGAGTGGTATGATCTGGATGAAAGCTAGAGGCATGTAGGTAGGAATAGCGGTCAGTAGGTTTCCGATATAGGGTGGTGTTTATGTGACCATCGCTTATTAGCACCGTAGTGTCCAGGAAGTGGATCTCTTGTGTGGACTGGTCCAGGCTGAGGTTGATGGTGGGATGGAAATTGTTGAAATCAAAAAAAAAAGCAGCTGGAGCGGGCAAAGCCGCAGTATCGGGACGAAGGGCCTCCTGACTGTGCATCGGTCGGGAGGCGGGACAAAGAACTAAAAATCGGGACAGTCCTGATTTTGTCGAGACGTCTGGTCACCCTAATGCTACTGGCAAATGAACGGGGAGACAGAGGAGTCCCGGGGTCTAGTTCAGGTTCTGTAGGGGAAGGTGCCCGCAGGGCTATAGGCCCTTCCGCCCCCATCCCACTCCCCTTGTCCTCGCCCTGGCTCCTTGCTGCCAGCACGAGCGGCCCAGCCTCCTTGCTCTGCGTTCCCGGGTCCCGCTTCCCGCAGCAGGCGGCTCAGCGGCAGGGACACGCCCGCTCAGCCCGCGCGCTCCCAGGCAGGAGCCCGCTCGGGTCACGCAGCGGCCCGCACAGCCGGGTCCGCCCAGCAGAGGTGAGAGAGGATGGCGCATGCGCGGGGGCAGGTAGCCGGGAGACTTGCCCGACGGCAGCGGCTCCCGGCGGAGGGTCAGAGCTGGCCCCAAACCGGGTGACTCACCGTGAGGAGGCACATCCCACCCACCAGAACCCCCCCGCCCCGCCCCGCTCGAGCGCGCCAACAAAGCCGGGGCAAGGTTGCTCTTTGGCGGGGACACGACGGATCTCCCCCCACGCTCCTTTTCAGACAGGCCAGGGCGGGCTAGCGGGACCTGCTCCTCCCGCTCCCCAGTCCCGGGCTCGGTTCCGCCCCTCCCCCCCCTTCGCTTTAGTTCCTCCCTTCTGCGCCCCTCAGCCCGCAGGGCGCAGCAGGTGAGAGCCCCGGCTTGCGCGAGCGTCACTGCGCCCCCTCAGCACGGCCGCGCATGCCCAGTAGGGGTCCATTAGCCGGATTCCCTTTCCCGGGCTCTGCGCCGCTCTCGCAGAGCCGCTACCTCGGAAATCTCGCGAGCTTTGCTGGGAGCGGGAGAAGGGGGCGGGGCCGTGCGGTGTTTTGGGGGCGGCGGCCCCCCCCCCCCCACCCCGAGCCGGTCCCGACGCAAGATGGACCCCGGCCCCGCCAGCTCGGACGGCGAGGAGCCCTCTACCTCCGCTGCCTCCTCGCGGGAGCCCGGCGCCGAGGAGGTACCGCCTGGGGGCGCGGGCGTCAGAGTCCTCGGGGAGGGGGCGCCCGAGCCCCGCTCCTCCGCCAGCCCCCCCCTCCCGATACCCGGCCCGCCCGCTACAGCCCCCAGACCCCTCTGCCCCTGGCCCCTCTCTCCCCCCTCCCGCCCGGCTGCAGACCCCTCCCGCTCTGCCCCCCCCAGCCTCCCTGTAACCCGAGTCCATCTCCAGATCAGCTGCCTTCCGCCTCCCCCGCCCGTACCCAGCCCTGGCCGTGCCCCAGCCCATCTGCATCTCTCAGCCCCATCCAGAGATCCCCCACCCATCTACATGTCTCCTCCCCGGTACTGCCTGTCCCCAGCTCAGCTACACACCAGCCTGTCCGTACCCCCCCCCCGTGCCCCCAGCCCTGGCCGTGCCCCAGCCCATCTGCATCCCCCACCCCCATCCAGAGATCCCCCACCCATCTACATGTCTCCTCCCCGGTACTGCCTGTCCCCAGCTCAGCTACACACCAGCCTGTCCGTACCCCCCCCCGTGCCCCCAGCCCTGGCCGTGCCCCAGCCCATCTGCATCCCCCACCCCCATCCAGAGATCCCCCACCCATCTACATGTCTCCTCCCCGGTACTGCCTGTCCCCAGCTCAGCTACACACCAGCCTGTCCGTACCCCCCCCCCCCCCCCCGTGCCCCCAGCCCTGGCCGTGCCCCAGCCCATCTGCATCCCCCACCCCCATCCAGAGATCCCCCACCCATCTACATGTCTCCTCCCCGGTACTGCCTGTCCCCAGCTCAGCTACACACCAGCCTGTCCGTACCCCCCCCCCCCCCGTGCCCTGGCCTGGCCGTGCCCCAGCCCATCTGTATCTCTCATCCCCATCCAGAGATCCTCCCACCCATCTACGTTCCTCCTTCCCAGTACTGCCTGTCCCCAGCCCAGCTACACACCAGCTTGTCCATACCCCACTGTGCCCCCAGCCCTGGCCATGCCTCAGCCCATCTGTATCTCTCATCCCCATCCAGAGATCCCCCCCACCCATCTACTCTCCTCCTCCCCGGTACTGCCTGTTCCCAGCCCAGCTACACGCTAGCTTGTCCGTACCCCACTGTGCCCCCAGCCCTGGCTATGCCCCAGCCCATCTGCATCCCTCAGTCCCATCCAGAGATTCCCCCACCCATCCACACTTCCCCCCGGTACTGCCTGTCCCCAGCCCATCTGCATCCCTCAGCCCCATCCAAATATCCCCCACCCATCTGCACTCCTTCTACCCGGTTTACTGCCTGTCCCCAGCCCATCTACCACTCAGCAGCCCCATCTACACACCAACCTGTCTGTTCCCCCCTCTCCTCCCGCCCCCATGCCAGCAGCCCTGGCTGTGCCCCCAGCCTGTCTGTATCCCTCAGCTCCATCCAGATATCCCCACCCCCCATCTACCCATCTCCCCAATACTGCCAGCCCTATCGACTCCCTGTTCAGAGCTCCTCTATAACCTGGCAGCCGCATCTACACCCCAGCCTGTCCATACTCCACTGTACTACCAGCCCTGGTTGTACCCCTAGTCTATCTGCACCCTTGTACCTTCATCCCTATCCATAACCCACCCCCTACAGCCCACCCGTACCTCCAGCATATTTGCTCACCCTGCCAACCACCTCTGTACCCTCCCACCCAGCCCATCTGTTACCCCTGCACACGGTCCGTCAGCCCCTTCTGTATCTCCCTGTGCACAGTCCATCTATGCACCCTTACAGCCCCTCTCTGTCAGCCTTCCCCTTGGGTACTACCTTCCCTGCTTTAAAGCTGGGTGAAGAGCTGCAGTTGGAGAGGCGGCCTGTTTGCCCATGCGGGAGGGGAGCAGTAGCAGGTAGTTAGGGTGCTGTGTGGCATAATGAAAAGCTGGACATTTGGAGAGTGGGTGGGTTGTGGTTGGGAGAGTGAACCACACCTTTGGGTTTAATTGGAGGTGCTCAATGATAGCACCAAGGTGTGAGGGAGAAGGGACCTAGCTGGCCCCACCTGATGGGGAGCAGGTTACCTCTGTGCAGAGCCATTTAGCTAAACTTGTGTAAACAGTTAGTGCTAGGGATGAGGGGAGCTTTGAGCCGTTTGGAATACGCTTCCCACTCCCCTTCAAAAATGTATGATACTTCAATCCACCCCCACTAACTGCTTAATGTATCTGGCTAGGGATAGGGGGTGGATTGCCAGTGGCTAAATGCTGTTTGGAGGGGTGATAATAATATCTGACTGGCGGGAGTTTGTTTGCTGATGTCATGGTGCTTTCAGGTTTTTCTGTTGTTTCTTCCACTCAGAGCTGCTCTTTTCTGCACATATAGTTTAAATTGTTTCCATGATCCAAAGCAAGATGCTGAAGAGAGCATGTGTGACTGTGTCTCTCCTCTTCCCTTCAGTTTTCTGAAGAGATACTAAGCCAGGACTCTTGAGAGATCATTAGGAATGTCAAAAGTGACATTTTCAGGTGTCACTGGAAAACAAGATTTAGTCATAAGTATGAATCCCTTCAAAAGTCTTTTAGGATTACCCCTGAAGGGCCAAATCTCTGTTCCACTGAATGGTAGCTGTTTTGATTTCATTGTGACCAGAATTTAGATCCAAATGATGAAATTTCACCTCTAGATATATTGGGTGAAAGAATTAGGCTGATGGAGAGAAGTGAAAAAACATGATGATGTAGTATTTAGTTGTCTGTGAACTGTGCAATATGTAGTAACATTTAAGACTAAGGAACAGTAAAGGAGTTAGAAGTGTGAGCAAGAATTACCTACAGGGTACATACATACAATTTGTGCTATAAAGTTTTCCATCTGTCAACTGGCAAAAAAAAAAAAAAAAACCTGACACAATGCCTAGACAAAACAGGATAAGTTGACATATGCTAGTAAGTGGATTAAATATTGTGTTAGCATTGTGTATACGTCAGAAGGTCACACGTTTCTAACAAAAGGAAAGCTGGTTGCTACTATTTAATAGTACTAGTTCAGCTGGAATCATGAATAGCTGAGAAATTCAAAGCTACATCTCATACAGATTTCACTTTAGCAATGTGCCCCCAGGGTCAGATTGCAATTCAGATGCACAAGCGACATTATACAATGCACAGGTACATGTTAGTGTTTGGAAATCCTAGATAATGATGTAGTTTGTCATTAAGCTGTTTACACCTTGTGTTACTTTAATGCTTTGTTGTAAACAGCCAATTAAATGCTTATATTAATTTGATACAGTTTTCATTAGTTACTTGGAATAGATTTTTTTTCTCTACCTAGATGGATGTTCTTTACATATGTACATACAAAAGCTTAACATAGGTAAGTAAAAAAACAAAAAAAGCAGCAGTGCTTCTTACTCCCACCCATTGCGTGGCCAGACATATGACTGATTCAGTTTAGGATGCACCGTTGCACTTTTCCCATTAGCTGGAATGCCTTCCCATAGCCTAAAGTTAGCATCTTCACTTTATTAGTGAGCAGAGATTGTCAGAGAAAATGTTTTGGATCCCTGGGGTTACTCAAGCTATACTGTTAACATTATTACATACTTTGATAGTCCTCCATGTTATGGGATGCTTAAACTGCATAGGCTTTGACTATATTCTCTAAGGCAGTGTTTCTTAAGCTATTTACCATTGTAGCCTGCATATGCAGCTCTCTGTGTATTATGTAGGCCGCGTGCACACAATATATATAGGTTTCAGAGTAGCAGCCGTGTTAGTCTGTATTCGCAAAAAGAAAAGCAGTACTTGTGGCACCTTAGAGACTAACAAATTTAATAGAGCATAAGCTGTAGTGCATCCAATGAAGTGAGCTGTAGCTCACGAAAGCTTATGCTCTAATAAATTTATTAGTCTCTAAGGTGCCACAAGTACTGCTTTTCTTTTTACAATATATATACTACCTGAATGTCCCTGAGGATGGCACGTGGGCCGCAGCTGTGTGCTGATTGGGCTGCAAGTGGTTGAGAACCACTGCTCTAAGGCTAGTCTACAAGACAAAGCTTACTCTATGCTATACAGCAAACCCTCTGTGTAGAAGGTGCTTGTATTGGCATTCTTTTTCTGCTATAGCTTATACCAGTTCCCTGAATGAACAGCACTTGTTTGCTGATATAATTGTCTACATTAGGACTTCTGCTGGTATAGAAATGTTTGTGGTTTTTTTTTTTAAATAAATCAAAGCTGTAATCTACATTACTGTCACAACAAAAGTTTCTGTGAAGACCTGTAAGAATACATTCTATACTTAAGAATATACGCTTATGTGTTTAAGTGACTGATTAGGGTATGTGCTTTTGCTTGGTGGTATAAGAGGAAGTGTTTTTACTTGTATTCCAGTAAAATAGCAAAATACAAACTTGTATAACTCTTAATGTTACCCAGAGGTGAGTACAAACGTGATTCTCACCTCCACTCTCCATTGGCCTCCACAAACAAGGAGCTTTATCGTTATGAGAGGTATAGCACTCTCTGCCCCCTTTTAAGCTTCCAGGGAGGGAAAGGGTGTTGGAATATTAGCAGGTACTTGTCCCATGAGTCTGCTTGAGTTCTCTATCTTCCATATCAGCTTCTGGAAGGCATAATGTGCTGTGCACTTGTTTCCCAAATTACAGTCCTTATATGTTCTCCCCATTATTTCTGGTCTGTCACATTTGCAACCCCCTGCTCTTGTTTTGAAGCCTACTTTCACTGTTGCCCATAAGGATTCAAAGGACACTGAAATGAGTTTGGCAAATTTCACTCTCATGGTGGAAAAGTTATTAGAAGCAGCAGAGGCAGGTACTGGAGCCATCTGTCTTCAGATTTGGGAAGGCAATATTGCATTAGTTTTCATTTGTGGGGTTCTCTTTTACAGGCATAAAGGCTATAAGCTATTTCTAACAAAGATCTTGAATTCTTCAGAATTCTTCCCTTTCCAGGAGAAGTATCCTACTCACTGCAGGTAGATAGACAAGTCACTTGTATTTACCCATTTCATTTGTTCCTAGAAGAATTGCAGGAAGCATCTGACATTTGATGCTGTCATTTTCACTTTTGTCTGTTAGAAGGAGTGCTCGTCTTCTGTAACAAGAAGATTGTATCCAATATTAGCGTTGACAGTGGTCTTCTCACCAAAGTAGAGTTGAGTAATGTTGTATTTACACTTTGTGTTAATAATAATAATTTCTATTTTAATTTCCTTTTCCTTAAGTGAGCTGCCATGATGTTCAACTGAGTTTTCTACTGAGTTATCTTTTTCTTTCTGAGGCCCACGCCCAACATGCTATAAAAACTGCACGGGCCACCTGGGCCACAATAACTGGTTTTCTGCATATAAAAGCCAGGGCCCACATTTGGGGGCAGCAAGCACGGCAGTTGCTTGAGGCCCCATGCCACATGGGCTCCTGCAAAGCCACATTGCTCAGGCTGCACCTTCAGCCCTGCATGGCGGGGCTCAGGGCCCTGGGCTTCAGCCCCTTGTGGTGGGGCTTTAGCTTTTTACCCTGGGCCCCAGCGAATCTAATGCTGGCCCTGCTTGGCGGCCCCCCTCAAACCTGCTCACAGCCTCCCAGAGGGCCCTAGGTCCCTGGTTGAGAACCACTGATCTACGAGATTTAAAAAAAACCTTAGGTCTTTTACGGTAGATAAGTATTTAAGGCTACTCATCTGTAACACATTTATCTGGGCCTTGCAGCGCAGAAGTCAAGTGTTAGTATTATGAAGCAGCATTTAAACTCTTCCTTAACCACACTCTACACATACTTAGGGCATTCTGCATTCATGGGATTTTTTGTAAATTTAGTAAAACAATAATATACCCTCCTAAGTACTGTAGCTGAGATACTGAACTCAACTATAATGAAGCAAGGCAGAGCAGTCAGTCCTACATTCATGCCCAAACTGAAAGACATCCTCTAGCATAAGTATTATGATTCTTGGATTTGTGTCCCTAAAAACAGGTGGGCGTGTTTAGCTAACTAAGCTTTTTCAAGAGCTGAATAAATTACCAAGCTACCTCAAAAGCAAGTGAAAATGGCTCATTGAGTTCAATGTTTCATCTCACAGATTTCAGTATTAAATTGGTTCTATTTACAAGTTTGTGTTTTTTTTAAATGTCGGCATAGTTTTGTCTAGTTTTAATACCTGAACCTATAAGAATGGCTATACAAGATCTGACCAGTGGTCCATCTAGCCCAGTAACCTGTCTTCCGACAGTGGCCAATGACAGGTGCTTCAGAGGGAATGAACAGAACAAGCAATCATTGAGTGATCCATCCCTTGTTGTCCACTCCCAGCTTCTGGCAAACGGAGGCTAGGGACACTAAGAGCATCTCAGTCTTTTAAATCTCTCTTCATATAGAAGCTGTTCTATACCCCTAATCATTTTTGTTGCCCTTCTCTGTACCTTTCCCAATTCCAGTATGTCATCTTTTGAGAAAAGGTAACCAGATATGCACTCAGTACTCAAGATGTGGGTTTACCATGGATTTATATAGAGCAGGGGTGGGAAAACTTTGTGGCCTGAGGGCCACATCTAGGTATGGAAATTGTATGGTGGGCCATGAATGTTCATGAAATTATGGGTTAGGATGTGGGAGGGGGTTCCATGCTCGTGAGGGGGGGAGGCGGATGAGGGCTCTGGCTGAGGGTGCAGGCTCTGGGCTGGGGATGAGGGGTTTGGGGTGCAGGAGGGTACTCCGGAATAGGATCGAGGGGTTCAGAGGGCGAGAGTGGAATCAGGGCTGGGGCAGGGGTTTGGGATGTGGGAGGAGGTCAGGGGTGCAGACTCTAGGTGATGCTTACCTCAAGCAGCTCCTGGAAGCAGTGCCATGTCCCCCCTCCAGCTCCTACATGGAGGTGTGGCCAGGCGGTTCCGCATGCTGCCTTGTCTGCCACCCTTGCAGCTCCCATTGGCTGTGGTTCCCAGCCAATGGGAGCTGAGGGATCGGGGCCTGGGGCGGGGGGCAGTGTGCTAAGCCCCCCCACTCCTCCCCAGCTGCCCCTCTGCCTAGGAGCCGGAGCCAAGGGGAGATATGCCACTCTTCCGGGAGCCGCACGGAAAGCCCTTAACCCTGCTCCCAGTCTGGAGTGCCGGAGCGGGGCAAGCCTATGGTCCTGCACCCCAGCGGAAGCTCGAGGGCTGGATTAAAAGGCCCAGAAGTGGCCAGTGGGCATAGTTTGCCCACCCCGATGTAGAGGCATAATGATAGTCTGTCTATTACTGATCCCTTTCCTAATGGTTCCTAACATTCTGTTAGCTTTTTTTGGCTGCTGCTGCTGCACATTGAGTGGATGTTTTTCAGAGACATGTCCACAATGAGTCCAAGATCTTTCTTGAGTGGAACAGCTAATTTAGAGCCCGTCATATTGTTTGTATAGTTGGGATTATGTTTTCCAATATTCGTTACTTTGCATTTATCAACATTGAATTTCATCTGCCATTTTGTTGCCCAGTCACCCTGGTTTTGTGAGATCCCTTTGTAACTCTTCAGAGACAGCTTTGGACTTAACTATAGTGATTAGTTTTGTATCTTCTAGAAATTTTGCCACCTCACTGTTTATCCCTTTTTCCAGATCATTTAAGAATAAGTTGAACAGCACTGGTCCCAGTACAGTTTCTTGGAGGACATCATTGTTTACCTCTTTCCATTCTGAAAACTGACCATTTAGTCCTATCCTTTGTTTCCTATGTTTTAACCAGTTACCAATCCATGAGAGGACCTTTCCTCTTACCCCATGACAGCTTACTTTGCTTAAGAGCTTTTGGTAAGGGACCTTGTCCAAGGCTTTCTGAAAGTCCAAGCCACTGAATCACCCTTGTCCACATGTTTTTGACCCCCCTCAAAAGCTCTAATAGATTGGTGAGGCATGATTTCCTTTTACAAAAGCTGTGTTGACTCTTCCCCAATAAATTGTGTTCATCCATGCATCTGATAATTCTGTCCGTTAGTATTTTTTCAACCAATTTGTCAGGTACTGAAGTTGGGCTTACTGGTCTGTAATTGCCGGGATCACCTTGGGAGCCTTTTTTAAAAAAACAATAAACCTTCAGATATATTGTTTAACATTTATATTGCAATAGTGCTTTAAGGCCAGTCAGGTCAGGACTCCATTGTGCTAAGAGCTGTACAACGTATGGGTAATGGGATCACTGTGCGTGGAGGACATATAGCATCAAGTATGAATATCTTAGATAACTTTTTTAAAAGCCTTTTTTTAAGCAATTATTTGAAATGATGCACGCCCTTTCAAAAGCACCTTTTCTAATTTTAAGACATCAAAAAGGCTAGTACTTAAACTTTTTTTTGCAGGCGAGCCTTACGTTTCAGGAGCAAAAGACTTTATTTTTAAAACGATTACATTCAATTGGAAAAAACCTGCCAGATAAGATTTCTTGTATCTTTTTGAATAATAGGTTGAAAGTCCATACTAGTTCCTAAACCTGCAGTCTTTACTCGGGCAAAACTCTCATTGAAGTTAGTAGAAGTTTTGTGTATGTAAAGATTGTCCAGTATTTTTGTGAATATCTACAAATTGTGTAAAGCATGAAAATGAGCCGTTGCGATCACCATGTCTTAAAAGATTTGCCCTGAATTACAGACTTCTTTTCTTTCTGGGTGTGTTCCATGGAAGGAGATCTATGAAATTTAATCTGTGTTTCTTGATATGTATGGTGGAGAGAAGTTAAGCCTTTATCTCAGACCTTGCACTGTTCTCTTAGGTGGGTAGAGAGGAGATCAGGGTCCAGCTGCCAAAAATGTAAATAGTTAGGAATTTTATATTTAGGAACAGGCTGACAATTTTGTAAGTCATGGCCTTTCCTATGGGTAAACAAACCTCCCACTCCCAGGATGAATTGAGGGATTATTTGTGAGGCGATACATAGGAAGTGATAAGGTTAATCTGAGGTTTTTATTTGGCTATTTCTTCATGGATTTCAGCCCTGATTAGGGTGAGATGGTACATTTTCTTTCAGTGCTTATTTTCCATTTTGTTTGGTATGTGGGTGATCTGATTTTTTTTTTTTTTTTTTTAAACAAAGAATTCGGATACTGTTTTTGAAGTTTGCACACTTTTTTTCAATTTGGCTTCAGTAGCTCACTGTATTGATATTAATAAATGTTTAAAATTTGAATTTCAGAAAAATGATCCTCCATTTCAACTCAAACTTCCTCCCAAGGCATCTAGACCTGAAAAAGAAATTGATCCAGAATATGAAGAGAAGATGGTAAGCGTGGTTTCATAGCACAACAGATGGCTAACTTTTTGTTTGACTGAGCTGAGTAGAGACAATGGGAGGAAACAAGAAATTGCAGACAGGATGTCAATGGGAGGGAAGGAAAATGGAATTGGAATAACAATATTAATTAAATACAATTCTTGATCTCGAAGTACATCTCTATGTGCAGGAGAATTTTCAAAGCTGAGAGATAGTGAATCATGAAACTGACTTGTTTGCCGAGGGTTGAGGTATACACTTTGAAAGCCTAAGTGGATGGGGTTTAACTTTCCACAAATCTATCCAAGATATTGTCCTCTCTGTATACTTTGTTTAGTCCTATGTACGTGGAGATGTATGCAGCCCTTAGGGTTTTTTGAAAGAAAGCTGGGATACGTGAGATTGCAGCCAGTGTGTGTTGTCATCTAGGGAGACGCATGGGCATAGCTCACCCACACGGATATGAACATCCAGAATCTAACAAGGGCACGTGGAGGATGGACAGGACAAATTAAGTGCTTGGCAAGCTTTTAAACTAGGTCCAGAATCTAAAATGCACATGACAAAGGGGAGTTAGGTTTGGGAGAGAGAGAAAAAAGATATTAGTAGCATATATAATTTTTTTTGGTTTTTGGGTGTGGCCTGAGTCTGTGCAAGAATTTTGTACAGATTTCAGAATGCAAAGGAAATAACTTCATAGCTCTGCGTTCTTTATACACATTGAGAGTTTTCACTTCTTAAATGGGAGAAAAACAAGAAGCTGGTGTTTGTACGCTATGTCTCTGAAAACACCACAGAATCCTAAATTGAGCACCCTCCACAACATAACACTGCAAACTATGATCCATCAGGTCAGGCTTAAGGAATGGAGAATGCTGGACAAGAAAATAGAGCTAGCTAAGGGAGAAACCCATAGCAGAACACACAAGGCCCACTCTTGAATGTCACTCACAGGGTCAGATTTTGGTGGATGCCAGTGACCAATGGCCTGCTACATTTTCATTAATGCTCTTCTAGAGAATGGTGGAATCTGACGGAAATGCCAGATTAGATAGGAACAGGGACAGAGATCCACTGCCAGAGAGGCTTAAGGAAATGATTGCTTGGCTGAGTGAATACTTCATTTTAGGTGCTAAGCACAGGTCAATGGTTAGAAAGAAAATCAATGCGCTATGGTAATACAAATAACTGATCCCAAAAAGTAGCACCTGTGTTTTGCAAGGATATGTAGTTTGGATCCAGTCTTCCCTAAATAGTACCCTTCTGCTGCTTGGAAGCAGAGAGGGTATATGCATCAAATAGCCTGCATTTTCAACAGTCAGGCAATAAAGCAATGGAAGTGTGATATTATTTTCCAGGGTTCACCCCTTAATATCTCTAACCTGTAAAACTGTTGGCTATAAATCAGGTGTGGCTGGCTTTGTTTCCAGTCAGCAGCATCATCTGTCAGTCTGATTTAGACCTCCTGACTCTGGATTGCTTTATTTTCCTCTCCTCTGTCGGCGGTGTTATCTGAGTTCATTGGAGGTTCATTTGGCCCCTCAGACAAGGGTACTCCACTGGAGGTGGTAGTATGGTGCAGCTTACTTCCCTGTGCCTGTCTGACCAGCTCTTCTGGTTAGTGTTAGGCTGAACAGGCATAGCCATGGCCCTGTCTCGTTTCCTGTCCCCCTCCTCCCCCCCTTGGGGCACCATGTTACAGCTCCCCCAAAGACAATAGGGAGGAAGCAGTCTCAGATCCTTGAACCCAGGCAGGCATTCTGATTGGCTTTTATGTAGGCTGCACGAGTTGGGGAGGAGTATGCTTGTATCGTCCTCCCCGTGTAGGAGGCAGGCAGAATCTAGCCCTTAGTAATATATTTTCTCATCTCTACTTAGGCAATGTTTTCAGGCATGTTAGAAGTTTATACCTCTATTTACTCACAGGACAGGCATGAGCAGCAATAATACAAGTTTATCTACATCATCCCCACAGAGAGTCCCAACCCTGTTCTGGAGAGACCACCTCTAGAGGTTGAGATGGTAATATAATCTCTGTTCAGTTTTTAGCTTGCTCCGGTTGCCAAGTATGCAGTTTCCCAGCCCAGCTGGGCTTTTTCTAACTGACAGTTTCAGGTTATTTTTGCAGCTGTGAGTTGCGGTATTTTGGGCTATTTCGCTGCCCTGCTGCTGCTGGCCACACCCGCTGTCAGTGTCTCACTTGCACTGTCTCATTTTCAGGATGCACAGAAGATGCTGCTGCTGTTGCCCCTTAGTCCCTCAGCCCCGCTGCCCTGCTCCTCTCCGCTGCCATCTGCTCTGCAGTTGTGTTGTGCTGCCCTGTTCTCTGAGACTGTCAACAAGGAGGCCAAGAGTTGTTATAGTTATAAAAGGCAGCTGATCCCTTTTGTTACCAGCTGTCATAAATATAAAGGGAAGGGTAACCATCTTTCTGTATACAGAATTGTAAAATCCCTCCTGGCCAGAGGCAAAACCCTTTCACCTGTAAAGGGTTAAGAAGCTAAGATAACCTTGCTGGCACCTGACCAAAATGACCAATGAGAAGACAAGTTACTTTCAAAGCTGGGGGAACAAAGGGTCTTGCTGTCTGTGTGTTGCTTTTGCTGGGAGCAGATCACGAATGCTCTTCAGAACTCCTGTAAAAAGTTAGTAAGCAATCTAGCTAGAAATGTGTTAGATTTCCTTTTGTTTAAATGGCTGGTAAATAAGCTGTGCTGAATGGAATGTATATTCCTGTTTTTGTCTCTTTTTTTGTAACTTAAGGTTTTGCATGGAGGGATTCTCTATGTTTTTGAATCTGATTACCCTGTAAGGTATTTACCATCCTGATTTTACCGAGGTGATTCTTCTACTTTTTCTTTAATTAAAATTCTTCTTTTAAGATCCTGATTGCTTTTTCATTGTTCTTAAGATCCAAGGGTTTGGGTCTGTGCTCACCTATGCAAATTGGTGAGGATTTTTATCAAGCCTTCCCCAGGAAAGAGGGTGTAGGGCTTGAGGAGGATATTTTGGGGGGGAGATGTTTCCAAGTTGGCGCTTCCCCTGTTCTTTGTGTAACACTTTGGTGGTGGCAGCTTTTAACCTAAGCTGGTAAGAATAAGCTTAGGGGGTCTTTCATGCAGGTCCCCACATCTGTACCCTAGAGTTCAGAGTGGGGAAGGAACCTTGACACCAGCTCATTTTTCCAAAGCCACCAAGGGTACGTCCACACAGCCCACAGTAGCAAGCCTCCCAGCCTGGATCCATTGGGTTAGTGGGCTCTTGCTATTGGTCTAAAAACAGCTGAGATGAGGGTGAACCACTTGGACTGCACCTTGAAGTTGTGGCTTGGGCTAGAGCTCGGGCCCTGAAGCCTAGGCAGGGTTTTGATCTTGAAGCCTGAGCTTCACTCCAAGCCTTGACTTCACTAACTGCACGGCTATTTTTAGACGCTCTTGTGAGCCCCACAAACCCAAGTCTATTGACCCTTGCTGGGAGGCTTGTTGCCCCAGGCTGTGTAGGCATATCCCAAATGTCCAAGTTAATATCACTGCTGACCTGCGCTGGATTTGAAGCAGCAAATACTCTGAATCCCATTTCTCATCCTCTGAGTTGTCCAGCCTCCCACAAATGTGATGTTTCATTGAATTGGGGAGAGGAGAATGGAAGCATACATTTGGGGTCAGTACATTTATATGCCTTTTGTGTGTCATGTACTGTTTATGGAACATATCTCTTCAGAAAGAAATCATAAAGTGAGTAAGAGAAACTGTAGGAACAAACAACTAAAAACCTGAACTTGATTATTTTATTTGTTGGGAACGAATACTTGTGGATAGTTATAAAGTAGTGTTCTTGCTATTTGTACATAGTTCATGCAGTGCAGAATAATATTGTATGTGGTTTTTATATATAACCTCTTTTAAAAAAAATAAATAAATAGAGTAAACCATATGTATATGAAAACTGCTAAAATTGTGTAGGCCAGCAATAATGAAGACCTTTATCAAAAACAATTCAGTAGCTATAAATTCAAGGGGAAATAATAACTGACTATAATGGTATCTGTATTGAGTTTTTTAGAAAGACTTGTTTTTATGTGATGGTTAAACTGTGCTTGCCATCAAGATTTGAAGAGTTTGCGTGAAACTTGTATTGCCCTCCTGTGGCAAAAAGGGAGTATCAGCATCTTTTCAGCTTCATTTGTGAATATTGCTATCTTGCCACTGATAGACTGCTGCTGTTTGCATCTAACAGATACCCAGCTCTTCTTTAGAGAAATCTTCTGTAGTTTACGTATTGCTTAAGAAAGTTATGATACTAATTTGTTTTTACTTTAGTATTTGAAACAAACACACATTGAGAGGTTAAAGGATTTCACAATGAAACTGTTTTAAGTTACGTAATATTTCATAAGATTTTGTAAACACTGTTTAAGAACTGACAGGAAAATAGCATGGTGTTAGTTGCTGTCTTCTTTAAAAACTGTTATAACTGTTATTTATAGTCTATTAAATACAGTGTAGCAGGTGTGACTCACGGACTTAAGAAACATTTAGAGCCTGAGCCTGCTCCAACTGAAGTCCAACAGAAAAATTCATTCACTTCAGTGGGAGCAGGATTGTGTATTAGTTGCTTTAGTTTTTGAAACAGCAGCATATTACTAGTGAATGCAAACACTTCTCAGGTGGAATCTTGACCACAATAACTTAAATGGGGAGTTTTGCCATTGACTTGAGGGGGGGGGCCAGGATTTCATCCCTCGCTGTAAATAAATAAATAATTAAATGAAAAAGTAATTTTTTGTCACTCATTTGTAACATTTGTATGGAGTTCTCCTGCAAAGTTTGCCTGCTCAGATTGCTCTGCAGGATTAGTATTGAGGTATGTAAGTTGCTTGTTTTAACATAAATAAAATTATTGTTGATGGGGAAAAGATGCACATTTCTTCTTTTTTGTTTTGTAACTTAGAAAACAGATCGGGCAAAAAGATTTGAATTTCTCCTGAAGCAGACGGAACTTTTTGCACATTTTATTCAGCCTGCAGCACAGAAATCTCCAACATCACCATTGAAAGTCAAATTGGGACGACCACGGATAAAGAAAGATGAAAAACAGAGTTTACTTTCAGCTGGGGAGTATGTTTTTGTATCTCTATTCTTATGTCAAAGTTCAAAGCTTTTATTTTTCAAACAAAGTATGTATTTTTATTATCTGTCAAATTGCAGTTGAAAAATTATGGCTTAAGTATGCCAGAACTCCTTGAAAAAGTAATATTGTAGTACTAAACAGGTGAAAGTGTGTGTGAGAGAGAGAGACTTTTCCCCCTGATTAGGGTTTTTTTTTATGAGAGGCACTTTAAATATTATTTTTGGAAGTTATTTTTAAAAATTGGAATCATTTTTAGAAGTCATCCAAGCAAATATTTCTGGAATTGAACATGCAGCTGAAACTTTTCACTTATACTTCTGAATGGCATACTGATCAATGGTATACTGATCAAGTGGCAGATTGTGTGGCCATAGTCCGTGTGTACCTGATGCCCCTCTGCCCCACTCCCTGCACAGCCACCTGCAGAATTTTTGCTTCCTCCTTGCACAGTACAACCATTGCTGAGGAGGAAAGGGCTGGATTTTAGCATAAATAATTCAGAGCTGGAATGGATATCTGGGAATAATTACTTAATGGTAAACTGGTTCTGTGGAAGAGCAGGTGATAGAATATAGATTAGCTGGATCAACAATGATTTCTATCCTAATTTACTGTTTTCTCAAAAATGTAGTCGGGGTATATTCCATTAGCTCTGTTGAAAAGCTTTAGAATCCAAACTCACTTGCAAACTTTCTTCCTTTTTCAGTTATCGTCACAGACGCACCGAGCAAGAGGAAGATGAAGAGCTGCTGTCTGAGAGTCGAAAAACATCTAATGTGTGTGTTCGATTTGAGGAGTCGCCTTCATGTGAGTATCCATGTTGGAAGTTTTCTATTTATTCTGATTGATTTAAGTAAGATCTCATAAGTAGATCACAATAAAATAAAAAAATTTCTAGTTAGAGGAATCTTATATTTGCAGATGTGAAAGGAGGAACGCTAAGAGATTACCAGGTTAGAGGGTTGAACTGGATGATCTCCTTGTATGAGAATGGTGTTAATGGAATTCTGGCAGATGAAATGGTAAGCCGCAAGCTTTTGGAATTTATGTAAAGTAATCATTCTATTTTGATCTTTTTTGTGTACATATGTGACCTTCATCAGCCCAGCGACTTTCTTCGTGGGTTTAAATTGCATGCTCTCTGCACTATTTTACTCTAACAGGAAGAAATACATGGAATGATAAACTTATTGAAGCAGGATATCGCTTTGTACCCTTTTGACTAGTTATTGCATATATAGTTGTACGCTCATGCCTATTTTGGAGCATAACACGTGCATAGTTGACGTGGGTTCTTATTCTATATATAGTTAATATGGTATGTCTTAAAAAATGAAAATGTGAATTATTCTCTCATGATGCTTTCCAGAAAGAAAATGCCATACAGGATTTGTTAGCTAACTTAGGATTCTGCTGTTGCTGCTAAATAAATAAATCTTTTTTTTCTCTGCATTTGGCATTTCTGATGCTCTATTTCAGTATTGAAAAACTGTTGTGCTTGGTGTATTTTATTTTGTGAAATGGAATTAACTTTTTTTTATACTATATCTTTTAAAAAAAACAAGTACTCATTGAAGTTGTCAATTTCTAGGAAAACGTTTAATACCGCAAAAGTCTATGTATAATATAGGGCCAAATCCAGCTCACTTTAATCACATGAATGTCCCTATTAGCTGAGTTTCTCCTGTGATTAGGGCAAACAGGATCTGGGCCGTAATATGCCTGTTTTGGTTCTTGCTTCATTTTGGATATTGACTACAGTGGCAAACATTTTTCCTGGATAGGTTCTCTTGGAGTTTGCCATCTGTCCCAGTGATCTGCTTTCCCATTAACAAGTGCATAAGTTACTAAAGTTAGCATTACACATGTGGATAGAAGAAAGAATAGATTTCTCTGGTGATCTGACTCCCATTAAAGACTTTCTATTGACTTAAATGGCAATCGTTTTGAGCCGTAGGAGAGAGGATATGTTATGTTCTAGCTTCAGCAAAAGAGGTCACTTTTTACTCTTTCCACCCTTTATATGGTTAATGCACCCTTTTTGTGTAAGTAAAAAAATCAAAATAGATGCAGTTTCATTAACGGTGAAATAATAATTTTTTGTGTAATTCAAACGAGATGCATAATATTATAGGGACTTAAATTTTTTATTAAACTTTGCTCTGAGCCGTCCTGTAATTTAACATTGAAGTCCCTATAATTCATTTATATACAGTAGAACTTTCTTATAGTAAAACTATTTTTTTCTTTGCACAAAATGGCTGTATTCAGAATTGTAATTTGGATATTGTAATACATTGAAGCAGCATGGGTTTTAATTAATCTCCATTGTAGACTTGCACTGTATGCATTTCACTAAAAGCAGTTTCAGCAGCAGCATTAAATAGCTGGAAAATAGTTTTGATGTCCTTAATGTTATGATGACACTTCATTTTAATTTTTTTCTTTGCTAATGTAGGGTCTTGGTAAAACTTTGCAAACAATAGCATTGCTAGGCTATCTGAAGCATTACCGAAACATTCCTGGACCACACATGGTCCTGGTTCCAAAATCAACTTTACACAATTGGATGAACGAATTTAAACGCTGGGTTCCATCTTTACGTGCGGTTTGTCTTATTGGAGACAAGGATGCCAGAGTAAGTGAACAACTGAAAGGTATTATGCTTTGCATGTCAGAAACTGGTGTTCCAGGAAATACAGTTGTTTGAAGTAGTTTCCTTGGCTGGTGAAAAAATACTATAGCTTTTAACCATCTTATTATGGGGAGGTGTTTAGACGCTATGCCCTTATAGGAAATGCTAAAGTAGAATAACAGACAGATTTAACTGTAAAGAAATTGATGAACAATGTACCCCACTTGCCAAACTCCTTCCTCTGTTGATTTCACCTTTCTCTGGTGACTGCTGCACTTCTGTATTCCCTTTTTCCCTTCAGCTGATTATATTCTTTACTTCTCAGCCTTGTTGTCACCTTCCCTTTGTTTCCTTTCTCTAATGGTTGCTCTTCCCACCTTTTCTAGCTTCCATTATTCCTTGATCCTAATTGTAATGGGATGATGATAAGAGGAAAACTTTGGCTAATAAAGATGAAAAGATGTCTTATTTCTGTTTGACTGGTACCCAACACATGGTGATGGACACAATAGAAATATTTAGATTGTAGAATCTCTGAAGGGAACTGGTGGAAGAGCCATTATTTGTGTAATTTAAAACTATACTGGACAGAGTGAATTGGGTGAATTATAACAGCAGCACTCTGCTGTAGTTAAGATTAAGAGCTTGCTTACTGTTTAAAAGACAAGTGCTCTAAAATCCATGTGCTGACTTAGTTTGTCTTGAAATTCACTGTGCTTTGTGGAGCGTGGCTTAGTTAATGCTCCAAATTTGGGGACATTTGGGGACATTGAGGTGTTCACAAGATAGAATCACTCTTAAAAACTACCATTTTAAAAAATTGTCTAGTTCTTCTAATTTGTGCACAGACAGATACCTGGGGCTCAAGCTATGGGTTTCCAGGCAGTCTGTCACCACAGTGCCTACAGGTATGTCTGCACTTCAGTGTAACCCTGTGCTGTAGCCGGGCTCAAGCCTAACTCTCCTTGTGTCTACACTGCAATTGCACTAACCCAGGGCTTTGACCCAGGATCCCAGGAACCTGAAGGGCTAGAGGTCTGAGCTTGAGTTAAGCAGGGACCCAGGGTTTGAGCCTCTATTGCTTTGTATATAGGCACAGCCCTGCTTGGTTCACTTCCTGAGTCATCTGGAAGTATCTTACAATTCCAAGTGACCGCTTTTAGTCCTTTCTGTCCGAATAATCTTCAGTCCACTCTGTTGAAAAGGGAAGTCTGTTTCCCCCCCACCCCCCTTTGCAAACTGCAGCAGCTCGGGTCAGCCCATTCTCTTTTGAGCTCTGATCTGCGAGCACACACTCGGAGCCTCCTGGGTTTGTAATGGAGAGCGAACCATGAAATATCATAAAATTATAATAAAAAAAAAAATGTTGTGTGTTTGGTCACTCTTGATTTTTGAACTCCCTCTGTCCATCCTCAGGATGTGTGCATGTGACAGTTAGCGTTACCCACTCGCCCACATGTACTGAAGAAGGGCAATATTTTAAAATGCTCTAAAATCTACATGCAGACTCTGATTTTACTTTAGTATTTTCAAAGAAACTAACATTAGTTAACCAGAGTGAAAATGAAAGACGGGGAAGTAATTGGGATAATGTAATCATTCTGAGCGAGACCCAAGAAAAACAAGTTGCTTGCAGTGTTGTAGCTGTACTGGTCCCAGGGTATGAGAGACACAAGGTGGGTGAGATAATAGCTTTTAATGGATCAGCTTCTGCTGGTGGAAAAGCTCTGCATCTCGAAAGCTTCTTTTCCATCAACAGAGGTGGGTCCATTAAAAGCTATTACTTTACTCTGAGAGACAAGGTGGATGAGGTAAGTCCTGGATCACTTGTTCCAGAGAGATCCTGATACACAGCCCCCTAACGAGCTGTTCATAATACTTCCATAGTCTTGTAAGTTGGTTTTTTTTTTTTTTTTTTTTCTGGTTCGGAGCCTGAGGATTATGGGGAGTTGAAGCTGTGGAGGTGCTGTTGAAGTGGTGCAGGGGATGTACGGTTTGGCAGCCTGCAGAATGGAGGGTTTACGTCATTGCTGACCCTTGGTCCTTAGGGGTGTGCTCTGGCACAGCTACTGAGGATCCAGGACATCACCAGACAACGACCCTTCGCAACCATTGTGCTTATGACAGAGCTTTGATAAAGAACTGGATTTCTAAAAAAGGAGATTTTGTGTGTGGTTTTTTTTAAGGTCCCTTGATAAATAGAGATTGTCCTCAAAAAAGGACCCTTGATCTCTGAAAGCTCAGAAGCAGTGACAAAGTAGATCCATAATGGGGGAACTTAAGCACTTTCTCCTATAGTGACATACTTAATGGGAAGGGAAGTGGAGCCACCTGGTCCCTCCCCCGCAGTTCCTCCTCTACGGCTCCCCTTTTCTCCATTGCATTCCAACTGGCAAATTAACCTAGAAATCATCATTTTCTTTATGCTGCATCCAGCAGTGGAGAAAGGGGCATCACTCTCACCCTTCCCCTGATGCCATTGCCTCTAGAGAAAAAGGAGAGGCCAAAGCTGTTCAGAAAAGAGAGGAGTTTAGATCTGGGTATTGGGGTATCTCCCAACCCTTCACACATTCATATCGCCTATTTCTGTCCGTCCCCGCCCTGCAAAACGTGACCCACAATGATTAGACTGGAATGGGGAGCTGAGAATAAGCATGTTGAGTGCATGGCGTGTGATTGGTACTGAGATGGAATGGGGGGCTGAGAACAGGCATGCTTGAATGTGCTCCAAGCGTGCACTGCTAAGACCAGAGTCCGGACTCGGGAGCTGAGAATAGGCGAACTCTGTGCATGGCACAGACCCACAAATGCTGAAACTGTGGGAAAGGGGTGAGAATACCCACTCATGAATTGGAGCAATTCATATCTCTAAAACTATTGTTGCAGGTTGTATTCACTTCTGTGGGAAGTTCTTGCTCAGCTGAGAATGTTTCACGGAATGGAAGGGCTGTTTCATATGTCTCTCTGCCTCCTGTGTTGCGGGGGCATGTGGACAGCCCCTTCCCCATACATTAGGCCCAGATTTGGGGTAGGCACTCTGCATCTTCATTTCTGGGCTCCTTCCCGCCTCCATTTGCTGCAGGCACTCTTCACAGCCTCGCCACCATACCACCTCCCCATCACCCCTCCAAGCTTACCAGGGACCTAGAACGGTGATCAGGAGGGCAGAGCATTTGTGTGTTTAGGTGTGGGGGTCTTGGAATGGGGTGCTCAGAACAGCAGGAGGTGTGGGGAGCGATGGATATGATGGAGGAGTTGGAGCAGCATCCGAGTAATGCTAGGAGAATCTGAGAAGTTGCGGGGACGTGGGGAGTCGTAGTACAGCGTGTGTGATGGTTGGGGGGAGTGTTGTAGCAGCACAAGGTAGAGTGGGGTGCGAAGGAGGGGGTCCGAATTCATCGGTGATGGGTGGGGGGGGCGGCTGCATGTGTGCCCTCCCATAGCTATTCCTCCTTTCAAAAAAAAAGTCCAATGGATTCATGCTAATGTCCCTGCACTGTACCTTCATCCTTTCCCTAGCTCTTTAACCAGCAGATCCCATGTGGACATCTGACTCTGAGGGGAAGAGGGCTGAGGAGGAAGAACTGAGCTAAGCTGGAGATGAGATGAGACGATGCAGGGGCAGTGAAGGAACTATCATGCAGCCAGTACATTCTGTGGCAGGACTAATGGTGGCCAAGGAGCCAAAAACAGTAGAGGGAGGAGAATTATGGGTGGGCAGGGGCTGCTGAGAAATTAAATGTCCCAAAGTTTCACTAATGCAGTGTTAAGGTTGCCCAGTGGTGCCTGGTGCTCTTCCAGAATATGGAGTGTGCCTAACTTAATTCTCTGAAAGCCTGGAAATAAAAAGATAAGGTACATTCCATCTCTGCAGTGCAACCTCTTTGAGCAGTGCCCCAACATGCCACTAACACACATGCTAGCACTCCTACCTTTACAAATGTCACGGAAAACCTTGGGAATAGAGCACATGAGCACTGCAGGACAAAGTTTGCTATGCTTGTGGCACCTTAGAGACTAACAAATTTATTTGAGCATAAGCTTTCGTGAGCTACAGCTCCCTTCATCGGATGCATTTGGTGGAAAATATAGAGGGGAGATTGGTATACACACACAGAGAACATGAAACAATGGGTTTATCATACACACTGTAAGGAGAGTGATCACTTAAGATAAGCCATCACCAGCAGTGGGGGGGGGGGGGAAGGAGGAAAACCTTTCATGGTGACAAGCAAGGTAGGCTATTTCCAGCTGTTAACAAGAACGTGAGGAACAGTGGGGGGTGGGGTGGGGGGGATAAATAACATGGGGAAATAGTTTTACTTTGTGTAATGACTCATCCATTCCCAGTCTCTATTCAAGCCTAAGTTAATTGTATCCAGTTTGCAAATTAATTCCAATTCAGCAGTCTCTCATTGGAGTCTGTTTTTGAAGTTTTTTTGTTGAAGGATAGCCACCCTCAGGTCTGTAATCGAGTGACCGGATTGAAGTGTTGAAGTGTTCTCTGACTGGTTTTTGAATGTTATAATTCTTGATGTCTGATTTTGTGTCCATTTAGTCTTTTACGTTGAGACTGTCCAGTTTGGCCAATGTACCTGGCAGAGGGGCATTGCTGGCACATGATGGCATATATCACATTGGTAGATGCGCAGGTGAACGAGCCTCCGATAGCGTGGCTGATGTGATTAGGCCCTATGATGGTGTCCCCTGAATAGATATGTGGACACAGTTGGCAACGGGCTTCGTTGCAAGGATAGGTTCCTGGGTTAGTGGTTCTGTTGCATGGTGTGTGGTTGCTGGTGAGTATTTGCTTCAGGTTGGGGGGCTGTCTGTAAGCAAGGACTGGCCTGTCTCCCAAGATCTGTGAGAGTGATGGGTCGTCCTTCAGGATAGGTTGTAGATCCTTGATGATGCGTTGGAGAGGTTTTAGTTGGGGACTGAAGGTGATGGCTAGTGGCGTTCTGTTATTTTCTTTGTTGGGCCTGTCCTGTAGTAGGTGACTTCTGGGTATTCTTCTGGCTCTTTCAATCTGTTTCTTCACTTCAGCAGGTGCGTATTGTAGCTGTAAGAATGCATGATAGAGATCTTGTAGGTGTTTGTCTCTGTATGAGGAGTTGGAGCAAATGCGGTTGTATCGTAGAGCTTGGCTGTAGACGATGGATTGTGTGGTATGATCTGGATGAAAGCCAGAGGCATGTAGGTAGGAATAGCGGTCAGTAGGTTTCTGATATAGGGTGGTGTTTGTGACCATCGCTTATTAGCACCGTAGTGTCCAGGAAGTGGATGTGTTGTGTGGACTGGTCCAGGCTGAGGTTGATGGTGGGATGGAAATTGTTGAAATCATGGTGGAATTCCTCAAGGGCTTCTTTTCCATGGGTCCAGATGATGGTGTCATCAATGTAGCGCAAGTAGAGTAGGGGCATTAGGGGACGAGAGCTGAGGAAGTGTTGTTCTAAGTCAGCCATAAAAATGTTGGCATACTGTGGGGCCATGCGGGTACCCATCGCAGTGCCGCTGATGTGAAGGTATACATTGTCCCCAAATGTGAAATAGTTATGGGTGAGGATAAAGTCACAAAGTTCAGCCACCAGGTTAGCTGTGACATTATCGGGGATACTGTTCCTGACGGCTTGTAGCCCATCTTTGTGTGGAATGTTGGTGTAGAGGGCTTCTACATCCATAGTGGCTAGGATGGTGTTTTTAGGAAGATCACCAATGGATTGTAGTTTTTCTCAGGAAGTCAGTGGTATCTCAAAGATAGCTGGGAGTGCTGGTAACGTAGGGCCTGAGGAGGGAGCCTACATAGCCAGACAATCCTGCTGTCAGGGTGCCAATGCCTGAGATGATGGGGCGTCCAGGATTTCCAGGTTTATGGATCTTGGGTAGCAGATAGAATACCCCAGGTCCTGGCTCCAGGGGTGTGTCTGTGCGGATTTGTTCTTGTGCTTTTTCAGGGAGTTGCTTGAGCAAATGCTGTAGTTTCTTTTGGTAACTCTCAGTGGGATCAGAGAGCAATGGCTTGTAGAAAGTGGTGTTGGAGAGCTGCCTAGTAGCCTCTTGTTCATACTCCGACCTATTCATGATGACGACAGCACCTCCTTTGTCAGCCTTTTTGATTATGATGTCAGAGTTGTTTCTTAGGCTGTGGATGGCATTGTGTTCTGCATGGCTGAAGTTATGGGGCAAGTGATGCTGCTTTTCCACAATTTCAGCCCATGCAGTCGGCGGAAGCACTCTATGTAGAAGTCCAGTCTGCTGTTTCGACCTTCAGGAGGAGTCCACCCAGAATCCTTCTCTTTGTAGTGTTGGTAGGAAGGTCTCTGTGGGTTAATATGTTGGTCAGAGGTGTGTTGGAAATATTCCTTGAGTCGGAGATGTCGAAAATAGGATTCTAGGTCACTACAGAATGTATCATGTTCGTGGGGGTGGAGGGGCAAAAGGAGAGGCCCTGAGATAGGACAGATTCTTCTGCTGGGCTAAGAGTATAGTTGGAAAGATTAACAATATTGCTGGGTGGCTTACGGGAACCACTGTTGTGGCCCCTTGTGGCATGTAGTAGTTTAGATAGCTTAGTGTCCTTTTTCTTTTGTAGAGAAGCAAAGTGTGTGTTGTAAATGGCTTGTCTAGTTTTTCTAAAGTCCAGCCACGAGGAAGTTTGTGTGGAAGGTTGGTTCTTTATGAGAGTATCCAGTTTTGAGAGCTCATTCTTAATCTTTCCCTGTTTGCTGTAGAGGATGTTGATCAGGTGGTTCCGCAGTTTCTTTGAGAGTGTGTGGCACAAGCTGTCAGCATAGTCTGTGTGGTATGTAGATTGTAATGGATTTTTTGCCTTCAGTCCTTTTGGTATGATGTCCATCTGTTTGCATTTGGAGAGGAAGATGTCTGTCCGTATCTGTACGAGTTTTTTCATGAAGTTGACAGATTTCCATTCTATACGGCTAAATTCAGTGCCTTGCATAATGACAGGTTTCAGAGTAGCAGCCGTGTTAGTCTGTATTCGCAAAAAGAAAAGGAGTACTTGTGGCACCTTAGAGACTAACAAATTTATTTGAGCATAAGCTTTTGTGAGCTACAGCTCACTTCATCGGATGCATTTGGTGGAAAATACAGAGGGGAGATAGATATACACACACAGAGAACATGAAACAGTCTCTACATAAAAGAATAAATGGACACAAATCAGATGTCAAGAATTATAACATTCAAAAACCAGTTGGAGAACACTTCCATCTCTCTGGTCACTCGATCACAGACCTAAGAGTGGCTATCCTTCAACAAAAAAGCTTCAAAAACAGACTCCAACGAGAGACTGCTGAATTGGAATTAATTTGCAAACTGGATACAATTAACTTCGGCTTGAATAGAGACTGGGAATGGATGAGTCATTACACAAAGTAAAACTATTTCCCCATGTTATTTCTCTCCCCCCCCCCACCCCACTGTTCCTCAGATATTCTTGTTAACAGCTGGAAATAGCCTACCTTGCTTGTCACCATGAAAGGTTTTCCTCCTTTCCCCCCCTGCTGCTGGTGATGGCTTATCTTAAGTGATCACTCTCCTTACAGTTTCAGAGTATAGAATCATAGAATCATAGAATATCAGGGTTGGAAGGGACCCCAGAAGGTCATCTAGTCCAACCCCCTGCTCAAAGCAGGACCAAGTCCCAGTTAAATCATCCTAGCCAGGGCTTTGTCAAGCCTGACCTTAAAAACCTCTAAGGAAGGAGATTCTACCACCTCCCTAGGTAACGCATTCCAGTGTTTCACCACCCTCTTAGTGAAAAAGTTTTTCCTAATATCCAATCTAAACCTCCCCCATTGCAACTTGAGACCATTACTCCTCGTTCTGTCATCTGCTACCATTGAGAACAGTCTAGAGCCATCCTCTTTGAAACCCCCTTTCAGGTAGTTGAAAGCAGCTATCAAATCCCCCCTCATTCTTCTCTTCTGCAGACTAAACAATCCCAGCTCCCTCAGCCTCTCCTCATAAGTCATGTGCTCTAGACCCCTAATCATTTTTGTTGCCCTTCGCTGTACTCTTTCCAATTTATCCACATCCTTCTTGTAGTGTGGGGCCCAAAACTGGACACAGTACTCCAGATGAGGCCTCACCAGTGTCGAATAGAGGGGAACGATAACGTCCCTCGATCTGCTCGCTATGCCCCTACTTATACATCCCAAAATGCCATTGGCCTTCTTGGCAACAAGGGCACACTGCTGACTCATATCCAGCTTCTCGTCCACTGTCACCCCTAGGTCCTTTTCCGCAGAACTGCTGCCGAGCCATTCGGTCCCTAGTCTGTAGCGGTGCATTGGATTCTTCCATCCTAAGTGCAGGACCCTGCACTTATCCTTATTGAACCTCATTAGATTTCTTTTGGCCCAATCTTCCAATTTGTCTAGGTCCTTCTGTATCCTATCCCTCCCCTCCAGCGTATCTACCACTCCTTCCAGTTTAGTATCATCCGCAAATTTGCTGAGAGTGCAATCCACACCATCCTCCAGATCATTTATGAAGATATTGAACAAAACGGGCCCCAGGACCGACCCCTGGGGCACTCCACTTGACACCGGCTGCCAACTAGACATGGAGCAGCAGCCGTGTTAGTCTGTATTCGCAAAAAGAAAAGGACTTGGAGACCTTAGAGACTAACAAATTTATTAGATGCATCCGATGAAGTGAGCTGTAGCTCACAGAAGCTTATGCTCTAATAAATGTGTTAGTCTCTAAGGTGCCACAAGTACTCCTTTTCTTTTTGCGAATACAGACTAACACGGCTGCTACTCTGGAACATTTGCTATGCTTGACATTAGACAGAAGCTGCCTACACTCCAATACTGAGTCTACTCCACACAAACTACTCCATGCTTTACAATATTACTACCATTTTGCTGTTGTCCTGCAGATTGCTTTTGAGACGGTGTTTTCATTTTGCCTTGCCTTCACTTAACTCTGGCTAAGCCCTGGAGACCATTGTATGCTACCAGACTGCTGGCAGCCTCCATGACAAGAAGACCCTGTGTACCTCTGCAGATATAACCTCCAAAATTCAATGGGGCATGGTGTCTTAAGGTACACATGTGTCTCTTGTCATGAACCAGTCACAGCTTTGCATATTAGCTCCAACCCAATCGCTCCACCACTAAATGCAGCGACAGCAAATGCAGGTGGAATGTGTGCAGACAGTGCCGTAATTCACATCTCTAGAACATAACACAAACGCAGCACATGTTTAGTCCTTCCTAATGTCTATGTATTATAGATTTTAAGAATACAGGGGACTGTTAGGTCTTCTAGTCTGACCTTATTAACACAGGCCATAGAATTTCATCCAGCTCTTTCTGTATTTAGTCTAATAATTTTAGATTAAAGCAGATCTTCCAGAAAGGCATCCAGTCCTGATCTGAAGACTGTGTGAGAGAGAGAGAGAGAGAGAGAGAGAGAGAGAGAGAGAGAGAATCCCCATTTCTCTTGGCAATATGTTAATCTTTGCACGCTATAATGGAACCGTAGCTATTGCCAGCCCTCAAGTGTGTGTATGGGAGCAGGGGGTACAGTTAAAGCTGCAGGTAGCTAAGGTTGTATTGCAGGGTGTCATGTATCTTAATGGTGTGTGTCCTGGTTTACATATGTGTTGCTTTACTCTCTTTATTTCCTGGTTTTCAGGGGTTTAAGTTTAGCTTCCACATTCTAGAAATGCACAAGGCATTACTGGGCAACCTTAGCTCTACATTAACCCAATATTTGAGCATTTAATATACAGCATTGTAGAAAACACTCCTTCACGTGTCACTGAAGGGGATGTCTAATTTAACTATTTCACTGCTGATCACTTAACAGGACATATTTATTTTAAAAATATATAGTTATGCTTAAGACTAAACACCCACTTAAGGTGAATGGGGACAATTTATGCCTTTCATCTCAACTCCAGCTGCTGATCAGTTTATGAAACATAAAGATTGGAAGCCTTTGTTGTTTGACTTGAATTAGTGTAATTCCAAAAAGAAAAGGAGTACTTGTGGCACCTTAGAGACTAACAAATTTATTAGAGCATAAGCTTTCGTGAGCTACAGCTCACTTCATCGGATGCATTTGGTGGAAAAAACAGAGGAGAGATTTATATACACACACACAGAGAACATGAAACAATGGGTTTATCATACACACTGTAAGGAGAGTGATCACTTAAGATAAGCCATCACCAACAGCAGGGGGGGGAAGGAGGAAAACCTTTCATGGTGACAAGCAGGTAGGCTAATTCCAGCAGTTAACAAGAATATCAGAGGAACAGTGGGGGGTGGGGTGGGAGGGAGAAATACCATGGGGAAATAGTTTTACTTTGTGTAATGACTCATCCATTCCCAGTCTCTATTCAAGCCTAAGTTAATTGTATCCAGTTTGCAAATTAATTCCAATTCAGCAGTCTCTCGTTGGAGTCTGTTTTTGAAGCTTTTTTGTTGAAGTATAGCCACTCTTAGGTCTGTGATCGAGTGACCAGAGAGATTGAAGTGTTCTCCAACTGGTTTTTGAATGTTATAATTCTTGACGTCTGATTTGTGTCCATTCATTCTTTTACGTAGAGACTGTCCAGTTTGGCCAATGTACATGGCAGAGGGGCATTGCTGGCACATGATGGCATATATCACATTGGTAGATGCACAGGTGAACGAGCCTCTGATGGTGTGGCTGATGTGATTAGGCCCTATGATGGTATCCCCTGAATAGATATGTGGACAGAGTTGGCAACGGGCTTTGTTGCAAGGATAGGTTCCTGGGTTAGTGGTTCTGTTGTGTGGTGTGTGGTTGCTGGTGAGTATTTGCTTCAGATTGGGGGGCTGTCTGTAAGCAAGGACTGGTCTGTCTCCCAAGATCTGAGAGAGCGATGGCTCGTCCTTCAGGATAGGTTGTAGATCCTTGATGATGCGTTGGAGGGGTTTTAGTTGGGGGCTGAAGGTGATGGCTAGTGGCGTTCTGTTGTTTTCTTTGTTGGGCCTGTCCTGTAGTAGGTGACTTCTGGGTACTCTTCTGGCTCTGTCAATCTGTTTCTTCACTTCAGCAGGTGGGTACTGTAGTTGTAGGAATGCATGATAGAGATCTTGTAGGTGTTTGTCTCTGTCTGAGGGGTTGGAGCAAATGCGGTTATATCGTAGCGCTTTCCACCATGATTTCAACAATTTCCATCCCACCATCAACCTCAGCCTGGACCAGTCCACACAAGAGATCCACTTCCTGGACACTACGGTGCTAATAAGCGATGGTCACATAAACACCACCCTATATCGGAAACCTACTGACCGCTATTCCTACCTACATGCCTCTAGCTTTCATCCAGATCATACCACTCGATCCATTGTCTACAGCCAAGCGCTACGATATAACCGCATTTGCTCCAACCCCTCAGACAGAGACAAACACCTACAAGATCTCTATCATGCATTCCTACAACTACAGTACCCACCTGCTGAAGTGAAGAAACAGATTGACAGAGCCAGAAGAGTACCCAGAAGTCACCTACTACAGGACAGGCCCAACAAAGAAAACAACAGAACGCCACTAGCCATCACCTTCAGCCCCCAACTAAAACCCCTCCAACGCATCATCAAGGATCTACAACCTATCCTGAAGGACGAGCCATCGCTCTCTCAGATCTTGGGAGACAGACCAGTCCTTGCTTACAGACAGCCCCCCAATCTGAAGCAAATACTCACCAGCAACCACACACCACACAACAGAACCACTAACCCAGGAACCTATCCTTGCAACAAAGCCCGTTGCCAACTCTGTCCACATATCTATTCAGGGGATACCATCATAGGGCCTAATCACATCAGCCACACCATCAGAGGCTCGTTCACCTGTGCATCTACCAATGTGATATATGCCATCATGTGCCAGCAATGCCCCTCTGCCATGTACATTGGCCAAACTGGACAGTCTCTACGTAAAAGAATGAATGGACACAAATCAGACGTCAAGAATTATAACATTCAAAAACCAGTTGGAGAACACTTCAATCTCTCTGGTCACTCGATCACAGACCTAAGAGTGGCTATACTTCAACAAAAAGCTTCAAAAACAGACTCCAACGAGAGACTGCTGAATTGGAATTAATTTGCAAACTGGATACAATTAACTTAGGCTTGAATAGAGACTGGGAATGGATGAGTCATTACACAAAGTAAAACTATTTCCCCATGGTATTTCTCCCTCCCACCCCACCCCCCACTGTTCCTCTGATATTCTTGTTAACTGCTGGAATTAGCCTACCTGCTTGTCACCATGAAAGGTTTTCCTCCTTCCCCCCCCTGCTGTTGGTGATGGCTTATCTTAAGTGATCACTCTCCTTACAGTGTGTATGATAAACCCATTGTTTCATGTTCTCTGTGTGTGTGTATATAAATCTCTCCTCTGTTTTTTCCACCAAATGCATCCGATGAAGTGAGCTGTAGCTCACGAAAGCTTATGCTCTAATAAATTTGTTAGTCTCTAAGGTGCCACAAGTACTCCTTTTCTTTTTGCGAATACAGACTAACACGGCTGCTACTCTGAAAAGTGTAATTCCAGGTATTCTTTTTCATATGTGCTTAATCTTTTATTTTTTTAACTCGTTAATCTTTTGTTTCAATAATATTGGCAGACATAAGTGGCAGAGAGCTCCAAATAAATTATGACCATTGTTGTTACTTAATATCTATTAATTAATATTATTTTACATTAGGCTGCTTTTATCCGTGATGTTATGATGCCTGGAGAGTGGGATGTTTGCGTTACCTCATATGAAATGGTAATTAAGGAGAAATCTGTTTTCAAAAAGTTTAACTGGAGATACTTGGTGATAGATGAAGCCCACAGAATAAAGAATGAAAAATCTAAGGTAAACATCAATTTCAGTATTTTTGTAACCTTTGCTTGAGCATTTTGTAGCAAAATATTTTTAGATTTTAAATGTTAGATTATATTTTAGTCATTCAAATACTTCCTGAAGGTCATTTTTTGAAAATAATAGTTTGATCTTTTGGGGCTTGAATTTCAGACGTACTGAGCACATGGTGCTCTCAATGACTTCAGTTGAAGTGATGGGTTTTCAGGATTTTTGAAAATCTGTCCCTTTGTGTTTAAGCCACAGATAACAAATGGTGTTTGTTATTTTTCCTAGCTCTCTGAGATTGTACGTGAGTTCAAGACAACAAATAGGTTACTGCTGACAGGAACTCCTTTACAGAACAACCTCCATGAACTGTGGGCATTACTCAACTTTCTTTTACCTGATGTCTTCAATTCTGCAGATGTAAGCTGGGGCCTGATATATATTTTTTGCTAGCGTAATTCTGATGATATATTCTGCAAAGAGGATGGATTACCCAGTGGTTAGAGTGGCCTTGGACTTGAGATGCGCAGATTCAATCCTTCATTTTATCACAGGCTTCCTGTGTAACCATGGGCAAATCTTAGGGCTTGTCTACACTACCTTCTGGATCGGCCGGCAGCGATCAATCCAGTGGGAAGTCAATTTATCACGTCTAGTATAGACGCGATAAATCGATCACTGAGTGCTCTTCTGTAGAGTCCGGTACTCCATCAGGATGAGAAGTGCAAGTGGAGTTGACGGGAGAGCGTCTGCTGTCAACTTACCGCAGTGAATTCACTGCGGTAAGTAGATTTAAGTACATGGACTTCAGCTACAATATTCACGTAGCTGAAGTCGTGTATCTTAGATCAACCCTGCATGGTAGTGTAGACAAGCCCTCAGGCTTTTTGTGTCTCAGTTTTCTAATTCCCAGCGGTGTTGAGAAGATAAATACATTAAAGGTTACGAGGTGCTCAGACACTATGGTAGTGGGTGCAATATAAATATAAGATAAATATTTTTAAAAATCATGGATACGGTGTGTCTCTACTACCTATCATTTTAATTCTGGGTAGAGCCAGTTGAAATTCTTCCTTGCAGAAAGGTTTCATATGGTAAAATACAGTTCCCTCTTTATTCTTAGAGGGAACAGACTGAATTTTTCATGCCAGTTTAATACTGTCAAAATCCACATTTTGGTAGTTCATTTGCAAACTGAGGGCCCAATTCCGCAAATGGTCAGCTTTTGGCTAGACTAGGATTTAAAGGTGTGATGTTGATTAACACATGTGAACCAGCACATTTTAAAACTGCCTTGTCTACACTAGACTTCTAAGACATTTCAGGTAGCATGTGTTAGTGAACACCTTTAAATCCTAGCCCAGACAAGGCTTTAGGGACTGTTTTCCTAAGATTTTGCTTCTTGTGCAACACTTGCACCTGTGCAAAGTGGGTGTAAAATGCTGCTAAATTGAAGTGGATAAACTTAAACTGATTTAATCCTTACTTATATCACTGTTAGTTATAAATGTGAGTTAAACCAAGTTGTGAGTCTACGCTGAACATATAATTTGCACAGTAAACTTTATGCTTTTTCACTTAGAATTTACGCTTTTTCCTTTCACCACCTCTTCCCTTTGCTTTTTTTCTGTCACTCTACTCATCTTGTTGCTTTGATTCAGTTACTTCCATTCTTCTTGCTTCATGTCTCTATCTGATTTCACTTTTTATGGTCCCATTTCCTTGTCTCTCCCCCTGCTTTTCATTATGCAACCTGACTTGATGCACTATGATAGGCACTCAGATATTACAGTGGTAGGCCTAGTATAAAATCCAGGAGGGAACAGAGTAGGCATTTCTGTTAAAAAGAGGTTCTGTATTTTACCAGTGAAGTTATTCAATTGGCTTGAAAGTTTATGGATGCTGTTAAACTTGCTGAGAACAATGGCCTGTGTCTTCTCTCACTGGTGTAACTCCATTGACTTCATTTTTACATCACGGTGAGAGAATGTCAACCATAATGTAATGAGATTTAACACCCTTGTAGGGAAAAAATGCTAAAGGGAACACCCTCCCCTCCCCCCAGTAGCATTGAACTTCAAAAAGGGGAAGCTGGTTAAACGGAAATTTAAAAGACCATCACAAGGGCGAAATGTCTGCAAACTGTGAGGAGACTATTTAAGAACATTATAATGAAGGCTCAAATTTAAACGTATACCCCAAATAAAAAAACAGTAAGAGGACCCAAAAAATGCCATCATGGCTAAACAGCAGAGTAAAACAGATGATGAGAGCCAAAATGCATTTTTAAAAATAGGAAGTCAAATCGTAATGCGGAAAATAGAAAGGAACATAAACTCTGGAAAACCAAGTGTAAAAGTATAATTAGGCAGGCCAAAACAGAATTGGAAGAGCAACTAGCAAAAGACACAAACTAACAGCAAATTTCGTTTTAAGTACGTTATCAGCAGGAAGCTTGCCAAACAGTCAATGGGGCCACTGGACAATTGAGATGCTAAAGGAGCACTCAAGAAAGACAAGGCTGTTACGGAGAAGCTAAATGAATTCTTGCATCAGTCATTGCTGCAAAGGATGTGAGGGAGATCTCCATACCTGAGCCATTCTTTTAAGGTTACAAATCTGAGGAACTGTCCCAGATTGAGGTGTCAATAGAGGCAGTCTTGGAACAAACTGATAAATGTAACAGTAATATGTCACCAGTATTGGATGATATTCACCCAACGGTTCTGAAGGAACTCAAATATGAAATTGCAGAACTACTAACTGTGTTATTTAATCTACTACTTAAATCTGACTCTGTAACATAACTGGAGGGTAGCTAGTGTTATGCCAATTTAAAAAAAAAAAAAAAAGAAAGTCTCCAGAGGTGATCCTGGCAATTACAGGCCAGTAAGCCTAACTTCAGTACCTGACAAACTGGTTGAAACAATACTAAAGAACTGAATTTTTGGACGCTTAGATGAACATGATATATTGGGGAAGAGTCAACACAGCTTTTGTGAAGGAAAATCATACCTTGTCAATGTATTAGAATTCTTTGAAGTAGTAAACAAGCATGTAGACAAAGATGATCCAGTGGATGTAGTATACTTGGACTTTCAGAAAGCCTTTGACAAGGTCCCTTACCAAAAGATCTTAATCGAAGTAAGTAGTCATGGAATAAGAGGGAAAGTTCTGTTATCAATTTGTAATTGGTTAAAAGATGGGGGCGGGAGAGATAGGACTAAATAGTCAGCTTTCACAAGGGAAAGAGGTAAATAGCAAGATCTCCCAGGGATCTGTAGTAGGACCAGTGCTGTTCAACATATTCATAAAATGATCTGGAAAAAGGGGTGAACTGTGATGTGGCCAAACTTGTGGATGATATAAAATTACTCGAGATAGTTAAGTCCAAAGTTGACTGAGAAGAGTTACAAAGGAATATTACAAAACTGGGTGACTGGGCAAGAAAATGGCAGACGAAATTCAATATTGATAAATGCAAAGTAATGCACATTGGAAAACCATATTCCCGACTATATGTACAAAATGATGAGATCCAAATTAGCTGGTACCACTCAAGACAGATCTTGGAGTCTTCATGGATACTTCCCTGAAAACATCTGTTCAATGTACAGCTGCAGTCAAAAAAGCTAACAATGTTAGGAACCTTTGAGAAAGGGATAGATAATAAAACAGAAAATATAATACCACTATATAAATTCATGATATGTCCACACCTTGAATACTGCATGCAGTTCTAATGGACTTACCTCACAAAAGATACTAAAATTGGAAAAGGTGCAGAGAAGGGCAACAAAAATTATTAGGGGCATGGAACAGCTTTCATGTAAGGAGATTTGCTTAAAAAGAGATGGGGGGGAGGGTATAGTAGAGGTCTATAAAATCATGAATGACATGGAGAAAATGAATAGGGAAGTGTGGTGTTTGGACCTTCATGTAACTCAAGAACCAGGTGTCACCCAATGAAATTAATAGGCAGCAGGTTTAAAGCGAACATAAGGAAATACTTCTTCACGCAACACATAGTCAATCTGTGGAACTTGTGGCCATGGGATGTTGTGAAAGCCAAAAACCTAACTGGGTTAAAAAAAAAAATTGGATAAGTTCATGGACGATAGGTCCATCAATGACTATAAGCTAAGCTGGTCAGGGATGTGACCCCAGACTCTGGGTATCCCAAAACCTTCAACTGCTAGGAACTAGGACTAGACGACAGGAGATGGATTGCTGAAATTGTCCTTGTCCCTTGCTCAGTCTCTGAAGCATCTTGTCACTGTCAGAGAGAGGATACTGGTCTATATGGACTATTGGTCTGACCAAGTATGGCTGTTCTTATGTTCACGTGTGTCTTATTGAAAGTAAAGATGAAATTGTACATGCTAACAATAATTTGTTTTTCCTACAGGACTTTGACTCATGGTTTGATACTAAAAATTGTCTTGGTGATCAAAAACTTGTAGAAAGACTTCATGCAGTAAGTAATAGCAGCGATGGTAATATATTATTGCTACAAAATAGCTTTAAAACAAAAGTCTAATTCTTGTCTCTTATTTCTCCTCAAATTGCTATAAAATGCATTGTGGTAAACGTATATAAATATTTGAATTCTCATTAATTTTAGAATTGGCATATATTTATATTGTTTTTACAGAAGAATCTGCCATAATATATGTCAAATATATATCAGCATTTCTGTTAGTTTTTCCAAATTTTTATCTTTTATAACGCTACTGTTTGCAATAGAAACATCAAAGCTTATTAATCCATAAATAAACTAAGAATTGCAAGGAGTTTTGAAACTATTAGTCATGTTGAATTACTGATGTGCTGCATTGACACTGGGGTGAAGTCAAGACAGAATTTCAGTTTTATCTGTGAATATCCCTTTTATTGTAGTTTGTTTAGAATCAAGATTTTAATCATTTTCTTTAGTGTATTAATAAAGGATGTCAAAAGAAGGAAGAACTCACAACCAGGGTTTTGGAGTGGAGCCTGGAGCTGGAGTGCGGAGCACAGCTCCAAAGCCCTGTTCATAACACTTCTATTGTTGAAATTCTATAGTAAGAAATCTTGCTGTTCAGCTTTAATACAGTTATAATGGTATTTTTATTTGATTAGATCTGAGTAACTAGATGTTTAAAAACCCATGGCTCAGATTGCTGAAAGAAGGGTCATCCGCTCAAAGACCTTATGCTTCTTCACTGGCTCAGGGCCTTGGTGCCCCTCCCTCTTCTCCCCACTCTGATGTTGGAGCTGAGTTACCAAAGACTCACCCTGATTACAGTTGACACAAATGTCTGTAAGGGAGGCTCTGGAGGAGGGGGAAATAATATAACCTGAGGACTCTTTTGGGAGCCAAAATGAGGAGGACCGTGTTCATCTTCTCTCATCTCTGTCCTTGTCCTCATCACACCCATTCTTCTCCCTGACCTGTCCAGTTCCCGCTCTGTCTCTAAATGTAGACCTTGAATCCAGAGAGAGGCAGCGTCTGTAGTGTTGATCTGAGGGGACGATCTGAACTGATACGTTAGGAAGCATAAATTCCAGTGCAATGCCTGGGCTGTAGTAACTTGTGTATTTCTGATTTAGAATAGCGTATTTTTGGATGTGCCTATTTCGTTGAAAAGAGAAGCCCCTCATTACATTTTATGCACTCCTTAGATTCGTAATTCCGAATAAAGTAGAACCTCACCAGTTAGCACTAGTGAAGGGAACCAGCAGAATAAATTAGTCACATCAGCATGCCTGTGAATGTTGGAGTGATCACTGTGGGGTAACATTCACTACATGGGCCAGTCTACACTTGGCCCTGTCCCTCTCATTGACTAAGCCATGAGAAATGCTACTTAAATTGCTGCTATTCTTTCTCCTGCCTGTAGCTACATGGATGGATGTGGGGCCAGATTCCGTCTGTGGCTTTGGGAGTAAAGAGGTACTATCTAACTGAGGCCATGTCTACGCTACAAAAGTACTCCGATTTTACGGAAGTCGACTTTTGGGAACAGATTGTATAAAGTCAAGAGCATGCGTCTACATGAAGCACATTAATTCGGTGGTGTGTGTCCACAGTACTGTGGCAAGCATCAACATTCCGAGCGGTGCACTGTAGGTAGCTATCCCACAGTTCCCGCTGCCCACTGGAATTCTGGGCTGAGCTCCCAGTCCCTGATGGGGCCAAAAATTTGTCGCGGGTGGTTATGGGTAAATGTCGTCAGTCAACCCTCCCTCTCTTCGTGAAAGCAACAGCAGACAATTATTTTGCGCCCTTTTCCCTGGATTGCCCAAGCAGACGCCATAGCACAGCAAGCCTGGAGACCGTTCAGCTCACCGTAGCAGTTATGACCATTGTAAACCCCTCGTGCATTATCGTGCAGTTTATGCAGAACCAGCACCTGAAAAACCAGGCAAGGAGGCGACGGAAGCGCGGTGATGAGGATATGAACACAGATTTCTCTAAAACCGCGGTCCCCAGCAATTTGGAGATCATGGTGTTACTGGGGCAGGTCCATGCGGTGGAATGCCGATTCTGGGCCAGGGAAACAAGCACAGAATGGTGGGACCCACATAGTGTTGCAGGTTTGGGATGATTCCCAGTGGCTCCGAAACTTTCGCATGCATAAGGGCACTTTTATGGAACTTTGACTTGCTTTCCTCTGCACTGAAGCACAAGAATACCAAGATGAGAGCAGCCCTCACAATTCACAAGCGAGTGGCAATAGCCCTGTGGAAGCTTGCAACGCCAGACAGCTACCGGTCAGTCGGTAATCAATTTGGAGTGGGAAAATCTACTGTGGGGGTTGCTGTGATGCAAGTAGCCAATGCAATCATTGAACTGCTGCTGTCAAAGGTAGTGATTCTGGGAAATGTGCAGGTCGTAGTGGATGGCTTTGCTGCAATGGGATTCTCTAACTGTGGTGGTGCTATAGACGGAACGCATATCCCTATCTTGGGACCGGACCGCCAGGGCAGCCAGTACATAAATTGCAAGGGGTACTTTTCAATAGTGCTGAAAGCACTGGTGGATCACAAGGGACGTTTCACCAACGTCAACGTGGGATGGCCGGGAAAGGTTCATGACGCTCGCGTCTTCAGGAACTCTGGTCTGTTTAAACAGCTGCAGGAAGGGATTTACTTCCCAGAGCAGAAAATAACTGTTGGGGATGTTGAAATGCCTATATTTATTCTTGGGGACCCAGTCTACTCCTTAATGCCCTGGCTCATGAAGCCGTACACAGGCACCGTGGACAGTAGTAAGGAGCTGTTCAACTATAGGCTGAGTAAGTGCAGAATGGTGGTAGTGTGCGTTTAAAGGGTCGCTGGCATAGTTTACTGACTCCCTCAGACCTCAGAGAAACCAATATTCCCATTGTTATTGCTGCTTGCTGTGTGCTCCACAATCTCTGTGAGAGTAAAGGGGAGACGTTTTTGGCGGGATGGGAGGTTGATGCAAATCGCCTGGCCGCTGATTACACGCAGCCAGACACCAGGGCGGTTAGAAGAGCACAGCAGGAAGCGCTGCGCATCAGAGAAGCTTTGAAAACCTGTTTCATGACTGGCCAGGGTACTGTGTGACACTGCTGTTTGTTTCTCCTTGATGAAAACCCACCCCCTTGGTTGCCTCTAAATTCTCTGTAAGCCACCTGTCCTCCCCCCTTTGATCACAGCTTGCTTGCAAAGGAAACAAAGTCACTATCTTTTAGAAAACATGTATTCTTTATTAATCGATTATAAAAATAGGGAGATAACTCACAAAGTAGCCCAGGTGGGGTGTGGGAGGAGGGTAGGAGGGAAGGAAAAGGCCACTTTAAAACTTCTTGAATGACAGCCTTCTGTTGCTTGGGCTGTCCACTGGAGTGGAATGGTTGGTGCCTGGAGCCTCCCTGCATTCTTGGGCATCTGTGAGGAGGCTATGGAACTTGGGGAGGAGGGAGGGCGGTTAAACAGGGACTGCAGCCTGAACCTCTACCAGACGCCGGAGCACGTCCGTTTAATCCTGCTATAGCCCCAGCGTTGTCTCATGCCTCCTCCGATCTTCCTGCCGCCACCTCTCCTCGTGTTCATTGGCTACTTTCCTGTACTCTGCTATTGTCCCTCCACACATTCTGCTGAGCTCTGTCAGTGCCAGGCGACTGCATGAGCTCAGAGAACATTTCACTGCACGTGCGGTTTTTTTCGCCGCCTTATCTGAGAGAGCCTTTGGGACGGAGGAGGGAGGCTTGAAACGTTTGCAGGTGCTGGAGGAAAAAAAGACATTTTACAGAACAATGGCTATACTCCTTCATGGTGAACAAAACTATTCACATTACATAGCGCATGTGATTTTGGTACAAGGTCGCATTTTGCATCTTACCTTGAGTGCCTGCGGCTTTGGTGTTTAGAGATCACACACGCAGTGCCGGGCAACAGAATTCGGCTTGCAGGCGGCCATGGTAAGCCATAGTCTTTTGGCTTCTGCCACCTTCCTAACAGCAGTGCCCTCCTCTCCCATATCAAGCAAAGCACGTTGAGTTGGCCATTTAGTGCTGCGGTTTTCCTGTTAACGTGCAGCAGCAGAAACCAAAGTAACCCCCCCCCCCTCCAATTCTCTGGGATGATCGCTTTACTCCTCCCACCGCGTGGCTGGTATCAGGGAAGATCCCTGCTAGCCAAACGCGAACAGCTCAGTGCCAATGCTCCCCCCTTCCCCCCATGGCTAACTGCAGGGAGGATTTCTTTTCAGCCACAGGCAAACAGCCCAGTAGGAACGGCCACCTCTGAATGTCCCCTTAATTAAGTTCCCCTATTTCAATCAGGTTACCATGAACCATATCACTCTCCTCAGGATAACACAGAGAGATAAAGAACGGATGTGGCTTGAATGCCAGCAAACACCAGGACCATATGCTGCCAGGCTTTGTCATGCAATGATACCGGATTATTTGCTACTAGCATGGCTTGGTAGTGTGTCCTACCATGGAGGACGGAATAAGGCTGCTCTTCCCAGAAACCACCTGCAAAGGCTTTTAGAGTACCTCCAGGAGAGCTTCATGAAGATGTCCCTGGAGGATTTCCGCTCCATTCCCAGACACATTAACAGACTTTTCCAGTATCTGTACTGGTCACAAATGCATCCCAAGTCCTCAGGGCTACTTAATAACTAAAAACGCTTGCTTTTATAACATGTATTATATTTAAAAAGGTACATTCACCAGAGGTCCCTTCTCCAGCTTCGTTGGCTTGGGAGGGTATTTCAGTCAGGGTGATAAAAAGATCCTGGCTGTCGGGGAGAACGGTGTGCTGTGTGCTCTTCTCAAGCTTGTCATCCTCCTCCTCGTCTTCCCTGTCCGCAAAATCCTCAGGCATGACGGAGAGTACCCCATCATCGGAGTCCACAGATAGAGTGGGATAGTGGTGGCGGCCCCCCATAGAATTGCATGCAGCTCAGCGTAGAAGCAGCATGTCTGGGGCTCTGTCCTGGAGTGTCCATTTGATTCTTTGGTTTTCTGGTACGCTTGTCTGAGCTACTTTGTTTCATGCAGCACTGTGTTGCGTCCCTGCTGTAGCCTCTGTACCTCATGGTCTTGGAGATTTTTTTTTTTTTTTTTTTTTTTTTTTTTTTTTGAAATGTTTTGGCATTTCCTCTTTTGGAATGTAGTTCTGATAGCATGGATTCCTCTTCCCATACAGCGATCAGATCCAGTACCTCCCGTTCGGTCTATACTGGAGCTCTTTTTCGCTTCTGGGACTGCATGGTCACCTGTGCTGATGAGCTCGCCTGGCCAAACAGAAAAAGAGATTCAAAAGTTCCAGGGAATTTTCCTGTACACCTGACCAGTGCATCAGAGTTCAGAGCACTGTCCATAGCGGTCACACGCACTATGGGATAGCTCCCAAAGGCCAATACCTTCGAATTGCGTCCACATTAACCCTAATTCGAAACGGCGATGTCGATTTCAGCTTTAATCCCCTTGTTGGGGAGGGGTACCAAAATCGGTTTTAAGAGCCCTTTATGTTGAAAAAAATGGCTTCGTTGTGTGGATGGGTGCAGGGTTAATTCGATTTAACGCTGCTCAATCTGACGTAAACTCGTAGTGTAGACCAGGCCTAACAACTTGATTCAGAGAGGCCTATAGAAATGACTTTGATGAAGCTCTCTCTTCTGCTCAACAGCATTTCTTAAGACAGTTATTACCTGTGCTTCTATACTTTTTGTGGTGATTAAGTTATCTCTGAAGATATAGGAGGGATGGTTCCTATTGTGCTTATCTGTGGAGAGATAGGACAGTCATCTGCTCCACATCAGCTGGCCTAAATGTCATAGGGAGCATATAGGTGGCAGCTTTCTGAATAAGTATCTCTGGGAAACTCTACAGCAGCCTTTCTAAAGTCCTTCCCACTCCCTGCATGAACTTAGCTAGCTGTTAGAACCCAGTGGACAGCTTAATTTTTTTACTCAGGCGGAGGCTGCATCAGAGCTGGTCTGATGGGATCACTGTGGGAGCAATAGGAGTTGCTCAGAATTTGAGCTGAGCAAATGCTGCAGGATCAAGCCAATTAATCTCCCATTTGAAGCAGTCTTGTATTTATAAATAGTTTGCACAGATATCTTTTATTTTGTAGGTTTTGAAGCCTTTTTTGTTACGTCGTATAAAAGCTGAAGTAGAAAAGAGCTTGCCACCGAAAAAGGAAGTAAAGATTTACCTTGGGCTCAGTAAAATGCAGAGAGAATGGTGAGTTATTTACATTAATGTAAAATTGCTCTAAATTATAACTAATACTAGAATACTTTATATTAGGCTCAGTATATTTTTCTTTTATTTTTTGTAGCCATGTCTCTGACCGGTATGGTCAGCATATAAAGGGACTTGATAAATTAGAAAAGCACATTTCCACCAGAAATGTTTATATCTGCTAGTTAAAAAAAGAACTAGAAAAAAATTTTTTTTCTCTATTTTTGTCAAGGTGTTTTTTTTTTTTTTTTTTAAACTTGTGCATTTAATAAAGTGTGTCTAGTCTCACTCTTTTGCTGATACACCAGTGGGACTATCTTAATTATGTGCTAACATGCTGACTTGATTCTCCTGCACTGCTTTTAGGGGCAGCTTACATTAATGTTTTTCCCCAGTACCTGCCAAAAGTGTATTTACAGTAACAGGAGTAGAACTAGATCTAAAATAGAATAATGATGCAATTGTGCAGAGGGGTGAAATGGAGAAAGGATTTTAGTTGTTTTTTTTTTTTTTTAAAGAAGTTTTTCATCCATTTCTTTTTATGTAGCTTTCAAACATAGTGATGGGAAAACCAGAATTTCTCAGGATCAGACCCAGTGGTCCATCTAATCCAAAAGCTGACAGACAGTGGCCTTAACTGGATGCCTCAGAAGAAATGCAAGAAACCTCCTGGCTAATAATTATGGAATAACCTGTTTGTATGGGAAACTTTTTTTAGTCAGATGTTGACTTGCATACTGGAGCATAAGAATTTATGTCCCTTCTAATTTTTGTCAAATCCTACATAATGTAACAGTGGATGTTTTCATTATCCAGCTTAAAAAAACAAATGAACAAAAAAGCGTAGCAACCCCAGGACATTTTAGAGATTTACTTGTGTTTTAAATGTGCACAAACTAGATGCTGTAAACTTCTTATTTATTGCCTGTAAAACTTCAGGTATACAAGGATCCTGATGAAAGATATTGACATTCTAAATTCTGCTGGGAAAATGGATAAGATGCGGCTGTTGAATATTTTGATGCAGTTGCGAAAGTGCTGCAACCATCCATATCTATTTGATGGTGCTGAACCTGGACCTCCTTATACTACTGACATGCATCTTGTCAATAACAGTGGTAAAATGGTAGCTCTGGATAAACTGCTAGCAAAACTCAAAGAACAGGGTGAGTGGAAGCTATAGGACAATAGCTGTATGAATAGTATTAATAACAAATAAAATGGCCCAGTTAAAAATCATTCCCACTTACAAAGTCGTATTTGTTACAAACTAAAGGGGTTTTGTGGAGGTTTCTAAGTGGCAGGCAAGGCATAGAGGAAGGGAGAACTTCATAGTCAGAAAATGATGAAGAGGGAAAGAAATGAAAAGAGTTAAGAAAAATAAGAGTGGAATAGGAAGCCATGAAGAGATGAGAAGGGGATATGTCAGGAGAGACCAGACTTTCTGACCACCTGTCAGGTTAATGTTTGATATTGCTTGTAGGCCAATAGGCTTCCATGGGAGTTGACAAGAATTGGAGGGCCAGAGTGCTGGTGTTTGTGGTTACATAGACTGGCTGGAGCCATAGTAGGCTTGAATAAATTTCTATATATTAGATTTTGTTCAAGCTCCAAACATATTGGGTCTCTTCCACTGCTTTTACATATATTGACAATGGAATTTTGTGTGCTGTTATGCTGTATGTTTTTGCCGCCTGATATTTTTCTGATTAAAAAACGTCACTTAACTGATGGAATGTCAGTACAATATGTGGGGCAGAGAATGTAGAATTTAATGGATCTTAAATTTGATAGAAGCCCTATTTAAAAAAAACCCAACAAACCTTAAATTCACCACAGTGCATACATGGGAGGGACTAGTGATCTCCATCTTTTGAAAATGGTTCTTGTATGGGGATCTAGTGTTTCTGTTAGTCTTTTATTTCTTCAGTTGCTATCCAGATACTGTTGTATAAATAGTAAAAATGACCCTTATTGAAAAAATTGCATAATAGGAGTTTAAAATCAATTACTGAATAATAAACTTAGGAAAAAAAAAGAGAATAAACTGATCATCAGTTAGGGAGGAATATTATGTAAACCTGGTACTGTGTGTCACATTAATTCTTTCTGCGCACTTAACCTATTCTTGTTTGGTTCTGTGATAAGATTTATATTAAAATTACTTTGTTTTCTGTACCAATCTGTCAGGCTCCAGAGTTCTCATTTTTAGTCAGATGACCCGCTTACTGGATATTTTGGAGGATTATTGCATGTGGCGTGGTTATGAGTACTGCCGACTAGATGGACAGACGCCTCATGAAGAAAGAGAGGTGAGAGATGTGTTAGCAAGGACTGCTTCGTTATTTAAGCTGGTTATTTAGAGTTGGGCAAACCCTGTCATTGGATACCTGCATTCGACTTGAAAGTAAAGTCTCTAGATTTGCTTAAGGACAAACGTAAGGTCTGCTACAGTACTATTAACTCTTTTTTGGAAAATCTGAGGCAATATTAATATACTCTGAATATGTTTAACTTTTAGAAAAATAGAAAAGTGGGCTGAAAATGAATAGGTAACCTGATGTACATACTTACAATAATTGGTTGGGAATGTAGGTCAAAATCCTATAATTTTACAGTATGTAGTCGGCTATTGTGGCTGTGCAGAGCCCTGCTGACTTTTCGGGCTCCATCTGTGTGTAGTGGTGTGCTTGTCTATTGTAAATTGCAAGGTCAGGGCCACAGTGTAGGACTTGTGGGGCTTTACTTTTTTATGATGATGAAACATTTCATTATATTGACTGAGAAATTATTTGGCTTGCCTATGCAAACCTGGCCTTTTAAAGTTGTTGGTATAGTATATGGACACCAAAGAAAGTCACTAATAAAATCACTTCTTCGAGGATTCTGCTATCTTAATGAGTTTCTATTTTCTTTTAGGAAGCAATAGACACCTTTAATGCTCCCAACAGTAGCAAATTCATTTTTATGCTCAGTACCAGGGCAGGAGGTCTGGGGATTAATCTGGCAACTGCTGATGTGGTTATTCTCTATGATTCAGACTGGAATCCGCAAGTGGATCTGCAAGCTATGGTGAGTAATCTTTTAATGCATCTCAAGGTCACTCTCTTCCCCCTTCCCCCCCCCAGTTATCCATATAAAATAATACATATGATAGAACTCAAAGGCTTATGAAGGAATATAGTGGTAGTACTTTTCCAGCGTTACAGATTTGTTAAAGTGGATTAAAGGGAGGATGGGGGGGAAGAAAAGCAAGGTCCATGTTGAGTTATGCCATTTTCAAGTACCTATTAACAAAAGGGAGGGGGAACCCTTAAATCCTGTTTCTGGTTCGAAAGTGCAGTTTTGGAAAAAAAAATCTCCTGTAAAAATGGCTGTTTGCAGAGTTTTCCACTTTAGTATTTATAGATAATTCCAAAAAGTGTGCAGTTTGATAAAAATGTTGTTGTAACCTGAATTATGGAAGAAATGGCAAATTCCTTGCCCCCCAAAAATACCCATCTAAGAAAAAATACTGAAATTGTATCTCATAAATTACTTTCCTCACCATAGTACAGCAGTATTGTTTTGCCACACAAACACTGACAATAGTCATTCCAGTAAATGCAAAATTCAATGACTGTAAAAACACTTCTCCATAAAGGATGAAAGGCATATACAATTTTAGGGGCAGATTGGCTTCGAGCCACATCAGAAGAGGCTTAGCCAGAATTCTGACTTGTGTTCTAGGAAAATCACGTGCTGGACCAACATCTCTGCCACCTTTTTACAGGGTGCAGTGAAGCATTTACCTCTGTTCTAGGACAGCACGGCCTCTTTTTGGCCTTCCTGGGAACGTAGTACTATAGGTGCACTAGGCTAGGGTAGTTCCTCTATTGCCCAGTTGGGTTGTGTCCCACCCCTGTATAGGGACACAGAGATATCCAGGAATAATCTTATCATTGGAAAAAAGATCAAGCCTGATCTTAAAAAAAGTTATCCTCTTTTGGGTGATATATTACAACCAAGACCTCTAGTTTGGTTCACATGGAAGTTAAAGATCGTATAGTGCTACCTATATGATTTTGTTTTGGTGTCCTTAATCTTTTTCACTGTGTTGTTGTGAAGCATGTTGACTACTACATTGTGCTGCAGATGTAGGCTAAATTTCTGTGGTGCAATGTGTGCATAGTTTGTGAGATATTCTGAGATTTTTTTTTTTTAGGAAGAAGGCTGCTATATTAGTATTATGCAGGACAGCATAAGAGCTGGAGATGGAGGCATTAAAAAGAATCAAATGTAAAATATTACAATGGAACATAGAATTATTGTGTTAGTCTATTGTAGGTATTTGTAAGTTCTTTAATCACTCTATTTAACCACAAGTAGAAAAACCATGTCTAAATCTCTCTGGTGTTGGGAGTTGGGATTTGCCACTTTTCTCTTGTATTGTATGATGCTCTAATTTATTATTTATTACAACCCTTTTCTGCATCTGGGGCCTGACCCTAAAAAAATATTGAACAGCTCCCAGTATCAGGAATTTAGTGTAACACAATCCAGAATTCTTGTACCAATGACTTATGGACCTCTAGAAAGCAGTTTTTTTTTAAAATCGAACAGAAGAACAAATTCCTTCATATTTGTTTTCTTGTCATATTTGTTTGTGGTGTGTAAATTTTCTATATTGAATCACCACAATATTTGCTAGATTAGTTACAATACAATACTCAGTTACACTGATTGAAATCAGAATTACTCTGGATTTACGTTCATTTGCTCTAGATTTATACTGGTGTATCTGAGATCCGTCAGAATCTTTCCCAGTATGTATAAATATTACAGTAATAGTGATTTAAAAAAATCAGTTGTGTAGACATAATACTTATTCAGTAGTAAGTAGGAAGCCTAGAAAATAGTCCAGAATAATTCAAAGTTGGACAGTTTCTTCTGAGGCTTGTGCTAAGATATTTCAGCCAAATTGCTGCTATGTTTCTGTTCCCTAAGAGGTTTTTATTTTATTCTTTGTTAGGATCGTGCGCACCGTATTGGTCAAAAGAAGCCAGTTCGTGTATTCCGACTTATCACCGACAATACTGTTGAAGACAGGATTGTAGAAAGAGCTGAGATAAAACTGAGATTGGACTCTATAGTTATACAGCAAGGTATCAAATACTGTATACACATCCGAGGACAGAATTTGGTTCATTCACTTTGCACAGAGTTCACCATACAAAGTGCAAGGCACTGAAGAATCAGGCCCGATGTCTGTAATAGTGGAATATTAATTGAACCTAAAATAGCAAGCATTCATTTAAAGGCCTGATTCTTCACTTCTTACTCAGATGGAGCTTTCTTTGACATTAATGGGAGTTTTGCCTGAGTAAAGAGTACAGGACAGAGCACCGACTCCTAAGAAACTGAATTAGTAAAAGCAAAGTAGCTATTAAATGGTGCTTCTCTGAATATGTATGCTATAAAAAAAGATGTGTTCCATGACAGTTACAGTTCAGTAGGTACTGTATTTATTTACATTTCTGTAATATATTGAACTGTAAATTGCATTGCAATTTCAGTGAAGCTCGGGTGCGACTCCCCTGTCCTTCCTGTGTTGCTAAATGGAAGCTGATCCTCACTAGATTGAAAGAGCGTTTCAGGTTGGGCTTGGCATGGGAAAGGTTGAGCATTTTGGTTTAAAGCATTCAATGTATTTCTAATGCTAGGAAGACTCATAGATCAGCAGTCTAATAAACTAGCAAAAGATGAAATGCTGCAGATGATCCGGCATGGAGCCACACATGTTTTTGCTTCCAAGGACAGTGAACTGACAGAGGAAGATATTACCACTATTTTAGAAAGAGGTGAAAAGAAGGTAAGAGCATAGTTTCATTTGGAATTTGGAACATAATTGTAAAAGAAAAGAGTTAGGAATCACCAAACCTGTTTAAATTGTAAATCTTGTTTTGTTGCTCATCCACACAAAAAAAAAAATCTGACAAAATTTGAATTTATTGAACTAGCAGCTATCTGCCGCTTCTCTATATAATAGGAAACATCTTGGAAGGGAAAAAGCTATAGGTCTGTTTAGTTGTGCTCTCATTTCCTGCTTCTCAGTAAGTTACCTGAATATGTTACAATCTAATATTTCATAAGGTTTTTTTTAAGCTCTCCCAAAAGCAGCAGTTATTTTTTTTTCAAGTCCAAAAAAATTAATAAAATGTTAGTCTTAGCACTGTTGTTTCATTAAATAAGCTTTTAGAAGTGTGTATTGTTAAACTGTTGATCCGAAATCCTATGACAGTTTTTTAATAGATGTAAGCTTTTTGAAACTATATATGGCAATAGGTAGGTTAGTGGGCTAATGAACAACCTTTTCAGCTCAGAAGAGTTGTACATAAATTTTGTTGAAATTATTTGGTACCAGCATAATGTATAGGAGATGTTGGGGCACATCATAACAGCATACTAAACTTAGCTTAATAGGAAGTCTCAGTGCACGAGAGCAAAGGACTGGAATAAAAAGTGTGCTTCAGATCCTAATGAGGGAGATGGGTACTTCTACTCATGAAAGATGAGTACTAATATGCATGAAAGTAAAAAAGAAGGGAGAAAACTTAACTGAGTGGTGCTGATTTTTTTTTTTTTTTTAAGAAACTTAATACAGAATTTAAAGTATCTCCGATGTGTTGATAAAGCTAACTTTTATCTCTGTGCCTTATTTTAGACAGCTGAAATGAATGAACGTTTGCAAAAAATGGGAGAGAGCTCTTTAAGGAACTTCACTATGGACACAGAGATGAGTTTATACAACTTTGAAGGTGAAGATTATAGAGAAAAACAAAAGGTGACTTTGTTTTCTTATACATGTAGCAATGTGTTTACTTTAATTACAATTGTGATGAGTGAATCAGATTTTCACAAGCATAAAAACATTTCATTAGGAATGCCATAGCTGTAAATAAGAGGCTAGGAATTCACTTAAAAATTTTTACTTCACTCTTCTAAAATTTTGCTTTATCTATGGTACTATTAAAAATAAAAAAATTCATCAGGTTCATCTATCAAAAAAACTTACTCTTTACAAACATCCATTGCAGAAGATGAAAGCTGCTATTGCCCAAATCTTGTAGTTCTGACTGAGGCAAAATTTCTATTATGCCTCATTCTTCTTGGAAGTCTTTGGAGTTGCATTGGTTTTATTCCTGTGTAACTGAGATTAAAAATTACATCCATTGACTTCAAAAGAATATGGGCCAGATTCTCCCTGACATTAGGGTGGTTTTGCACCACTCCAGTGGTGTATAGGTTTCCGGCAACTGCTTACCTGGCTACAGGAGGATCACCCCAGGATAAGGGTATTGTCCAGTGGTGTGTGGAGCTGCCATAGCAGCTCTGATGCCACTTCCCTCCTTGTGGCTGGTGACCAAAGTTTTCCCTGCACCTCCACAATCCCCATCTGTTGTTAACAGCCTCTTGGGCATCCAGTGCAGGTTGGGGATGAGACTGAGGTGGCTTTGCACCACCTTTGTGCCCCCTTACCGAATTTTGTTGAGTGCTTCTTAGCAGGAACCAAAAATAAGGGCCCTTGACTTATTTAAATTATGCTCCAAAGCAAATATATTTTTATAGCAAGGCAGTTTCTTCCCATGGTTGAATGTCATATATTTGTCACCTTAAGCTTCCTTGCTTACCTTCAAATCCAAACAGTGGGGGTGGGGGAAACCATTTTGGAAATCTTTTCAGCATTATATTTTCCTCCTGATAATATCTTCTATTCTGTATTGGAACAAGGCAGCTCAACCAGTACTAATTGTAGTATTGATCTTGTTGAACCTGTTTGTATGATTACGGTTAATTCACCATTGTCAAATTCATTTGTTACCAAAACTGGTGATTACTGAAGAGCTTGGCGATGATAACTATTTGGAGATATACACTAACAAATTCTTGAATGCAGCCTGAGGCTCTGGTACTGCAAAGATATCGGTATGATTAGAATCTTGCCTTCTCACAGAGCTTCATTGACATTGGTGGAGCTTTGTAAAAATGCAGGAGTCTATCCAGGCAGATGTCATTGAAGGTTCAGAGCCTAAAATGGTAATTAATATTTCAGATCTCTTTGAAGCTGTGTTGACAACTTTTTGAAAATATGTGAGAAAAATGAACTTTGCTAATATAAGGTTCTGTCGTGCTCTCAGTTGAATATGCAGTGGGGATAAATAACAATGTCTGCTGGAAAGTCCATTAAACCTCACAGGGAGGGGAGCAAAGCCAGCACAACATTGTCACCTCTCTTCTCTGTGTTCTGTGGTGTATCAAACAATATTGGGTGGAGTTGAGCTGTAGCCTTAGTATATGGCATTATCCCCTGGATATCTGTGGTGTTTCTGGCCGATTTCCATTCAATAGCTACTACTGCTTAGAATATAGCATGTGCATGAGTAATGCTGCTAGAGGTAAGAGTAGGCCCAGAAGTAGGGCATCTGTACAGCCCTCCATGTAGATTTTCTAGCATGTCTTGGCAGAGGTAGTGGTGGAATAAAGGGCCACATCCCTTGTCTTCTCCACATGGCTACTTACCTATTCTGCCCCACCTCCATACCCCTGTGAGATCCTCTTTGTATGTTTGTTTAAAATACTTTCATCAGAATTTGTCTCTTAGTGATGAACCTTGTAGTAGCATGAATTCTGTTGAACCATAAGCTTTAACTAATGCTCACAATAGAAATACTTTTCGTCTGTTTGTGGACACTATCTTAATTAGTTCAACCCAAACTGACTAATTGCTTTTTTGTGATTTCAGGAAGATATTTGGAGTTATTTAAACTGTTTCGTTTTTTGTTTGGGTGTAGCTGAGTATGATGGAATGGATAGAGCCTCCAAAACGAGAGCGCAAAGCGAACTATGCAGTGGATGCATATTTTAGAGAAGCCCTGCGTGTTAGTGAACCAAAAGTTCCCAAGGTAAAAGAATATCGATTTTTAATCTGTACCACTCTTTTCAACTTATAGTAAAATCAATATATGTTTTACAGAGTAAAATGTTGCTATTGTCTGGACAATGGCAACTGAAAGTAATAGAAAATTGCGTAACAGTAATATATATGTATTTTTAAAGGCTCCACGACCCCCCAAACAGCCAAACATTCAAGATTTCCAGTTTTTTCCACCACGATTGTTTGAGCTTCTGGAAAAAGAAATTCTTTATTATCGCAAGACTATAGGCTATAAGGTAATAATGACTTTCCTTTTATTTCAAATGAATGAAATATATTTAGCACCAGTGTATCCAGATTTGTTGTAATAGTGGGAATTGCTAAATTTTTAAGGCAAATGAAAGTACTAAAGTCATGTTAATAGATAATTTAGAGGCTTTCTAGCAATCTTGTATTTGTGTTGACTTGCTGTAGGTTTGATTACTCAGTATTTTCTTGGATCTCTTGTGATGTGGAGTTAACAAGATCCAGGAAACGTAACCAAGAGAACAGTCTCATGTTTTACAAAAAAAAACAAAAGCAAAAAAAAAAACCCCACCCAATCCCACTTTATTAATACTAAGAAAAGACTAAAACAGACACCAACAATGTTGGTTCCCCTAATTGAGCCCTAACAACTGGATTCATGCCTAATGCAGGACTTTCACCTCCCCTATTCAGCTGCTGAATTCTCTTCTCTTGCACTAACTAGTTTATACTGATGTGACTCCGTTGACTTCAGTGGAGTTACTCTTTTATTTACACAGGTATAACTTAGTGCAGAAATCAGGCCAGTTGTGACAAAATGAGACACACAGGAAAGAGATTTGTCCAGAAAAAGATGTAGTCGGAACATGAAATTATGAAGTGATCTAAAAATGTAATGCAGGAGAAGTCAGAAGATGGGATTACATGGCAGCAAATATGATGTTGACATGACAAAGGCAAAATGATGTAGTATGCCAAAATTTGGTTTAATTAAAAAATGTTTGAAGGGGAAGCTACTTAGGAGCAAAAAGTATGGAGGAAAATGTAGGACTACTGTTCAATAAGGAGTGAGCATAATTAGAAGAGGAAAAGGTAATTTCCCAATGCATGTGCTTAACACTTTCAGCAAAAAAAATAAAAGAAGCATGAGGCTTGGTGATATACATATGAACTAGAATATCAACTAGAGGCAGGTAAAAGAACACATAGGTAACTTAAATATATTTAAATCAATAGGACTAGATTAAATTCATCTGAGTTCCTAAAGGAAGGAGGTGATACCACAGCCATTGGCAATCATTTTTGAGAATCATGGAGAACAGGTGAAAGGCAAATGTAGTAACAGTTATTAAAGAAAAATGATGCTCCAGGAAAATACAAAGACTTAAAGGAGTTGTGTATATTAACCTTAACACTGGTAATGTACTAAAATTTGCCCTAACATTCCACTTGCAAGGTAAAGAGGGCCTATAATATTGTATCTCCCCTGAGTATGATTTAGAAAAGGGAATACAATGGGAGTCTCCTCTAGAGTTTAAATAAAATTAAAAATACATTAGGTGGCAGAGATTGTAAACTCTTTTTAGGGCAGCCACCATGTCATCTCGTTGTTGTGAAGTACCTACCACAGTTACACACAGTGTAAAATAAATAGCAATAATGAAAGTATTTTTATTTACTATTGACAAAGAGCAGTTTGCGGAGTTCTTAGCTAAAATGAGCCTAGCAATTTTAACAAATTAGAAACTTCCTAACCATGTGCTCATTTATATAGTCACCTTCAATTGCATTGTAGGTAAATATCAGCGCATCTTTTCAGTTTACTAAGCCTGATTGATGTCTCTCAAGATTAGTGGACCTCACGGTTTGAGAGACGCTAACCGCCTGGAGCACAATGGTATAACTATAGTGTTGGTTGCTTGAATGGGAGGGAAACGCATTGTCAGCTTTCTCTATTTAATAATAGACCTCACTGGAACAGGTCAGCGAAGATAGGTTTAGTCCTTTATCCTGTCTTCAAATTTAGCAGCCTATGTTGGACTCTTTAGAGTAAGGTGAGAGAACTACCAGCATGCACTTCAATTTGCCATTTGTGCAGTACTGTAATATGCCATAGCAAGAAATGTCTTGCTGACTTCAGCTGGTTATTATCTTACCATATGCCCAGAAGTATGAGAATGATGCAGTTTGTAATTTTGTCATAGCTTGTGCAACTGTTCTTTGTTATATGTAAGTGCAATCACATTTTGACTCTTACAATGCTGTAGTTGAATAATGTCCTATAGAAGTGGCTTTTAAATATTTATGTATTCTGTGTAATTAAAAAAAAAAATTTGCCTTTGTCCATTCAACTTGATTGCCTTTAATGTCATAGTTCTACTTTGAATTATAGGAGAGGTCAGAAAGGAGTGGCCCATTTGCTTAGTATGCCATTCTTAATTTAAGACATCTTTATCATATCTCCTCTTAAATTTTCTTTCAATTTCTTATTCCTTTGTTCTTTTGATATAATAAAACTCTGATGTGGGAATTCAGTGGGCAGAATTATTAATTTGCTTATGGGATTTTCTGTGATGCTCAGCACTACAGTGTTCGAGTGCTTCAAGGATAATCAAGCATTTACCTCTGTGACACCTTGCCTTGCATCACAAAGGAACTCTGTGGTAAAAGCAGGGATAGAATCCAGTTCTCCAGGGCAGCATTCAACTTCCTCAGCCATGAGACTGTCCTTTCTCTCCCTGTAATATTCTCTCTCTGCCCCTACACACCCTCCATCTTCTACAACCAAACTTGTTGCAGCCCAGAGCTGCAATTGTAGGGAAAGCCCTGCTTAGCCAAGAGCTGGGGCATGCCCAGGGTAAATGAATCTTTGGGGAATTCAGCTACTAATATATACAAATGAGCGTGTGCAAATTGTAGTTTTTTCAAAGGCTTATAATTTTGGCCAGGTTTTCATGGGGACAGCAAAAAAAGCACATCCTTGACACAAAGCCCACCTGCCAAACTTCAAGTCCCTGGTCCAGAGTATGTGGACACTAGAGCTTTTCAAAGACAAGGTCACCAGAATTTCACACAGCTAAAATGTGGGTGGTTTGGGGTTTTTTTTTTGTTAGCCTTGTTCTGAAAAGCAGCAGTTTTGTTTGAAGTTTTCCCCCAAAATTGTAGCCCGGGGAAGCCTCCTGGCATGGAGGATTTGAACATGAATGGTTAAGTTTGGCGAAGTTATAAGCAACAGAAAATAGGGTCTTATAATGGAAGTGTTTGGCAGGCTTAATATGAGGCGGTACTTGGCTTAGCTTGATCGTCATTATGGGGTGCCCTTTTGATGATGTAGAGATGGCATAATTGCTCATATGCCACAACCTTCTGCCTAGATGTTAGATCAGAAAAAAGTTCATATTCAATCGCAACAAACTCTAGCAGTTATGGTTCAACTTAAAAACAACAAAAGAGAAAATTCTTAGCTAAGGCTTAAATTTAATTCTTTATTTATCCCTTTGTGTCTTGCCATCACAGAATATGTGGTATGCAAGATCACTACTGGGCACTGTTCTTTACAGTTGGAATTTAGCAGTGAGGGAAGGGCCCAGAACAAAGTTCTCTGTGTCCTAGATCTCCAGCAGTACCCTGTGCAGGAAAGACACGGGTAGAGTGGCTGCAGAGGAGATGTGAAAGATCTTCCTTGTGTTAGGAAGGAGATTTTGTGCTGGCTTCAGATGCACTGAGGCACACTGGAGTGTTGCAGTGCGACGGGAACAAGCCCCTGAGTCCACATGTGTGGATCCAATAGGTGGGAACTTTTTAACAGGTAGGCAGGGTAGTAGATGCTGTTCCACCACATAGGCATGTTTTAAGAACTTCATCTGCATGCATGTGGAACTCCTTTTTGATGCTGATGAGTATGAAGGGAAGAAACTCTTGCTTGCATGTTCAACACTCACATTCAGATCAGATTTCAAATCTGATGTGCTTCAGAATGTAATACACAGTTCAGAGGTCACAAAATTCAAAACTTGCTGCAGTCTGGGCAGGGACATAAAAAGATACCTGCTTTGCTCTACCTAATGCTGTAATCTTCTATCTTTAAATCAGCAAAACTTCTTTTTGTAAATAGGGTGCAGTATACATTTATATTGCGTATAGCTCTGTTATACACAGTGGGGCAGACACGCAGCTGGTTAACATTGTCATAGTTCCACTGACTTGAAATGAAGTGTGATAATTTACACCAGCTAAGAGCTGTGCCTTTCATTGTTTGTAGTTCACGCCCAAGGTGTGCTTGGCACAGGACCTGGCACTGTGCAAAGCAGACCTAATATTTTCCAGGATCAGGCCCTCTTGTGTGAGAGGGATGAGCAATAACGTTTTTTTTTTAAAACACTTGTCTCTTAGGCACCAATAGGGGGGAAAAATAAGGTTTAAATTGTTCTATTCACAGTGGAAAGATAATACTTATAAAAGTCATTGTCTGCTTTAGTGCCTAATCACTGGAGAAATATACCTTTATCATTTTTATGGGCTCTAACAGCACTTATCATAGAGAAGAATTGCTTCACCCTTAAGGAACTTAATTAACTGAGATCCTTTGGTTGCTTACCAGTCAGGTTTAACTTTACACTTCAATGAAACAAGAGCCTGGAAGCCAAGAAAAAGCAAATGTCAATGAATGACTTATGATTTGATATATACACCTTGCCTGAAAGGATAATATTTTCAACCTCAACATTTCTGTAAACTGTAAATCCAGCTGGAAAAAAAAAATGTTCCAGTAGCTATGTGGCATTTTTAAAACTTTTTTTTCTACCAGTATATCAAGGTGTCAGAAACATTTCCTTTTGTAACAAATGCTCAGTGGTGAGGACTGCATCAATCCTGTCAAACTTAACTTGTGTTTATAGAGTAAATTGTAAAGTGAGATTGATATGAGTATGTATAGTACTCTTAATAACACTGTTCTTTTACTCCTTGCTCATCCTTTTATTGCTGATCTTAGGTTCCTAGGAATCCTGACCTCCCAAATGCAGCTCAGGTACAAAAAGAGGAACAAAAGAAGATTGATGAGTCTGCACCTCATACTCCAGAAGAAACTGAAGAAAAAGAAAAGCTACTCACACAAGTAAAACGATAAAAGTAGCTGAAGTATTTAGTTTCATAGCGTTCCATCAAAAGATGACTATTAAAATATACATGGAAGACTGCAGTATGCTTATAAAAATGGCAGTTCACATTTTTCTTCAGTATTGTATACAGTAAAACAAAACTATAAAAGGTTATGAAATTAAAAAAAACAATACATGCACAAAATGTTTAGGTGTAATGAAAAATACCCCTCCAGTCTAAATGCAGTGATGCTTTAAACTAAAGACATTTAGACGGTGCTTTGCTTTATCCAGCCATCTTGGCAGTTGTATTTGACTAGAAATTCATCAAGTTTGGGAGAGAGAAAGGAGACTAAAGACTCAAGAAAGGAAACCAAATCCACAGAATAGAGAAGGAGAGAGAGGATAAGAGAAAAAGGGTAAAGAGTGAGGAGAAAGAGTCCAAACTGATCATCCAATTAAGCAATGTAACGACATTTTTAGCACGTTTTATATTTCTTTTAAACAAGTAATACACTTCCAAAGTGCGTGTAATGTATATCTGCCAGGTTTCAGAGTAGCAGCCGTGTTAGTCTGTATTCGCAAAAAGAAAAGGAGTACTTGTGGCACCTTAGAGACTAACAAATTTATTTGAGCATAAGCTTTCATGAGCTACAGCTCGCTTCGTCGGATGCATTGCTGTAGCTCACAAAAGCTTATGCTCAAATAAATTTGTTAGTCTCTAAGGTGCCACAAGTACTCCTTTTGTTTTAATGTATGTCTGTAATTCCAACTTGGGTTTCTGGTGGTATAAATAAAATCAGAATCCTTTGATATTGTAGCTTCACCATACATCAGCTTTTGTGTCCCTATCAGGCGCCAAATCTGCCTTACTCAGTGCCTCTTTAGCTCTTACTGTAGCAAAGGTGTCATTAAAATGTGTTTAGCTTTGCTTGATTAAATACCAGGAAAGTGCTTCATGAATTCAGTGCACAGGTTTCTAGCTTTTAATCTGTTTGGTGTATGTATGCAGTAGTGATGCCATGAGTTAATATCTGAGTTGCAGCACGATCTACAATGTCTTTAGATACTTTCTAATTTCTGCACAGGACTAAATACCATGGAATTTTTATGTGACCTCTCTTAGAATCAGGGAGAAGCCTGTGTTTTGGAAAAGATGGCCCTTGGTTCTCTTTCCTAAGATTTCTTGATGTAGTCCTATATTAAGGTCAGAAGGGACCATTCTGATGATCTAGTTGACTTCCTACATAACACAAGCTATAGGACTTCCATGAATTAATTACTGTTTAAAGCCCTGTAGCTGAGCTTGAATTAGAACATATTTTATATTAAATCATCCGATCTTGATTTTAAAATGTTCAGTGATTGAGAATCCACCACAACCCTTGGAAGTTGTTCCAATGGTTAACTACCCTCACTAGTGTGTGTTAAAAAAAAAAAAAAAAGTGTGTGTGTGTGTGTGTGTGTATATATATATATATAAAAAAAAAAAAAAATTGCACTTTATTTCTAGTCTGCATTTGTCTAGCCATTGAATCTTGTTATACTTTTTGTCTGCTAGAAAGAAGACCTGTTGATCAAATTTCTGTTTCCCCCATTATGTATTTACTACTTAAAACCTCAAATGTGTGTGAAGGGGCTGTGTTTGAGTTAGGGGCTCTAGCTGTCGTCTCCCATGGTTATTTCATTCTCAGATTTAATTTTGCCTGTGATACATTATGTATTAAATGAAGGCCATCCTGGTTGCCTGATTCACGTCAGTGCTGTTGATGAAATCAGTGGAACTATTTGTGTGAGTAAAAGAAGCTAGATTTGGCCCATAGAGAATAACTTATGTTATCCACTTCAGTTTTTGTTTTTATTATTTTATTTATTTATTTTTACAATATATTTTTTTCTTCATTACATTTAAGGTAGGAAGTGTAACATTCTTTTTAAAAGTATATAATAGACTAAGTTTAGTTAACATATTTGAACCATGCTGTTATACAGATACTATGATATATACCATTTCTGAAAATACTGCACTCTGATCTTTGATCACAATCCCACAAACTGTGAGGTGTATTTTCCCCAAGTTTTTTGGGTCCTCAGGTCTCAGTGGATTCTCCTATCCAGCTGCCATTCTCTTAAATATCTGCAAGTGATACCACAACTTATATAGTGGATGCATTCCCAGTCCTGCAGGTTTCCAGTATGTTTCTACCCTACCCACTCTTACCAAAGATATTTTTTAAAAAGTCACACAGGACAGGCAAATGTTACCACATGGCCAGAATAAGACGTGATCTAAAATCTCATTCATCTTGACCAAATGTCAGTTGATAGGTTTGGCTTCTGCAGGTACCTGACACTGTCCCTGGATGAGACCAATTCCCTAATATCTGAATGCTGGTCTTGATGATTTGTCATATTAACAATAAATTTTTGAGGAGGAGAGTTTGACTGAAAGAGTAGTTGTTTTATAATCTAGAAACCTTTCCTCTGTAGAGAAATGAACATATTGTACCAAAGGTGCTGCAGTCTAATGGACAGAGAAACAATGCTGCTTTAGTTGCTTGCAGTGGGTAGATGTGTTTGGTCCCAGGATATTAGAGAGACAAGGTGGGAAAGGTAATATCTTTTATTATTTATCTTTTACCTTTTTTTAGAAAAGATTTGCAAGGTTTTTTGTTTACTACTCACTTCATCAGGTACAGCAGGGTAAAAACTTATGCCTCTGCTGATGTAGCCATCAGTATTAGCTTCACTGATTAAAAAAGAATCCTGTATTGTGATCATAGGATTTTTTTTATATAGATCCATTAAGTTGTAGGCTGAGCCTGTTCACTTGAAGAATCCACTATTTATTCATTTATTTATTTATTTTTTCTTCTGACTGGTATTTCTCTGGTTAAACAAGTGCAGTGCAGTACAAACCACCCTTCAGACTTCTGAGGTTTTTTGCTTATTCTTGGTTCTTTTTGTTACCCCTGTCCTAAAACCAATGCATCATCTTTGATGATGATCTTGTGCACTGTATCTCATTTAGCTGTTTTTATAGTTTTGGTTCCATTTCTACAATGCATAACTGGCTTGCTGTTTTGGAAACTCTCCATAACACTGTCATTTGATTGCATCGTGTCAGAACAGAGATCTTTTCTTGGTACAGTTCTGCTTCCATCCAGATGTATCTTATTCATAGTTTGTAAGTATTCTAAATAAGTGCTATTGCATTTGGGGTTTGGTTGGTTAGGTGACTTTCAAGGGCACCAGGACTGGTGCTCCCCAAACTCCTATCATTTTATTTGTTGCTCATGCCTGTTGAAGTGTGAGCTAAATGAAAATCCATTAGGATGTGGATTGAGCTTGTTTCTTTGGAGAAATACCATTTTCAGGTAAAAAAAAAAAAATTGTTCTTACTGATGCATGAGGGGTTATGCTCAAAAACTCACTAGAGATCTTTGACTGAGTAATAAACTCTGGATAATTGAAGTTTATGGAAATCCTGAAAGACCATTAACCACTATAATTATGTGACACTGTACTGAAGCATTAACAATTGGAGCAAATGGTACATTCTAAGAGAGAAGTTCTAGCAAAATATTTCCACCTGTACTTGATAGTGACGTGTCTATCTCTCTGCTTGCAGGGTTTTACAAACTGGAATAAAAGAGACTTTAATCAGTTTATTAAAGCTAATGAGAAATATGGACGTGATGATATAGATAATATTGCCCGTGAGGTGGAAGGAAAGTCACCAGAGGAAGTCATAGAGTATTCAGGTTTGTTAAATTCAAGTACATCTTTTCACAATCATATCTATATAACAATTCTGTTTTATCATATGACTTTTGGAATTACAAGGTTCGGAGCTTGGAAGAATGTGAAAGGTTAAAAGAATGTGTTCCCTCTTAGAAAACGTGAAGTCCTGGGGTGGATTATGCTGTGAGAGCACCTTTATGTATTCTTATTCTGCACTAGCGGATTTTTAGATCATGACTTGCTTCATCTAAATTTGACAGTGTCATTGTACAAAGGGCTGACTTGTTTATTTTTCAGTGTGGGATTCCCGTTTTCTTGGCAGTGATTACAGAGCTGACATTGCCTACTGTTGCACATACTAGACAGCCAAATACAAAGGCTGTTCTGTTGAAGCAAATGAAATTGTGCCCATTTACTTCAAGGTTGAATTTGGCCCACAGGAAATTTTCAACATTGGTGTAAGCAAAGTAGGTGCACATGTCAGAACTGGATGAAACAAACCAAAAAGAACAGATTATTTAATATTACTCAGCCCATACAATACACACAAATAAAACCAAACTATGATGCAAATATTTAATGATCAAAAATGCCCATATTATGAAAGCTCAAAATAATCTGAGGGCCAGATCCATCCTTCGTGTAAGTCTCTTGAAATCACTGGGTTACACCAGGGATGAATTTAACACGCATAGTTCCACATCTCAGTCCAGTCCAATACTAATACAGATGGATGTGATTTCTTTTTTTATTCTATTCTGGGATTTTTGCTGGTTTTACATCCTGATCCTGTGAAGAAACATGTTTTATTTTGTGTAAAGTTAAGCACATGCACAATTCTTTGCAGGATTGGGGCCGTAACTTAGAGTAGCTTTCTGGACTTGTATATAGTAGCCATTTAATAACAATAAATATTTGTGGTATTAACATCAGAACGTGAGTGAATATGCAGTAGAAATAAGTAAACTGAGCGCTTTGAGGAAAATGCAGCTCAGTGAAATTTTTCCTCAAAATGTCAATATCACATAAATTGATGTACGAAATCAGGCTCTCAGCTTGTGGTGAAGTACACAGTAGTTTTTGACTTTATTTCCTTGAGCATCCCTCCATTCTATTTCACCAGGCAACCTCTCCTAACATCTTACATTTTAGTGTTCTTCCTGTAGTCAAAGAAGTTTGGACCCAAGTCTCTCCAGCGCTTATTTAAATTTTTTTGGGTTGGCGGATATCACTTAGATCAGTGCTACTCAAAGTGGTGGTCCGCAGAGCCATCGTCTGCCATTCTGCGTGTACATTGGAAAAAAAAAAATTGCCAGTCCCCCACATCAGATAGCTTGAGAAGCACTCCAAGAGGACTCCAAGAATGAATTGGTATGACTCTGCTGACCTAAGACAGAGGACAAGTGAAAGACCAAAAATTGGTTCCTTCACATGGTGGACTGTTGCACTGACACTAGATTACCAGCCTTGACTTGTCTCCCCTATTGTTGATGTAATATGTACTCCCTTACATATACAAAGTTGTGCAGGATTTTATCCATACAGACCTCATTAAAGTAAACAAACTGAAGTCAGTATAATTTGAGTTATTTGTAGTTCACCTCTAAAGATACTGATAAACATGAATGTGTCTTAATTTGTTTTTCACATAGCCTAGTGAAATAGTGTTTGGTAAATGTTCAAATGTCACAGAACAGAAAATCTGCATTGTTTAATATTAAACTGTTTTGCTACAGAATTCTTCATCCAAACAAGGACATAATGACAAGATTATTTTACAGATTGAATATTTTGTTCCTTTAGCCGTTTTTTGGGAACGTTGCAATGAACTGCAGGACATTGAGAGGATTATGGCTCAGATTGAACGAGGAGAGGCAAGAATCCAGCGAAGGATCAGTATCAAGAAAGCTCTGGATGCCAAAGTAACAGTTGCAATTTTTGTTCTTTAATTAGTCTTACCATTAATTTTCTAGTACTAAGTTCTGCCTGCCGTTAACGTTGGATGAAGTGTCTTTCAATTCCCTTTTAGAAAGAAAATAGTTTGGTAGCATTGGTATTTTCCACACCAAAGTTGGATAGTTTTCAGTGGGAGAAGAAGTGATCCCTGTGTATAGTTTGAATAGTGGTTAAAATTTATAAACCCTTTTGATTGAAAAGCAGAATGAAAATATAAAATATTGTTTGTCATAAACAACTCGTACTGCTTGTAACAATGAAGTGGTAAAGCCTTAATTTAGTGGCTTCAGAGAAGCAGCCGTGTTAGTCTGTATTCGCAAAAAGAAAAGGAGTACTTGTGGCACCTTAGAGACTAACAAATTTATTTGAGCATAAGCTTTCGTGAGCTACAGCTCACTTCATTGGATGCATTTGGTGGAAAATACAGTGGGGAGATTTTTATACACACGCACACGCGCACACACACACACACACCATGGGTTTTATCATACAATGGGTTTTATCATACACACTGTAGGGAGAATGATCGCTTAAGGTGAGCTATTACCAGCAGGAAGGGGGCTGGGGAGGAGGAAAACCTTTTGTGGTGATAATCAAGGTGGGCCATTTCCAGCAGTTAACAAGAACGTCTGAGGAAAAGTGGGGGGTGTGGTGGGGGGGAGAAATAACATGGGGAAATAGTTTCACTTTATGTAATGACCCATCCACTCCCAGTCTCTATTCAAGCCTAAGTTAATTGTATCCAGTTTGCAAATTAATTCCAATTCAGCAGTCTCTCGTTGGAGTCTGTTTTTGAAGGTTTTTTGTTGAAGGATGGCCACTCTCAGGTCTGTAATGGAGTGACCGGAGAGATTGAAGTGTTCTCCAACTGGTTTTTGAATGTTATAATTCTTGACGTCTGATTTGTGTCCATTTATTCTTTTATGTAGAGACTGTCCAGTTTGACCAATGTACATGGCAGAGGGGCATTGCTGGCACATGATGGCATATATCACATTGGTAGATGCGCAGGTGAACGAGCCTCTGATAGTGTGGCTGATGTGATTAGGCCCTATGATGGTATCCCCTGAATAGATATGTGGACAGAGTTGGCAACGGGCTTTGTTGCAAGGATAGGTTCCTGGGTTAGTGGTTCTGTTGTGTGGTGTGTGGTTGCTGGTGAGTATTTGCTTCAGATTGGGGGGCTGTCTGTAAGCAAGGACTGGCCTGTCTCCCAAGATCTGTGAGAGTGATGGGTCGTCCTTCAGGATAGGTTGTAGATCCTTAATGATGCGTTGGAGAGGTTTTAGTTGGGGGCTGAAGGTGATGGCTAGTGGCGTTCTGTTATTTTCTTTGTTGGGCCTGTCCTGTAATAGGTGACTTCTGGGTACTCTTCTGGCTCTGTCAATCTGTTTCTTCACTTTTTCCTTAATTTAGTGTTGTACATCCACCAATAAGTCTTATTTTTGTTTTGCATTCAGATTGCAAGGTATAAAGCCCCTTTTCATCAGCTGCGTATTCAGTATGGAACAAACAAAGGCAAGAACTACACAGAAGAAGAAGATAGATTCTTGATATGCATGTTACACAAGATGGGCTTTGACAAAGAAAATGTCTATGAAGAACTAAGGCAGTGTGTGCGCAATGCTCCCCAGTTCAGATTTGACTGGTTTATCAAATCTAGAACTGCTATGGTATGTACAAGCATCAATTACATGAAGCTTAGATTTTGTAGATAATGTTTTATGTTTCTTTAAGCAGAATTATGTGGAATTTGGATCTGTACCAGAAGACTGGAGTGTGGGAAACAATTAGGTATGGTCATTTTGGTCTATGTTCTCATCACAAGTTCCTAGCATAAGATGGGGTGCCTTTTTCTCAGCACAGCTAAACAGTGCTTTACAATGAAATTGAAACAAACAGATTACAAAACCTGGCAAGTCTGAGTCTCATGTCAGCCAAAGAGCTTAATGCAAAGATAGACTGCCCTTACAAATCTGTTGTTTGCTCACTCCACATTAAAAATAAATAATCCAAACAGTGTGTCTGTAACTGGTCTTAAATTGAATCACTTTTCAGATTTAGCTGACAGGCTATCAAAAGATGAAGATAATTTGATTACACATAAAATAACATTTTATTTTTTTGTTAATAATACTTTCTCTTGTATTTGTATTTCAGGACTAAAATGAGAAGTCTAGTAGCTGAGTGTTTCTACAAAAAAACAGTTATTGTGGCAGGTGACTTAGTGTATGTTATAGTAGGTAAAACTTAAAATTAAAGAAGGATTCTCCAGTATAATGTAGTCATTTTTAAAAAGTCATGAGACTTTACCTAGATCATATTACAGTAGACTAGCTTGTGAACACTTGGATTATAAATAAAACACAGTACCAATTTGACTAAGGTATCAGTCAAATTAATACCCTGCATTTCAGCTGCATTCTTTCTTCAGTCTGGATAATATAGCCATTCTAATTGAATTTATCCACTGACTGACTAGTAGCAATGTTAGGGGAAAACTTGCTGAGTACAAATAATAAAATATCTATCAACCTCAGAGTAGGACAGTATAGTCTTTTTGTGCATCTGTAGTCTCAGTCCTGCAGTCTTCACTTAGGCACAACTAGCAATGACTTTAGTGAGAGGTTTACCTGAGTAAACATTGCAGGACAGCACCCAATATAAAGAAAATACATAAAATGATTTTAGTGAAAAAGTGTTTGTTACAAAGATGAGGTCACAACTTTTAACATAATTTTCATCTCATTTTAGTTGTTTGCAAAAAGAGCTTGGGAAGTTTTGACACAACAGTTCCTTTGTAACAGGCCATATTGTCCTTGGCACTAGTGTAGTTGGTTAGTTGGAGGGAGGGAGAAGTAAGCGATCATTGGTGTCTATCCCCCCTTCTATGTCCCTTTGAATTGAACAACCTCTTTCTCCCCGCCCCCTACATGCATGGCCATCATACACTGTTGTCCAAAGCAGGTCAGTGACTAGATGCTACAAGATGGCCAGAAGAGGTAGGTACTGTTCCATACGCAAACTTGGATATTTCTTTTTTTTTTTTTTTTGCCTGTTCTAGTGATTGGAGACCCAGCTTCCCTTGTTCATGCAGCACCATTAGGGTTTATTTATTTATAAAATATAAGACTTTGAACATCGCCCCCCAAAAATGAGCAGCATGTTTCAGTAGGAAAAAGGCCATAAATGCCCCCTGACTACTCCCACAGCTGCTTATAATTACACAGCAAAGATGGTCTGGTTGACATATCAACTACCAGCACATTTCCTATCCAGGTATTCCCCATCCCCTCCACCTTGCCCCTTGATTACCTTCCAAATCTGCCCTTATTAATTAGTAGAAGATACCATTTTTACTAACTTAAATTTCCTTTTCAGGTAGTATTGGATTTTAAAACTATAAACATACAGGGTCACATCTATGGTATCTAATTTATTCAGCTAAGTTATTTCTAAGTGCCTGTTAATCTCCTGTGGGTAAATTTTATCAGGATAAAGCATGAGGTCAGAACGTCACAGGTTTTATTATTATAGTTGTTGTTCTCCTCCTCAAGGGGATAGGAGTAAGTGGCCACACAAGGGGGTGGAAATGTGGTGAGTGGTATCGGTTAGAAATTGAGAGGCCCAAAATGTAGTGAATATTTTGGTTTAAGTAGTCTTTTTCAAACTTAGTCTATTAAAATTAGTTTATTTATTAAACTGATTATTCTACTATTATAATACTTACAGGCTATAAAGGAGTAGTAACAATACATTGTGAACACAGATGAAAATCAGAGATAATGTTTGGGCTGCAAGCCCCCTTCCAGATAAAGACAATTCATAATTTCTAATATTTTTAAACTAAACCTTTTAAGAGGTAATTATTATTTCTAACGTTTATTACTTTCATTTTTCTTAATCTCTCAAAACTCTGTCAGACTCATGATATACTTAGGCTTTCATTAGTGATGTAGTTTCTGTTTGCATATGAAAATCCTGATTTTTTGTTGAAGTGTTGTTGTTGTTTGTTTTTATTTTGCATTTTATAGCCAAACTTGTGTAAAATAGGGTAGGCAAGGCAGTTTAATTCTGAAAGGGACTTGTTATATATCAGTCAAAGAAAAACTTCACTGTATGTTACCAGCCACTAGATGTCCCTTGAATTCCATATAAATAGCCTAATTTTCCTCCATCTTCTCTTTCCTATTCATTTCCTTCAGAAAACAAATATAAATTCTGCTGCATTTCTTTATTCCCAAAGCAGATGGCCTACCCAGGTTAAGATCACAAACAGAGTAAGAGCTTCTGTAAAACAATAGTTTTTCTTAACTGCACAAAGACTTATTTAAGTGTACCAGATTAGTAATTATTATCTTCCTCTTTATTTTATTTGTGTTCGTGCTTCAGGAATGGACAATACCATGACCTAGTGAATCATAGTTATTCTCACCAAGCCATAATTTGTGCCTGTTCTCTGAATCTCTTTTTCTGCATTTCTCCATAGGAAGAACTCTCTGCCAGTCCAAGACCTTTGGACTGACAGAGCGCCCATTTTCTGTAAATATTGACGATAGTCCAGACTTGTCCACACATTTTCTGGCTTCACTATGCCCTTTTACTCTCATGATAGATTCTCTATCTTCAGTGGTGCAAACAGTGATGGTTCAGTGCTCCTCCTTTCTCTATTGCAATCCTAGGTTTTGTAGCTATGACAAGAACAAACAAAATTCTTTCCAAGCTGGACAAGAAGTATCAAACGACCTTGAAAGAAATGAGCAACGGGCAGTAGAGCCCTTCCCTCAAGACTTGACTCGCTGTAAGAAAAATACATGGATTATTCCATATTAGAGCGCTTGAGGTTGAAGACAACATTCATGATGGATGTTCTAGTTTCTAGTAGAAGCATCTAATATCCCGACAGAAGCTTATTTGCATGGACCAATCGGATTCTCCCATCAGCAATTTCTAAGGCCGCATCTACATTACAAACTTTGGTCAATGCAAGTTACGTTGGCATAAAGCTGTTGCAGTTAGTATAACTCTTTTGCACCTGCATACTTGATTCCTTGTGTTGGCACTGCCTATACTCACCAGGAGTGCTATATTGATGCACTGTGCAGTGCACCATGAGTAAGTATCCCAGTATTCAATGCGCCATCGTCCAGCGCACTGTCTTTTGCGAAGTTTTGGCGACATATAGTGGGGGAGAAATGAGTCACGCAGGGAGTGACTGGGAGCAAGGGGTTAACTTCCATGAGTGCAACTGTGTCCATCCCATAATATCTCAAAAAGAAAAGGAGTACTTGTGGCAACTTAGAGACTAACATTTATTTGAGCATAAGCTTTCATGAGCTACAGCTCACTTCATCGGATAAAGATGAAGTGCATCCGATGAAGTGAGCTGTAGCTCATGAAAGCTTATGCTCAAATAAATGTTAGTCTCTAAGGTGCCACAAGTACTCCTTTTCTTTTTGCGAATACAGACTAACACGGCTGCTACTCTGAAACCAGTCATAATGTCATCTATATCCCATAATTTTCATGCCTTTTTAAAAAAAATTCCGAATGGTCTTCTTCGCTGTCAGAAACATGGAGCCTGCACAGCTTGGTACTATTGTCATAAGCATTGCAAACACAGGACGCACGGTCCTCCAGTATTTGAAAAGGCATAAGAAGAACTGAATCAGTGGGGAACATGAGGATTTCTTGGAGGACAGATTGCTGTGGGACATAGTGGGAGTCAGTTCAAGGTTGGTTGGTGGGATTCACTGAGCAGCTGCAGATGGAGTGCTGCTTCTGGGCCTGAGAAAGGAGCGCTGACTGGTGGAAACATATTGTGATGCAGGCTTGAGATGACGAGCAGTGTCTGCAGAACTTTCAGATGCGGAAGGCTACATTCCTGGATCTATCCGTCTGAGCTCACCATGTCCGTCCAGTGCAGCGACACCAAGATGAGAGCTGCACTGACAGTGGAGAAGCCAGTGACAATTGTACAGTGAAAACGTGCAACACCAGGTTGCCACCGGTCAGTGGGAAATCAATTTGGAGTTGAATATTCCACTGCTGGGACCATTGCCATGCAAGTGTGTCTCCTGCTATGCAGGACTATGACTCAGCAATGTGCAGGACTTAGTGGATGGATTTGCAGTAGAGGGGAACCTGAATTGTGGTGGAGCAATAGATGGCATACATATCCCTATTTTGGCATCAGACAACCTTGCCACGAAGTGCATCAACAGAAAGGGCTACTTTTCTATGGTTATGCAGGAATTGGAACACTGGGGACACTTCACCAACATTGGTGTTGGCTGGTCAGGGACACTCTCTCATCTTTAAGAACAGAGGAATGTTCAGTAAGCTACAAGCAGAGACTTTGTTTCATGACTGATGGATTAATATTGGTGATGTTGAAGTGAACCTGGGGGACCCCTGCTCCCCTGGCTCATGAAGCTGTACACCAGACACCTAAAAGGCACCAAGGAAAGATTCAGCTACCCTCTTACCAGAGGCAGAATCACAGTTAAATTTGCTTTTTGGTAGATTGAAGGGATGCTGGTGGTGTTTATGCACAAGACTGGATCTCAGTGGGGGGGAAAAATCCCAATAGTTGTAGTTGCCTGTTAAAATATCCCAGAAGCAAAGGGGGAAAAGCTGCTGCTGGAGTGGAGATGGAGTGGCTGTCTACTGAGTTTGAAAAGCCAGACACAAGGGCTATTAGAAGCACTAACACAGAGCTATCTGTCTCAGGTAGGCTTTGAAAGAGCACTTTAACAGTGAGCCACAGTAATGTATTCTGATGGACTGTGCTCTACCTGGCCCAGCTATTTTGGGGCCTGTTAGGAATTTGTGTGGTGCTATGTATGAATATAACACTGTCAATGCACCTATTAATTTTGTGTTTGCTATACACTTATGATTATTACAGTGTCATTGATCCTATGAGTTATCACACTATATATTAAGGAGTCAATGGGTGCTTTCAAAACTGCTAGGCATCCTGTAGCATATGTTGTGAATTCATAAAGATGAATTATTTTCCAAATAATAGAATTTTATTCAGTAACAAAATGAGCACAAAGAAAAATCTCTGCAGTTTAAAAATTTAATAAATAAATAGAACAGAACTTAACAAGGGGAAAACTCTTATGTACATTTTACATACACACACAGAACCTGTGGTTTTCATAGGTCAGTGTATTACTTCTGGGGAAATTCTGTGCCAAAAACTTTTAAAATTCTGCATATTTTATTTGTAAGAATAACACAATATAATCACACCAGTTTCCATTATTTTGGTAATTTTATTTCAAAATACTCTGTCAGCAAGTAGGTCTGTAACAACACCGACAACAAAAAAGATTCAGGAAATGTGTTTTGACAGATTCCTTACATCTTAATTCAGAAGTTTAAGTAATAATTCATTTAAACTACAGTACAGAAACATATTTCCCACACCCCTCAGAAGCAGTGCAAAGGCTTGGGGGACTCGGGTAATGGAGGAGCTGAGGGAGAGGGAATTAATTGCTGGGAAGGAGACTGGATGTGAACTTGGAGGGTTTTTGGGTGGGAAAGGCATGGAACAGGTTTTTTGGTTTGATTTTTTTTTTTGGTATGGTTTTTTGAGTGTGTGGGAGGGGAAGGGGTTGTTAGAGAGTCTCCCCCATGCAGATCCTGCCTGACCCCTAGCCTCTCTCATTTAGTCAGGCATATCTGCCCCTGTCCCCATGTGTCCCTGCACCACCCTGTCTTCATGTGGCTGTGTCCCCCACTCAGCCACCCTCCTGTCCCCATCCCCATGTGTTCCTGTGCCCTCACTTGGCCACCTGCCCCCAGTAGCTGAGAGGGCAGCAGCTTATACCCTCCATTCTGTCCTTCCCACAGAGATGCCTCCACAGGGCCTGTTGGGTAGCCCAAAGATAGCACATAACAAAGAACAGGTGGTCAGAAGATTTTTCTTCTGATTGCATGAATTCTGCTGGTTTTTTTGACACATCTTTCTATTCAGATATTTAATTCCCCCCTCCCCCCCATAGCCTTTATATACGAACAGTTTATATTAAGTAAATGTTTGTGTTTAAGATGCCCACAAAGTAGAAGTGATTAAATGGTAACAATTTAATGTTGGCAGCTCCATAGAATGTCACTCTTTTCATTGTAGTATCAAAGAGGGTAGTAGTCCAAATGAAGTGATTTCCCCTTGGGATTATGAACATTGCTTTGAAGTATCCCACTTCAGTGCAGTTCTTAGCAGGAGCTTGATTCAGTGTCTGACGTTGAGGTTGTACCGTCTGTTAAAGTCAGGTTGAGGCACACAAATGTGGTATGCAGTTCCTTTGCCCTTTGTCATTCACCTGACCCTGACTTTCATAGAGAAGTTATTCAGACCTTCTGTCACTCAGACTTAGGCAGTCTTAGTGTCTAGGATTTTCAGTGCACAGGAAACATAATGTGGAGTCTTTAATCTCTTTGAATAAGTCTCCCAAGTTTACTGATATTTTCTGTGCTTGTTGTATTGAAGCTTTATGACTACTGATAGATATAGAAAGGGGGATATATTAATAGTGACTAGACCATCTACTAGAAACATCAGTTCAATAAATAGTACTCAGTCGAAGCATAGTTGCATGCACTGAAGGTGTCAGTCTTTTTAAGTTTCCTATTGTCTGTACACGTTAAAAGATTATTTAGCTGCCTTTTCTAGGTAGACTCAAGAAACTGCAAAAGAGGATGTGAAAGAAAAAGTACTATAGGTGGTCCAAGCCCCTTCCCAAATGCTTATCTTCATGTATTTCCTACTTGATGATGGAATTTGTTTAATAAAAGCCATGTGAACAGGTCTGCAGGTACTCCAGTTAGTTCTCCATATGAGAGCAGTAAAGCAATGTAGTATCATGGCATACTTTTAAAAATAACTCAAAATACTTACACAGATACTGCATTGCAGAAAGATTCCCAGATTGGTAGATCTGTTTTGTGTACATTATTTAAAAGATGAGGATCCAGTTCTTTTCCCATTTTTCTTACTTTCTATTATTTAAAAATTGTGAATGAATGTAATGCCCTCAAAATGAGGGATTCATCATGCTGGTTTGAGGCAGGCATAGAATGGGCAGGACTGTGCAGAATTACCCATAGCTAATATTCCCACTCCCCAGATATACCATAGCATTGCAATTCTACTCCTGTGCCAGTCATGTAAAATCTAGTGGTTTAGTGATAGGAACATCCAGAGATTTGACTAATAAACTTTCACTCTTGATCTAAGTTCAGACTTGAATCCAGGTCCTCAGATTTGAAGGCTTAGTGGACTAATGTACAGTGCCCTGTAGCTCCTTTGCTTTTTCTTAATATTTTTTATCTGTATGTGATATTGAATATTGCCATGTTATCTATTTTATTCATCTAAGTTATTGAGAAACTATTTTGTATTATTTTAATGATAAAATGTTTTGTGATCATTTCCCACTTTTAAAATTGTCTTTTACTGGGTTTCATAATGTCATTGGTGGTGGTGCATTTTTTTCATTCATATTATAGATTCAGGCTTTAGTCAGATATAAAGCCAAAAAGTCCTTTTTTTATAAAGACATCTTTTTAGTTCTATAGTCTCCAAGAGTGTGAATCAGTGGAGGCTATATGAATCATAGGGAAATTGACATTATCTTTATTATTATTGACATTATTATTATAGTTGGGAATTGTATGATGGTATTATCCTCCCACCCTCATGTCCCTTGAGAGCTGGATTGTTTTCCTATGTTTAGAATAGTTAGCACAATAATCTGCCGCTTCTTTTCAAGTGTGTAAGCCACTGGAGGTAATTTGCCATTGCTGTATATGAGGACTTTGAGAAATTACTAGTTTCTGCAGGAGGTAATGAGATTCCTCTCCCCCACTCCACCAAATTATTGATAAACAGATGAATAAGAAGAAAATACTCTCTGGTCACAAGCAGTAACTACTTTTGGTGCACACAGGATCCAGTCACTGCTCCTCTGTGAGGAATGAAAGCTGACCAGCAGCACTCTTCTTTGGAGAATCTTTTTGCTTCAGAAGATACCTCCAAGTACAGAGAACCTTCCTCCACCAGAAAAATAGGAGGGTTGTTACAAATTGCTCAATCTGAAATGGCCATCTATTGGATACAGAACGCCTTGGGAAGTGCAGGGAGCCAGGACTCTGCTGCCAAGGCTAAAATGGGGGGTTTCCCTCCCTTTTTCATAAATCAGCAGCTTCCCACAAACTTCTGACAGTATCCACAGGAAAAAGAGAAAACCCTCAGTGTTACCACAGATATGCTCAAATGTTGTTGGCCTCTCTTCTGCCATCTGACAGTATCCCTTGTTGCTCTGCATCTGGAGCTGGCAAGCTACCTCAACAAGATCGTCAGTGAAGCCATTTTCTTTGCAGTTGCTATTTGCCTCGGCCCCCTTCTACTCAGCCTAACCACAGAAGTTGGTTCCCCTATAGACACAGGAAGGACAAAAAATGCTGTTGTTCACCATGGGAAATGCCCTGTTCTTATGTTAAGAATCTTGACAGGCTTCCTTCTCCCTTTCCACAGAGTGGCTGCCTTCAGGAACTCTGTTCTGAACGTTGGTTATCAGGCTCCCATTCAGGGAGGCAGATTTCCTGATGATGAAATGAAGAAAACCCAAAAGTAAATATTAAAACTAAAAGCAAAGCCAAGCAAGACTCCCAAACTGGAAGACTTTTAGGCTGTGTCAGAAGATCATATATAATTTTTTAAATCTAAGTTTTGTGGGTCTATGTATTACAATAATTATTAATTGGGCTGGAAAGATCTTTGGGAGGCCTGTATTCCAGCACATACAAACTTCTGATTGTCCCTTACCCCACTTATTCATTGGGGACAGAATGACCTCCCTCATCCTACCTTTATTATTATTATTATTATTTGAGTGGGAAATCGAGACATCAGGCAAATAGATTATTTCATCTTTAGTATAGAATTTCTCTCTCCTCTGTGAAGCTTAAGAAATGTTTTCACTTTATCTGTCGGATTCTCCCTCGTCCCCCACAAATGCAATAAACAAGAGCATCCAGCTCCTCCGAGAAAGTGTAGACAGGTATTTCTTGTCTATTTTTAGTGCCAAACCATTCAAGAGGCTTCAGGGCAGTCTTACATCTCAAATGGCTAAACTGCCTTTAGAAGAACAAACAATTCCATTTAGAATAGTTTGAGTCTGAGTAGCAGCTATAAAAAAGGGAGCTTTTTTTAGCATCTGTAGGTCTTCTAGACGCATCTCCATATACCCTGCCTCATATTTTTTTTTTTTGTGTGTTTGATAGTTCTGATCAACAGCCAATCCATTTTTGCACATGGACCATCCTTTCAGTCTGGCTACAGCTCTGCGAATTTAAAGATTCTAACCAAAGTAGCAGCTACCATCCATAAGGATTCAAGAGGTTCATGATCTGTTATATTTAAATAATTAGCTAGTAAAATCCAAATCTCTGATGAAAACCCAGATTGAGTCTCAGTGTGTGCTCTCTGGGTTTACTTTGCAGCGTCTCATAAATCTTCACGTGAGTGCTGTAGATCTATCTGGAATTTGCAAAAAAAGAAAAGGAGTACTTGTGGCACCTTAGAGACTAACAAATTTATTTGAGCATAAGCTTTCGTGAGCTACAGCTCACTTCATCGGATGCATTCGTTAGCCTCTAAGGTGCCACAAGTACTCCTTTTCTTTTTTGCGAATACAGACTAACATGGCTGCTACTCTGATATCTGGAATTTGTCCATCTGGGAGCTCAGTTCAGTACTGGAGAAGGCTATGTGCATTGTCTACAGAAAGCTTTAGAAAATTTGCAATAACAATCAGAACGTTCTTTGACAGGCGATTAAATCAGATAAATCCTTTAGCTATTTGGCTTAATTGCTCCTTTTGCTAAATTTTTTACATTGGTCCTAGCTTAGTGAATCTTTGCTTTTTCTCTCCATTTTCACACTGAAACCAAAACTTGGCTCTGCAGGAGAACCTAGCTTTCCATTCCCTGGAATGCCAGAAAATCTCTGGTGTGAGTCCTCCTCACTTCCTCAAGGAAGTTTCACTAACAGATCACAATTTGACCTTTTAATCCCAGTATTTTTTGTATGGGGAACCCCCATGAACCAGATGCCTGCTTAGGACAAGGGGCCAAAGAGAAATAAACACTTTGATCTGTAAAATGGGAATAGTAATGCTTTGCTTTGGCTATTTAGACTGTAATCTCTTGCCATAACAGCTTCTTCCTTACTTCACTTAACTAGCTGGCTTCCTGTCTCTTACCATGTCACCTCACCTTCAAAAACCTACATACATAATTCCCTCATTCCTGCATCTTTCAGCTCATGTCATGTTTTTCATCAGTTTGGAACAGTCTCTCGCTTCCTATCTTGGAAGCGCCCAATCAAATGTTTCTTCATATCCCTCCTTGGAACCATTTCTGTCATGAACCCTTCATTTCTTGCTCCTCTTACCAGAAATCTCTGTGCTGTTATAAATGAAGTCCTGTTTCTTGTCTTCTATTTACCTCCTCTGTTTTAAACTGTAAGTCCTTTAGAGCAGGGGACACAGTATCATATATATTTATGGCATTACATAAACTTTTTAATAATAATCAATTAGTACTCATGCTCAGATATTCTACCACTGGCTTAAATCAGTAAATTTTTTTCATTTCATAACCCCTTGTGCTAATGTTTACAGAGCATCGTACTGCTGATATGGGAACACATTGCAAGAAACTGCCAAATTCATGTATGTGAGACGTATAGGGAGACATTACTTTGGTATCTATAGAAATACTGTTCAAATCGCAACCATGACTGGCACATTTTGCTGTATCAAGAAGCTTTTAAATAAATGATAAAGGGCCAGGTTATCAAAATTGCTCACTCCCATTAAGGCACTTAAATGAAGTGGCCAGATGTTCAAGAATGCTCAGGACCCTGCAACTCCCATAGTTCTTGATGGGACCTGAGCACTTCGGATAATCTGGTTCATATTGTTGGAATCAAGCACCTTTGAAAATGTCTCAGGATGTTTTGAAATCCTTAGTGACTTTCAGTGTATATAGTGATGCAGTCTCTGCTGCAGAATTTAATGTTTGATTATTACCCTTCTTAGGAATTCCAAAGACGCTGCAATACTCTCATATCATTGATAGAAAAAGAAAATATGGAAATTGAGGAAAAAGAGAGAGCTGAAAAGAAGAAAAAGGGAACAAAAGTTCCAGCGGTAAATTTATCAGCATTTACTTACCTCTTAATGGGGCATGATTCAAAAGTTATTGATTTGTATAGCTAAAATGAAGTGCAAAATAAGGTAACTGTAACCTCAGATTTCTTTAAAACAAAACTGTTAGTTTGCTGAGAAAGAGGTTATGTGGATATCATAGGTGTTCATCTGTGTCTCCCTGGAAGTGTGGGTAATAACTCTTGAAGATCAGAACTTCAGGTCTTTGATTTCCTTTAAAGGGTTTCCATATAGGTAGCATAGAGATACCTCTCTTCTGAGTGCGATGCATTCCTTGAGGAAAATATTCCCCCTTCAGACACCCCAACAAGATGTAAGTGGATAGTGTTACATAAGCTTTAATGTCACATTGTTATCCAGTCTCTAAAATACTAATTACTGGAGGGAGATACTTGATATTTAATGAATTAAATAGTTCTTCAGATGAATTAAATAGAACAAGCAAAGCCACATTCACAAACCAGGGGCCTAATCCTGCTACCCTTATTCATGATGTGTAATATCGAACCAATAACACTTTGTGGAGTACTGCTCATCATGAAAAAGTGTGGCCCTTTGTGCTTATTTTAACTTTAACTTTTTCAGGGGGTTCTCTTTTGCCCTCTATTGTGCACTATGAATATGAATGGTTGAAATATACGTTGCATAGTAAATTAGAGCCTCTATCTTTGGACTGAATAGTCATGTCATATTCTAGATTTTAATATATTCACAGTACATTTGACAATATGTGCTTATATTTTTTCAACGTTTGAAAAACAATAAGCTGTTTGTTTTTATTTCTTTAGTCACAGAAAAGAAAAGCAGATTCAGCAACAGAGAGTTCTGGGAAGAAGGATGCTAAAAAAGTGAAGTCATAAAGTGGAGAAACTGAATGCTAAATATAAAACTGCCACTTTTTCTTTTTATCTACAAATGTTAATTGCCAGCTTCTGTGTGTTCATGGTACTCTCAGAAAAATCTCATGGTTTAATTTTTGCAAATTTTGTATATTACACAATGCCTTTCTTTAATTAAATAATGTGTAGCTTTATATTTTATGCATTCCAGTATGTTAGTGCTGTGGTTTTCAATCTGTGGTCTGCAGCCCCTTGGGGTCTCCAGACCAAGGGGTCCTTGAAAGGTTGTCGTTATCATAGAACAGAGTTTTTCAACCTGTGGTCCATGGACCTCGGGGGGAGGAGGGGTACACAGACTAAAATTTCCAAAAGGGTCCACACCTCCATTTGAAATTTTTTAGGGGTCCGCAAATGAAAAAGGTTGAAAATCACTGCTTTAGTGTATCGTATTTTGTGAATTACATGTCTTCAGCAAAATTCACTCAGTTCTTGTTCTTTGAAGCTCGTGCTGAGGTTTTAGCTTTTATATGTTTTATATGCTGCTGCTTTAAAAGAAAACCTAGATTCTATAGCTGTATTGTTGTTTCATACTTCAAATTTATATGGCTGTGGGAAAACAAATTGAATTAAAGTGATTTGAGGAGAAATATACTCTTACCTTTTTTTTGTTTTGCATTGTGTATCCGCTCTACCTGCTCTGTAGTATGTGAACATAAGCATAATAACAGATACTTGTCAGCCAGATTCTTGTTTCTAGAGTATTAGGATAGGATCAAGAGCAGGAAAAATTATAAAAACTAGCATCTATGCTTGCTGTCAACATTACATTTAAATTGTCTAAAATATTTAGGAGGGAAGATATCGCAGAAAAATATGTGGAAAAAATATTTTTCTGTGCGCTCGGGCCCTGATTCAGCAAGGTACTTAAGAGCATGCATAACTTTAAGCATGTGAGTAATCCCACAGATTCCTGTGGGACTACAAGCATGCTTATGTGCTTTGCTGGATGAGGGTCTATTGCAGTAATTGTTTTCTACTCAGCTGTACTGGTTACTACATTACGGACTTGTTCAGGAATGAAGTAATTCAGCTGCATGTTGGTGGGCTGGTTCGCTGTCCATCTGCAGAATCAAGCTGAAAAACCCTGTTTATGATGATAAAACAGTTGCTTGAACCCTCTACCCTAGTTTCAACATATCAGGCACTAGGAAACAATAGTGGATAAGCTCCTCTTCAGCGTTTCCATTTGGAAGAATGGGCAAGAGTCCTGAACACACTTTCTGTGGGGTATATGCCTGGCCTTTTTCAAGATGGCTCACAGTCTCTGGTCCTATTGGATTCCTTTGCCATTCCTAGATTAGCAGAGAGCAGTGGAAGTCAGGCACCCAAAGATCTTTGAGGATCTGGGCCTACTGCTTTTTTTAATTTCCCAAAGGCTGTCCCTGCTTGGTTTCTAATATGGACCTCACTGTAGTGAGACCTGCCCTTATAACTAAGTCTAGGTTAAGGCAATGTACTTTACTCAGTTCCACTTTAGAAGAGGACTACGAAGTAATCTCTAGTGTAGAATGCAGCAGCTTTTCTCTTGAGTGGGTGGAGCTGAAAGACTTCTGCTGAGGGCTCTGCACTGCCTGTTTTTGGTTATAGGAAAAAGTCAGGGTTTGTAAAGTTCTGTGATACAGGACACAGTTGTGTAAAGATATTGATTCTCCACCCATATGCCTTTGTGGGAGTTACCATCAACTGGGTTGCCCTTGCTGTCAGCTAATCTCTCCAAGGCTGATGGCAAGGCCTTGTCAGCAAAGGCACATCACCTCTCTCCACCACAACCTGAGTTTGAGACGATTCAGGATAAAATGTGTTATTTTTGGTCAAGCTTTTGGAAGTTTATTGGTTTGATTCATGTTTGGGAGCAGGACTTGAGTCATATGTTGTAGGATTTGCATTTTTTAAATCTATTTATTGATGTTAAAATGCCCAGGTTGTCATCACCTCACTATTCTGATGAGAAGTTAATACCAAAGACAGCTTTGCGATGGTTGTCAACCTGTGTTTCTAATGTAACCCAAATGGGCCCCAAAAGAGGAATGCTCTAAGATGAGGAGAATAGCTTTTCAAATAACTTTCTTTTTATGCTAGAGCAGGGGTGGGCAAACTTTTTGGCCTGAGGGCCACATCAGGGTTGCAAAACTGCATGGGGGGCCAGATAGGGAAGGCTGTGCCTCCCCAAACAGCCTGGCCCCGGCCCCCAATCAACCCCCTTCCACTTCCTGCCCCCTGACTGCTCCCCTCAGAACCCCCAACCCATCCAACCCCCCCTGCTCCCTGTCTCCTGACTGCCCCAATCCCTATCCACACTCCTGCCTCCTGACAGGCCCCCTGGGACTCCCACACCTATCCAATCTCCTGACTGTTCCTGCCCCCCAGAACCTCTGTCCCATCCAACCGCTCCCTCTCCCCTGACTGTGCCCCCAGGACCCCCTGCCCCTTATCCAGTGCCCCCGCTCCCCACCCCATTACCATGCTGCTCAGATTGTCAGGACAGGCAGCGGCGCCACCTGGCCAGAGCCAGTTGTGCTCCCCACATGGCTGCGGGGGAGGGGGGACAGCAGGGGAGGGGATATGGCCCATGGGCCATAGTTTGCCCACCTCTGTGCTAGAGCAACTGACATCTTACTTTTTCCCCCAGGCCAGGGATGAACAAGGTTGGCTTGAAGATGGTTATGTAACAGCATACAAATAATCTTGAGGCATCACTATCAACATTCTTAGGGAGCAAGACACCTCATTTACATTAGCTCTCCAGCTCCCATGTCACAACTTTATTGCCTGAAGCTATAAAAACAAATAGACGGAGACGGGGTGTGGAGGGGAGGGAAATGATCTGAAGAATCAATTAAGCTTTGGTGAATTAAGTGGCTAAATCTGAACCCATATTCCATAGCTTCTATGTTGCAGAATCAGGGAAATCATTAGTGTGTTTAGTTTTGCAATGAGAAAAGTATATCTTCAGTTTACTGCTGATCTGCTTTGTTTCATTTATATATTTGTGCATGGCCAACTTCATGGTGCATCATTGGTTGGCAAACTGTCCAGGCACTTGAGATAATACCAATATCTGGAACTCTTCTTGCTCCTTTATGGTGGTCTTGACATCACTTGCCACATGAAGATGTGCTCTTTTCTTTTTTTTTTTGACTGATGTGGTGTACCAACTGAATGGCACAAGATTGTGCAGTTGTTCTAGAGATGATCTTTCTGATCAGACAGCACAGTTTCTCTGAAGAATGATAGTTGCTCCAAGGAAGAACCTTTGTTATCTATTGTATTTTGTAGTTCCTGGTGTTGAACCACAATCCTTGAGAACACTTGTGTATTATAAACTAGTTCCTCAGCAAATTGAGTCTCCCCATCCATCATGTCCTATGGTGATAATTAAAGAAAATTAACAGCTGCTGGTCAGGATTAAAGTAAAATGGATTCTTTTTTTCTTCTTCTTTTGTTGTAGTTGCAGAGATGTACACAATATTTACCTAGTAATATCTAAATGATGTGCTGCAAGGACTCTAATGTAGATGGACTGAATTAAAGGAATCTTCCTACTTTTAACTAGTATTTTCTTAGGGAAAAAAATACTGAATGTGAATAGCTTGTATTACGTCCAGCTCTAACGAGGCACATTAGAAAATTCTGAGCCCTAAGATAAAATTAAATAAGTGGTGTAATAGAGAAATGATGCAGTGCCATATGAGGAGTTTCAGGAATGACTTCAGGTCTCCCACTCAGCAGGCATCTGGAGTGAGTGTGAGTGTGTTACGGAGGTGCTAGTCTTTGGGAAAGGAATATAAATGCTGCAATTGTTTAGCACCTTCTAGAGCTCAGGTTATGCATGTGACATGGAGAGTGGAGCACAGGGAAAGGTCCAGCACTTATATCTGGAAGGAAAAAGAACAGACCTAATGTTTTTAAACTGAGTATACTGAATCCTTGAATTTGTTTTGATTTTGGTCTTAGGTTAGGGATTTCAACAACAAAAATGTCACCCAACCAATAAATACATCATGTGAAAATTCAAGCTTTTGTACTATTACAAAACAAAGAGAAAATATAGTAATCCTTCTGTACTGATGATGATTTTATAGTATTGTGAATTCCTGCTATCCCAATTTGCATTAGTATATGTACGTATCAGCTAGGAAGTTTCTCTTGTGATGAATTAGCATTGCTTGTCTGATTTGGTGTTAATGCTACATAGAGGGACAAATAAGAATCCAGTTCTCTTTGAAATATGGAGCGAGTGGTACAGTATAAGCAAATTAATCAGAACCCCTTCAGTGCCATGATGAAGTAACCTTCGGGCAACATGCTGTGGCAATTTTTCATTTCTTGCAGTGCTTTCTCGAGATGGACAGTGTCTATTGTACAAAGGCTCTTTCTGCAGATCTCTGCTGCTTGTCCATGTGCAATGAAAGGTTTAAGTAAATTCAGTGATCACTAAATAATCCTAAAGCTATAGAAAAGACATGGACCTTACATGCTGATAAGGAATCTGAAATTTTTTAGCCTGAAGTGGATTCTGCAGAATGCAAAATCAGATACATATTGGTACAGACATTGGTCCTGGTTTTCCACAGACTATGGGCTTGCTCCTGCTAGGAGCTGAGCACTCTGGTCCCCATCCAGGAAAACACTGAAGCATGTGAATAGTCACAATGACATTAATGAATTTACTCATGCTTAAAGGTAAGCATGTACATAAGTGTTTTGCCAGATTGGGGCCAGAGTGTTCAGTTTTTTGCAGAGTCAAACTCTAAAGAAGGGACCCATTCCTGATGAAAGACAGAAGGCTTGTCTCCATGGTGTGGTAATGCTCACCAGAAGGGTGTAAATTTTAGAGCGCTGTAAAGTGTTACTCTCTAATCGTCCCTTGTGGACCCTGCTGACATGTTAAAAGGTACCTAGTGCAAGTTGATGTAGTCCAGTGCTGTGTTAACATGCAGCTAGGACCTTTTAGAGTGCATCGGGGTCTACATGGGGCAGTCAGAGCGCAAAACTTAGGAGTGCTCTACAGTTGACGCCCTTGGGGTGTACACTGCTGCACTATATAGATAAGCCCTTACGCTGAACTCAGTTTATACGTTCTGATGTGAACCATATTCTTTCAGTACACGTGTAATGTCCAGAGTTTCATATTAGAATTAATAGGAGGAGTATGCTGCAATATTGACGCAAATATATCTCTATTTACAGAGTAGTTCCAATTCAGGTTTGTCTCCTAAAATGTTTATAGTATCTTACATTTTTTATTTATATGAAATCTGAAGTTCCAGTATATACACCACGTTTAGCCTCCAGTAATATCTTTTCAGGAGAAAGCAAATCGTACTAATTCAAGGACTGATCCTAAAGCTCATTGAATCAAAGGAAGGACTCGGGTTTTATAAGATGACACAGTACATAGTGCCTTTTTGGATTTACAAATATATTTTTATTTTTGCTACTTCCAGCTATTGGAAATGTTTCCCCTACATAAATTGTAAATACCTTCATTTATTTTGAATCAGTGGATATTTAAATTCATTAAAGTAACTCTAAGACTATCACACTATTTTTTTATGTAGGGGCTGGCCTTTCAGTCTTTACAGCAATGGGAGTTTTGCCTAAAGTCCTCACAGCCAAAATTGTCAACTGTTAAGTTCACATATCCAGATGAGGCAAAATATGGCACATACAGATTGCCATCAGATTTCATGCAGCTTTTGCAATTTCCAAGGGTATTTCCATGTCTTTAATAAATGATCAGTCTATGGTTTTAAATAATCATAACATTTAGTCTCTCTTGCTGAAGCACTGACTCTAACATAATCTGGGGTCCTTGAAGAAGTTTAATCTAGTAAATTTTTAATTAGGTGTCAGTCAAAGTGATGGACTGGTTATAAAGCATTCTCATTTTATAGTAAAATTGTCAACATAGTAAATGATAGTATTGGTAAACCATATACTTTCTGTATATATTTATCTGTATTTCAATAGATAGTTTCACTAGGCACTGTGTATAAAATTTGACAATTTAGCTGGTATTACCCTATATTCTTTTGTTAAATTAGGAGAATACTTAATGACTGGGGCTACTGATTTAGCACCTTTCACAAGGCCAAAGTGGGGTATTTAAGTTTAGGCACCTAAATCCATATTTTGATAAACAGGTGACCAGATTTTCAGAGGTGTTGAACACTTAGAGCCCCCCCTTAGCTTCCATGCAAGTGAAAAATAGTTATCAAAATGCATCTGTGAAAACAGACCATTTTTTCAAGTGCTAAAATTGGCTTTATGTTCCCAGGTTTGAAAATTTATGTCCCTAGGACATGATCTAGTGCACGGGTGGGCAAACTATGGGCCGTGGGCCACATCTGTCCCTCAGCTCCTGCAGGGGAGCGAGGTCGGGGTTTGCCGTGCTCCAGCCAGGGAGCTGGGTTAGAGGCTTGCCCCGCTCTGCGCAGCTCCCAGGAAGCAGTCAGAGTATGCGAGGCTTGGCCAGGTGGCTCTGTATGCTGCCCTGTCTGCAGGCACCGCCCCCGCAGCTCCCATTGGCCATGGTTCCTGGCCAATGGGAGCTGCGGGGTGGCACCTGCGGACAGGGCAGCTCGCAGAGCCACCTGGCCATGGCTTGGAGCCAGAGGGGGGACATGCTTCCAGGAGCCGCTTACGGTAAGCGCCACCCGGAGCCTGCACCCCTGATCACCTGCCACCCCAATCACCTGCCACAGCCCTGATCCTCCTCCAAACGCCTCAATCTCAGCACAATCCCTCTCTTGTATCCTAAGCCCCTTCCCCCCCGTGCCCCAACAGCGTGCCTCATCCCTGATCCGTCTCCCGCCCTCTGAACCCCTCGGTCCCAGCCTGGAGCCCCCTCCTATACCCCAGACCCCTCACCCCCGCACCCCAACCCGGAGCCCCCTCCCGCACCCTGAACTCCTCATTTCTGGCCCCACCCCAGAGCCTGTATCCCCAGCCGGAGCCTGCATCCCTACCCCCAATTTCGTGAGCATTCATGGCCCGCCATACAATTTCCATATCCTGATGTGGCCCTCAGGCCAAAAAGTTTGCGCACCCCGATCTAGCCTATTAAAGTCTATGGGAATTTCTCCATTTACTTTAATAGGCTGTAGAGCAGATCCTAAATGCCAACTTTTCTTTTGTTTTTAAATACTAAGTACAAAAGGAGCAGGAGGCCTATCTGAAATAATGGGTTGGTCTCAATGTAGGTCCTATTCATTACACAGAAACCAGCACAAGTGGCACCTTTGTTGGCATTTTGAGCAGAAAGGCAAAAGGTTGAAACTGTGAAACAATTACTCACCCCCAGGCCAGGGCTGGGGCACACATGGGGAAACTTGCTGTGTGACTGTCTACGCTCTAGTTGGTCTGTGGATTGAGGACTTCACTCTGTATTTTTAAAGAGCACTAAATTCAACTGAAATTTAAAGTACTTTACTTTGCTTCAGATAAGTGCAGCTACTGTTGAAGTCACTGAGAGATGCGCCCAGTCATATCTTAAAGCAGAATCTAGCCCTTAAACTTCCAGACCATGGTGGTTTGTTTAGACTATTAAATACATTTTTGCTTTTTGGGATAAACTGATATAGTTTCTCTTTTACCAGTGCAGGCCTGAAGGTGTGGCTGGTTTTTATGACATTGCTGGATTTGGGCATAGGGACTATGTTCAACACCCACATCACATCACAACCATGCTAAAATAATCTGTGTATTTGCCTAGATTCCTCTGTCTAGGCAACTATACAGCACAATGCAGATTTCTCCTCAAAATCTGCAAGTCGCTTTCACTAAGGACTGCTAACTTCCAGTGTCTACTTATCAGAGCTCACACAAAACCCTAAAATAGATTGATGTGACATAAAGAGTGAATCCGACTCTTCTAGGCAGTCGTACCAAAAATCTGAATTGCATTTCATTTGTTACAAAGATCTGTGCATAGTTTCAATTTCAAGTTATTAGCTGATGTGGCGCCTCTGTAAAATGCTCCAAATTTCTCCACAGCCAGCCTCTAGTGATTTCTCTCACTCTATATTCATGTCAGCTCAATTTACACTTGACGGTAGGATTCTGTGTGTACAGCTGTCATAAATATAAAGGGAAGGCTAACCACCTTTAAATTCCTCCTGGCCAGAGGAAAACCCCTTTCACCTGTAAAGGGTTAAGAAGCTAAAGATAACCTTGCTGGCACCTGTCCAAAATGACCAATGAGGAGACAAGATACCGTCAAAGCTGGAGCGGGGGAAAATAAAGGGTTCTTTCTGTCTGTGTGTGTCTTTTGCTGGAACCAGAGCAGGAATGCAGGTCAGAACTCCTGTAAAAAATCAGTGAGCAATCTAGTTAGATATGCGTTAGATTCTGTTCTGTTTTTAAATGGCTGATAAAATAAGTTGTGCTGAATGGAATGTATATTCCTGTTTCTGTGTCTTTGTAACTTAAGGTTTTGCCTAGAGGGATTCTCTGTTTTGAATCTGATTACCCTGTAAGGTATTTACCATACTGATTTTACAGAGGTGATTTTTACTTTTTCTTTAATTAAAATTCTTCTTTTAAGAACCTGATTGCTTTTTCATTGTTCTTAAGATCCAAGGGTTTGGGTCTGTGTTCACCTATGCAAATTGGTGAGGATTTTTATCAAGCCTTCCCCAGGAAAGTGGGTGTATAGCTTGGGTGGATTTTGGGGGGAAAGACGTTTCCAAGCAGGCTCTTTCCCTGTTGTATATTTGTTAGATGCTTGGTGGTGGCAGCAATAAAGTCCAGGGGAAAAGGTAAAATAGTTTGTACCTTGGGGAATTTTTAACCTAAGCTGGTAAAAATAAGCTTAGGGGGTTTTTCACACAGATCCCCACATCTGTACCCTAGAGTTCAGAGTGGGGAAGGAACCTTGACAACAGCAGAGGCTGATACGAACATCACCGGAACATGTTGGCCCCTATAGAATTTTGGGTTTTTAAGACTTATTTTTGTAATTATCTCCTCCAAATCCTGCAAAAGTGTGAATAAATAAAAAGGTTACCCTTTCAAAACAAAATTTCAGCAACCCTTTGCAGCCGATATAAACAGTTATCACTGAAATAGTTTTACCTGTAAAAAGAAAAGAAGTACTTGTGGCACCTTAGAGACTAACAAATCTATTAGAGCATAAGCTTTCATGAGCTACAGCTCACCTCATCGTATGCATCTGATGAAGTGAGCTGTAGCTCACGAAAGCTTATGCTCTAATAAATTTTAGTCTCTAAGGTGCCACAAGTTCTCCTTTTCTTTTTATGGATACAGACTAACGGCTGCTACTCTGAAACCTGTCATTATGAAAGTTTTACCTATGTTTCCCTTATAAAGTGATTTTACTGGACTCTTAAATTCATCTTACTATGATTCACATTGCAGAAATGCACATCTGGTAGAGGTACAAGAAATTCTGGTGTTAAAAAACCTCATTGAACTTGGTCAGACTATAGTTTATTTTCATATTCAGAGGTGTTTTAGTTTTTGTGATATTTGCCGATAATTAAGTGCTTTTTTTAGCACTAAGACTTATTGATGTATTATTCCATGGGTCTGCAGATTTTCTTGAAAACAAAAGGGAAATCAATTTCAGCAAATACAGTTGTTGCCTTTTTATTAGGTTAAGGTACTCAATGTAAATTAGTGTTCTGAATTTATGTCCTGGATCAATAAGGTGTAATTATTGATTTGGGTTGCACAAGGCAAAAAAATTAGTCTTTCCTGACTATTTTTTTTAATAGCATAAAAATGTATCGCAAAGCCTATTCAGGGCAAGTTATTTGGTCATAAACCTGAAAGGTGGAAATATAAACACAAGGCCAAAGTTAGCTTATTTACCTCTGGTACAGTAATAAGATTTTCTTAGAAAGCAAGATTTCCTAGATTGCTCATTGGCATGCCTGTAAGTTTAGAAACTCTCCTAGAAAAATAATCTAGGGGGGCCTAGAAGGCTGAAAGGTTCGTTATATAGACACGGGACCAGATTCTACATTGTCTTGCACTACAACTGGGTGGAAAAAAAGCCCCCTTTTTTCACTGCGAAATGTTGTGACTAGCTCCACGTTGCACCGCAGCTAGGCATTTACACTAGTGTAAAGTGGCCTCAAGCCTGGGCCATGCTCTGGCCATGCCAGAGATTCAAACCTAGTGATTTGGTCCTGTTTGCACAGGTGTGTAATAACATTCAGATGTGGTAGCATTTGGTATCCACTGTGCTCAGGTGGAAATGCAGGGCAGTGGGGAATCAGAGCCAGATTCAACAATGTGTTCCAGTTGCTTTGCACCCCTGTGGTTACCTAAATCAGATGTAAAGCCCAGCTCACTCTGCCAGAGGAGCCAGGTCTATGGCTGCTTCGCATCACTGGAGCAGCACAACATAGCTACAGCATATCAGTTAGTCTGGCTTTCTAGCTCTAAGACAGCAATATGAAGATAATGGGCCTCGTTCTTATGCCTGTTTTATGCTAGTGTAGCTCTCTTAGCAGAGTCACTCATTTAGACCAGTGTATGAGGCATAACAAAGAGAAGGTTCCAGAGTAGCGTAAAGGTGACTTAGGCTAGGTCTGCATGACCATTTACTTCAATATAACGTACGTTGCTCAGGAGCGTGAAGAAAGCCACCCCCTTGAGCGATGTAAGTTACACCAACCTAAGCGCCAGTGTGGACAGTGCTATGTCGGCAGGAGAGCCTCCCCCGCTGAGACAGCTACTGCCTCTCATGGAGGTGGATTTATTATGCCAATGGAAAAGTTGAGGAATTACAGTATTTTTACCCCTTTCATTGGCCTGGCTCAGTGCTTTTAAAAATAAAACAAAATAAGGAGACTAATTGATTGAAGACGTATTGCCCTTGATCAAATAGAGAGAGAGCCCAGCTGGCAGGAAACACAACAAAATAAAAGACAAAGCACAAGAGACAGTTTTGTCAGATGGGGATCGTGTTCTTGCTGGAGATCAGAGGATTCCACATCAATCACAGCAGCAGTCTGTGAGGTTATAAATAGCAGGTCCTACACAAAGGGCTGCTTGCTGTGTCTGTTTATAACTGAATCTCTGGTCTAGATAGATAGCTCTCACGATGTGTGTCAGAGATTCAATGGTATCGAAGGGAAAAGTATATGTGAACCAGCCAATGGAGTATGAAAATATTCAGGTCAATGGGAATTGCTAAACATGGCTCAGTGTGAAGGTGACCATATTTTCAACATAGAAAAACTGGGACAGTTTGTGGTGACACCTCTTAGGGTCACACAATAGTCATACAAAAGACAAGGGTGTTCTTAAAACAATGCGTGCAGGTGTTGTTGCTGCCAGGTTCTGATTCTGTGACAACACGGGCACGTTTCTCAGTGACAGAACTCCAGGAACTTAAACTCATTGACAGTACTGTCATGAAACATTGCACTAGTATTGGGGTTAGCTTTCACTTTGTGCAAAAGAATAGCTTTGATAGTGTCTGAACCCATTCAGCTTTGGGATTGTAAGCTCTTTGGGGCAGAGACTTTGTGCTGCTCTGCTTGCACAGTGCCTCCCTTCTATGTTGGCTGGTTCATGTGCAGCTTTTCCTTGCACCCTCACTGTATTGCAGCACCATGCAAGGAAGCTCATTCCTCTGCCTGCTTCATAATGAAAGCTGGAGATAGTTTTCTGTTGCAGTGGATTGTATCGAAATAAAATCAGTGCTGCGTTTCTGGATTTTAAGAGTCTTCAGCGCTCTTCATGCTGTGGAAGAGGCAGATGTACAAGTTGCAGACAGAAGAAAAATGCTATGGGAGAGTCCAGGAGGCTCAGAATAAGTTAAGGCCTGGATCCCATGCCTCAGCTAAGGAGTGATTGGTACAACTCAGGAGGGGTGTGTGCAAAAGTGGAGTTTAACTTCTTTCCATATACCAGTCCAGGAGCTGTCTATGGTTGGGTCCAGTTCCCAATGAAACTTAGAGAAGTCTCCAGGCTCCTGTAAATTGTTCCAGTTGCCAATGATCACAAGAGATTATAGGGACAACTGGAGATGTGCGGGATGCCCCAGCCATATCCTGGCCATGTGCCCTGCACAGGAGATGGCATAGGTTCCACTATGGTAGCTGTTTATCATCGTGGAGCCACCTGGCTAAATAAGCTTGCGCTTCTGGAGCAGCACATAGCAGACGTGACATACCAGAGAGCTGGGCCCAATATCTTCAGAATGGTCAGCTGCTATGGGTACATTATCAAATCTAGTGGCATATGAGGTTAAGACAAATATAACCGAGATGGAGCCAAGTAAAACCCCAGCTCCTAACACACCTCTACTTTGAGAAAATTTGGAATTGGATACAAACCTGGAGCATCGTCGTCATATGAGATTTTAAGCAGAACTTCTCAGTGAAGTCAGTAGTGTGTTTTGATTAAAATCTGACGGCATGATATAGCATGTGAATCCAGACTTTGCAGCTGGACCCATTTCTGATGGCCTGAACCAAAACCTTGGAGTCAACCCCCCTGAAAGTGCAGATACAGCTAGAGATTCCAAGTGTGAGCCTGATTTCCTGCTCTGTTGTGTTAGCTTTATGCCTGAGTTCAGTGGAGTGCCACTGTAGTAAAACTGGTATAATTGAAGTGAAGAATTCAGCCCTTTGTGTTTTGGGCCCACCTCTAAATAATACAATTGTCAGGCTTGACTTCAAATAAAAACTTTACATGTTAATCCATCATTTTAGTGCCAGGGCCTATGTGCACCTGAGTTGAATAAAACCACATGGAAGCAGCCAAGAACATAGGGCTGCAGATATGCAAGACTGGCACTGTATCCTCGGTGATGCACAGGAAATGGGTTTTGTTGCAACTGGCTGTGGTGTAGGTACGGAAAATCTCACAGCCCTGGCAAACGTGAGGAACTATATGAATGAAATCAGTGGTGCTGCACCTAGTGAAGGCATGGCAGGATTTGACCCTCAGTTTTTACTTATGCCCTGATTCTGCAAGCTGCTTTTACCACCCTCATGCCCATGTGGGGCCCAATGGCAGCATGTTCTAGTGTACAAGATGCTGCACTGGCAATCAGGGAGCTGGATTATATTCCCAGTTCTGCAACTGAGCTGCTGGATGACCTGGATAAATTACTTCCTCTGTTTGTTCCTCTGTTTTCTCTCCAACTCCCTTGCCTGTTCATTTACAGTGTTCCTTGGGGCAGAAACTAAGTCTCCCTATGTGTTTGTACTGTATCTTGTACAATGGGACCCATATCTCATTGGTGGCCTCTAGGCTGTACTGGAATATTAATAATATAATAATCTTATCTGCAGGCAGACCTGGCACTGAACAATTTGCAGGATTGGGATCTGAGATACTAATCCCAAGGGGGGTAATTAACAGTTTTTCCTGTTGAATAGATGACGAGTCAGTAGAATTATTAGTAAATTAGAATCCAGATGAAGAATTAGTGAATGTCACAAAAAGACACAAATGAATCCTCATTCCATGTGAAAAAAAGTCCTTAGTTGGATTTTATAGCTTTCCAAAGGGAAGGAAAGATTGTTTCACTAATTTGCTTAACAAAATCACTCCATAAACAACTCATCATTTTAGATTACTTCCATTAGAGAGCACTGTATTTAAGTTCTGAGAACTGGCACTCGAAAATGTAACAAGGTTGCAAATAATGGGAAAAAATTGCAGATGCATTTTATACCTCTCTTCCAAAAATCATAAGGTCTCATAAATACAGTCTCTAAAAATGTCTGTGGAAGAGTTAACATAACTGTACAAGCAATAAGCCTGATCTTTCAGTGTAATTTATTTTAGAGTTGCTCAATCCTTTTTTATTAAAACTAGCATATCTGAAGCAGAATTAAATCCTATTATACCAGCTCTGTGATCATATCCATTTTTCTTTGCCATCGATGCACTTTATTAAAAGTTACTTTATTTTGTATAGGCTAACACAATCAGGGTAGTATATCACCTTTTGTAGTCTGGTAAAGACGCATGTGGCTACTGTCCTAGGCAGTGGTGGAAGTTTCTATGAGTTGTAGCTGGTTTTGAACCTAAAATACCCATGTGAGACAGGAACTTCGTGCAATTTGGGAAGAAAAAAAGACTTATGCCCCATTCCTGTAACTGCATTCACATTGGTGCAGGGGTTTACTTATCTGGATGCAGCATCTGGTTTTTCTGTGATGTTAGCAAAATTGTCCTACAAACCAAGGACCAGATCCTGTGTTGTGCTGACTGCCTTCTGCAGGGGGCCAAGCACACTCTGTTCCCAGGAGATGCAAAGGCTCAATCTTAAAATGAAAAACCCCTTTCATTTCCATCTGGCAGATAGACTCTGATACTTTGGTGTCCCTATGCACGTGGATCTGAGATACACCAGTAGATCTATTGGCCTAACTATGCTCTGGTTATTTGTACCAATATAGCTACACTACAATAGTGCAAACTCTAATGTAAATACTCTGCACTGGTGTAAGAAGAATCCTTACTGCTGTACCCAGGGCTGCTTTGTGCTGCTGCTGTAGAATCTGGCCCATATACATTCATCCCCATCTAAACTGGCAGCACTGTCTCTGTGTCCATTCCAATTAGACCACTTGCACCAGGAAGAGTACTTTTAAGCACAGCCTTCCATCTTAATAATATAGTAAAAATAATAACTTTTCCCTTTCCCATCTCAGGTGTATTCTCTTACTGTAGTTTAACCATTCCCCTGCCCATCTTCTCAGTGTCTTCTAGCTCACTCATTGTTTTGGTGGCAAGCACTGGTTTGCTCTGGATGCGAGTTGCTAAATGCTAGTGGCTGTGTTGCTCTGGTATAATTTTTACAGGGCTACTTTCTCATCATCTCTTTGCTTAGCAGCCTGAAGATGGATTTCAAATTGGGGATTTAGACTGAGCTGAGCAATCTTCCAGGTTTAGAGTCCATCCGGTACTTTAAAACTGACCAAGATGGAGTACATTTTGTAGAGTTTACTGTTTCTATTTAATGACCTGTTTACTGCTGCAGTATATCAGTCTCTGTAGTTTTACTGGGCATATTTTCACCCATATCTGACAAGTTTACAGAGAATAAGAACTCTCTGAAAATAATGACATATTTTGTGTGTATAGGTTAATGCTCCCAAATAAAATCCAACAAATTGCTATGGGACCATAGTACAGAACAGAATCAGTTCCCCAACTGGTTACTTCTGTGTGTCTGTTTTATAAAACACTGGGGCAGAATCCACCACACACAGTTTTGTTTACAAGTCATCAAAACACATAGGGCTAGATCCAGCCCCACCTTTCCCCTCAGCTGTGGCTGCTTTACACTGTTCTGGTGCAAAGTTAGCTCTCCACCACCCTTTCCCAGTCCCTCTACAAAATGAAAAGGGGTGTTGTTAGGGTCTAGGGCATAGGGCACCCTAGCTTCTTGCATGCCCCTTACAACAGGGAAAAATTAGAGTAGCCTTGAACTGCTCTTACTTATTTCTCAGGACCAGACTGGCATCTGGTGGCCCAAGAATTAGGGAGCCACAAAGATGGATTTTAGCTACCTTAGTGATACCGATCTCTCTCCTTTTCTGCCCCCTCCTAGCTGCACTGGGTTTCATATAGCTATGACTGATGATTTGGCTCCGGTGTTTTTATCTGCTTTGGGCTGTTGCTGAAACTTGCTGGGACCCAGACAAAGAGCAACTATCTTCCCTTAGTGTCGCTAGGACAACTGTGAATTCTGTCCTCAAAAATGGTTTCCAGCTCAAATTGGGAAACCTCAGACAATAAATATACTAAATATTGAACTAAGTGGGATTATTTATGTGAGTAAATGTGATTCAATATGTGAATGGGATGCAGAATCAGACGTTAATGCAGCATTATTGTTAGTTGCAGAAATATGCTAAGCAAAAACATAAGGGTGTTTTTTTTTCCTGGTTTCTACCTGTGGCTGACCCTTTCAGGTAGAATTTGTCTTTTCTAGCTCATGTGGAAAGTGACCAGACTTATCTGCAATCTACAATACCTATTTTTTTAAAACAACAGAGTTACTTATAGATATAAGAGTTATAGTAATTTTGAGATGGAAAAGACTTGTTGGCAGTGAATCAGGCTTTGTTTCTGGCAGGTGTTCTTGGGTGGTAGCTGCCTACTTGAACATTCATTTTAAAAGGGATTTAAGGCTGGTGAGAAATGCTGAGTTGACAAACTCTGAAGCCTGAAATCATCTGTTTTACCACAGATCAAGTACAATACTGCTAGCAGAAGTGGAAGTTTCCCCACCTGCCAACGTGCCTCAATGCTATCCTGAAAAGAATCTCTCTAAAATGGAGAAGATTCATCACTCACATTACTTATTCAGTCCTTGGCCTAACAGCTAAGAGGCTCAATAAGGTTGCCTGTTGCAACGTAGATGCAACAGAAACTCATATTACACAGACCATTGAATAGCCATTAGATGTTAACAGTTTTCAGTTACTACCAACCTAGGCTGGATTTGAACCAGTGACCTAGAGGTGAAATGCACTATACAATATTTCATTACCACTTCCTTTGAGCTCTGTCTCCAGAACATTTACTTTCTTCCTGAGGAGTACTTTCCTTCAACAAAGAGCAAATTAATCTTCCACTGAGACTAATGTTCTGTCTCATAAGCAAACACAATCTTCAAATGTAGAAGGAACGTTTGAGAGTGGGTTTTTTTTTGCATCCATCATTTCAAATGATAGTAAGAATAATTCTTTTCACTCACACAATTATGTTTTCTATATGCAAAGATCCAAACATGTACTGTCAGCCTAGGTAACTTTAAGTTAAATGAAGGAAAACAAACAAAACAAAAAACAAATATTATGTCTGGGAGATAGAAAGCAGGGATTCTCTCTGATTCTATAGGACCCTTCACCTGGAATTCCCTCAAAGACCTGTCCCCTTGTAAACAAGCAGGCTGACTTTACAGTCTCAAGACATTATACAAACACATTAACTAACGAATCTAGTAAACCTCATCAGTAATCCTTACCGTTACAAGGTCTGCTCATCTCTGGTTCACAAGTCAGTATTCAGACCGGGAAGAGTTCAGAAACACAGAGACAATGGGCTGATTCGAGTAGTGTCTGTAAAACAGCAGAAGACTGATATTCAGCATTAAGAGTCAGATTCTCAGCTGGTGTAAATTGCCAAAGCTCCTTTAAAGTCAATGGAGCCACATCAATTTATTATATCAGATACACATCTGGTTCTACACTGGTAAGGTCCTAAAAATGATAGAATCATAGGGCTGGAAGAGGACTTGAGAAGTCATCTCATCAGCCCTGGGCAGGTGTATGTCCAACCTGTTCTTAAACATTTTCCGGTGATGGGAATTCCACAACCTCCCTTGGAAGCCTATGCCTGTGCTTAACTATCCTTACAGTTAGAAAGTTTTTTCCTAATATCTAACCTAAATCTCTCTTGCTGCAGATTAAGCCAGTTACTTCTTGTTCTACCTCCAGTGGACATGGAGAACAATTGATCATTGTCCTTTTTATAACAGCCTTTAACATATTTGATGGCTGTGATTAGCTCCCCCTCGGTTTTTTCTCAAGGCTAAACATGCAAAGTTTTTTTTTTTTAATCTTTCTTCTTAGGCCAGGTTTTTAAACCTTTTTATCATTTTAAATGGCACCTTATAGACTAACAGACGTATTGGAGCATAAGCTTTCGTGGGTGAATGCCCACTTCGTCGGATGCATGCAGTGGGTATTCACCCACAAAAGTTTATGCGCCAATACGTCTGTTAGTCTATAAGGTGCCACAGGACTCTTTGCTGCTTTTACAGATCCAGACTAACGTGGCTACCCCCTGATACTTTATCATTTTAGAGTCGCTCCAATTTGTCCACAGCTTTTGTAAAGTGTGGCACCCAGAATTAGAAACGGAACTCCAACTGAGGCCTCACCAGTGCTGAGGAGAGAGGGACAAATACCTCTGATATGTTATCAAGGGCACTGCTGTTACGCCCCAAATTACTAGCCTTTTTCATAACTGTATCACATTGTTGACTCGTATCAATTTGTGATCCATTATAACTCCCAGTTTCAGCAGTATTATCACTTCGCCAGGGATTCCCCATTTTGTAGATGTGCATTTGATTTTTTTCTTCCTAAGTTTAGTAATTTGCACTTGTCTTTATTGAATTATGATCTGTCTGGTCATCCTATTGAGTAGAGTGTTCTTGGCTGCAGAACCTGCTCTCATGGACAGAGCCCTAGTTTACTGATCTTGAGATCCAATATCTTTTAAATCAAATATTTGTTTGACTGTGGATCATTGCGGAGGAGGGTTATCTTATGGTGTTTGGGGGCAGTATAGGAACTGGGAGTGGCTTGTATCTCTGCTATTTTGTCACATGCCCAGAGTCCATGATGGTGGGTGAATTAAAATAATAAATACCTATGTCAGTGTGCAGGAAGGAGATAGTGGAGGGAATTATCTGCATGCTCTGGAACCTGTTTATCATTGGTGGACACTGTTGAACTTTTCTTAATCAATGTCAAATCCACCCTCACAATGGATTTGGGCATAATTAGGTTGGGTGAAGACCAAAGGCTGTTAGAAGAAATGATAGATTGAAGCACAGCCTTCAGTTCAACAGGCAGAAGATTCACTCAGAGGTATTTGGAGATGGGGTCATGACCTCATGCATCGATTAAATGGCTATATACATTAGCACTGCCTGGACTTTTTGCTTTTTGTTTGTTCTTTAACTGGGCATAGATACTGTTGCCATGATTCTATTCACATTCTGTTCCATGAGAACATTTTTCTACTAGCCTGTTTGCTGCTGTTATTTTGGGAGAGTTCTGTACTGAACCAACTTTCCTGTTTCATTGTTATATATTTTATGTGTTTCCTTCACGTACAGTTTAAGATTGGCGTTGTTTTTGGATCTGCTGCTGACTTTCGAATGCTTGCATAGCTGCACTCTAACCGTTCTTAACTCTTCTTGCATTTGGCTCAAAACTACTCTATATATAGATATCTTGTATCTCTCTCTCCACAGCTGAACGGAGTCTCTAGCTATTTTCCCTCTATGCTATGGAACAAGCTTTCCCGGAATGCCATGGCCTTTCACCTTCCTGGTCCTCTACACTGTGCAAAGTGAATGCTAAGTGGGTGTAATATACTACTATAACCTCCTGGTACATGTGTGTGACAGGTCTCCTCTATCCCCGATCCACAGAGGAGTCTGTTATAGCTTAGCTACTGACTCTTTAGCTCAAGCTGTAGCAGTTTATACGTTTAGTTAAGAAGATCCCCAGTTCAATCCCTGGTGTGCCAGCCAAGATCGTGGCTGTCATGCTGACTTGGCTGTAGTACGACCACTTTGCTCTGGTAATTGGATACCATGAGGTGCTAGGCAACAGAGCATCAGGCCCAATTTCTTTCCCTTAAACATTTTTTCCAAGTGAATTTAATGCTAGTAAAATATTTAAAACTAGTGAGTGATGTCCTTAATGTAACCACTGTAATTTAGGCAGTACAATCTTCCCATATACTGCCCCAGTGGTTTTCAACCTTTTTTCATTTGTGGACCCCTCAAATGGAGGCACTGGACCCCTTTGGAAATCTTTGGGGATCCGCAGGGATCCACAGACCCAGGTTGAAAACCACCGTATACCCCATCTGATAGGCTCACTGCAGAGAATTACTCTCTGCAGGCAGCACAGTGGTGAACTTCTAGTGCCTCATTCCGATCTTGCTTCCATCAGGAGTGTAATCAGGAATAACTCCACTGAAGTCAAAGTAGGTACCCAAGTGTAAAATGGATGTAACTGAAATAAGACTTAACACAGTTTGGCATGATGGTTTGAAGGGCAGAGAACAATTGATAACAGCCCAGAGCAAGGGCACTGGCTGTGCTGAAAGTGAGTGGGACAGAGAAAGACGAAGGGGAAGGGTTCAGAGGGTATCAGGAAAATGCAGTTGAAAAACAAGGTGAATGTAATTATCATTAATCTTCAGTCTAGTTGAGCACCTGATCCCACCTGTACCGGGCATGTGCTCCATGGTGTGTGGAATATTCTACACTCATTGGAGAACATTCTGAGGCAGATCCTTAGCTCAGGTAACTGTCAGCAGGCTGAAAAATATATTGAAACCTACCGTCTGAGTGACCTCCTGTTAGGGCCTTTGGGGAATGGAACAATGGACAGTCAGAGAGCAATATTACAATGTGAAAAGTAGTAAACACAAGTGGGAAATGACCGCTGAAGTGAGAGAGCACAGCCCAACAGCATACCTCAGCACTTCAGACAATGTAGCCCCTGTAAAGAGATGGCAGTGGATTGTTCCCCCATCTTTGCTGAGATATTTCTACACCTCATAGAAGCTCACCAATTGATTTCAGACTGATCAGCATCACCGCTTTGCAGGCTGCATAAATTTAACATGGTCTTTTTTATTCCTTTTTATATCCACCTTTGCAATGAACACCTCTTTAGGAGAGTAAATGCCATGGTGACATCAAAGCTCAAAGCCAGGAGGAGGAATGTCAACATGGATAATCTGCCCAGGATTTAGAAAGCTAGAGACATGAGACAGATCTTTCAATTTATTTACCAGACCCAGAACTATTATCTTTGAAATCATGATCAAGGTTCCAGATCCTCAGTAGCTGTAAAGCAGTGTAGCTCCACTCAAGCAGGTGAAAATCGGCCAATTTATGCCCGCTGAGGATCTGAGCCATGTAGATTTCCAATTAAATTTCCATTTTCCTGTATTTTTTAGTTAAAATACATAGGGCCTTCGGAGAGCAGAACAATGGCAGCAACAGCTCCAGCCCACCTCAACAAATCCCCCCCCCCCTTTCTTTTCCACCCTTTCTTTTCTGGATCTTTAATAAAAGGTTTTAATTGTGTGTTTGCCATGGTACTAAGCAGGCTGAGGTCTCTCTGAAACCCCAAACCTTGTTTAAAGCTGATTAATGGTGGACAGCGACAGGGTCATGTTAACACCATTAACTCTTTTGGGGCACATTTATTCCATCAAAATTAATACAACTCCTTGGGCACAGCCAAGAATCTGGGACACAACTTTTATGATAGATTTCTTGGGAAATCATTTGCCCTCTGAGGAAAAGAGAAAGCAGCTCAGCATGCTGCCTTCACTCACGCATGCTCAGGGGTTTGTAGGCCAAGCTGAAAAGAAGTTAAATGGGAAAAAACAACAAAATTCAAGCACAATTATGTTCTTGAGGCACAGAGAATGTTCTAATACCTATCCGTACCTAAGCAAATAACAAGGAGCACTCTATGGGCTTTTCTATACATGAAAATTAATTCAGAATAAGGTACGGTATGAATTTAAAGTGGATTAACTATTCCTGATTAACTCCAGGTCCGGATGCTCTTATTCCAGAATAAGAGTGCCTTATTCTGAATTAGGTTAATTCAAGTGGATTAAGATAATTTGGAATAAGGCATTTTCATTTTGGAATAAGAGCATCCACACATGGATTTAATCAGGACTAACTATTCTGGAATAACTCCCCATGCAAACAAGCCCTAAACAGTGATGATTCCCACCCTCTAGACCTGCATTTGTTACACAATTTGAAGTTTTTAAGGTCAGGCTTGACAAAGCCCTGGCTGGGATGATTTAGGTGGGGATTGGTCCTGCTTTGAGCAGGGGGTTGGACTAGATGACCTCCTGAGGTCCCTTCCAACCCTGTTATTCTATGATTTATTACTTCTGTGAGGGGATAGAGAGTTAAAGGGCTAAAAGCATGGATTCTAGGAAATGAAAACAAATCTTATTTACAATAAGAAGGTATAAATTAACTAAGAGAGAAGGCAATAAAGTATATTGAAAGCAGATTATTATAGAGAACTGTGAATGCTTGGATTGTTTTACCAACTAGTCAATTAGAGTCAATTATTGTCCTTAGACTCCAGGCACCATCTTTAATATGCACACAGTGTGTCCAATTTAGTTTGCACTGTTCCTGGGTTTAAATTTTTCTCTCTGTCTGAAATGTTCTAGCTAGAGCCACCATAAAAGTGCCAGGCATTAAGTATATCACAATTGCAATTCTTTTGACTGGAACCTGATTTGATTCAGTTGAAAATGACTTTAGAGTATTGGATTTATGGTTCATTTAACAAGTGCTGTAGATGTCAATACATTAGTGTAAATCTGATGCAGGTTGTAATTTGGTTTCTAATGAGGTTCCCAAGCAGTATCCTACTATGAAAAATGGGACATTCTTCAGTGGAGCACAAAGTACACCTGTCTGATCACAGATGTTATCAGAGGTCTTATCACTTAACTTCCTGGGAGGAGAGGAGTGCTATGTCTTGCAATGGGCTTTAAAAATGCCTCAGCCTGACAAAAAGGTAGAAGCACGGATTGAGAGGTATAAAAGTTTGCAGTTTAGGAGTTTTATTTTTATTACAGATTTAAATTACAGTGTATTCTTTAAGGTCCTGAGTGGGCTGTTGTTCCGGACACAGAAAAACAGCTTTCAGAGTAGCAGCCGTGTTAGTCTGTATTCACAAAAAGAAAAGGAGTACTTGTGGCACCTTAGAGACTAACAAATTTATTAGAGCATAAGCTTTCATGAGCTACAGCTCACTTCATTGGATGCATCCGATGAAGTGAGCTGTAGCTCACGAAAGCTTATGCTCTAATAAATTTGTTAGTCTCTAAGGTGCCACAAGTACTGCTTTTCTTTTTGAGAAAAACAGCTGAATTCAATAGAACTGCAGCATCAGGTGTCATTAAAGCAACAGCTCTCCAGCCTTTTTATGCACTTTGCAAGATTTTCACTCTATTTGAACATCCTTACTACTTGGTTCTCAAAGTGTTTCATTTCTCACACCACCAGGACAGGCTTCACAAAACACTGTCATTCATGGACTCTTCATGGAGAAGCAGTATGCTAGAGAGAAGCCGGGAGAGAAAAGACCGCAAAATCTTTCAGTTATCACCAAAATATGTGCTCTGCCTTTGTATTCTCTAAACCAGGGGACCATCCTAGAGGAATGAGTGTGGAAGGTGAGAGCTGTGGGGATAATCTATTGGGTGAAAGGCACTGTAATTGAGTGGCTAACACACTGATCTTGGTTCTAATCGCGCCGCTACCAGACAGCTACTGTGTGAACTTAAGTGAGGGGCTTTATTGCTCTATGCTGCAGTTACCCCTCTCAACTTTTATCTAAAAAAAGAAAAGGAGTACTTGTGGCACCTTAGAGACTAACAAATTTATTAGAGCATAAGCTTTCGTGAGCTACAGCTCACTTCATCGGATGCATTTGGTGGAAAAAACAGAGGAGAGATTTATATACACACACACAGAGAACATGAAACAATGGGTTTATCATACACACTGTAAGGAGAGTGATCACTTAAGATAAGCCATCACCAACAGCAGGGGGGGGGAAAGGAGGAAAACCTTCCATGGTGACAAGCAGGTAGGCTAATTCCAGCAGTTAACAAGAATATCAGAGGAACAGTGGGGGGTGGGGTGGGAGGGAGAAATACCATGGGGAAATAGTTTTACTTTGTGTAATGACTCATCCATTCCCAGTCTCTATTCAAGCCTAAGTTAATTGTATCCAGTTTGCAAATTAATTCCAATTCAGCAGTCTCTCGTTGAAGTCTGTTTTTGAAGCTTTTTTGTTGAAGTATAGCCACTCTTAGGTCTGTGATCGAGTGACCGGAGAGATTGAAGTGTTCTCCAACTGGTTTTTGAATGTTATAATTCTTGACGTCTGGTTTGTGTCCATTCATTCTTTTACGTAGAGACTGTCCAGTTTGGCCAATGTACATGGCAGAGGGGCATTGCTGGCACATGATGGCATATATCACATTGGTAGATGCGCAGGTGAACGAGCCTCTGATAGTGTGGCTGATGTGATTAGGCCCTTTTTGATTATGATGTCAGAGTTGTTTCTGAGGCTGTGGATGGCACTGTGTTCTGCATGGCTGAGGTTATGGGGTAAGCGATGCTGCTTTTCCACAATTTCAGCTCGTGCACGTCGGCGGAAGCAGTCTATGTAGAAATCCAGGCTGCTGTTTCGACCTTCAGGAGGAGTCCACCCAGAATCCTTCTTTTTGTAGTGTTGGCAGGAAGGTCTCTGTGGGTTAATATGTTGGTCAGAGGTGTGTTGGAAATATTCCTTGAGTCTGAGACGTCAAAAATAGGATTCTAGGTCACCACAGAACTGTATCATGTTCGTGGGGGTGGAGGGGCAAAAGGAGAGGCCCCGAGATAGGACAGATTCTTCCGCTGGGTTAAGAGTATAGTTGGATAGATTAACAATATTGCTGGGTGGGTTACGGGAACCATTGTTGTGGCCCCTTGTGGCATATAGTAGTTTAGAAACAACTCTGACATCATAATCAAAAAGGCTGACAAAGGAGGTGCTGTCGTCATCATGAATAGGTCAGAGTATGAACAAGAGGCTACTAGGCAGCTCTCCAACACCACTTTCTACAAGCCATTACCCTCTGATCCCACTGAGAGTTACCAAAAGAAACTACGGCATTTGCTCAAGAAACTCCCTGAAAAAGCACAAGAACAAATCCGCACAGACACACCACTGGAGCCAGGACCTGGGGTATTCTATCTGCTACCCAAGATCCATAAACCTGGAAATCCTGGACGCCCCATCATCTCAGGCATTGGCACCCTGACAGCAGGATTGTCTGGCTATGTAGACTCCCTCCTCAGGCCCTTCGTTACCAGCACTCCCAGCTATCTTCGAGACACCACCGATTTCCTGAGGAAACTACAGTCCATTGGTGATCTTCCTAAAAACACCATCCTAGCCACTATGGATGTAGAAGCCCTCTACACCAACATTCCACACAAAGATGGACTACAAGCCGTCAGGAACAGTATCCCCGATACTGTCACGGCTAACCTGGTGGCAGAACTTTGTGACTTTGTCCTGACCCATAACTATTTCACATTTGGTGACAATGTATACCTTCAAATCAGCGGCACTGCGATGGGTACCTGCATGGCCCCACAGTATGCCAACATTTTTATGGCTGACTTAGAACAACGCTTCCTCAGCTCTCGTTCCCTAATGCCCCTACTCTACTTGCGCTACATTGATGACATCTTCATCATCTGGACCCATGGAAAAGAAGCTCTTGAGGAATTCCACCATGATTTCAACAATTTCCATCCCACCATCAACCTCAGCCTGGACCAGTCCACACAAGAGATCCACTTCCTGGACACTACGGTGCTAATAAGCGATGGTCACATAAACACCACCCTATATCGGAAACCTACTGACCGCTATTCCTACCTACATGCCTCTAGCTTTCATCCAGATCATACCACTCGATCCATTGTCTACAGCCAAGCGCTACGATATAACCGCATTTGCTCCAACCCCTCAGACAGAGACAAACACCTACAAGATCTCTATCATGCATTCCTACAACTACAGTACCCACCTGCTGAAGTGAAGAAACAGATTGACAGAGCCAGAAGAGTACCCAGAAGTCACCTACTACAGGACAGGCCCAACAAAGAAAACAACAGAACGCCACTAGCCATCACCTTCAGCCCCCAACTAAAACCCCTCCAACGCATCATCAAGGATCTACAACCTATCCTGAAGGACGAGCCATCGCTCTCTCAGATCTTGGGAGACAGACCAGTCCTTGCTTACAGACAGCCCCCCAATCTGAAGCAAATACTCACCAGCAACCACACACCACACAACAGAACCACTAACCCAGGAACCTATCCTTGCAACAAAGCCCGTTGCCAACTCTGTCCACATATCTATTCAGGGGATACCATCATAGGGCCTAATCACATCAGCCACACTATCAGAGGCTCGTTCACCTGCGCATCTACCAATGTGATATATGACATCATGTGCCAGCAATGCCCCTCTGCCATGTACATTGGCCAAACTGGACAGTCTCTACGTAAAAGAATGAATGGACACAAATCAGACGTCAAGAATTATAACATTCAAAAACCAGTTGGAGAACACTTCAATCTCTCTGGTCACTCGATCACAGTCCTAAGAGTGGCTATACTTCAACAAAAAAGCTTCAAAAACAGACTCCAACGAGAGACTGCTGAATTGGAATTAATTTGCAAACTGGATACAATTAACTTAGGCTTGAATAGAGACTGGGAATGGATGAGTCATTACACAAAGTAAAACTATTTCCCCATGGTATTTCTCCCTCCCACCCCACCCCCCACTGTTCCTCTGATATTCTTGTTAACTGCTGGAATTAGCCTACCTGCTTGTCACCATGGAAGGTTTTCCTCCTTTCCCCCCCCTGCTGTTGGTGATGGCTTATCTTAAGTGATCACTCTCCTTACAGTGTGTATGATAAACCCATTGTTTCATGTTCTCTGTGTGTGTGTATATAAATCTCTCCTCTGTTTTTTCCACCAAATGCATCCGATGAAGTGAGCTGTAGCTCACGAAAGCTTATGCTCTAATAAATTTGTTAGTCTCTAAGGTGCCACAAGTATTCCTTTTCTTTTTGCGAATACAGACTAACACGGCTGCTACTCTGAAACTTTTATCTATTGGACAATAAACTTCTTGGGTCAGGGACTGTCTCTTACTATGTACAGATGGGCCCGTAGGCACTGCTATAATAATAAGTAGCTGTATTTGCCAAGGTTTCAATTCTACAAACACTTGGATATATGCTTAACTTTAAGCTTATGCATGGTGCCAGTGATTGAATGGGATTACTCATGTACCTAAAGTTAAGCACATACATAAGGGTTTGAAGGATCTTAGTTTTTACTCATATAAACATTCCTAGAGATGTCACTGGGTAGAATTACTCATGTGGAAGTGTTTACAGGGCCAGAGCCTTCAACCGAGAGCTGGTTGAAATTTTTCTAAATTCTGACTATTTGACAATCTTTTTTTGGTCAAAATTTTGAGAGGGGAGAGGGATGAATTTTTCACAGAAATGGTGATGAAAAAATTCCCCATTTTTAGAAAGGAAGTATTATTCAATGGTTAGGGAGCTAGCCTGGGAGTTGGGTAGTCTGGGTTCCATTCCCTGTTCTGCCACAGACTTCTTGCATGACCTTGGGCAAGTCACTTAGCCTCTGTGCTTCAGTCCCCATCTATAAAATGGGGATGATGGGATATCCCTACCTCTCAGAGGTATTTTGAGGATAAATACATTAAAGATTGTTAGGCAATCAGATACTGGGGGGATGGGGGCCATACTGTACTAGCTGTCGGGGCCATACTGTACTACCAGTACTGTAGATAGCCAGCTTTAACCATTAATGTTTGGTCCTTGAAAAATAAGGCTTATTTCTCATTGTGTCCAACTTTATTGAAAGGTGGTTTGAGGAGATCACTGACCCAAAACCTCTCTTTACTGAGTTTTGTTCTCTGTCTTCACCACAGATAAAGAAGAAGACAGGACCCACTAGTTTCTCTTTCTTTCCTTTAAAAAATTCCGTACCAATGAGCATTTCCCAGGAGACATTAAAAATGTAATTATTGCTGATATGGTGGGATGGTATGGTATGTACATATACAATGCAGCCCTCCCTTCTCTCAATGAGGACCTTCCTTAGTGACTGCTTGGTCTTCACTAATTGTACCACTGCATGGTTCCTCTCTTAGGGGGACATTTTTTCAGCATGCCTTTATGGGTACTGGGCCTTTAAGTTTGTGTAACTTTAGCACCCTCATGGCCAAGATGGAGTCTGCTCTGGCTAAGAGAAGGTGGGCTCAGGAACACAGCAAGGAAAGTTCCTTCCTCCCTAGGGACACCTGTTCCAAACCCTGCACTGTGACCAAACACCCCTGCTGGATGAGTACAACGAATATAAGGAAGAGAAATATTTATTTACAGAGGGATGCAAGGAGAAAAACAAGAGGGGGGAAAGATGGAGGTGTGGTAAAACAGGGTTGCATTAAACACGAGGCTCCACAGGCTGAGAGCACCACATTCTGAAAGGGCAGACACTGACCAACGTGTCTGCACACAGAGTTCAGGGGTCCTGGACAAAGTTCTAGTCCAGTGATGAGTCTTGGGTGCTCCTGGTCATCTTTGGCAGCAGTAAATTTTCCCCAGCAAACCCCTCCGGTGCCCTCTTCTGCCACTCTCTACAAAGACAAACAGAGCGACAACCTCCCCGCTTAACCAGCTAACAGCCTCCCTCCTCATTCCCAATGCAAAGTCACCAGCCCCAGTATTCACGGCCCGAAGCCCATACAGCTCTGAGCAGCAGTGCTACTGGATCCAGCTCCAGTTTGTCCTTCTCAGGTGATTCCTCCCTGGCACAGTGCTCCTCCTGTCTCCTGGCCTGGGGTGTCCCCAGTCGGCCGTTCTGTCCCTCCCAGGCTTCTGGCAGGTTCTTGGCTGTTTCCCTCTGTGAGGGCCTGCTTGCTGCAACCCTTCTGGCTGGAGCTCCAGATACCCCCGCCCCCCTCCATCCTTTCTCTGCTCTCCCTCCCCCAACAGCACTTGCTTCTTTTGGAGCAATCCACACTTGACCCCTCAGGAAAAAGATTTAAAGGGGGCCATATGTTCTAAACCCCAATGGGATTACATTTGGAAGACCAAAGCAGCTGCAGCCCTAAAGTGGCCATTTTGCAAGTGGTTGCTGCTACCAGCATCTCTTTCTTCCCAGCCAGTGAGTATTCTTACTTTTGTTATGTTTACCCTTCCATATGGATTCAATGTCAGATCACGGTTATGAATGGCATGGTGTATCTGTTAGTACACAAATTATTTCAGAAGGAACAGAAATCATTGGCAGATTAGAAAAATAGTAGATTAGTAATTAATAGGTTGCAGGTCATGGATACATTCTTAGCTTGAAAAACAATTCAACAAAAGAGTCTTCTGGGGTTAATAATGAGAAGGAATGGCTCATGATTATATGCAGCAAAGATAAAGTTATACCAAATGTCATACACAAGGAAGTAACACGCAGGTGTCTAGAACTCAGATAAGAGAATGTCCTGAACACGGTGGTCATCTGTATCTGTATGCCTTCCTGCTACAACACAACGGTCAAGTTTTAAAAACTCTTCTGGCATCATGATTATCTATCTAGCTATCGCACTTTCTGTGGGGACTTCCAGGTGGCCTTCAGAGGTGATGGAAAATGGGAGGGGGGAGAACTTTGTGAAAATTTTATTCCCCCCCCATTTTTTGGTTGAAATTTAGAATTTTGATGACCATTTTCATCAGAATTCCCAAAAATTCAATTAGCCCTTTATGTGGGTGAAAAGCAGGAAGAAATAGTCACAGAAATAGTCTTACCATTTTTCCTTTTTATTTTTTTTTTGGTGGTCAAAATGCAAGATGTTACCAATTTAAAGAATGTTGACCAGTCCCATTGGCTTTCAGATATTCTCACTTCTTGCTTCCCAGAGCCTGGGTCAGGGCCCTTTTAGGATTTCTAGTGGATATTTTTTGTCCAGGTAACTGCAGTTTATAGCTCTCTGGATTGTTTAAATGTTTTGGGGCGATGAGGAGACAAAGTTTCAAGAGCTGACTGTTCTATAACAAAACCTAAACCGCAGAAATTTCTCATTTACAATGAAAGCTTGTAGGTAACTGGGAACTGTAGTTCCTGTATTAGGCTGATTTCAGCGGGACCCCAGATGGAGCAAGGTACTGATCAACATAAGTAAAGGTATCAGAATGTGGCCCCATAGAATATATACACCTGGCTAAGGATTTTCAGGATCAGGCTTCACTCTTCTGCCTGCTCTTCTAACACTGCCATCTAGAACAGCCTTCTACTTCCTCCCAATTAATTTCAAATCTCAACTGAAAATATAATTGCTCTCCCTTCTCTTAATTTCCCCTTTTGCTGTTATGTAACTGTGTTAAGGGCTCTGTGTTGCAGCCTGTATCTATTGGGTTCTGGGAAGTGGGCAGGTGGAAGCCCGTCCACTGCTATAGGACCCCCTCCCGCCTCCAGCCTAAGGGGACGAACCACAGGACCTGGAAACCAAATGATTCTGGGGGACATCTAATGAAATAACAGGGATAGGGGTGCGGTCAAAGGGTTAAAAGAAGGGAGCCTGACGGGGACACCGAGCAGAGAACTCCAGACAGTGCCCACTGCTCCTCAAAGGCATCAAGGGAGCCTGTGGACGCTGCCCAGAGGAACTCTGCCCCAATATGTGAACGGTCAGAGGATTGGAAACAGGCCCCACAGTCATAGGAGTCTCCATCTGTGAACCTCCTCTCCCTGGTTTTATAGATGGCCGTTTTAGCCAGAGCCAGAATGAGGTTGACCAGGAGGCCTTGTGACTTTGTGGGGCCATGGATACAGAGTGCATAGAGAAGGAGGCGAGGGGAAAAGTGCAGCCAAAAACTTAACAGAATATTCGTGAGGAGCTGGAATAGCGGCTGCAACCTGGCGCACTCTAAGTAAATGTGCGACAGAGTCTCCCTCACACTGCAGAAACGGCAAGTATCCGGGACAGGAGTAAACTGTGCCAAGTACAAGCCTGTGCTCACGGCCGCATGAAGGAGCTGCCAGCTGATATCCCTGGCGGGCCTCGGGACCAGAGTGGTGTATAGGCTGACCCACTGGGGCTCCTCATCCTCTAGAGGTGTCAGGGTGGGACACGAGGGTGAGGAAGTAAAGGGTGGGGAGCATGATCATGTATAGGTGTTTTCTTGGCGCGGTCTGGAAACGAACCGGCTGCAAGTCATGCAACCAGCTTACGGAGAAGGGGCGGGGGGGGACCTGTTGGGTCTAAGGGGTAGGGGCCCGATTAAAAGGTCCGGAGGGCCTGGGGTGGCGGGTGGGTGAGGCATGCCCTCATGCAGGACCCAGTTGAGGTAAGCCCGAGCAGTGGGTGGCAAAGCAGCCCTCACCTCCTGAAGTATGTGCTGGGGAGTACAAGGCCTGGAGACCCCCATATGCTGAGCAAGTGTTAGGGGATCCAGCCTATCTTCCTGGTTGTAATCCAGGAGGTCTCTGACTCTGGTAACTTCTGCCAGGACCAACCTCTGGTGCACCGAGGGGGACTCCGCCATCTGCACATGGAGTTGGTGGTTGTGTAGCAGGGGCTCTGCGAAGAGATCTGCCCTCTTGGTGGCCACCATGGACCTGGTTGTCAAAAACAGTTTCCAGGTCTGGAGGAGGTCCTGGTAGAAGACCAGCAGCTCAGAGAGGTCTCGTGGAAGACCTCTCGGATGGAGATAAAGGAGCTGCCAGTTATATCGGAGCCCTCGGAAGCGGTGCAGGAAGGCGTGCGCCAGTACTCTCCACGCTGGATTACCTGCACCATAAAGGAGCCTCTGCAGGGCCTGGAGACGGAAGACATGGACCTCAGTGCGTAGGCACTTCAGACCCTGCCCGTCCTCCCTCCTCCGGGGGCAGATGGAGGACCCCTGCAGAGACCCAGTGCAGTCCTGGCCAGAAGAACTCCAGAATCACCGTCTGGAGGTTGACCAGGAAGCCCAGGGCCGGGACCAGGGTGTTGAGCCAGTACCAGAGCATGGACAGGACTAGTTGATTGAGTACCAATGCCCTCCCTTGAAGGGAGAGGCACCAGAGTAGTCCTGTCCATTTCTGGAGCCGTTCCATTACCCTGCCCTGTAAACTGTGCCAGTTCTCCAACGGAGAGGGATGTGTGGCAGAAAGGTAAACGCCAAGATAGAGCAGTGGACCCACTCCCCACCGGATGGCCTGAAGCGCGGGTGGGAGGGAGCTTGCCTGCCACCAGTCCCCTACCACCAGGCCAGAGCTCTTGACTCAGTTGACCCGGGCAGAGAAGGCTGTGGAGTAAATGGCCTGGCAAGCCTCCACCCACGCCAAGTCGCCCGGGTCCTGGACCACGAGGAGCATGTCGGCGGCGTACACTGAGAGGACCAGTGGCAGCTCCGGCTCCTGCAGCGCCAACCCCGTCAACTTCCTGTGGAGGAGACAGAGGAAGGGCTCGATCGCCAGAGTGTACAGATGGCCCGAGAGGGGGCACCCCTGCTGTACTCCTCACCCGAAGCTGACCTGCTCGGTCAGGGTCCAGCTGAGCCTGACCAGACACTCTGCAGAAGCATACAGCACCTGGAGAAAACCCACAAACTGGGGTCCAAAGCCAAACGCTTGCAGAGTGCTCAGGAGATACCCGTGATCCACCCTGTCGAACGCCTTCTCCTGATCCAAGGATAGGAGGGCGAACGACAGACCATCCCTACACCCAAGCTCCAAGAGATCCCGGACCAGATACAGGTTATCAAAGATGGTACGGCCCGGGATGGTGTAGGTCTGGTATAGGTGGATCATGTCCTCCAGCATGGACCCCAGCCGCAGCTAGATGGCCTTTGCTACAATTTTGTAGTCTGTGCTGAGGAGCGAGATGGGATGCCAATTCCATAAGTTGCAGAGGTCCCCCTTCTTTGGCAATAAGATGAGCACGGCTCACCTGCACGAGAGAGGGAGGACCCCGCATTGCAAAGACTCTGCCCAGACGGTGATTAGGTCTGGGCCGAGGACATCCCAGAACACGCAGTAGAACTCCATGGTCAGCCTGTCTATGCCCAGAGATTTATTGGTGGGCATGCAGTGCAGGGCTTCCGAGAACTCTGCCAAAGAGACAGGCAGCTCTAGCTGGTCCCAGTAGCCCGCGCTGACCATCGGGAGTCTGTCCCAGAGCACTCTGCCAGTGGTAGGATCAGTCGGATCTGGGGAGAAAAGGTGTGCGTAGAAAGTCCTGGCCCACTCGCACATCTCTGCTGGATCTGTGAGGGGGTGCCATCTTCCACCAGAAGGCAGATGATGTGCTTCTTGGCCCCCCTCTTTTCTCCAGGGCATAGAAGAAGTGGGAGCCGTGATCCATCTCCCAAAGGAGGCAGAGTGTTGCAGCCTGTAGTGGGGTGGTTACCCGTTCCTGCCCTGTGGTGTTTAAGAGCTAGCCCTGGGAGAGAGCCAGGGCTGAGGGCAAGAGAAGCTAGGCTGATAGGGGAAATGGCTGCAGCTGGGCCATGCCCCGATCAGGCCGCAGCTGGATCTATAAAAGGGATGCTCGGCTGAAGCTTAGCCAGAGTCTCTCTCTGCGTTCAGAGAGGGAAGGGCCTGGCTATAGGGACCTGAGGGAATACCTAGATTGGAGCAGGGCTGAGGAAGAAAGGCCTTGGGAGCATGGGAGCTCTGGCCTGGAAATTCCCAGGCTGCGAGGCCTAGATTAAGGCCTATTGGATACTGGGGTTGCAAGGGGGCAGCCCCTGGGTAGACAGAGGCAGCAGGTCCAAACCCCTTCGCCTGTGATGAGTGGCTGATACACTGCAATCTGCCCAGGGAGTAGGGCTAAGTGAGGACTGGCAGTAGCTGAGACTGAGGTGAAATGGGGATAGTGGGTGGGGGGGTTCCCCTGGGTGGGGAGACCCTGAGACTGAGGGGTTGCTGCCAGAGGGGCAGCACCCCAGACAAAGGGGCACCAGGTCCGGGAGGGACACGGGGGCCAGTGACAGGCAGATCACCAGACGGCAGACGGCGCTCCAGAGGCTTGAGCTAATTCCCAAGGATGACCAGCAGGAGGTGCTGCTGGGTGAGACCAGCTCTATTACACAATCACTGTGCAAGATGCCCTTCGTGCACTTGATAAAATAAAGATGAACTTTCCTGCCCATTCCAGCAGCAGGAATGTCATTTCATCACATTTACTCTCACCCATTGCTGTTGTTTTTCTGATTTGATAGATCGTTGACCTCAAATGACAGTAAATTGGAAGTGTTATGCTTGTGCTGTACCCAGATATTAACTTGAGTGGTTTTGCTTAAGTCTGCCACTCCACTGGCTAGGGACTTCTTGAAAAATGTATCTCAACAATCTGTCCTGGTGAAAAACTAAATTGAATTCACGTACTGTCTGAAGATGGCTACAGATCTCAGGGACTGAGATGATGGGCATGCCTCAGAAGTTACAGTTGTGTGATCTCCAGAAATGTCTGCTTGTTGCTGCCAGCACAGGAGGTCGGATGAAGGACAAAAAAAACCCCCTATCTCCGTAATAGCGCAGATTAATTTTATGAATGGGGCACACTTGTCCTGAATCTATGGCGGTTTTATGAATGCTCTGCCGTTTCATAGATGCTGTCTCTCTCCTCCTCCATTGTAACATAAGGCCAGAAGATTCAAAGGGAGGTGGCAGATAATGGCTGAGCCACAATTCTTGCAATAAATTACTGGTGTTTGACCTTCATTTTAATTTGACCTTCAAGTGCACTGGCTAGATGAAAAAGTTGGATGATGTATTTTAAGCAATTATTCAGACTGGGCTGTAGAACATAGAAAAGTGCAAAACTACTTTGACTTTGAGAACGTATTAATTATTAAGCTTAAAATATCAGCACTACTTATCATACTTTGCTACCATGAAAGACTGTGTGTATTTATAGATCTCCCAAGTCAACTGAGCCAATAGAATCTCAATCTGTGTATATTCTGGTGTCACAGTTGAACAGTTTGTGTTATCTATAGCCATCTCCAAAGGAATCAATTTAGAGGCAGCAGCATTTGCTGCAAAAGCACTGGGAAATCAATATGATCATTGGGAGTGGCTGTGCCATATAACAATTTCTATGCAAATTTCTGTGCCTGGTCCTAATGCCATTAACAGGTGCTAATGAGTGATATTTAATGTGAGAAAGTGATTCTCTTCAGCTAAATAAGAGACTCAGTTTGCCCCTGCAATCTGTTTTAGCTGACGGAGACAGTTCAAGATGGAAAGACAGTATTAGCTGATGGATGAATATTGCTCCTTATCGCAAGGTGCTTGGACTAAGGGTACATCTACAGTGCCAGTGAAGGTGTGATGGTCGTGCTGGTAGGCATCTCCATGCTAGCTGTAATCTAGCTAGTGTGGGTAACAATCGCAGTGAAGACATAGTGACACAGACATCAGCGTGGGCTAGCTGCCACAGTGCAAGCCTGCTGGGGATGAACTTGGGCGACTACCCCATGCTGAATTCTGGGCCACTGTCATTTGAGTATCTTCTTTTCCGAAGGAACAGAATCCCTAAGAACTTTGCATGCAGTTTGTGAGCATTAGCTTTATTATCTTATTTTATTTTCATGTTTAGTGAATGCAGCAGTAGTTTGCAATAAATATAATTTAAAAAAAATCCTCCCTGTTTGATCTTCAGAATATTGTAGATAGATTTCCGACATAATAAATTCATTTGGCACATCTCTGGACTTCTCAGTTCTGCCTGGGATGGCAAGAACTGAAACACTTCAGTAAAAGGAGGTTTTGGATATATTTATGGCTTGATTGTCAATCTGTCCCAGCTCCTGTGACAACACAGTGCCCCCCATAGCATCCTATCGGGGTATTGGATTAGTACCAGCTCAAGAGGGAAGACTGTCACCTACACTAATCAGCAAGGTGACTTTCTGCAGCACTTTGGAGCTCCCTCCTTGGAGGTTGCAGATCCACACACTGATAACCTGGCCTAATCCTAGATAGCTGGAGAGATCTGATAGGGAATCTGTACCACCACTGCCAACCCCAAATGTGCAAAAATCACAAGGCAAGCAGCACAAAAAAAAGAGGTTTTTTTTTTTCAAAACAATAAAACCCCAAACACGTTGAGTTCTTCCTATGTGCCTTGTTTTTGAGTCTTTTGGGTTCACATTTTCAAACTTTTCTATGCAACCATGAGTGAGATTTGGTTTTGTAAAATGAAAGTGTATAGGCTAATTTAATCACATGATTCCAGGAGCTGGGACTTCAAGAAAAATCACAAATATATTGAGCCTGGTAATAAAATTGTGAGTTGGCATCAATGGCTTCCCTGCTTATTATCCTTTCCATAAACCAGTATGGACAGCAATACTTTGTTAAGCAAGTGTATGTTAAAAGTTAATTTTTTTTTCTTGTAAAGCTCACGTGTCTCAGTGTTTCGTTAGGAATTCTGCTTTGTTGTTCTGTGAAACAAGTTTCTGTTTACAGGTACATCTACTTTCTATTCTATAGTTTAGAGAAAGTCATTAGAAAAATCTTAACACTTACTTAATGAAGACTTTTAAATGCTCATCTTGCACTTTTGAGTGAAGTGCAATTTATATTTCATAAAAATAGAAGCTGAACAGCAAGCTGTAAGTAATTAACATATAATTAAATATCTACTATGAAAGAAATGAAAACTCAGGCTACTTGCTGGCTTCCGTGACTGGGTTATGCAATCACAAATTAAATTACATTTCCTTGCTTCATGAATGCTCAGGAGGTCATTACCCCAGTTTGAAGAGAGACCTCTGAGAGTGTCAGTAACATTGGATTGGAGATGAGGTTGATCACACTAGTGAACTCTACGTTCCAAGGAACAGACCATGTGAAAACCTGTCAGGCCTTCAGTTCAGCAAATGCAAACAGTCCTACCCGTATCTTTATTTGAAGTGCTTGTGAAATGAACATGGTCCTGTGTTAATGGTGAAGAAATCGTCTAAGAAACAGGGAAATTAGTTGCACAAACAGATGAATAGGTCCTAATCCTATAACATGCTTTGCATAGATAATAGATCATGTACATATACAGAACATCATAGACTATAGTGGGAGTCTGTCGTGGCATGATCGGTGGAATCAAGCTTTCTTAAACAGGCAGGCATTTATTAAAAGCCAAACAAATACAACTACAGACCAGAACAGGTTTCTACAAAGCTTTAGTCCCAGCATTGTCTCTTTTTATTTACTAGGGTCCATGCCCAGTCTAGAGCTCTGTATAGCACACAGAGACTGCTAGGGGCTCAGTAATATATTATATTATTATACGCATTAAAGGAGGAGTCTGACTGCATGGTTTGCTGGAGCAGAAATAGGGGTCACAAATAGTTTTCAATTGTTCTCCAGGGTCCCAGCTTTCTTTTTGTTGTTAGTCTTTAGCTGTTATAGTAGCAAAGAAGCTCTTCAGAACATGACCTGAGTTTGCAGAGTGCCTGAAACACTAGCTTTGAAGCATGAAATGCTTCATTCATTTTACTAGGAATTAACTCAGGTGCTGTTGATTTTAATGACAGGTTTCAGAGTAGCAGCCGTGTTAGTCTGTATTCGCAAAAAGAAAAGGAGTACTTGTGGCACCTTAGAGATTAACAAATTTATTAGAGCATAAGCTTTCGTGAGCTACAGCTCACTTCATCGGATGCATCCGATGAAGTGAGCTGTAGCTCACGAAAGCTTATGCTCTAATAAATTTGTTAGTCTCTAAGGTGCCACAAGTACACCTTTTCTTTTTGTTGATTTTAATGTCAACATGGTTAACTATTTCACTACTATCAAAGCAAAAGGCAGGACAACACAATGAATATCTGCACAATGTACTTTGGTTACTCACTTTGGTGACATTTAGGGCTGGAGGGGGCATGACTGATTTAATTTTTTCTGAGGGGGGAGGGAAAGAAACACTCCATTATTAGAAGCTGGGAAACACTGGCTCAAGCAGAACTCTTCTAGCTTAAGAAACTGAAACAATAATAGTCTTCACTGACTTATAACAAAAATTAATTTTCTTTTGTGATGAATGAAACATTTTTCTTCCACTCGCTGTATTAAGGGCTGTTCCTTCTCTAATTGGCTGAGCGAATTGGCTAAAGAGTGAACACTTCTGCAGTATTAATGCATTTTTTACCTTGATAGACTTTGTATGTAAAATGTACTCCTTCACAACTCACTGTTAAGCATGAGCTTTGCACCGTGTTGAATTTAGATGAGTTCCATATTTAGTTACTGGATGGAATGTCAGACTTAGACAAGAGTCAGTGATATAAGCTCTAATATTGTCACTGTTAAAGGGGATTCTCTTACAGATCAAGTGTTAGGGGACTGTGCTTCTGGAACTAAACAGCCTAAGTTTTATCTACACCTATATCATTGTGACTCCTGGATGCCTCCAGTGTGCAGTATAGTGACAGCTATAAATCTTAACTGGCTGTGGTATATAGGATAATGATGACAGTATAGTAGTTTCCTTTTATGTCAAGGGGACATATAACTGAAGTTGTCTTTGTGCTCTCTCTCTCTTTTTTTTAAGTTAGCTATTTAACCTTGACTTCTTGCTGTATTTTTTTCTATCTCATTACATTTCTCCATTATACATTATTTGGTTTGGTTACAGTCACTAGACTTTAACTGCTCTGACATATTATTTTTAAGGGCATAAATGACTTCATTAAAATAATGTCCTTCAAATAAATGCACTTGGCACTGCTATTGAAAGTGGACAAAGACACACACATGAAACATCAGATCCTTTACACTAAAAATATATTGTGGAAATTGCACACTAAAGTAAAAGCTTCTTAGCTTTCAGAAGTTAAATGTGTACCCTAGATGTTTTGGATGCTAGTGTTACCTGGAAAGCAGCTCAGTGATTTGCACAAGCATCAGTGACTCCATTTGCAATTTGGTTTTAGTAAAACCTCATTTTATTTACCTTAGGATCTTTTTTAACTTGTGTGATTTTTAGAATCTCTAATTAATGCATGTTGTTTGCATGCATTAAATATGTTCCTGTCACAAATCTGAAACAAGAAAGGATGTTGCCTTGCAGATTTTGATGTTTGAAATGACAAGGATAGAGGAGGTAGACAGGGTTAGAACAGGTGATTTGAAAGTTACAGCTGCTGTGTTCTGTTCTCAGTTCTTCCCCCGACTCAGTCACTACATGATCTTGAGCAAGTCATATTAAATTCTTTCAGTTACTCAGTGGGCATAATCCCTAGCTGGATTCTTGGCATTGTGAGGGGGGCAAAGGTGGTCAGTGCAAGTCAAAGCTGCTGTAACTTGCGCTGGTTTGGCTGGTTCCCTAGACATTGTTCTATCTCTTACTTACTTAGTGTCCCTTGTCACAATATTATCTGAGCACCTCACACTCACTAATGGATTTAGCCTCACAAAACCCTTTGAGATAGGGAAGTACTATACCCATATTACAGATAGAAAAGTGAGGCAGAGGGAAGATCTAATGAGTTGCTCACAGTCATACAGGGAATCTGTGCCTGAGCTGGGACTTGAATCCACATCTTTTGAGTCCCAGTTCAATGTCCTGTCCACTAGACCATTTTCCCTTCTCTTCCATCAGCTGAGGAGCAGTGGAGCATGTTATCTTCTGGCTCCGCCTCCTTTATTTTTACCTCCACCCAACCCACGCCAGAGAAGGATGATGTGGTCTGGGATAAAGTTGTGTCACCATCACAAAGAGACCTGAAAAGGTCTCAAAGATCAGATGAGATGGTCCACATTTGCACTAGTGTAACTCAAAGAATTTGATGCAATATTTGTTTACTCTTCTAGATGGGTTTACTAACATCTCTCAGAAGGCCTCTGAGTGTCTTCTTTAATCAGCCAATTGATATTGGTAAAGTGTTTTGACATCCTCAGATGGAAGGTGCAACAAAATACTGTTGGTGCAATGTATCCAAGAGTGTGTCTGCACTAGGGCGAAAGGTGTGTTTTTACAGTGTGATTGCTAATACATTATAAAATCCCTATGTAGACAGGGCAAGTTGTAGTTTGACCTCAGTGTATCTGATTGAGGTGAACCCAGGATACAACCACAACTTGCCCCGTCTATACTAGGATTTTACAAACTATTGGCTAGCACGACATTTTTTTCCTAGTACAGAAAAGGCCTAAATAGCATATTCAGAAGCAGAAACACATAACTAGAGATATACATGTCATCCTGCTGCAGGATGACAAACATTTCCTAAAAAAATAAAGTTTAAAATTGAAGCAAACCCAAATAGAAAAGTAATTTCCTGAGCTTGTAAAAGTGTAAAGGAAAGTGCCTGAACATTATCTGAAGCGGGGACTGTGAATGTGGGAGGTAGACAGTGTTAATAAAAGGACACACACTTCAGTGTGGTGCTGTGAATATACCAGATTAGTAGACAGTCCTAGAATCATATGCTGGAAACAAGTTTCAATTAAATGAGCATACTCCATATAACTATTGAATCCTAGCTGGATAAATGGATTTTAGAGGAATATATGTGTTTTGTTTTTACCATGAAGTTACTTGATAAGGTGGTAATAAAACTGTCAGAGGTTCCACTTTGACTGAAGCTGAGCTGTAATAGGGGATTCATTTCAATTTCTGAATCTATTTTGGGGATGGGGAGAGAGATCTGTGCCTTTTCCAGCTCAGGAATTAGACTTCTGTTCAGTGGGTTTTATGTTCTTGACCCTATGTCTCTGCCCTTGAAAAGCAGCAGCACTTAAAATCCACTGTAATGCATTAAGTCTGAGCTTCAGTTTAGTGTCTGCTGTGCTTGATAGCCATTATAATGCAATACTGATGGTGGTCCCTGTTGAAGTATGTGATGTAAACACTGACCTTTTTGGGGGAGTTATTAAAATTTTACCCAGGTGAAGTGGAGGTAATTTTTCATTTATCCCAACTTTTTGATTGAAAATCTTTTGATTTGGTGGTCCAGAGTAGTCCAAAGTAGCTGTGTATTTTCCTTTCTCCCTACTCATTCACACAAATTGCCTTTAAAATAAGCTCTTTCAGTAAAGATCCACTGAGTTTCTTTCCAGAGACAGCTTTTATTTCTTGCAGAAATAATTGCAAACTCTTACTATAAACACCGCCATCTACTAGAGCAAACCCGCTTTAACAATCAGGCATGATCGGTAGCTGTCCACCCCTAGTAGCTGGGATGACTGATATGAGCTACATCTAATCTGTGTGAAGAAGTAAGCAGTACTGCTGGGATAGACCAGCTAGCGCAGGATGGATGTCTCTGTGAGTGAGTGTGAGTAAAAACTGCAGCTGAGGGCAACAGTGATGAATTCATAAGAATGGTCATATTGGGTCAGACCAAATGTCCATCTAGCCTGGTGTCCTGTCTTCCGACAGTGGCCAATGCCAGGTGCCCCAGAGGGAATGAACAGAATAGGTAATCATTAAGTGATCCATCTCCTGTTGCTCAGTCCCAGCTTCTGGCAAACAGAGGCAAGGAACACCATCCCTGCCCATCCTGGCTAATAGCCACTGATGGACCTATCCTCCATAAATTTATCTAAAAAATTTATCTTTTTCAAACTCTGTTATAGTCTTGGCCTTCACAACATCCTCTGGCAAGGAGTTCCACAGGTTGACTGTGCGTTGTGTTAAAAATGCTTCCTTTTGTTTGTTTTAAACCTGCTGCCTATTAATTTCATTTGGTGGCATTTCATTCATTAGTTCTTGTGTTATGAGAAGGAGTAAATAACACTTTCTTATTTACTTTCTCTACACCACTCATGATTTTATAGACCTCTATCATATCCCCCCTTTAGTCATCTCTTTTCCAAGCTGAAAAGTCCCAGTCTTATTAATCTCTCCACATACGGCAGCCATTCCATACCCCTAATCATTTTTGTTGCCCTATTCTGAACTTTTTCCAAGTCCAATAGATCTTTTTTGAGATGGGGTGACCCCATCTGCACGCAGTATTCAATATGTGGGCGTACCATGGATTTATATAGAGGCAATATATTTTCTGTCTTATTATCTATCCCTTTCTTCATGATTCCCAGCATTCTGTTCGTTTTTTTGACTGCTGCTGCACATTGAGTGGATGTTTTCAGAGAACTATTCACAATGACTCCAAGTGACTTCTTGAGTGATAACAGCTAATTTAGACCCCATCATTTTATATGTATAGTTGGGATTATGTTTTCTGATGTGCATTACTTTGCATTTATGAACATTGAATTTCATCTTCTATTTTGTTGCCCAGTCACACAGTTTTGAGAGATCCTTTTGTAGCTCTTTGCAGTCTGCCCCTCTTTCTTGTTCTTTCTGCATTCAAGTCCCTCCTGAAGACTCAGGTCTTGTCTGCACTTTACAGGGTTTGCTGGTACAGCTATATTGGCAGACCCTCTTAGTGTAGACCAGGGTCTCCAAACTTTGAGACGAGGGCCATATTAGATTTTTTTTAAGGGGCTTTGCGGGCCGAAGCGACTGTGAAAAAATTAAATATATGCAAAATCATTAAAAAAAATATTATTTTAGGATTAGTGAGAAGTATGGTACTGATGTTTTTCTGACAAAATTGCATTTAGCTGTGGTTCAAAGTTAGTGTTCCCTATTATTAGAATTGATTGTACATGTTCATCAGACAAGGTCGATCTGCAGTTGGATTTCACATATTTCATCACTGAAAATGTTTTTGCACACATATAATTAGTGCCAAACACTGACATTAATCCACGGACAAAGTTTTTTACATGAGCATATTGATCACTTGGCAGGCATTTATAGAATTCTACCAGATTTCCTTCCTTATATTTGTCCTTCAACAAGTCATTGGATCGCAGGTCAATCACTTCCATTTGAAGTTCAGGTGGCAGTTTTTGGAGATCGCAATCAAATGGGTTTTGGAAGATCCGTATTTCTCCTGCATTCACATCAAGGTCAGAGAAATGCTCCTGGAACTGTAGTTTCAGATCAGAAATGATTTCTTGTGCAAACATAGTTGGGAATCGTGACTCAGTTTCTTGGTTGAACTTTTCACAACATGTAAAATGAACAAAGCAGTTGGGACTCAAAAATAACTAGTTTTTGCCTGAATGCTTTCACCTGGGTGTACATGTCACAGATAAGCCCATTTTCCCCTTGTAGTCTAAGACTGAAGTCATTCATGTGCTTGGTCAAGTCTATGAAAAAAGCTAATTTCCAAAGCCATTCACTGTTTGTGAGTAAAGGTAGAGGTCGAGTTTTTTTATTTAAGAACATTTCAGTTTCAGTTCTAAGCTCGAAAAATGGCGACAAAACCTTTCCACAGCTAAGCTATTGAACAATGAAGGGTTTCCACCAGAAATGCTTGGAACTGACGATGGTTAAGTCCATGCGAGTGAATGAAATTCACTGTTGAAACTACGGGTTCCATAACACATGACTAATCCAAATATTTCCCGCACGATGCTTGCTGATGAAGAATGAAGTGAAGAATCAGAGGCTGGGGACAGCCCACACTTTCACAAGCATTGTAGATTTGTCCAACCAACCCTTTTTTTTTGAACCGCACATGTTTCTACCTCCATCGGTTGTAACGCACTTCAGTTGTTTCCATTGCAGGTTGTAGTGAGAGAGTGACTTTTCAACTTCTTTGAAAATCTCTTCCCCTGTGGTTGTTCAATGCATACTATGCACAGAAGCTAGTTCTTCCGAAACTTAAAATTACTGCCGACCCCGCGAATAAACAACAGCAACTGTGAAGTATCGGAAACGTCAATTGACTCTTCAAGTGTGAGGGAAAACCACTCAAACTTCTTAGTCTTTTCATTCAGCTGAAAAATTATATTACTGCCTATGTCCTCAATTCTGTGAGCAACTGTGTTCGCCGAAAGACTAATTGTCTTAAATAAATCTACTTTTTCTGGGCATATTTCTTCGGCTGCATGAATCATACATATTTTAACTAGCTCCCTATCAGTAAATGGTTTTCCTTGTTTTGCTAATAGGTGTGCCACTCGGAAGATGGCTCTTGTTGCAGCTTCATTCTTGGTTTTCTTCTTCTTAAATATAAACTATTGTGACCATAAGCCATGTTTCATGGATTCTAATTGATCTGAACGTAATTTTCCCGTAAATTGAGAGTAGTTTGACAAGTGCTTGGTTTCATAACGTCTATGAATGTTGTATTCTTTTAGCACTGCGATAGTTTCATTATATATTAAACACAATACTTTACTACCTGATTCGATAATGAAATAGTCCACACTCCATTGTTCTTTAAATACGCAACATTCAGAATCAACCTTTCTCTTCTGTCCTTTTCCCAGCATAATCTCTCTAATAGCAACGGACTTAAACACAATGAATATATGTTTGTCACTACTCTGACACGCGCTAAGACAAAACCCAAGGGAAACAACAATGACACATCACACATCTGGTTCCTTCTGCCGCTACTAACCTACCTACTGTGTGCTCATTGGCTCTGCAACCCTGGCAGGAATGCAGTGATGTCATGAAGTTCTGCTGCCGCTCTGGGGTTTCCAGTGTTGGCCCCTTGCCAGCCAGGGTCCCACCGGTGGCCCCACCCAGTGCCCGGTGCTGGCCTGGGTGAAGGAACCCAGGCTGGCAGCGGGCTGAGACCCCGGCTGGCAGGAGCCCGCAGTGGGAACCCCAAAGCTGCTCAGCCTGCTGCTGCTCTGCGATTCCTGCCGTGGGCTCCTGCCAGCCAGGGTCCCGTCACCCGATGCGATGCTGGTTAGGGGGCTGGACAAATCGAAGCCGCAGGCTGTAGTTTGGAGACCTCTGGTGTAGATGCTTCTTATCCTGGCAACTGATTGCTTTTATTGGTATATGGTAGTGTTCTGGGCTAGAATATGTTGTTTGGCAGTATTTGTTGTAAATATTGTATTTACATTTCAGTGTATAGTATATAGAGCAGTATAAACAAGTTGTCTGTATGAAATTTTATTTTGTACTAGTGCATTTTATGTAGCCTGTTGTAAAACTAGACAAATGTCTAGATGAGTTGCTGTACCCCCTGGAAGATCTCTCCATACCTGCAGGGTACACGAACCACTGGTTGAGAAACACTGCCTTAGATAAACACGCCATCTTTCAACTAGACTCCTCAAAGGAAGTGGTAGCAGCCCTATTTCTTGATTTAGTTTCTGCCAAGGAGAAGTCCAGAACTGAAGACTTCCTGCCTTGGCAACTTTTGAGGGACCGGACTGGGACAGCCGGGAACGCTGCTGGTTGAGTGTGTGGACGGCTAGACCTGGACTAGAAGGGATTGAGGAGTATTGCAGAACTGTTGGTGATTTGGGGGTGGGGTGGGGGGTGAGCCAGCCCCGTGCCCGACTCATAGCAGCATTAGTCCCAGTTAACCCTTCTCTTACATGAACACACATTTTCTCACAAACAGTAATAATGCAATTTAATGGATTATTTGGGGGAAACTTTGTTTTTTGTTTTAAAAAGCTGTGTCTTCTAGCAGCACCTTGTACATTGCAGCAAAGAGGATGAAATCCAGTCCTGCGCAGAGAAATGGCACAAGGCAGTGCTTGGATATCAGAGGTGAGGACTTAGGGTATGTGTAGGCTGCAGTAAAAGACCCAGGACTGGCCCAGGTCAGCAGACTCAGGCTCACGAGGCTCTGGTGGTGGGGCTATAAAATTGCAGTGGGACTGTACATAGAGGCCATGATGAAGGTTGTGACCATTAGAGCTGGTTGGAAATGTCTTGATTACACAATTTTTTGATGAAAAATGTCATTTTTGTTGGAATTGAAATATTTAAAACCCATCTTGATTTGGACAGTTTCATTTTGAACAAACCTCCAGGTGCAGCATTGCAATAACATAACACCCTAATTTGATATTTTCAGAATGGAACAATTCCACGTCTTTCTTTCAAAATGAAATTCATTGTTTTGCATAATACGTGAAAGTTAAAAAAAAAAATAGAAATTGGAATGAAATGTCTCGATTTTAATGAAATATTTCAGTTGATTCAAAATGAAACTTTTTCAGAATTTAATTCTGTGAGAAATGTCAAATGTTTTTGTTCTGTTTTGAAATGGAGATTTTTTTTCTAAATTGTACAATTTCCTGCACAGTGGAAAATCTGGTTCCTCCTACCCAGCTTTAGTGATGAGAGTTGAAACCAAGGACCTTGGGAGTTAGAAGCATGAGTTTCTACAGCTTGGAGCTAAAGGCCCTGGCTCTGTACAGAAGGGAACCAGCAACACTCACTGTATTAGACACTCAAATACTAGGGTGGTAGTATCCTAAGGATTTTATACTACTAGCTATCACCCTAGTATCTAAATGCCTGAACAGTGAATTACACATAGGCCTTGTGTTTGCCGCCTGCATGGAAGTAAAATTTCACTCAGACTGAATTTTAAGGAAAAGCTACATACTGAAATCAATGGAATTACCCCAGCCTAAAACTGGAGTAGCAAAGTGAGGGAGTGTGACCAGGACTTTTTTTTTTAAAATACTGCAGCATGCAAACACTATTGGTTCTGCAAGGCACTGCCATAAATTTATTGTTTAACACCAGAAAAATTATTTTTCTCCACAGTAAGAATTTCTGTAAATACATCAGACTAATGAGGGTGCAGTATTGTCAGATGTACTTGGAAAGCAGCTTTTTTCATTCCTGATGACTGGATCATTTATATTTTTGTTTTCTGTTTTTATGATCTCTATTAATGTTTTTGCTAAAAACCTGCAAGCCACTGAAGATGAATGAATATTTATGATCTTCCCCCTATTTATTTATTGCTGATCTTAATGGTAAATTATTAATTCAGATAGATAAACTTGTAATTGGTACCATTTAAATCTGCTTTTTTCCCCAAAACTTGTGGTCAAGATAGACAAGATGACTGCATTCCAAGCTGCAAAAACTAGCTATTTAAAGTTGTTTACCCCACACTTCAGCAGAATGCTCCCATACATGATACATGATAAATGAGGTAAGTAAAGGTGCCTTTTCAAGTCCAAATAACTCCACCAGAAATGTAATAATTCTGAGTAATTTAAAATAATCTAACAAATGGAACAATGCCTCAGTGGCTTTATAAGAAATTTGGGAACATTGCACCGCATATGAACAAAACTGTTTGAAACATAATTAAAGCTTATTTCCACATTTTGGTAGGTTCATGTTTTCTGTTTGACTTTAGGATGGAATGAAACTTCAAACACAGAATTAATTAAAAAAAATCTCATTCAGAGTTTCTTATTCACTACCTGGCCACTAGATATTTTTATTTCTCTCTCTTATGTGATAACCCAACCTTTCCATTTGGGGTCACAAAGGGTTTAATTAATGAAACTCCTCATCAGACAGAGATAGAAGTAGGAAATTAGGCCCTAGTTTGTCATGTCGCTGAAGAATGATGACTTTTAAAGTTAGCATGCAAGTCCCTGCCTACTCCAGAATCAGAAAAAAACTCCTTATTTCTGAGCACAGAGAGCTATTGCTAGCCAAGAAAATGTCATTTAGTTTTGTTTGTATTTTTAAAAGTCATTATCTTTAATGGTGATTCCATTTGAAGAAGACTAAATTAATCCACCCCCTTGCTAGTGTAATCTGGGTTTGTTTCTGCTGAAAATATATTTGAGAAACATCCTTAGTGTTTCTCTCTGAAGAGAGGCATCTGGTCCCTTTTAAATGGCTAGACTGTTTACTTCAACATGATGGTAATCTCAGACTTCTGCCTAGAGTATGTGCTGACAAAGAGCGCCAAGCAGATCTTTAATAAAAACTTTGAATTTCCCTCCAAAGCAGGGTTTAGCTGCAGGTTTCAAATGTTTATCTAGAGAGAATTCACTCCCATCCTAATCCCAAACTTTCATCCATTTTCTAATCATTTTTTGCCTGGTATTGCAGATGCTAACACATTTCATGAGTAAATGCAAATAAAAAAGTAGCTAAGGAAAAATGCACCATTATTAGAGTCAGGGGATTTTAAAAAGAAGGTTAAAACAAACACGAGCATTCTCTCTGAGAGTGCGTCTCGAATCCAGCCATTACTTTTAATCTATAGACACTAAAATCTCCTTGGGCCTCATTATGTCTTAATTGTAAAAGGAGCTCAGTACTACTGGTGCATTTTACACAATCTTCTGCAGAAAGCGTTCATGCACTCAGCAATCTTGGAGAGACTGCAGTCCAACTCACTAGCACCTACTGTAGGGTTAGCTCCCAAGGAATGTTTACCAGTACCTGGAGGTGATATTCTCAGTTATGGGAATAAATTTTGATAAATTTAGATTTTAAATCAGTTCTGGGCCTTTAAAGAAACAGCAGTGTTTTGTGAACACCAGCCTTGTTATCATGGCATAAGCACAGATGGTAAGTTTAAAAAAAAATCAACTACTACCAGGAAGTTAGTTAAAATAAATGACAAATCATTATTCTCTCATTTGATGCCTATAGTAATTGTCTGCTAATGGAGATGGAAGGATGCTATATAGGGGCTGGATGTTCCTCTCTATTACTTGGAAGGGGGGAGAAAAAGAATGATGACATTAGTTTGGAAGATTTCAGAGTAGCAGCCGTGTTAGTCTGTATTCGCAAAAAGAAAAGGAGTACTTGTGGCACCTTAGAGACTAACAAATTTATTAGAGCATAAGCTTTCGTGCATCTGATGAAGTGAGCTGTAGTTTGGAAGAGGTGCTCAGATCTCATGGTGATTACCTGCCAGCAAAACAGGCATCAAATTGCACATTACTTAATGCTGCTCTTTCAAGTCTCAGGCCAGCCTGTGTCTTCTTCCTAACTCCATGATGGGACGGGGGAGAGAGTAGGAGGCATAGACAATTAGGTACTAAATAGATGGTGGCACCATTGAGCTGGCCATGTTGCCAAAGGAGGCCCCTAAAGGGGCAGGTATTGCAAAAGTATGCACTGAGACCCACTGACATGTGGTTAAGATTCTCCATGTATCCTCGGGAATGCACCATTCTGAGTGGAGCTGGTCAGGAATTTTTTGACAAAACATTTTTCCTTTGGAAAACGCCCATTTGTTGAAATCAAAACTGTTTGCAGGAAAGGGTCAGATTCAACACATTTCTCCTTTTGGAGAAAATTTCGAAATTGTCCTGTTTTGACAATTTTAAGTGAAATTAAAAAGTTCCATTTGTCCGTTCAAAATGACTTTTCATGTTGTAATTTAATTAATAATAACATGTAAATATTAAAATGAAAAAGTCCAAATCAACATATTTTGAAATTATTGAACTGGAAAGTTTTCAGGTGACCCGATCTGAAGTTTTTTCTGACTTTTAAAGTTTGTGAACATTTCTGAGATTTAGACATTCCTCCCCCCTGCCCTCCCAATTCAGGGCTGGAAAAATTTGTTGAACTCTTAAAAGTTTGAGCTGGATGGGTAAAATGTTTCCTGCCCAGCTCTAGTTATGAAGCCATGCTGATGCCCATGGGCACAGCCGCTAATTCCTTTGCACTGTCGTTCAAGAGGATTCTTTAAACTTAATGTTCTCCCTTCTACTAGTTTGGTGCAGGAGGGAATTTTCCCCCCAGGTGCAGTAATATACCAGTGCGCACACTGGTATCCTTGACTAGATGGGATCAGAATTGCTTTAATGCTAATACTGCTAGACATGATGGAGGTCCTCCTTAGCTCCAGTGGCAGAAACCTGTGCTTTTTGGAGATGGAAGATCTGAGTTTGGTCTCTGCTGCTGCTCTGAATTCTAGAATAGTCACAGTGTGCAGCAACACTGAAATTCTGTGTGGCCATTCATCTCACAAATGGCACCAGCACAGACATGCTTTTTGTGCAAACCCCTTCATCAGCGTATAATCATAATTCGAAGAATCCATGTGTTTGTGATCTCCTGCAACCACTTCATAAATTATCTATAGTTGCTTAGCAGGACAATTATACAACAAAATAAAAAGGACACCTGTAAAAATGACACTGCTGGGTCCAATCGTTTCTCTCTCGGTGACTTCCAGATAACATTTCCTGTTTTTGTGCAAAGGAGTATGGGCCAGATTATCATCTCGCATTCATTTTACAGCACCGGCATTCCGAAGGCTTGAATGGGGCTATTCCTGATTGACAGCCGTGTAAGTGAGAACGGAATTAAACCTGCCACTTCTAGCTGCTAGCCTTGCAAACTCCCCCTGGGATGTGAACATCAAGCTACACATCCTTTACTTAACAAAAAGATTCTGTAATCTAATCTTGGATCACAGTTTGGAAGTTAATGTAATGAGAGGGGTGTAACCAAATTCAGATCAGTCTCCAGGGTTAACTGGAATAAAAACTTGTTTCATCTGTAAAGTCAACAGATATGGCTCCTAACACACACAGGGAACAGGTCTGTTTAAAAAGAAGGTGACATTTTTACATAGCTACTTGTTCTGAGCCTAATTGCACTTTAATGCACATTTAGAATAGACTTTTGCTGAAATATGCTTGTTCATCTGAGTCCCTTGTATCATCAGTGTGTTTTTTGTTCTGCCCTCCACATCTCTCTCTCTAGGATGTTCCATGTGATTTGAGAAAAGTTAAAATGATGGAATTTACTCTAGATTGTAAACAATTTTTTTGCCTCTATTAGTTTGTTTGGAAAGTTGCAAACCTGGAGTAATCAAAATAATCATTGGTGTCAGAACTGTTATGAATCATTAAACCGTGCGCAACAACCGGAGCTACTGATAGTTCCTCATTCTGAAAATGAGCACGTTTTATGTTGCTGCTGCGGTAATTACTTACAAATATCTAATACTTAATTACTTCCAAGATGTCAGTCTTCATAATAGTTTATTGGAAAATTCTAACTGATGGAGCAGCTGCTTCCACACTACGTCTATTTGTGCCTGAAACTGACATTCTGGTCTAACTATTATTCCACTTTGATCAATGTTATTCCTTCGTGTATGTCTGGTTACAGCTGTGACAGGCAGAGTTTATCCAGCTGTGGCGGGAATTACTATCCTCTCTCACTACTTCCAAGCTCAGATGGTTGGAGCAAGAGAAATGTTTGCAACTAACTTATGTTGGAGACAAAAATTATATGGGCCAGATACTGGTCCCTGCTCCGGCTTATTTGCTCTGCTCCAGCTGTATCAAGCAATTAGTCAACTGGATTAAATGCCTATTGGGAAATTAGGGTTGTGAGGCATCCAGTTTTCAATCAGAACACCTGGTCGAAAAGGGACCCTGGTGGCTCCAGTCAGCACTACTACTAAAAGTCCAGTTGGCGGCGCAGCAGAACTCCCGGAAGCGGCCAGCATGTCCGGCTCCTAGATGCAGGGGCAGCCACAGGGGGTGCCATGGCCCCGCCCGCCAGCTCCTCAGCTCCCATTGGCTGGGGAACCATGACCAATGGGAACTGTGGGGGTGGCGCCTGTGGGCACTGCCCCTTGGCTCTGCTGCCTAGGAGCCGGATATGCCGGCCACTTTCGGGAGCCACCTGAGGTAATCATGACAGGTGAGAGCCCACACCCTGAACCCCCTTCCACACCCCAACCCCCTGCCCCAGGTTGGAACCCCCTCCAGCACCTTAATTCCCTCCCAGAGCCCTCACCCCATCCTCCTTCCCAAGCCTTGAGCCCCCTCCCGCACTCCAAACCCCTCGGCCCCAGCCTGGAGCCCCCCTCCTGTACCTGAAAACCATCATCCCTGGCTCTACCCCAGAGCCTGCAACCTCAGCTGAAGCCCGCACCCCCTCCCGCACCCCAAACCTCTTCCCCAGCTCAGTGAAAGTGAGTGAGGGTGCGGGAGAACAAGTGATAGAGGGAGGGGGGCTGGAGTGAGGGGGGCAGGGCCTCAGAGAGGGGGGCAGAGGAAGGGCCTCAGAGCAGGGGACAAGGCAAGGGTGTTCAGTTTTGTGTGATTAGAAAGTTAGCAACTCTATGGGGAACTTCTTTTGGCCTCTGTCAGCTGACTTTGACTCGCAGCACTCAGGATCTGGGGCTATAAAATTGCAGTGTAGACATTAGGCTTGGGCTAGAGACTGGGCTCTGAGACCCGTGCAAAGCAGGAGGGTCCCAGAGCCTGGGCTTCAGCCCCACCCTGAATATCTATACTACAATTTTATAGCCCTTTTTCATCTCCTGGTCTGTCTTTCTAACTCCCCTGAACTTTGGGGGAAATTTGGATTGGATCCAGACTTTGCAGCCTGGGCTGATCTTTCTCCTTTCTCTCTTTGAGGTAGTGAAAGTCTTAGGAGAACCAGGCAATTTTACTTTAGTGAACTTGGAGATGCAGAGAAATAAATATAAAACAATCTAATGAGAATGTTGGTACTTCTTGGCAGGATGCTGCTAAATGTGAGACTAAATAATAGGTGCCTTGAGCCATAAGGTTTGCATTTTGAAAACCTGTAGTTTTCATTTAACACTAAGGATCATTAAACGGCTTATCTGTATAGTCTTATTAAATCTGTATAGCTGTTACACTGTATAATGCATGTGTTGTAGTTCACAGATATTACTTTAACAAAGTGATCTTCTAAAAAATGCATTGCAAGCCTTACTATAGCAGATACTTTGCAAGGACAAACACTACATGAGCTATGGCTAATGATTCTCTGACAAACAAAGTAGTCTGACTTTGATAAAGTTGGACTGAGTTATGCTGGGCCATGTTATTACAAGAAATAATGCACCAAAACAGTATAGAAGAATTTTAGTGAAAGTGGTTTATGGTTGATTTTGTAGTCAAGGCTCATACTTTATAGATGCCTTGGGTAGCTGACATAGGTTTAGATCCTGCAACATGCTGAGCACTCCAGCCCTGATCAAGCACAGCAGTTTAAGTGTGTGCTTAGCTGAAAGTATCTGAGTAGTCCCATTGGCTCAGCGAGGCTATTCAAAAGTAAGTTAAGCATGTGTGTAAGTGTTTGCAGGATCTGGCCCTTAGGTGCTCATTTTAGGTCAAAGTAATTTTTTTCAGGGAAATTCCACATTCCTACTGAGCAAAATAATTCCATGTAACCTTAATTAGACAAGTATCAGAGGCATAGCTGTGTTAGTCTGGATCTGTAAAAGTGGCAAAGAGTCCTCTGGCACCTTGTAGGCTAACAGACGTATTGGAGCACAAGCTTTCTTGGGTGAATACCCACTTCATCAGATGCATAGACAAATATCATTGGAGACCATGCTTATGTATGAATACAGATTGAACATAATCCTTTCACCAAATCGTTAAACAATACCCTTACCTTCAAAATGCTGGTCTTGTTATATTGTAAGCTATCAAACTTGATACCACAGAACAATTATAGCAGAACCCCTATTTACTTGAGGACAGAGGAATTCATAAAATTGAAAAGTTCATAAAACTGAACATCTGAAAATGACAGTTGATCCAGTGCCTGAGTTGCAGTATGGTGCACCAGTGCAATGAATGCTTTGGAATGTGAAAGGATGTTGACTCGTTCTTCTTCCAAGCCACCTCATTATCCTCCTTCAAATTTCTCCTTAAAACTCTTTGCGGCTCTGATGCCTACAAAAATCTCAACAGTGGTTAGCCACCTGATGTGCTGTGACCACAGCTTTTCATGCTGACCAGTAAATATCATCTCACTGTTCCCTTGTGCCCTGGTGTCTATAATCTTATGCTTTGGTCAGTGGTTCTCAACTGTGGTCCGCCATTTGTTCAGGGAAAGCCCCTGGCGTGCTGGGCCAGTTTGTTTACCTGCCGCGTCCACAGGTTCGGCTGATCGCAGCTCCCACTGGCTGCGGTTCGCCGCTCCAGGCCAATGGGGGCTGCTGGAAGTGGCGGCCAGCATGTCTCTCGGCCCGTGCCGCTTTCTGAAGCTCCCATTGGCTTGGAGCGGCGAACCGCGGCCAGTGGGAGTCACAATCGGCCGAACCTGTGAACGCGACAGGTAAACAAACCGGCCCGGCGCGCCAGGGGCTTTCCGTGAACAAGCGGTGGACCACAATTGAGAGCCACTGGCTTAGATTGTAAACTCTTGGAGACAGGGACCATCTTTTTGTTCTTTTGTGTGGCACCTATCACAATGGGAGCTTGGGTTTGGTGCTACCAATGCAAATTATAAATAATAGTGACTAATGTTGACTTCAGTGAATGTTTGAATGGGCCTTTAAATAGTAACCTTAACTCTGTCCCTAGATTTGCGTTATCTCAGGTTACTGACCATTAAGAATTTTTCTGTTCAGTGGTCTGTATGTGTGAATTAGTTTAAAGTTAGTATCAGAATTGCTTATGCAACCTAAGCTTGGGACTTCCTTTGGATTTATTGTTAAATGGGTGGACTATGAATGTTTTTTAGAGCTGGTTGGGTAATGGAAATATTTTTCGCAGAAACATTCTCTTTTTGTTTGTCAAAATTTTTTGAAATTTGAATCTTTTTGACCAGCTCTTATGTTTTTTTTTTGTTTTTTGTTTTTAAATGTGTAAATCTCTTGAATGTGCAATTTAGCACCTTTCTCTGTAATTTAAAGTGGGGTGGCTTTTTTTTTTTACATACAACTTTGCTTTATTTTATTTTTGTATTTTGAAGGAATTTAACATGGCAGAGGCATTTAAGGGTTAGTTTTTGCCTTTTAAAAACTAAGTACAACTATATTGTGATGGTTCATTGGCTTGTATCTTATCTCTGAAAAGGGCAACCGCTTAAAGCAAGATGGTGTTTTCTGCTGAAGTTCCAATTTATTCTCCGTTATCCTGAGTAATGAATGTTCTTTGGAAATGCAAATGTTTTTTCTTATTTCTGCCCTCAAAAATTGAGACAGAGCTTGTTTAAAAGGTAACAAAATGATTAAAATTGGATGGGAAGTTTGCAATTATATGTGATAAACAATGTATTATGTTTTGGATTATCTCAAAGGAAAGTTTCCACTGACAAAAGCAGTGAAAGTGCATTGCTTTTAGTATTGTTTTTTGAGTTTTTTTTCTTTGCTTTTTTAGGCCTCAAGTGCCTCTTCAAATATAAATCCAAATGACAGGAGTCCAGGAATTTGAAAGGTATTAGAGAGACATGGATATATGCAGTTAATGAAATATGCACACTTACAATACATCAGGAGAGGAAGAACACTGAGGAAAAACTCAGCAATTTCACTATTTAATATAGGCTTGGGTTAAAGTATTATTATTTTTTTGCAAATGCAGCATATGTTAATCTATTGTTGAGCATTCGTCTAGCAGATTCAATTTCCACTAGTAATTTTTCATTTATTGGTTTCTCTTTCTCATCAACACAGCTGTGTATTCTGATCTGTGCTGCTGGTATCAAGTTCAGTGCAGCACATGGAGAACCCAAGTGATTTATTGTAAAGAGTTATGGACTAGATTATAGGGACTGCCGGACGGTCTGCAGAATAAATACTGATTATGATTTCAATCTGTCTTTTGAAAATTTGTACTGACACCTCATTACCAATAACTACCATTAAAAGAAGCCCAATTGACGTATAGGGGGTTCAGTTTAATCACATAGTAATTAGTGGTTTGCCAGAAGTGTCTCACTTTGGTCTAGCACCACATATGAGGTATGTTAGTTTTGTCTTGCACATTGGTGTAGGCTAAATATTCAATCTCTCTCTGTTTATGATGATTATATGACACTGGTAACAATCCATCTGGCACTCTGCTCCAGCCAAGAACACCATGTCTTAATTTTAGAATTGCTGAGGCTATTTTTTTTTCTTTAAATCAAGAAGCTTTTAATTAGGAAGGCCTGATGGTAAACAAATAATGATTTTATTTATAATGTGACACCAGGTCTGTGGCGTTGAGAAATGGCAGCTTGTTTTCAGGCAATCCTTCTCGTAAAATTGTTAAAAAGACAATGTGTCCCCACAGTGTCTTCAGCTGTGCCCGCAAGGGCTGGGGCGGGGGGGAAGATACCAGCGAAAGGAGGACACTCAGGCCTAAGAATAGTAAACTGTGCTTTATTGAAGGAAGGAAGAACTTACGCTCCAATCTGCGCGGGGAGCCCCTAGGATGCGTGGAGGGGCTGCAGGGGACTCTGGGCGTTCGGGACAGCTGACCAGGCAGGACTCCGCTGGGGGAGGAGTCCTCTGCGGTGCTATAGTCTCCGCGCTTATCTCTGGGTTACATAGGGTCAACAGCTGGCTACATTCTTATATGTACAATTTATGCTTATTACATAAACTGACTTGTTTACAGGCAAAAAAATGCTGAGCTAGGCTACAATGTCTTTTGGCAGGGTCTGTCAGACAAAGTTCATTGAAACTGCCTGCATCCTTCGCTTACCTCCAGTCACATACTCAGTCCACCACTTAGCTCCTTGCCAATCTTCCGCAACCTTGCCCCTACACCAGCCCTTTCTTTGCTGTGAGGCAGGTGGCTATAAATCAATATAGAGTGCTATCCTTCTTGACTTGAGTGACTAGCCAAAAATTCAGGCTCTTTTAGGTGATTCCAGTTAGGAGGAAGAACCAATGATGGTATCTTTGATCCTGTTTATTTACAAAAAAATGAAGTCCTGATGATTCCCCTGAGCACACGAGGGATCAAGCAGTAGGAAACAGTATCCTTCCTCCAAGCCCACACCCTCTTTTAACCAGCACCCAACCCAAAACCTCCCTCTGGGTTTTCCCAATGCCGCACACTGGGCTTGTCCAGGCTGTGTCTGGAGCTTCTTTCTCTGTGTATTTCTGCCTGCTTATCTTGCCTCCACAAACCCTTACCCAAAATGATATCCAGTGAAGCCCTCGGTCACATAATCATAATTCCTAGGTTTACTTGCCTCTGTCTCTGTTGTAGATAGTAGCTGCTACGAAGGAGCTTAAATGTTTCTTACGGCTCTCTTAAATGAACGTTGGCTGTCACATCTACCAGTTTCACTAAGGTTTAACCTAACCTACAACAATATTTGAGGTACTACATATGACTTTCAAGTGGCTACTGTATGTAAATTATCTAAAGTAGTTGCTACGCACTCCTACACATCTGACTATGAAGGGCCCAGGGGAGTCTGTTCCAAAGCCTGCTGGAAATCACTTGACATCTATCCATTGACTCCAACAGACTTTGGCTCAGGCCCATATTGAACAACAGTATGTATGAGGCTAGAATACAAATGCTGCTGATGGTCTGAAGGAAATGAGTTCAGTCTTACTGTGTTGGTAGGTTTTAGCTATCTCCCTACAGAGTATATGGGCCTGATTTTGATCTCATTTACACAGGATTTTTCCCAGTGTAATTCCATGGACTTAGATGGGTCAGACTCCTGATTTAGGTTGGTGTAACTGAGAGCAAAATCATGCCCAACATAATGAAAAAAGAAACCTCTCCCCATTCTATTCTTGTATGTTCTCTTCGCGTCAGCTCCTCAATACCTCTTAGGAGCTACAAAGAGCAGCTTTCAGCTGAGGCAAGCCTAGCTCTTCTCCATCCTGCTCAGCCACAAGGAGGCTGCTGTTTGGCTGGACGGAGAGCTGATGAATGTTTGAATCTTGCCTGCACAGACTGAAAGTGGGGAGTCTGCTACTCAGTCCGCACTAGTGTCCAGACCAGCCGGTGTCAGACACAACAGACTGAACAATGGAATGCTATCGATAACGTTCCTATTTATCACACTGAAAACACGTCCAGAAGTAGTAATGATTATTTCCTTGCTGTTACTGTTTGTCACTTGTGTAGCATTTTAAGTACGCTAGAAATAGTCTCTGGGTGTAATGGGGGATGAATGTATATTCACAGTATGTGGTAACCATATCTTTTGCCTGTTCTGTGCTAGCATGTACACTTTAACCTCTTAAGTATACTAGGAGGCTACCTACCTGTGTGGCTTAGCAGTGTTTATCTGGACATCAGGCCAGATCTTCAGCTGGTGTAAATCGACCTAGGTCCATTGACTTCAGTGGAGCTATGCTGATTTACACCAGATGAGGATCTGATCCCGGGGTTTTTAATTGTTGCACATGTGGCTGTACAACGGGGACTAGTGGTGAAGGAGTGCTGGGCACCCATCCCATGCACCACAGGCGTGAAGAGTGCAGTGCAGTGCAGTGCAGCCCAGGACCATGCAGAGGACAGGGAAGTTCTGTGGCCTGTGTCACATAGGTCAGACAAGAGTCCCTTCTGGCCTACGAATCTACCAAATGCAATGTGGTAAGTGTAGGGCCAGATGAAGGCAATCAGGAGCCCTGGGCACCCCATGTCATGGGGCTCCACAGGGCTCTGCCCCTGCAGTCCCACCTCCACTTCCACCCCAGAGAGGCAAGGGCAGCAACAAGGGGACACTTTGTGCTTCCAGTGGTGGCAGCCGGAGCCCCCTCCCCTTAGGAGCTGCAGGGTCAGAAGCCGGGGTTCTCTCTCCTCCCAGAGAGAAAGGGGTGGCAGTACCGGGGATGTATGCGTTGGGGTGAGTGGACCAGGCACGCTGCACTCTCATCCTCCAGTCACACACTCTGCTGGGGAATGCTGAGTCTTGAAGCTATTACCCACTGAGGGTATGTCTGCTGTAGATGTATCCTCAGATGCATACTGAAGATCACACCTCAGCACTGTTGTTCAGGCTGCTTGAAAACTCAGGAAGACATCAATGCACCCGTTAACCTTGAAAATTTGAACCAAGTGTTTCTTTGCATCCATGTGGCCTAAACACATTTTACTAATCAAGGGTGAGATTCTGACACAATCACATGACGGAAGGGACTGGGGCCCGATGTAGGGACCTATTATTGTGTGATGCCTTTGTCCAGTTCTGGTTGAGTCGTCTTTAGAATTTAGAAAGCCTCTAAGAACATGTGTGTGGTGTCTGTTGTGGTGGTGTGTGTTCCAGCTGAAGACTGATAGTGATTTCTGTGCAAGCAGAATAGCATTAGCAGAGAATGGAATTGACTGGGCACAGTCTTTTAGTCAACCTTTCAGCTGATGATTTTAAGCCACTTAGTTACTCAGTAAGCAAAATTTTCAAGCCTCAGATGTTTTATTTTGCCTCTTACTCCCCCTGGCAGTCTTACCTGAATTAATATATAGCAGACTAGTTACTGGTTATAGCCCCATTTAAAAATATGGTAGCTAGCCCAAGGGTAGGCGTGCAGCAAATGTAAAGCATCAGTTTGGAGAACTAGGGCTAATGCCCCCAGTTACAATTCTCACTTACAGAGAAGGTCTGATTTGAACACATAAAATGTTTTTCAAATGCAGTCTTGTTGAATAGAGAATTATCAAGCTCATTAAACAACCTGTTATTGCAATGATAATTATGAATTAACACACTCTACTTGAAGGTCTGTAATTTGTTTTGTAATATAAGCAGGATGATGAGATGAGTTTGCCACATCTAAGACTACTGGGCAGTAACCCCCAGAAAGATTCCTTTCCTGGTCTTAAGACAACGCATGGGTGGTGAGTGATGCGGGATTGGTAGGGGAAGGGAAGGGGCCTGGTTCTGAGGATTGTCATTATATGGAGCCTTTCATCTGTAGTTTACTGATGTGAATCCATGAAAGAGTCCTTGTTGCCATCTGGATGCTTTGGATCCTGTATAAAATGCATTGGTAGTTTCAGTTCAGTTTTCAGTGGGCAATCACCAAGCAGGCTTTTTGCACATTCTTGAATTTTGCTTGCAGTATGATTCCACCAGTGAGTTGAATTTTTTCCTTCGCTCTTCTAAAGAGATCTTCTCCAACACTTTTTTGTTTTAAACTCCTTGCTAACTCTCCTTTCCTTTCTTAGGCAATGTCTGAGCCAACTCTGCACTTTTCCAATTCACATCCCTGTATTCCAAGATACCATTCTTATTTTCTGGACTCTTGTCTTGGGTGGTTTCTGTCCAGAATAATGCAGTAGCCCTTGCAGTAGCATTCAGATGAGGGTGCTACTCTTTGCTTCCAGGGAACACCCTAGTTTTTATAGGTTGTATAAAGGACTCATTTTGTGGATTTCTTTGGCAAAGTTTTATGGCCAGCTGACAGCATGATGGCAACCCTCCTCCTTTTTCAACCAGGCTTGGGACTGGCTATGACAGTGGAATGATATTACATTTGCCCTTGAGATAAAAGTGGTGCCCAGATGCTGCTTGTATCGGTGAATGCCTATAAATGTCAATGGGTGGTTTTGGAGTAGGATGATATGTGTGTGTATATATATATTATCTTTTGGAGTTCAGATATGTATCATTGTAGGAATATGTGTGCATGTGTTTGTACACATATAAAAAGCTACAAACAGTCTTACAGTGATGCATGTAGCTTTCCATATATATATGCACACGCACACATTCATACAGTGATGTGTATCTGAGCTCCAAAGATCACTTACTCTGGAGAAAACAGTCGTAGCTGTTGAGTTTGATCAGAATATCAAAGATATTCTAGGGCCTGTCAAATGTCACACCACCATTTTCTTCTGAAACTTTTGACATGAAAAGCTATGGAAGAAATGGATCTGACATAATAATGATGACAAGATCCAAAGGTGCTTTACTCAGCACTCTTTGTTCATTCTTCTTGATGAGATTTGGTGGGACAGATGCTCTGAAGCTGTTCTGTTAGCTGTTGGTGTTATTCATGAGGTTTTAGAGACTAGATGATGCCTGACCCCCTCTACGCTCTCTCACTCTCTTTCACCACACACACACACTGGTTCACTCTAATCAAATGGTGAGACAGAACTTCAACAGCTGTTTGCCAGAGGGCACAGGAAAAGTATGTAGCAAACTAAATGTATGCTATAATTTGTTAGGAAACAAATGCATTGCTAATTGAAACAAAGCAAGGCTCTGTAATCTGAATTTACTTATCTAACTAATATTAGAACAGTTGAGAGCAGAGTGCAGTGAAACAGGTGAAAATCCATATGATCTCTCCTAAGCTAAGCAGCCTAATAGGCAGGCTCATTTTTGGAAGATGTTTGCATTGCAGGACAACAATCCTAGCAGAAAAGACTCATTAATGAAGTTTGGTGGGACATCAAGTCTGTGGAGGCCCTTTTCATCTGCCTTGCTACTAACTGCCATATTGCACCTCATATCAGATTTTTAGGATCAAAGCTGGTTCTTAAATAGTTGAAGTTCCAAGTGACATGTTGGACCCCAACAGGGAGCAATCTGTACTGTAATTTATTACAGCAAACACTCCTCTGGGACCACTGTCCAGCTACAGCTACTTACTCCATCTAAGCTTCCACAGGAATATGTATGGTCTTGGCTTGAGTAAAAAAATACCATAATCAGACATTATGTGCAGGAGAAAGTTTTAATTTATGCATTGAATAGAAAGAGACTATTCAGAAAGGGACTGGTCTGGAATTTCTCTCTGTACACAGTTTTCTGATAACCTCATTAGGCCCAGCCTCTTGCAAACCAATTACCAACCTTCCCGATCAGACAAAGTCATTGCTGCACCTTGCTCTTAGTCCACTCTCGAATGGCGTTTGGTTTGACTGCATCCTGCACTTACATTCCATCATTACTCAAACCTGACAACACTAACAATAACTAATGCATCCATTGGCTCGGAGTAGTGTTTTCACCCCTCTTCTTTCTTGTATAGAAGGCAAGACTAGAAATTTAATACCTTCCCGACACAGTGCAGTGCCTCATGTCCTGAGAGATGTGTGTCAGTGTGAAGCCACACTGTATTAAAACGGACATTGAAATGAAAGTGTTCCCTCCCCTGCTCCTCTTGTCCATTATGGAACACAAATCTACAGAAATTAGCAATGGTCAGGAAATTACATTTGGTAACAAAATAAAGGTTTTCCTCTGATTTCTTCTGACATTGCTTTAGTTATGTGTTCATTATTTTTGATATCCTTATACCTCATTGAAATGCTGCCAGATGAAAAGGGGTTGGAACTCCCACCATCATCAACTTTTATCTTAGTTGTGTTGTAACTTTGGTATTTCACTATTTTATTATTCCCTTTGTGCTTGGAGATGAGAGTTTCTGCATTATTATTTAGCAGAAGTGGCAATTTCAGAGTTCATTCAGCAAACAGAATACAAAACTAAAGCATATGCTTTTGTTCTGCACAGCTGGTGGATTTCTTACCTCTATGATTTAAAAGTCTGGGCCTTGTCTTGGATCCCCTTTCATCTGTCTTTATTTTGCTCTAGTTATTTCTCTCTCTAATATTTATTACATTGTTTGTGCCACCCATTTGCATTTGAACCATTATTATGTTACTTTCAATCTGATTAGAGAGAACTGTTGGGTATGCATTTTAAAGACCTATCCAATTTGAGACATTTCCACTGATTTAAGTGGAAGCTGGAGTGAGCCCATATTCCATGATGTTGGGGGCAAACTTCTCCAGTCTTCATCAAGTTAAAATTCTCGTTGACATGAGTGGGAGTTGGAGAGGCCTGTCAGAGCAGGGTAGTCCACACACACACACACACACACACACAGGAACTAAAACCCATTTTGTGGTGTGTTGTTGTTGTGAATAAATGTGTAGGTCTTCTTTTAGGGCCAAACTCACATACCACTGGGCTTTCTTCTGCCAAATCAAAGGTGCAGTATAAGAGATGGCTGACTTCAGCCAGATCCAAATCAAGAGTCTAAAAGTGTTGGGTGTACTTCAGCCCACTTCCAGAAAGGAAAAAGAAAAGGAAAACTCTTTGCTTCACTTCTCGAACCCTTCTTCTTATAGCTCATAACTAGAGCCAAATGAAAATCAGAATTTCCTTCCTATGGGAAATTCTTATATTTCAACATTTGTTTTCATCCCAAATTGGAATGAAAAATTATAATATTTAATATGCCACAGAATTAAACATTCAAAAAATTTTAATTTGGAAATTGTGAAACAAAACATTACAATATTCCTGAATGGAAGTATTTGGTTTGTTGAACTGACCCAAAATATATAATAAAACTGCATTTCCCTGAGGTGCCGCAGTAGCACACGTAGTTGTAGTTGGTACCTGATGCGCCCATTCTCCCCTGCTGGGCAATCTCCCTGGCTGGACTACAGCTCCCATGTTGCACCTGGCCATGTAGTTAGAGAGGAGATCATGTTGCATCATGGAAGATGTAGTCCAGCCAGGAAACCCAGCTCACAGGAGAGAAAATGGAAGCATCAGGCACTCAAACTACAGCTTCTTTGAGACAATATGGGAGCATAGGGAGATGCCGTTTAAGGTTGAACTGACTTGAAAAAAAATGCTTCAGGGTCAGTTTAACATACTGAAATGCTTCAATTTGGGTCAAATCAACCTGAAACAAAATATTTGATTTTTTTGGTTTTAGCAACAGGAAATGGAAAAATGTCATCAAAATCAAAATTCTCTCATGAAAATTTCAGTTACACAGAATGGAATGTACTGTTCAGCAGTTTTCCATAAAAATGATTTTTCATCAGTTCTAACCATGATTCTTGCTGCAACCTAAGACCATGACTCTCCACAGCACATCCTTCTTAAAAAATGCTGGGGAATTAATTTTATTTCCCAGCATCTCACCCAGGTTTGCTACCCTGCAAATATCTCCACACAGGGAAGGCAACTTTGAACCTTCCTGTAGCCCCATGGAGAGGGTTAATCTCTTCCCATCAACCTTTAGACAATGCACTGTTGTCACATTGAGTTTTGATTGAATAAGAGCTGCAGGATTTGGCCCTTTTAGAAAAGCCAAGAAATAGGGGCAGGGATGAATTTATGGATAAATAATACTGCTGTTTCATGTGGCAAATACAGAGAAAGCTAGAGAAAGAATTACAGTAGGACCTGAGAGTTACGAAGTGACTGGTCAACCACATACCTCATTTGGAACTGGAAATACGCAATCAGCCAGCAGAGGCAAAAATAAATTAAACCAAAATACTGTACTGTACAGTATATGTTAAAAGTAAACTACTCAAAAAAAAGGGAAAGATTAAAAAAAGATTTGACAAGATAAGGAAACTGTTTCTGTGCTTGTTTCATTTAAATGAAGATTGTTTAAAACAGCATTTTTCTTCTGCATAGTAAAGTTTCAAAGCTGTATTAAGTCAATGTTCAGTTCAGTTGTAAAGTTTTCACAGAACGACCATAACGTTTTGTTCAGTTACAAACTCTTCAGATTTATGAACAACCTCCATTGCCAAGGTGTTCATAACTCGGGTTCTGCTACATCTACAGAACATTGTTACATACCATTCCTGTTTTGCTACATCTACGCTATTAGCTGGGGTGTGATTCTTCTTTGTGTAGGCTTATTTGCACTAGCTCTCATCAAGTGAGTGCAAATGTATGTATCTATAGTAGTATCTAAAGTCTGTTGCCGCTACATTTGCTACCCCAGCTACACTGCTATTTTTACTGGAGCTAGCTTGAAGAGAGCTAGTGCAGATATGTGAACATGGGCAGAAGAATCACACTCTTAGCTCATATTGTAGATGTAGCCTTTGGGGTATCTCATGTACGTCATGTGAGTACCACCACAGTACAAAAGCCCATGTTTTGGCATACCGTGCATTACTAGACCTGATTCATTTAGCTGCCTGCAGCTATGAGTCCTGACTGGGTGGGGTAGCCATCTGAAATAGCTCATGTTCCAGAGGGAAAATGAGACTCCCTCTCACCTCCACCAGTAAGAAGGAAAAGGGGTTTATGGACGATAACAAGAGCTCTTTCCTATATCCTCAACCTCCCTTTGTCTTTGTTGCTTGTGTTATGTAACCCCTGGTGAGTGTGTGACAGGTTCCTTCTATGTCCAACCCACAGAGGAGATGAGTCTGTTACTGCCTAAACCAGGGAGTCTAGGCTCTTTAGCTTCTGTTTTAGCTCTGGAGCTCCCCAGCTAAGTGGCCAGTGTATTGTCCAAGATGGCTTGGCTTTTGGGGTCAAAATCTGATGTCAGTCACCCCAGTCTAAATCTGGAGTACCTCCACTGATGTCTGGGAATGATTTTACAGTTATTTAACTGAAATCAGAATCTACATCAATCAGACGCTAGCCTCTTTATCTTTCTGCTGCTGCCTCTTTCCGATAGGCTCTTTTTCAAGCAACCTGCATTGCAACTCAGGTAGGAAGGTAATGCACAGTCTGTCAGAGTTTGCCACAGCTGCCCTCTCACTTCTCAATTCAGTAACAGATTTACCCTGACACCTGTACACCTGTTGTTATGGAAACACATTTCACTGATACATACTGAGTTTGCCTGAATAGTCCTTCAGACTCTGAACTGATGAGAACAGCCCCATGGTATCCATGTGCTACAATATCCATGGGTTTAAGTGCACTTCAGAATGGGGGTGTGAGCATATCAGAGCTCTGAAATGAGAGCATGGCTGTGCCCTGGGTTTAGAAATGCATGTGCCTAGCGCTGGTTTTGGAGCAGGTGCTGTTAATTTGGGCTTCACTAGCTCCTTCTGTGCATAGATTATTAAAGCTGTGCAACGCCTTCATGGTTTTCTGTAAAGTAGATGCATCAAGTACAGAGATGAGCTCTGCAGGGGTCTGAATTGGTATATGGATGATTGCTTCTGCAGATGTTTTGCATGTTTAACCTTCTGATGGATTTGGATTAGCTATTTGCATTCTGAACACTTCAGTGTTTCTCTCTGGATTTTTGGAAAACAATTTGATGCTCTGCCAGGATGTGGAAACACAACTGTCTGATCCTTCTCGCTACTTGTCTGATCCTCTAGAGGCAACGCAGGCAGTTTGTTTTCATGGTCTTGTGACACTAGAGCGTGTCTTTCCCCCGTAAGACTTGTCTTCACTGCAAAGTTAACTCAAGTTATAACTTGAGTGTTGCACCTAACCTGCCATCTGTCCACACATAAATACTCCCAGCTGAAGTGTGGTGGTGCTTTTAACTCGAGTTGGCTGCTGTGAGAAAGAGAGAAAGTACAGGCTAAAGCTGGAGCGAGCAGAGCTCACCAGCTGCTAACACAACCACTCTGTAGAGTGGATCCAGACTAGCATGACCTAAGTGCTCTTAGTCCTCCAGTGCCTCCGCACAGTTCTCCCTGTATGGCCAGAAAGGACAGACAAGTTCTCCCACAATTCACTGTGAGGGAATTCCTAATGCAAACCAGCTAAATGCCATGCTAAGAATCCTGGGATGTGTCCCCAGAAGTCTCAACACCACACCGAGTGAGTGCAGTGCCAGTGTGAACACAGCAGCTTGAGAGCTATTTCGAGGCATGGCTGCTCTAATTTGAGTTAGCCTAAGTCAAGAGGTGTAACTCAAGATGGAGCCGGTCAGAAAAATGTTTTGTTTGAATTTTTTCATTGGAATATGCCAAGTTGTGAAAAATTGAAATGTTTGGTGAAGATAGTTCGATTTTGACTCTGTACTGATGGAGCTCTGGCAGGTGGTTTTCAAACATTGAACTGTTTTCAAACATTGAACTGGTTTCCTGCCAGCTCGCCCACCTAGCTCCTCGAAGCCCCTCTGCCTTGGATTTGGGAGCCCTGCGGTATGGGGGTTCATGGGGATAGAGCAGCCAGCCAGGTGGATTGCCCCAGAACTGGGGCTCCATTCACTTTCATGGAGAATTTTGAAAATGCTGGTTTTCATTCCAAATTGGAATAAAACCAAATTTTGAAATATTGAAATTCTCCGTGACAAGGAAATCTTTCTCCTCACAGATCTAGTAGATAACTCAGGTTAGCTGTGCCGTGAAGACATACGCTAAAAGGCATTTCAACATTGCTCTCCCCGGGTGCCCCGAGTGCTTTCCATGACTGACAGTTGCAGCAGATGGCGAAAAGGACCAGATAGATATTTGTTGGATCGATGTTTTAAAAAACCCCAAACAAACAAGCAAAACTGCTGTATTCTTTAGTGTGACAGCTTGTGGTGGCAGGGAAAGCAACTGGTACATGAACAGAGCAAATACCCCAGAGCAGTACAGGAGAATCTCAGCTGGCATTTAAAAAAATTAAGATTCTAGCCCTCATGGTTGAAAAGAAAAGCTGGAAAGCATGACCCCTAATGGCTCTGATGTCAGGAGGCAAATACAAGAAACCCAAATGTAATGTTGTTGTTTTTTAAGCCACTCTTATGATTTAATGGGGCTGGATTCGTGATTTTTAAATGCTTGGGTCTGGCAAGACTGTGTCTGCATCATGCAGACTTCCAGGGCTGCTCTTGGCTTGAAGCAGCTTGCAAGCCAACCCCTGCTTAGGCTGCACTGAATGGCACAATCCAGCCTTCTGCAGGAGAAGAGAATGTTGCTCTGATTCTCAGAAAAATTTCAGGCAGGATGTATGTAATCCAGGTGCAAACTTCTAATCAAAATAAGGAGAAAAAATGGTTGGGTTGTTGGAAGGCTGGACTGGCTCTTTGATTTTATATGCATAGTCTGATCCTACTCCTTAGATAACTAAGCAGCATGAAAGGTTATGATTGATTTAGGATAATGAGTTTGAAATAAATGTGAAATCTCACTCAGTTTACATGAAGTACTGGGTGTCAGCTGCATTAAAAAAATCCATTATGTACTTTCAGACAACTGCAGAGCTGTATATTTTAAAATTATCTCCTAAATGGTAACTTCTGCAGTGACTTATTGGCTCATCTCATCCTTACTGTGTTATCACGATAAGTCATTTTCTCTAAACATAGAGTGGAGCAGCTAGATGTTTCAGTGTAGATCTGACTTTGATTCTTTTTCAGTCCATTTGTATTCCTATTAAGTTTGTCTGAAAGGTGTCTCATTTTTTGGTTTGCTTGGTTTCAGCGCTGGCAGTTGTACCAATGAATTGAAGCAGCGTTTCCATTTGCAGATGGGGACCCATGGTACCACTCCATGCTGCTAAACTCTCAGCTGTTGTTAGCACTTATTTTTAAGATGAGGCTGGGCAGATCTATAGTGCCTGTTCTTCAAAGATCTCAAAGCACTTTGAAAACATTAATTTTCACAATAGACCTAGGAGGGATGGAGGGAGATCTCTATTTTGCAGATGGGGAAATGGGAGCAGAGAGGATGACCTGAATGGAAACTGAGGGGTGTGTGACACTTCCTGGAGGTATCCAGGGTTGTGAGATACCTTGCTACACCCTGGCCTTAGTCTGAAGAAGCCTTGTCTGTACCTGCTGTGGTCAGCTCCCTAGCTTCTCTAGCCATGGGCAACACAAGCACTCCCCTCTAGGCCTTGCAGGCCATGCTGTTGCTCTACAGGTTAGCAATTGGCACCTCAACCCTGAAGTGTCTAGTCCCTGGTCTGCTGGGCACTCAGTGTATTTGCAGACGCATGGTACACCCCAGCTTAACAGTTCTACTCCAGACCATTGCTCCACTTACCACACAGCACTTAGGTATGTTTATAGTGAAATCTAGTATGTTTATTTAACAAAATGTAGAGATTCAAATAATAGCAAGTAGAAGTATCAAAAACAAATAAAACCAAATCATAGCCTGCATGCTGGAGCCTCTCTACTCCCGTTTTCCCATCTGCAAAATGGGGACCTACCTACCTCCCAGCTGTATTGTGAAAATTAATGTTTTCAAAGTGCTTTGAGATCATCACATACTTAGACTATAAACTCTTTGGGCAAGGGTCATTTTTTGTTGTTGTGTGTGCGTACAGTACCTAGCACAATGGGGCCTTTAGTATCTACTATAATATAAATATTTGCTGAGATTAGCAAATGTTAACTAGCAAATAGTTTTATTTGTGTGCAACACACCCTTATTCTCCTTCAAATTTGCATGAAGAAGAATCATTTCCCAAACACTGGAATGAACAAAAATCACTTTGTACAAATCTTTGCAAACAGCAAAAAAAGGGGAGATAAACATAGTTAAGCTGAACATAAGAATGGCCATACTGAATCAGACCAATGGTCCATTTAGCCAGTATTCTGCCTTCCAACAGTGGTCAATGCCAGACACTTCAAAGGGAATAAACTGAACACGGCAATCACCAAGTGATCCAGCCCCTGTCATCCACTTCCAGCATCTGGCAGTCAGAGGCTTAGGGAAATGCAGAGAATGGGGTGATGTCCGTGACTGTCATGGCTAATAGCCATTGATGGGCCTATTCTCCATGAGCTTATCAACTGCTTTTTTGAATCCAGTTATAGTTATGGCCTTCACAACACCCCCGGCAACAAGTCCCATGGGTTGTTTATGTGTTGCATGAAGAAGTACTTTCTTCTGGTTTTTTAAAACCTGCTGCCTATTAATTTCATTGAGTGACCCCTGGTTCTTGTGTTATGTGAAAGGTAAATAACATTTTCTTATTCATTTTCTCCACACCACTCATGATTTTACAGACCTCTATCCTCCCCCTGCCCCCAACTCCTTTCTTTTCCAAGCTGAACAGTTCCAGTTTTTAAAATCTCTCCTCATACGGAAGCTGTTCCATGCTCCTGATAATTTTTGTTGCCTTTCTCTACGCCTTTTTCATAATATCTCTTTTTTGAGATGGGGTGACCAGATCTACATGCAGCATTCAAGGTGTGGGAGTACCATGGATTTATATAGTGACATTATAGTATTTTCTGTTTTATTGTCTGTCCCTTTCCTAATGGTTCCTAACATTGTTAGCTTTTTTGACTGCTGCTGCACACTGATCGGATGTTTCCAGAGAACTATCCATTATGATACCAAGATCTATCTTGAGTGGTAACAGCTAATTTAGACCCCATTATTTTTTATATATAGTTGGGGATTATGTTTTCCAATATGCTTTTCTTTGCATTTATCAACATTGACTTTCACTTGCCATTTTGTTGCCCAGTCACCGAGCTTTGTGAGATCCCTTTGTAACTTTTCTCAGTCTGCTTTGAACTTAACTATCTTGAGTAATTTTGTGTCGTCTGCAAATTTGCCACCTCACTGTTTACCCCCTTTTCCTGCTAATTTATGAATATTTATGATGTTGAACAGCCCTGATCCCAGTACAGACCCCTGGGGATGCTGCTATTTACCTCTCTCCATTGTGAAAACTGACCATTTAGACCTACCCTTTGTTTCCTGTCTTTTAACTAGTTGCTGATCCATGAGAGGCCCTTCCTTCTTATCCCATGACTACTTAATTTGCATACGAGTTTTTGGTGAGTACCTTTGTCAAAGGCTTTCTGAAATTCCAAGTATGCTATATCCACTGGATCACTCTTGTCCACATGTCTGTTTGACACCTTCAAAGAATTCTAATAGATTGGTGAGGCATAATTTCCCTTTACAAAATCCATGTTGACTCTTCCCCAGCAAATCGTGTTCATCTATGTGTCTAATCCTTCTGTTCTTTACTATAGTTTCCATGAATTTTCCTGGTACTGAAGTTAGGCTTATCAGCCTGTAATTGTTAGGATTGCTGCTGCAGCCTTTTTCAAAAATTCGTGTCACATTAGCTGTCCTCTAGTCATCTGGTACAGAAGCTGATTTAAGTGATAGGTTACATACGACAGTTAGCAGTTCTGCAATTTCACATTTGAGTTCCTTCAGAACTCTTGAGTGAATATTACTGTTGAATTTATCAGTTTGCTCCAAAACTTCCGCTAGTGACCCCTCAATCTGGGACAGTTCCTCAGATTTGTCACCTGAAAAGAATGGCTCAGGTCTGCTAGACTTTTTGCATAAACAGCTATTCATAAGTCAAATGACCATTAATGGATGATATTTCTGTAGGGTTCAACCAGCGCTATTCATGCTTCCACATGTCATAGTACCCTTAGAGGAAACTGCTAAGCCACTTGTAGCTCAGGAGTGTAACCATGACTTTGGAAAAAGATTATTTATGAAATGATCTTTCATCACCAGTCGTAAGAGATATTGGTATCCAGGCTAGACAGCCCCATGGGGACAGATTTATAAAGTATTTAGGCACCTATGAGGCAGATAGGTGACTAGTGGGATTTTCTGAAATGCTTAAGCATATTAGGTGCCTAACTCCTGTTGAAAGTCAATGGGAGTTAGTGCCTTACCCACTTAGGTGCCTAGTGAGATTTACAAAAACACATATCTTTAACTTGAGATATGTACATGCCTTTGTAAATCTGGCCCATAGACCTTAGTTTCCAGCTGGCTATGTCATGAAGAGGAGAGAAATACATTCCTGCTCACATATTACTCTGAAAAGGAAACCTTTCTTAAGAGTAAATATGACACGCATGAAAGACACCAATTCCTCAGCCTTTCTGTTGGGCAGATTTCATTAACTTTCCAAAGCAGAGTATGGATGGTGTTGTCTGATGCTACAAATCATGTTAAGAGAATTCTGTGCATGGGACAAAAACAGCACATTGCAGCTGTTCTGCAATGTGGTGGAATGCATGGAGGAAAGATGAATGAGAAGATGGCATTTTCTTTTCAGTTGACAGGTTTCAGAGTAGCAGCCGTGTGAAGTGATGAAGTGAATCCGATGAAGTGAGCTGTAGCTCACGAAAGCTTATGCTCTAATAAATTCGTTAGTCTCTAAGGTGCCACAAGTACTCCTTTTCTTCTCAGTTGAGGTACAGCTGGAACTTCCAACACCCCCCAACACCACAGGTTTACTTTTCCTTTTGTTTCTAAAGATCCTTTGGGGTTTAGTTTATTTTTTCTCCCTTTTACTGACCCCTCCAACCTGTAAAAGCCCATGTTAGATTGGACATTTTCTCTGCCAAAGTGAAACAAGATTTTTCCAAAGCCCATCAACTCCACTCTTTTAGTTATCCAGAAGAGGTGGCTGGAGAGCAATGTCTCTGTTGGGATGCCCTTGCTATCTCTGCATTAGTCCCAGGTCTGTGTGTGTTATTCTCAGCACTCTGGTCCCATATTTCAGAACTTCAGCTGCTATGATATAAATGTGCAGCTTTTAATTTTGTTTGGCCCATTTTTTCCCCTTAAAGTAGACTCAGAATTGGTTGCACAGTGGAGGGATAGAGGGAGGTCCAAATTATATGGAAAACATCAGGAATAATTAAGAAAAATGACAATGACTACTCCAGCCTCAGAAATACATTACTTGCAAAAAGCTCTCCCCCAATGTGTAGAAATCTTCACCAGCAACAAGAATTTGTTATAATAAAATGGGCTGCCATTAGTATTGCACATCATCACCTCATCCTTAGTGCTGTGTGTGAAATCAGAAGCATTTTAAGACACTATGATTCCGTTTTTTTTTTTAAGAAAAGTATGGCTCTCTGGAAGTTCTGTCCTTTTATCTTAAACAATCAACTGCAACTTTCCAGCTAATAAGTGTCAATACTCAATAGGTTTCAGAGTAGCAGCCGTGTTAGTCTGTATTCGCAAAAAGAAAAGCAGTACTTGTGGCACCTTAGAGACTAACAAATTTATTAGAGCATAAGCTTTCGTGAGCTACAGCTCACTTCATCGGATGCATTTACTCAATAGGTGGCAGGTACACTAAAGAATATCAAGCTTTGTTTGTACTCAGATGAAGTCACTTTCTCATTTTGTAAATTACAAGGCTTTTCCATTGTTATCATGCAAGATTTCATCCAGAGTTGTAAATGCAAATATAATGTGATTAGATGGTGCTGTTCCAATCTCAGCAGGGAACAGGAGCCCACATGCTCTATTATTCTGTTTGAAGGTATGGTCTAAGAATAGAAAATTGTGGTCCTCTTTTAAAGTATATTATTATTTTAAATTAGTTAGCTTGAGGTTATGGATTACCTTATCTCCTTCTGCCAAAATACTTGTACTCTTCTGGAAAAGAGAGAGCAAAATTTATACAGCAGGCTGCATAGTGCAAAGTAAATATCTCTTCAGGCTAATTAGTGCAATTTAAATGTCACCCTAGTTTATCTGCAGCTCAGGTCACAAAGATGGTGGGTGCATTGTCTGAATACAAACAGAGTATATTAACCATAAGTGACTAGTTCTGCATTGTCTGGTTGTTAAAGTCTGGAACTGGGAAACAAGTCTTGTGTGTTCTGTTTCCAACTTTGTCACAGACCCACCGTATGAGCTCTGGTAATCATTAATGTTGATGCTTTCAAACCTGGGTGTATAAAGATAGATGCTTAATATCAATATTTAGGCTCCTTAATCAAAATAGCATGGGCTATATCTTCACTGCAAAAAGAGTGAGTGGTGTTGTTTTTTCCCCCAGTGGGATGACATATATTAGATCTTCTGCTGTAAAATCCAAGTGGAGACAAGACACTATAGTTTTACTGTGAGGTAGCTAGCTGAGGTCAACCTTATTCCCCAGCCTATGGATGACTTCACCTCGTTTACCTCCTAGAAAAACTACAGTGCCTTGTCTCCACTAGGATTTTACAGGGAGATAGCTAATGCCTGTTAGAAATCACCATGATAAAAATTCACCTTTTTTGGCAGTGAAGGAAAAAGTCGATTGGTGTTGAGTGTCCCCAGCTCCCAGTGACTTCACTGAGTATCCAAAGTACAAGAGAGAGCATTCTATTGTTGTCTAGAAAATACTTCCATAGGAGTGCATCTTTTTTTATATATATATATAAAATAATATATTTATTTTAAATGTAGGAAATTCCATACAAAAACTCTGTAAAAGAAACTTCAGGGTTGCAATATGAAGCACTAAAAAATAGAAAAAAAGTCACAATCTTAACTCTGTCCCTTTGCACACATGCATTTCTTTAATTAAATGATCAGATTCTATTTTTTTTCTGCAAGACCCCTTCATCATTCACTGTGTAGTATGGATTTTGAATGAGGTAGAAGTGTCTGGCCCATTTATTATGGGAATTGGATAGTGTGTAGTGAATAAAGCAGAGGTGCACATTGAACAACAACGATAAGAATAAATCTCAAACTACCTTATTCACTGGACACTGTCTAACTTGCACTTGAAATAAAACAGGATCCTTTAAAAAAACAGTGTGTGAGCATGTAATTGAAGACTGTATACTAATGCATACACTTAAAGGGGTAGAGTTACAATGGAACGTGACCTTTAATTTGGCATTTCTCGACTTTGGCATTGCAGTTTTAAAGCTCCTTAAAGTTGGTTGTCTGAACAGAATAACACTTACCTATCTTGCAGGGATTTGGGGAGACTGAATTACCTATCCTTTTTAAAGCACTTTGAGATCTTTGGATGGATTACAGTGTAGATGTGCAGAAAAAGAAAACAAAAATGAAACTAAACAGTAGTAAGTAGGGCTGGCTGCAAAATCAGAGCCTTATTGTCATAAATTTGCCTCGTTTTTTTTTCCACTGAAATTCAAAATGCTGATGAAGATTTTCATTAAAAAATAAAAAATTCAGTAATTTTTGGCCAGCCATAGAAGCAAGTAAACTCTTACTGTGGATGGAGGATTATCTGGCTTTTATTATACGATTGCAAGAAACATTTTGCTCAGGATCTGTTCATGGGCTGGCCAAAGGAATTCTTGCTAACATTGTGGCTGATGAGAGGGGGATTAGTAATGGGATATGGAGCTTGTCTCTGCTAGCTCATCTGTTGAAATCCAGGCAAAGTCAAGAGAGGTTGAAAATTCAGTGCAATGAAAATAAAAAGAAAGTTTTGAAAGAACAGCGAGAGGAGCAAGAAACAAAATGGAATACTTGTTTGCTTTTCTCCAAACTCCAGGTCTCTTACTCAATCCTACTGAATAGCTGTCAGCCACAGTCTGTTGTCTAACTGGGAGGAGCTTGTGTTACCTGGCACTTCTGCTCAGTTTCCCAAGGCCAAATCCCATGATCTGACCTACATGTGATAGTTCTCTTCAAGGCTATTCAGGTCTCCCTCCATGCATTGAGTCCCTGTTGACATAATTGGGAGTTCGGGGTATTTAGGGAGTTTAGAACAGGTATCAAGAAAGCTGGGGTGAAATCCTGCTACACTTAAGTGAATGGCAAAACTTCCATAGATTTCAGTGGGAGCAGGATTTCATCTTTGTGAAAAATAAAAAGGAGAAATTAGCCACTAGGTTTTCATAGGGTTAACTGGAAACCCTGACTAAGGATATTAAAATTTTCTCCCATCACTTCCCTGGAGGCCTATACATCCTCTGATAGGGACTTATAGCATAAACTTCGTAAGTCACTTTGGACAGCCAGGAGCATTAAGGGATGGAATATGGGTGTGAGGCTGGGGTCAAGAACCTTCTGCTGATTTGTGCTTCAGAATCCCTGCACTGGGTGGCTGGGATGCACTCGGAATGAGAACTTGTAAGGAACAGGCAATGAAGCTAGATTTATGGTGCAAAAGTACCCCTGTTGTGTTAAGGGGTTTTGAAAATGATTTGAATATACAGCTTCATGCTAGAGTGGCTGTGAATCATTCAAACATTGAATTTTTCTTATTTTAAGTATTTTTCTGGTGGATCACAGAGGGCTTTTAAACAAGGCCAGCACAATACTGGGAACAAACTAATTGTCCATGGCTTCTTTTGCTGAAGTTACTGAGCTGACGATTGGTGCTATATTAGGCTAGCCTGAAGAGATACTCGCAGTAGGGAGAAGGAAATGAAAAGGATTTATTGTATAGTAGCCTATCAAAGGTCAAGTACATAAAACAAATTTCTTTTTATTTCAAGTAGACAGAGATAATCTGGGTAGCAGTCTGAACTTTCTTGTAACAAAGGCACTTTTTCTTAATATAAAAGAAATAAAAATGTCAACTGGAGGCAGGTGAAGAAATTATTTTTATTTTTTTTTTACTGGAAAAATGTACTTCAGCCTAGTAGCCAAACAAGTTTGATTTTTAACTTTGTAGATCCTTACTGTAATATAGACATATTACTTTCATCTTGTTGTTCTGCAAATGCTGGGAGGGAATAAAAGGATGATACCCCTTTATTAACACTGCAATAATGCTATTTCATTGACCTCATAACAGTGGGATTACCTTTTCTTTCCCACTTGGCAGTGCTGTAAAGGAAAAAAATTCTTCTTTATTCTGGATGAAATTAACCACAGGAGGAAGTACGGTTTAGTGGTAAAAGCACATAATTGGGTTCTATTATTGGCTTTGTCACAGGATTGCTGCATGACCTAGGGCAAGTTAATTAACTGCTTCTGCCTTGGATTCCTCCATCTGTAGAATGGGGAGAGCAGAACACACCTCACCTGGGTATTGTAAGGTTGAACTGGATATGTAGAGTGATTTGAGACCCTGTCTCTCTAAAAGTGAAAATTATTATTATTTTTTATTCATCTTTATTTCTGCACTGGAGTTGATGAATTCAAAACTATGCTAGATCTTTTTGAAAGGGCTGGATAATTTTGATTGATTGGTAGCGATGTGTGTAGGCAATAGGGATCTTCGAGCTTCATGGTGCATCCCATGGGCATCGTTGCATAGTTATCTATGCATATTATACAAGTTCATCAGTTCTTATTCAAAACATTTTATTAAAGCAACTAAGTTTCACATTAAGAAAAGGAGTACTTGTGGCACCTTAGAGACTAACAAATTTATTTGAGCATAAGCTTTCGTGAGCTACAGCTCACTTCATCGGACTTATGCTCAAATAAATTTGTTAGTCTCTAAGGTGCCACAAGTACTTCTTTTCTTTTTGCGAATACAGACTAACACAGCAGCTACTCTGAAACCTAAGTTTCACATTAATCATTTAAAATCAAATTATGATAATTTGCAAAAGCTATCGGACATTTTATCACACATGCACAAACATATTAAGTAGACACATGTTCCATTCACGGACTCTGTACCGTTTCAAGGACCCAGTACACTTATGTGATCATATGGCTTCAGTCTTCATGCTTGAATCTGAAATACAAAGCAATGCTAGCTCCATTACACAGCTGAGAAATTAACAATCTTGTACCAGAGCTACACTGCGAACTTGCATCACATCTGAAGAAGACTGCCTATACAACAAATGTTACATGGTTTGTTTCTTCCTTTCTACCACCATTGTTTTGATCACCTAGCAATACTCGGTTGTTGAAAATTCTTACCAATACAAAAATATTCTAAACCACAGCCTGGTATCTTTCTTCTGCAGCACATTAATGCTTGGTGTCCTGTGAGCATGTAACAACCACCATGACTGAAAGTCTCTGATGAATATTATACAGAAAGGCAGTCAGCTATACAAATGCAGTTTCAATGAAAGAAAAAAACCCACAATTCCCAAATCCTAGCAGAAGAATCACTGTACCTTGGGCTAGCAACAGACTCTCTTGATTTGATCTGGATGCTTTTGTTGAGTTTTGTTTTGCAACAAAAATTCCCCTTCTTTGCTGAAGTATATTCCCCTCCTGTCACATGGTGTCCAATGCTGTAATGGTGAAGACTTTGTCAAAAGATAGGATATATGTAAGAAACCTGTAGGGAACTAAAATCAAAAACCAACCCCCCAACTCTTTTCATAGGAAGTGAACAGATCTGTGTCAGAAGGTCAAAAAATGTATGTGCTTGTTAAGACTTGCCTGGCTTTCTGTTTTGTGATTTTTGTTCTTCTTTTTGGAACATACATCTATGGCGCAATTTCCTAATGAAATGGAAATGTTCAATATGCCTGGGGTGAATTTTTTGGGAGCTCTTGAGGAATTGGCCCATTTGAAAATGTTGACAATAGGAAATCAGGATAAGTAAATTGTAAGAAAGCCCAAGCTAGTTCCCAAGAGAGGCAGCTATGTACATGTGAGGCTTTACCTACTCCTTACAAATCCCATAAGAGACTTTCCCTCTGTGGGAAGAATGAAGAACTGAGTCCATGAAGAAAGCAATGACTCCTTTTATTGCATTTGGCACCTACTGGACTTGCAGATGTATCTTTCAACTGCAGTCTGCCTACAGTGGCAGTTCTCAAACTCAGCGTCAGGCTCCCAAAGTGGGTCGCAACCCTATTTTAATGAGGTTGCCAGGGCTAGCATTAGGCTTGCTGGGACCCAGGGCTGAACCTGAAGCCCGAGTTCCACCCCCACCCAGGGTGGTGGGGCTTGGGCTGCGGTCCCCTTCTCTCCCCACCCAGGGCAGTAGCACTCAGGTTGTGGCCCCCTCCTGAGATCATGTAGTAACTTTGTTGTCAGAAGGAGGTTGCGGTGCAATGAAGTTTGAAAACCCCTGTCAAACAGGTAGTGAATCAAGAGGACCAAAACATGCAAAAGTGTCGCACTGCTTTCATTAGCCAGTGGTTGATGGGTTAACCTTAGATGGGGGTGTAGGCTGTGTTGGTTTCTTTTTTTTAAAGAAGATTGCAAAAGCTATCTGTTCACCAGGAGATATTGCTAAAATATACTAAGCTCTAAGTAATCTTTAAAAGGCCTTTTTGCAGTGAAAGACACCAGCTGCAACACAGAACTCCTCCACCAAGTTGGGGTGAATGGGTCCTATCTATGAAGCATAATGGTTACTGGATCTACCATATAAGAATATGCAAAAGCACAACATGGGTGGGTTGACTACTGGTTATTCCAGGAGCTAAAATCTGAGTCTAAAATGTTTGTCAGATGTTTTTCCTAGTTCATGGTAAAGATGTGTTGTTTAATCAATAAAAATGAATAATTTAAATTCAATATCTTCCTGTCACTATCAATAATACTTTTGTGTGTGATGTATTACTATGGTAATTCAATTTGTCAGACACCGCCAGTTTTACATGACAGTTTGTTAAAATTGTAAACTTAATTTACTATAGACAGTTGATTCAGGCTGTTTGAATTACCTCAATGCTTTATCTTAAAAGCATTGATTTTCTTTAAAGTATCTTTTCTGGCTTTGCATTATAATATTATTGCATTAATAATAAAGCAGAGAGGGTAAGGAAAACTTTGGTGTGAGGGGTGCAGGAGAGCTTTTCTATGTGGATCAGATCCTGATCTCAGTTACACAGTTGTAATCCAGAGAAACTGCAGTAAAGCCAATTGAATTAACTGGATTTCTGTTGGGGTAACTGAGATCAGAACCTGGCCCTCTGCTCATGTCAATGGAGAGTGTTTGTGGGTGTTGTTTTGTGGAGAGACAAGTCTAGGATGGGATTTTCTGAGCAGCTGACCAGATTTAGGTGCCTGATTCCCATTGAATTTCAAGGGGGTTTGCTCCCATAGGTTCCTTTCAGCATTCCAGCACTGGCATCTTACTGTGCTTTTCTCTGCCCACCACTTAGTGCATTTCTGTTTTTGGCATAACAATTTGAGTGTCACTTACCCTACTCAAGATGCTCCAAGCGGTGACTTCTCTTAAACCAAGACCTCCCCAGCGGAGGGTTTGGAGGTTCTCCTTGGCGATATCTCTTGATTTGTCCTGTGGGAAGGGGAAGATTTTTTTTAAAAAAGTCTGAGGCAAGTGGAAGACACTCACTTTCAGGAATCAGGCCCCAAACATTGGCTGTGGCTGAGTAACACAGTGCAACTCAGGAGAGAGGTGACTTTAGGCCCCTGATTCTGGGCCTGAGAGCTGTTCTGAGTAATGCCACTTACTAACAGCCAGCCCCAAGGAGCTAATGTGGTAGGTAAGAATTGTCAGCGTATAAGGAAATCCTGGCCATGTTTTTAACTTGGCCACACCCACTGTTATGTAGAAATCATTAAGCCGGCTCCATACCACTCAAAGATCCCTTTTAAACTGGGGTGATCCAGCCACAGGTACCTATGCCAGATTTTGGGCTGTCCAGGATCAGGGCCTCAGTTGCTCCATCTGCAGAACGGGAGGATAATTGTACAGAGCTGCCCCACAGAGTTGTTGTGAAGTGTCTACGGAGTACTGTATCAGCAATAAACAGTACAGCATTATACAAATTATGTATCTATATAAAAGGCAAAGTCCTGATCACTCTGACAGGTGAATGCATGCAGATCTCATTCAAAGGGACGGTTGTTTCATGCAGAAATCTGCAGAGACAATCAGATCCACATCTACCATTCTGCTTTCCTTTCCCTAGGTTTTCATTCTATTCATGTTCTAGGAATTTTTCCAGTGACCCGATTTCTGCCCCTGTTCTCCCCACCCTTCTGCCCTCGCTGTTCACATACTGCAGGGACCTAGGGGACGGGCTTTGCTCACTAAATCAGGTTTTTAGTCTATGCTTCTGTCATACTGTACAGAGCTGCTTGGATGAATACAACCCACCTCATATATAAAAATAAAATGGGCAAACACCAGAAGATGAAAGAGCACTCAACTTGCGTTCAGGCATTTGGGGAAAATAGATTCTGTTTAAAGCCATTATGAATAATAACATATTTCATAGAAATGGCCAGCTTTTGAAAGCTGAACTTAACTTTATAAAACATTTCGTTAAAATGATGGATGTTTTTGTCAGCTGTACTGAAAGGAATAATCAAACGGCTACAGTAGTTCTGACAAGAGGGTAGGAAAGGAGCAGGAAAACATGGAATTCAGCAGCTAGTTCCTCCTGAAAGACAAAGGTACAGCTGATGGATGAGGGATTCGCCGGTGAATTCTGACTGCTATAGGTTCTGTAGATTCTCTTTTACTTTCTTTCTGCTGCAGCCATTCTGCAATCTTAGCCATTAGCATTCTGGAAGAACAGAGTTGAACAGTAATTTGATGACTGCTGTGGTACTTTGGGGCTGGACCTCGGACGGAAAGTACTTGGTAGGTGAACAGGTGTACTGGGTGAAATTCACACCCCCCCCCCGTAACGGGCCAGCACAAATCCTATGGGCCAGTTAAGCAGTTCTAGATTACATTTTTCTGCACTGAGGTGGTGCACTGGCCTTCTGCTGATTCCTCTGCAAAGACATAAATTTTACCCATCGTGAATCTACCAGAAATAACATTCAAGCTAGGAAATCAAATCCTCCTGCCCTGACCCATGAAAGTCTCTCATATGAGTTCTGTCTACTTACAGATGACAGAATGGGTCCCATAGATATTATCTCACTGGATGTTTAAATTGGTGGTGGTCGTTTGGTTGGACGTTCCAGTGTTAGGAATTGAAGGGCAGCCGAGACTGTGTGGGGGATGTGTGGAATTAGTGCAGCACTTGGTGCTCTGGCTATGCCCCACCCCTATTCATTATCTGGGATGGGCTAGCTGGCCTCAGGCCTCCCAGTTAAGTAGGAGGTTGCCAGAGGCTTGCATCACCACTTGCTGGCCTTTCAGCCCTGGAGGCCAGCATCTGGATTGTGCTGGCAGCATGCAGGGAGTGAATCATGCGCATGGTCAGCCTTTTGTCCCTTTCCATCAGAGGATCTCAGAATGTTCTACACATATTAATACTGAATTGAGCTGCACAATACCCTGTGAGGCAGGTAATTATGAGGACCCTCTTTCTAGAGGTGGAGAAATGGAGCCACAAAGACACTAAGTGACTTGCCCAAGGTCCCACAGGCAGTCTGACTCAGAGTGTGCAATGAAGTCCGCTCCCCAGTCTTGTCCCTGTAACCTTAAGAAAACAGTCTTTTTCATGTCATAAATGGAACTACAAGGAGTTGGGTGTTTGAAAGGTGGCTCCCCATGTGTGAATACACGGTGCAAAGCTACCCTGAGGACACCTTATACATTTGGAAATCCCAACATGCTTCATTGTGAAAAAAGTACAAGTGCTAGCACCAAAACAATCAGCGTAGGAGTAAATTGAATTCAAAGTTTAAAAACTTCTTCTCCCCCCCAAAAAAACACCTGGAAAGGGTAATGATTTCCCAGGAAATTAGTATGTGTAAGCACTTGATAGCAGGAACATCTTGTATGAAGTTGGGTCTTCAGAAGACCAAAGACCTCTCTATAGTAAAGAAAGTTAGATGTTCAGACAATCACCATGAAGTAGAGTTGATATTACATTATTAGGAGGGCTGTCAAGTGATTAAAAAATTAATTGCAATTAATCGCATTGTTAAACAATAATAAAATACAATTTATTTAAATATTTGTGGATACTTTCTACATTTTCAGATATATCGATTTCAGTTACAACACAGAATACAAAGTGTACAGTGCTCACTTTATATTTTTATTACAAATATTTGTATTGTAAAAAACAAAATAAATAGTATTTTTCAGTTCACCTAATACAAGTACTATGGTGCAATCTCTTTATCATGAAAGTTGAATATACAAATGTAGAATTATGTACAAACTCCCCCATATTCAAAAATAAAACAATGTAAAACTTTAGAGCGTGCAAGTCCACTCAGTCCTACTTCTTGTTCAGCCAATTACTCAGACAAAAGTTTGGTTACATTTTCAGGAGTTAATGCTGCCCCCTTCTTGTTCCCAATGACACCTGAAAGTGAGAACAGGCGTTCTCATGGCACTGTTGTAGCCAGTGTAGCAAGATATTTACATGCCAGATGTGCTGAAAATTCATATGTCCCTTCATGCTTCATCCACCATTCCAGAGGACATGCGTCCATGCTGATGGTTCTGCTTGATAACAAAGCAGTGTGGACCGATGCATGCTCATTTTCATAATCTGAGTCAGATGCCATCAGCAGAAGGTTGATTTTCCTTTTTGGTGGTTCGTGTTCTGTAGTTTCTGCATCGGAGTATTGCTCTTTTAAGACTTAAGAGTTCAAGCCCATCTCTAATAAAAGCTCAAGCAGAACACGATTTGCTAGATTTAATGTGAGAAGAAAAACAAGATTATATTTAAAATTAATTCCATTTGCTTATTTGTATTTTCTTAAATAATTGTAAGGATGTGGTAAATGGATTCCTCTGATGCCCTCTTCTGTCCTCAGACACATGGGCACAATACCCAGTGGCTTCAAAGGGAATTCTACCCTTCTATCTGCAGGCAGAGTTGGCCCCAGCATTCAAATACTTTAGGGAACAAGGTGCTTAAGTTATCTTTCTCTAGGATATCTCTGATACTTTGCAAACTAATGCATCCTAAGGTAAAAAAAATTCAGCTTAATTTTGCCTACTACTGCTTAGCTCTCGCAATCAGAGAACTACTAGTGATGGTGACAAAAATCTAGAGGTTTGCACTTGCTCACTCTTAAATGGCACTTCTGATTTTCCATCCCCTGTTCGGTGCTGATTTCTAAGGTCAACATTGGAAACAAGCTTTTGTTCCTAAGACCTCACCAACTCTTACTTTTTTCTTCTCCTAGTCGATACCATAATCACTTTCCCCGCATCCAGTTGTACTGACAGAAAGAGAGGATTATGAATTCAAGTGCAAGAAAAGAAATAACTAGGAATGGATGAACTTTTTGAGGAAAGAAGTTGCTATTTTTCATGCAAATGTTGTTAGTTATGAAGAATGAGGGCAGAGAAATATACAACATACATCACACAGAGGCAGAATTGTTTCAAAGTAGGAAATTTTTCTTAGGTTTCCAAGAGGTGTCAGCTGCTCTTTAAAATTGACTTGGTGATGTACTGGAAACCCTTGCATGAGTACAGCACAGGAGTCTACAACAAATTTGGCTGATGTAGAAAATCTAATTGCTGCACCCGTAGCCCTCCAAAAAGGATATATGGCTACATAAAATGCAATGCAATAATCAAGTCTACACTACTGGTAATGAAGGTTGGAATAAATGTCCGTACATCAGTCACAAGAAGTAAGTGCTTCACCCTGGCCATGTTTCTGAGGTGGGAAGAAAGCCATGCGCTCTTTGCAGTGACAACAGAGCTTGGACGGGGTCAGCTAAAGGTCTAAATCTACTCTATTAATTTGTTCCTCACAGAAGTGATGGCTCCAAGGTCTGCCCCAGTCCAAGTTGGGGATAATAATGAGAAGCCCTTTGCACACTGTCTTGTAACAATTCAGAGCAATTCTTCACCAAACATTTCTTGTTTGGCATTTCAAGTCTGGTGGAAGATTCTGGATTGACAGACCTGGAGACTGAAATCCTCTGTTCATTCAGGGTCTAGTACTGCCCTGAGCCAGAGTGTCAGCACAAGACCTAAGCATTACTTAAGCCCTCAAAACAGGATTTCTCCCTAACAGAAGAAGTGCATTGGGGTGGTAGCTGCACAAGCTTCCCCCTCATTGCCATATCAACATGCCTTCAAGTTGACCCTAGAGGGGGTGAGAGAGAGAGGTCTCTTGGACTCTCTGATGAGACTGCCAACTGTTTAAATGCACAAACCAAACTCTCTTTGCCCTGCCCCTAGGGTGACCAGACAGCAAATGTGAAAAATTGGGACAGGGGGTGGGATGAGGTGGGGGTGGGGGGTAATAGGAGCCTATATAAGAAAAAGACTGCAAAATCAAGACTGTCCCTATAAAATCAGGATATCTGGTCACCCTAGCTGCCTCCTTTCTCCCAGGCCCCGACCCCCGCTCACTCCATCGTCCCTTCTGTCCGTTGCTTGCTCTCCCCCACCCTCACTCACTTTCACTGGGCTGGGGCAGGGAGTTGGGGTGTGGGATGCGGACTCTGTGAGGGACTTTGGGTGTGTGTGGGGGGGCTCAGGGCTGGGGCAGGGGTTGGGGTGTGGGAGAGGGTTTGGGATGCAGGCTCTGGGAGGGAGTTTGGGTGCAGAAGGGGACTTGGGGTGGGCCATGGGGTTGGGGTGCAGGAGGGGGGAAGGGGTGTGGGTTCCAGCTGATGGCGCTTACCTCAGGTGGCTCCTGGAAGCAACGGCATATCTGGCTCCTAGGCTCAGGGGCGGCCAGGCGGCTCTGTGTGCTGCCCCTATCTGCAGGCACTGCCCCTGCAGCTCCCATTGGCCGCGGTTCCTGGCCAATGGGAGCTGCGGAGTTGGTGCTTGGGGCAGGGGCAGTGTGCAGAAACCCCCTGGTGGCCCAAACTAGGTCCTCCTGATATGTGACCCTTTTTCTTTGGTTACATTCAACATCGTACAATAAGACTATTACAGACATAAACAGTATATGCTATAGATGGTATCCTGACCTAGCAGCCAAAGAAAGAGTCACCTTCTGCTGCTGGTATCAACTGTGCAAGTTTGAGGAAATCTGGGATCCATTTTTAGAAACATTTGAAACCTAAGAAACACTTGAAGGCTAAGTGGGTAGTCTAGATCTCCTCCTCCTGCCTCCTCTCCCTTGACTTTTTTCCCTCCATTTTTTCCCCCTCTGCTTTCACCTTACTCCTTCCTTGTCTGTGGTGTTGCCCTGATAGTTGCAAAGTATTAATTTATTTGATTTTATATTTTTTATTTGAATTTAATGTGAAGGTTGTTAAAATGGTTTTTGGATATAGGTTACAAGTGATATTTTTTAAGTTGGTAACTTTCATTTTTTTGGGTTTCTTTTTGTGTAGCGTTAAAGAAATTACTTCAGTTTTGAAATGATCAGGGATCAAACAAACCAACTTAATTGGCTTGTTTGAGCTGAAAAATGGAAAGCTTTCACTGTTTAGGAAATTGTCTTATGAAGCATGCCATTAACTTGAGGTCTTGTTGAATTCATGAATACAAGGCCTTTGGTTTGTCTTTATTGAGTGCAATCACCTTATTTACAATTTCCAGTGGATGTCTGATTGATTTTAGTAGCTGAAGGTATATATTAGAATTTGCAAATATACATATTAGATGTTCAAGACACATACAGTGGATGTACTTAAAAAGTTCTCTATTTTTTAATAGTACAAGCTGTATCACACATTTTAAACATATAGGGCAGGGGTTCTCAAACTGGGGGTTGGGACCCCCCAGGGGTTGTGAGGTTATTACATGGGGGGTTGCAAGCTGTCAGTCTCTACCCCAAACTCCGCTTTGTCTCCAGCATTTATAATGGTGTAAAATATATAAAAAGGTGGTTTTAATTTATAAGGGAGGGTCGCACTCAGATGCTTGCTATGTGAAAGGGGTCACAAGCATAAAAGTTTGAGAACCACTGCTCTCTACAGGAAATACCTTACCAAAAGCTAAAGAGGGCCTGGACTCTTTTTATGTGTGTCCTTGTATGTGACCCACTAGTGCGATTTATAAGGACACTAGTCATCTAGTCAGGGAACAGAACCACAATTATGGATGTTGAGGCTCAAATACCAACACTGGATACTTTGTGAATAATCCATAGATTGCTGTGACTGGTACAAAATAACCACAAATACGTACAAGGGAAAAAGAGAACAGGGAAACGGGTATTCTTATGGAAGTTCTTCATTGGAATTGTTCCTATTTTTTTCTTTTTAAAGGAATATTTGGGTTACCCATGACATCTTTTCTTGTGTTCTTTTATTGGTGGTAGGAGGACAAATTGGAACTTATTTAACTTTTGCTTCTGGTTAGGGAGTCACTGCTGCTGTAGTGTTAATTTATGACCATGACTCAGAATAAATATACTGATCTGTCTGTCCCAGATATACAAGTGACACTTTGTGGTAAAGTAGATAAGGAAAAAAAAAAGACGAGGAGTACTTGTGGCACCTTAGAGACTAACAAATTTATTTGGGCATAAGCTTTCATGGGCTAAAACTCACTTCATCGGATACATGCAGTGGAAAATACAGTAGGAAGATATATATATACACAGAGAACATGAAAAAAATGGGTGTTGCCATACCAACTGTAACAAGACTAATCAATTAAGGTGAGCTATTATCAGCAGGAGAAAAAAAACTTTTGTAGTGATAATCAGCATGGCCTATTTCAAACAGTTGACAAGAAGGTGGGAGTAACAGTAGGGGAAAAATTAGCATGAGGAAATAGTTTTTACTTTGTGTAATGACCCATCCACTCCCAGTCTTTATTCAAGCCTAATTTAATGGTGTCCAGTTTGCAAATTAATTCCAATTCTGCAGTTTCTTGTTGGAGTCTGTTTGTTTTTGAAGTTTTTTTGTTGGAGAATTTCAACTTTTAGGTCTGAAATTGAGTGATCAGAGAGATTGAAGTATTCTCCGACTGGTTTGTGAATGTTGCAATTCTTGACGTCTGATTTGTGTGCATTTATTCTTTTGTGTAGAGATTGTCCGGTTTGGTCAATGTACATGGCAGAGGAGCATTGCTGGTGCATGATGGCATATATCATGTTGGTAGATGTGCAGGTGAACGAGCCTCTGATGGTGTGGCTGATGTGATTGGGTCCTATGATGGTGTCCCTTGAATAGATATGTGGGCAGAGTTGGCAACGGGCTTTGTTGTAAGGATAGGTTCCTGGGTTAGTGTTTTTGTTGTGTGGTGTGTGGTTGCTGGTAAGTATTTGCTTCAGGTTGGGGGGCTGTCTGTAAGTGAGGACTGGCCTGTCTCCCAAGATCTGTGAGAGTGAGGAATCGTCCTTCAGGATAGATTGTAGATCCTTGATGACGCAGATAAGGCAAAGAGACTTTAAGAACAACATAAATCTAAAAGTGGTCTCTGGTTTACAGTGCCCCTTTTGCTTTTACATAACCAGTTTTAAATATTTTACAACTTTGATCTGTGTTTTGAAGTCATACAGTGAGAGAATGTGTTTTTGGGAGCCCAGATAAAGTTTGTGTATCTAGCTGAAGAGGCCTGCAAGAGCTAAGAATTAGATGCACCATTTTTTCTCCCCCACTGGAACTTTTACAGGATATTATACCAAAGGTGCTTTACTTGTGAAAGACGATGAGAGAAAAGCCATTCTCTGTTACCTTTTTCTTAACTCCCATAGAACCAGTCATTACTTGGAAGGAACAATACCAACTGATAATGAACTATTTTCTATTTAAAGCTGCAAGTCAAATATTCGTTTCTCATTAATAATTCAATTTGACAAATTTATTACCTTGAAGGTGCTGTGAGGCAATTAGACAATGGGAAATTGTGTCTTCCTTTCAGCCCTCTTAATTGGCTTTCCAGTGTGACATTCATCAAAACCTTGACTTTTTATATAAACTTTCTTTTGTGTGAGCCATGGCCCTGATCCTGCAACTGTGCATGGTTGACAAAACTCAGCTGGGGGTATGTTCACTTTTTTTTTTATGAGAGGGGGGAGAGAGAGAGCTAGCTTGTGAGTCTCCCAAAAGCCTAATTAAAGTCAATGGAGAAATTGCATTGGCATATTATTGCTTGGTACTTCCCACGTAATAAAATAGTCCATAGTTACTATGCAGTTTGAGTTATGGCTATTTGTGCTCTGTCAATGAATATGTTACAAAACTGAAGGTGAAATTAACATATTTATCCTTTTCAGTTTTCTGTATTGTTTGGAATAGAACAGAATAGAATTTGGTTTAAATAGCATCTTTCATACCTGAGGTGTCTCAAAGCACTTTACAAAGTAATGATACGATATTTAATAGTGACAAAAGGGGGAGTACCTTCCTAACAAGCTCCCAAGGGCAAACAAACCATTATTGAACACTTGATTTCATCTTTTTGGACCTCTTTTCCAAAGTTACCGACTTCAGTGTTGACCTTTAAAAGACTGCCATATGAGCTCTTGAGTCTGAGGAGCAGCTCTGAGTATAGTAATTTGTTTTGCAGCTATTGCATGTGTGTTTACAATTGGTGACATTCACATTTCTTTTCTTTTGTTATTTATGTGGATTTCTTTTGTAACCTGTAACTGATTTGTTTATGGCTACTGTCTTTCAAGAGCACTCTTGGAAATGGAATCTTCAGCTTCAAAGGTTTGATCTGTCCTTGCAAACTCAAGTACAATCGAAAAGAGTAGAGCAAGTATCTCTCAAGTTGTGCAGAGGTCAGTGATTTATTCTTCTCTTATTCGGTCATAATTATGGACACGATTATGTCGTGGTGGTCAACACTGTCACAGAATCTGCAAAATTTGCCACTTATTTCAGTTTGACCACAAAAATAGCAAGAATGCCTTGAAATGTGCCATTCCATCCCGGTAAAACTGTTTTTAATTTTTTTTCTTTGTAAGAACTATAAGTATATGTAAAAAAAGAAGAAAAGAAACAAACTTGCTAATATTTGTTTTCATTCAGCAACGCTCCCTTTGTTTACAGTCAATCACCTGTAACTTTAAGGATATTACATCATACAGCCTTCATGGAATTTCACATGTAAGCATCATGCACGTTATAATTCATTTAATTTAAAGTGATTTATTTGAAAGAAGAATGGAAGAACAACAGCAAACAAACAAAAAAATGAACAATGTGGAAAAACTAAGTGCCAAGCAGTCAGCAGAGCAGTACCCTAAAACATTTCATGAAAATGGAGGAAAGTAGTTTTGGGCGTCATGCAATGTACCTTTTGATTTCACGAGACAGGCTAGCTGTGATGCGCATTTTGAAAGTGCAACTCATAAGTGAAAATGAGAGACATTAAAAATGGACAAAGATAGAAATTAAAAAAAGCAGAAAACAGCTACAGAGCTGTTTTGTATCAAGACCGAGGAGCAGCTTTACAGGAGGAATGAAGTGTTCAAATTAAGAGATGCTTTCTCTGCTGCAAATATACTTCTGCATACCCTTGACAATCCAAAACTGAGAGGGTTTTTAGAGAACAAGGTAGGTATTACACCAAGTGCAGATCAACTTAGAAAGTTTTAACTACCTGAAGAGTTTGACTGTCACATTGAAGAATTAAAGGAAAAGTTGCTGTCCTGTGAAGGAATTAGCACTGTGGCAGATGAAACTACCGAGGCTGAAGACTGGTATGTGCCTAACATTCTTGCCATCCCCGTCCCAACAAGAAGTGACAATGCAGACACTTCAGATGCAGGTAAACACAAGCTGGATGTTTTTGTGTTACATTATGAAGTTTTGGAAGCAATCAATTTTAAAACAGTCAGCAAAGCAACACGGGGAAACTTGAAAAATTTGCAATACCATTTGATCCCATCACTGCATTTGTGACTGCTAATGCCATGTACATGGGGAAAGCTTGGCATCAAGTTTTGAAACCTTTGTGTTTCAGTGCTGTACACCTTACATGCATGGCACATTTACTTCACCTTTGGGCAATCTGTGCAGGAAGATACGCTTGAAAGTAATTGAATTAGTTGTGGCTGTAAAACGTGCGTTCACTGCCTGCCCTGCCAGAGAAGCCCGGTTCTGCATGTTTCTAACGGAAAGAGGGAAAAGTCCTTCCATTCCACCAACCCCCGTAATAACCAGATGGAACAGCTGGTTCAATGCAGCTGTTTATGACATTGATCACACTGAGGATTATGTTTCATTTTTTTACAGAGGAGAATGGTCATAGCAGTAGTTCAGGTGTTCAAGAGTGTGTTGATCTTTGCCAATCCACAGCAGTTATTGAAGAACTTCAGGCTCTAAGAGTTTGCACCCTGATCAAGAACATGCTTACAGCTTTTGAACAACACACAGTTCATGCTCATCAAGTCAAAAATGATATGCATGATCTTGCACTGGGGGCAGAGAGCTGCTCTGAAATTTGCCAACACCCAAGAGCAAAACCAGCACTCTTGGAAAGCTCAAAAAAAGTTCATACATGGACACTAAGTCAACCTCTCGCTTTCGCCAGCCTGCTGCCACTTTCTACAGTGCATGCCGTGTATTTGAGCCAAATGAAGCAAAACACTTGGACATTTGTGAGACCACAGTATTTGAAAATATACCACTGTTTGAAGACAACATTCCAGCACAAATCTTAGAAGTTAGTGACTCTAGAATATTTTGATTCTTACTAACACAAAAACGATAACATTCTTCATACAAAGGAAATTATTAGGCTGAGTGAGACCTAATTATATTAGAATGGAAAGGGATACAGGTTTGTCAGATGACAGAAAACGTACTCTGTCTGAAGTGATCTTTGTTAGTAGGATCATACATGGGACAGGAGAGATAGGAGTTTAATCTTGAGTTAAAATCCTGATTCAGTAAAATTATATCTGAAACAAACAACTGGCATGATTTAATAGGCTGAACAATATCATATGTTGTTGGTCCATGGTAAGGACAAAATTGGCACCTTTGTATAGTTTGCACATTTTTTAAAAAAGTTATTCTATGTCAAAACATAGTTTAGGACCTGATCCAGCAAAGTACTTGTGGTTAACTTTAAGCATGTGCACTGTCCCAATTATCTTAAGTGCTTTGGTGCAACAGGGCTCTACTGAGCCAATCAATTTGTTTAATGCTAGGAAAATATAAAATCAAACTTTTTTGTACCTAGTGCATGGGTGTAGCTGGCAGCTATATAACGTGAATTTATAAATCCTTAAGTACTCAGTAATATATATCCTAGAAGTAAAAATATGATTAACTTATTCCCAAGAGAAAAATTAAAGATATATTACTGGTCTGGCATAGCATTTTTTGATATGGAGCCAGATTCTGTTCTTAGTGATACTGGTGAAAATCTGGAGTAACTCCATTAACTTTAATGGAGATGCTACAACTCACCAATTATTAAATGATGGCCAAAACAAATAGGTTAGTGTAAAAATTTCTGCCGTAGTTTATGATAATCACCCCAACCCAACATTGCTATAGGTCTTGGACCATTCATGTACAATACTGTGTGGTCCTTTTTTGAGAGGGTGTACCAATTGATAATGTTAATATTGTGAGAGCAGATAATTACACTTGGTGAGAGCTAGTCAGATTTGCACCGATGTTTGAAAGCATTCTCCTTATCAAAATTCTGCAAGACACTGCAACCATCTTGGTAAATATATTGAGGGAAACATTGCTCAGCTCAGTGGAGTTTCTGTAAGATTTCTATATGCTCTGCAAAAATGGTATATATTTTCAGTTGGGACCTAGCGCCTTGCCTCTGGTCCCCCCCCTCCCCCCAGTGAAGTTGATGGGAGTTTCGTCTTTTGATGGGAGCAGAACCAGGTCTAGAGAATTATGGGCCCAATATTTAACCAATGTAAATTAGTGTAGTGTGATGCAATGCTGATTTATTCCAGCTAAAGTTCTGGCCCTAGATACCTGTTTTCTTTACCAACTCCTTAGAGTTAAGACACAAAATACACATGTGCACACACACTTTCATACTCACACACAATTTACATTTACAGATCTGTGATTCCTAAAAAAAAAAAATAATTAAAACATGACATCTTTCCAGATACACAGGATGTACACAATTAAACTTGGTATTTAACGTAGGAAAAAAATCCTGTCAGGCCTAGCCTATTGATAAGGGAAGACTGGCCTTCAGATCCTCTAGTTGGTTTTTATGACATATTTATATTTTTGTCCACCTAGTTATGATTTTTTTTCGCCCCTGCTGCCTGCAGATTAACTCGTACCCCTTACCAGAGGCATCACACCCAGTGGCATTAATGTTGGTTGATTTTATTTCTCCCAGTAACTTTTTTGAAATGTCATATGTGCATATGGAAGCCAGTCTTTCATATCAGATTTATGCAGTACCCCGACAAATCATTGTTTAACATTTCCTACATGCGAGGGTATTTCTCTGAATTGGATTTCCCAATATAATGCAAGACCATTTCACTTATAAAAAGCTTGTTTATTAGCAGCATAAAGTTGTCAGTTGGTTATGCCCCTGTAAATATCAGGGCACATTAACATAAAATTGCCAAACAGAAAAAAAGGGGCTATTTTCCGTGCAATGCTTCAGCAGGAGAATAAAAAAATAAAAAATAAAGAGTTGTTTGAACATCCGCTATAATTCATATGATTCATCTCTGGCTCAGACAAGGACACACTTTGTCCAACAACCACCAGAGTACACAACCATCTGAGTGTCCATGTTATTTACTGACTTAGTCCAAGCCGTTTTTGCCACCTTGAATTTACAGGAGAATGTACTGCATTATCTCATGAAAATATATTGTCTGGCTATATTTTTAAAATGCTGTCTACCCTTCTTGTAAGACTTGAGACCCAATCAATCCTTTGTTATGACCAGGTGTAAGTCATAAAGGGGCTCTTATTACAGAATTTTTTAGAATCAGGAGCTAGGATACTCCTGAGGAAGATATGTCCATAAAAGCCTTAAACAGCAAACTATACTTCATAATGTCTGGTTCTGGAGTCAGGATTCCTTGCACTTCGTACTTCTTGTTTGCTACTGATCCAAAAGGGTGAGAGTCATCTCACTGTTGACAGCTTGAGCAAGACCCATTTAAGTCCAGCATGGGTGGAAGAGCTGTATAGGGTTGTTGGTATTGTATTGGAACACGAAGATAGGTTTCATATCCGCTCCCAATAAGTTAATAAGGAAGGTCTCAGAGGCAATGCATGGGGGGTAGGGAGGCATGCAGGGTCATGTTCTCTCCCCCGATTTGTTGGGCTGCCTCTTGCCAGAACTCTCAGCAGCGAGGAGGCAGAGACTCCACCTGGTGGTGGCACTCAAGGTATGTCCTTGCAGCATGGGGAGGGAGGAAGCACCAGAGCCCTTCCCTCTACATGGGAATGCTTCTCCTTCCCTGCTGCTGGAGTCCCAGAACTTCCCACTGCCTGCTTTGCAGACCATCCACTGAGGTGAGTCAGGGTGGAGGCAGAGGTGATGTGTTGGGCAGTCATGTGCCCCCCCCAAAACCTTTCAGTTGTGCCCCCACACCACTATCCACAGTTACATGTCACCTCTGGATCTGTTAGATGCAGGCCAAAGGCAAGCAGGGGAAAGGAGAAGTGCATTGATTTATGTAGGTCCACGGGTATGGAACATCCTTATAGTGAGCAGAGGCATTCAGGCTCTCTGTAGTTGACAATTTGGAGTAGCAGCTAAGGAGAGGCCATGTTTCCAGCCCCATGGCCTTTATCAGGTTGGAGAGGGCGGTTGCTGGTGGTAAATTCCTTGCCCCAGTTGCTCACAGTTGAGTGAGGAGGGGTGAATTCCACCATTAGGTATCAGGATTGAAAATCCTGGATAGAACAGAAGGCTTAAAAGGCCTCATTCAGCTCCACAATAAATGGATACAACTCCAGTAAAATCAATGGATGCCCCAGGGATGTATTTGCCTGAATAACTCTCTTCCATTTCCATTTTCCATGATCCTGTCTGGAATATGGCACAAAACATCTCCTCCTCATTCCTTCCTCACATCCTGTACATGTCAGGGCAAAAATATCTTATAGCTGACAGTATTATAACTAATACATATTTATTAAATGTCTATAAAAGTGCTCTAACATGGAACATCTGAGCATTGCTATGCAAAAATAAACCATAAACAGGAAATTTCACAAGTGACAGATCGCTAAATAAAGTACCTGAACTTGTGTACAGAATCCAGATAAAAGAGCAGAATAGCTCTCACACAAAGTAATATTGACTTAACAACCTCTGCCTGAAAGATTTTGTGGTGTATCCTTTCTCTTTTCTATGAAGTCTTGTTCCTGACTACAGTGCCTATTACAAGGGTGGACATGTTTGATCCCACCTGATTTAGTGTAGCTATATGAACTATATAACCTATTTGTTTGCCGTCCCTTCAATGCAAATTTTCCTCTCCTTTCTTTTCAGTCACAATTCACTGAGTGACACATACTTCGCAACCAGGTAATCACACTCTTTTAATGATTATTACAATGGGCCACCCTTAATGACACCGACTAGAACCTTGTTTCAGTAATAGTATCCATTGATGCTGATGTTAGCAAAGGTGCCAGAATCTAGATCTATATTAGTATTATTATGTCATATAAGCTATGCCTACTGAGTGTGGCACTCCGTCGCCCCCCGCACTTTGCTTGGCGGTTAGGCCAACTAGAGACTGATGAATAAAATTCCTAAATTAGGGCTCGATCCTGTACTACCGCATGCCTCCTGTAAAGTGCTGAGAGCTGAATTTTTAAAAGTATTTAAGTGCCCAGCAATCCAATTAGGCACCTAGTGGGATTTTCAGTAGCACCTAGTGGGATTTTCACCTAGCTTCTGCAGAAATCAATGGGAGTTGGGCACCAACTAGGTGCCCATCTGCATGTTTAGACACCTAAATTCCTTTACAAATCCAGTCTTGAGTGCCCTGAGCTCCTACTGAAATGAATGGGCATGGAAGGCACAATTCTCTATATGCCTCTTCTTATAATTTCTGACATCACTCCTCCTGGAAAGGAAGAAATACAGGCCCTGTTTTTTCCTTAGGGTACATACTCAATGCTGCATGTCCTGCTTTATTTGCATACAAAGAAAACAAAGATGCTCAGAGAAGACAATCTGCCACATTACCAGATGAAAAAATGTTAGTTAATATTATTATTAACAGTGTTAATAATAGTTAATATTAATAACAACAATCTCACATTTCACAGAGCATATTAATCAGATATTAGGAATGGCAATATACACAAACCTGTAGGGAACACTTCAACCTCCCTGGACACACAATAGCAGATTTAAAGGTAGCCATTCTGCAGCAAAAAAACTTCAGGACCAGACTTCAAAGAGAAACTGCTGAGCTTCAGTTCATTTGCAAATTTGACACCATCAGCTCAGGGTTAAACAAAGACTGTGAATGGCTAGCCAGCTAGAAAAGCAGTTTCTCCTCCCTTGGCATTCACACCTCAACTGTTAGAAGAGGGCTTCATCTTCCCTGATTGAACTAACCTCCTTATCCCTAGCCTGATTCTTGCTTGCATATTTATACCTGCCTCTAGAAATTTCTACTACATGCATCTGACGAAGTGGGTATTCACCCACAAAAGCTTATGCTTCAGTACGTCTGTTAGTCTATAAGGTGCCACAGGACTCTTTGCTGCTTTTACAGATCCAGACTAACACAGCTACCCCGCTGATATTTCATCCAAGTATCTTGAATTCCTTTGCAGCTTGTAGGTCATGTTTACAGCATAAAATAGTGGTGATTTTGACCCTGCATGTGTATATGTGGGGGTAGGAAGGATATGATGTGGCAGACAGCTTCTATGGCTTGTATTATGCAGGAGGAAATGTAAGTGAAGAGTGAAACTAGAGGGAGAGTCTTTGGTTTTGTGCTTTGTACAGAGCTGAGCACTTTCTCAGGGCTCAAACAACAATTTTAAGTCAGTCAGGTTATAATTACCTAGGATGTAGTATTGCCAGAATATTTGTCTGGCCAAAATACCAACTCTCAGGACTTGTCTACTCAGAAAGTTGCACCCGTTTAACCTAACGCGTAAATTTCACCCAAAATTAGTTCAAGTGGTGTAGACCCCTGTGTGGACATTCTTATTTCAGTTTAAGAGTATTTTTTACAGTTTCACTTAAATCATGTGGGAATTTAGTTAAGCTGAAATAAGTGTCCACTCAGAGATTTGCACTGGTTTAACTAAATTGGTTTAAACACTGACATAAATTAAACCAGTGCAACTTTCCACTGTAGACAAGGCATACATTCCTATTTCCTTTGAAAAGTGGCATATAACTTTTAATACGTTTTATGTTAGGTTTTACATCTCACTCCTTGCAGCACTGTATCCCCTATGCGTCCCCAACAATTCTTCCTGTAACACTTGGTTTTTGATGGACAATTGCCATCTAAACACTGAACAGGCCCACAACCCTTAGCTAATGAGATCTGACAAGATCCAAGCGCGAGGCAGCATGCAGAAGGGACTTAGCAGTCACTTTCACATAATGTGGCACTGCTCTTAAGACTTGGCTTGATCCCATCATGCTTGAGAACAAAATACTTATGTTAGGTCAGTAAGAATGACCCTAAACTACTTCCCATATATCCAAAGTTTTGATGGTTTCTAGTTCTACTATTTGTTGGGCTAATTCTGCTTCCAGTGTAATTTGTCAGAACATTTGTAGAACTCCAAGAATCCATTTCCACCCCACTCCCCTCCAAATGAAAGAAATTTAGGGCAAGACAAGATATAAGGTACCCCCACTGCTATTAACATTATCTTGATAAAATAGCAGGTACACACATTCTGCTGTCACAATTAGGGTGATAAATGCTTCTTACATTGAGGCTTGTTTGAAAGTCAATTATGCAGATTATTTCTAGAATACAGACAGATGGTCTTTTCCCCCATATGAGACAATCAAGTTGAACTTTGATATGTACATAAAAATACTGTAATTTGTCAAGCTCCAATGGGGCCACTTTATCACAGATCACCGAAAGACTGTATGGATTTTTGTATTTGGCTCTTTTCGATTAACACAGTCTGTTTCTTTTTATTCAGACATTCCTTTTTTTAAAAAAAAAATGGAAGCTTTGCTATGTTTCATCTTGAAGCAAATATTGATTTTTCAGTCTAGTCTTCAGATTTTGATTAACGCAGAAGGTTGCCAAGCGAGCTGCTTTTTGTTTGTTTTCTGCTAATTCTTTTTTTATTATTCATTGGCTGCAGTAAATCTTACTTTTATTGTCCAATCACTGAAAAGAGAAAAATAGATTGATTTGAGTACCTAAATAATTCATAATGCACAGCTTTTTGGAAAGCTTGATACAATGTTGACCTTCATTTCTTCCCTCCACCGTTCACAAAAGAACATTTTTGATTGACTTTAAAAGAAAAAGATTGATTTTTGACATGTTAATGATGGTTTAATGCAACAGAAGCTTTAGAAAAACATTGTTTAGTAAGACATGCTTTTTAACAAAAGAAAAATAAGCTGTTCTCATTATTTTAAGAACTCTTACTTTTTTTTTGCCTGTCACTTCTCATTCTCTAAAAGAGGGAACTTCACTCAATTATTTAAATACTGAGATGTATTTATTTATGAATCACAAATGTTCAGCCTTGCTGAATTGTTCTTCATTGGCCCTTTGGAGTGTGTTTAGTAAACAAGAGTAAATGGATAAAATGATGTGATGACAGTGGGAAAAGATGGTCTTGTGCCTAAGACAAAAACCCGAAGAAATTAGGTTTTATTATTTGTTCTACCTCTGACTTCCTGTGTGATCTCAGGCAAGTGACTTACATAACAACTACAACTGAGTCAGGGGAGGTAGTTGCAACCCTTATCCAATTATGATACAGTTGCAAATCTTTAGCCCGATAACAAAGACACAGCTAGGGCTGGTAACTCTATAAATATTAACCATCCTGCATTTCACGGGTTCCCTGACTCACAGTTGTAGTGTACATGAGGCCTTAAACTCTCTGGTTTCAGAGTAGCAGCCGTGTTAGTCTGTTTTCGCAAAAAGAAGAGGAGTACTTGTGGCACCTTAGAGACTTACAAATTTATTTGAGCATAAGCTTTCATGAGCTACAGCTCATTTCATCGGATTCATTCAGTGGAAAATACAGTGGGGAGATTTATATACATAGAGAACATGAATCAATGGGTGTTACCATACACACTGTAAGGAGAGTGATCAGGTAAGGTGAGCTATTACCAGAAGGAGAGCGGGGTTGGGAGGAGGTGGAGGTGGGAACCTTTTGTAGTGATAATCAAGGTGGGCCATTTCCAGCAGTTGACAAGAACATCTGAGGAACAAAAAGAAAAGGAGTACTTGTGGCACCTTAGAGACTAACAAATTTATTTGAGCATAAGCTTTCGTGAGCTACAGCTCACTTCATCGGATGCATTTGGTGCATTTCCACCAAATGCATCTGATGAAGTGAACTGTAGCTCACGAAAGCTTATGCTCAAATAAATTTGTTAGTCTCTAATGTGCCACAAGTACTCCTTTTCTTTTTGCAAATACAGACTAATACGGCTGCTACTCTGAAATCTGAGGAACAGTGAATCAAAGTGAGGCTAAATCCATTAGCATGTGTAGAGCATTTTGAGATCCTTGGAGGAAAAGTGCTATGGAAGTACAAAGTATTATTAGGGAAGTTCCCCATTTATAGACTGGATTTACAGCCAGGGGGGGATATGGAGCGGGTCCCCCACCGCAGGGGATGTAGGAGAAGGCCAAAGGAGGATTCCAGGATGGGATGAGGAATGGCCCTTGATCAGAATTAATCTGGTAGAATATTTTCTCCTAATTTGGCTAGATTCACTGGTGCACTGTAGCTCCTATGCAACTTTTTGTCTGATCAGCCAACTAAACTGGGTTTATGGAGCGGCCCAAAAGTAGATGGAGCATAACAGTGATCCCATGGTGGGTAGGATCAAACCCTGTCCGAATAGCATATGAATCTTAGCGGTACTTAGAAGATGTGTCACATGTTGATGAGGGCTGGCTTGTTAACTAGGTCAGGTAACGTTTCTATAAAATGGAAGCAGATGTACCACAAGTGCTTGATTTAGATAGTATTATAAAATGGACTCCGTATCATGCTGTTTGAAAAGGGCTGAGGCTGTGTTGGTTTTAATAGTTTTAACTATTAAAGAATAGGGATACAATGGTGCTGAGAATGTTCTGGTGTACAAGCAAGAATTGCTGTGAAAGAACTGAAAGAAAGATATGTGGATTATGCTGCATATAATCTGAATCTAGCATTTAATGATCCAGCACAGACAAAGGCACCCAAGGAAAGGGGAGGGGAATTCTGATCTGCCCTCTCTGCAAACACATAAAGGACATTTCAGAACAATTCCCTGTGAAAGCCTTTCTCAGCTCCCCTCCTACCTGCCCCGCTGGGCCTAGGGTCAGGTTTCACAAGGAGGGACTCTTCCCATGTGAAGGGGAGGGAGAGGATCTAGAAACCTCAGAAGAGTGTAAAGACAAAACCCTCCCTGTAGGAGGTCAGATAATTAAGGAGGAGACTGAGGCAGAGACTGTTTGGAAGCAGACTGATACTCCGATCCTGAAGTCAAGGGTCTGGGCTATGATAGGCCTACCCGACTGTTAATTACGATAGGTAAGTGTATAGACTGTATGTTTGCTGTTTTAAAACCCCCTTTTCTCATATGTAATGCTTTGGTCCTGCTGTTAAGATTAAACAGTACTTTGATTTAAGAACGCTGTTTATGGTCACTTATTTACCACTGGTTACAGTTCCCAAAGGGAAGAGTCACAGGTGGGACCTGCTGAGCAATCCTGGTTAGTTCACAGGGTACTGTAGCCCAGCCTCTGACTGAGAGTGGAAGAATTGTTGGAGAATTGTGGGATTCCGCCCCAGAATGGAGAAGGCTTGAGGTTTAAAATCTGGAGATGCTCATTCAGAAGAGGGGTCAAAGTTGTACTCTGGCCCTGAACCAGACTGCTGGCTTTGGCTAAAAGTGCATGAACAGGGTGCTGGGTATTCCACATTTACTCCAACCTAACAGTCTGTCATTTGGTACCACAGTAAAATTCTTCCAGCTCTATCCTTGCTGGATTTCTTCTACGTTTTGTTATTCTTCTGGTCATTAGAAGCAAATTTTCTTGTATTTTGGGAAGATAAATGACTGATGTTTCCCATGACAGATGGAGATTTTGCTTTTTTGAATCTTATTTTATTTACTCCTCACAGTTTATGATTCATCAGGGCTTTGTCATCCATTCATGACACACACACATCACGATATTACTTTTATTTTTGTCAGAGTACTATGGTAAAGTCGCACCCAGAGTTTAAGTATTTACTTGCCTTTGTCATACGAGTCATTAAATGTTCCAAGTAACCGGCAGTCAGATAATAACAGATCTCTAATAACGTGTTCCTCCTCTTTGATTCACAGCAGAACAAATGACACTTCTGTCCTTTGTCCTACATACCCCTCTTGCTAAGACTAGACAATCAAAACCTAAAGACATGTTGGTGGCTTTCTAATGTGGTAAAACACAGTGTGTGACAATGTTTTATGTGTTAGAGATGACCCCAACTCAAATCCATGCATCAGAGCCCAATAGTACTTTGAATTAAAGGAAAACTAGAAAAAGATTCAGACTGCAAAAATCAGATCCTGATTTCAAACTCCACAAAGAGGCCATTCAACTTTTTTGTTTCAAGCAATAGAGCAGTGATTAGCCTGTCACTGTTCCTTCCATGATACAGAGGCTTATTTTGGGCCATATTCTGGTACTGTTACCTTATTCCCCATACAGTCCTGCCAAAATGTATGAGTAAGGTACCAGTCAATGTAAATATTCTGGCCCTTTGTTTTCACTTCTTCCTTATTTACATTGTAAAAAGAAAAGGAGTACTTGTGGCACCTTAGAGACTAACAAATATATTTGAGCATAAGCTTTCGTGAGCTACAGCTCACTTCGTTGGATGCATTCACTTCATACCGATATACAGAATACAGACTAACACGGCTGCTACTCTGAAACCTGTTATTTACATTGTGTTACACAAACACTCCATTTTATAATTTTTTTTTTAATGGCAAGGGGCAAAATTTCCAATCTGTATGTGAGAAATTAGATGCTCAGTTGTGGTTAACATTAAAGTGGGAACTGGATGGCTGAATCCCCACCCAGTCTGCCAAAACTGTTCCTTTCACTTTTCACAGGTCATGTAAACTGAAAGTCTGAATTAGCTTAGGGTTCAAATAAAAGGAAGCAAATCCAGATCTGCTGTCAGTTCAGGGTGGGTCTGGTTTTCAGATAAACATAATGTGCACACATTCATGCAGATGGACATTTCTTAAAGTCCAAATCCAACGTCCTTTCATACACTTGGACAGAAAAAAATTCTTCAACTGAATCCAGCCTGCTGCATTATCTTCCTGGCTGGGTTCCCCGGCAAACTTACAGCTAAAGGTAGGTACCTGTCGTAATATCCCTATTCTGAGATGGTGATAATAGAGCTGTATGAATACCTCATATTTTGGCTTGCTGGCAATTGTAAAAAATTTAAAACAAACATTGTTTCGGGTCAATCCAAAACTGATTTTAATTTTTTTTAGAATTTTTGTCAAGTTGAAAAGTCAGAAAAAAATTAGTTTCTAGTCAAACAAAATGTTTAGTTTAACCCCAAAGCAAAGGTTTTATTTCAGTTTTGGGCTTTTTTTTTAACTATTGTTTAAATAAAAATGTAGGAAATTTGAAAAATAAATGGCTAGCTTCACAAAATGTAGGAGCAGCTGCTATCACTCCTGTTATATCCAATAGCCCCAGTGGGAAGGGCACTTGCCTGGGACATGGGAGACCCAGGTTCCACTCCCTGCTCTAGAGCAATGTCTTGAACCCCAGTCCCACAACCTAGGTGAGTACCCTAATCACCAGACTGTGGGGTATTCTGGGGTGGTGTGCTCTTAGTCTTTCTTATAAGTTCACAATGACTTTCTGAGTCTCTTTTCCTTTCTAGCCAATGCCAGTGACCTCAGGAGGTCATCTAGTCCAACCCCCTGCTCAAAGCAGGACCAACTCCAATTAAATAATCCCAACCAGGGCTTTGTCAAGCCCGGGCCTTAAAAACCTCTAAGGATGGAGATTCCACCACCTCCCTAGTGATGCAGTATATTGCATCTGTCTACCTCTGATTTACAACATGGCAGAGTTTTCTTGCTCTCTTCTCAGGGAAATATTTGGTCAGTTAGGCCCAGACCATACAAAGTATATACATAAAATGTGTGCTTATTCTTCTCTGCAGGGAATGCTATTTAATTAAATGTCTGATTAAGATTCAGCAAGCAGTCAGCTTGTTGACTCTGCATGTGCTGTACAGTGACAGATCTTAATACTGCACGTCTTTTTCTAAGGTTATTTCATACCAACCTCTCCCTATTAGCCTGGTCCTGCAAATTGATGAGTACTTTTGCAAGCTAAGTTAAGTCACTGGGGGCTGTGGGTACTCACCACCTTCTAGCGACCGGCCATAATCCCCATAGTCACCGTGAATCAGATAAAATAAACTGAGCATAAAGATACTGTGCAACAAGAGCAAACATCCCCAACAGGCAACTCCCTGTCTGAAGAGACCTCCCCAGAGTATCTGGAAACAAACTGAGTACAATCGTGTTCCAATGACAGGAGCAGCTTCACTTCTATCAAGGCACCTGATTTTCACCAGTCCTTTCAGACAAGGTGAAATCAAGTTGATCTTCCCTGTACAAGTCTTGGAGGTCCTAGGGAAGGGCACTCCAATCCACTTTGTGGTTCTCTGGTGCATATTCTTCACTGATTCTGCATGTAGTTTGCCCATTGACATCTATGGCAATTTACCCCGGAGGCTAAAATAGGTTATTGAGATCTGTCAAGTATGGATTAAAGAGGAGACTTTTTCTGTTTTGAGATTGATTTGTATATGTCAAGTTTGATGAGAAAATAATTGAACTGAGGGATTCTTAACATCATCTGTTGAATTTAAGGGACTAATCCTGCTCTTATTTTATTCAGTGGCAAAAATCCCATTGACTTCAATGGAAGCAGGATTGCCTGGTCCCTAACTGTGGTCTGTAAGTAGGTTGTATTGGATGGTTGTTGACACTTAACCCTAGCATATAGTGTAAAATTGGGTAGATAGGCTGCTGCTTCCCATTAACAAAAACATGGTTGTTCCCTCCAGGCAATGCTGATTGCAGCAGTGTCTTCCCATCATGCAATTCTTACAAAGGTGAAAGGATAGTAACAGATATCCTTTCACAACTGGTGGTTGAACTACTTAGTGATATTAACCTTGCAAAGCTCCAAACATGTATTATAACTAAGGCTGCAAGTCTGTCACAGAGGTCACAGAAGTCCATGACTTCTGCAGCGGCTGGTGCAAATTGGGCGGCACTGGCCACTGCTGGGGTAGTCTTGGGCCACCGTGACTCCCTACCCCCGAGCAACAGTGTCAGTCTTGGGCTGCTGTGCCCCTCCCCCCTGAGCACCAGCAGTGCCCCTTGACTGCCTTCCTCCCCAGAGCACCAGCTGTGCTCCTGGAGCCCCCCTTCTGAGCACCTATGGTGCCCCCTGGAGCCTCCCCTCCAGAGCACCCAAGATTTAGTCAGGGGGATATAGTACAAGTCACGGACAGGTCACGGGCCATGAATTTTTGTTTACTGCCCTTGACCTGTCCACGACTTTTACTAAAAATACCCATGATTAAATCTTAGTCTTAATTATAAGAACCTCATTACTAATAGCTATTTATTTGATTTTTCTCTTTGTTCCTCTAAGTTTGCTAGCAGACTTCGCTTTATTTGGGAAGGCTACAGGTTAAAACTTGCACATTGCTGGATGTCAAAAAACCTTCCCCCAATGTGTTAATTTTGCTACCAAAATAGCAGGTATATATGAGAGTTTAGAGTCCTGTTATTTCTAGTCTATATGCCTTCAAACATGCTCTTTAGGTTTGAAATGCTGTAGTATATTGAAAACAAAATGTGCAAAATAATTCAAAATGGTTCACAAACGTCAAAGCCACATTACAAATCCATCTCAAACTGCAGGAAGCATGTTTTCAAAGGGTAAGGCTTGGAGGTATGTACAAGTTCTTTCTTAAGCTGCAGTTCAGAAAACTAAGTTGTTTTCCAAATCCTTTGCTGTGACAGGTCAATTGTGTTGTATTTCTGTGCTTCAGTAACATAAAACAAAGCAATGTGACTCAGGGAACAAGATGTAATGCATCACTACTGTGATGTGCCAGCATGGGTATATAGAGACAATGGCAAGTCCTGACAAGTACTGTTACAGCCCCTACAGTTAAAACAGCCCAAATGTTATGTGTATCAAGCAAGGTTTTTTAAACAATCACAGAACCACAGAAAATAGAAACCATACAAAGTTATTAAGCTGTCTAGTGCAGCCCTCTGAAATTGGGTATGTTCAGTCCATGATCTTCCATGAGGCCTATCCATTGCATTCTGAAAAAAAACTATTTGCCATCGTTATTGGTAATATGGCCCACCTGTGATTTTTTTTTTAAGGTCCTTGAACAAAATATATACGAGTGGGCATTTCAAACCAAAATAGAGAGCTTCTAATGTTATGCTATCTTTATTTTCTTTAAGGGGAATATGTCGATCACTAATACAAAATGCAAATAATTACTCCTAGGGGAATTGTGTGTTAAAAAAATAAAAATTCTGCACACAATATTTTAAAATTCTGAAAAATTGTCAGCAAGTATGTCCGTAACAATACAGACAATAAAAAAGATTCAGTAAATGTTCTATGACAAATAGATTCTTTACTAGGCATATAATGCAGAACTTTGAGTAATAATTCATTTAAATTACAATACAGAAATGTATTTCCTGCATCCTTCAGAAGCAGTGAAAAGGCTTGGGGGAGTTCAGGGGTAATGGAGAAGCTGAGGGAGAGGGAAGTTAATTGCTGGGCAGAAGCCAGGGAGAGAACCTGGAGAGTTGTTGGGTGTGGGTGGGAGAAATAGGGAATAGTTATTTTTTGGGGGGAGGAGGGATTGTTAGGGAGTTGGGGAGCCTCCTCCATGCAGACCCTGGTTGATCCCTAGCCTATCCAAATCAGTTAGGCACATCTGTCTCTGTCCCCATGTGTCCTTGCACTCCCCTACCCCAGTCTCCATGTGTCCCTGCACCCCCACTCAGCTCTCTCCTCCCCACCCCAATGTGTCCCTGCACTCCTCATCCCCATGTGTCCCTGCACCCTCCACTCAGCCACCTCTCCTCCCTGCCCCCATGTGTCCCTGCACCCTCACTCAGTCCCCCCCATCTCCACATGTCTCTACTCCTCCACTCCCATTCAGCCCCACACCAGTCTATCCCACCCACTAGCCCTTCTGAACCCGAGTCTCTGACCCCCTCCCCCACAGCAGCCCCATGTCCCTTGTTATGTCTGTCAACCCCCATATCCTGTGCCTTCTCACCTGGCCTTGCAGGCAGAGTGCTGTGAGGAATGCAGCCTCCTTCCATCCCTTTCTGGGGCTGGGTGAGCTGGCTGCTCTCTGTTCTGGTGCCACATCAGCCCCTGGTGGGTGAAAGGTATAACTGCAGCACCTCTTGGGCAGAATGTATTTTCTGCAGAGAAAAAAAATCTGCAGGAGACATGAAGTCTGTGCGTGCGTAGTGGCACAGAATTTGCCCAGGAGTAAAATAATACAGTATGTACATACAAATTTGAAACAATAATGGCCACTTGTCAGACTATCTGATAAGAAACACTTTCAGTGGATTGGATATTACATTTGGAAATGCAATAAGATTTACAACCTATTAGCAATTTAGTGCATGGTACAATAGGAAGCCATGAAAGAGTTACTTACAAATGAATTGGAGAGCTGAAGGACAAACTCCTTGGGACTTTAAGTACAGGGGATGAGAGACAAATACTGATGAAGAAGGGTTACATTATCTGTCAAATTGCCACAGTCCTCTTCCTATCAGTATCCCTAAGCTCAGCTTCAGAATAGCCTCTGGCCCTGTCCCATATTCTTTGTTCAAATGGCAGCTGTACTATGTTAGCTCCACCTGTGGTTTGTAGAATTATGGGCCACAAACTTAAGCCCTTTGTTCTCAGTCAACCTCCCATTGACTTCCAGGGGCGTTTTGATTGACAAAAGACCTCAGGATTTGACCTTAAGGGTGAAATCCTGGCCCTACTGAAGTCCATAGGAGTTTTGCCATTGACTTCAGTGGGCACATGATTCCACCCCATGTATTTCAAACCCAGATCAATTACTTCAATTTTCAGCCCTACATTACTTGGGATAGATGGTCAAACTTCACTGGTGAACACAGGTTTCTTACTCCAGTTTTCTGTGTGCTTCTCTCCATACATATATGAAATTAACCATTTGGTGAACTGCCTTTATCAAAACTCAGCACAGAGGTACACATGATATGACAGATTGTGGCTGGCCCTTGAACAGGGTGTGTATGCAAGAATCTTCCCTGCCTGGGTGTGCCTTGCACAAGGACCAGGAAAAAATCCAGTCCCTCTTCCCAGGGGAACTTAGGGAGTACTCCCTCCATTCACCCTCTGAATCGGGGTCACAACCAAGCTTTTGCTAAGGAGGTGGCTACCCTGGCTGCCCCAAATTTGTGCAGCATTGCAACAGGGCGCACACAGTCATACCATCACTGAAATTTGCCCAGTCAGCCCATCCATCATGACAGCAGAAAAGAGGCTCCCCTGTACAGATGTGATCAAGGGCAAGGGAGTCCCTGAATGAGCACGTCACCCCAAAGAAGCCAAGAAAGATCGGTTAGGAAGCAGAGCTATGGCCCCATCCTCCCTCTGCACTAGTCCACAGAATTGGTCACATGCTCTGGAGGGGAGCACATTGTGTAATAGCACATTTGCAAATTCACTGTCTACACCCAAATGGTACCTGTGGTGATTTAGCTCTACAGAGCCCAACTTGGCATTGAAAGTAAAGTCTGAGTGAGATGCATCGTGGGTAACAAATTCAGAACTTAAGTGTCACCAGTGATCAGCCTCCTACTCTGAAAAATAGCCCACAAATGTTTTTGAAGGTTGCAAACACCTAGAATTGCACCCACAGTTGAATAACCCAAAAAGGTGGGCACATTGCATTCACAATTGGGTGGCTACTCAGCCACTATCACCCAACCACTATCATTGTGTTGCACATGTAGCAGCTCCATGATCTGACAATAAAATGTCTTTGGGTGGGGTGCTCAGCAAGTTCTAAATAGACAGAAAAGGGCAATGAGCATTTTGCATAACGAAGAGAAAGTTTGGAGGGATATTGCACAGTTCCTGTTTACTAGGAACAGTTTGTATGAAGACTTTTCAGACTGGGGTCATCACTGAGTAGTTTTTGCTCAAATCATGGATAGCTTTGTTAAAATAATAGGCAGTGACTGTACAAGGTTTGGAAGTTATATTCACAAAAACAAGTGTTTCAAAAGAGTGCTCTTCTTTAAACAGCTTAGGAAACTGTTAATGACTTTGGAAGTTTTGCATATTATTATTTAAAAAGAAAAATCTGGATGTGTACAGTGTAGTTAATGATGAATTAAATCTTTTAAATCACTTACTGCATGCAACTGTTAGACTATGTTGTGGGATTAAGTGAACATATTTGTTTTGGCCTAGATTGAAATCTGGATAAAATTGTTAAACACATTATGTTAGCTACATACCATAAAATTTGCACACAGTGTGTAAGTGGTTTATTTTCCTTTGTCTGTTCACATCAGCTAAGTAAATATGATCCTGGTTAGCTGAGGAGAATTAATGAGCTTATTTGCATGACACAACAGGAGGTGAGAGCTGGGACTATCCAAAGCATTTGATCTTGAAAAAGTTCTGCTTGTGGCTGTTTCTATGTATATGTATACATACACACACACACAGAGTAGGATTCCTTTTTTTTTTAACTAATTGGAGAGGAAGCAGTTAATAATAAAATCAAAAAGCTCATAAAATTAAACACTTCAAAATGACAGTAGATACGGTGCATAAGTTACAATATGGTGCCCTGCACTGCTTTCTTCTTGTCCTTCAGACCGGAGCAAAGAGATTTCCGGTATGCTGAAGGCATTAGAATGTGAAGGGATGTCGACTTGGTCTTCAGTATCATCACTTTTGTTATGGATTTCCCCTGCCCCCCTTTCTCCCATTCAGGAAAAATGGTTTGTATAATTGGTCATGTATAAGATTGGTGCTTGTATAATTGAGGTTCTACTGTGTAATTAAAAAGTTTATTCAAGACTGGAATAACTCAAGGTGTCTCTGAACCTGAGGCTTTTTGGAGCCTAGGCCCTGATTCAACGAAGTACTTAGGGAATGTCTACACTGCAATATAAGCCTGGAGTGAATTGAACTTGAATTATATTAGATATTGGGTTTTTTAATCTAGGGCTCGAACGTCTACATTCAAACAAACACCTACAAGATCTCTATCATGCATTCTTACAACTACAATACCCACCTGCTGAAGTGAAGAAACAGATTGACAGAGCCAGAAGAGTACCCAGAAGTCACCTACTACAGGACAGGCCCAACAAAGAAAATAACAGAATGCCACTAGCCATCACCTTCAGCCCCCAACTAAAACCTCTCCAACGCATCATCAAGGATCTACAACCTATCCTGAAGGATGACCCATCACTCTCAGATCTTAGGAGACAGGCCAGTCCTTGCTTACAGACAGTCCCCCAACCTGAAGCAAATACTCACCAGCAACCACACTACAGAACCACTAACCCAGGAACCAGAGTAGCAGCCGTGTTAGCCTGTATTCGCAAAAAGAAAAGGAGTACTTGTGGCACCTTAGAGACTAACAAATTTATTAGAGCATAAGCTTTCGTGAGCTACAGCTCACTTCATCGGATGCATTAAATGCATCCGACGAAGTGAGCTGTAGCTCACGAAAGCTTATGCTCTAATAAATTTGTTAGTCTCTAAGGTGCCACAAGTACTCCTTTTCTTTTAACCCAGGAACCTATCCTTGCAACAAAGCCCGTTGCCAACTCTGTCCACATATCTGTTCAGGGGACACCATCATAGGGCCTAATCAGATCAGCCACACTATCAGAGGCTCGTTCACCTGCGCATCTACCAATGTGATATATGCCATCATGTGCCAGCAATGCCCCTCTGCCATGTACATTGGTCAAACTGGACAGTCTTTACGTAAAAGAATAAATGGACACAAATCAGACGTCAAGAATTATAACATTCAAAAACCAGTCAGAGAACACTTCAATCTCTCCGATTACAGACCTGAGAGTGGCTATCCTTCAACAAAAAAACTTCAAAAACAGACTTCAGCGAGAGACTGCTGAATTGGAATTAATTTGCAAACTGGATACAATTAACTTAGGCTTGAATAGAGACTGGGAATGGATGGGTCATTACACAAAGTAAAACTATTTCCCCATGTTATTTCTCCCCCCACCCCCAACTGTTCCTCAGACGTTCTTGTTAACTGCTGGAAATGGCCCACCTTGATTGTCACCATGAAAGGTTTTCCTCCGCCCCCCACTTCTGCTGGTGATGGCTCATCTTAAGTGTTCACTCTCCTTACAGTGTGTATGATAAAACCCATTGTTTCATGTTCTCTGTGTGCATAAATAAATCTCCCAACTGTATTTTCCACCAAATGCGTCCGATGAAGTGAGCTGTAGTTCACGAAAGCTTATGCTCAAATAAATTTGTTAGTCTCTAAGGTGCCACAAGTACTCCTTTTCTTTTTACACTCATTTGTAACCTCAGGTTAGGAATTTGTTGAACCTGAGTCCCAGCCTCTGTCTCTAGCATCTACAATGCATTCTTCTTCTTAGCTTATGTGCAACATGCTGGAGGTGGCATGTGACCAGGATTCATCACTCAATTTGGTCTGCTAGTTGGATCATTACCTTTCCCAGCCTGGGCTGGGTATTGACAGCAGTGCGACATGAATGCTGACCCATGCTCCACTACATTGCAATATGTCAGTCCAAGTCTAACCAGCCATATCCCAGCCTGCCTAACACCCTCCCATAGTGTGGCTGCTCTAGCCATTTGTTCATGGTGCATTGTGGGAAAACGTGACTGTCCAGAGGATAAAAAGAAATGAACACAAGTAGTAGGGCTGCATCTACACTGCAAAGCAATATAGCTTGAACACTGGGTCCTCACTTGACTCAGGCTTGAACCCTCCACCCTGTGTGGTCCTGGAACCCTGGTTCCGAGCTCTGGGTTAGGATGTATAAATGGAAGGGGGTTTAGGCTTGAACCTGAGTTCGAACACTGGGCTTACGTTGCAGTCTAAAGACCTGCAGCCTGCCTGTGTCAGCTTAGTTGGGCTTGTGGCACTTGGGCTGCAGGGCTATAAAATGCAGTGTAGATGTTCAGGCTTGGGCTAGAGCCCAGGTTGTGGAACTCTCCTTCTCAGAGGGTCCTGAATCCTGGGCTCAGCCGAAACCTGAATGTCTACACTGCAATTTTATAGCCCTGCAGCCTGAGCCCTGCAAGTCTGAGTCAGCTGACATGGGCCAGCTGCAGGGTTTTTATTGCAATGTAGACACACCCAGAAATATGTGTATAACTCCTGTTGATGTCAATAGGATTTAAATGCGCTTAACTTTAAGCACGTTTAAATGCTTTGCTGGGTAGGGATAGAATTACTGAAATGCTTAAATTTAAGGATATTCTTAGGTGTATGTATAGAGCTGGCTACAATCAGTGTATGCCACTTGGGGAATTCCTCTAAGCCAGGGAATCCCCATCTGCCCATTAGGGCAGCCAGAAGAATCAGGCCGGACAATACCATTCCAATTTGTTTTGTGAAAAACTCAAGAACATGAAAATGGTCTAAAGTTGTTGGATAATGAGTTTGCCAGGGATAATTTGACCAGTTGGAGTGATAATGACAGCTTTGAGTCCATAATGATATGTATGTCTCTTATTTTCATTCTCACAATCAATGAGTAGACTTGTTAATTTCAATAGGATTTGTTTTGCATGCATTAGGTTTAGTTTGCTAGCACTCTCCCGCAGCCTGTCCTCTCTTCCCCTTCCCCCCCCCACCATATTTTTTTGGTTACAGATATATGCACACAAAGAGAGGTTGTACGGTGTTCAGGGAAATTTCAGATTCTTGGTCTTAATATTTCACATGTATTAGTTTATGGGGGGAGGGATAGCTCAGTGGTTTGAGCATTAGCTTGCTAAACCCAGGGTTGTGAGTTCAATCCTTGAGGGGGCCATTTAGGGATTTGGGACAAAAATTGGGGATTGGCCCTGCTTTGAGCAGGGGGTTGGACTAGATCTCCTGAGGTCCCTTCCAACCCTGATATTCTATGATTCTTCTTTGTCTTACTTAATATTTTATTATCAGATTTCTACTCAGATGCATTGTGCTTACTCCTTGTGCAAACTGAAGTTATGTTGCAATAAACTGAAAAAGAAAACTATACATCCAGGGTGGTGTGTTGTTAATGTGAAATTCAGCATCAACCTGCAAGTAGACTTGCGAAAATCCCCAGCTATTTCTAATTCATATTATGAGAAAGACAATCAGATACCCAACAAACAGAATATCTTGTACTCTATTAGTCCTACAGGGACAGATTTCCTTGCATGCATTTAGGTTTTCAAATAATACAAACATATGTTACCTTTTTGTTTTTATTGATTTTTTGGACTTTCAAAATACAGCTACAGCACAATGTATTATGAAGACATTTATTGCAGAGCTTGCTTTGATTTGTTGTCATAAATTGAAATAGTGTCAAAATAAAGTCTTTTATATTAAGATATAATGAATTCTCTTGTGCCCCAATTCCTTTCTCTGATCACTGAAATCAAGGTGAATCTTGCTATTGATTTTAATGCAATCAGGCTTTTGGAGACCTGTCTGGAGAGGTACACCTGTAGGACAAATATTAGTCGCATGGAATTCAATAGTGAAATTCCTGTTGACTTCAGTGGGATCAAAATTTGGTCCTGTAGCATGTTTTGGTGTGTCAGGGATCAGCTATGCATGACCAGCACAGGGATGTACAAACTTCACGCTGCAACACTAGTGGGAAGACAATATTTTCACTTTTGTTCTCCTTTGGAGAGACCCCTAAGAGAGACTACACTATACATGGAGTCAAAGTACAGTTTAAAGCTGTCTTCCTTACAGGTCCGTTCAGTGGGATGAATTGTGTGACAGGCAAGCATCTTCACAATGTAATCGATTGAATTTGTTTTTTCCATGTGACTCGTTTTGGTGAATGAAAAATTGAAACTAGACTAATCAGTTTTGCTTTTGTTTCTAGTCAGTTTTACTGCCTAGGGCTCATTCACCAGTGCAATACTGCATTGCTGGAGTGGCAAACACCAAAGTAGAATGTTTAAATCTTAAAGGTTCCTGGGGAAAAATGTAGAAAAAAAAAAAGAAAATCTGTGTGTTAAAATTGGTTTTATAGACCTTTTTTCCTTTGTAAGGTCTGAACTACCTGTATCCCTTACTACTAATAGAAAACCTAGTTAAAGAATTAGCAGAATAGTTATGTTTAACTTATAATGCAGTAACAGAGCAATAGGGGTAGAAAGGAATTCAGAGACATAGGCAAGGAGAAAAAATAGGCATTAGAACAAGTTAAAATAACATTTTGTCAGCAGTAAATGAATGGAGTTTAGCTCTTTACCTCACGAAATCCAGCAAGAATTAAGGTAAAACTTCACTGCAGCATTTACAAGTAAATAAGACGGCGTAAAATGCAGGCTTCCACTAGTAGCAATCACTCCAATAGCTACATTAAATAACACAATCATTTATCTATTGAACTGGCCGGTGTAGTATTCATTACAATTTATTTGTGCTCTCCCAATGGCGTCAGCGGGAGCAGGCCTTTGATGCTTCAGAGAAGTCTTTATTTAAATGGCTCGCTGACAGAATAAAGTCTGATTCTGGTTGTAATCCCAAGGTCCTTGCTCTGGCAAAATGCTTATTGATTTCAATGGGAGTGGGTCCTGAGTAAGGGGTGCACCATTGACCCCTTTATTTCCTGCTAATGAGGACCAGTGTGATCCATATCGTACCAACAGACTTTACTACTCTCTATAACCTCTTAATTGCCAAGGATCAGTGCACTCAGCTGTACCTCACGAAGGCTTGTGCTCACAAGGGAGGAAGAGGGTGCTAGAGGCTGCTCCTTCCACCCCATGTCAGGAACAATGGGGTGTCTTATGCTTAAGGACCACTATGATTCTGGAAATCTACTGCCACTGCTGGGGTGAGTCTCTGCAGGGGACCATGCACAGAGGGGGAACAGGCTGCAAACCCCATCAGGGGTGATGCAGTTCATTTGCTTTCCTCCCATTCCTAGCATTTTTCCAGACTGCTCAGCATCCCTTCCAGAGCTCTTCCCTGAGGGAAAATAGCTTCTGGAGCACCTGCTGCTCAGTTCGTCTCCTCATAGTTCACCTGGGTCTGTGTTTTTATGCCACAGTCCAGCACAGTGTAATGACCAGGTATTTATTCCTAAGCATGAAATGACACAGAGTCTTATATGTCTCTTGGTATCCTTGATGTTTTCCTCCTAAATGGGGAAGGCACTTCAGCTAGAGAGCTGTCATAACAGCTGGTCTGCTTTTATGCTTGTTCTCATCCGTGGGTTTGTGGGTCTCAGGCAGCCTTATACCAAGTCTGGGGCTGTATGTGTGGTTTAGCATTCTGGATTTCTGATGTGTTGAAAGGGGTGAATCTCAGAACGTTCAGAGTTCAGTTCAGATTAGTGTTCAGAAATGTGGAAGCTCATCTATATGATCCAAACTGCCTGAGGCTGCATAATGGAGAACAGCCTGTGCTACAAGATTTACAGGGCTTCCCAGCCAGAAATACCAAGAGGACTCTCTCGTGCTGTTTGGGCACTTCCGGTGCCCAAACTTCTGGTTTTAGGAATTTAGGGGGTCCTGCAATGAGATTGTTCTTGGGAGAGAACCTTCATTCAATCAATCTCTTCTCTCTTCCACAAATTCCCCCCAGTCCTCTCTTTCTTTGCCTTTGCACAGATAGTGATGTGTATTCTCGTTACAGTAGCAGCAGACCACATAGTCCCATAATAAATTTGGGACTGATCCCTGATCCACAAATTGGAACACTGCCCTCCTGAACCCCATCTGAAAATTGGAGATCTCTTTAACCATAGATTGCATGTTGCCTTCAATATTGGTAGGGGTTTCCCCAATGCTGACTCTGGTCCTGTCCATATCTGGAAGGAATGATGCATGCAGAACTCGCCTGTAAAATGGATGGGAGGAAAATCCCTTATCTGATATTTCTGAGCCTCTAGAAAGGTTTGTTTCCAGCTCATTTCAACAAATAGAAGATTCTTGTCATTCTCTAACTTATTTTCCCATCTCTTTAAAAAGTCTTTACTGGACTGATTCCAAGATGGGTGAGGATGATAATTAAAAGAGCTCTCCTAAATAGTGCTTAAAGGGGTTAGATTTAGGATTGTTGTTGGTTTTTCAGGATGGATTTCCAGGTGGAGTTCTGCAAACCAGGGGTTGAAGAGACGCTGCCATTCATCTTGAGCATTTGATTACCTTTATCTTTAGATTTGCTGGTTTTCCATTTAGTCAAGGCCATCCTCAGGTTTGCACCAGGATTTTCACAACTTCAAAGTGAAAATATCAAAATCCCTCCCACACTTTTATGAAAGACAATTTAGAAAATCCTGCCATCAGCGATAGTTCACTGTGACAGCAGAATCAGTATGACAAGCTTGGCCAAGTATAGTTGACCTTCCTGGTGTGATGGTGGCTGCAAGTTAGTCTGCTTCTCCCTTTTGTGCTGTGATCCTAGTGAATAAATATTAATGGAAAGGCTTTCTGAATTCTCCTGTTGGGTGCTGTCTGTGATGGGTGTTGAAATCCCACACGGGGCAACAGGGATTAGGGAGTCATTCTGGGCCCAGATGATGCCCTCCCACTGTACCTGCAGAGCTTAAAAAGGAGCTCAGACACCTCAGAAAGGGGGCCGACAGGATAGGAGGACAGAACTATCTTGAGAGCTCCTGAATAACAACACAGCAGAAGCCCTTCTTGCAAGGGAGGGGTCTGCAAGAGGCAGCTGCTCAAGGTCCTACAGGAGGGGCCAGGGAGGACATGCAGGTGAGAGGTAGCTGGGGTTTTCTCCCTTGGGCTGAGGACTGAAGCCAAGCCATGAATTGGGATTTTGACTGAAGACAGGGGTTGATCAGGGGCTGCAGCTTGCCTAAGACCCTGGGCAGCATCTTCTTCTTAGCATATGCGCAACATGCCTCAGGTGGCACGTGACCAGGATTCATCACCAAATTTGGTCCACCGGTTGGATCATTAGCTTGCCCGGGCCGAGTCCTGACAAGAAGTGAGACATGAACGCTGATTCATGCCCTCACCCTGGGTTGTAGGAGAGTTGTGACAAGTCTGGATGTGGGAGGAAACCACCCCAGGAACCTGGAAGAGCTGTAGCTGGGTCTAGCCAGCAAAGTAGAAGGCTACCAGCTGAGCCCAGCTGGGCTGCAGATTTAGTTGTTTTTGGTATCTTCTGTTGTACTGTACATGAAGAACCTTGAGACCTTGTGGGGAAGTGGCTGGTAGGAAGTGACCCAGTGAGGCAGCCTCAAAGCACTCCAGGGTGTTTGATATTGCTCCCTCTCATGGAAGGAGCAATAAATCCCCTTCCCTCCCTCTACCCTTTGTGGATAAGGAGAGGGTAGAGGCATTGTGAGCCCCAAGTAGAGGGCATGCTGTCCCCAAAGGCCTGGAGGTAGCCTAAAGACCCTCTCTGTTGAAACATTGGACTCTGTATATTTTTGTTGGACTCTGATACCCCAGAAGAGGCAAACTCAACTGGTGACTCAGCCAGAGAATCAAGTTGCTACTTACCAAAAGTATGGATCTCCACAGTGTGGGAACGACTGATAGTGAGGAATGCTGGAGACGGGGGAGGGCTGGGCCTCTTTGGCCTAACCCCTAGGCAACACCACCGGTAAGCTCAGTTGCCTGTCACATGGTCATTATTTGAAGATGATCTTGAAAGAGGTGTGTCAGAGCTGGCTTCCTTACTTTGATTATTAGGAGATCAAACATAAACCTCAAGAAAGTAAACTGAAAATGGAGAGGAAAATTTGTGATGGATCACTTGAAAAAGGCCAGCCTTGCTCCCGTCTCCCCAACTGGAGGGACAAGTCTGCAAGGTGCTCACACAGCAGGTATAAGACACCCAGGTTGGTTAGTGTGAGTGTCAGAAACATTTCTCTTGTCTAAAGTGGCAATGATCACAGACAAAACCAATTGGCAATTCAGGACTTGCTGCCACAAAGAGGACCCTCGTGGGTTTGTTTTTTTTTAAAAAAAAATACACCTTCTAATTTATTAGCAGTGGTGACAGCAGTAAAAGGAATGAATTTATTCAAGTAAGTACAGTTAGAATAATGTTAATTAAATAATTCAAGTAGGCTGTGACTGTAGTAGAGTGTGGCAGATAATGGTGGTGGTAACAAAGAACAATGACAGGAAACATGGACTGGCTTTATATTATGGGAGTTGAGTGGAGGGGAACCATGATTTGTTTTGAGTAATAAAATTCACTAGGTTTCCCACAAGAAATCATTACATGTCAAAACCTCACAGAAAAATTTCCAAGCAGATGTTACAACAGTGTCCTATAACTTTCATCAGTTTATCTTTCTGTCCTATATGTTCAGCACCATACATATATGTATGTATGTCTGTCTGTCTGTCTGTCTATAGGTGTATGTTAGCTGATACAACCTGGCTGCATTATTCTTTCAATGGAGTAATCTTCTGTTAAGTAAGCTACTACTCAATATGAATAGAGGTAGAAGAATCAGGACCTTAAAGCCTTAGTTACAATAGGGAAAATCCTGGTTTCAGCAAAATTCTAAGTAGAATTGGTCAAATTTTCTTTCCTTTTTCTTTTTCATTACAACATTTTAATGGGAAAATGTCAACATTTTCTCATCTTGTATGTGTGACAGATGCTGTACTTTTTACGTTTTTAAAAAAGTTATCGAAAAAATTAACATACTTTGCTTACTGAAAACAGGGTTTAGGTAAACAAAAAGCGTCACTAACCATTTCAGGGGAGCTCTCAATGATGTTTAGAAAAAATAAATGAAACAGTTGTGAAAAGTGTTTCAAAATGGTTATCAGGTCAGTTTCAAACACTGTGAAAAGGAAATGATTTTGAAATTTCAAAATGTTTATGAAAATAGATTTTTATTTTGCGTGCAGCTCTAATTTAAGGTGACATAAATGGTGGTATAAGTCACCTGTCAGTAAGTGGATGTCAGTTACACACGAAGGTGGGTGGGTGGGAATTGCAGCAGTATAAACATCTTGAAGGGGAAAGGGTTACAAAATGTAACATGAAGCACATTTCATGAGTGGGTGGTTTTTCTTGCTCCAACCCCCACTCGTCTGCTCACTTGACATGTACATTACACCTCTTTACCAATACAGAACTTACACCATTGTTTGTCACTACTGAGCTAGGGTAATGTATATCATAGAATATCAGGGTTGGAAGGGACCTCAGGAGGTCATCTAGTCCAACCCCCTGCTCAAAGCAGGGCTAATCCCTAGTTTTTGCCCCAGATCCCTAAATGGCCCCCTCAAGGATTGAACTCACAACCCTGGGTTTAGCAGGCTAATGCTCAAACCACTGAGCTAGCCTTCCCCCCATCCCTATATATTTAACTTTGGAATTACATAACGTTTATCATCTTCAAAGATTTGGCTGATTATCATAGAATTAGAACAACAAAGCCAAAATAGATATGTTAAAAAATAAACTGGCATCTAGTTACTTTGATTGGCTATAAATGAACAAACTGCAACAACCCATCAAAGACTGGGGGTGTATTTCAGAGGAACTGCCGAGTGGTTAAGTCATGTGGCTCACTGCTTGTGTTGTATGGTTGAAACCTTGAGAAGTTCTTGTGTAGATTAGAATTCAGGCTTGCTTGGTTTGGTAAGTTTATGGTTGGAGTTATATGTTGGGGTTGCCTGCGATAACAGGAGCCTGGACCTGATGAAGGAAATCCCTCCTAGTCCTATGTTTATATGCATCAGTTTGACACTGTACAAATCTGTGTCACTCTATACCATGGACCAGATGTGTAAAGATGTGTCCACGTACTTGTGCATGCCTACTTTATAGAGGCAAACACCATGATTATAGGCGCAAATCTACATACGCACAAGCCCTTAGACTTATGCCTGCATTTCAAGTATTTGTGTATGCTAACCAGACCCATGAGATTGTGTGTGCACATGTGCATGTCTTTCCTAGTGTAAAATTCCTAGCATTAAAGAGGATACTGGATTTTCAAGAGCAGACAGACATGAAAAACCATAAGGTGTTAAACTGCCATAGTTGGAAATGGTCCCTGTAAGCATGTCATAACTATCTGGAAGACCAATTGTTTTCACTTCCACAGTTCCTTCCTTCTTAGGGTCCTCGTTAATGACTGAAGCATTACAGCTCCCCTGTGAGCTAAATATCATTATCCATATTTTACAGATCAGAAATCTGACTAAGATCAGACAGCAATTCTATGGCAAAAGCTTGATCTCCACACTACCAACCCCATGTCTTAGCCTCAACACCAGGCTTCCTCCAATTTAAGTGATATTGCATTTCTCTCTCAACATTTGCTGCACCTAAAAAAACCAACCAACCAAAAAAACAACAAAAAACACAAGGCCCCGAGCTCAGTGCCTGCTATTGCTGTTTTTGTCCATGCAACAAACTGCGATATGTCAGCAGAAAAAAATTGAAATATGGAATCTTGAGGAAAAAGTGATGTTTAATGAAGTCTCTCACTCTCAGTGAAAACTGAATGCTCTACTCATGCCATTTGAAGGTTGGTTATTTCCTTGTGCTAAGTTTTGAAACAAAACGACCATTTCTAGGTATTTACAGGATGCAAACGCTTTTCTTCCAGACATCTGCAGAAGGGCAGTGACACGTAGCCTGTCGTGGTATTTATTTTTCCTGTCTGAGATTGCAAACTGTAAGTCTATTTATGCCTGGCATTCTAATCCTGGGGGAAACATTCAGATTTACATTTTTAAACAACAACTCATCCAGATTTTGGCATTCAGTCAAACAGAAATTTGTCATAGTTTATAATGCTTGTTAACGAAAAACATCAAAAATTAATGCTCATTAGGGTGCTCATTACTATGCATTGGACTCTCAGTTTTGACTTAATTAAGTAAAGCACCACTTCACTGTGATATTGTGTCACTGCAGTTAAGAAAAAAAAGACTGTTCAGAAAACATACTGCAATAAGAGGTCTGAATGATGTTCCACTCGGACAGAATTACCTCTTATTTCATCGTGGGGCACTTGTATCTTCCACACTACAACTTTCTGACAGTTAGAAACAAGAAAATCTTAACTGCATACAGAGTTACTAGGTGATGGTTTGGATTTAATGTAGTCACTACTTGCATTCTTAAGACCCACGGAGTTTGAAAATGCAACATATCTGTACAGAGGGAGTGAGCTAGAGTATAGCTGTTGTCCAGCCATTTATAGATCTTCTAGTGTATGTACATAGGGCTACTGAGTTGTTGCTAATGTTTGTTTTGGCCGCCTGGACTTCTATTTTAAATCCGTAACGTGGGTAAGAATTGGGAGCAGAGAATCCATTAAAAGCATAGTTCTGAATATTCATTTAATTTTGTTCTTCCTTATGTCCTTCTGATTTCCCTGTGTTTGGAATCCAGGACTCTACTGGTTACTATTGCCCCACATATGGATGGAACTGAGCTCTTTTGACTACTTCTGTGTAAAGCTGTACAGATGTGGTCCAATGAACTCTCACTCAGCTGGACCCAAGGCTTAGCGCCAGTGCATTCTATTCAAAGCAGACTGGGAATGTCACCTCATTGCAGTGTTAATTCAGCTTCTGTCCTTATGCTCCTATTACTCATTTTGTGGGTTTGTGATTTGCTTTCACTTCTTGTGTAGGTTACAGGGCAGGAGAAAATGGAGCAGCACTTGTAAAGGAGGCGTATAGGGACCCTGCTTGGTAAAGGGCCATTTGGATGTGTGAGGTGTTTAAGGGGCATCTGTGTATGTGTGGGAGATTGAATGTCTGGTGGATGGACACAGCACGTGTATGTGAGAAACCTGTGGGAGGGGGGCCTGTGGCTCAGGTGTATGTGGAGGCTCTGGGGCGGGGAGTCAGAGTAGCAGCCGTGTTAGTTTGTATTCGCAAAAAAGAAAAGGAGTACTTGTGGCACCTTAGAGACTAACAAATTTATCTGGGAGTGTGTGGGTGGGAGAGAAGGGAATTGCCTGTGAAGGGCGGGGGGGCTGGTAGGTGTGAAGGGTGTATGGCAGGGGGCTGTGGCTGAGGGGTGTGAAGGGCATGGGGGACTGTGGATTGGGTGGGCACAAGGTTCATGTGGGGGTACTCTGTGGCTGGGTTGTGTGTGGCAGCTGTGGCTGAAGGGTGTGGCAGAGAGATTGTACATGGTGGGGAGGTGAGGCAAGGAAGGTTCATGAGAGGGTGGATAAGCAGAAACAACAAAGAAAATATCCTCTACTAAGTACCATATAAAATAAAACGATAAAATCTAAGTCTTTGCCTGGCAAGGAGGAAGTGTCATCTCCTTCCCAAATGAAAAGAGGAAGAAATGACACGAGAGTAATTTACAATTATTTTAATCATGAATAAGAAATGAATAAAATAATGTACTTGGCACACATCTCTAATAGTGATAATGCCATCTCCTTTGATAACAGCAGCACATTCTTCTGCAACACAGTCTCCCTCTTCCCTTCGCCTCTGGGATGATAGGCTGTGCTTTCAGAAGGACTGGTTGGAGGAATTTCCATAATCACTTGCCAATCCATCTCATCGGGCTGCAGAGTCTCTCCATCTCTGCAGATACCCCTCTCTCTTTTTGGGTCTGTCTTTCAAGACTCATTACCCTACATGTATACTATTGGATTTGTTTTCCATTTATGCAATATCCTCTACTCTTGGGAGTGTATGATCCTCCAACTCATTAATGTAAATAACACAGAGCTGGGTTTCCATCACTGCTCCTTACTGACTACCATTAATAATTTATTTCCAGTCTTTTTTTTTTTTTTGTATCTTTTATTATTATTCTGCTTCACAGGTCAACTGGCACTAGGAAAACTGAGCCAATGGGTGGAGAAATGGAAATATTATTATTGTTTACAGAGCCAGGTGAATAATTCATAACTGATAATTTATTCAGCACATTTGCTCTCTCTTTCTGATCATGAATTACCTGCAAAGGGATTTCTCCCCCCCCCCCCCAATTTATTTGTTGCGTGCAATTATTTGCCCTACCATCTCCTCACCCTTTCTGGGGTGGTGTGGCTTAGGTGGCTGTGCCACCTAAGTGCATGGGGGGAGCAGTCTGTATACTTCTCTGTGTTCAGGGATTGCGCTTAGCGTCTCCTATGAATGCCAGAGGTATCTGGCCCCCTCTTCAAACCAAATCTCAGGTACCAGTTTCCAGGGAATAATCCACTTGAAATAAATTGAATGACAAGGAAGAGAGTTTTAAGGCAAGCTTATCTGATGATCTAGCTCTGACACCCACTGACTCCTGTGCTAAAATACCATACGCATTTGGTAATATGTAGCTCAAAGACTTCAGGAGTGGGCTCTGTGTTCATGCTTACTACCCTATTACCATGGCCTGTGATTTTATGAGTTGGAGCTATCCAAACAATTATTATCTTATCTATCTTCAAATCTTTCCTTCACACTCACCTCAGCTCTGTAATGCCTATTAACATCATGGCCAGGCAGATGACAAGTTGTGACTATTGCATTTCGCCTTTCCTTTCCCAGCTCCCTTCTTTCCTGCCCTCAATCCTGATAAAGAAACGTATACTAATTGCAACTAACAAAGCTGGGCCATTTCTTCTTTCTTGCATGTTGTATCCTTAATCCCCACCCCCATGTGTTTTGTGTCTTTTTTTGTACAGTGTCCTGCACAATGGGTTCCTGATCATGATATGGGCTTTTGGAGGAGATCCACTGATACATCTGTGCAACTCCCATTGAAATCAATGAAAACTGTATGTTGCCTGAATTGAGCTCTGTAGTCTTTAATGGCTGGGTGATCAATGGCTTAAACATTTCTACATCCACTAGCAGAAATTAACTAAACATCTAACAAATGTGCCAATGAATCTTCTATCAATGCACCATGCTTTAAAATGATCAGGAGATCCTGCATGTGAAGGTATCTAATTCTCTCTCCACCCTCTGTGAATCCAGTCCATACATAGTCTTCTTTGATCGTTTAATAATGTAAGTAAAGGATACAAAAGTCCTGTAGTGGTTCTCAAACTTTTTTTTCCCATGGACCACTTGAAAATTGCCGAGGGTCTTGGTGGATCACTTAATGATCTTTCCAAATGTTGTTTGTACCATTAGCTAACTATTGTAAAGCGCTTTGGATAAAAGCGCTATATAAAAAAAACCCCTTAATAATAAAGGTTTTTTTGTTCTACAAATAAAAGCACACAATTAATATTTTACTATCAGTAGTCTTACCTTTCTAATGCAATAGATGTGTCCTCTCTCCCCCACTGCCGTGGCAGCCCCCGAGCTGGGGCTGGGAAGGGGCGGGGGTCTCTCCCCTGCCACAGCAGCCACAGAGCTAAGGCTGGGAAGGAGGGCCGTCTCTCCTCAGCAGCTGCAGCCCTGGAACTGGGGAAAGTCACCTCTTTCTCTGGCTACTGCAGCCCTGCACATCCCAAATTCCCTCCACCCCCTGTTCTCACCCCACTGTCCCCTCCCACCTACCTCCTATTCCCCCCAAGCCCACCACCTCCCCTTACATGTGCGTCTTCTCCAGGGTCCAGGCACCTAATTAGTGGAGCCACACCTGCACAACTCCACTAATTAAGTGGATGGCCGTTCATTCTCTCATGTGTGGCTGCCCAGACGTTCACCTTAGAGGGAACTATCCGCGGACCACCTGAATGGAGCTTGGACCACAGTTTGAAAACCTCTGGTCTAAGGCACTGCATATGAAAGCACAAATAAAGAAACAGCTTGATTCTGACCTCACACTGTTTCTTCCACATTCTGGGCCTGATTCCCCATTGCCTGCACTCTGGGCAGTCATTTACACCAGCACAATGTGAGTATGAAATGCCACCTGCTTGTGCAAGAAAGTAAGGAATTTTTTTTGGGAGTGCAACTCATATTGCACAGGTTTAAAGGAAATAGGGAATTAAACCCTGTAACTCCATTGACTTCAGTAGAGTTACTTCCATTTTATTCTGGTGTTAAATGAGATAAAAAATAGCCTCATACATTTTATCCCAAGGAGAGCCCTACTATACTTTTACAGACATTAAATAGGTACGTTAAAGCTCAGATTGGCCTCAGCTGATTTGTGGATTCAAGTCCTGGCTATTTTCTTATTTTGCTATTCAAGTCCCTGGCTAGGGACTCAGTGCCCAAGAGAGCATAGATCCACAAATGGAACTTGGTGGTCCCCATTGCTGGAGAAGAGTGGGCCAAAAGACATAGGTGTTTGGCATTTGGGGAGGGGACAGGGAGAAGAGGCAAGTCCCACCTGCCCTCTGTTGCCTGATTTATATACACTGCTTTATAGATTGTGGTCTGAGAAATTATACTAAATTCAAACACAAAGGGCAGAAAAGCAGCATATGTGGTGCCGCACGCACAGAGGCCCCTCGTCCTACTTGAGAATCACAATATGACATGGGAGCAGCAGCACTTCTAACCTCTTTACATGAGAGGGAAGAAAACAATTGACTCACCCTGTGGCCTAGTGACAGCGGTCAGTAGCTTTAGCATGAGCGACTACTGTCCATTTCCTCTTCAGAGGGCACCCCTCACTTTTTCCCCTCTAGATGCTTGGTTCTCCAATCTGATGCTGGCCATTTTAAAGTTCTAAACAACTGTCCTTATATAATTTATACTGCAGACAAAAGTGGACCCTCACAGGCAATAAACGAGAATAAATGAGGGATGCTGGAAATGTTTTGTGCATTTCCCTGGTGCATCAGCACAAAGTTATTTAGCACAGGTGTTTGGGAAATTGTGATTCACTGAGAACTCAGTGTTCAGTGGCTCTCAAATTCCCAATTCCAACAGTATAGTGCATTTTTCTGTCATTAATATATAGGGCTATAATAAAACACACACGTAGAAACACTACTTGCCACTCTCTGGTTCTTTGTTCACCTAGTGTAGCAGGTTGATCACCCACTCCTGCTCTGAAGGACTTGAAATCAGCCCTGGGAGAGGGCTGAGGCTGCAAGAGGGCTGCTGCTAGGGAAAGCAGCAAGCCTCGGCTGATTGGGGAAACAGCCACAGCTGGAGCAATGCCCCAGTCAGGGCCCAGCGGGCCTTTATAAGAGGGCAGTGGGCTGGAGGACACAGTCTCTCTCTAGATGTTGAGAGAGAGGGGCTTGATTGCTAGGAGCTGAGCAGGGTGCCTAAAGTGGAGGAGGGCTAGGAAAGGCCAGAGGAGCTAGGGATCTCGGGCCTGAGAAACCCCCAGGCTGCAGGCCTTGATGAAGGCCTCGGAAAAGGGTACTGGGGTTGCAGAGGGCAGCCCAAAGGTAGGTAGAAGCAGCAGGTCCAGATCCTCCTTGCCAATTGATGAGTGGCAATTATACTGTAGTCCGCCCCAGGGAGCAGGGGCTAGATGGTGACTGGCAGTAGCCAAAGACTGATGCGAGGTGGGGATAGAGGGTGGGGAAGACCCAGATCTAGGGGGGTACTGCCAGGGGGCAGCACCCCACTGTGAAAGGGGCACCAGGGTCTGGGAGGGACTCAGGGCCCAGCAGCAAGCGGGACACCAACCTGCAGAGGGCGCTCTGGAGGCTGGAAATTCTAATTCCCTGGATGACCAGCAGGAGGCGTCTCGGGGTGAGTCCCGCCTCACCACACCTAGGTGCATCCTTTTACTTCTACATTCATTGTCTGTATATTTCCAGGAAGGGATTAAACAGCACAGGTGCTGCTGGCATAATTATACAAGCAGGCAGAAGCCATGTAAAGACTGGGAAGAAAATGTGTCTAAAAAGTTCCTGCAGCTCCATGGGAACAAAATATATCACTCTGTCAAGCAAAAAGGATCAAATACCACTTGTGGTACAGTCAAGTGTGCAGCCAAGCAGCCACATGCTCAGGTGAAAATGTGACAGAGGACAAATTGCAGTTGCTTCCTGGAGCTCCCCGCTCTGATGGTGCGTTTGAACATGTAGAGCCTTTAGGGTTTGTTTTGTTGTTTTCTTTTAAACATAACCATCAGCTGGCTTCTATGGGTCTGTATAGAGTGTGTGTCAGGGCCAGATTTCACTTGAAGAGTTTGGAAGAGGAACTAAACAGTTATAATACCACTGGAAAAAAAGGAGAATTGCAGGGACCTCAATGGAAAGTAGCTGCCTGAAACACAAGCGAACTTCATGGAGATGATCCCTGTACATAAGAAGCACTTGTTATGACACAACTCAGTTTCTAGGAATTAGCAGTTACTTGCAGGTAGGAAAGGAGGAATTGTTAAGGATAAAATCAGAACTCTGCTCCACAAATATATATATATATATATATATATATATATATATATATATATATATATATATATATATTTTTTTTTAGAAGAGTCAGGTCTTGAATTCCTGGAAGTAGCCGGGTAGCATCTTTCTTTTTTACATGTGCCTCTGGCTCTATTGTGGATCAAGAGGACATGAGGAAGTCATTAAATACATCAAGTGGTGACTGCACCTACTTGAAAATTCAGTAGCATCCCTCTTCTCAGAAGGGCATCCCATCTTATGACCATCAGGATGGGTTGAAGTTCTGCCATGGAGTTTAATGGGAGCATGGTTGAGCTTGTGATTTTTTTTTTAAGACCATTTTAAACTCAAGACATTTGGATAATCCAGATAGGCAGTAAAATTTCCAACTCTTTACTTGAACAAAACAAGTTCTCGCAAGAATTTAGCCCTATACTTATGTCTATAGTCTTATCATAGCTTCAAACCTGTGTCTCTGACAGCATTGTAGTTCCTTATTTCAGTAAAGGGAACATCTTTTAGGGGGACTGTATATAGTTTACAAAGACATGAGGAACTGTATGTGCGTATACAACATAGTGAGTATATGTAATATATGCAGTGAGCCATGATCTAGGGATTTGTAGCTCACTAAGACATTAGTTACTGCTCTGAATGAACTACGCCAGCTCTCCAGATTCAGTCACAAGAGATATGGCCACCACCTTAACCAGTGTAAGAGCAAACATATGAGTTCTTTGTTTTCTTGCTGATACAAGGACAATTCTGCTTAGTTTTATTCACTGCAAAAGAAAAATGCAGTTGCTTTGCATGCAAGCAACCATTATTGGCAAGATGAAAGGTTTTAGTTTAGTATTGATTTTAAGTCGGGGAATTTTCTCCAGCTGAGTATTTGCAGGACATTCTGTGTAGAACAGTATAGAGGCGAAGGACCCCCCAGCCTCTGACATCTTGAACTGTCAATATTCTGAGTGAAGATGTTTGCTTTATTTCTGCTCCTTTTCACATAGTCTTATCCCAAGCCCAGTGCCACTCAACTGAGAAAGCAGAGGTGTACTTTGAAAGGGAATAGTGGGGAGGCAAGAAGAAGAAAGATTTGTGTTTTCTTGAAACCAGGTTAGGTAATTGAACAAGCTTTGCTTTTTGAAGTGTTCCTTTGGTTCGAACTCTGAAAATAAAGCTCGAGATACTCCTGAGTTCTGAGCTATAAGTGTTTGGCGCTCTGTGTGTGTGTGTGTGTGTGTGTTTCCCTGTGTCTTTTTTAAAAATAATTTGGTGTTTCAGTCATTTCCCTGCCTTCAGGGATCTCTGCTCAGCTGAGCTTGTCAAAATGTCTCCTACAGGTTTTTCAATTTCCATTACACTTTTGGATGTCACCTGGACTGGGTGCCTTGTCAGTTGGAAGGATCTCTGACCTTTTAAATAAGCATTTTGACTGTTGTCTGCACAGAAGATATGCTGAACAGGTTAGTCAATTGATACCTACTTTACATCAGACTGCCACTTTTATTTAGGGGAAGCAGGTTTGGATACAGCCCTTGGGAAATTCAGGGGAAGGAAATACTTCTGATGTAGTAAACAGACTATTTAATGTCAGTACTGATGTATATAGATGTAGCTGAAAGAGGAGATGTATGGGTTAATTAGAAAACGTCTGCAACTTGTCTACCCGTACCTTTTGAATGTTCAGCATACTGAAATATCCATGCAGAGAAATCATGTTTCCTTACCAATGAACCAGTATTTCTGGCACTAAAATTTAATCACTGAAGTAGCCTGTCTGAAGAGATCAGCAGGTTGAGTGACATGATACAGCATAGCTCCTGAGAATAAGCATCGGGGACAGATAGCAATTTATTCTCTCTGTGGCACCTGCAGTTGATGGGTTGCTGTCTGATTTCTAGAGTGGTTACCATTAAAAAGTCAGCACATGCCAACAATTATCATATGATGCTATCTAAAATGTCTCTTTCAAACTGGCCTTGTCAACATGAACACATTGGTGCAGACCTATAATGCAGATTGCATGCCAAAGTAAACTGCTACAGCAGTGTAGCTACACTGGGGTAGATTTCCCTAGGGTAGACAGGACACAAGTATTGGGGGAAACTGTAGTATTTTGGGTACTGTTGTATCATAACTTGTGGCAAATACCGACTTGTCCACTGAATGCATCTGACGAAGTGAGCTGTAGCTCACAAAAGCTTATGCTCAAATAAATTTTAGTCTCTAAGGTGCCACAAGTACTCCTTTTCTTTTTGCAGATATAGACTAACACGGCTGCTACTCTGAAACCTGACTTGTTAATAGTGACTGTTACGTTTGTATGTGTCCTTTGCATGTATAAACAGTTCATGATCTGCTTTTGTGTCTTCCAGTGAATTTCTGTAACAGTTACCCTTTCTTAACAAATCCGTTTTTATTACATTCATGTACTCTAATTGGTTTCTGTGTTTTGGTATCAAAATACAACATGTCTTATCTCTTTGTCAATTTAAAAAAATCTATCCTCTGAAATTTCAAACTATCTCTGAGGAAGAGAATAAATTCCTTTTGGGTGATATTTCATCTTCAGTGTCTTGACTCATGAAAAACCAAGGCTAGCTTTTAGTAGCAATATCTTCTAGAACAAGATAAAGGAATCAGTTTTCCAGGAATGATTGTTCATTATGAGTGGACCTCAAAGTGTGTGGTGTGCGTGTGGGTTTTTTTTTTTTAAGTTCAATGCCCACGCTCAGGCACAAACATGGCTGAACTTCTTTGGTTCAGACATCGGATGAGAAGTCTCATGAGCTCTCAAAAATTTAGCATTTTTGCTCTCAGAACCAGGAACCAGAGGTGCAAACAAACACATTTAAAAATAAAATCTTGGAACCTTTCCAGTTCCCCAAAATGCTCACCTTCAGTTTGAGCTTCAGGTGAAGGTATCATCTGTTCTTTTAAAAATATTCTTGACCAAATATTTAACTTTTCAAGTACTCTCATTTTGACACCACATGTCAAAAGCATTAAGCTTTACTGAACAGTTGGGAGTAAATTTAACAAGTGATTTATGGGACTCTTGCATCTTAGTGGTTGTGTCTCTTCACTATGAATATAGGTGTGTTAACTCTAGTTATCAAACTCAAGACAAATCCCAGTGAAGACAATGCATGTGTAGTTTTTGTGTGAATTGGGGAGTAAAATACAGTCTATGGGGGAAAAAGAAAAGGAGTACTTGTGGCACCTTAGAGACTAACAAATTTATTAGAGCATAAGCTTTCGTGAGCTACAGCTCACTTCATCGGATGCATTTGGTGGAAAAAACAGAGGAGAGATTTATTTATATATATATATATATATATATATATATATATATATATATAAATAAATCTCTCCTCTGTTTTTTCCACCAAATGCATCCGATGAAGTGAGCTGTAGCTCACGAAAGCTTATGCTCTAATAAATTTGTTAGTCTCTAAGGTGCCACAAGTACTCCTTTTCTTTTTGCGAATACAGACTAACATGGCTGCTACTCTGAAACCAGTCTATGGGGGAATGACTCTTTAACTCAACCTGCTAATTTATGCAAAAACTGCACACTGCGTTGTCTATACAAGGATATTACCTTGAGATAATTAACTCGAATGAGCTAACTTGAGTTAAGAACACACCTTCCATCCCTCCCACCCCTCCCCCAAAAGAAGACAAGGCCAATGAGAGCTGACCTCCTAAATCTAACCCCTCACCCTGAAAATTGCCCATCATATTAGGCCTGATATATTTCCAGGGTACAGAGTCAGACTTTAGGTAGAAATTTGTTCCAAAGAAAAGAACGAGAGCTCCTCAACAATCTGCCACTTCTACTTACCGAGCACTCTTAGCTATGTCTACACTACAGACATTACAGCAGCACAGCTGTACCGCTGCAGCTATGCCGCTGTAAGGTCTCCTGTGTAGCCGCTCTATGCTGGTGGGAGAGAGCTCTCCTGCTGGCATAATTAAATCACCCCCAACCCAACAAGTGGCAGTAGTTATGTTGGCAGGAGAGCATCTCCCACCGACACAGCTCTGTCCACACTGGCACCTTTGTCGGTCAGGAGTATGTTTTTTTTTTTTTTTTTTTCAAGCCCCCCCAGCAACAAAAGTTTTGCCGATTAAAATTGCTAGTGTAGATATAGCCTTAGACCCTGATTTAGTATCCCTTACTCCTTTGTATAGTCCCTCTGAAGTCAATGTACTATGTACATGGGAACAGGACTGGGCTTAGATCTTTTTTTTAATATAACTGTTTTGTGTGTCTATGTGGCTTTGCATTATGTGAAAAGGGTCAGTAGATAGATTCTCTGTTTGCCTGTTTCATTTCAGGAAAGCTTGTCCTTTCTGCTTTTCCTTTGTCTGCTTTTTCCCATTAGAGTATTTGCTTCAAGTTTAACAGGACACACAGTGAGCCACTTCCCTTTGAGGTTTCCTTGGTCTCTTCTGTCTCTTTCATGTGAAGGGAAGTGCCATAACACAACAAGATTGATGAGGGCCATTATCACTTGTCCTATCCAGAGATGAGCTATAAGGCTTAGCAAACTGTGAGTTTCTCTGGGCATGGAGGAATCCACCAGCCAATCACCTGGAGAGGGGCTATTTATTGGCACAACCTGCACTTGTATCCAAAATTCATCATGTTAAAAAACATTTAAAGCAATTTTTATGGCTTTTTTTTTTTTTTTTTTTTTAAAAGAGCAATTTCATGGCTCTCAGTGTAAACAATATTTGCCGGTGTCTCACTTTGTCAATTTTCTGCTGTATTTTTCAATTTGTGGGATGGAAGGAGTAACACTCAGAATCAGGGACCAAATCTGCGCCAGTACCTCAGGTATTGCACTTAGAATTTAAAAAAATTAGCCACAGAATGATCTGGCTGCTCAATACCCAAGTTGATGGTTTTTTTGTTCAATAAGATTTTTTAAAAATAGCATACATTTTAAAAATCCCTTATTTTTTAAAATAATATTTTATTTGAAGCCAATCCTGCCTCTTTGCCAGAATGGATGGCCATGGAGGCTGAGGAGGTGGTAGGGTATCAAGAGATAGCATGATCCAGAGGAGAGCCAGCTGGAATCTTTTTCAGTGGGCTGAAGTCAAAACCTTTTGTGCAGCTGTATCGGTTTGTGATGGGGATCAGAGGGAAGGGACAAGAGGGAGAGTCTCTGTACAGCCTGGTGGTTAGGGCACTGGCCTGTGGGAGATCCAGGTTCAACTCCCTGCTCTGCCTGATTCAGAGTCATCTGGGTATGAAGGCCAGTGTCCTAATCCTACCTCTTGACTTCTGGATCAAAAAGCTCAGGTTTCAATCCACTTTGAGAAGTGTTGGCTTTGTTCTAAAGTGGGATGAAACCAAATGTCAAAACCTCAAAATTTGCCACCAAAAGGAGAGGCTGGATATGAGGGCAGGGAATAGATCAGTGGGTCTATGGCTATGAGAAGTCACTGGTCAGACTTCCCCTTCCAGCTCTTGGGGCTGATTCTTCTCTCACCTAGACTAGATTTTACACCAGTAAAATTCTATTGACTTCAGTGGATTCACATGTGATTTATAGCTTTGAATCTGGTCCATAGTGTGTATGTGGATGCAGTAGCTGTGGGCTGGCTTCTTCGTGGCTTAGGGCTATACGCTGCATCCAGTGTCTGATGCTTTGACTTCACTTTAGCCCCAAACAGATGTTCTGGTTGCTTTTAGTGTTATACAATGCTAACATGCATGTACAGGGAGAGTTTGTTGTTCTGTGGCAACTCTACAGCTATTAAAGATTAAAATCTTATGTAATGGACTAAGAGCGGAAGATTTTTATCACTGAATCTAGATCCAGAATAGCGTTGGAGGTTTACAAAGCAGCCTAAAGGATTTACCTTCCATTAATGTTGATGGATTACATGTATCTAAATCCCCTAGATGGCTTTGAAAATGTCAGCCTAATTGCTGCAGCCCTTGTACACATTGACTTTAAAGAGTTTTGGTATACAAGGAATATAGGGTTGGACTCCAGATTGATTTGGGAGGAATTGGGATCTTCTATAGTACAGGGTAGAAAATATCTTAAAATAACTAATAGGTGTTTATATGATAGACAAAAGAAAGTCTTCCCTGTTCTTGGAACAACAGGAAACTATATTCTGCGTACCGTTTCCCTCTTCTGTTATAGAGCACTCAAATGCCAAAGAAAAAACAACATTTACAGGTTTAGCGCTAAGTTTTTCATTCACTCTTGATTACTATCAGGATTCAATTTTGTCTGTGCAATTTAACAACATATAGAGATATTTAGGTAATAGGGGAACATTAATTATGGACTCTGAGAGCATGGTTTTAGGATTCCTGCCATTTTTTGGCTTGATTTGAGAGAATGAGCTGAAAACCCTCACCATCCATATTCAGTCACTTAACTACACACCGTTGAAAGCGTATGTGACTGACTAATTAGCAGTGAAGTATGCTTTGGCATAGGTCTGTTGCTGAAGCTCGTTCTTAGAGGGACTCAATCTCTGAATTTATCTTTATTAGGGCCTTGTCCAAATGATAAATATATACTGCCTTCTTTGTATCTGCCACTTGGAAATAAATCACTTTAGGATTGATTTGCTAACAGCTTTCTTCTCTCAGTATGTCCTCCTGCCCTGGAGGTCAGACTCGAGTTCTTCACAGACAAATACACCCAAGCAAGCTGAAATGTGGGGAAAAAACACTAACAACCAGCATGTCAGAGAGTTAGGTGTTCACAGGCACATATGTTTTAGTAATGCACTAGGCTCGTGCATTGTTTTGCTACAAATTCATCTTGAACCCTAATCTGTGCCAACACTGCCTTCCTTTACATTTGCAGTATATGTGCAAATTATGTGGGGGGGGGGGGAAGAGAAAACAAGGGGGCGGGGGAAGGCTCTGAAAACACCATAAATGTTAGATGAGCCCAACAAGAACTCAGATCTGAGTTTCATGATGAGCCTCTCTGCGATAAAATAGGCAGATCTGGAACCTGAACATTCCTACCAGTCTTTGGAGAATTTAAAAAAATGGTTTGTAGCAGTATCCATCTATCTCAGTCAGGGACTATTTTTGTAGTGGGGTGAAGCAGAATCCTCAAATCTCAGGAATTGTACAACTTGAACCTGAGCCCAGATCTACCTTTTGTGACTGGGGTCTATATACAGACAGACATAGTGCAAATATAAAGTCAGTGATGACAATGATTGGATTCAAGATCAAGTAATAATCAAGTACACTGTGAGAATGCAGACTTGTGGTCCATGGGCCAAATCTGAAAATAGCAGGCTGATCACATGGTGCTGGGCCTCTTCCTTGCTTTCCCCTATCAACTACAATAAAGACAGATACAAATACTCTAAATACTTCCCCAGCATTATATTTCCATATCAGCAATTGTGGTTGCCACGGGGATGCTGTGATCATGAATGGAACAGGAAGGTGATCCACTTCTCTCTGCTAACATGTGCTTCACACTATGAAAAGACTTAAACTGCTAGGCTAGTGTATTTTTAATTTATATCAGTATAAAAATACTCTAGGTGCTGTGCAGAACAGAGAGAGAGATGGTCTCATGTCCCAAAGCGTGCAGTGTAAGGACCCAAGCCTGCAGCTGACTTTTGACATCAATAGGATTTAAGCATGTGCTTAAAGTTAAGCGCATACTGAAGTGCTGACTAGGGATGGGATAACTCACATGTCTAAACTTGAGGAATTGCATAAGTGCCATGTTGAATTAATTCTAGATAGGATTCTGTAGAAATTAGTCTAAAAACCAATAGAATCTGTTCTCTAAAATTTTTAAGCCAGCTGATATTCTAATAGAAAATAATATATCCCTGGACCCTGCTGTAGAATTCTGTAGGCTGGTTTCAAAAGATTGTCATTCTTTATTAAATGCTATTGGATTTGTCCTTATTAGTGGCTATGATAATGTACAGCACATGTTTTTGATAGTCTCGAACCAGGGATGATTTGCATTAGTTTCAGCAGCAGCAACATCTGTTGGTGGATCCACTGTTGTACAGAGGCACAAATTATTATATTATCCTCTTTTACGCAAACAAAAGTTCAGACATTGCCTCTTTACCCTGAAAGAAAAGATGCCCATTCCTAGATAAGCCTCAACAGCTTGATCTTAGAAGCATATTAAATAACATGTTCCTGAATTTCTGTTTCTTATGTGGAATGGTGACCAGAACTGGAAAAGCTCTGTGGTGCTTTCCAACTATGTATTTAATAACTGCAGCAGAAAGTGGTGGTAATGTTTTATCCAAAATGCAAAGCACAGAGAATTAGATGTGGCTTAAAGCATTTGTCAGAGAAGGTAGGTCATGTACCTTTGATGAAATGTAATCTCACTTCCAGTGTTAGAATTGTGCCACGTGCCACCTGAATGTAGGAGGCCTCCAATGAGCTACTAAAATTTTACCCTGAAAGGAACAACTTCTGCCCATACTCCATGTTAATAAAGACACAGACTCAGTCTTCTTTTTACTAGTGTTGCTAAACAAAAACATTAGTATGCAAAATATTTTTGATTTACAACCACTTTTGAGATCACAATAAAATAATGTAAAATATATTTTCCAGAAAGCAGGGTTTAAGGCTTGTAGACTTGAAACAAAAGGCTATGATTCACATCTCTCTTACCTAACTATAGGGAAACATTTCCAGCCAAAGCAAGATGATTAAGATAACTATAGTTTTGAAACCAGGAACCAACTGACCTTAAAGTGCTTCATGAAACTTAGTGTCTAAGCAAATGTGTAAGTGATTGGTTGGCTTGAGAATTGGAGATAGAAAATGATCAACATACAATATGCAAATGACTATCTGGGACTATTGAAAAGAGAAATTGTTAGTAGCAACTAGTGCCCCATGTTTTCAGTGGGAAACATCATTGGAAATGAAGTCTGGAATTTTCAAAGAGGTCTAAAAGAGTTAAATGCCAAACTTCCTTTTGAAAGTCCATGATTTGGATGTCTAATTTCTTGGGTGCTTTTGAAAGATGCAGCCAAAAGGTACTGGGTGATAATAGTGGAATAAACCCAGAGCAAATCCATAGCCTTCAGTGGGGTTAATCTGAGTTCAACTGATCTGATTCAATTGAGAACAGAATAGAGTTCAGACCTTTTTTTTTTTTTTTTTTTTTAAATTGTATGTTTAGAAGAGCAAAGTCCAATACTGAAATTGTGTATTCAGATTGTATTTGAATTTAAAGAATTAAAACAAATGAACAGTGAAGGGCAATTATTTCTAGAGTGCTTACTGGAAAGCATGTTTTTTTTTCTAAATTTTTAACTATTGATTCTTGTAATGTCTCCTTAAAGGCAGTACGGAAGTCAATAGGTGGTTATTATGATTAACTGTGGATATCTGTCTGTCTGTGAGCCTTTTCCCTTTCCATGTCTGCCTTACTCAGTTGCACATACTTTATGCCTATTTTTAGCCATGCCTCTCCCTTTGTGAACATTCGCTACTGGGAATGTGGGTTTTAAAGCCATCAGCCTTTCCTATCCTTGAGCCTCTCTAGTTATTACTATTGTGCAAACTATACAGACTATCACTGTAGCAGTTTTGGTTAGATTAGTCTTTCTCTGGAAGGCCATTTAAAAACCTGCTAATGATTCATGCAAAAATCTGGAAGAAATTCTGCCAAGAGGCTGTTTACCTGAGCATGAGAGATTTTGTGTGTTTTCTTTCTTAATTGCTCTTCTTAATTACACTGGATGTTTGCATGAAAAAAGTTTGTGGTGTTAAAAAGCATATTGACATCTTTAACTTGTATGTCACAGAATTTAATATCTTTATCAGCTGATGAAGTGAGCTGTAGCTCACGAAAGCTTATGCTCTAATAAATTTATTAGTCTCTAAGGTGCCACAAGTACTCCTTTTCTTTTTGCGAATACAGACTAACACGGCTGCTACTCTGAAACCTATGCTGCTGATTGTCTCTCCAGCAACCATGAACTGCTGTTCTAAAACTGGGAGGTTCCACTGAAATCGCAATGGGTCATTGTCTGACATAGCTGGAATTGGATGGGGAGAGCACTGTAGAAGCATTTTGACTGGGGTACCTTTAACAGCCAAGTGGCTAAGGATTGCATGATATAAAAACTTTATGCCATGAGTCTGGGTTGGCTGCATTACTGGAGTGGCAAAGAATTACTTAGAGATATGAACTGTTTGAAACCTCACTGAAGCTGTACAAGACTTAACATTTTCAGCTAGCAAGATTTCATTCCAGTAGAGAGGGTCCACATCTTCTCTGACTCTGAATAATAAAGGACCAGATACTTGAGACCTTGGCTTGACATAGGACCTGCATTAGTGGGGTTGTGGGGAGAAGGTGGTGCTAGAACATCAATTTTGCTGTCACGATCATGGGTTTTTCCACTATCTCAGTCATGGGGCTTGCTTGTGGCCTGATATGGCCTTTGGCATAACTTAGTGGAACTTAGATGAGACCTTAGATTGTTCTAACAGAAACAGGCCTCTAGGGACTACCCTACCATCCAGGGATTGGTGTGGAACATGGTGCTCCACCCCTTTCCTGATCCCAACCACTCCCGTACACTAAGACAGCTTTCGAGCTTCTCGTGCTGCCTGAGTTAAGTTAAGTGGCGAATAAAATCACCATATACTTCTCTGTCCTGGTGAGTCCCATATGTGTAAATTAAGCCAGGAGATGTGTGAATTTTGTATTTGTAAAAGTAACAAAGTGGAGTAACATGTTTCAGAAAGGCTTATTTTCCTGAAACTGTTAATCTATTTCCATTGCCATCGCACTTTAAATGAATCGAGAAGTTAAGAACATCAACAATGAATAAATTACCAGACCGCTGGTGGAAGTAAGGTGAATAAAGGGATATACAAAAAAATGGGTTTTGTCCATATAGGTATAGAAAAACCAGCCCTTCATTATGGAGCCAGAAAGGACCATTGTGATCATCTAGTGATCTCCTGTATAACACAGGCCATAGAACTTCCCGTTTGAACTAGAGCAGATCTTTTAGAAAAACATTCATTCTTGATTTTTAAAATTTCCAGTGATGGAGAATCCATCACAGCCCTTGGTAGGTTGTTCAAATGGTTAATTACCCTCACTGTTTAATTTGCACATTATTTCTAGTCTGAATTTGTCTAGTTTCAGCTTCCAGCCATTGTATTTTGATATACCTTTTGTCTTCAAGACTGAAGAGCCCTCTGTTATCAAATTTCTGTTCCCCATGCAGCAGAGGTAATGTGTAACTGGTGATAGTTTGTGGCACCTTAGAGACTAACAAATTTATTAGAGCATAAGCTTTCGTGAGCTACAGCTCACTTCATCGGATGCATTTGGTGGAAAAAACAGAGGAGAGATTTATATACACACACACACACACACACACACACACACACACACAGAACATGAAACAATTGTTTCATGTTCTGTGTGTGTGTGTGTGTGTATATATATATATATATATATAAAAATCTCTCCTCTGTTTTTTCCACCAAATGCATCCGATGAAGTGAGCTGTAGCTCACGAAAGCTTATGCTCTAATAAATTTGTTAGTCTCTAAGGTGCCACAAGTACTCCTTTTCTTTTTGCGAATACAGACTAACACGGCTGCTACTCTGAAACCTGTGTTGATAGTTTGTGTGTATGTGCTCACAATTTAAAGGTTTGGGGGTGAGGGGGCAAGTGACCACTCCTGACATGTTGTCTCTGGATCTAGAACAGAGGTTTTCAAACTGTGGGGTTTCCCCGCCATCCCCTTATTCACCTCCAGTGGGCCACCCAGTCTGTGCGAGGGGAGCAGTTTCCTCTGGGCAGCACCCCTACTATAGGAGTGGGAGACGGGCTCTCCCCTGGGAACAGACACAGGGCATTCACCCCAGGGAGGTCTGCAACGCAGGCAGCAAGAAGTGCTCGGACTCCAGCAGCAAGGAAGGAGAAGCAGCCCCATGTAGCAGGGCGGAAGGGGAGGCTAAGCCCGCAGCCAGCTGCTCTGCTGCTTCCTCCCTCCCCACACTGCATGGACACACAGTGAATGCTGCTGCGAAGGGGAGCCTCTGCCTCCTTGCTGCTGAGTGTCCTGGTGAAAGGTGGCCTGAGGCCTTTCCCACTGCCACTGACCTGTGGGGCAGAATCTGCAGCAGCCCCTTTGGATTGCTCCCCTTGGAACATTTAGTTGTTCCTAAATGAAAGGTGGAAATCTGGGGGGTGGGGGGAGGCCCATGTATTGCCTCTGCCATATAGGGACTTATAGGTTGTAATCTCTTTTACCTTCTCTTTATTAAAATGAAGAGATTGAGTTACTTGAGTCTATCACTATAAGGCATGTTTTCAATTCTTTAATCATTCTCATGGTTCTTCTCTGAACCCTCTCCAGTTCATCAACTTCCTTCTTGAATTGTGGACAGCAGAACTGGACACAGTATTCCAGCAGTGGTTGCCCCCACATCACATAAAGACATAATATAACCTCCCTACTCCTACTCAAGATTCACTTGTTTATACACCAAGGATTGCCTTAGCCCTTTTGGCCAGTGTCATGCTGGGAGTGCACGTTCAGGTGATTATCTACTATGACTCCCAAATCTTTCTCTGAGTCACTGCTTCCCAAGATAGTCCCCCACCCTGAAAATATGGCCTATGTTCTTAGTTCCCAGATTACTCCTGGGGGGATTCTGCGCCATTGCATGCTTAATTTTCTTTTTTGCACAGAAAAAAGCTCCTGCCAGAAAGCTGCTGCAGTTCTGCCTCTTGCCCATGAGAGGACACTTTGGTGCTAGAACAGAGCAGCAGCTCCCAGACAGCTGGAGAAGAGAAAGAGTCTGCCTTCTTCACAGAGCCTGTCGGGCTAGGTCAGGATAAGGGCTATTGGTAGATGGACAGTATGAGGCTTCTGGGGGGTCAGAGAGGGGCTCATAAGGGCTAGTGGGGGAGGAAAGACTGGAGCAGGGGCTGAATGGGAGTGGAGGCACAGGGCCACAGCAGGAGGGAGTGCAGGGCCACATAGAGATGGGTAAAAAGAAAAGGAGTACTTGTGGCACCTTAGAGACTAACAAATTTATTAGAGCATAAGCTTTCGTGAGCTACAGTTCACTTCTCATGAAAGTTTATGCTCTAATAAATTTGTTAGTCTCTAAGGTGCCACAAGTACTCCTTTTCTTTTTGCGAATACAGACTAACACGGCTGCTACTCTGAAACCTGTCAGATGGGTGTGGCTGAGTGGGGGCACAGATACATGGGGACAGGGGAAGGGGATGCAGGGTCGTATGGGGATTGGGGAGTGGGTTTCTGAGTGGGGGTGGAGGGACACATGTGGACAGGGGATTCAGGGACAAATAGGGATGGGGAAGGTGTGCCTGACTGAATGGGAGATGCTAAGGGGTCAGCCAAGGTCTGCATGGGGGAAGCTCCCTAATAATCCCTTTCAACCCCCCAAAAACCCTGTTCCATACTTTTCCCACCCATATGCAACAACCCTCCAAGTTCACACCCAGGCTCCTTCCCAGCAATTACTTCTCTCTCCCTCAGCTTCTGTTACCCTGACTCCCCCAAGCCTTTGCACCGCTTCTGAGGCATGAGGGAAATACAGCTCTGTATTGTAGTTTAAATGAATTATTACTCAGAGTTCTGTATTAATATGCTTAGTAAGGAATCTATTTGTCATAGAACATTTCCTGAATCTTTTTTTGTTGTCTGTATTGTTGCAGACATACTTGCTGACAGGTATTTTGAAATAAATGACCAAAAAGAATTTAAACTGGTGTGATGATATTATGTTGTTCTGATAAATAAAATACGCAGAATTTTGCAGCATTTGAAAATATTGTGTGCCTTTTTAATTTTTTGTTGCAGAATTCCCCTCAGGAATACCAGATATATGACTTTACATTTGGCTGTATTAAAACACACATTGTTTGCTTGATTCAGATTGCTCTGTACCAGGGACCTATCATTTTAATTATTTATTACTCCCCCATCTTTGTGTAATTTGCAAACTTTATCAGTAATGATTGTATGTTTACTTTCAGGTGATTGACAAAATGTTAAATAGCACATGGCTAAGAACTGAGCCCTGCAGGTCCCCACTAGAAACATAACTGCTTGAAGAAGATTCCCCACTTACAATTACAATTTGAGATCTTTTTGCTAGCCAGTTTTAATTAATGTGCATCATGTTGATTTTTTTGTATGGTTCTAGCATCTAAATTAAACTGTCATGTGGTACCAAGTCTTATAAAAAGCCTTACAAAAGTCCAAGTATATTACTTGGGATTGCCACCTCTCAGAATTTTGGCTTCTGTAATTGGGTGCCATGTAGGGGTGCCAGTCAAAAAGGGGACCTGGCAGTGTCCACTCAGATGTACTGATTGGACACCAAAAGCCCAGTTACCACTGGGTGTGGGGGATACCAGTTCTCAATGATGTAATAGATGGCATCCATCAAGGTCAGGAAGTAAAGGGTATGAGTCAGTGAAGTCAATGAAAAGACTCCCAAAGCACTGAAAGAAAAGGAGTACAGACTAACCTGGCTGCTAGTCTGAAATCTCCCAAAGCACTGTACATCAGCTAAGAATTGGCAAGGTGGTACAGAGCTGAGTTCCGCTCCTCCCCCTTTCCATCCTTCCTTGTATGCCAGAGCAGAAAATGGGGAGTGCCAGATGGCAGTGTGGGCACTCTGCCAGCTTTATACCAGCTGAGACTTTCCTACAGTGGAGAAATTCTCAGCTAGGCAAATTCCAGCTTCTTGTGCAACCAGTCTGGAACAGATGGAGAGAATCTGGCCCCCTCTCTCTCTCGCTTTGGTGACTGGCAGTGAAAGAACCCAGTGGATGAGACCTTAGATGTGTTTCAAATATGATTAAGAATATGAAGAGTTTGGTCATTTAAACCCCAGGTGGATTAATTTTTACATATTAGCCGTTGTTTTACTTCTTTGCAACTACTATGGGGAAGAATCCTGAAAAAATGTGACTGCAGCTTGGTAATGTAGCTGGCAAATTGGTGCTTTCATCTTGCAGCTTGATCCTCACAGCTGTATCTCTGTGTGCCCTGATCTTTCTGCCGCACAGATATCACAGATGGAAATAACTTGACTTAAGAGGAAGATGATGGTCTAACAAATGCAAGATGACTAAGAAAAACTGTTTCCTACTTACTCCTTTTCATTCCGCCTCTCTTCCTCTTTAGTTCTGGATTTGTTCCACACCCAATTGTTCTTAAGGGAGGTGGAGGTTGTATGGATTAGTGGGTAGGATACTGGGCTGGGTGTCAGAAGACTTGAGTTCTGTTCCCAGATTTTCCCCTGACTTGCTGTATTACCTTGGGCAAGTTCTTTAACCTCTCTGAGCCACACTTTCTCCATCCATAAAATGTACACACTCAAAGGAGGTTAGTGAAACTTAAATGATCAATACTTTGAAAGTGCTTTGAGATCCTTTGAGGAAAGGAACTATAGAAATGAAAAGCATTATGCTCTGTCATTATTGTGGTTGCACTGAGAATTCTCTACTGAACAAAACACTGATTTCCTCTTTTTACTCATTTTCCCTGCACTGGAAATTCCTTCATATGGAAAGTTTTGATTCAGGATTTCCTAGGATCAATAGGGTTTAATTGTAGCTTGAGAGTTACTTCACATGTCCAAGCCAGCTCTTTTTGGTGAGTTTCTGGCTATATTCATTTTCTGCTATGTAATTTTCTCATATCAGTTAAATTTCTTTTTATCCTTCATCTTGTCCTCCTTACAAGCAAGTGTTTAGATTTATTGATGTTTACTCCTGTAAGTTTTTCCTTAAAGGATCAGAAAAGGGTTGTGTAGAAGGGCACAAAATCCATACAAAAAGAGAAGTAGCTAGCCCCTATCTACTGGGCAGTGCTATTCTCAGTGAACATGAATAATCCTTTTTTCATTCCTATAGAAGTCTGATCTTTCTTCCTCCATCTAAAATAACAGTCCATCTGTCCCATAAATGCATGGTGAGGTGTAATTTCATGTCAAATCTTCATTGCATTGCCATGCAATCTGAAGCTCACCTAACAACTAAAAGAGCTTGACAAGCTCCAGCTCACCAAAATGGTAATGTTCATCCCTGCCTGAATTTAATTTGAGCTTGCCTTTGTACTTCCCTTTCCTATGCAAGATACCTGAAAGGTCAAATGTGCAGAAGGCAGAATGTCACTGCATTTTCTAACACAGGATTCCAGATTTCTAACACTGCAATCCAGGAGATGGGAGTGCACTTCTAATCTGCTTTCCTGTTTCTCACAAGACAGGTAATAGCAAAAGGCCTCTGGGACTTTAACACAGTATTTCTTTAGATGTCTATAGTTGCTTTTTTCGGGGCTGAAACACCTCTTGATCACATTGGTGTTTTCTACTTCAATGGCCCTTTAGGGCAACTCAGTGTCTATTTTTTATTTTAAGCAGGTTCAGAAATCTCATTTTACATCTAATTTATCAAATTCCTCTTAATTTTTATTTTTCACTATGAAGAATTTGTTTGGATCTATCGTATTGACCTCTTGACACTTTGACAAACTTTAATTAAGTCTCCCACATGAAGTACCTTGTTAAATAGAATAGCTCAGTATGCTGGGTTTTACTGTGTATAAGACACTGAGCCAAGGACACCCAAATGTTGCCAGGACCTCAATGGTAATTTGCTATTTATGTACCCAAAGGTCACACCTACCATAGGTTGCAGATACTCTTCTTTTTTGGTCTGCAAACGTTCCAGTCTTCTGCTTGGATCAAGATGGAACATTGCTATTGGGGTGCAGAAAGAGCACCATCACCTCCTGAGCACCCCCTTGTGGCTGAGTGTGGCTCTGCATCATCCTGCCTTAGTTTCCCCCCACCTTCATGCGGTAACGTCCTGCTCAAGGACGAGCCAAACCCTATTGTACAGCCATATATCTCCCTTTTAATAAAGCTTTCTGAAAGGAGAACTTGTACCTCAGAGCCAAAATAAAATGTAAAAGTCCCAAAACAAGTCTCTAGGTTCCTGTAGCAGCAGCTTCTGCTGTAAGGGCTCAGCCTTCTTTGCTGCCTGGAGAGCTTTTGCAGTCTTTTCAGTTTTCAGGGTCTCTCCCAGGCTTCTGTCCCTGGAGACCTTTTGCCTAGTTCAGGATCCCTAGGAACTCCCCTCCTCAGGAGCCTTTTTTCAGCTGAGCTCCTCTAAGTCTTTTATTAGTCCTGGGAGCTCCTTACTTAACTGCCTTCCAGTTAATTAGCAAGTGTACTATCCCCAGGTGGAGCTGCGTTAGCTCATACCCAACCTACCTGTGACAGGCTCCATTGAAGGGAATCTGACTCTCTTAAAGGGCCAGTCCTGTGACATGAGGCCAGTAGTCATGGCATGCCATATCTCCTTATTAAAGATCAGGCCTGACAGAAGAAGTCGGAGTATGTCAACATTGCAGTAAAAGACCTGCAGCTGGCCCTTGTCAGCTGACTCAGACTTGTGGAGCTTGGGCTGTAGGGCAATAAAATTGCAGAGTAGATGTTTGAGCTTGGGCTGGAGCCCGGGTTTTGGGATACCCCTGCTTCTTGTGGGATCCCAGAGCCTGGGTTCTAGCCCAAGCCCCAATGTCTACACTGCAATTTTATAGCCCTGCAGTCAGAGCCCTGTGAGCCTGCTTCAACTGATGTGTTGCCATTGGTGTCTTATTACAGTGTAAATGTACCATGACCAACCACAATTGGCTATCCCTTGCTCAAGATAATGGGCCAGATTCTCAGCTTGTGTAGATTAGCGTAGCTTTATGGGCTTCAATGGAGCTACATTGACTTACACCAGCTAAGGATCTAGGGTATAGACCAGGGAAATCTGTTGGCGGGCCAGGATGGTTTGTTTACCTGCAGTGTCCGCAGGTTCAGCCAATCACAGCTCCCACTGGCCACAGTTTGCCGTTCCAGACCATTGGGGGGCTATGGGAAGTGGCGTGGGCCAAGGGACTTGCTGGCTGCCACTTCCCGCAGCCCCCATTGGCTTGGAGTGGCGATCTGCCAAACGCGCGGACACTGCGATCTGCTGAACGTGCAGACACTGCAGATAAACAAACTGGCCCAGCCCGCCAATGGATTTCCCTGACAGGCCACATGCCAAAGGTTGCCGATCCCTGTTATAGACTAAACAGCATCCCTCATTTAGGGATAGGAGCAAATAACTTCCAGCAATGAAAATATTATCAAAATTAGAAACTTAAAAAACCTGTTAGGCAGCAGGCTTGAGGGGGAAACCTTTTCAGTGTCGCATCTTTACAATTCAGATGTAAATGCCTCTGCTGAATGTAGTTTTTCTTCCCCGCCCTCCCCCCCAATTCTCTGGGCTATTGAGGGAAACATTGAGCGTATATCTACCCCTGCATGCCTCCTTTCAGGCATCTCTGTTCAACAGCTACGGACACATCACACAGATGCACCAAGGCACTTCCCAGCAGGAAAGCCAAAATTTGGCCCCTTGTTTCTAAATCTGTAAAATATGTGGAGGAGTGAGAGCAAAAGGTGGTCTATAAATTAAACAATAATATTAATTCATGTGGAGAGTGGCAGTTGGGCTGTTAATGAAAGATGCTGTAAGCTGTGTTCATGGCAGATGAACCTTTGGTCCTTGTCAGTTAGCTTTGGGGAAGCTTTTAAACCAATCTCATAGCAGGATTGCCACACAGGTTCACCGTAACAACTCAGGAGCACATAATTAAAGCCACTCCCACCCTGGAAAAGCATTCTCAGCAGACTTCAGAAATTCTAAAATGCTTGTTTATTTAATAATTATCAAGCATAATTATGGGAATGAGTTTAGTTCACATTTACATATTAGCAATGCATTTTAATGATCTGATTATACAAAAGTGAGATACAATAGATTGCATTTTATATAGAAAATTTGTTACCAGTCATAAGACAAAAAACCAAAAACCAAACAGATTTATGAGAGCTCTGGGAATTATCATGTACTAAATCCTGGGGTTGTAATGAAATAGCTAGAGCAGAACAAAACTCAAACCACTCTGTGTGCAAAAATCCACAAATTCTGAACTATTGCAGAGTGACATGAAACAATGCAACTTTTTGGAAGCTTTTTTGAATACCACTAAATGGACAACAGGGTCTTTGGAGAGGATTTTGTGAAGAACTGTTTCCCTTAGGAGGTAGAAAAGTTGCTTTCTTTGTGTCTGAGCAATGGAGTTAACATGCCCAGATGATGAAGAAAATGACCCGTCTGTTTCATCCTGCTCTCAACTTCCTTTTTTATCTGTCTCATCCTTCCTTCCTTTCATCCATCTCTTGCTTTCATTCACTAGTGTTCTGTCTAGAAAGCACTGTTGTGTTTTGTCCTAATAATGTCTGTATTTTGATGGTGGGGGTAATTATATTTTGTTCATGTATGGGTTTTTGCATGCTTGGGCTGTGTGTGTCAAGCCTTTAAAAATCTTAGAGACTCCATTCCTTTGATCTTAATTTGGGGGAATACAATATTATCTTTGACTCATTAAGTGTCCTCTTTTTTTGTTGTTTTCAGAGGTTTGTGATTTATTTTGTGCAGCACTGCAGCAAATGGGATGATCCTTAAGTCAGGGAAATCAAAGCATGGCTGTGCGTGTGATGCACTGACTGGCATATGGGGAGAACATGGTGAAATATTCAGTTTGTATTTGAGGGGTTTGATCTGTTTTTGCTGTAAATAATTAGAAGGAGATTAGGTGGAACAGTGTGACTAATAGAGAAACTGAAATGCTAGAATTAAACAATCCTGCGAGAGCTTCTGAAAGAACTCTTGGGATCAGATGTTAATAGTCTCACTCCACAAGATACAGAGATGCATGTTGTTTTTGTCAGCATGCTTCAGTGTATATACTAATTTGGGTCTGTTGGAAGCACCCTCAGCTCTGGTCCATAAATCTTGGGTTCAAGGACTACACAAGAACTGGAGTTCCCACTAAATGCATAAATTATGGAGTCATTTGTGAAGGGAGGATGCTGCAATATTAGTAGCGCTATCCTTTGGAGATGATCCTGTGGACCTGATTATCAGATGTCTGCACCTGAGTCATGTGATGAGTGCATAAATTGGTGTTTAGAGGCCCAAATTTACAAAATAAGTCAATACATTCTGATCTGAGCATTCAGAGGTAGAGCTGGGTGCCCTAATGTCTGGTGCCCAAGTTTGAAAACTTGAATCTTTATGTTAAACCAATGTTTCTACCACAGAGAGGTGTGGCATTAGTGATTAGAACATGAAGCTAGGACCCAGGTGCTCCTGGGTTGTAACCCTGGCACTAACATACAGCACCATCCTGTGGTATGGAAAGTGACAACCATCAGACACTCTGAAACCAATGGAGAGGGTCAAATTTCTAGCCTGGCCCTTAACAATGCCTTCATTTAAAAAAATATTTATTTTGCAGATGCAAATTATTGCTGCTGTATATTTTTGCAGATATAATTGCTGCTAGCAATTTGCTCCCACAAACATGGAGACCAACTTCTAAAAATCTGGTTCATAAAGCCTACTATTCACAGAGCCTTGTATTTGATACAACAAGCTATTTTCCCTTATCTGTCTTGCCTGTTTACTTTGGTCTACACAATGGATCACTTCATCCTTATTGTGTAAGTATTCCAAGGATGAATTTGGCTAATTCTCTCACTTTACCTTCATTTATCTATAGGTGGTCTGACGTAAACCTAGTAATGCTGCTCTTTAGGGTGGTTTGTCCATATTTTAGGGTTTGCATGCTATTCACCATGTGTCAAAGAACAAAAGTTGAAGATTTAGTGGTGCTATTTAGACTGTGCTGGACAAGGGTATCTCTGAAATGCAAGGCACAGCACTTTGACTGGCATATTGTTGCAGGGGACTCAATTAAACCAGGAAACATCTGATATCACTATTAGCAGCAGCAACACTCTGCAGTTCTAAAACACAAGCTAGGTCCTGAGAGCAAGGCCAATCTCTTTCAATAGGTTATATCATTCCAGTCACTTGATGAAATGGATTCTATAGTTTTTACAATAAAAATCACTTATGTTCGTATTAAGAGAATTCAATGTTTTTTTTAAATTCAGTATCGGTTATTGCCCTTGATGAAAAAAGACCAGCATTATTGTTTACTTTAAAGATTTCTGCTTTCTGTTGAAATCAGCAGGAGATGAGTCACTAAAGTGCAAAGATGGCAAGAAGCCACTAATCATGAAGAGTGAGCTCTTTATCTTCCTTCTACAGAGCTCTTTGCAGGAAACGACTCTGTTGGTTATCCTGTAGGCAGCTTCATTGTCAACATTCAATGGAACTCTACCTTTTAACAAAAGGAGATACATTTCTTTATCTCCCTAATTAAGGCTTGGACTCTAAAACATTGTGTTTTGTCTGTGGCTCCAATGATATGCTTTAAGAAGAACAACACCCCTTTGGCTGGGGTGAAAAAACTTGATGCTGTCTGTACTTCATGGATTTTCAAATCAGAGGGAGAGCTTTAGGAACTGAGAAGTGAACAAATCCTGTGGGCTTATGCTGCATCTATGTGATGCACATTACCTTGGCTATGACTGCCCAGTAGTCAGATGGGCTGGAACAGAGAACATGCAAATTCTTGCTGTGTGTACTGAAGGAGCTTTCCACTGAAAACACTTGGATATGCATTCTTACCACACAGTGACTGGTTTTATATGTTCATGCTAAAAGCCAAACAATAAACAAATCTCTAGAGCAGGTGCAGGCTGCCACATTCATATTCAACAGCTTCCAAGCCAATTCAAAATGGCCCTATTGGCTTTCAGAAATTCCATGGACTTGCCCCTACCTCTCTGACACCATAGTCATCTCTGCTCATCAGTCTGTTCCTCCAGATCTGTCCTGCTGTCAGTCTAAAAGATGTTCAAAAGATTCAGATGTTCAAGAATGAGAAAGAGGTAACTAGGGGCAGGGATATGGGGGTCCTGCAAAGGGAAGCCTATGAACAGCCAAAGTTGGGGGACTCTTAAGCCGAGGTTTGTAGTTTACTACTGTTAAATGGACAAAGGCAAACTCCAGGAAGGAACCATTTTTGGACAAGATTTACTGTCGGGTGCAATTTTTTGTTTATTTTTGCTTCTGGAAGGTTTTTCCCAACTGTTCATAAATCCTTTTGCTCAGAATGAAGCACTGGAAAGCACTTCTTCCTCATTGCCAGGGCAGAAACAAAGCATGGAACAGCTTGGCAGGGGCATATCAGATTTGCATCTGCTCTGTTACACACCTGAGTTCACTCTTTCATAATTAACCTTTTAAGGTTTCCTTTATGTTCTTTTCATGTGGGTTTATCATCCAGAATTCCCCACTTCTCCATCTCTTAATTTCCCACTGCCACACTCAAAGACCAAACCTGTCTTTCTTCTGGAGCTGGACATGCCCACACCAAAGCCATTAATTGCATCATCTGTAAGGGACTGCTAGAAAGCAACATGAACCAGTGGGTTTCTAGCCTTGGTTAACTGAATAGGGATGACCAATGGGCTGTATATGCCCATAGGCAGATCCCCAGCTGCCACTCTACCACCAGATCATTGTTTCTTCTTTCAGTAAATCAAAGGGCCAAATTCTGCCCCAGCTACATCTGGGCCACTCACTCTATTAACCTCATTGGTAGTTTCACCCCTAAGTGTAGGCAGAACTGGTGCCAGTTTATTGGTTTAACAATGCAGAAGATAGAAAACCCATGCTCTGCAAAAAGGTAGAACTGCCTTATAGATACTACTAATGATGATTCCTTGCACTTCTCTAGCACTTGCCATCCTGAGATCCCAAACACACTCTCAGACGCCAATGGATCAAGCCTCCCAATGCCCTTGTGGGGTAGGTACAGTGAGTATTATTATCCTTGTGTTGCAGCTAGGGCAGCTGAGGCAGAGAAATGAAGTGAGTTGCCCAAGGTCACACAGGAAACCTGTGGCAGAGCTGGAATGAGAGCCCAGGTCTCCTAACTCCATCCCCTCTGCTTTAATCATGTTATACCCAAGTCCTATCTCTTCTCTCTCTCCTGAGATGTTACAATGAAGCAATTAGGTGAAAAACAAGGGTTGGAAAGAAATGTACGCTGTCATAGTAAGTGTAGCCCTGGGGGCTGCTGCATTTCCTCTGAATCCCTACACTAGGGATTGGCAACCTCTGGCACATGGCCTACCAGGGAAATCTGCTGGCGGGTTGGGATGGTTTTGTTTACCTGCAGCGTCTACAGGTTCGTCCGATCACAGCTCCCCCTGGCTGTGGTTCGCCGTGCCAGGGGGCTGTGGGAATCAGCGTGGGCTGAGGGATGCGCCACTTCCCACAGCCTCCATTGGCCTGGCATGGCAAACTGCAGCCAGTGGGAGCTGTGATTGGCTGAACCTGCGGATGCTGCAGGTAAGCAAACCGTCTTGGCCAGTCAGCAGCTTTCTCTGGCAGGCCATGTGCCAAAAATTGCCGATCCCTGCCCTACACTCTAACAGCTGACACACAGTGGCTGCAGTGCTTAATCCTATGACAACAGCATGACCCAAATCGCTAGCCCCTAGCTATATCCCTTTCCCTCTCAGTCTGCTACCGGTTGGCAGCACATGTGGTTCCACCGCAAACAGTGCAAAAGTTGCCCATTAAGATCATTTTTATGAGCAGCTTTTCCGACTTGGGTTGGGGCTGTCTCATCCGCGTGTGATTCTGCCTTCCCTCCCTAGGTTGTCTCATGGTCCTAGCAGACAGAATATTAACGCTGCCGGCCCAGTCTGGGGAAGCCAAATAGGAACAGCAGATCCAGCGCAGACACTTAAGAAAGGAACTTTTGATGCAGAGTATCTTGTTTTTTCCTGCAGAAGACACCAGTGAATAACGAAGCCAAGTTGTATGCGGGGGGACACACACACAAGAATATGCATTGCCCACTGCGTGCCTTTGTTTTTGTTTGCTGAGTGCTACTGTTGTGACTTGCTTGTTGAATGCTCTCTGCAGTAATGATGAGTGACTGGAGCAACAGTAATTATTTTTGATCTCAGAGTAAACAGAATAATTAAAATTAATGAGTTTACAATATTTTTAAATGGGGGAACTTGGTATATAGTGTTAGAAAATATAATTATTCTATTACTAAACAGGGATGCTGAGCAGCCAGCATCTGAGCAAACACAACCTCTTCCATACCAATGGGCAATCTGGTTAATTGTAGCTTATTTTATGTGTTTATATGACCTTCTGTTGCCACAGTGTCTGAGCACCTCACAATCTGTAATTATTTATGCTCACAAACACCCCTGTGAGATAGGGAAGTGCTACTCCCTCCTTTCACAGGTGAGGCACAGAGAGACTAAATGACTTGACTAGGGTCATATAAGTCTGTGAAGTAGCTGAGAATTGAACCAAGGACTTCTGGGTACCAGGCTAGTGCTCTAACCAATGGATGATCCTTGTGGTATGTCTTGGTGATTGGTTTCTTTGTAATTTTGGCAAAAGTCTGCTTTGCTAGACTGCTGTCAACTAGAAGGTTGCTGCATACACAAACAGCCCTCTTAGAACCCACCCATGAAAAAGGAGCCTGGATCCCTGTCTCCATCAGGCTCTTCTATAGCAACAGCAAGAAAGTAGACACATAGCGTTCTTCCTTGCTGCACCTCATGGGCTTGAAGAACCTACATCTTTTACTCAGGTAAAACGTCCACTGAAATCAGTGGAAGTTCAGGCCATGTGGACTCACTGCCTGTTCCCTCCTACATGTTAAATTGCTTTGATCTCAGCTGAAATAATGCAGGAGTGTCCACTCTTACAGAGGAGTTTGAAAGATGGTGGCTCAGCAAGTCATCAAATCTGTGCATCTCACTCACCACCCTCTTCTGTCTCCCAGGTGGATTCCCTGCTGTCTGCCTAGGTTTGTGACAAATGGGTATTATTGGGGGCCTCGTAATGAAAAAGTGCATTGCCACTTCCTATCAAAGAGGCCACGCTGCAGTCTGCCCATCCAAATGCACAGAGACTCTGATGAATTCAGGCTGCGTAGTGGCTACCGTTCTTTCATTTGCTATTATTGCACGTCCGGATACCCCTTATTGCACTTGTCTGTTCTTCTCCACTATATCATTTTGATAGACGAGTTTTAGAGCATTTTCTGACTGCCCAAAGTGAAAGTGTAATTAGATATCTAATTGGCTGCAGTACGTATAGTTTAAAAGGTTAAAAAATGCATGTCTCTACCATTAGAATAAAGGCTTCTGCTAGACATAAATATTGCTTTAAACTCTTTAACCTGCATTGTTTCTAAAGCACCTGGCGATATGTAAAACTCTAACACAACTTAACAGAAGAAATCAGTGATGTAACTTTTCGGCAATGAATGTGCAACTCATAAGTGATGGTGTAGCTCATAACTGATGTAACCTTCTCTTTTAATATCTATGTAAGGAAACAATTTGTGCCATCAACACTTCTGTTAACTTTAGTAGAACTCTCACACCTAGTCACGGGGCATAAGTGGCTGTGCAGGGGCATAAGAGGAAGTAAGAGACTGTCCCCTCCTCCCAAAACACCAACCACCAGCCTCCTCGCATCAGAGCTAGAAGTGCAGGGTGGAAAGCAAGGGCCTCATGCCTGTTATTTCCCACCTCTGTGCTAATGGGCAGGGAGTGGGTGGAGGGGAAGTTGCAAATGGGTGTAGTCTCAGCTCCACCTCTAGTGTGCCAGCTGGGCCAGCCCTGGAGGCCAGACTACTTCCCCCTAGGAGCAGGGTGTAGCAGAGAAGGAAATTTGCCTCTAAAACAATTCCTTCCTTATAGCCCTTACTGAGGGTTAGTTGGAAGTGGGCAATCTGGCCCTTAGTGATTTAAATGTAATCAGAAGTGAGGGAGGGTGCAAATCAGAACCATTCATATTGCTCTTCTGTTTCCTCCCACCCAACATACATCCCCCCCACACACTTTGTAGGGGGATGGAGAAGGAAAAGTCAGGCCTGAACCCATCCTACCCTGGGCTTTGCCCAACCAAAACTTCTTTTGCTTTTTATCCATATCTTCTAGGAGTTTTCAAATGGAAATACTTCCCACTGGTTTTACTCTTTCAAAAGCAAACTCTCCAGAGTTTCAGAAATTCTGCTTTGAAACTGGGTGAAACAACCTACAACTCTGCTGTGAGGACTAGCTGCTAGGACCTCATCCATAATCTCTCTCCACACCCCCATGAGTTGTATATCTAACACATCACACAGGGGAAAGTTAGCTTCATATAAATGCATTCTCACTTCCCTGCTTTTACTCTAGGCTTCAGGATATACCATAGCACATCTCATACCATTAGGGATCTCAGATTGGTGGGAAAGAGCCACTTTTCTTATTAATTTATTCAGACAGTTGGCAGAGGGAAAATCCATGGCACTTCATAACTATTAGATGAGTCTATTGGATATTGAGCTAAATGTACCTGTGGCTATAAGTCCATTGACTGCAATAATGTGGCACACTATTAGAAGAACTTCACCAGAATGGTAGGTGTTGTGGACACTAAGCATTTTTGGCTGATGTCTAGCCACATGGCATCCTTCATGGGGCCATGCTCTTTTGTTCAACTGCAGCAATATGGTACGTAATGTTACAAAAATATTCCCTTAGTCAATTACCAACTGCTCCCCCCCCAAAAAAGGACCAGAGGTTCTAAACTTTTTTCTTTTCTCTCTCTCTGTGTGTGTCTGTGTGTGTGTGTGTGTGTGTGTGTGTGTGTGTGTGTGAGAGAGAGAGAGAGAGAGAGAGAGAGAGAAATAACTCTGAAGTCCTCTGGGTACTAGGTTTATTTGCTATGTTTGTAGGCTGTTGAAATACTTGGTGTTTTGCTTCTGATCTGAAAATGCAGAAAAAACACTGAAGGAGCTTTGTCGCTGAAGCTGTGCAAATATTCAAATGAACCAACTAGCTTCCTGGACAAATATACTCTGGGTATTGTGTGTCCCCTTTTAACATCTCATTCATTATCTTTTAGAAAAAAAACAGACTCCTCTTTCTCTGAAATTTTAAAAGACTTTGCAGAGAATACATCTGGTGGTTTTTAAACGTAGCACAATAGTTACTTTAACATATAGCCTGAAGAAAGAGTATGCACGAGCATTACAGTATGTTTGAGATAAGGACCAAGCCCCATGTGCTTAGCATACAGAGCCTGTGTTTAGTTTGAAGAAGTCATGTTCAGCTTCTTTAAAAAAGCACTACTTACACGCAGTGATGAGCTGCCAGAAGCTGAAGAACCAGTTCCTTCAGTTGCTCTGGGTCTTCAGCGGCACTGAAGAACCTGCTGCCAAAGTGCCGCCGAAGGCCTGGAGCGAATGAAAGACCTGCCGCCGAAGGCCCAGAGTGAATGAAGAACCCGCCACTGAAGTGCTGCCGAAGGCCCAGAGTGCCGCTGGGTGAGTAAAAATTCTCAGACTGGGAGCTTCCCCAGCTGAGAGCTCAGGTAGGATGGAAAAGACAGTCCCGCGGGCCACAGTTTGCTCACTCCTTTAACAACTGGTTCTAAACCGGCTTCAAAATTTAACAACCAGTTCACGTGAACTGGCTCCAGCTCACCACTGCTTACATGCCATTAGAACAAGGGATGGGGCTGATAACCAGTCACTGTTCTACATTCTTCAATTGTGTGCCATTTTTGGAAGTATTCTTCAACTATTTTCAGTGCTTTTCATTAACAAAATTGTTGATCATTCAAATAAACAAACTGGTTCTGGAAAATAGCCCTAATTTCCGTGCAATCTTTCTTCCTGACGCTCCTGGAGAACCAGTTAATTTCTCAACATTAGCTTCCATTTTAAATAGTTACAGTTAAGTTGGGTTTAAATCTAGCAACATTCACACCTTGGCCACAGTTTTGTGGGCTCTTACTGAGGACAGAATTTGGCTCCTTGTGTCTAAATTGGTGAATAATGCCATAAAGATAAACAGACTCAATAAATCATCTTGTTTTATAGTCAGAGAGTGAGAAGACCCCAGATGTAGAGCAAAATGCTATTTGGGATCCTGCTTGGGATCATGGTAGGGACTGTAGGCCCAATATCCTCGCCACGGCATGATACAGTAATTTGATTATAGAATGCTATTTCAGTGTAAGAGCTGAAGTAGCATTTATTCCTAGATTGTAAATGTTTTTCTTTATCCACTCTTACTTAGGGCAACTTCTTCTTTTATGTATATTCATAGGTCTCCTTATCATCTTATTATTATTATTATTATTTTTATTGATTGATTGAAGTGCCTAGTTAGCCCAAGTAATAGACCAGGATCCCATTGTGCTAGGCATTGTACAAACACAGAACAGAAAGATGGGCCCTCCCCCAAAGAGTTTATAATCTAATGTGAGAGGAAGAATGGCACACTGGATACAGTGCTGGAGTGGAAAGGCAGGGGACTTGAGTTCTGTTTATGGCTTTATTATTTTCTCACTGTGTGAAAACAGGCAAGTCACAAAACCTTCTCTGTGCCTCAGGTTTACCATCTGTAAATTGGGGATAGTATTACTTTTCTATTATTGTAAAAGAACTTTGAAACAAAAAAAAAGGACAAAAGTGTTGTGTACCATTGTAATGTCCCATGCAACAGCAGACTTAACTTTCATGATTTATTCTGGTTTCTTGTTATCAATTAAAAGTAGATCTGTTTTTATTATTATGGTCAGATAAGTGCTGACTATCTAGGAAATAGAAATAACAATCCTTCCTTTCTCCTACTCTTTGTCTATCTTATCTGTGTAGAATATACATTCTTGGGGGAAGGGAATGTCTCTTATGATGTACATGTTCACTGCCAAACGTAACAGAGTCCCTCTACGTGCTATTGTAATACAAATAATTATTGATCACCTCCAGGTTCTTATATTGTCACCCACCACTGAATTATCTGAGTACTAATAATTATTTTTAATACTTAGATATTTCATTGTTTGATATTGTTAATTCACAATCAAATTCCATTGTGGAGGTTCCACTCTTTTCACTGAAGTATTGATCACTATTCATCATAGTTTATTCAACTGTATGGATGGTTGATTTTTCAGTTATGATTTTTTCCATGTTTCAGAGGAACCCAGAGGATATCTGGCAATGGTTTTTAAAAAAAAAAGAAAAAAAAAAAAAGAAAAAAGCAACATTAGAAAATCCAAACAAGTGTTTTTTAATCTGTAAAGAGCTTTATTTTTATAAATGTCTGACTAAATCTTACATGTTGTTATGACATATTAACACATTGTGCTTTGCAATCAATACATTTCATCCAAATTTAACAAAGGATTCCAAATGTGTTTTTAACTAGGAACAATCATTTGGAAATGTGCAAGTAATTGGGAAAAATAGGTCAACTGTCAGTTACTCTTTGCAAATGCTATTTATTACAGTTGCTACAGTTATGATGTCTTTTTATGAAGCTTCTAATCTTTGTCCTGTGGTCCTATTCTCTCTGAACAAATTAGCAAGAAGATGAATTTCATTGTGCAGCCTTCATTTTGCATGCTAGGAGACTCTGAAATGGTTTCTAATGGACCCTCTGGTCCCACCCCTCCCATTGCTACCCCATTATTGTGGTTTGCAGGCAGCATGTGCAGGTGGTGATAATGCACTCACACCTCTTCCTGGCTTATACAATTTGCATATGACATTTTCTCTGAAAATTGCCTGATGCCATGAGAATTAGCTGACCTGAGCTGAAAGTAAAGGGCGGCTATTTCCCTCTTGTTATTGAGCACAATTACACTAACTACCCAAACTAATTTGGAGGGGAGGGAGAGATAGCAAAGGAAAGGGTGGCAAAAGGAGGGGCCCCACAGGGGGGTTATTATGCAGGATTATAAAGTGGCAGGAGGCCAAGCACGCTTGCCAAGATTAATCTCTTTCGGGAAGTTGCCAGTCTGAATGCTCAGGTAGTGCTTTCTGTTTGCTGATTCATGTGATGGAATAGGTATCAGCCTCTCTCTCTCCTGGCTGAAGGTAATAACTTGAGTGAGAGGAGACTGGGAATATCAAGAGGGCAAAATAGAGCAGGATTAAATCAACAATATAAAACTCTGGATAGGTTAGTCCTGAAGCTCCCAAGCAAACCTTTTGAGCCTGATTTTCAAAACATTACATGCAAAATTGTGCATGCAAATGGGGCAATGATTATCGTTTGTTTATTATTTGACAGTTGGATCCATAACAATCCATTAGCATGTCCAAATGCCTGCTTTGCATAAACAGTTGTGGCAACTATACATGTATGTTAGTGTGACCTGTGTGTGTGCACAATCAGATTCTTAATACAATAAAAACGCAGTTGAGAAGCCTGATGTACAGGTATTGACTGGAGCAGGAACAGTATATGAAAGGGTATGTCAGGAAAGAGGGAAATTCTTTCACAAATGTTCAGAAGTGTCCAAAGCAGTTTCACTGTGAGAAATCAGAACGAGAATATAACACATCTTTACAAAGTGGCCCCGGTGCATGGCAATAGCCACGCAGGTTGTGCTCACTTTGCATTCTCATGACCAACTGATTTTTGCATTCCAGTAAATTAATCCTGTGAATAAGGATGGATTGTTCCAATACAACTGCTAAGGGGAAGGAATGGGGAAGTATGACTAGCAAGAGTGAAAAAGAGACAAGGCCAGCTGCCTCACTCAGAGGACCGAGATAAGAGTTTGAGAATAAAAAGAAGCATCCATTTCTTTAAAGAGGATTTTCACCTCTCAAAGATGTAAACGTAAAAGAAAACCCCTTGTAGGTGTTCCTTTCACAAGATGAACAAATAACCTAGAGAATGATGAATACCTCATCACATAGCTGAGAGCTTTTCTGTTTAAACTTCACATAATTGGCAGGGTACTAAACCTTGCCTTGCTGAGCCACAGACTCCTCTCCTTGGTGGCTGCAGGAGGATCTCTAACTCCGCTGGGAGAGTTGTGAACAGTTTTTGAAGCCTCTGCTATTCCAAAGACTGGGCTGCAGGGGGTACCAGCACTCTTCTCTGATGGACTAGCTCATGTCACCTCCACTAGTCCAAAGAGAAACTCCAGAGTCTAATCCTAAATCTAGATCTTCTATTTGGCAATGCTATGTGCTGCTGCCACAAAATTGTTTTTGGCTCAGTCTCCCTTATTCAATGCTATGGGCTTTAAGAGAGAGCCATTGATAGCAGTAAGGGTAAAAGAACAACAGAAGAATAGAGCCGTGCTGAACTATTTCTTACTAAATTTCCTACCCCAGCTCAGGCTATTGGTACTTCATGTCTGCACAGGCACTTACTTTATTTCACTAGCATGTAATAAAATATAATTTAACTCAGATAAAAAAAATCCCATGCGATGTATATAAGATCCAGAAAACTATTTAGTACAATCATTGCTAATATGCTGCTTATCGGTTCTATGACAGTTCAGTGAAAAACTGCAGCCATATTTTCAGTCCGTGTAATAGATTAAGATGATAAATCTGACAAGACCTGCCTAGCAAAGCTAGCAGTGAACTAACAAATTCTTTTCTCCCCATTAAGAATGGCCTCCATTGATGGAGAGTCTTCACATAACAGAATGCTTTATATCTCCAGACAGCTGCTGATAGATGTAAATTTGTGGCAGTCATACGCAGAAAACTAATAAGCTTGGATGATCAGGGAATGCCACAATAGTGACACTCCATCACACGGTAAAAGCTGATTAGTTTTGTGCGTATGTGGCTGTCCCTTTGCCTGTCTATTGGAAAGGTTTCAGATAGGAATAAGAATGGTAAAGGCAGTGGCTCTTCATTTCCCTCTGTGGAGAGAGTTGAGGAAATGGGAAGGAGCCAATTCTTCACCTTGAAAGTGGAGCAAAATGGAACATCAGTCATGGAGGATTCTGGGGTGACTGGAACATTGGCTGTCCCCTTAACTCGGATGGCATGGCTGTGACTCCACGAGGAGGAGAGCATGTCCTGAAGATTGGGGCTAGGTCTGTGAGAAAAGGTTGGGGAGGCAGGTTGTAGCAAAATTGGCTGAGGAAGTTATCTGCAGCTGACAGAAGGGCCACATGTCTGGGACAGTAGAACAGTTCTAGGGCAATGCAAACAGTGCGCTGGCACACAGCACTCTCCAACTGTGGTAACTTCCAAGTTCGGGGCTGGGAGCAGTGGGAATAAATGAATGTTTCTGTAGGAGTCTTGTGTGGAAAAGGGGTGAGAAGCAAGAATCTCTTTGGGAGGGATGGGAAGGAGATAGAAGAAACTATGCCCCCTCCCCCACAGGCCGTGAATTTCCTCTAGGAATATGTCTAGTCCTGTAATCCAATAAATAATGTCACTGGGGGTGGAAACTGAGGATCATGGAAGGTGGCACTGTGGGATTGAGGCACAGTGCTAGAAATGAATGATTTGCTTACATCTGGGACACAGAGAGGATGGAGTTCAAGGGAAACCCTTACTTCCTCACATTGAAGACTAACAGATTTATTTGGGCATAAGCTTTCATGGGTAAAAAACCCACTTCTTCAGATGCATTTGAAGAAGTGGATTTTTTACCCACAAAAGCATATGCCCAAATAAATCTGTTAGTCTTTAAGGTGCCACCGGACTCCTCATTGTTTTTATGGATACAGACTAACATGGCTACCCCTCTGATACTTCCTGACATTAATATTTTATTTTAATGAAAAAAGTGCTCTAGTTTAAAACACCCAAATTATTTCATGCACCCTCAAAGAATGAGGGCAAAATTGAGAGAAGCAGGTGGATGTTCAGAGTAAAAAGTAATGATGTACAGAGTTTCTTGTGTTAAGTAATGGTGGGCAGGAAGAACAAGCGCAGAGAGGATACACAAAGAACTTATAGAAAATATCTTGGGGAAAAAAGAGAGAGAAACAAAAGTCATTCCCATAGCATGGTCATCTAGTCTGACCTCCTGCATATCACAGGCCACAGAACTTCACACACCCACTCCTGTAATAGACTCCAACCACTGGCTGAGTTACTGAAGTTCTCAAATCATGTTTTCAATACTTCAAGTTACAAAGAATCCATTATTTACACTAGTTGAAACCTGCAAGTGACCTGTGCCATATGCTGCAGAGGAAGGAACACCCCTGCCCCCAGTCTCTGCCAAGCTGACCTGGGGGAAAATTCCTTTCTGACTCCAAATATAGTGATCAGTTAGACCCTGAGCATGTCTGCAAGATCCACCAGCCAGACACTTGGGAAAGAATTCACTGTAGTAACTCAGAGCCCTCCCCAACCAGTGTCCCATCTGGGGATATTTGCTACTAGAAGTTGCAGATCAGCTACATTCCATTGTAGGCAGACTCATACCATACACTTCTCAAGCTTAGCCTTGAATCCAGTTAGATTTTTTCCCCCCCTGCTCCCCTTGGAAGGCTGTTCCAGAACTTCACTCCTCTGATGGTTAGAAACTTTGGTCTAATTTCATTTCTAAACCTGTTGATGGCCATATTATATCCATTTGTTTGTGTGTCAACATTTGCTTTAATTTAAATAACTCCTCTTCCTCCCTAGTATTAATCCCTATGATGTATTTATAGAGAGCAATCATATTTCCCCTCAGTCTTTGTTTTATTAAGTTAAACAAGCCAAGCTATTTGAGTCTCCTCTTATAAGGTAGGTTTTCCATTCCTCTGATCATCCCAGTAACCCTACTCTGCACTTGTTCTAGTTTGAATTCATCTTTCTTAAACATGGGAGACCAGAATTGCACACAGTATTCCAGATGAGGTCTCACCAGTGCCTTGTATAATGATGATAACATTTCCTTACCTCTACTGGAAATATCTCATTTTAGTATTGCATTAACTTTCTTCATGGCCACATCACTTTGGCAGCTCATAGTCACCTGTGATCAATCAATATGGCCAGGTCTTTCTCCTCCTCTGTCACTTCAACTGATATGTCCCCAGTTTATAGCAAACATTCTTGTTGTTAGGTTTCAGAGTAGCAGCCGTGTTAGTCTGTATTCGCAAAAAGAAAAGGAGTACTTGTGGCACCTTAGAGACTAACAAATTTATTTGAGCATAAGCTTTCGTGAGCTACAGCTCACTTCATCGGATGCATTTGGTGGAAAATACAGTGGGGAGATTTATATACACATACAGAGAACATGAAACAATGAGTTTTATCATACACACTGTAAGGAGAGTGATCACTTAAGATAAGCCATCACCAACAGCAGGGGGGGGAAGGAGGAAAACCTTTCATGGTGACAAGCAGGTAGGCTAATTCCAGCAGTTAACAAGAATATCAGAGGAACAGTGGGGGGTGGGGTGGGAGGGAGAAATACCATGGGGAAATAGTTTTACTTTGTGTAATGACTCATCCATTCCCAGTCTCTATTCAAGCCTAAGTTAATTGTATCCAGTTTGCAAATTAATTCCCCTTCAGCAGTCTCTCGTTGGAGTCTGTTTTTGAAGTTGTTAATTCTTGTTGTTAGTCACTAAATGCATGACCTTACAATTTGCACTATTGAATTTCATCCCATTTCTATTACTCTGGTTTTCAAGGTCATCCAGGTCTTCTTGTATGATATTCTGGTCCTCCTCTGTACTGGTAATACCTAGCAACTATGTATTTTATTAGCACACTTCCACTTTGTGTGCCAAGGTCATTTAATTAAAATGTTAAATAAGATTGGTCCCAAGACCAGTCCCTGAGAAACTCCACCAGTAACCTCTCCCCAGCCTGATATTAAATCTTCTCACAATATATAAACTTCATTAAAAGGTTCCCAAATGCCAAAACAATGCAGATGGTCCAGTGGGAGAGAAGCAGAAGAGAGGAATGCAGGAGTCCTAAAGAAGCACTGGAGATCCCTGGTAGGATGGGGAGGGGCCATCATGGCAGAAGTGGAGGGGCCAACAGGAGGGCTATGGAGAATCTTGCAACAACAGGAGAGGCTGTTGAAGGAGCAGATTGCAGCTGCCTACTAGTCTGTGTAAAAGCTGCAATCATGAGTTTTTAAGTGCATGACTGAGGCTGAGTCAAAGCTCACACTTGACTGTACACAACGATATGGAGTGAGTATCATATCTAGCATTTTTAAGTTGTGGCTTCTTAGTCCTTATTTACATTTTTTCCTGGCTCTGTTACAGCTTCATATCAGCTCTGTTGTAGCGATTGGTCTAATTTTCAAGGAGGGAGCTCCCCAGATATTGTACAGAGACTAGCAATAGAGCAGTTGCTAGCAACAGAGCAAAGCTGCTGCCATGGTTATGATGCATGGCCAACTCTCACAGTGCAGTCACCCTCAGGCCCCAGCTTCCCACTGGGAGTAGGGCTGGCCCAGTCTTAGTTCTGAGGGAAACTCCACCCTGGCAGTTCACTGGGTGCTATGTAACATTTCTCGAGTTTTGAGTGTGGAGAATTTGCATTCTCATCATTTGAGTCTTCCTTTGACTTCTACAGGCAAACCCCATCTGGAGCTGCTGGCTGAGAGTCTCTTCCAAAGCTTGTACTGCTCTGCTCAGAAAGAATGATTTGGCTCAGATTGCTAGAAACCGGGCCCTGGTTCCGTCAATAGTGCCACAAACTTTACAGAACTGTTCAGCACACAGACTCAAACAGAAACAGGTGCCACTGCTATATGCTAATATCGATACTGTAGATGGTTTTGAATTTGGAATGAATCCTCGAGCATAGTGAATTTTGGCTTCCTGGTAAAGGTTTTGCCTAGCTGTAATATCAGTACCCTGATCTGATCTATAAAAGGTATAAAACCTTAGGCTAGTCTGAATTCAGAGAAAGATTGTTCTTACTCTAAACCTCTCTGTTTTGCTTGTTACTAATGGGGACTCCTAAATTTAGATTTGATTTTGAAAACGCTCAAACTGATTTGACAATGATCTCTAGCTGGACCGCAAACACTACACTCCAGAGTGCATCCACCCCAGTCTGCAAGTGTGAAGCTGTGTTCTATTTAGGCATCTTTCACTTGTAATACTAGAGGTGAGTTAAACAGGAGAAAACCCCTTTTCCTTCCAAGATAGTGTGAGAAGTGTCATATCAAGGATGATGGGGCTAGTTCCTCAGCAATTCAAATGGTAAATGTTCCTAACCTTCCTCGGCCATCCTGCAGTGAACAGGGCAATCTTGTTTATCCATGAATGCTTTTATTTTTGTTTAAAGTTGCAGTTTATGCAATGGATTGCCTCCCTCTCGAGCTCCCTGGAGTGAGGCCCTGATGTTCAATTTCCCACCTCCCACATAGCTCTTATTTTCCCTTGTACTCTTCTCCTGCTGCTCTGACTACTTGGCAATAGAGTAGCATCCTAGGGTAAATTTACTACTTGGCAATAGGGTAGCATCCTAGGATAAATTTACACCAGTATTCAGACGTATGTTCCATTTTCACACACCGTTATAAGTGCATGCCATTAGTATATAGTAGGGGCTGGGAGTAAATTTTCTACTGAAATGTTATCTCAGTGGGAAATGACTTATTGATGATTTCCCTTTGCATCAAAAATGTTCAGGTTTTCAAAAACCTAGAGATTTTGAAGAAAATTTGTGATGAAAATGAACAAAAAATCATTTCCATCTACATTTTTGGTCGGGGAAAAATAATTTCCTGACCAGCTTTACAGTATACCATTTATAGATCCCAATATTTTAAGGTCAGAAGGAACTATCTAGTTTTGTATTCTGCATAACCAGTGCTTCACCCAGTGATTCCTGCATTGATCCTGATAACTTGCAGTGGAAACAAAGCATTTATTCTAGAAAAACATCCATGCTGGATGTGTAAGACTTCAAATGATGGAGAAACTACCACATCCCTTGGTCAGGAGGAAAACCAGTGATTCAAACCCACAGCCTTCTGGCGTTGAGGCTGACTTTCTGTCATTGCACCCAGTGTCCCTCAGGGTACTTAGTGTCTCCCTGGCACATTTACCATAGGTTATCCCACTGCCACATACCATTTAGAAATCTATCTCATAGCCCATTACCAATCCCTAAGTCATCCAGATATAGAGATTGACATTGCATTTTTAGTGAACAATGACCTAATAGAAAAGTATTAAAATCCATATGCTGGCTAGTAGTTCAAATTAGAGGAAAAAACTGAAGTAGAAATATTAGTTACATGACATATAATGTCAAGTGTTTGCCTGACAAAAAATGTGTTATCTTTTACATGGATCTGATGTCATGTTCATATATGATGTGGGATGTGATTGATAGCTTATCTCAGGGAAAGTTCTCCCCGCCAAACATTTTACAGTTCTTATTTAATTGCACTCTTATTTTTTACCTTTGGTTAGATGCTGATTTTATGCACACCTGTGAGCTGCCATAACTTGACCTGCTGTTTTTTAAGTGGCCTTTGAAATGTAATCGCTTGGTTGGGATAATTTAAGCCCTTAAATTTATAACCTTTTCCAACCACTCAGGTCCTCAGATTTAGAAATATTCAGAGAGCTTAGAGTTTGGGTTTTTTTTATAACTATTAAAAAGTTGTTTTTAAAACTAGCATGATGTTTTCTGTTCTGCTGCTACTGTTCAACCTCTCCACTGTCTCTCGGACATTACTAGGGAGAACTTTCTTTTTACTCCTAAATCTACATCCAACCGATATTAACCTGCAATTATTGCTTATTTATTTGTGTCATTCATGAGCATTTGAAATGTTGAAGTATGGAACTGAGGCTATAGACTATGTGTCAGAGCAGCCCCTCCACTTCTTTGGGTCACAGATGATGTATCTGGCTGGCAGTGTCAAAGAGAAAGTAGTGCTACACACATAAGGATTTAAAACAAGAAATAAAGGAAAAGAAAGGGCCCCATAAGGAAATATTTCTGGAACGAAGAATGAAAAGGGAACTGCTGTAGAAGGGCTAGGTGGCTCAAAGCAGTGGTGATGGGATGTAACATCTTTTGTCTCTCAAGCTGATTCGGATTTGAAAAATGACTGTATTTTTTTTTAATCAGCTGATAGCTCTATGTAGTGCTTAGTTCTTCTAGCTCCTAGAAGACTAGTGTCCTCATCATAAATGGAAAACTTTGAGGAGAGAAGACAAGTCATGAATGGTCGGTTGGTAGTGAAGACTCCCATACCTAGAGGTTGCCCATCTAGTTTGGGGATGAGGAAAAGCTTAGAACTGTGGCTAATGTTTTAGCCTTCTGTAAACAAAGAAACTCAGTCTCCAGGGCTCTCCATCCCAGTATTTGCCCAGTCTTACTTTAAATCAGCCAGAGAATACTGGCTATCAGAGGATGGAACTTTTTGAAAAGGTGATGATGAGCAAATTGAAAGGAGAAAAAAAGTGAGATAATTTTAAAAAATAATACTAAGAACTGAAATAGTTAGGGAGGAGGAAAGATAGTTCAAAGTAACATGAGAGACTGCTGATAAAGAACATAATCAATTGACATGGACGATGAAAAAGGCAGTCCAGCACAGGGCTCAACCCTACTTGCTATGGTTGCCATGGGAATTTTGAGGGCAGGCCCATAAATCTGGATTTAAAAAGTAGCCTTCCTTCATTTCCATGTTACATTTGAACTTGGAAGGTGGAAAAAAAGTGCTTCAGGAACATTAATTTTCACAACAGCTCCTTCAGGTATTAGTATCTCTCTTTTACAGATGGCAGACACAAAAAGGTAGAGTTATTTGTCCAAGGTCACATGGTAGATCAGTAGAAAAACAGGAATAGGATGAAATCTAGACCTACATTTTCAAAATCAACTGGTGCTTGTTAGGTGCCTCAATTCTGGAGCACCCATCATGAAACCTCTTAAAAGTACTTGATTTTCAGACAGCAGGTGCTCAACACTTTCTAAAAACTTTATCTCAGACGGGACACCCCAAACCCAAATCATCCTAAATCACTAGTTGCTTTTGGAAATTTAGGGCATGTCTACATGTACCATGCTGCAGCGCATCTGGTGAAGATGGTCTATGCTGTCAGCATAATAAGAACACCTCCGCGAGTGGAAGAAGCTATGTCAGGAGGAGAAGCTCTCCTGCCGACATACTGCTGACCACCGGTGCTAATGTTGGTGTAACTTGTGTTGCTCGGGGGGGTGGGGTGGAGGTGGGTGTGGTTTATTAACACCTGGAGTGACATAAGTTCTGCCCACATAAGTGGTAGTATAGACAGTGCTTAAGGCTCATGGTGTTGTATTTTAACCTCTGCAGAGTCTCCCTGCTAATACTCTTTCTAAGAAATGATTAACTTCAGTATTAACCTAAGGGTTCACCACTGGCTATTGCCTGAAAGGATCTTTTTTTTCCCTCGTGAGATTCTTCAGTGCAGGGAACATCCAGGGAATGTTTAATTGTAATGCAGTCTCTCTGAAGAGTCTCAGAAATCCTTCCTTGTGGAGAATTTCCACTTTTTTGTGGTCTCGATTACAAGTAACTGCATATACAAATATTCTTGAATGGAATAAAGTGAATCCCATAGCCCACTCAGCCAACATTACAGGTCACAATGAGTGCCAAGTGATATATCTTTCATGTGTATATTTCTCATTTGAGCCTGATTTTCTAGCATGTCTCTTGTTTCGGCTGGAAAATTTCATTGGTCTCTAAATTGTCCTTGAATTGGTAGCAATATTTTAAAATCGGATGAAGTTCAGATCTAGAGGAGGATAGCTACAGTTTTCTAAATATGTAACTTCCCCTTTTGGATTTCATGGACTCAGTAAGGCTATTTGTTGCTGATCATTTATTTTATCCTTATTTTTGAATCATAAACTTCAAGGGAAAAAAGGGGACTCCCAGAATGGCACTGAATGGTACGTTTGTTACAGTCCATCACTGCAGTTTCTAAGAAACTGTATATTAGCGAGCAATGATCAGGTGCTTTTATCATTCTTTCCCTATATATAAATGTACCTCTGTCTGCAGGGGGTGATGTTTGCCATATGCAATTGGATTGTGAGTAAAGAATTGCTTTTGGTTACTTGCTCTGGGATCTTCGCTAGCTGGACTCTGGGTCGAGTTTTAGGTGTTGGTTATGTTGTATAAAGTAATACATGACCTGGCACCTCTCTCCTGGTGCCATCATGTGGTCAGCAGTCAGGACCTTGAGCCGGATATCCGTAGTTATTAAAAAGAGGGGCTGGCTGATGGAGTATTCTCAGTGATAGCTCCACTGCAATTTACTCCCCTAGTCCAAAATGGCTCAGATTTGGTAACCTTCCAGGCATATGGAACAAATTGATTATTTGATTTTGTTTTTGGAGAAGGCTGAGAGATGCTTCTCAGATGATGAAGGGATGCAAAGGAGCTTTTTTTGTAGGTAGCTGGCTGATGGAGTTCCTTTCTGAATGGTTATATTACTGCTGCTGGTTATTGTTGTAGTAATAATTATGTGTTAGAGCACCCAGAACTTTATATAGGCATGTTGTTATTATTACCTAAAATGAAATAAAAATGTTTTAATGTCAGGTGTCTCTAACAATACATTCTATTTGTATAGCGCCTAAATGCCACAAGATTCATAGAGAGTTAATCCCGCAATTTGTACTCATGTGAGTAGTTACTCATGCGAGTAAACTCATTGGAGTCTGTGAGCGTGAAAGTTAGTACGGAAATGCTGGCACGAAGGTACTGAAGTCTCAGTTCAGCAAAACACAAAGGCAGGTTCCTAGGTTTAAAAGCCATTCAGAGTTGAAATCATTCAGTTAGCAAGGTACACGTCTAAAAGTGAATCCATGCCTAAGCTACATGTCTCCCTCGCTAAAGCAGGAGCTAGGGAGTCAGTCTAGTCCACTTTCCTATAAACCTCCACTTTGGAGCAATATCTTTTCCTGTCTGCTTCCCTAGCTGTAAGAATGGAGAGAATACTGTGAAGCCAATGGGATGGCTAGTCTGCTTCAATGAGTGAGTGTGTTACATATCCCCTTGTGTGCCAGCTGTGCGCAGGCAATGAGTCTCTACCAGCCTCAGTCATGGAGCCTTGCCTGTTTAGCTCAAGCTGGAGCAGCTCATGCTTTTCTCTCTCAGGTTCTGTCCCCAGCATGTCAGCAAAGATGGCAGCCAGCACATAAACTAGTATTTAAGTGTTTTGATGAATGGAGTGGAGGAAAAGAAAGCAGCCAGTGCCAGCCACCTGCCTGTCCTCACTACTGGCCCTCTTCAGTCTGGGGTGAGAAGAGGAGAGGATTTAGGGTCAGAGGAAAGGTGGCACAGAGTGAAAATGAAAAATGGCCAGCTTATAAGTAATAACAGTTTGCATTCACATGGCACCTTTCCTCTTAGGATCTCAAAGGCCTCAATCCTCAAAGGCAGTTAGTGCATAACACCCATTGACATCAGTAGGCGTTAGGTTCCTAAACACCTTTGAGGATCTGGGCCAAAGTGTTTAACCAGGGTGGGTACTGTGATTATTGTCCTAATCAGAGGCACAGAGAGGTGCAGATACTTGCTCAAGGGCAATGTGGAATAGAAACCATAGATTCTGATTCTCTAGCCCTTGTTTTAGCTGGAGGAACACACTACTTACACTAAGGATTCACTCTTATGGGTTCATCCTTATAATGGAATAGCTGCTCAATGGAAAGGAAATAATTACAAGTTACAGGCAATCATGTGTCTCTGATTTATACATGAGAATCCGACTGCAAAAATGTGTAAAAGAGAAAACCTTAACCTTTTATCAAATGACATGGTGTGAGTTATAATTAGATAATAGCTATTGTCTCCTGGGGGTACTGACAGCTTGAAATGATTCTCACCAGATTGTTGTGGGATCAATACTAGCCGAATAATTAAAATTCGATACTTCTATGTCTCTATCTGTAACACTGTGGGGATTGATGTATGACAGATTTAATTGAATTTGTCAGACACCGTGACTACATGCATAGATCATTGGGATATTTTTAGAGTTATGTATTTCATTTCCTAATTATACTTGCATTGTGCCTTTTAACATTCACGGTTACTTCCAAGCAATAAGACCGTTTGCTCTGGGAGCATTGACAAACTGTAAACGGTGACCCTGAGTTTATGCTGAACTTTTAGTCTAAATGTTAAGAGCCTTAATGGAGACATCCAGTAATTAACTGCAGAGTAAATATTAAAATACAAAACAATGGCAAATTGGAGAAAAGAGAATAGTATTTTGTCCTTTTTTATAATTTCTTACCAGCGGGATACTTAACTCCTTCACTGATCGCCTTTCATGGCAATAGCCGTGCTGTTAACATTCCACTGATCTGCACGGAATGGTACAATTGTGATGTAGGTACAGGATGTACGAAGCACAAGCATATACATACTAACTAGATATCTAATGTCAACCCAGGAGTTAATATTTTCTCAAGAATGGCTGCTGCTTTTCCCTTGATTGCTTAATGTATTCAGTACGAGATGGTAACACTGATTCTGTGAGACCAGAATTAACCATTAGATTCTGAAATAAATATTTAAGCTGAGGAGTTGGCAATTACCAAAATGAAATGGCAAGCCTGCTCTTTGTGCCCCAATGTGAGAACCAGAGAATTGGGAGTGGTAGCTTTCTGATAGACTAGTTGTCATTTGCTGGAATAAAGATATATTTATGTTGCTTACTATTGCACTGATAAACTGTATTGCAACATTGTGTCAGGTTTAATTCTAACACTGGATTTTAAATAATTAGCAGCTGGAAGGGACTGAGCAGCTGTCGCCTCAAAGGAGCTGCCTCCTGATCATTAAGATTTGTCACACTTCAAAGTGTGATACTGTTAAAAGATTTATTTATTTAAAGAACTGACAACTATCTTCCATTAAGCCTGATGGAGAAAGGGTGGGAACATCAAGCTTATTGTACCTGGGTAGTACTAAGATATATTTTTTTCATTTATTATCAGTTATAATTGTAAACTTCATTATCAACATCATTATGTTTTGTTATTAATTTATACTTCACCATAGGTGTACACAGTGCTTTTCCAGCAAATCATATTGACGTTCTTTCCCCAGCCTGCTGATAGTGATGTGTTTTTGTATGCTGTTCTCTTGTCTGACACAGCATTACAAAATCATTCAAAAATCATGAGTCGGTCTGCAAAAATAATGATTGGCTCAAAAATCATAAGGTATTTTTTTAATTGCCTTCTAGGTTTTGATTCTTTAGGTTACACTCAGGTTACATTTTTCAGGCCTTTCTCTGCCAACAAGTAGACTAGAAACTTTCTTTTTTTTTTTTTAATAATAGCTGCAATTTTTCATGACATCACTTGATTCCAGCAGCTGGGGCTTTAAGAAAAACAACAAATATTACAAATCACTTGATAAAATTGTGAGAGTTGGAAACATGTTTGTTAGAGTATCAGGGGATCTGCAATAAACCAATAACAATTGTGTGAAATTAGTAGTCTTGGAATAGCCTTTGAAATTGGAATCTGTCTTCAGGTTTGCAATATTCCTGTGTAGACATGAGTTCAAGCCACAAGATTCAGATCTGGAAAACTCCAAGATTTTCAGGTGTTTGGACACAGTGTTTTGGTTCATCTATCTTCTTGATGTAACAAGAGAGACAAAAAGCATGTGAAGTAAATGTATCTCTTTATGGTATTCCTAAGAGGCCAATCCATGAATAAAGTAATTAAGATGCCCAGAGATGTCCATTGTAGCCTTGGTTCCTAAGGTCAACAGCTTTGCTTAGTATTCCTATCCCCCTTCTTTTACTATTACTCTGTCTCTCCCTTGTTGTGATTTCTTGGGTGAAATCTCACCCCTATTGAAGTCAATGGAAGTTTTGTGACTGGCTTCAACTGACTCAGGATTTTCTCCCCTCATCTTTATGCTTTAGTTATTGTTGGAAACCTTTGCTAAAAGGCGAGTCTTGAAGTTTTCTGATGAAACAGATTTGGGCTCAGCCTTATGTTTTCCCTTAGGTCTTTCCGCAGGAATCTTTAGCTCCGTCTCTCACAGTTGGAGGCTTCCCTAGACACTTATAGCTACATAGTCCCTGAAGAGACTATGTGGAACAGTGATTTGTAAATGAAGAGTTGGGATGAAAGGTACTCAGGCCTCAACCCTGAGAGACTCTTAAAGAGAAGACTTAAATTTCAAAAGTGACTGACTAGTGGTTTTTGGGTACCTCGGCTGTGGGGGCCTAACTTGAGACACTTTAAATCTGATTTTCAGAAATTGCTGAGCACCGACTCTCTAGCTCCTTTCAGGAGTCTTAAGCTGAGGAAATCAACATCACTATCACTTTTGAAAATTTAGGCCTAAGACCAGGGCCATGAATTTGCATGAGAATTGGCACTCTTGGATGAATCAGCAAAAAAGTATTTTGATTCTCAAAAGCCAAAAAAAGTGTTTCTCCCAATGAAGAGCTTTCTTTTGTCTTCACAATTGTCCTGCTGCTATCTTTGCACATCAGTTTTATTCAACACAAAATATAATAAACTTGCATGGCTCCATCACCACCACTTTTAAATCGAACATCTTCCTCTCTCATATGGATTCATGTGGTTCCAGTCATAAGGGAGACTCCTTGTTTTAATGAAGCAGCTGAGAAATAAATGAGAAAAGAGAGAGTCCAGGTTAGGCTGTAGAGTGAAAGGCCTAATTTTAAATAGCTGTGAGGCAATTTTTGCAAGGCAAATGACTGTTTATTTTTGAGAAACCTGGAGGAAGATAGACATTTTAGAACAGAGCGGTACATTTGGAATGAGAAGGGAGAAAATTTTAATTCACCTAAAGTGGTGATATGAAAAGTATATTTGTGAGAGGTGAAATACTGAATGACCTCCAGTGGATTAGTAGTCAGAAAAGCACAGAAGCTGATGACAACATTCAAACCATGCAACAGCTATTTGACCTTAGGTCAACATTTGTTGCCAGTGTTATGACCAGAGAGGACAAGGCCCGGCAAAGCCCTAGGACGAAACAATGTACTAAATTCAGTTTTACTGGAAATTAGATTAACTTGTTATTTAAAAAATAAGTTGACTTCAAAATAACGTGCACAAGTGAAATCATACCCCCGTTGCAACAAATGGGAGTTTTGCCATTGATTTCAATGGAGCCAAGAGTTCATCCTGATGCTTAGAGATACAACCCGTTCTGATGCACTAAAGTTTAAAACCTGAATGTAATCTTAAAATACTAGCGCTCGATTCTAGTCTCTTTACACTATGCCAGCTATGTTTGAACCCCAGCCAGGATGCTCAGATACTATCGTTTAAATGCCTAAGCAAAGCAGAGAGAGAGGGAAGGTTTGATATGCATCAAAGTGATCTGTGGTGCCTTCAGTGCAGCTTTACCTACCCTCAGAGCATTGCTTAATCTTTCAGAAACGGTTTTTGGTACAGTCATATCATATCAATCTACATGACATATCACTGAAAACATCTAGCAAGTATAGTAAAGAGACCTAATGGTCAATGGATCTGATCCTGTAATTTCTGACAGGCCTGAACTGTCGCTGGGTTGTTAATGGTGATTGAGAGCACTCAGTTCATTGCAGGATTGATCTCACAACCCTGTGTTGGGTTGGGTTGTCACATGCACCCTGATGACAATGTTGTCACCCAGATTATAGTGCCAAATGGGTACAATGCCAAAAGGGCAGAGACCAAAAGTCTAGTTACAAGGAGGTCACTTGGTTGAAGGTACCAAAAGGCCCAAGGTGTCTTGGAAGCAAAGGGAATGTCATGCCTCTTGTATGTCATGCTTACTGCCAGTTAAAGGAGCATAATGTAGAGAGGCCCAAATATCACACACCTGAATCCTGCTTGCAGGGTGGTCATACTGCTCAAGAAATTAAAAGGCTCAGCATCCCTTTAGACTGTCCATTCAGGATGTGACCGTAGATCTAGTTACAAGGATGTCAGTGTGCTCAGAGACCCTTTCCTTCATCTCGTACTTCAGTGACTTGTTTTCTTTCCTGTCTTTCCCTCTCCATTTCTGAAATGCTTTCTTTTTTTTCTACTTCTCTTTTGAAGTGTTGGAAAGAGAGAGACAGAGAGTGCAAGTCAGGTAATCTAAGCACAGGGCTGAGCAGAGTCCACTGAGCATCAACTAATGAGGTGGTGTTCTTTCCCTGGAGGTCTAGCTCTACGGGAGTGCTAGCTTGTCCTCCTGCTCAGTTGGCATGGGCCAGTTGTGGAGTGTAGACATACCTAAAGGTGCTCTATTAAAAGTTATAGAAAAATCCAGAAGGACTGGAACAAATTGGTGCCCATAAGTTATTTGAAAAAAAACACAAGGTCAGGCACCAGCCTTGAAGGAATTCAGATATATGCTATTTAGTAAGATTTTTGTTTACAAGGATTCTTGAAATATAAAGGATACTGACAAACTCAGCCACAAAAAATGATTTTATTTGGATGCATTATTATATGCACAGGATAAAGAAACTAATTAGACTTAAAGTATCAGGGGGTAGCCATGTTAGTCTGTATCCACAAAAACAACAAGGAGTCCAGTGGCACCTTAAAGACTAAAAGATTTATTTGGGCATAAGCTTTTGTGGGTAAAAAACCACTTCTTCAGATGCATGGTTTTCAGAAGTGGTTTTTTACCCATGAAAGCTTATGCCCAAATAAATCTGTTAGTCTTTAAGGTGCCACCGGACTCCTTGTTGTTAATTAGACTTAAATGAGAACGGAGGGGTAAAAAGGATGGGATTAAAGGCTGATTTATAGTTCCAGGGTTTCTAAATACAGACTTTGTTGGACCATATTTGTCTCTCTTGTGCTACACTTAATGTTCCTACTGTGCTAATAATGTCCCTAATCTTTATTTTGTTTGAAAATATTCTTGTTTGTAGAAAAGAGAAACTATGCAGTACACATAGGAATGGAAAAGGCCTGTACTCCATCCTCAGCACTTTTGTATGGAGCTGCAAGGTATGCTGGGGTACCATGGGCAGGGCTGACTCTACCTTTTTTGCCGCCCCAAGCAGCGAAGCAAAAATAAAAAAATGCTGGAGTGCCACCCCAAGAACAGCCAAAGGCTACCTTAGCCAGTGCCTATAGCCGGCCCTGACCACGGGCTGGGTAGCTTGCCAGATTTCTCTAGTATAAAACAGAAAGTTTGAGTCAATTGCTGTTTTACAATGTATACAGCAAGGCCCAGTTCCTCCAAGGCAGGAGTCCCCAAGGCGGTGCCCGTGGACGCAATGTTGCCTGTCGGGGCAGTTGTGTGTGCCGTCGAAATGCTGTTGAGAAGTGTTGCCGATTTTCGGCGGCATTTCCGTGGCAATGCTTCTTTTCGGCGAGGTGTCTGGCTCTGTTCACAGTCTTCTGGGAATAGGAACGTGCTAATCCCACAGAAAGGTTGGGGACCACTGCTCCAAGGTATTTAGGAGCCTCGCTTCTTGTGAGGATCTGGACCTACGCGTCTTTTCTTTTGCAATTAAATTTATCTTTCTTGTGTTTAGTTCTCTTCTTTTTCCTTATATCAGACAGTAGATACTCTGTGGCAAAATAAAGCAGACTTTGAAGTCAGTCTCTAATTTCCTCTTTATAGATTTTATTGCTGGAAGCTGACATTTAAATGAAGTCTTGGTTCACAAAAGGTTACAGTAGAGAGGAGAAGATTTAAAAATTCTGCCACGAGTCCTTGAGGAAGCAAAGTTGAGTACTGTTTGCAGAAGTCAATAGGGTTATTGTAAGCAGTCTTTGTATGTTCTAGCACAGAAGGCTAAAACAAATCAATTTCAATTTACTTATCTAGCAAAGGAGCCATTATTTGGAACTGAATAGCCATAGCTCCTGTAATATATTGTGAAAACTTATTGTAGTTTTCGTGAGAACTAGCTTATGATGAAATTATTTGTTTAGAAGCAAAGTAAGGATGTTTGTTGAATATATATTTCCAAGGTATTAATTAGAGCTTGCTGAAGAATGAATCACATTTATTTTCTAAACCTGGAATGAAAAGTAATATCAATCTGACATTGATATTAGAGCTTATTGCTGTTGGAAAAAGGAGCTGCTGATGGTTATGTAGACAATAGCAATTAGCATAGTAAGGGAAATGTAATGTTAGTTATGAAGCACCAGCTACTTCACCTTTAAAGAGCAACTAGACTTCTAAATTTGATTCACTTACATTTTCCCTTACAAGAATGTTGCCTTGAGCGCTGTATTTTACATTAACTCCACTACTCAGTATGTTACCAGTAAATTGCTGGAACTCCCTGTAGTAGTAACATTTAAGGCCTGAATCACTGAAGTTTTATGCTTTTCTTTATGCACAATTTACATTAAAAAAGACATTTGGGCTCTGAAAAGGATTTATGCAGCAAATTGGCTGATTGTGTCCTTTTTTATGTTCACCTTGCCTCTTCCTGCATCTTTTCCCAATCCCTGCTACAGCTCAGGTACAAATAATAACTTAGTGCAGTCGACGTAGGGAACTCCTGTTAAAGGAATAGCTCTGTTAAATGAATACAGTTTCTGCATAGCAAATCAGATTCCAAAAATACACAGGGAAGTCCTCCAAAATTAGCACCTGTTAAACTTCAGATTGACAAGATGTGAAAGACTGACAAGACATTATTCTATTATAATATGAGTTTGTTATATCCATTGCATCTATACTCCTCATGCTGAAAATAAATAGTAAAATAGTAAAAATAAAACACTTTTTTGCAATGAAGTTATGCTTTGAAATGGACTCCACTGTAACATGAAATGATAAATACCCAACATAAGTAGAATGAGATTTCCCCATGCTTTTCGTACATGAATGCTATGCCACTCATTTTCGCTTACCTCCCAGAAATGAAGGTCCAGCAAAGGGAATTGTAGTGGACATATGTCTTGACTAGAAGGAACTGAATTAAAATCAGATTAAAAGGACCAGATTCTCAGCTAGTGTAGATGAGTCTAGATCCATTAAAGTCAAAGGAGCAACACCAGCTATGAATCTGACTCAGAGAATTCACCATATTCACAATATGCAGGATTTCAGATAATTGGGATTTGAAAATGATTAATCACCCATGGGACCATGGCAGCAATAAACTGAACCTAAATACAGGCCTTTGCCTGCTGAGACAGCAGTGTTGTTTGCGGTTAATGATGGGGTTAGCTCTTTAGTTATTAACTTTTGATGCTGCTGTTATGTGCATGTGTTCGGAGGGTAGGAAAGGATCATTTCTACAAAATGAAAGCCAGTTTGTGCACCCACATCTAGGTTTTACTGTGTGCCAAGAGTCTCTCCCCTGTTTTTTCCACCAAATGCATCTGATGAAGTGAGCTGTAGCTCACAAAAGCTTATGCTCTAATAAATTTGTTAGTCTCTAAGGTGCCACAAGTACTGTTTTTCTTTTTGTGAATACAGACTAACACGGCTGCTACTCTGAAACCTGTCACCAAAGCTGTGGTTTTTAAAGGAGGCAAAGGGATTTAGGGGTTCACTCTTATTGACTTCCACAGTGGGGTTTGGATGCTGTAATCGCAGCACCAAATGTGGATGCTATATAGTAAATATACCAAAATCTGGGCATGCAATCTTGCACAATCTTGTCCATTGAATTGCATCTCAATGTTAATCAGCAAACTCGTTTGTTCCTTGCTTTTGCCTGTTGTGGATTCTGAGGCTTCCGAATGGACTGATTTGTCCTAGTCTTGGAAATATTTTATAGAGAAATTACATTCCAAGCTGCATGTAGCCTTTTGAAATGCAAATTGACAATGTATCGGATGTGAAAAGTGCACTGGCCTGTGGAGTTATTGTATATTTGGGCAAATTCTATCCACATCTACAAAGGTACGAATCCAAAGTAACTATAGAAGTTAGTGTGATTACTCCACATTGGCCTCAATGTAGCCAAGAGCAGAATCAAACCTATATTTACTCTTATGCAAGTGTAATTATGTATTCTTGTGACATTCTGCATATGCAGCATGTGTCCTAAATCTTAATTCTTAATAATACAGAGCCCTTCTGCTTCCTGTTTATCAGTGTTCTCCTTAAGAATTTTCTACACAAAAGAAAAATTGAGTGAAGTGCCTCACAAATCACACAATGCAGCGTTTATACCTCCTCTTTCAGAAGTCAATTATTGTGTGTATACTGAAGCCTGTGTTGCAGGCTGTGCAAAGTTATAACAAAGAAAAGAAGTGAATTTCACATGGGTAAAAGCTCACAGAAATGTGCAGTCAGGACAGTGCTGTGCCACAGCATCTGATAGAGTATTTTGCAGTGTCTTCAGTAGATAATTCCAGTACATCGAACAGACCAATTGAAAACATTGGGCCTGGTTCTGTGCTGACTTACAGTGGTTTTTACACCTAGTGTAATTCAGTTACATTTCAGTGGAGGTACTCCTGAATTACCCCAGTGTAAATGAGATCAGAATCAGGACTTACAGTATAACCTTAGAGCCCAGTTAATAGGGCTTCAAATTTGTCCCCGAATAAAGCACCTACCATTTTGCACATGGAATGTTCATTGAAGTACAAAGATCTGATATCAGACAGATGTCTATTTACCTATTCTACATGTGCTCATCCAGAGTTTTGCACTTGTAATAACCTAGAAACAAAGGGGGTGGGGAATATCAGTTTGAAATTATAGCAGCAATTCTGGAGGTCATGAAAAGGTATCCCTTAGGGACTGGATTTTGAAGATCACAGGATTATTTAATGTAGAGTATCCAGTGGAGTGGGCAGAAAAGTTTGCATTTGGGCCCCACTCTTAGCCCAAATTTTGATAAATTAACAAAGTACATATCCATCCCCCTTCTGCTTGTACTCCAGAGATGGGGTCCTGGAGCCCTGGGCAACAAGCAAACAACCAGTGGTCTCTTCATCTGTGTACTTTGGGTATGGATTGCCAGAGAATAGGGATATTCCAGGCCAGCTGTGAGGAAGGGATCTTGCCACCCACATTTGCAAGATAAACTGATGGAGGGCAGGATTTGTTTTGTTCATGAGCTTCTTCTTGCATTTCAGCCTGACCACATTTGCATTCTGTCACTGCATCTACTGAGCTAATCGCTCTGGGAAAGATTATGCTGGCCCATGTGTGGATGTGCAAAGGAAGGGGAGAGTGTACACAGGGTCAGGCATAACATGGTCCTTTCTAGTATCTCCAGAGTGGAAGGGAAAGGGAGGATGTGGGAATGGTCAGAAGGAACTATGGTCAGGGCTGGGACGGGTTTGGCAAAGATAAGATGCAGCCCCCTTTACTGCTCCCAGGAGGCAGGGCCCCCCCAGTACACCTCTGAACTGCACCCAATGCTGGGCTGTCTCTCTAAAGCACAATGCAGCCTGTAGCAGGGTAGTCACTGTTGAAATCAGCCCTGGGAGAGGGCTGAGGCTGCAAGAGGGCTGCTGCTAGGGAAAGCAGCAAGCCTTGGCTGATTGGGGAAACAGCCACAGCTGTGGCCACGCCCCAATCAGGGCCCAGCTGGTTTTTATAAGAGGGCAGTGGGCCAGGAGGATGCAGTCTCTCCTTCTAGATGTTGAAAGGGAGGGGCCTGACTACTGGGGGCTGAGTAGGGACTAAAGTAGAGCAGGGCTGGGGAAAGGCCAGAGGAGCTGGGGATCTCTGGCCTGAGAAACCCCCAGCCTGTAGGCCTTGATGAACGCCTAGGAAAAGGGTACTGGGGTTGCAGAGGGAAGCCCAAGGGTAGGCAGAAGCAGCAGGTCCAGACCCTCCTTGCTGATGATGCCTGGCAATTATACCGCAGTCCGCCCCAGGGAACAGGGGCTAGATAGTGACTGGCAGTAGCCAAAGACTGAGGTGAGGTGGGGATAAAGGGTTGGGGAGACCCAGATCTGTGGGGGTACTGCCAGGGGCAGCACCCTGGCTTGAAAAAGGCACCGGAGTCTGATAGGGACTCGGGAGCCCAGCAGCAAGCGGGACACCGGCCTGCAGAGGCTGGAAATGCTAATTCCCTGGATGACCAGCAGGAGGTGCCGCAGGGGTGAGTCCCGCCCTGCTACACAGCCCTTAATATTGTATTGGATTGAGGAAACTCGCATATCACTGATGCAGATTTCTACAGACTAGTGGGCCCAGCCTTGCTATTCCTGACTTTTTCTGTTCTACCTGATGGCCAGAGTGCATGGCTCTTTCCAAGAGAGGTGAATTAGCCAGCCAAGAGAGACAGAGCACACAAAAAATTAGCTGTTTCCTCTAAATACAATTTATGCTCATTCACAAAGGAGAATCTTAGCATTTGCACCTTCAAATTACACATTTTACCTAGCTAACTTGGCTTCAAACTATTCAAAAGCATGAGGGTTAACACATTAGCTGTTATCTGGATTTTGTTCATTTCCTTCGTAACATCATCATCATGGTACTGTAAGCAGAAAAGGTCTAGCTCCGTGTACAGGAGTACAGAACACACGTGGTCACTTCTAAAGCTGACTGGATATTTTTTTCCAGCAGACATCATTTTGCAATCTCTTCAATTTTGTTTCTAAAAAGAAAGTGTCAAGTGTGACAGGCCTAAAATATAACCGTACAAACGTCAAGGTCAGACTTCAAGCATATTTCATTAATCTATACAAGTGTAAAACTGGCTCCAGCTAGATGATCTACAGTGTTCTCTCTTCTGTATTTTTAGTCTATTTAAAAATGTGGAAGGATTGCATGGTGGTTAAGTAGGTGGCCTGGGAGTGTGGAGACCTGAATTCAATTTCTGCCCTGCCACAGATATCCTTTTATGACCTTTAGCAAATCACTCAGTTTCTCTGTGCCTGTGTTCTCTAGCTATAAAATGGGGATAATAGCACTGCCCTGCCTCACTGGAATGTTGAGGATAAATACAATGGAAACTGTGAGTTGTTAAGACTCTTTGATGATGGAGGCCAGATAAATACTTAGGTTTTGTGGGTTCCCACCCTGGTTCCACAAAACGTTTACCCTCAAACGAGGGACCACACTAGTGCCTCCCAGAACTCCTTCCCACTGAGATAGAGCCTGGCTACTGCACCAACGCTAAGAGGTTGCAGCATGGGCTTCTTTTCCCAGGCTAGCCCTGGTGGATAGGGCAGGCCATGGTGCCACCTCTCTTCTTGCCCATGCCTTAGGCTAGAACAAGGACTTGATGCCTGCATAGAGCGGCTAGTTTTACCCTCCTGACTGTGTACTCTTACAGCACAGGGCACAGCATAACATGAGTACAAGGTAATGCCCTGTCCTATGTGACTCTACAATAACAAGTCCAGGGTGGTGGTTTCTTTGGATGGCTGGCACAGGCATACATGCTGTTACCTCTCTCCCCGGGTCTGTCTGCACAGCAGTTTGTTAACAGGGGATTGAGCTATACAAGAATCCTATCTGTAACGCCAGGAGAGCAGAATCCTTGTGTATTTCTAGAGCTTATCCTCTCACCCTGAGAGAGCAGACATGTAGTGACAGCATGACCTGCAAGTGTGCCCTCCGCAAGATCAGAAAAGAAAAAATGGACTGCTCTAATGGTAGCTCTGCCAGTGCCCTCTTAAAAGTTACATATGAGAAGGTGACTCCTAACTGTGAAATGAAGATGAGAGAATTTAATATCATTCCCATTCTCTATTAAATTCTCTACGATTCTTCCACAATATAGCAGGTAGTGTACTTGTCTGTGGGTATAGAAAGGATTTCGTTCTACAAGTGTGTCAGGCCAGCGCCTTTCACCAGCCCTGGGATTGTGTGGGAGGAACAGATTTAGAGAGATATTTAGATGCTGATAGGTGCCTAGGTTTCTATGCTGCTATGGCGGTTCTGGAAATCCCATTAGGCAGCTATCAGCATCTTTAGGTGCCTAAATACCTTTCTAAATCTGGCCCTAAATTCACATACACACAGAGCTTAAGACAATCTTTAATATGAATGTAGTTTTCACTGACGGTTAGCACTGCTGAGTTTCCTACCATGTAGATTCACTGAAATTGCTACCTTGACAATAGCAAGCAGACATGAGCAATATAAAGTACCACAACAGCAATGGAAGGGAAAGGCCATGCAATCACGGCTTGAAAGAAGCATAAAAACTTTTTTTCTGCATCGTATAATCAGGTCTGTGTCAGTTGATCATTGAAGTTCACAGACAGCCTATCTATATTTATTTAATACAAAGCCGAGGATACCATATACCGGAAACCTACTGACCGCTATACTTACCTATATGCCTCCAGCTTTCATCCAGACCACACCACATGATCCATTGTCTACAGCCAAGCTCTATGATACAACCACGTTTGATCCAACCGCTCAGATAGAGGCAAACACCTACAAGATCTCTATCAAACATTCTTACAACTACAATGCTGAAGTGAAGAAACAGATTGACAGAGCCAGAAGAGTACCCAGAAGTCACCTACTACAGGACAGGCCCAACAAAGAAAGCAACAGAACGCCACTAGCCGACACCTTCAGCCCGCAACTAAAACCTCTCCAACGCATCATCAAGGATCTACAACCTATCCTGAAGGATGACCCATCACCCTCACAGATCTTGGGAGACAAGCCAGTCCTTGCTTACAGACAGCCCCCCAACTTGAAGCAAATACTCACCAGCAACCACACAACAAAAACACTAACCCAGTAATGTATCCTTGCAACCAAGCCCGTTGCCAACTGTGTCCACATATATATTCAGGGAACATCACCATAGGGCCTAATCACATCAGCCACACTATCAGAGGCTCGTTCACCTGCGCATCTACCAATGTGATATATGCCATCATGTGCCAGCAATGTCCCTCTGCCACGTACATTGGTCAAACTGGACAGTCTCTATGTAAAAGAATAAATGGACACAAATCAGACATCAAGAATTATAACATTCAAAAACCAGTTGGAGAACACTTCAATCTCTCTGGTCACTCGATTACAGATCTAAAAGTAGCAATATTTCAACAACAAAACTTCAAAAACAGACTGCTGAATTGGAATTAATTTGAAAACTGGACACCATTAAATTAGGCTTGAATAAAGACTGGGAGTGGATGTGTCATTATACAAAGTAAAACTATTTCCCCATGTTTATTTTTCTCCCCTACTGTTCCTCACACATTCTTGTCAACTGCTGGAAACGGCCCACCTTGATTATCACTACAAAAGGTTGTTTGTTTGTTTTTCTCTCCTGCTGGTAATAGCGCACCTTAACTGATCACTTTCATTATAGTGTGCATGTAACACCCATGGTTTCACGTTCTCTGTATATATAAAATCGTCCTACTGTATTTTCCACTGCATGCATCCAATGAAGTGGGCTGTGGCCCATGAAAGCTTATGCTCAAATAAATTTATTAGTCTCTAAGGTGCCACAAGTCCTCCTGTTCTTTTTGCCGATACAGACTAACACGACTGCTACTCTGAAACCCATAGATTGTGCAGAACCCATTAACAGAAACATTTGGAAAAATGAGTATGAGTATATACAGTCTTTGAAATTGCTTTTCATAAGTTATCTCCTAATAATCAAATCCAAACTGGGGATGGGGGTGGGGGGGTTGGGGGGGGAATGAAAAGAGCCAAGCCGGATGTGACAGGTATTTAGCTTTAGAAGAAAATAGGTACTTCTGAGTTATTGTTTTCTTCCAAAGTAATAATAAAAGAGCCTAGGAAGTGATCTTCTCTGTTCTACCTGCAAGTGGGAAATCAATAGCTACCATTTCCAGACACTTCCACCCCTCGAAAAACTAGCCCAAACCCAGCCACCTCCCCTCTGTCATCTGTTGATTGTTGCATTATATTGTATTTGTTTGCTTTGTGAGGTATTTTTACGCTGATTGGTGCCAAGTGATGCCGGAGTGAGAAAGACAGGGCTAGATTCTGATCCTGGACAAGCGATATATAGGGACCACAACGGGGCTGCAACAGCTTGTGGGGCAATTCTCCCTGGTGTAAGAACAGCATAGAGCTAACTTCCTGGTCCTATTCTGTCTCCTCGCAGGCCCCAGTGGTAGGACATCCTGGGGGTAGTTCCAGCCATCTAATCTCAAGCACAATCCTGAGCAAGTGAATAAGCAAATTTACAGCAACCTAGATATAGTCCTGGAAGGCAATGTGACTCAGAAGTACTCCTTTGAGACACGAGTTCTTCTCCTCTTGCTCCCAAGGGGGTAGCTATTCTGGTCAGTGAATAGAGGAAGAATTCCCCATTCTGCACCCACCTGCTCCAGAGGGGGAGTAAGCAAACAAGTTGGGGGGGATAAGTTACTTTCCATATGACCCTAGCTGGGTTATTCTAGGCCCAGGTAGCCCAGCTAGGGATATAAGGAGAGTAGCTACTCCCCTCCCATTCCCTTGTGTAGTCAGAATCAGAATCTAGCCCACAGTAAATAGTTCTGTTTAGCATCTGACCTGAAGACATGCCCATCTTTCAAACACGTGCACAAGTGATGCTGAGAGTCTGCCTGCTGTAACCGAGATGAGCAGCTTCTCAGCGCAAAAGCAGCCCTTAGCCCACTATATCTAATATATATAAATGTCTAAACAAAACTTTACGCATGACATATTGGCAAAACACTGCTGAAATAAATTTTTATGTGGGTATAAAAATATGCTCAGTGGGTGTAAATTTTATATGGCTATATACAGATTTCAAAATCTAAACTTGATAAATTGATGTGCTGGGAGGGCATAGCTGTATTCTCTCTCTCTCTCTTTCTCTCTCTTTAAAGTGATAAAAAAAATTCAAGTGCTGTAGACTCAGATAAAAATAAATGTGATCACATAATGCATTTGATTTAATTTATGAAGCACTGCTTGTCCTCCTCCCGTAGCAGAGTACTCAAGGCATATTCAAACGTTCTAATGCTACAGTGCATGGGCTGATCACATGGGAGTGTTAAAGCATCCATTACCATTAAGTGATGTCCTCCGCTGTGAATGTAGGTGGCACTTTTGTATCACTGTTTACAAGCACTTGATGTTATTCCCTGTTCATTTCATTCTCTCCTCTCTCAGCTTTAATGTTGCCCAGCTGGGGTTCTTTGTCTTCTGCTGCCCCTTTCACATCCCTTTTGTTTTCCTCTTCTTTACATTGTAGACACCTGTAAAGAGAGCATTCCAGCCTCCTTCTCATGATCTTCGCACCCCCCTGCTTCATTCCACGTTGCCTTTTTTCACTAAGGCCCTGATCCTACAAAGAAACTCACAGAGGGGAACCTCATTGACTTCAATAGTGCTCTGTGCAGGCTCAAGGGTCCACACACTGTCACTTGTAGGACTGGCACTTAACATATTGTCTAAAGATATGTCTGCACTGCAAAGAAAGGTATGCTAGCTAACTTGGGTTAAAATAGCAGTGAAGACATGGCAACTCAGGTTAGCAGCCCTCGTTAAAACCTATAGGGGGGCCTGGGGTTGAACTCGAGCTCCTAACCCATGTTAAAAACGGAGTTGCTGTATCTTCACTGTTAACCCGAGTTAACAATAAACCCTTTTCTATAATGTAGACATACCCTACGTTTCTCAATTTTATTATCATGGACAAGATGTATTTTATTTATTTTGATTTATACACTCATTCAAAAGTATCCTTTGCTTTAGGTGCTCCAGGGCACATTTTAAAAATCAAGCTATCAAAACTGACTGCTCCAATAATCCCCCTTCATTGAATAATTAACACACTGCTCCTAATAGCTCTACTCTGAGCCAAGGAATATGGGATCTCTAATTTCAGTCTGTGCAATTCACCTGCTTCACCTTTAGCTCAGTCCGGAGAGCAGTAGTAGAAAAGGTCAGATCTCTCTGAGCAAAGTCTTTCTGGCCCGTCCATGAGAGTAGACCTAGGAAGCCAGGTAAATCATTGTTTTTTTTTTTTTTTGGCTGCCTTGATCAAACTGCCTCTGGACCATCCAAGTCCAAGGAAGACACGTTTAAACCCAAGAGCACTGCAGATACTGGAAGGTGAGAAGAGTTACCTCGAATGAAATGGCAAAGTTTGGGAGTATTCAGCTCTGAGAGTTGACTTCCCCCCCCCCCATAAAGATAAGGCCCATATGCTAACAGTGGATCCAGATCTAGATTAAGATTTCAATCCCCCCACAAATTCAAAATTGTTTGGATCAAGGATTTTGTTTTGGGCCCATCTCTCATGTCAACTAGTCGGTGACATCTGTATCCACCCCTCAGAGCTATGACACTTCCCCTCCTCATGACCTTCAGTTCTCTAGGAGGAATGTGAAATAGATGGAAGGTAGTTTGGATGTGGACCCAAACCTTGCAGCTTGGGGCTATCTGCAGTTGAAATGTAAAGAAGAGAACTTAGGGTGCAGACCATTTGACACAGTTGTTCGGCTCAGCTCTGGTTTCGGTAGGATGAACTTTTGGGGAGGAGATAAGTGGGGAAGGAAATGGAAAATAGAAAGAGAAGACTGCAGTAGTGAAAGAGTTCACCTTGTCACCCAGATTATTGGTTTAGTATTACACAACTTCTAATATTTCATAGCAACTACTGATTCTTTTTTTTTATCCCTCTTGATCCCCTGGCTTCTTATTAACACACTGCTTGCTCACTGCATCTGACTTCACTCTAAATGTTAGTGATCAGATTGTCTGTAATAGCGTATCGGCTCCAGGAAATAATGGTGGTTCTGTGGATGGGACAGACCAATAGGTGAACAAACTTCTAACTGATGGCTGCACATCTGCAGTCTGCCCGTGCTTACTGATGACCTGGTAAAAATGGAAGAATGGCAGTTTGTGTCCTGAATTGCAGGTTGGGCTTTGGAAATAGCAATTGTATTTGCAGAAAGTGCCCAGCAATTACAATATGCTTGGCTGAAAGACTGTTTCACTGCTGAAAGGACTGGAAGTGAGGAATCAAGAACAGTGTAATCATATATCTTATGCCCTTCAGCTAGCATATATCTTACGACAGATGTTCGATGGAAAACATTTGCTATAGAGAAGCTGTCATAAACAAACTTATTAGTAATTCAAAAGGTGATGATAAGAATTAAGAAGCAAGGGAAAAAGTGAGGATCAGTAAAAGACAATTTGGAAAACTTATCTTTGCAAGAATGAAATAATTACAGTATCTAGAGAAAGCAGAATTGTCTTGGAACAAGATAATATTCTTTCCTGGCAGACACCTGAACATATATTGCACATTTCTATTTATAAACAAATATAGAATCTTGCTGTTAGCCTAAAGTGATGCTGAATATTTAATCCTTTTTGCTAATTTCCTTCTAAAACATCTGTAAGGAAGTAGATGGGTAGAGTTTAATTTTGCACAGAATCTGATATAAACCTTTGTGGCCAGTCAGAAGTAGAATGTCACCTTCTTATTCAACTCTCTTTTGCTCTTGGGACCTATTCCAAAAACCTGCGATGTCTTTTCATTGATTTGAATGGGCTTTGGATCAGGCCCTATATGTTTCTCATCAAGAAGTATCTTCAGACTTTGCTGACAAATAACTTTTCATGAGGGTCATCCTAGCATTGCAAATTAAATATAGCTAGGGGAGTGTGAGATGGATTCTGCTCTGCTTCATGCACAAAACAAAATGCCAGTTAAGTAAGCACTAGTTCTTTATTACTGATCATTACTTCATTGCTAGTGTTTTCTCTAAATGACAGGAAGAACACAATTTAATTTTCAGATTCCAGGTTGCATTTGCAGTTCTGCCAGTTAAAACACACCCCTGCCCCAGGTTTTGATTAGAAAACTAAACTCACTTACTACGGAACAGTAACAAATGGGGTTTTTCAATTAATAGCTGATGAAATGGACCAGGTTTTTAAGGACTGGATGGCATGTTAATTAGGAAGGAAAACCCAGATTTGATATGGGAATGTAATATTTTGATACAATGCTGGGCCTGAAATAAGATATTCAGGGTCTAATTTCTTAGTGGACCTGAAAATGGCTTCTAAAATTATATGTGGAATTTGGCACCTGTAATTTTGTGAGTATCAATTGTGTGTGCAAAGAGTAGTATACTGATGTCTAAACGATTGATTGGCATGTGCAGGTAGCTATATTTATAAATCTGTTATTTGTATTTATAAGCACTGTGTTTATGCAATATTGTAGGCTGTCCTGTTTTGTTTTAAAATTTGGTGCTAAATGTCATGGACGATGCCTTCGGATTCTTTTTATGAAAGAAGAATAACTGAGCCTGTTATATGCTAAGTTGACAATATAGGTGACAGAAGATTACAGCTTGTTTCCTAATTTGGTCAGGTTCTTTTTCTTCCTTAGGAAAAGGACATGAAATTAGGAACAGGTACAGCAAGGTCAGTAAGTCACTGATAACAGGTTGGAACAAGTGGGTTGATTACATTCTAAATGTAGAGCTCAGTGGAAGTGAAAAAAAGGGCCAACAGGAATGTGTCTACTCTAGTTTTGTCTATGTAAGGAAAGAGAACCAGTAGCATATCTCTAGTTATAGGCATCTGCTGAGAGGCAGATGGAGTTTTTGAATGCTGGGGATATTTAATAAGAAGCCTAATCTGAAGACACTTGAATTGGGAAGAAGAGCCCATTATAACACAGAAGAACCGGACAGCTGGGAGCTAGACATTTGGGAAGTAGATGGCATGTCTGGTGTGTTCTTTAGACACAATGTGATCTATTATAGGCAGGTGAAAAGAAGGCAAAGACAGATTGCAACAATGGAGGAAATGAATGTTACTTTCAAGACTATACAATAGGTTATTTTTGGAATCAGGCTGCAAAAAGTTAGAGCCCTGAAAGATGAAGTCTTGCACTTGAGTTAGGAAAACTGATCGTAATATTACTTAGGAGAGGGTCTCATATTTAAGAAGTGGGTCCTAGGAGTTGCTAGTGGCAGGGAAATGAATTATTTCTGCCCTTTCTTGATCTGCTGCTGAAGAAGGCAGTAGAGATGCCCGTAGACAGGGATGCATATTATCTGCCCCCTTCGCCCCAAAAGAGAGTGGGATTCAAGTGGCTGCTTGCTTGGGCTTAAGATGCATTTTGGTTTGTGCTTTGGGTTCAAAACAATCCAACAACTGCTAGTGAAACTCCATCAAAACCATTGCGTTTCACCTGATTTTGCATAGAAACCCATGAGGTTTGAATGATTTCTCCAGTTCACTCAGAACCTAGTGCAGGGCTGTTTGAAAGGTTTGCAAACTCTAGAAAACTTCACTGAACCTGGGCTGGGTTTGTTCCTTGCAAATAACAATACGTGAGATCAAGTGAGTTTTCTAGGATTTCAAAATTTATAATGAAAATTCTGCATTGCTCCAGTTCTATTAACACTTGGGGCCACTAACAAGCCAGGCACATCATAGAATACTTCATGGGTCAAAATATTTTCACAGTATGTAAGGCCAGGAGAGTTTCACAAATGTCATTCTTTGACAACATCTCTGGCTTCAGAAAGAAGAACAAAAAAAGAGCAAAAAAGCAGAGCATGGAGCTATTCTCATAATGGTGGCTGTCAGTGGAGTGTGAAATGGCACACACGATGTTCCCATTCTCAGAGGAAGGCAAGGATAATAACTGATGCAATCTATTAAAGGTAGAGAGCTAGAAAGTGTATTCAACAACCTGTATTGGTTTTTAAAGCCTTACTCAGGGCAGATGGAATATAACAGCCATAGAGGACAGGACTGTAAACTGGAAGAGAGGGGGAAAGCATTCAGCCTGAGTTGGAACTGGTTCTGCCCTACTTTATCCAATGCAAAAATATGATTATATACCACTAATATTTATTTCTTTAAAATGCCTTCATTATGAAACATTTAAGTATGCCAGGAGCAGTCACAGTGACCACCGGATGGGCTGCCCAAGACAGGAAGAGCAGAGCTGGGCTAGAAACCCCTTTTTTAGGTAAGGTCTGTATTTTTTATGGGTATTTTTAGACCAAACAAACACCAGCAAAAATATCCAGTGGCTTCCCTGCTGTTCCCTGTGTCTCTGTTTGAGGCTCTGATATTCCCGTCTTGGTATATCTCATCAAGCTGTCTTTCCTATTAGAATTTTCAATACCGAGGTGGCCCCCAGTTCATATCAATGGAGTCTGTGAATTTGAAAATGGTGCTTTGTAATTGACTCGTTATTCTGGTAAAATGAAACTTTTTCTAGGCCTCTAAGGCAGCAATAAAATGCAGTTTTCCTTTAATAAATCACAGACTATTAAGCTATTGAACCCAATTACACTCCTATCCATGTTTAACCCAGTTCCATTTAACCAGCTCTGCTTATATCCCCCAAGACATCAGAGCTAACAGACAAGAGGTAACAAACCAGCAGCAAACTCAGAGTTTGGAAACTGCAGCATAACCCTATCAAAACTGGCTGGACCATAACCATCCTCCCTCTCCATAAGGAGTGGAGGTAGCATCTCCTCTTCTATCTGTAGAACAGATGCTGGCTGCATCACTCCTTGATTGCATGTCCCAGGCACTGTAAAGTGGCCTGCGTAATTTCTCCATGGTTTCAAGATGGGGCATTGCAAAGCCAACCATTTCCCCCATTGATCATAACCAGGATTATGTAAAGGTTATGGATGTGGTGGGAAATTTTGGTTAGTACACAGAGTTGTACTCTATACTAAATTACTTACTCCATTCTAAGCAAAATAGAGAGAAAAGAAAATGTTGAAAAATATTAATGATTTTTTTGCTTAGAACTAAGAGAAGAGAGTAAAATTCTAAATACTGGTTTCATATACTATCTCCGTCTATGGGACTGCACTATACATTTATATACTGAATCCCTTAATCTGATATAGCAAATATATGTAATCCCTTAATCACAAAATTGTGATTCTGGATGCCCAGTTTGAAAGACCTTAAAGGAATTTCTGAGCTCCCACCTTCAGAACACAGGTAAAAATGCAGGGCACCCAAAATTTTGAAAATGGTGGTCAAATTCACCCTCAAATATACATATATGTGCCTGCTCCAACCAGTGAAGTCATGGGAGTTGTATGTATGTTTCCAAAGGCTGTTTTTGACCCTTACGGGTGAAAATAGATAGCCATACATTTTAGATGGTTCTCTTTTAATCAAGCTGCAAAGTTTGACATTTTGTGTGGATCTGGCATGGTACACCTCTGGAAAACAATTCCTCACCCATGGAGCTACAGATATACCTTTTTTTTATTGTTAATTTCTTTCAGACTTTATATCTCTTTTTAAAACTATTGGATGGATTTTGATCTCAGTCATACTGGTCTCAATCCAGAATAAAACCATTGAAGTAAATGAAACTATCAGTTTGACTATGGAATAAAGGATTGCAAAATATGGCTCATTATTTTATGCTCTTTTTTTTTCTGTAAATGCCAAATAGGGTTGTTTCAAGATCTGAATTGCAACATTGCTGCATTCTACCTTCCAGAGGGAATCTTGTATTACCTTTTTAAGGGCTACACATGAGATGTTCTTTGGCATAATAACAGTACAAACCTTTTCTTTACACTCACAATCAGTGTTGAATATAATATGAGATGAAGAGTCCTGCGCTAGAATATTACTGTCTGATGTAATAAGGTAATTGCCATCTTTCTTCATAAATATTGTGCTTTATTGCTTTTTGTTAGTGTGGTAATGTGGGATTCAGAATTTATTTCAATTATATCAGCTATTGTAGATGCTCATGAAATGTGATACTAAGAATGCTGCCTTCACTCTACCACCCCAGTTTTTCTGGGAATTACAGTCCTGCATTCTTTGGGGCAACAACTCTGTCTTTCTCCATCTTTCAAAAACACCTGGCATACCACAATCTAAATAGTAAATGACAATTAGTTGAGTTGGCTTAGGGTGCACCAGGAGTCTGAGCCAGGAGGAAGGCAGAAACTGGGAACAGAAGAACGGGGGAGAAAAGGAACAAAAAGGGATGAAAGAAATGGTGGATAGAGATATAGCCAAGGAAGGGACCAGGGACAGCAAGAGGTGTGTAGGTGGAGTAGTTTAACCATTCAAGAGAATAGAATAAAGTGGACACACTGTTTGGGGACAAAAGGACAGACAGACAATGCTGAAAAGAGAGGGTTAAAGGGAAAGAGGAGTAGTAACCGGTATAATCACATATGCAATGAAAAAGTCATAGCAAATGCACCTTCACTTTATGTATTCTATAAATTGCTACAATCCAAACTTTTCTGTGAGTTTCACCCTCTGAATTTGGCATTGATTTCACCGGCTGCTAGTAGCTAGGCCATTATTTCCCCTTCACCCAAGGCCTCAGATTTTTTGAAGCATGATATGTATACTAATATAATTGCTGGTATCTCCTAGACCTATTTTGTGGTCTTCCTGTTTCTCTATCAGAATTCCTTTCGGGCCTAGTGCAAAACTCAGCCATTTCTTTTCTCCTGGATTCGCACCATGTGTTGTAAGTAACCAGTTACCAAACATGAATAATGAATGACCAATAGTGAATAGAGGAAGAGCTTAGATTGTGAAGGAGCCATAGTCTGCAAATGATCCATCCAAACTATTTGGTGAATACTTAAGAATGCAAAGTACATTGCAAGAAAAGCAGGGTATTTCATGGGCAAAAAGGGAGTCAATATTTGGAATGAGGGTTACATGTAACCAATAGATCAACAACTTCTACCCAAAACCAATAGCCACACTGTCCTCTCCGCTCTACTCTTTGTTAATAAAGGTTTGTTTATAGTCAGTATGCGGCAAGCCGGAGTGTAAATCTACAGTGCTCTAGTGTCTGTTTGTACCCTGATACTGGGCTCTAAAAGTTCTGTGGTGCGCTTTGACATAGTACTGTTTTGTCAAAGGGTACTGCAGACTTTTAGCGCAAGGTAGCAGGGTCCACACGACAAATTAGGGCAATTACATAACATCCCAATGGCAACTACAGTGGATGCTTTATGGAAAAAAAAGATTAGGAAGATATTTAATGTATTCCTTTCTATGTTTTAATCCAATTTAGCAGCAGCAAGAGCTGACAACCATAGGAGCAGCCAGTTCTCTGAAGACCACAAGCTGCTGGTCCTCAGACAACCAGTGGAGCAGAGTTTTGAGACCCTGTGTACTAAAGTAAACTTTAGCAACTGTCTTTGTAAAACTGTAATCAGATATACTGATAATCTCATTCTTGGGTAGCAGGTTTTATGCATTACATGAACTCCTAAACAACCTAATATAATGTGCACTATTCATTTATTTGTGAATAAAAAAGATTTGCCTTTTTTCATGCTGGAAGAAAGCACTCTGTCACTCTCTTTGGAGTTCAAGCAGGTCAGAAGAGAATATTGTAAATTGAACTTTTCAACCTGGTGTTCCCTCACGATAATGGCAGCCAGCAGCCTGTTAAGAACACAAGTTCAGCAATACAGAGTAATAATGAAAAATGTAGTTTTGCAACTTTTCTGTCAATAAGAAAGCTCATCTCTTTGTGCCAGCAAGACACTGCATGCAGCACACATTTCAAATTCAGTTAATCTCAAAATAATTCAAAAATCAAAGAGCTTATTCAACCATCAAGATATATGAGATTGACTCACTGTGTATTCATGGAGGGGAGAGGGACAGAGAAGAAAGAATCCAATATCAGAATCAGTAAAAGCAGTGCTAGTTTTTGTTCAGTTTAAATTGTTTTTAGACTACATGAGCACACTATGAATACTAAGAGAGATACGAAAAGAATATTTTATGAGTACATTGTTTGAATTACTCAACTAGGGAGAAAATTCACACGTCAGAAGATACAATTAGTCTCTCTCTCTCTCACACACACACACACACACACACACACACATTTTAAGGCACTATGCATTTTTAATGTTGTTCAAAGGGTGTGTATACAGCTAGTGACATTAAACATTAGGACCTTGAATACCCTGCCGGTTGATCTTGCACTGAAGTGAATGGAGTTGTGAGCATGCACTACTAATGGGTTGATTGGGTCCACTCACACTAGTAACATTTGCCCAAGTATTTGCAGTATGTCCTATTCCAAATACTGTCTGGAGAAGTTTCAGAGTAGCAGCCGTGTTAGTTTGTATTCGCAAAAAGAAAAGGAGTACTTGTGGCACCTTAGAGACTAACAAATTTATTTGAGCATAAGCTTTCGTGAGGTACAGCTCATTTCATCGGATGCATTCCGATTATTCTGGAGAATAATATGAATTTCATTGTCACAGAGAATTCCTCTGCACAGTAAATATCCATTTTATTGGAACCTCTCATAAACAGAAATTGAATAAGATGGGTGAGTATATCTGAAAAACAGATATCCTCTGATTAACTACGTATAATGAACTTGTACCTAAAACACGTTAGGTAAAGTTACAGGCTCAGTCTTCAGATGGTGCAAATCTGCATAGGAAATCCATTGAAATCCAGTGTAGCTCCCTTGAAATCAATTACATCAGCTGTGGATCATCTGGCCTATGTCTTGTATATGGTTGAGCCCTGACGCGGGGGGGAGAAAGGGAATACTGCCCAGCAGTGGTAAATTGGGGCATTATGCCCCTTTAAAGCAGAATGCAACAAGAATGAGGGGGTGGTGGAACATAGCAGGAGTTGCTCCCCACAGCTCAGGGTGTGGAAGCTAGGGCACCCACACACTGTATTTTGTGCAACTATCCAATGCTGAGCATAGACTGGTTTGCTGTGAAATACATATGTGCATGGATTCTCTGATAATTCTATCCCTACGTTACTCTTAAGCAAGAAATAGATTATGCCCCAATACGTTGTTCTGATCATTTTGCTTCCAGGTTAATGCCATTCCCATTTTGACTTTTGTATGCCTCTTAGAAGCTTTCCAGACAGGCAATGCTGAGTTGCTGCAGACATTTTCCCCTGCCAGGTGTGAAGGACTTTTATTCTTGGAAACTAATTTATTTCACCTGTTAATTATCTAGGTTCTGTTGGTCTTTGCACAGCAGAGTCTAATCTAATCTAAGACAATTACAGATTCTCTCTTTTAATTGTCAGTCAAACAGAAGACATGGCAAAAGTCTTGATATCCTTAGCTTTGTTCAATGTGGGAATCGCAAGTATTTTGACAATGAAGTTTATTCTAGTGATGTGACAGGGAATGACTTGAATTTCAAAGGGATTTTCCATGAGGTGTGTGCTGAAAAGTTTGGGGTCACATGATCGGGAATCCTGCAAGTGGCTTGCTTGAAAACTACATAATGAGAAAAAAAAGAAAGGGTTCTATCTAACCAAAAAGAAAAGGAGTACTTGTGGCACCTTAGAAACTAACAAATTTATTTGAGCATAAGCTTTCGTGAGCTACAGCTCACTACATCGGATGCATGATGATGAAGTGAGTTGTAGGTCACGAAAGCTTATGCTCAAATAAATTTGTTAGTCTCTAAGGTACCACAAGTACTCCTTTTCTTTTTGCAAATACAGACTAACACGGCTGCTACTCTGAAACCTATCTAACCAGAGATGGACATTTATTCTGCCCCATCTCAATAATACCTCATTAGTGAATCATTACCACATGGCAGGGCTGGATTAAGCCATAGTCACTCTCGACCTGTATCTAGGGTCCCAATCCTGGAGTCATGTAATCAGTATGGTGTATTGAAGAACAGCTTGAAAATGTGACTGCAGTGTCATGGATGCAGTGCCATAGGACACCAAGATTCCCAGGCTGGATCAGACCCAACATCCATGTAGTCTCAGACAGTGCCATAAGTTTCAGAGGAAGGTATAACAACCCTGCAGTGGGCAGATGCAGGATAATCTTCATCCCAAATAGATGTTTACTCCTGATCTCTAATAGATCTCTAGACTCTAATAGACTCTAATCTGGCATCTACAGCCAGCCAGCCTGCCTGAAGCAATAGCTCTGATTGGTGTACTCTGCCCCATGCATCTTAGTGGGGTGATAACATTACTCTGGGAGGCCCAACTAGCATCATCCCCCTTAGGTGGGAGGATGCCCCTCGCTGCTGTGTGGGGACAAAGCCACAGCATGGAGCCAGGCCATAAGGGCCCTATGTTGCATGTGCCTAGTGCCTTAGATTACTTTCATCTAGCCCTGCTGCATGGACTGACCCTAGTTTCTACTGCCGCAGATGTCTGGTTTGGCACTGTTTGGTCAGACATAATAGAGGCCCCAGTGCAATGCTCAGATTTTCTCTTACCTTTAAAAAAAAAAAAAACTAAAATTTCAGCTGACTTGGGATGTCTTCCTAGCTAACTGTACTGTTGACCCCATAGCTCCCTGTCAGTCCGCTGAGCCACGGTAAGCTAGGTCATGCCCAAAGCCATGAATAAAAGATAAAAGGAGATTACGAGGGGATATTTTCCGCTGAACTTTTTCTTTAATTGTTTGCTTTAACTGATGCAAGAACCAGTATATATTCTTTACATTAACATCGTTATATAATATAACATCGTTATATAATATAATTATAACATAATTATCTCTGTTTGGCATCATGCCAGCCTTCCACCCTTCTTGCGCGTAATTGATGTGGCGAAGTGATTAGAGATGGCATGCTACATAACAGCAGTCATTATCATAACTACAAGGGCATGAACAAACAATGTACAAGCTATCTTTAATTGATAATTTTTTAACAACAAAGGCAGTGGTCATTTACAACATTCATTTGTTTTCCTTTTCTACCAGGGGCCAGGTGGTAGGGCTGTTGAGTGCATTAGCCTCTCCCCTGTGGAGGCTGCGTCTGGCACTACGAAGATCAACACAAAGAGGCAGGTGGTTTCCATTGGCTGCGTTTTCAGGCTCTGAATAGTATCAGTGTGGTGTTGGAATAGGGTTCATTGGCAAAGCAGTGGGTGAGGCTGGCTTGCAGAGTACTTGCTTGCACATTAAACAGAGTTCCAACAAGTGCTGTCAGGCTCCCGTGTCTCTGAACATTAATTAAATAAAAACCAGAGAAAAGCTAAAAGCCTTTCTCATTCTATCTGGACGTCGATTATGGAAGTTTACAATTGTTATTGTCTACAAATTGAATCAAATTAAAAACTACTCCTAACTGCCTTGTCTCTTTGATAAGTGAAGGCAAGGGGGGCCTGACTCTGCTCTCACTCGCACAAGGTTCACTTGGGAATAACCCAATTGAAATCAATGGGTGTAAGCAGAAGAAAAGGTGAAAGGGAGATGAGAATAAGGCCCAAAGAGTCCTGCTGCTCAGAGATGAGCTCTATAAAGCTGCAGCTTTCTCTTCTGCTTTAAACTCAAAGTTATAGACATGTTCTGTTTGATTCTGTCAGCTACAATTGCTTGCTGTGACAAAGTGGGACTGTTCTTAATGTTTCCTCTGAATACTGTAGGGGTGCCTCAGTTTCCCCTATGCATTTCTTAAGTCTCTAGGTGGTGGGAGAAGGGGGTGTAATTGTTGCAGAGCAAAGGGCCAGTGTATATAAATGGCCGAAACTCTGTCTTCTGGCAACGGATGGCCTGGGCCCTTCCCCCCTGCAAGGTGATAGCTAAAGGGTTGGAGAACAAAGGAATCAGGTGACCTCCTGGCTCGGGAAAGGGACAAAGCCCAGAGGAGGAGGGGCTGGAGGATGAGGATGGAGGATAAGTTTGGGGCTGGCTGGGGACGAGGAGTGAAGTGCAGACGTGGTTGTCTGGCTCACAGTCCCCCGAAATGGACCCGGCTGAGGGGTCCTGTTCTCTGTACCTACAAGCTCTGGTTTAGACCATGTTCCTGTCATCTAATAAACCTCTGTTTTACTGGCTGGCTAAGAGTCACGTCTGACTGCGGAGTTGGAGGACAGGACCCTCTGGCTTCCCCAGGACCCTGCCTGGGCGGACTCGCTGTGGGAAAGTGCATGGAAGGGGGAGAGGATGCTGAATGCGCCAAGGTGAGACCCAGGAAGTTGGAAGCCGTGTGAGCTTTTTTCCCTGGAGACAGTCTGCTCACAGAGAGGAGACTTCATCAGAGTCCTGACTGGCTTCGTAGGGAGCAGTTCCAGAGCATTGTCCGGGGACTCCGTGACAACTGGTGGTAGCGGTGGGATGTACTGCACCCTGCAGATAGCACTTCCTGCAGTAAGTGACTGGGGAGCAGTAAAACGAAGGGGGGTTAATGAGGACCAGGTGTGCTGAAGGCTCAGAGAGGAGCAGTTTTGGGGGAGGAAGAGCTATGCTTAACCCCTGGGAATGTGTGACCAGCGAGAAGGACTGTGGAGTAATGGGGTCCCCTTGGGGACTTCGGTGAGCAGTCTCAGGGGAAGAGGAGTCTGCGGCTTGGCCCTGGCAAAGAGGTGGTGACCTCGAGAAGGCTGGGGTTCTTCCTAGAAATCGTGGGGAGCTTAGAGCACACTGGCCTGTGAGTCCACAGGAACTTGGGAACAGCAGAGTGAGGGCCTATCACCATCTCCTTAAGAAGGACATTGTAACCCTGTGCAAAAAGAGAGGGTTGCGCATTGGGAAGGTCATCAAAGCACAGTTAATTGTGAAGCTGGAGGGCGATGACCGCTCTAAGGAGCAGATTCTTGACCCAAATGGGGCTATAGCAGGATCTGGAAGCAGCTGGAGTGGTAGCCAGGCATCCCCAAGACTCCTGTCCCCGACCAGACAGGGGTCTTCACGATTGGGTTCTCCATCGGGGGATCGGAGACGGACAGGATTGGAGCTGAGTCCAAGAGAGCAAGAGGACTGTGAGAGACAGTGAAAGTCCAAGAAAGAGCTGCAGAAGCAGTAGCAGCATGAACTGGCGGTGGTGGAGCGGAGAGGCATAAGGAACTTCCCGGGGTGAGTGGGGATAGACCCCAGGGTGCCAGTTCCACAGGGAACCTCCATGCTAAATTGCTGCCCCTGATTAAGGAGGGAGGGGATGTGGATCCCACCTCACTGCCTTTGAGCAGGCTGGCGATTTGAACAAGGGGGACCCTGCAGAAAAGCCCTAGTGTCTAGCTCCCTTGCTGGGTCCCAAGCCCATAGACACCAGCAGCCAGATGGGTCGGGTGGTGGACAGGCTTCCACTCCTGACCCCAACCTATATGTCTGTATGGAGTCTCCTGGGCTCAGGCCCCTCGGACCTGCTGTGGGAGCGGAAGGTGGTGGTCAATGGGAATATGTTCCTGAGATGACGAGACCTTGGAACAGAGAGAACTGTTGTCAAGTCGCCGATGGTGCAACCTCAGCAGATGCTGAGGGGCTGTGTGACCTGGGTGATAGTCCAGGGATGAAGCCCCTCGCCCTGCCCATGGCCCAGATCCCTAAGCAGACACAGGAGGGGTCAGGCTGGCTGGTCGGTCATTGGGGTTCTCCAGGATATCAGGGTGTGAGATCCTATTTGGGGGGTGACTGTGTCTCTTTGGGACAGGATCCAGGCCCTGCTCCTGTAACGGCCGAGGGTTTGAATTTGAGTCCAGGGAACCAATTGGCGGAGAGGGAAATGGTCAGTGAAAATGCAGATGACCTGGCTGGCAGGGGGGAGGAGCTGCTAGGCTTAGGCTACCTGCCTGCCTGTAACCAGACCCCTGGGGCTGGGTGGGACAAAGAGATGTTCCCTGCTCCCCTGCACGTAGGAGAGGGGGCTCACGCTGGCTCTGATGCTGTAAGGAGAGCAGAGAACTTGCTGCCTGCCCCTGCTGGGACAGCAAGGACAGCGCTGAGCAAGGGGGGAGATAAGACCCCAACTGAGTGGGGGGACCACAGGCAGGGCAGGATGAGTGCCAACCAGGTTTGCCTTGTCCAGAGGCGCTGCTGGGAAGTGATCCCACAGCAGGGAGGGAGTGACCAGGGACAGAGCTCAGCGGGGCTGTGACCCCAGGCCCAGCCAGTGAGAGGGAACAGGTCCCACTCCCTTCCCCAGCAGCTGAATTCCAGACCTAGCTGCAGAAGGATCCCTCCTAGGAGGAGCTGAGGGAACTTGCTGGCCACAGCGCTGCAAACCCCCTTGGGGAAGGCTGTAGGGACAGATTCCTGTGGGAGAAGGTTTCAGAGTAGCAGCTGTGTTAGTCTGTATCCACAAAAAGAAAAGGAGGACTTGTGGCACCTTAGAGACTAACAAATTTATTTGAGCATAAGCTTTCGTGACCTACAGCTCACTTCATCGGATGCATTCAGTGGAAAATACAGTGGGGAGATTTATATACACAGAGAACATGAAACAATGGGTGTTACCATACACACTTTAATGAGAGTGATCAGGTAAGGTGAGCTATTACCAGCAGGAGAGCGGGGGGGAAAAAAACCTTTTGTAGTGATAATCAAGGTGGGCTATTTCCAGCAGTTTACAAGAACATGGGAGAAAGGATTCCTGTACCGGAAATGGGCTCCCCAAAGGGAAGTAGAACTGTGGGGAATCAGGAGGCAGCTGGTGGTGCCCCAGAAGTATCCCCGCCGGCTATTGTACCTGGCCCATAATGTCCCTCTCTTGGGACACCAGGGGATCCAGCATCCCAGGCAGCGGCTGCTGCAGAACTGTGACTGGCCCGGAGTCTGGGACGCAGCCCAGCGGTACTGCAAGTCCTGCGACTCCGGCCAGAGGGTGGGGAAGGCCCCAGATAAGAGTGAAGCTCCCTTGAGACCCCTGCCCATCATAGAGGAACCTTTCCATAAGGTGGCTATGGATAGTGGGGCCCCTCAGCAAGGCAACCCGTGCAGGGAAATACATCCTGGTGGTGATGGATTTCGCCATCTGCTACCCAGAGGCGGTGGCTCTGTCCTCCACTGAGACAGACACTGTGGCAGGGGGTCCCCAGCGAGCTCCTTACAGACCAGGGGTCCAATGTCATGTCAGTCCAGTTCCAGGGCTTGTGGGAGAAATGTGGGGTCTGGCCCACTTGGACCTTTGCATATCACCCTCAGTCCAAAGGACTGGTGAAGAGGATCAGAGATTGGCCTATTCTCCAGACCAAGAAACAGGTCCAGGCCTTTATCGGGATGGCGGGGTACTACTAGGGGTTTGTACCCCACTTTAGCTCCCTAGCTACTCCCATCACTGAGCTATGTAAGAAGGAGAAGCCAGACAAGGTGGTCTGGACCGAGCAGTGCCAGAGGACTCTCTGTGCACTGAATGAGGCTCTAATCCAGGGCCTGGTAAATCTGGTAAACCCGAACAGTGCCAAGCCCTTTTCAGTGTTCACCAACACCTCAGACGCAGGGCTGGGCATGGTGCTAATGTAGGTCGATGCTAATGGGGGGAGACACCCCATTGGGTGCCCAAGCAAGAAGCTGCTGCCCTGGGAGCAGAATTATGTGGCCATGAAGAAGAAATGCGTGGCCATGGGGCAGGCCCTTAAAAAGCTGCAGCTGTATCAATTTGAGTGGTGCTTTGCAGTATATACTGACCCCTCTGCCCAGACATGGCTGCATCCAATGAAAAGGGCTGATGCCGAGCGGCGGGTGACAGAGACGCATGGCCAGAGAGTGGCCACGGTCAAGATGGGGGTCTTAACCAAGAGAGCTCAAATCACAGCCCTCCAAACTGGAGCACTGGGAGAAGACCCAATCTCAGTTTGAACCCCAGGGGTTTTGGGGTGGAAAAAGGGCACAGGCCACATAAACCTTCCCAAATGCGGCCTGCAAGTGCCATTGAGCACACCCGACAGAAGGGAGGGCATGAAACAGGAAGGGCATAAAACTGGAAGGGCCTGGTGTAAGTCCCACCAAGGAATGGGAGAGATGATGGGGCATCCATGGGAACGTTGGTGGGTTCGAACTTCCCCAGGTCCATTGGCTAAAGTGACCTCGCTCAGTTCGGTCTCGAAGGGGGAAGAGATATGACGAAGTGGGACTGTTCTTAATGTTTCCTCTGAATACTGTAGGGGTGCCTTAGTTTCCCCTATGCATTTCTTAAGTCTCTAGGTGGTGGGAGAAGGGGGTGTAATTGTTGCAGAGCAAAGGGCCAGTGTACATAAATGGCCGACACTCTGTCTCCTGGCAACTGATGGCCTGGGCCCTTCCCCCCTGCAAGGTGATAGCTAAAGGGTTGGAGAACAAAGGAATCAGGTGATCTCCTGGCTCGGGAAAGGGACAAAGCCCAGAGGAGGAGGGGCTGGAGGATGAGGATGGAGGATAAGTTTGGGGCTGGCTGGGGACGAGGAGTGAAGTGCAGACGTGGTTGTCTGGCTCACAGTCCCCCGAAATGGACCCGGCTGAGGGGTCTTGTTCTCTGTACCTACAAGCTCTGGTTTAGACCATGTTCCTGTCATCTAATAAACCTCTGTTTTACTGGCTGGCTAAGAGTCACATCTGACTGCAGAGTTGGAGGGCAGGACCCTCTGGCTTCCCAGACCCTGCCTGGGCGGACTCGCTGTGGGGAAGTGTATGGAAGGGGGAGAGGATGCTGAATGCGCCAAGGTCAGACCCAGGAAGGTGGAAGCCATGTGAACTTTTTTCCCTGGAGACAGTCTGCTCACAGAGAGGAGACTTCACCAGAGTCCTGACTGGCTTCGTAGGGAGCAGTTCCAGAGCATTGCCCGGGGACTCTGTGACACTTGCGATCAAGTCTTTTAGCTGTCTGGTTGGAACCATTTATTTTTCATGACCTATAGGCAATTTTTAGTGCAAGTAGTGATGGAAATGTACTATAAATGTCAGAGGTTTTGAGCAGGCAATACATTATAAAACTTTATATACCCCTTGTACACATGCACAGCTCTGCTCTGTTGTAATGAAAAGACCTAGTTAACCTTAATTCTTCCATCTTTAGTCTTGCTAATGATTTTGTTTTTTTAACATCTCAGCATACTGTGTGTTCACCAGCTTCCCCAGTCAGACACAGATGCAGTAATATGCAGTACAAGGGAACACCTATAATTTTTATTTAGCTTTCTTATCTAGCCAACTACTTTGCAAAGGTTTAAGCTAAAGATGAAAAGAGACTTTACAGTATAGATAGTTGAACCATAAAGAGTTCAGTGGTTCAGATGAAAGTTTCGGAGACTTACCAGATATCTTGGATCTGTGAAATCCCATAAGAACAGTCTCTCTCATGACATTAACATAGATGGACTAAACTAGTTCTTGTGGTTTGTGATGATTCAAACAAATATTCCTTTGGTTTGGGTTTGCATCCTTGGATTATTGCTTTGAATTTCTGAATCACTGTAGGAGATGTGGATCTTTGGTTAAACTCTGACCATCATTGGGCCAAACCCTTGCTGGTGTAAGGAGTGATGCTGATTTACACCAGCTGGGAATCTCACCCATGAGATTTTGCCTGGTTTCGGGCCTAAACAATACAACATAGTGTGTGTGCACCTGAAATTAAAACTCATCTCAGACTTGCTTGAACCAGGTTTGCTGAAAGGTTCTGAAATCTGGTAAGAGCTTCAGGTTTGTAACAAAATCCAAAATTCTGGTTTCATTGTGAGAGTTTTGCACAAAGCCTACTCTCCACCTCTCCCTGCTTCAGGCGGGATGGCGGTGCCTCAAGAAGAGCCTTTCCTTTGTAATGCACTGCTTTGTGTAACTTCATGTGTACATGTGATGTTGCCCTCTATTGGCTGGCTCACAGGGAATACAAGCTATCTATTAATTGCTTCTTAAAGGCTTTCTCCATAATCTTAAGTGATAGAAGGCCCCAGTATTTGGAGCTGGAAAAACTAGTCCCAGCTACCCAAGAGTGTATGTGATGCAGGGTGTAATTATGTATATAGTCTGCAATATATTTACACTTCTGGTTCTGTCGAGTGTTGAACTGGTTTTCCCATCCCTAGCAGAGAAAAGGGCCAGGTGAATGGTCCAGTTGGCAATCCAAACCTGCCTGACTCAGCCATGCTGAATCAAACAAACCTGACCTTTTTGAGTATGAGCTGGTGCTGAGTAGAAGCAGGACGTAAGAATGTGTGTAATAAGAACTGGCAGTGGAGCATTGCCAGAGCAAGTGCACTTTCTTTTAAGTTTGTCTCTATCCAGTCCTTCCCCAACTCCTATCACGTGGCAGAGATCAGCAGGAGCAGCATGTCACAGTAAAGAGATATTCCCAGAGGCCTTTTCAAAAGCAGCTCTTTTCAGCTTCAAATAAAGCCTTACACCTGTGAATGTTTTAAAGTGTTTTTTTTTTTAAGTTAACTTTTTTTCTTATTTTCTGACACTTGTTATATTCAGAGGTTTGGGTTTTGCCTTTGTTTCCTGAATTTTTCCTTCTCAGTTTGTCTTTGCTCCCATCCTAGTGTGCTAAATAATGTAGAATTTTTCACAGGGGTCCCAAATGCAGCTTGTTAAACAAGCCAATTTAGCTCTTTGTGAGAGCCAAGTTAGTCCTTTTTCCTGTTCACACATAATATACAAAAATAGATTTTGCTTTATTAGTTTTTCAGAATTGTCTGAGGAACACTTTAGAGTCCCATGGGTTCATGAGCTGTTTGCATACCCTATATCTTTTTTTTTCCAGATTCATTCATTATACATTATTTGTGCTGTTTACTCACCAAAACTACATGATATTTTTTCTCCTCTATGGCCCTGATACCCAATTCAGAAAGGGTGCTTGTGGCATGTGGTTAACTTTAAGCACATGTTTAAGGCCCATTGAAGTAAAGTTACAGTTAAACATGTGCTTAAGTTCTTTCTTGAATTGTAGCCTACAGTTACGTAACCAGCCCTGCTTGGGTTAACAGCAGGGTTTGAATCTGGAACTGTGGACAGAGCACTGGACTTGGACTCAGGAGGCCCTGGTTCTATTCTATTCAGTGACTAATTCTCAGTCTGACAATTGGTCAGGCTCCGTTTGTTCTAGTGTCTGTTATACTAGAAATTGAAATTTCCAATCATTTTGGTTAGTTGTGATTGGACAAATAGGTCACATGATATTGTTTCTCTCCCTTGAATGGATAGCATTATTCTGCATCAGATTTCAGGCATGCAGAATTTACATTTATCCTCACCGAAATCCAGGTGCAGTGAGGAGGGGGAAGAAAAAGCTCCCTGTACGTCTGTATCCTTTGAGCAATTGTGCAGGTATAATCACCCAATTGCCCCACAGTGATATAACAGATAAATAGCGGTTTAAGGAATGACCTGAATGTCCAAGATCTTTTCAGAAATTAATACCAGGAGGTAATATTACATGAAAGGGGCAGGAAATGTTCCACGGTGTGCATGGTAACAAAGGACCTGTGAGCATTGCTTGTTAGAATTTTATTGATTTGTGCTGTGTAGCAGGAGGGACTGAACCAATGTACATGGAGCATACACAGGTGTCACATCATACAAACTGAAAAACAATCTACTTTCCCTACTGCTACTGTCCACCAGCTTCTAGAAGGATGCATCTCGCTGCTGCTTCACATCAGAGTGGTATGATTAGCCAATTCTGAAAATATGACCAGACATTTTAGTTTGAGTAGATCAAATGCTCAGTGCATTAGACCAAGCTCTCTAAGGTCAAGTTTGACCTACAAGCCGGAATTTTAGTTCATTTTGCACTCTTCGGAGAAAAGAAAGATAGGAGCACAGTAATTTGTTCCCTTTCTATTTTCTGAAGCATTTCCAACCTTTTTTCATGGGACTGTCTCTTTTGCTCCACTCCCAAATTCTCCCTTTCCTTAGTATCTGGAAAGGTATCAGAGCTACATAGCCTGTTGTTCAGTGTATGTTGCTGATCCCATTCTGTGTTTGGAATACCAATCTGCTGCGGCTCCCCGTTACAGGGCTTAGTCTTGTAGCTCAAGATATGGCACCCCCAAATTTTCAGCTCTAGAGGTCCCCTGTTTAATCCCTAGTGATGACCAAGGTGATAGTCAATATAGATGCATGCTGTTTCTCCAATAGCAAAATTGTGAAATAATCTAATTGTGTATCACATTCCCCATTGATTGTGTAAAGCGATGAAAGAGTAAAGTCTATAAAATATTAATTTTGCAAGACACAAAGGCCCTAAACTCTAGAAGAAAATCCATTGTCCTAGAAATGGTTGCTAGAGCAAATGAGTGGTTTTCAGCACAGATTTCTGAGCTTTAAAAGAAAGATATTCATGATATGAAATGAAAGCTTGGGGCTTATACATTTCTTAAAAGAAACCCAGGTCTTCAGGGTTTATATCTCTCCAATATAAAAGATTTTACTTGTCAATATTTGATGCTTTCAAAATCCTTTCAGCCAGCAGTGCTCACTAAGGAAATGACAAGATGTCAGGATGCACTAGTAGATATATTGCGTGTCCTAGATGCACATATTATGAGCAACATAAGGGATCTGGAGAGTTTGGGATACATTTTTAAATGATGTTGATTGGTAAACAATGATAGAACCCGCTACACTGGGAACAAAGGCAATGCTGTTGCTCTCCAAATTCCAGACCATAAGCACTTTAAGATCCTGGGCCATGTGATTGATATCTTCCTATATGGAGGAAAGAATCCTCCCCTGGAGATTATGGAGCAACTATGGAGTTTCTCCATACCTACTTCTGCAGTCCTCAAATGTAGTAGTTTCCCCAGTCCTCTTGTATCCTTTGGGAGGACGGGAGGATCTGTGTCGTAGAAATTCACCCCACTTTCCCATCTGCCCCTGAATGTAATAGGTGAACCATGACCCTTTAGTATAATATATATTTATTTCTTATGTTTTGTCTATACTTTTTAATTTGCAGCATAAGAACATAAGAACAGCCATACTGAGTCAGACCAAAGGTCCATCTAGCCCAGTATCCTGACTTCTGACAATGGCCAATGCCAGGTGCCCCAGAGGGAATGAACAGAACAGGTAATCATCAAGTGATCCATCCCCTGTTGCCCATTCCCAGTTTCTGGCAAACAGAGGCTAGGGATACCATCCCTGCCCATCGTGGCTAATAGCCATTGATGGACCTATCCTCCAAGAACTTTTAAAGTTCTTTTTTGAACACTGTTATAGTCTTGTCCTTCACAACATCCTCTGGCAAGGAGTTTCACAGGTTGACTGTGCATTGTGTGAAGAAACACTTCCTTTTGTTTGTTTTAAATCCGCTGCCTATTAATTTGGTGGCCCCTAGTTCTTGTGCTATGAGAAGAAGTAAATAACACTTGATTTACTTTCTCCACACCACTCATGATTTTACAGACCTCTTATTATATGCCCCCTTAGTTGTCTCTTTTCCAAACTGAAAATTACTATTAGTCTCACCTCATATGGAAGCTGTTCTATACCCCTAATAATTTTTGTTGCCCTTTTCTGAACCTTTTCCAATTCCAATAGATCTTTTTTGAGATGGGGCGACCACATCTGCACACAGTATTCAAGATGTGGATGTACCATGGATTTATATAGAGACACTATGATATTTTCTGTCTTATTATCTATCCCTTTCTTAATGATTCCCAACATTTTGTTTGCTTTTTTGATTGCTGCTGCACATTGAGTGGGTATTTTCAGAGAACTATCCACACTGACTCCAAGATCTCTTTCTTGAGTGGTAACACTAATTTAGACCCCATCATTTTATATGTATAGTTGGGATTATGTTTTCCAATGTGCATTACTTTGCATTTATCAACATTGAATTTCATCTTCCATTTTGTTACCCAATTTTGTGAGATACTTTTTTAGCTCTTTGTAGTCTGCTTGGGACTTAACTATCTTGAATAGTTTTGTATCATCTGCAAATTTTGCCACTTCACTGTTTATCCCTTTTTCCAGATCATTTATGAATATGTTGAATAGGACTGGTTCCAGTACAGACCACTGGGGGACACTACTATTTATCTTTATTCTGAAAATTGACCATTTACTCCGACGGTTTGTTTCCTATCTTTTAATCAGTTACCAATCCATTAGAGAACCTTCCCTCTTATCCCATGACAGCTTACTTTGCTTAAGAGCCTTTGGTAAGGGACCTTGTCAAAGGCTTTCTGAAAATCTAAGTACACTATATCCACTGGATCCCCTTTGTCCACATGCTTGTTGACTCCCTCGAAGAATTCTAGTAGATTGGTGAGGTGAAGTCAGGCTTGCTGGGATCACCTCTGGAGCCCTTTTTAAAAATTGGTGTCACATTAGCTATCCTTCAGTCATTTGGTACAGGAGCTGATTTAAATGATAGGTTACAATCTATAGTTAGTAGTTCTGCAATTTCACCTTTGAGTTCCTTCAGAACTCTTGGGTGAATACCATCTGGTCCTAGTGACTAATTTCTGTTCAGTTTATCAATTTATCCAAAACTTCCTCTAATGACCCCTCAATATGCAACAGTTCCTCAGATTTGTCACTTAAAAAGAATGGCTCAGGTTTGGGAATTTCCCTCACATCCTCAGCTGTGAAGTCCGATGCAAAGAATTCATTTAGTTTCTCTGCAATGGCCGTATCATCCGTGAGTTCTCCTTTAGTATCTCGATCGTCCAGTGGCCCCACTGATTGTTTAGCAGGCTTCCTGCTTCTGATGTACTTACATTTTTTTTTGCTATTACTTTTTGAGTCTTTGGCTAGCTGTTCTTCAAACTTTTTTGGCCTTCCTAATTATATCTTTACACTTCATTTGTCGGAGTTTATGTTCCTTTCTATTTTCCTCACTAGGATTTAATTTCCACTTTTTAAAGGATGGCTTTTTGTCTTCCACTGTTTCTTTTACTTTGTTGTTTAGCCAAGGTGGTACTTTTTTGGTTCTCTTACTATGTTTTTTAATTTGGGGTATACATTTAAGTTGAGCCTCTATTATGGTGTCTTTAAAAAGTTTTCATGCAGCTTGCAAGGATTTCACTTTTGGCACTGTACCCTTTAATTTCTTTTAAAGCTTAGAATCAGTTTTTTATCCTGTCCCCATTTTGTTGCAGATGAATTACAGGCACTTAGAAATTCATTCATACTTTTAGGTCTAGTACCATCACCTATGATTTCAAAGTGTTGCATGTATTTCATTTGCTTTGACTGTCTGAGAAAGCTTCCTCATAACGGCTGCCTTCTTAGAAGTGTACATTAAACGTATACTAAATAAAATACACACTGTTCTTGAGTGGGATTGGCTTCTGCTTAGATAAATTCACATTTCCTTCTGTGGAGAAACAGTCCTAAGATGTGCAGCATTTGATCGCAGTTGTAGCAGTCAGTGGTGAGTGCAGTTTTAAATTTCAATGCAAGGTCCAAGGGGGGGCATACTACAGTTGGGGGAGTGGTGGATTAACTATTAGCCAGTTGTAAACTCAAGGCAGGGAACAATAGAACAGAAGGCACTCGTGCCACATTACTATGGTTAATTCAGAACAAAATGGGGGAGAAGTAGATAAGAGAGAGGCTCATGCGACTTTAATCATCTTTGTCATGACAGAGGTTTATGTTTTCATCTCTACTGACTTTGGCAAAGCAATTTCTGTGTTGATCCAGTACCTGAACAACATTCAGCCTGGATATCTGAACATTTTCAGATCCCCAAATGTCAGAAAACAAATGTGACTCTAGTTGATAATCCCCTGGCCTTCTCAGTGATGCTTCATCCTTTGCAGTTCCTTTTCATGGGAGCAGTATTACAACCTGCTATGAAGGTTCATAACTTCGGGGTCACTACTGATCATGAACTGTCTTTTGATTACCATTTTATTTGCACCACAGAGAGCTCATTCATTCTTCTCTGAAATACCGCAAGGTATCAGGAGGATGCCATGTCATTACTTCATCCTTTTGTAATGTCTCAGCTGGATGGCAAGAATTCTAGGCTTCTGGACTGAACTTTTCATGTTACAACTCATCCAGAATTTTGCTGCTAGAATTTAAACAACAGTATATTATTGCACTAGTATTGAGATCTTCATATTGCTTCTGGCAATGCTTCAGATTCATTTAAAGATGTTTCTTGTTACACTTAAGTCTATCTCTGGCCATGCCCTTGCTATAGTATATCAGAGAACTGGCTTCCATAGGCTCCTAGATGGTCATTGTGCTGTGCCTGAGGTTTAGATGGAGGCTCTAACTTCCTACGGTAAAAGTAGTGACTTTTGTGGGCTAGATTTTCTTTTTCTTTTTCTTTTAAAATGCTGTGAATGGAGAATGTGGACTCCATATTCCGGTAGGAGGCCATAAGTAGGTACACTCACAGGAGGCAAATTGGCTGTGTTTTGATATCTCACAGCCTTTTTGTGACCAGAAGTTCAAAGCTGTAGATAATACTTATTCCTCCAAATGGTTGGTTTCAACATACACTGTGTTTAGCACTCCTGAATTGCCATAATTTTCACTGTTATGGAGTCCATTTTATAAATAGCCTAATCTACTCAGTTAATGTTGAGTCAAGCTCTGCATCAGACTGAAGCAAGAAGCAGATACTTTTTTCTTTTAAAACCATAGGAAGGTGACAGCAAATGTTGAAAAAGAAGAAGATCTGGACAAATGTTCAAACTGCCCTATTACTAATCACCATAGTAGTTGAGTGCCTCACAATGTGTAATGTATTTATCCTCACAATGCCCCTGTGAGGGAGAGAGAAGTACTATTGTTCCCATTTCATGGATGGAGAACTGTGGCACAGAGAGACTAAGGCCCAAAGTCTCAAATATATTTAGATGCCTAACTCCCATTGGTTTAATTTATGAATGTGATTTCAATGGGAGTGAGGCACCTAAACTTGTTTGAGGATATGGGCCTAAATGACTAGTCCAGGATTGCACAGAAATCAGCAAAATAGGAAAGTGAACAAAGGTCTCCCATGAGCCAGACTATTGCCTTAATTGCTAGACCATCCTTCCACTCTGGCTTAGCTTTCAGTAGAAATGAATGAGGAAACAGGAAAAGAAATACAACCTCTTGTGGAAGCTTTTTTGTATGGGGGCATTTCAAGCTTCTGTATCTCTCTTGCATTCATACACACATGCTGGTATATTTATACTTTTTTACTTCCCTATATAAATGCTTAGCTGTGTAATTTTCAAGATTCACTTGCTTCATACTTTTTAAAAGAAAATTTTACAGTACCAAACCAAACCTTGCTGCTCACTGTACCTCTTTCCTAAGCAGTCTCCAGCTACAGAAAAAGTCCAGGATCACATGCAAATATTTTCTCAAAGATAGAGGCTATTTTTCCCCAAACAATTAAGTGGCAACTAAAAACATTACTTCAGTATATAGTGATGCCCTAAGATCAGAGAGCTAGAAGGCAACACTTTAATATTAGAGTTGCTTGAACTATGTAGTAGTTGAATAGTTTCCACATGAAATTGGCAGCCTCTGAGTTATTTGCAAACTGTTTGCTTCGACTTTTCTCTAGCCTAATTTGTGGTGTGTGATTGGTCACCAGAGTCACACGGCATTCTGCTTTCTGACTGAACAAGTGGCATTTTTAAAACAGGAGAATAATGGACTTTCTGGTACAAATTCCCTGATAAGTAATTACTTATATGTGTACACCACCTAGCACAAGGAGGCACCAACATTTGGGGCGAGAAATGCTGCTGTGTTACTACTACTGCCACCACCACCAGTGCTGAAATTAACAGAAACTGACAGGTTACATAAAAACCCAGCAGTTATCCAAATGCAAATGGAAAACCAATAACTCACTCTCACAACTCATAGCAAACAGAGGACTGTTTTTGTTTGTGAAACATTCACTCATCAGGGTTTTTTCCCCAGACCAGCTCTACTTAACATGCTGTTAAATTTGTTATTGGGCTTATTTATGCTCTGCCATTTTCTTTGCGTGAATGTCAAATAATAGACACATAATGAACAATATTCCTAGTTTAAAGTATAATATGTCACGTGATAAATTCCTGTGATCACAAAAGTTTCCCGTATGAAGTGCCCATCTTAGTTATAATGTCCACAATGGCATTGGAGGTATAGGTGTAGGACTTTCTTTCCTTCTTTCTTATAAAATTTATACTGCATTTTCAATGCCATCTTCGTAAGCAAAAAACACTGCCCATGTAGCAATATTCCTTTTTTTAATGTAGCTGTTTAATGAAATGAATAAAAATCTCTTCTATTGTTCTGTCAAAAAGTAATTAATGTGCTAACTATATTTCCTGCTGTGATCAACCAATTTGATAATTTAAATCTAAATGTGCCATAATCTGAACACCGGAAAGATTAGAAAAAGTCACAAGGAAAAACCCCACATTTACATTTGATAGATGCCCTTTGAGATCTTTTCCCAACGTAGTGTTGGCTCTCTCTGCAAAAAACAAAAACAAATATCTCTAGAATAATGTAAAAAAAGAGTAATGCTGCATTAATTAAGCCACAAAACACAACAGGGTGTGTTTTAATGGGCCATTAAGCCTAGGGTGCATTGTGAAGCACCAGGAGAAAGGACAAATTACTTAAATTACCCAAGAAAATATTAAATGATTCATTAATACCTGCCATGGAGGCTACCTGGAACAAATGCCATGTGAGGAGCAACGCTGGGTGATTCTCAAATGGGCTGATTTAGATAAGCACCTGAAAATGTGGATACTGATATTAACCCTTTTCAGACCACTTGGGCCTGCAAACTTTGGCCCTCATTTTGCAGTTGGATCAAAGCAAGGCATACCCTTGTACCTAAGCAGAGCCACACTGATTTCATCTGAACTCCATGCAGCTATGAGACTCTCCCTGCATGGATCCAATTGGAAGATCTAATGTCTAGGACTGTGAGAATGTGCTTTCTCCTCCATAGATTGTTCAGTCCTATCTCCTTCTGGTTGGGCTGAAATTTCTATGAGAACAGGCTTTCACAATATATTTTGGAAATTTACAGAATACTTTTTAGTATCAGTGCTATTATTTTACAAGAGACCGAGGTAGTGTTTTGCTGAAACATGGCCTATATTTCTATGTTTGGGTTGTTCACCTTGCTATTCAAAGACCTCACATAAAAAGCAGGAAGTGAAAGAAGTCTGGAAGGCAGGTGGAACTAGTCAAGGATCCAGCACCAGAGGCTGCGTCTGAAGTCCGAATCCAGTGTTTCAGGTGCAATAACAATAAGCTGTGAGAAGATGGTTAACCCCCTCTCCACCTCACCTCCCCATCTCTTAGTTTCCTTTCCCTATCGCCCCTTCCCTTACTCCCTTCCCATTGAAGTGAAAGAAGCAAAACTCCCAAGTTGCTGGTGAGGAACAGGCCCAGCCCCACTATATAAGCTTCTAACTGGACTAGAACTGTCCCTTGTCTGGGGACCTTAAGTGGCATTTTGCACTTTCTTGGTGTAGGAGAGCATGCCTTATGCCCTCATTATATCTATCAATGGTTGTGCACAGCCTGTAACAGGTACATCTGCAGTGCACAAAATCAGCTGTGTCTTCACTAATGAAATCCTTTATTTTGCAAGGAGATTGAGAGGTAGCCCTTCTTAATGATGCGTATGAATGAGGATGGCCTAGTGTGATTTTTTTAAGTACATCTGTAAATTGGTGGGAAAATAAACAGTCTGAACCACAGCAATGTCTTCCTTTCTGAACTAAGGAAGCAAGTGTATTAGAATTGTATAAGAGCTGTAAGAGCACAGAGCAGTGTCATCAGGTTCTCACCAGCGTCTTATTTTCAAGTAACTGCTAAGCCCTCCAAGACTGATGAATGGCTGCTTTTGATGACTTTGATGGAATGAGGTACTGCAGGACACTTTTCTTCTTCAGCAAACATGAAGTCAGTCTCCACTGGCAGCTCAGCAGAGTAAATGATTAACCTCGTGGCTCAGACTTAAATGATCAAATATTCATCAGCACTCGTTTTGTTCCTTTGCCCTCCTTCGCAAATGCAAATGAATGAAGGTTTGGAACCATCTTGGCTACTACATGTAATGTGTGTGTCTTTTTTTTAAACTCGTTGTATCAAGTCATTAGGAAATAAGTACAGCAATAAAATCTGTGGGGCAGTTTTTGACACGATGTCAGGCAACAGCTCCAAAGAGTGTTAGTTTAATGAGAAGGTCCCTGGGCTTCTACATTTTTGCATAAAGTGGCCGCTTAACTCTCCCATCTCTGAGAGCCTGAAAGAGCCTTGCACTGCCATGAAATTGAGCAGGATTGATCAGGAGGTCCCCTAATTCACAGCATCCCTGTACAGGTATGCTAGAGATCTTGGCAGAGGCTTTAAAGCTTCTCCCACTCTGTGAAAGATTAAGGATAACACCAGCTTCAAGGAGAATCCACCCCATTGCATATGTTAGTATAATTTATCCCTCCCTGCACTGGCACATTAATCCAAACCTATTTCAGTTTCTGTAGGGAGTGAAAATTTTTATTTCAGTTCACAGATCCAGGATATATTTAGGAAAGTCTACTGGCCCTGAAAGTATTTGAATGATTCAATGAAGATTTTTGTGATTCTTCTTAGCATATGCGCAACGTGCCTCAGGTGGCACGTGACCAAGATTCATCACCAAATTTGGTCCATTGGTTGGATCATTACATTCCCGGCCCAGGATGTGAATGCTGATCCATGCCCCCCTAATGTAGATTCCGGCATGGGTGTAATCTATTACATTAAACTTTTGGCTGTATTATGGAAACTTTAAATTCTCGGGAACTACTGAGATTAATCTCTTTGCCTGTCCTCTAGTTCCTTATGCCAGTAAAGCCTAAGAGGCTTTTTGGGTCCCAGGCAGCTGCTGACATAAGTAGTTCTTAATTGCAGGTTTTAGAGAAGCTACAATGGCTCAATGATTTCATAGATTTTAAGGCCAGAAGGGACCATTGTGATCATCTAGTCTCATCTCCTGTATAACACAGGCCATAGAATTTCACTCAGAGATTCTGCATCTAGGAATCACTGTGTGAAATTCTGTTAAGTTAAGTGGATTAAACATCAAATGTAGAATTAAAAAGATAATCAAGTCTGATATTTTCTTTTTGGCAGTGGTCCAAGACTTAATACAGTGCAGCACTGAGGCATCTGATATCCATGTTTTTCCCCCCAGAATAGGAGCCATCTGTAGTATCAGTTGGCAATTATTGATTTTTTTTAAAGTATCTACCGTAATATGAAGATATAACCAGATTTATTAATGTTAGGTTATCAACAATTCTATAGTTCATTGTAAGGTATAACATCATTGTGGGGAAAGTTCATGACCCCAACAGTAGCTTTGGCAATCTCACGGCTATGACACTTGCATCCCTTAGATGAAGGGGAACATGTACGCTTTTCCTGCTTATAGCCCATGTAGATAGGTGTATATTTGAGGTCTATGTTGCATCTCTGAGCTTATGGTCAGATACTAATGTAAAACTGTCTGATAGGCAGGATGACTGTGTGCAGCCCACGTTATCAAAGATGATATTTGATTCAAGATCCTCCTTCTCCATAGGCAATATCGTGTCAGATGACTGAGCTGAGATCACATCCCAGGATCATTGCTGTGCTTCTCTCGCATGTGGTTTGCTTTGTAAAATGCCAGATGCCATCAGTTTCCCTGATTCTTTTCTTTTCAGATTTCAGATATAAAGCAATACCCTGAGCACAGCTGCTTGTGGGAGGGTGTGTTGTTAATCTGTTCAGCATTTAAGAGATGGCACCAACATTATATTAGGAGAGTCACCTTAATGAGATACAAGTAGCTCTCCATGTGCTGAAGACAGCCACTGACATGCTGAATTCAAGCAAAGATGAAGTTAATAGCAATACAACTTAAAGTGTAGTATTTGCCTTTCCTGCAATTGATTGAGCAGATGTTTGCTGTTCCTCTTGACTTAACACAGGTGATTTATGGCCAATAGAAAAAAAGTGGCTAGTAAAATTGAATGAAGTAGATTCCCTGAGAAAGTAAAAGATCTGACAGGTTTGCTCTTGGGTATCCTTCTGTGACTAGGTAGCTAGCTAGCTAGCTGCAAAGCTATGCATGAAGAGAAAGGGGAGGTTTAAAGTGGAAATCAAACTCCCTGGTCTGTGGAGACTTGAGAACAATCATTAGTCCATGAGATTTAAGAAAGTTCTGGGAACTTTTTGTGTATCTATCCATGGTAGCACAACAGCTGGAGAATATAGTCAATTATTTAAAGGCAGCATGCGTCTAACCCACAGCCTCTTGTGGTGAATTCCTAATGAAACTTGTCACAGAGGAAAATACACTGATGATCTGGTGCCCCTAAAGGCCTGAGTGCGAGGTGGTGGGGGAAGGCTTCTTCACAGCAAACCTTTTCTTTTTGTCACTCAGAAAGGTTGGCAGTCTCATTCTGAATTGGGAGCAACAAATACCTGCAGAGGAGAAGAAATCTTTAGGGTATGGTAAATTTTCCTAGCGTGTAAAAGTGTGAAGTGTCATTCATTACTTACATGAAGAGTGCTTTGTGTTTAATTCAGTGGTAAAGCTAAAGCAAAATGTATCTCCATTGACTCTATTCCTACACCCATCTCTAAGGAAAACTAGAGAATTCAAGTCAAATAGGCAAAGAGTTTTGGGTATTTCTGACCTGGGGAACTTCTTGAAGTACTTAATATAGGGAAAATAAAGAACACTTTGGAATGGGGAGTAACGAGGGGCCCATCTGTACCCCAGTTACAGCTGTATCAGGGGACATGGTTGTCCTCGAACATGGTTAAGCCATCGTTCAACTTTGCAGTGGATGGGAAGGTTGAAAGAGTGTTAGACAAAACCATGTTTTAACAATGTTTGTTTTATACTGAGTTCCGCTGACATGGTTATTTCTATAGCATAGATGGGCCTTGTGAAATATATATGATGCCATATGTCATGATGCATTTACAGCAACAGTATCAATATTGTGTTCATGATGGAACAGCAGAATGTTTATTTGAATAATTATTGATTCTAGTGGAAAAAAGGGTTATGAATTAACAGGCTGAAACAGAAAAGAAGATTTGAAGAAAGTGGGTTTTTTGAGCAGTGTAAGAAATAGTCCAAGGCTAATGGCAAAGGAGAGGATGAGGGAAGCCCGTGAATCAGAAGGGGTGAGACTGGAAAATGGAGAGGTCAATGAATAAAATGATCAGGTAAGATGGAGAGGCAGTAAAAGGAAATGAGAGGGCAAAAAGACACTTGGGTAGGTAGAAAGCAAATACAGAACTAGAGGGTGATTAGCGAGTAGGTCCAGGACAGGAGACTGTCATAAAGAAGGATATAGAGCTGGATAAAATAGCATCTAGGATACAATAGCAAAGGATACAAGAGCATATTGAGTTGGGAAGAGGCAGCAAAAGGGCTGAGCAGTTGAAAACATAGTATCTAAACCAGTGGACTGCTAAAAGAGGTGGTGAAATATTAAAGGAAGATTCAAGAGAAAGATTAGAATGGAAACATACTGGTGAAATTAATGAATGAGGCAAGAAAAATAAAACAGCAGGAAAATGCAACACAATAGCAAGACAGACCCATAACAGGGAAAACTCGATTGTGTCAATCGAGGTTGGTGGGGTCCAGAACAAGGAGAGAGATTTAATATGCTTTTCAGAATCTTTACTCGGGCATGAGAAGCCATTGCAGAAGTTGCTAGCACTAAAATTCTAGCTCTAGAGCAGGAGGCACTGAACAATTTACAGAAACAACCTAAACATCATATTCTTGTGTCTTCTAGCTCCCCGGCTTAACCCGTAACTCACTATCTCTGCCTGTCATGAAGTTTCCCCTGTATGAGGAACCTGTGTGTCAGGAGGGAGCCAGGCAAAGCACAATGAGGAAATTCTCCAATAAGGATAGAAATGGACTCTGGACATACATAGTTTTAATACTTTGTACTTGTATAATGTTGATCCAAGTGTCTCACTGAAGTTAATGAATTTAGCTTCATCACAGTATTGGAGCTAAGAGGCACAGAAAAATGAAGGTGATTCAAGCTAATGTTTCAAATAGTAGCCATTGATTTGGGGTGTCTGAATTCTGGAGTACCCTATCTGAGGTGCCTAGAGCCTGATTTCTGAAGTTCTCAGCACCTGCACCTAAGTCGATGAAAGATGAAGCTACTGAATACAATTGAAAATCAGGCCAAAAGTGTCCCATGCCAGGCACCCCAACCTGAGGAACCCAAAACAGATGGGCATATTTTAAACTGGCTGTTAGTGGCTTGCCCATGAAATCCATCTGAATTTGGGTGTAAGTGACATCCCCATAGAGAGCCTGCACCCTACTTTATTGACTCTCAGTCCTAGACTTAGTCACAAGATCATCCTTCTGCTCTTAAATAACGACTTCTTAATGAGTACAGTAAACTACACCTCACTAAAACAGCATGACCCAAGAATCGGAGAAGAAACAGCAGAGGAAGTGAAAAACATCATTAAAACTAAAGATATTACAAGTATACAGCTGGCTTGTGGGGCTATATCAACTGCCTCAGGGGCCTGATCCAAAGGCCATGGGAACAAAGCCCACTGTCTTCAGAGAGCTTTGCTCAGACTTCAGAATCTATATGCAGTCTTGTTTCCTATCAGTGGAAGTGTGATGTTTTATCGTTTGCTTCTCTCAAGGAAAAATGAGCAGCATTTTTGCACTAACGCTCTCTAAAATTGTCCAGAAGAAGTAGAATTACAATTTTCCCTCTAAAGCTCCAGCAGGCTAACCTTGGAGGCCAGGAGAAAATAGTTTAACATAAACTTGGAGTGTAAGTAAATACGGTTTGTGTACTATTATCGGGGGGGGGGAAGGGGAAAGAGATTTATATGCTAAGATAACGAGTCAGATGCTGTGGTCTCGGTTTGTTCCCCCACCCTGCCCCCTTAGACCATTCAACACGGGTTTCAGAAAATGTTAAAAATGATGAATGAGGCATAAATATAGGATTTTTTTTTATTTTATTTTTTACTGCAAGCCATAGGCAGTAAACACATTAAGCTTACAACTGTTCAGTCTAATCATGGACATTATGCAGGCATATAGAAACGGGTGTTGACTGCCACAAGTATCAAAAGCTATTGATTAGCTGTTACGTGGACCCTTATAAAACAATCACTATTAAGTATGATGAAAAAAGCATACCACTTTTTGCATACAAAAGCATACAAGTAGCACGCTAACTTTTTTGCTCAGACTATTGCTGAAACCCAGGTAGATCATTTGTATTTCATCATCACATTCTGAATGCTGGACAAATGTAAGGTTCCAACATTACTTCATCGCAAAGGGGGTATTTTATTATCTTCTGGCAAAAAATTCAAATGCCTCCTGCAAGAAATCATTATTAATTTTTGCAAGCTGTGCTCCCTGTAAAACCGGTGATGTTTTTCAATCTCCATAACATCAAAGAGCAGTAATCTGTTTTTCAATATTGGGTCAAGTTGCTCTCACCTAATCTCTTATATTTTTTGCTTAGGAATTGTAAGAAGAACTATTCCTATAAATGAGATATTTATGAAAGGAAAATTAGTAGTTTACCATTATTGACACCAGTGAGAATGTGAAAACAGGTTTTTGAAAGCACTTCAATAGTTTTACCCCTTCCTAGATGGTTGGAAAGGTATAAAATACAGAATATCTAGCTTTATGTTGTATAATATTATAAGAAAAAGACAATGGATTATTTAATCTTGTGTTCTGCCATAGCCATTCTGTATGTGGAGTGATCTATATTTGGCCTCTGTTTTAATAAAGCCATGGGCCTTTCCTCCTTTGTAATAACTTAGGCAAAGGGAGGTGAGTGAGAATGTGCATTTTTATGGGAAAAATAAAACATGGGCACAAAGAAACACCATTTATGGCTCACAAAAAAGGACTCATTCCCATATACAGCTGGAGTGTATAGGAAAGCCTTATTCATTAACATACTTTATGAGAGAGCATCCAGATTTCTTCCCCATAATACAGTGGCAAAATTGCTATTTTTTTAAATAAAAAGCTGAGCTGTCTTCTAGACCCAGGAGCTAGGAATCACTTTTTTTCTAAACCCTTTACTCAAAAAAGAGAAATTGGCTTTCCTAGTGGTCTGCAGAGAGAAACACCTTGAGAACCAAGCATGAGGGGACTGTGATGTTGGGTGAAGAGGTGGTCCAGGAGGTGGGGGGTTATTTATTTCTTGTGAGAGGTCTGTAGAACAAAAGAGCTGAAGAACCATTCTTTTGAAAAGAGATGCAGTGTATAGTCATAAAAAACAATGTGTTTTCTTTAGTACATTAATTATAGTCTGTAGAATGTCTGGGCCAGTTCTTCGGTTGGAATTAATCTGTATAAATCCACTGAAGTTAGTGGAGCATAGCAATTCACATCATCTAACCCTCTGAATGTTGTTTCAACAACTAACAGGTCATATCTTGAGGGGAATCTACTTCTTTTATTATATTTTTGTTTGAATTTGTATGTAGTGTTAGTTCTAGGCATGAATGGGGAATTTTACATATTGGTTTCCAACATAGCCCTTTCAAAGAGCAAGCTTTTTAACAATTAAGTGATTTGCAAAATGTAAACTCTGGGTCCAGTCCTTGCAATAATGACATCTTGGTGATCTGTAAGAGCTGAGTTAAGGGAAAGCCCACAAAAGCTTATGCTCTAATAAATTTGTTAGTCTCTAACGTGCCACAAGTACTCCTGTTCTTTTTAAGGGAAAATTAGTAATTCATTATCATTGACACCAGTGAGAATGTGAAAACAGTAAATTTAAGCAAAGTTTCTCCCAAAGCAACATGGAAACAAATCCATAATGTATTCAAGATTGATTACATGTACACTCAAATCTCAATTTGTAGAGGGCCAAAGCTTAGACTGAAACCAGAAATCAAACCCAGGTCTCACATGTGGTAGTAAAAATTACTAACAGTTAACACTATGCAAGCTCCAGAGCTTGAAGGGTAGAGGGATGGAAGTACCTGCTCCTTCTTCAGGGAAAAAGAGGAAAAGGCCCTCTGACTAGTTTCATTTACACGAATTTAATGTTGCTTACCCATAGTCACACATAGTGTGTTTTTTTGCTTTAGATAAACTTTGTCTATATTCTGACTGTATAAATGATACCAGGCTGTTGCTGTAAATGTACTCATGTAAGGGCATAGACATTGTTCAAGACATGCCCTAGAGTAAGTGAATCACCCTGACTTTATAGATAGTGGACTCTGGTTTGGGAGTGGGGTTCAGGTCCACCCAAGATGTCTATTTTAGTAGCTGAGACTCTTCCTAGCAGTCATGTTTTGATCAGGGTTCCCTAGTTGAAGAATCTGAATTGTGGATGGAGTGGTTCTACTGTACTGGATTAGATTAGACCAGACTTAGTGAAGGTATAGAGCTGAACTCACAGCAAGGTCTGAGTAGACCAGTAGTACTTTTGTAGGGCTGATTTTATAGTGAGGACTGACCAAACCTGCTGCAGCAGAGCTGATGTCACAGAACTGGAGCAGGTAGCTGCATAATGAAGTAGGATCTGGTGGTGCAGACTTCTCTCAGCTTGAGCAGGTGGATAGAGAGTGCTCCACGATGCCTTTGACTACTGCTGACTCTAACTGAACTTGTAAGTGGGGTTTTAGGTAGGTGAGTGGGGATTATTCTGGTGACTAAGAGTTCTGCACCTCAACAAACCAGATAATCAATACATGGAGCTGTGGTGTTGGCCATACTCCAGATACTCCGAGTTTTGCTAATTTTATTCCATGAAACTATATACAGTGTTATTGTGCTTCCTGAGTTGGTTTTCCCCCCCCCCCCCCCCAGACAGAAGGTATTTGTGATTCAGTATTGCCAAGGACTCCTCAGTACGTGCCAGGGGGAAGAACAACCTGTGAAGGTGATCTGGGATGTTATATTTTAATTTCCCCGAGCTAGAAGTAGGAGTGTTGCTCTGGATGGGGCTCCAGCCATCCTTCTATTTATTTTAGTACAGGGCCCCTAGGCAGACTGAAACCAGCTGTTATTGCTGCCACTGACACCTGGAAGAAGAGTTACAAATGAAAGTTTAAACAGAACTCGCTCACCCCTCTGCCCTAGAGAAGTGCACATAGTAATGTGCCATTGCAGTTCCAGTTTTCCCTGAGTATTTCTAGGCTGAATATTTTGCAGAGGCAAAAGTGAGGAAGTTAACATTTTCTGGATGCTCCATATTATTTTTTAAACATTTACCCAAAATCTGCACTGACTCGGCACCTCAAATAAAGAGCCCTCTTGGGTCACAGCACTGAAGGATGCATATAAGTTAGTAAAGTACCCACAAAATCTTGTTATGGAGTTTAAACATCATCTATTTTAGAGTTTGGATTTAGTAATCAAAAGGTAATCCCAAGATAACACTAGACTAGTTCAAGCAGTCTTCCCAGGTTTGACTATTCCTAGGGTTCCCTTTCTAGACCCTAACTCAGCTGATTTTCCTATCTGCCTTTTATTCACCATGGAGTATAATGAGCTACATCTGCTCCAAAGAATGGGCAGCGATTAATCTGTAGCCTCTGCTGTGTTCATACTCTTGCTAACAAGAAGGGGCTACAGAAGAATCCTAGCAACTTCTTCCAATGCTGTTCAGTTCTTACTTTCTCTCTTTAGTGCTCTGTGCCAATCTTTTCCCAGACTACCAGCAACAGTGTAGTTGTTATATACAGTCACGTCTGGCTATATTATACCTATGTATCCTTACAAACAATATACTACATTTATATGGGAAACTTGCCATTAATGATGCACTTAAAGAAATCTAGAGAAATGCAAAGAAGAAATTAAAGAAGCAAATAAATGGTGGATAGAATATGATTTAATGTTTTTATTCTTTCAGTATAGTGTATTTATAAAAACAATTTCACAAATCAATGCTTGGTCACAGAACCCTATTTTCTCCCTTTATTTTTTGGTGGGGCAATGCTACTTATAATCTTCCTGGTGCAATTCTGTATTAAAGGGTTTAGCCATCACAGCTGTAGAAAGGTAACTCAAACGAGAAGGCTAGATAAGCAAAGCAATAGTGGCATAGAGTTTATTTGCTCCTGCAGTAGTAGAAGCATGCCTGGTTCATTGAAAGAAGTGAGTGAGGTACAGAACGTTTCTGCTTAGCCTTCTGTTCCCATTTTCACTTCAGGTGGATTAGCTGGAACTGCATCAGACTTGGCTGAGTCTCTATCAGTTTGGAGCAGTTTTTAACATCCTCTGTTCTGTTAAGATATGATTTTCTTTTGAATCTAAATTCCAAAGGGAGTGGTCGTGGCACCAGAGCTGATGAACGGAGGGAAAGGAAAGAAGTTTGGATCAATTTTCTAATTTTAGCTTAGATGTGGGAGGAGAAAATCAATTCTCTTATTATCTCTTAAAAACACTCAAGCTGCAGATACAACAATAACATAACTACTTGTCCTCTTAAAGCATGGCAGCTGTTATGAATTTGGGATGCTTTGTAATGCACTCAGTAGTCAGAGTTCTTTAGGAGGAGGAACTTAATTAGCTATACAAATATTTGACTTAGTCTGGGTCATCTCAGGTTCTGAAAGTTTCTGATACACAGTGGGTATGCTCACAGGAATTGACTACAATCGCAAAGGGGCAAATATAACCCTGTCCTCACAGGTAACCATTATATATAATATCTGTGACAGATTGCACAGCAGTTAAAGCACCAGTGGCAGTTGTTCCTCAAAGATTGGTTGAAGTCTGATGTTGCTGTTGTGGTGAAGACTAAGAATATTTTCTTTTACCCAAAACTGTTTCTGAGAGGTCCCCAGCAACAGAGCTATTTTGCATGTTGGACAAACTGAAAGATCTGAGCTGCCTCTTGGAGAAAATAATTTTCTCCCCATTAGGAATTTTCAGAGATGTGCTAGAGGGTGGTGTTGGAAACTGGTTCATCTTACCTGAAGTCTGTCTCATGCAGCGCACTCTAACTGGGCTCACCTCTGTTTATCATGTATATGTGGCTATTGTGAGTGTTAATGAGATTGAGACAACAGTGGGTACTCATCTCTGATCCATAAGGTGCAGTTACTCATTGTCTGAGACTTGGTTCTGCAGCAGGGTGGCCCAGCTGGTTACGCAAGATGGCTCATGTGAGATGTCATTGGAAAGGTTATGATTTATTGAATGTTATTATCCATTTTGTATGCCTGTATTTGACGTTAAGAATATTGACTATGTATCTGTATTTCAACTATGCTACTTTGGGTGATGTCCACTGCTAACACTTGCTGTGCAACAATGGAAAAGCCAGACAGGGCGGATGGCCCATCAGCGAGGACAATGGACTGTGAAAAGCTTGGCCTTCCTGTGGACGCTCCATACTGCCAATAACTCTTGGATGCTGTGATCCTACAGAGTCAAGTGGTCTTGTCGCCTGATACTAAAACATTACCTGGGACTTCTTATAACTTTCCACTGTAAGGAAAGGGGGTGGGAGGACACGTTTGGGAAACAAAGGATTCCCACCTTAGGTAAATCCTATTTAAGGGTGGGGAAGAAGGCAAACAGGACTCCTCCTCTCTATGGCCTGTCTGCCCAAGAAGAAAGACTGCAAAAGGGAACACAAAGTCCTCAATGGGCTTGCTTTTAAACTGAAAGCCATTGGTTAGTGGCATGACATATTTTGTGATGGCATCTGTGATGTGGTGGTCCATATTCTTTATGAACATATGCTTATTATATGAATATGACAAACTGAGATATATTTTACGCAAGATGGCTCATGTGAGATGTCATTGGAAAGGTTATGATTTACTGAATGTTATTATCCAATTTGTATGCCTGTATTTGACGTTAAGAATATTGACTATGTATCTGTATTTCAACTATGCTACTTTGGGTGATGTCCACTGCTAACACTTGCTGTGCAACAATGGAAAAGCCAGACAGGGCGGATGGCCCATCAGCGAGGACAATGGACTGTGAAAAGCTTGGCCTTCCTGTGGACGCTCCATACTGCCAATAACTCTTGGATGCTGTGATCCTACAGAGTCAAGTGGTCTTGTCGCCTGATACTAAAACATTACCTGGGACTTCTTATAACTTTCCACTGTAAGGAAAGGGGGTGGGAGGACACGTTTGGGAAACAAAGGATTCCCACCTTAGGTAAATCCTATTTAAGGGTGGGGAAGAAGGCAAACAGGACTCCTCCTCTCTATGGCCTGTCTGCCCAAGAAGAAAGACTGCAAAAGGGAACACAAGGGGGGAGTCCAGACTGAGACAGGGTTCCAGACTGAAAAGGAATATAACTGGAACTCTGAACCACAGAAACTTTGCAAACTGCCTGCAACAATATCTAGGGTGAGAAATATTATTTGTAACCTATTTCTTTAATGAAACTAGCTTAGTTTGCGTGTTTGATTTAATTGCTTAGTAATCTGTTTTGTTCTGCTTGTTACCCCTTTTACCACTTAAAATCTGCCTTTTATAGTTAATAAAGTTTTGTTTATTATTAAACCCAGTTTCTGTAACTTCTAACATGGGAGGAGGAGGGGGGCAAGAAGTGTGCACACCTCTCTCCACACTGAGGGAGGGGGCGAATTTCATAATATATCTTCGGGTCTGCACTCCAAGGGAGGTGGACATCTGAGTGCTGGAGCAAATCCCTGAAGCTGAGTCTTCCCAGAGCTGATCTGCAGCTGGGTTTTGCCCTGTCTGTGTGTGTTAGAGGAGGTTTTAAGAGCCTGGCTCAGTAAGACAGGTTAAAGGGGGTCCATGCTGGCAGAACAGGTAGACTCGGTGGTATCTCAGTATATTAGGTGGCTTCCCAAGGGGTCCAACCTTCACAGGATCCTCGTTGTGGACTCCTGCCTTGGTCTGACAGACTAATTTTACTTGCCCCTAGGGCAGGCTCTCGGGCTTATTTATAGGAACACAGGACATCCCGTTGCAATGAGTTCCAATGAGTCTAACTGCTTGTTGTCTGAAAAAGTTTTCCTTTTTATCATATTTTATTCACCACCTTTCAATTTCAGTGAATGTCTCCTTGTTTTGACATTGAGATTGGGAACATAGAAGCCATCAACATATCGATTTTGTCATTATTTTAAGTTCTTTATTTGTCTTTTACAAATACTAAACTTGTTCACTGTCTCTTTCCTGAATTAAACAATTCCATTCTTTTTGAGCTGTCTTCCTATGATTAGTTTTCCAGCCACCTGTTTCTTGGGCTTTTTGTGAGGGGTGATTTGAGGGATAGTCAGATGAGGAAGGTTTTTTATTTTACTGAGCCATTTTTTTTTTGGTTGCAGAGGGCATCTTCAGGATTTCATCCATTGTTTATATATTTAATATTAGATAAGCACTGAGAGCTTTTAGGACAGATGGTTTGGGGGAAAAAAATTGATGAAATAATAAAGTCCAATGTGCTAAATCTTTTTCATGTGAATAGTCCCATTGATTTCAATGGGATTATCTTTGTCAGGACTACACACACAAGTGGAAAGAAAAAAAGAATAGGAGTACTTGTGGCACCTTGGAGACTAACATTGATTTGAGCATAAGCTTTCATGGGCTACAGCTCACTTCATTGGACGCATAGAATGGAACATATAGTAAGAAGATATATACACACATACCGAGAAGTATGGAGTAAGAGGCTAATTAATTAAAATGAGCTATTATCAGCAGGAGAAAAAATACTTTTGTAGTGATAATAAAGATGGCCCATTTAGACAGTTCACTAGAAGGTGTGAGGATACCTACCATGGTGAAATAGATTCAATATGTATAATGACCCAGCCACTCCCAGTCTCTATTCAAACCCAAGTTAATGGTATCTAATTTGCATATTAATTCAAGCTCAGCAGTTTCTCATTGGAGTCTGTTTTTGAAGCTTTTCTGTTGCAAAATTGCCACCTTTAAGTCTGTTTTTTGGAGGCTCAGGCCCTAATATTAGAATTTTCAAGGCTGACCATGGCTAACGGTGTACATGTATGGAAATATTTAAAAAGTTTTGTGTGTATGAAAATATTTGAGAAAATGTGTGTATTTCTTTCAAAAAACTATTTTAAAGTTATTTTTATGATAAAGTCAAGCATATGAAAGTTAGGAAATGCCAGATTTATGGCTGACCCTTAATTCTCCCCCTTGTGCCTATTACTTTTTGCATAGGACTCCTGCCTCATTTAGTGTGCTGACTGTGTACTGAATGAAGTCCTTGGGGGGGGGGGGAAATAGTACATGATTGTGTAATTAAAGATTGTCCTTTTTGCAGATGATACAGAATTAAGTTTTACGTGCGCAACCATAGATCTTGAAGTGCTTGAAGTGCTTGAATCTGCATCCTAAATAACTTTAACCTAATGTAGTTTTTAAATGTAATTTCCTAGTGTTTTTTAAAGGAAAAAGGTATAAAAAAAATTCTATTATGTGCAGTTGTTGGCTGTTATCATAATGTAGACCTGGGTTGCTCTAGCTATAGGAAAACTAGGCAGCAGAATATCTTATAATGGAAGAGGGGAGGCCAAATAAATATAGGGATTACTATCAGCTTGTACTATAAATATTAGACAAACTGTGTTTACTTGGGCACAGAACTTAGAGCTTTTTGAAAGCTATACAACAGGGGAAACTAACTTTCTCAATTTTTCAATTGCCACTATTTCTTGTGGACATTTACTGAGAGCTAATGAGATAATTAGTGCAGAAAATCTAGCTTCTATGTTTCAATACTATTGAACGTATTCATCCTCTCTTAGGCAAGCTATGCTATCACCATTTCTTTGATACCCTCAATTCTAAGAAACTCATTTCTTTAATTCATTGTATTTAAATTTGCTTATGTCCATGAACAAAATATCACTTTTTGAACAAAATGTTGTTCATGCTCCTACTGTGTCACTGATAATTGTTATTAATGGAATTCACATTATTCTCCCTGGTAGACCTGTCAAACCGAAGAATGAAAGTCTAAGGAAGGAGAATTAATAACTCCATTGCAATGCATCATATAGATAAGCCAGTAATTGCAAGGTCAGATGGGCATACATAGATAGATTGTTAACTGGTTATGCTATAATGAAAGCAGAGACCTTTTACATATGTTTATGAATAATGTTTCTCATAAAAACACTAGATTGAATGTCTCTTGTGAACCAGAAATGATCAATAATAAGGGTAATGAAATATTAAACAGAAAACAGAGAATCCATATGAGAAGTAAATTTGAAGACCTTATAGCTATCGCCTACTCATTTCTTATTTCAGCAGGGAGATAAATAAAATATTCTGTCTTTCTCCTTTTACCATATTTGCTACAATAATAAAAAATATTATCTTTTCTTTTACCTAGGATTAACTGAATAAATTGAGCTTCAATTTATTTTTTTGAAAAATGGGATTTAAAAACTACATATATAGTAGGTTTCTTTTAAGGAGCCACTATATAATTATATCCTTGTGTTATAAAGAGCTACAGAAATTAGATTTGTTGGTTTCCTAGCAACTAACGGGCTCAAGGTTTTAAAGCTGAAGATCAAAACTCATATAACCAGCTTAGAAGTACACACAGATATGTATTAGTAAAAACAGCTTCTGAAATCATTTCAACCTAGACTGACGTATGCAATACCTAGATGGTTTAGAAAAATTTCCCAGCTCTGTAGCTCAACATCAGTTCATATGGGCAATGTATATTCACATTGGGAATAACTAGCATTTTCCTTCTATTGGTCCAGTGGTTTTCAACCTATTTACCATGGTGGGCCGCATATGCAGCTCTTTGTTATGTGGGCCACATCCATATTCTCTCTCATATATGTACACTACCAGTATATCTACCAAAAAAAAGTTTTAGTATTTTTTATATGAAGGCAATACGATTCAAATCGATACAGTACCTTTCATTTCGACACTGGCAAATGTCTACCCAAGAGCATTTTGAATTAGCAAAATAGGTCACAACATTGTTTAAAATGAATTAATTTACTGTAAGGGTGGCATGGCATGGCGTATTGCTACCCTCACTTCCGTGCTGCTGCTGGCAATGCAGCTAGGCTGACACCCAGCGAATGCAGTTGCGGAGCCTGCTAGCAAAGATGGGGAGCTCTGCCCAGTGCAGGGGTGACTCCCCTCATCCAGGGACTGCCACCAGGCCTGCTACCTAGAGTCTGTCCTCCATCCACCAGCTGCATCCCATCCTCATGTCTGCATTCCCCTGCACCTCCTCCTTGTGCCCGCTGGTCTCCTACCTCGGCTGCATGTACCTCAGCCTGCCCTGCCTACCTACCATTGCGGTCCTAGTGCTGCGGATGCTGCTCCAGTGGGGTCACTGACCCATGATTCGTGTGTGCTGACCCTGCTGGGCCCAATCCTGCCTGGGAGGGGACCTGACACCACTGGGCCTGATCATGTCGGGGGTCCCTGAAGCTGGGCCTGATCCAGTGCTGGCCCACTCTTGTTTCTCCCCTCACTCCCCCCAAAAGCTCTGAGCCCAGGATAGGTGTCCCTCCTGCTCCACCCTAGTTATGACCCTGAGGATGTTACATGGGCCGCAGCTGTGTGCTGATTGGGCCACAAGCAGCCTGCAGTTGAGAATCACTGTTTTACTCAATATGTTTATGAAAATCTGAGGAAAATATGGATGTCCAGCTTTTTCAGAGGAGAAAATAGAATCCATTGTTAGCGGGAAGGGAATGGGAGGGCTATGTCTTTTAAATAATAATGAAGTGAGATATTCGTAAAGGTATATCCCATTGTTTTAAATGACCAGTTCATACAGAATATTGATTTGTGTCATTGTGTCTGTTCTTATTATCTTCAGTGAATTGGACAGATGCTATCTTAGCTAAATGACCAGTAGTCATGTTACTCCATGCTCTGATACCATCAGTTCTCAAAAGCTACCTAGCTTTTGGTTGGATCAATGCTTGGGAGCCCTCCCCCCGAACACCTTGATGTTGGAGAAAAATGTTTTAGAGGAGTGGGAAGTGTGATTTCCAGTTATTATAAAAGTACCTGTGCTAAGTCCGCTTGAGCTAACGTACTAAAAATACCAGTGTAGCTGGGATAGCATTGGTGGCAGCTTGGGCTAGCTGTCTGAGTACGTACCCAGGTCCTGTACTACTCTGGCTACACTGCTATTTTTAGTGCACTTGCTCCAGCAGAGCTAGCGTGGGTATGTCTGTGTGAGCTGGTAATCACACCTCCCAGATATAGCTGTGCTTTAAGAGTTGAACCAGCTGTGCAGCATGGTTCTGGAGACCCTCTGCCACTCTAGGTGCAGCTACTTTTTTTAAAAATGACTAACGGTTTTAGATAATTCAATTTTAGTGTTTCCCACTTGAGACATCCCGAAGTGGGGGGGATGTTTTTCACAGGGTAGGTGCTCAGCCCTTCTTAAAGTCAGGCTGCCTTAGAGTGACTCAAGTGGGGAACCATTACTAACTTTTGTAAATCTTGACCACCATCTTTTAATGAGCTGTAAAAATGATGCCCTGATCACTTTTGATCATCAAATGTGCTTATCGCACGTTCCACAGTAATAGAATGTGTGCACCAAATTCCAGTGCAGGTAATGAGATGGCTTATCTAAACTCTCCAGGTGGTTTCAGTTGTAGTTAATTAAAATGTAGAGTAGATCAACTTGTATAATGTCTCCCTGTCCTAAACTACTGTGTAGCATTAGTATAAATTAATATAAAATTGTTAGAAAGTTGCTGTGGTTCACTCCAGAGATGGGTATACTATAGTGGTAGATGAAACAATCTCTGTGTATATCAGTTACAATTTGTAATGTGCTTTAGGACAGACTTTCTACATTTTAATGCAATATATAAAAGTAGAAAATGGCCACATTCAAGTGCTTTACCTATTCCTGTTAAGAAAATCTGATTTAACTTAAAAGGAAAGTAGTGAAAACTCATCTCCTCCTTTACTTATACACTGAAGTCCATGTCAAAGGATCCATATTTCTATCAGACAGTTAATGTTTGCAAGCATTTAAGAAATCCCTTTAGCTCAGTTTTCACTTACAGTTCTTGCTTGCGAACTCATTAACTCTTGAGGGATAAGTTTTTCTAGCCTTTTATTTTGAATGATGCATCTTTTCCAAACAGGAGGGGTATAATAATGCAGTAGGGTCATTTTGATGTGTAATGATGTCCAATGGAATGTTGCAGGAATTATTGGAATGGTAGATTTGAGCTTTTTAGTTTCCATTTTGTATCAAAGAGAAACTTGCAAGTATGTATTCCTGTTCTGCGTTGGTTTTCAAAATGTCTTATTTTTTACCTATAATGGGAGATGGCAAAGAATGAGTTTTGGTCTAAAGTGCAGAACTTGTTGAGAAATGATTCAATTCTTCTTGAGTGTTCTGCGTTATTTTCGTACTGTCTGTAAATACTGGTCATCCCTTCTTTGCTTGCTCTCTGCATATGTTCCAGCAAACATGCTTATTGGCCTGCACATGCTCCATCATAGCAGAAATAAACTTAGTGTTGCAGAAAGTCAATTTCAAATTAATAATTTGTGAGTATTTCAACACCTGATTATAGTAGTTTTGCTCATCCAGTCGGGGAACTTTCAAATTGACCTCTGTGACCAATCAAAATATCTCATTTTTGAATTGTAAATACTGAAAGCAATGCTTTCAGTGGACAAGTAACAAACTCCACACAGCAAAACACTAATTGAATAATTTTAAACAAGAAATTAATGGGAATCATGGTAATCACAAACAGAAGACCAGCCTAAATTTGATGATAATTTTCACCATGAATAGATCTTCCAGCTCTACCTGCCAGGTCTGAGAACTTGGCAAGCTTCAAAGAAGGAATAGACATGTATGTGGATAACAAAATAGCATGAACTATTTTAACTCTAGATAACAAAAAATTTGGAAGTGATATTAAACTTCATGTTTCAGGGCTTATGCCAATCTCTAACTAATAGAGACCAGGGTGAGACCTAATGGGGGGAGGAAGACAGATTACCCCATATCTGCCCACTTCATGGTGCTTACACCTTTCTCTGAAGCATCTGGGGTTGGTCACTGATCAAGACCGGATAATGAATTAGATGGATCTCAGGTCTGATCTAGCATGGCAATTCCTATCTTCCTAATTCTGCTGCCTCACTTATTTACACATACTCATCTGTTGAATACTTTGCATTTACATTGTACATTTCTGCCAGAAGAATCTCAAACAACTTCTGAATTCTTTATAGGAGCCCCTACCTACCACTGAAATGAGGCTATTTTTAGCATCAGGACTGATATGTAGCTATATGGAGTATAGAATAATGTAGCCCACTGATTTTAGGTAGGCAGAAAGTAAATTGTATCTAAGTTGGAATCCAACCAGCACCTTTTCAAATACTTTCATAGTATCTTTCATAGCATAAATAGTCTGGGCCTTTGTTTTACTCAGTATCCCACAGAACTGTGTAGACAAGGTGAACTTGTGTTTCTAGTATATGGACACATCTGCTAGTAGGGATATTTAAGCATATCTGAGCAGTCACCTAATGTGGTAGCACAGAAATTAATTAGGAGCAGCTCACTTACTGAAATCTTCTTTAAACTGGGGGTCTGTGTCAGCACCAGTTCCTGAAGGTAGTATGAGTTCCGTAGCCAGTGGATGGTAGATGTTTAAAACACTGTCAGCAAATCAATAGGTAGCACTCCGATATGTTGGGTACCCTTACTTTTCATATCTTCTCTCCAGCAGTAGCCAGGATAATTCAGCCCATCAGTTTATCAGATCCCTTCACATGTAAATTTAACCCTTTTTTTTTTTGATGCATCTCGTGGTACTTGCTATCCAACATGTTAGCTCCTTTTTCTCCCCGTGTTCAATAGTCTCACTGAAAGCCCTTGCAACTTAATCAACATAATGCTGGCAGAGTCCAACCCTTAGAGTATGTCTAGACTGCAAAATAAAACCCCGAGGCAGTGAGGTGTGAGCCTGGAGTCAACTGACTTGGGCTCACAGGGCTTGCGCTACAGGGCTAAAAATAGCAGTGTAGATGTTGCTGCTCGGGCTCTGAGACCATCTGCCCTCAGGTTTCAGAGACTGGGCTCCAGCCCAAGTGAGAATATCTACATTGCTATTTTTAGCTTTGTAGCATGAGCCCAAGTCAATTGACATGGGCTCTGAGACTCTCTGGTGTGGGGCTTTTTGTTTTTGCCTGTGTAGATATAACCTGAGAAAACCCTTTCTCATGCTGGCTGTATAATACACCATTAATGCTTGGTATTTTTGTTAGGAGTGATTAAAGCAAGGGGACTATGCAGTTAAGGCATATCAACCCAAACGTAGATTTTTCCTTGACTTTCATCTATCTGTAAATCCATCATTTTGCCGAGACAATACAGTTTTTATTATGCAAAGGCAGTAGTTGTGTTGTCCTTAAAACTTTCAACAAACTGGGTGCCAGGAACTTGGCCTTTTGGATGCACCGCTCCGTACACAGTAATATGAACTATGAAGCAAATGTAAAACTTCAGCCTGCTGTTGGCAGTTACAAATCAGAATGGCAAAGAGAAATAAAACGTAAAAAGCAATATGAGTTTGAATGAAATTATGATGAGTCAGATAGTGCTATTCCCATAGGCAAGCATTTGTAAAACTCCCCATAATGAAAGATTGAAATAGAATTCCAAAGGAGGAAAGATGCTGAGATTCAAAAATCAACTTTTAACTTTCACAAGCCTTGAGGTCGCATAGCTGGACAGATCTGTAGGTAGCAAAGCAGTTCAGAACACCCAAAACTTTTAAGCACCGAATGGTCCCATTGAAATCAGTGGGAGTAGTCACTCTGCTTAAGGATAAGCACATGCTTATGTGCTTTGCTGGATTGGGGTTATAAAGGGTATTGATCTCAGTTCTACATAGAACCCTCTAAATGCCTAATAATTTATTCTCCACCATCCCTCAGAGGAAACTATTAGAGCTCAGTTGCAGTCCCATTGAAGGTCATGGGGCTTTGCCATAACATGCTACATTCAATCTTACCACTATTTATTATCTATGAAGTGTCATCCATGTGCTTGGGGCTGTAGAGATGCAAAAAAGACAGTTCCTGTCCTGAAGGGCTTCCAGTCTAAAAGATAAACACAGAGAAGACACAATGCACAGGAAAACTTAGAGGAGGGGGTTAGCTTGGAAATGAGAGGGGAAATCCTAGCACCATTGAGGCCACAGGGAGCTTTAGTCCCACTGTAGTCAATGGCAATCTCGCCCCATTTGTTTTTGTTTGAATTGTTCACTCGCTTGTTGTGGGCACTGTGACGGGGTGAGATTTTGGCAGTGATTTCATTCAGAAGACAGATCTGGCTTGTCATACTGAAGATCTAAAGAAAAAGGGTGCTCAGAATGAAGTCCAAGCAAATTATAAGGCTGCACTATGAACCGGACACTTGCACTGGTGAGCACTTACTCCCACAAGGGGTCCCATGACAATCAATGAGATTCCCTGTGAATAACTGCTCCTCATGGGGGTTATAATCTGGTCCAAGAAAAACAGTAGTACTCTCTCTTGGTGAAAAATGTAGCGTTAAATGAGTTACTAGTTTTCATATGCAACGTTGGATGTGTTTTCTGTTTTACTTGTTTTAATTGTTGCATGTTTGAATGTTTAGAAATATGTCCATGTTACATTTGCACTTTGTATTTAGGGAGTGTGTCTTGGATGCAGTATGTGAATGGTCTGAATGGGCCAATTCAGTGGAGTTGCACAAGAGAGAAATTTGCTGAAATTCACATGCATGGAAAAAATATGGACTCTGAACATTGCTTTGCTGTCGGAAGTGGCATATTCTAGTGGACAGGGCACTCGACTAGGAGTCGAGATCTGAGTTCTGTGCCACTGAGCTGCTTTGTGAGTCATTTCCTCTCTTTGTGCCTCTGTTTCTGCACCCACTGTCTGTGCTTTCTAATTAGTCTAAACTCTTCAGGGCAAGGCCTGTCTTTCACTGTGTGTTTGTACAGTGCCTCACACAATGCAGTCAGTAATATACACACACACAATTTGTAAATAAAAGCACGTGACGAAAGAAGTGAGCAGAAATCTCAAATTAAGCCTCAAACCTTGATCAGAGTAATTCATTTTTTGCAAAAGTGATTCATTTCCCCCTCCATTGACTTTTCATTTCATTGTTTGAAATATGTGCATCATTTCTCTTATTTAAGGGAAACAGTTTAAAAAAAATCTTTCTAATTTTAAAGTGCTAGTTACTCATCACCTGATAGAAGATTGTCTGGGAACTCCTTGATTCTGTCTATTGGAGTTTATTGAACAGGGATTTATGGAGAAGGAAAGTATTTTCCAGAGAAATTGGCAAGCCACATAAAACAAACCAGCAGGCAACCTATTTTTTTAAAAAAGCTACCCTACAGCTTCCATTTTCTCTGACAGCTTGTACCATCTCAATATTATTTTTGTGAGAGAAGACTCAGACCTTCTTAGTGAACAGAGCTCTCTATCCTTTTCAATACTTGCCTTTTGAATCTTTGCTTGTGTGTGCGTTTTAGGAAGGATTTCAAAGTAACTGCAAATGATGGTCTACATCATTTTGGAGGGATTTTATTATTTGGTTAGTTGGTTTTATTGCACAACCAATTGCCTTCAAATGGTCTTTCCTGATTCTGTGCTACTTAAGGAGCAGCCTGTTTATAGAATCATAGAATTGTAGAACTAGAAGGAACCGCAAGAGTTCTTCCAGTCCAGTTCCCTGCACTCAACGCAGGGCTAAGTATAATCTAGACCATTCCAGACAGGCATTTGTCTAATCTACTCTTAAAAATATCCAATGATGGAGATTCCATGACCTCCCTAGACAATTTATTCCATTGCTAACTACTCTGATAGTTAGAAATGTTTTCCTAATGTCCAACCTAAACTGTCCTTGCTGCAATTTAAGCCCATTACTTCTTGTCCTATCCTCAGAGGTTAATAAGCACAATTATTCTCCCTCCTTCTTGTAACAACCTTTTATGTACTTGAAAACTGTTATCATGTCCCCTCTCAGTCTTCTCTTTTCCAGACCAAATAACCCAATTTTTTTTAATCTTCCCTCATAGGTCATGTTTTCTAGACCTTGAATAATTTTTGTTGCTCTTCTCTGGACTTTCTCCAATTGGTCCACATCTTTCCTGAAATGTGGAGCCCAGAACTGGACACAATAGATTCATAGATACTAAGGTCATAAGGGACCATTCTGATCATCTAGTCCGACCTCCTGCACAACGCAGGCCACAGAATCTCACCCATCCACTCCTACGAAAAACCTCACCTATGTCTGAGCTATTGAAGTCCTCAAATCGTGGTTTAAAGACTTCAAGGAGCAGAGAATCCTCCCTCAAGTGACCCGTGCCCCATGCTACAGAGGAAGGCGAGAAACATACAGGGCCTCTTCCAATCTGCCCTGGCGGAAAATTCCTTCCTGACTCCAAATATGGCGATCAGCTAAACCTTGAGCATATGGGCAAGATTCACCAGCCAAATACTACAGAAAATTCTTTCCTGGGTAACACGGATCCCATCCATCTAATATCCCATCTCAGGGGATTTGGCCTATTTACCCTGAATATTTAAAGATCAATAAATTACCAAAATCACATTATCCCATCATACCATCTCCTCCATTAACTTATCAAGTAGAATCTTAAAGCCAGATAGATCTTCTGCCCCCACTGCTTCCCTTGGAAGGCTATTCCAAAACTTCACTCCTCTGATGGTTAGAAACCTTGGTCTAATTTCAAGTCTAAACTTCCTGGTGGCCAGTTTATACCCAATATTCCAGTTGAGGACTAATCAGTGCGGAGTAGAAAGGAAGCATTACTACACATGTCTTGCTTATAACACTCCTGCTAATACATCCCAGAATGATGTTCGATGTGTTGTGTGGGTTGTTTTTTGCAACAGTGTTACACTGTTGGCTCATATTTAGCTTGTGATCCAGTGTGACCTCCAGGTCCCTTTCTGCAGTACTCCTTCCTAGGCAGTCATTTCCCATTTTGTATGTGTATAACTGATTTGTTCCTTCCAAAGTGGAGTACTTTGCATTTATCCTTATTGAATTTCATCCTATTTACTTCAAATTATTTTTCCAGTTTGTCCAGATCACTTTGAATTTTAATCCTATCCATCAAAGCACTTGCAGTCCCTCCCAGCTTGGTATTAGTCCACAAACTTTATAAGTGTACTCTCTCTATGCCACGATCTAAATCATTGATGAAGATATGGAACAGAACAAGATTCTGATCCCTGCAGGACTCTACTTCATATGCCTTTCCAGCTTGACTGTGAACCACTGATAACTACTCTCTGGGAACAGTTTTCCAACCAGTTATGCATCCACTTTATAATAGCTCCATCTAGGTTGTATTTCCCTGTAGTATATAAGCAAAGCAGCCTGTTGCAGTATATAATAGACGTGGCCAATGCCTGAGTACTTCAGAATTGGCTGGGATGAGAAGATGTTAAAAATAGCTCCTACAGTAGGAGTTCTTTCCTTCCCACCCCAGGCTCTGTGATTGGAAGAAAGAGGGATAGTCATCACAGTGTGATCTGATTAAGTGCTCTGGATCTTCAAGATCTGATGCAATGTTGATAGTGATTTTGATATGCCAGTAGGGGGTGAATTACCTGATGTAAAGAAAAGACCTAGGAAGGTAAGGAAGCCAGATAAGCTCCTTCTGTGATTTCCAGAAATAGAAGATGCTTTATTCCATCTCTCACTACTGAATTCCCAGAAGCTTAGTACCACTGTTCTTTAAGAGTATTAAAAAGTGAAACCTTCCATGGTCCCTATTCCTTTGCCACAGGAAATCATTTCCATTCAAGGCTATAATAAATTGACGTTAAGGGGAATTGCTTGTATCTTGCGGTGGGAGGATTGCACCCCAGACAAGTGGCATCACCAAAATTGACCTGGGCACTTGGGCTGGGATTTTCAAAGGTGCCTTTGTGGGTTAGGTGCTTAAATCCTATCACTGGAGGGAGAATTCAGTGGGAGTTGGTCACCTGACCCCCTTAGGGTCCTTTGAAAACCCCTGGTTTCATAGGCTCTGGAATCACTAGGCTCTTTTAAAATACTTACCACTAGTCTTGGATTTGGTTTTCCTTTTTAGATTTCTTTTTTGGTCTGTCCAAACAATGTTACCCCTACCCTGTTTACTAAAGCATCCCATATACTAACTTGTGCAAAGTAATTAAGGACAAGCAATTAGCCCAGGATGAAACTTGTGGAAAACTGCATTTCTGGGTTCTGTTGTGTTATGGTAAAAGGGTCTAAAAGATGTAGAATCACTTTACACTTCTAGAAAAGGTGGAGTTTTACATTTGGGCAATGTATCCCACATTTCATTTCACCTTGATTGATTAAGAGGCTATAGATGTGCAAACAGCCATAGATGATCCTAAACCCATCCATCCTCTCCATTAGAGTAATCCATGTTAACCGTGAAAAGAATCTGCATGTTAGGAGGGTTAATAACAATAAAATGATAAAGATCTAGTTTGAAATCAAGCCTGCATTAATAAAAATATGGGAACTCACTGATGTCAAGCTAAATGTCTTGTTTTTTTTTAATGGAATGTTTATTTTGACATATGAAGGAAGTAATTTCCTATTGTAAACTTCTTGCAGAGTATCTATCAAATTAGGTTTTTGAGTATTTACAACGCAATAACTCAGGACTGAGTGGTGGAAATCTTATAATCCATAAACGTGCCCTTGCACAATATCATCCTGATTTCCTAGATGAGGATTAATTCTGCAGTTTTCTTCCTCCATGACAATGAATACAGTGTGTGGCAAATAGTGCACTGTAAACACATTCTGCTCTATCCTAATCTTTACAGATACTTTAAGGTGACCTTTTTATTGAATGTCCTTTAAGAGGTTTGAGGATATTACCAAAAATAACCAAGGAAATCACTGAAAGTAAGCAGGACTCCGTTTCTTCACAGGCTATGCTAATCGGGTCATATTCTTCTCCCTCCTCCCCCCATTAACACAATTTGATTTTGTTTTTCTTGACCTAATTTATATATGGGTTGAGTGAAAAAGAACTTTCTTTTTTTTAGATTTGCAGCCTATTTAATTCCATCAGGTGACCCCTGGTTCTTGTGTTGTGTTGTGAAGGGGTAAATAACCCTACCTTATTCACTTTCTACCCACCATTCATGATTTTATAGATCTCTATCATATCCCCCCTTAGTCGTTTCTTTTCTAAGCTGAACAGTTCCATTCTTTTTAATATCTCCTCATATGGAAGATGTTACATACTCCTAATTATTTTTGTTACCCTTCTTTGTACATTTTCCAATTCCAATGTATATTTTTTGAGATGGAGTGACCAGAATTGCATGCAGTATTCAAGGTGTGGGTGTACCAGGGATCTGTATAATGGCATTATGATATTTGCTGTCTCATTATTTACCACTTTGCTCATGGTTCCTAACAGTCTGTTAATTTTTTTTTGACTCATGCTACACATCAAACAGATGTTTTCAGAGCACTAGTCAGAATGACTCCAAGAGATTTCTTGACCGGCAACAGCTAATTTAGAACCCATAATTTTGTATGTAGAGGTAGGATTATTTTTTCCAATTTGCAGTACTTTTTCAGTTATCAACATTGAATTTCAGCTGCCATTCTGTTGCCCAGTCCGTGAGATCCCTTTGTAACTCCTCACAGTCAGCTTTGACTTAACTATGTTGAGAAATTTTGTGCCATTTGCAAGCTTTGCCATCTCATTGTTCACCGTATTCATAAATGATCTGGAAAAAGAGGGTAAACGGCACTGGTCCCAGTACAGATCCTTGGTGGACTCCACTCTTAACTGTTCTCCACTGTGTGAAACCTGACCTTTTATTCCTACCTTTTGGTTTCCTATCTTTTAAACAGTTACTGATCCACGACAGGAAGGGGTGGCTCTACCAATTTTGCCGCCCCAAGCAGTCCCCGCCGAATTGCCACCACCACAACAGCGGCGGAGCTGCTGCTGAATTGCTGCCGCACCCAGAAGAGCGGCAGAGCTGCCGCAGAATTGCCACCGCAGGACACGGACTGCCGCCCCATTCTGAATGCTGCCCCAAGCACCTGCTTGGAAAGCTGGTGCCTGCAGCCGGCCCTGATGACAGGACCTTTCTTGTTACCCCATGACTGCTTGCTTTGCTTATGAGTCTTTTAACCTTGTCAAAGGCTTTCTGAAACTCCAAGAACACTATAACCACTGGATGTCCTTTGTCCACATGCTTGCTGACACCCTAAAAACATTCTAAAAGATTGGTGAGGGATGATTTTCCTTTACAAAAGCCATGTTGACTCTTCCCTGACGTATCATGTTCTACTATGTGTCTGATAATTCTGTTCTTCACAGTCATTTCAACCAGTTTCCCTGGTACTGAAGTTGGGCTTATTGGCCTGTAATTGCCAGGATTTTTTTTAATATTGGCATTAGATTAGCTATCCCCCAGCCATCTGGTACAGAGGCTGATTTAAGTGATAGGTTACATACTACTGTTAGTAGTTCTGCAATTTCACATTTGGTTGCATTCAGAACTCTTGGATGAATACCATCTATACTTGGTGACTTATTACTGTTTAACATATCAGTTTGTTCCAAAACCTTCTCTATAGACACCTCAATCTGGGACAGTTCCTCAGATTTGTCACCTAAAAAGAATGGCTCAAGTATGAGAATTTCCCTCACATCCTTAGCTGTGAAGACAGATGCAAAGAATTAATTTAGCTTATCTGCAATGACTTTGTCTTCCATTAGTGCTCTTTTTGCACCTTGATTGTCCAGTAGTCCCTACCAAAAGGAAAATGTATCTCTCTGCTGCTTGGGCTTTGGGAGGGTGAGATTTCTAGGCATAAGCAAAGGATCCCCAGCTGCTTAGCCTGGGTTAGCCCTAAAGGGCATCTAGAGCTTGCATATTACAGCAGTTTCTTATCACTTTTTGAAACCTAAGTCTAACTCATTTGTGTGTGCATGTTTTCCTGCTTTAAGCTTGTAAATAATTCATTTATTATTCCTAGTTCATAACATTGTAGATAGTTTATAATAGCATTGTCTACAACTATTGTCTTTGATGTGAGATATGGGGTAAGTGAGCGGTTCTTTGGGACTGGGAATAACTTGAAGGTTTTTATGCTTGGTGTAAAGAATTATTTGTCAAAAAGGCAGGCTTGCCTGGGTGGCAACCTAGACCTGAATGCCCAAGATGACTGACTGTCTGTGACTCCATGTTACAGTGGCTGTTGCAATGCTTGAAGGGTTCACATTTGATGATTGGTTGGTGAAATGCAAGTATAGAACTCTCACACAATGAGCTCAGTGTTTATGTTCTGCTTCTTAACAGTCTATCCTGAGACTGGTACTCACGCTTTTGAGCCACTCCAGTCAGCTTGACAAGTACTTGTATAATAAACACTTTCACTCACACGAGTGAGCTAGCTGGGTCTGAACTGAGACAGAGAGGCATGAGGATGCTATCCCTTTCCCAACCAGTCTCCTTTCCCCCCTCATTTTATTATTTGCATTACAGTAGGGCCTAGAGGCTGCAACTCTGATTGGGGCTTCAGTGTGGTAAGTACCCCCCCCCCCCAAATCATAAGAAACTGTCACTGCTCCAAAGAGGCTGCATTTAAATAGTTGAGACAATGCACCATTACCTTATTACCTCCATTTCACAGATGGGGAATTGAAGCACAGAATGATACATTGACTTGGCCAGGGTTAAACAGGAAGACTGTGGCACAGCTAGGATTAATCTGAGATCATCTGAGTCCTAGTCCTTTGTTTTAATGATAGGACCATACCTCCTCTCATGTTCCATAAGTAAAGTAGATTGATCAAATGAAGTTTTTTTTTTTCTTTGGTTTTCTAAATGTGATTACTGCGGTGTCCAATGTACCAGCTGCTTTGATTCTGCTTTAGGTGAGTAGGTTACTGCTGGAGACTTAGTAAAGGATTTCTTGCAAAGTTTGTTTCTATTTCAAAATAAGTAAATGTTTCTCTGTTAAAAATACACAGAAGAGCCTGTTTCTTATTACATAATCAACACGGTACTCTGCCTTGTCCTAGCTAAGTGTGTAAAGCAGTTTTATACAAAGAATGTTCTCTAAAATAAAGTCGAATTGTGATGTTCCTGCAGTGCTCTTTCCTTTACAAGTTTACCAGGGCTTGCTCAAGTGCAAGAGGCTTCTTTGACTTTGGCTTTTCTTTCTTTCTTTCTACGTTTTGTGGCTCACTTTGTGAAAATCAAGAGGGCACATCTTTCACATTTTTCTTGGTCACTTCAAATCTCATCAATACCTTTCTGTCGAATGGAAGTTTTGTGTTTGGCCCAAAATAGTTTTCTATTCATCTTCCTTTCATGTCCATGAAGTTATTGACCTTTCAATCCTTTTCTTTGATATTTAACCTTGTCCCCTGCATGTTTTCTTGTCTGATTTCTGACTTTTTAACAGGCACTTAGTTCTACCGCCTCTCAAGTGCAAGTCTGCTGCTTTACTTAGTTGGAGCAGCTTTCATCTTCTTTCTGATTGTAGACTATTAATGTCCTTCCTTTTCTGACAGCAGAATTGTTCTTGTTTCACTTTTGTTTTTCTGGACCAAGTCTCTCTCCTTTGAATAAACTCTTTCCCCAGTCTCAACTCATTCATTCAGGGAAGGAGGCAATGTTACTCTTTTTTAATTTATTTCGCTCCAGCCGCCTCCTTTCTTGGGCATGTTGCAATCAAGGGATCTTTTATGGTTGGCTTCTCTCTCGCCCTCTTGAAGGCAATGTCAGTGATGTTTCATAGGCTGATAATAAAGAGGATTGAAAAGTCAGTGTGGTGAGAATATGCTTGTAGTAACTAAGGGCCACATTCTTCACTGCTTTGAATCCCGTGTAGTCATTTACACCTGTATAAAGTGAATGCAAAGTGATTGTAAACTGCTTCCAAATCAAGTAGCTTCTTTAAAGCACTTTGCACACCTTTTGCACATATTTAAATGACTACACTAGTGCAAGGCAGAAGACAATCCTACCTTAAGCATCTGTTTTTGTGTGATATTCTTGGGGCTTGAGCCTCCTTTTCCATTAAGTTCAATGGAAAAACTCCCATTATATTCAGTAAGAGCAGAAGCAAGCTGCTAGCCACCATTAGTCTAAGGGCATGCCTACATGAGAATTTACTGTGCAGCAACCTGGTGTGTAGCTCTACAGCCCTCCAGCATGCTGCACAGTGACTCTGTCCCCCAGTGACCTTTGACATACGCCGGTAAATCATGACGGGCTTTGATATACTGTGGCACACCATGGAACCTGCTGATTTACTGTAGTAAATCATTATGTACTTTACTGCTGTATGTCAGTGTACACTAGGGGACTTTTAGTACACATCAGCAGGGTCCACATGGACAGTTACTTTATGGCACACTGGAGCTCAGTAGATTTACATGCCATCTTGCTGCTCAGGAAATGTTTGTGTTGACATTCCCTAAGAATGTAGGGTGTTGACTGGATGCTACAGACATTCTATTGTGGCTTCCAAACTACTGAATCTTGCACAGAAATCTGTGACGATGCTGCATCATCCCTAAAATCAATTTCATGACAGCATCTTTGGCAATGTTGTGTAATCCACTGGTGAATGAATATTGTAGCTCCCCTGCAGTGCCAATCCACAGAGGATATGAGTTGTTACATTCCCCAGTTATAAACAGTTGCTCTTTAGCTCAAGTTGCAGCAGTTTATACTTTTAGCATTGGAGGTCCCTCATTCAATCCCCAGTGTGTTGGCCAACATCTTGGCCATCACAATTGCACATCTTAACTGGCTTTTGAGACTTCCAAAGGCTTAAGAGATTTTGATTAGTTGCATTCTGAACAGATAATCTGTTTTGACCATTTCTTTTAGTGTCTCTGCCCTCTATTTCCAGTTTTCTGAAATTTAATTTCTCCTCTTGGTAAATCTAGCTGAAACAACCACCCTTTAACAACAAAGGTTCACAGGAATTCAGGAACAAAGGGAAGACACAGATATAAGACACTGATGCCATTAGTGTGCCAGATATCCATCTCCTTTAATAAACAGCCCAAGTGCCACAACAAATCCTCATGGAACTATTTCAGAAGGTGCGCTTAGCATTTAAAGGAGATTTTATTCTGCATGTCAAGTATCAGGGAGTAGTTGTGTTACTCTGTATCCTTTGTTGTTTTTGTGGAGTCCAGTGGCACCTTAACGACTAACGGATTTATTTGAGCATAAGCTTTCGTGGGTAAAAACCCCACTTCTTCAGGTACATGGAGTGAAAATTACAGATGCAGGCATTATATAATGATACGTGAAGGAAAGGGAGTTACCTCACAAGTGGAGAACCAGTGTTGACCGGGCCAATTCAATCAGGATGGATGTAGTCCACTCCCAATAATAGATGAGGAGGTGTCAATTCCAGGAGAGGCAAAGCTGCTTTTGTAATGAGCCAGCCACTCCCAGTCCCTATTCAAGCCCAAATTAATGGTGTTAAATTTGCAAATAAATTTTAGTTGTGCTGTTCCTCTTTGAAATCCGTTTCTGAAGTTGTGTGGGGTTTTTTGTTTTTGTTTTTGTTCAAGTATAGCTACTTTCAAATCTGTTATAGGATGTCTAGGAATGTCCTACTGGCTTTTGTATGTTATCATTGCTGACGTCTGGCCTGCTCATTATGACTTCAGCACCTCCTTTGATTATAATGTCAGAGTTGTTTGAGGCTGTGGATGGCGTTGCGTTCTGTCCCTCACTCTCCCAGACCTTGGGAGACAGGCCAGTCCTCGCTTACAGACAGCCCCCCAACCTGAAGCAAATACTCACCAGCAACTACACACCACACCACTGAAACACTAACTCATGAACCAATCCCTGTAGCAAACCACACTGCCTGCTCTGTCCCCACATCTACTCTAGTGACACCATCAGAGGATGCAACCTCATCAGCCACACCATCAGAGGCTCATTCACCTGTTTCAGAGTAGCAGCCGTGTTAGTCTGTGTTTGCAAAAAGAAAAGGAGGACTTGTGGCACCTTAGAGGCTAACAAATTTATTTGAGCATAAGCTTTCGTGAGCTACTGAATGCATCTGGTGAAGTGACCTGTAGCTCCTGAAAGCTTATGCTCAAATAAATTTGTTAGCCTCTAAGGTGCCACAAGTACTCATGTACCTGTACGTCTACTAATGTTATATATGCCATCATGTGCCAGCAATGCCCCTCTGCCATGTACATTGGCCAAACCGTCCTTACGTAAAAGAATAAATGGACACAAATCGGACATCAGGAATGGTAACATACAAAAGCCAGTAGGAGAACACTTCCGTCTTCCTGGACATTCTATAACAGATTTGAAAGTAGCTATACCTGAACAAAAAAAACTTCAGAAACAGCTGAAATAAAATTTAACACTGTTAATTTGGGCTTGAATAGGGACTGGGAGTGGCTGGCTCATTACAAGAGCAGCTTTGCCTCTCTTGGAATTGACATCTCCTCATCTATTGTTGGGAGTGGACTACGTCCACCCTGATCGAATTGGCCCTGTCAACACTGGCTCTCTACCAGTGAGGTAACTCCCTTCTCTTCATGTGGCAGTATATTTATGTCTGCATCTGTAATTTTCACTCCATGCATCTGAAGAAGTGGGGTTCTTACCCATGAAATAAGATTTATTATGCTCAAATAAATCTGTTAGCCTTTAAGGTGCCACTGGACTCCTTGTTGTTTTTATTCTGCATGATTCTGCTATCTTCCCAATGTGATGGGTCTTGACGTTCTGGGGAGAGATCATTGGACCTAAAGTAACTTGCTACCATGTGATCTTATGTACCTATTGTAGGGAATGCATCTAGGATGAGCAGGATTTAAAAATGTACTTGGGAGGTCGCCTTTGTTATCTTGCTAGTTAATCCAGCAGAAGGCATATAACCTGTTGATATTCCCTACGAAAGTGCTGGGATGAGGGCTCTAGCCCAAACTTTGCAGGGGTGAGTAAGCATGAGAGAGATTCTTTTTACTTGCTGCTGTTTGAGGACTACGAAAGAAGCAACAGCTCTGGGATGCTTATTGGAGAAGGTCTCACTGTATTTTATGTGAAAATCCTAATAACTACAGTGCCCCAGAAAGGAAGAGACTATCTAGAGGGGAAACCTAGGCTCCATTCCAGCCACAGTAGCAGTGTTTATCACTGTGCATATCACTGTGCATAGCAACCCTTCCCCTTGCCATGCCTTATAAAAACAGGTCACCCACCCATTGTTTGCAGTCCTCTTTAGACTGCAAGTTTCATTAAGTCTGTACATTAACAACACCAGTGGTGCCTGTACCATCATTTCCCTGAGGAAAGAACTGCGACTTTATTAATGCAAATTCTTTATGAAAACATAAGGATGCTGTATATCAAGAGTTATGAAATTTTCTTACTCACTGAAACAATAAAGCTCCTTTGTGACTTGCCTATTAATATCTTTCTATAATGGATTACCTTCTTTTAAGAGCACATACTGTGAGAACAATCCACCTGATGAGCAAAGTCTTTTGAAATTTATGAGGATGTGTTAATGCTTACTAAGATTATAAGAGAGACATGAAAGTTACTGGAGTGACTGCAACATTGGAGCAGAAATGGATGCACTTTAAAGCAAGAGAGCTTAGAACAAAATTTTTCTATCTATTGTGGCAGTGGTTCCTCCTCTTCTCTAACACCTTCCTATTGTGAACCTGACCTTCCTTTGCTGTCCCTTCCTAGAAGCTGATTCGGCCCCTGATTTCTGATTTATAAATGGGTGCCTTTGCGGAATCCATCTGAGTTCAGATCTAAAATGGATTTTTCCCAAAGTTCAGGGGTGCTTGGACCACTAAGATTGGGTAAGGCGCTTATCAGGTGCAAATTGACAGTCAATAGAGCTATGTTGCTTTACAACAACTGAGGATCTGGCCCCTTTGGTTCAGCCCATTGAAGATATGGGTCAGTTGTGATGTTTTGGAACCCAAATCAAACTTCATAAGTTTAGAGAGGGGGCTTCAGAACTGGGATATTGGTTCAAGCCCATATCTACCTGATTTAAAATTTAAAACAATTCTCATTCTAGGCATCGCTGTCTTTCTTCCTTATGAAATTTTTCATATTTTTTTCAATGACTATTTTGAAGTATAAAATATTTGATTTTTTTAAATATATACGGCCCAATCCTTCAATCCTCCACTGAATAAATCACCTACAGAAGTCCATTTAATTCAGGATCACCGATTTGGTTCATGTTGACTAGGGTTGTACTCGGCAATTTGAAATATGTACCCACACTTTGGGGCCTCTTTCCTCTGAGGCTACAGTAGATCCGTAAGCTAATTTCTATACAACCTAAACCTTACCTTACTGCTAGCTTTGAAAATCTCCTGTTTTGTCACACATTCACAGGGGAGCTACATTCTCATTGTCAGCCTAGGTGATCTCCTAAGGAATAGCAATACAAGGATAGTTTCTCAAAGCTCTAGAGATAGGGAAGCAGTGACAAACATTTGTAAACATTACTTTAATATATCTATATCTTCCCAACTCTGACTGTCTCTGCAGATGTATCTTACTTCAGTAGCTCTGTAAGGCACTATAACTAATTACTATTGTGGTAACTGTTTTTCATTGGGATAAAGTTATTGAGTTACAAAAGTATCCATTGGAGGAATTTAGGGGTTTTTAACATTTTGAGCCCCTTGGCTGGTTACTCATCTAAGACTCCAAACTCAGAGTAAATTACATAGGGTGGCGGTCTGTGCAGTGAGATACAGAGGGTGCAGTGTAAACATATTGTTAACATATCCCACTGGGAGAGATGCAGAGCCTTGCTTCTGCAGCGTGTTTGTAGAATGTGTCTCAAACTTGGATTAGAAACACAATTCAGGGAACAGGTATCCCACAAGGATGGTGTGAACATACCAAGTAACACTACTGAACTCAGACAGCTGTCATCCTCAGTTACTTGTCATGCTGTTGTAGCTGTATTGGTCCCAGGATATTAGAGAGAGAAGGTGGGTGAGGTAATATATTTTATTGGATCAACTTTTGTTGTGAGAGACAAGCTTTGGAGAGAAGTTTTTGAAAACTTGTTTCACCAACAGAAGTTGTTTCAATAGAGATATTATTTCACCCACCTTGTGTCTCTAATCTCAGTTACTTGTTAGGCACAGCAGCGTAATGCCATCAAATGCAATCAGAGTAGCATAGATCAAATTACCAAAGTACAGAAAGTCTGCCTTTAAGAGTTTAGATGTAGCTTGGAATCACTGAAGTAGTTTACTTCTTTAAAAGGAAGTTATTTTAAAGTCTCTGTCCAAACCAGACACAAACTGGACTAATAATATTATTGGAGAATCAGGAACGAATACAGTCTGGTATCTTTAGGAGATACCTGTAAGGCACTAGCTGTATCAAAACATACTGCAGTATATAATAATGCACAGTAAGAGAATGAGGATACAGAAAACACACCATCTACCTCTCTCTTTTTGTCTTTCATTTTAAGTATTAATAACCCCATTTACTACATTCCATTTTTATGCTATCAACATTTTAAATTCAGTAGCTTAAACTTCACAGCTGGTATGGTCTAAGCCTTTAATCTTAATAACGATCCCTTGATCTGCCGTGGCCTTTCCAATTCAGATGTTGTTAGATGTCCCTTTTGGGAACTTTCCAGCTGTTTTTTGTTTTTTAGTTCATGTATATTTATTTACATGGCCTCTGAACCCCATTTGATAATAGAAAAGTGCTGCACCGTTTTTCAGAAAACCAACTCTAGTTGGGAAGAAATCAACATATGGCAACATTTTCTTTATTGAATGTTTATGTTCTGGTGTGACCTTGTCAGTGCCTTTGACTGTACTGCGATAGGTTATAGAAAAATGCTTTCAGGAATAGCAAATGTGACCTGACATTAATTTGCACATACAGCACATTATTCATACTGAAAATAGCATAATTTTTGCCTGGAAAGAAATCATGCAGACTTTTTTAGTGGTAAGTTTCTAATTAAATATTTAGTTTTTACTGACAGGTGTTTTTTTTTGTTGCGGTTTTTTTGCTTTAAATGTGTAATTGGAATCTAAGTTAACAGTATTGCAAAAGATCGAGTTTGGTTGATCACCTCGGTGTTTTTAATACTATGGCCATCAAGGACCTTAAAACACTTGGCAAGATTTAGTAAACTAAAGAGAACACCTTTGTGAGATTGAGCAGGATAACTTCTCTTTTTGTTTATAGGGAAAAAGCGGCATGAAATCATTTTTTCCTGTGGCCACATGGAAATATCTATCAGACCCAGGAATAGAATCTACCTCCTGGTCTTGTAACATAACCACAAACCTTCCTTAGAACAAGGGAAACTATAATAAGGGCATGAGGACTGGAGTCCAAAAATATCTCCTGTGTTGGTGGTCTGAGGGAGGTTATTCCATCGGGGATAGGTGAGTGAGTTTGGAAAAAATAAGACAACCCCATTCCCACATTGTTTTTCCTGAAATTGTATTTTTTGATATATTTTTGTCAAGATTTGAATTTTTGACAAATACACAGGGTGAATTTTTCACACAAAAATATTCCTACCTTTTGACCCCACCTATGGCTTAAAAAATTATCAGAATCTGTCTCAAAAGAAAGTCATCCTTTTTTCACCTAATTGAAATTTTTTATGAAATAGGTTCCCATGCTGTAACCAATATCTCTGCTGATTCTTCCCTCCTTTACATCAATAACAATGTGAGGGCCACATTCTGTGCCTGGATGTGTGAACACAACTCCAAGATCAAGTCAATGCAGATTGTGATCGTGCCACAAATTCCAGGTTTGTTCTTAGGCTGTGATTCTGCAAACATTTTATATACCTGCTTAATGTTAAGAATGTAAGTTGTCCCTTTTGACTTTAACAGGACTGCTTACATGAGGGAATTAAGCACATGCTCAAGTATTTGAAGGATCAGGGACTTAGTGAGTAACAAAACCAACTAAGTGTCCTTTGCATTGTGGCCTCTTGAGTATTGCTGTCATATTGATTCATTTGTTGATTTGATTCCCATGCCTCTGGAAATATAGATTATTTTTATACTTTTTTTTATTTTTTAACAAGTGAAGAAGCAAACTTGCAAAATTCAAATGGTTAAAATATTGATATAAGTGGTAAATAGTCAAAATGTTCTTTTATTAATAAGCCAAAAGACCAGGAGCAAAATCCGGACCTCAATTAAGCCTAGGGGACTTTAGCCATTAGCTTCAATAGGTCCAGGATTTCACCCAATAAGAATTTTAGTTACTTCCTCTCTTAATACATTAAAATGTGTATTGAAACTGATGCAGGATGTCTGCCTAATTCCAGCCAGTTTCATTTTTCAGTTTACATCAATGAAAAGCTATAATAAAAGTATTATCTTTTATTGATGGAGATCAGATACCTCTTTCTGTTGTATGAATGGTCAAGTCTGATAGATTGTCAGGCGGGTAAAGAAGGTGTTATCACTTTCTTTTTGTAGTGGATCATGGGCTTTTCTCCTTCTTTTACCATGGTAGCATGTGCCTTTGCTGTATGTACTAGCTCCCAATTTACCAGTGAAAACTGAACATAGTACTTGCAACTGTATGGCTTCAGAAAGAGAGAATGGGGTGTGGGGGAACCCCAAAGAGTAGCAAACCTTTGACTCAACAAACCTAGAGATTGTACTACATAGGGTCCCATTTCCTGCTGAAAAAGGGGAAATCAAAGGTGCTGCTGCTGATGTCTGCAGATGGTGGTTAGAAATGGTATTGTTTCAGTATAAGGTGAAATGTGTGACCCAGAACAAGTGATTGGCAAAAAAGAGAATACATTATAACTATATAAATTGGGAAACCTAACTAAACTGTGAATAGGGGAGAAAATTAAAGGGAAGAAAGATACATGGAAGGGATGGAGAATACAAGACAAACTCTCTTCTCTGTTACCCACTCCATCACGGTTACATTATGTAATTTGTCCCAAGAAGGTGAACAACATGAAGAGACAGTAGAAATGGTTTGCATTTGGGTATGATTTTTCTAGACTACAAAATTAATCCACTTCTTCTGTAGAATTCAGAGGGCACTAGGCCAAATTTCCCAGCTTAAGCACCATAGTCATTTGAGGTAATTAGTGACTCTATGTATGAGATTTTAAAAATGTTCTGATATGATAAACACATTAATTTCTGGGATATCGATCACAAAAGCATTATATAGCTGAAAGGTCAGGGCCCTGTTATGTGATCACATCCTGAGCTGTTCCAGGAAAAAACAATTAGTTGTAAAGCAATATTAACTCAGAGAGTAGAAGTCATGAAAAGCACAAAATACAGAATTTAGCTGATAAAACTAAGTGGTCTGGGTATAGAGACTCTTGTACTTCAGTTTGGCCTGGTGACCATAAAAGGAATCAAAGTTATTTCTTCAATTATTAGGAATCTTTTCTCAATAAGAGAATATATACAAATACATAAGCAGTCGTATGCATACGTACACACATTTGACAAGAGAGAAATAGAATCCATTGCCAGTATGAAAGTACAAATCTATTGCTGGCATAAAACTAATCATAAAAAAGATGAAGAATGCCAATGAAAAATGCAAAGAGAAAAAGATTCTTAGTTCTTTGATATTTGACTTGATATTCTGTGGACTGCTGACCTTTCTTGCATTATTAAAGATGTCTTGACATATTACTGACATAATATTGCTCAGTGTCTCTGGCAGATGTTGACGGTAATATGCTCTGGAGATTCTTCCAATCTTCTGTAGACAATATTGCTAGAAGCTTTAGGATGAGAAAGCTTCAAAGGGCTGAGCTTGAAATATGTCATTAGAATTATACATTTTGTGTATTCAGTTGCAAGCATAGGAAGCAATTTAAATTAGAAGAGTGAAAAATCTTGTTGAAATCTACAATGTACATAAGTTTGGGGAGAAAATATTAAAGGAAATTCTGCAATTGTACTAATTATTTCAGTGCTGTTATACACACATTTATTTCCTTTTTTAAAAAAATAAACAAACCTAACTCAATTCCTTGAAAATATTCTTCACCTTTCCAGTGACTATGGAAAAGGTGTTACATGTAGAAATGGGACATGGAGATAATTTGCATATCTAGAATAAGATTAGGGCTCAAATCCCAATTAAGGCTATGGTTGAGGTTGAATTTAACCACGCAGAAGTTTCAGTAGTTGTTTTTCCTGTGGTTTATGACCCAAATGGCTTATCTGTGAAATGTTTGAGATTAAAATGTCACAGAAATTATATTTCTGTAAGATTCCATCCATAAAAACCACAAAACTGTGCCTGTGTAGGTATGGCTACAACCCAGAACTAAATTTTAGGGGCAGCTTCAGATTTGAGGCAAATATTAAATGCCATCCTTGAAATCTAAGAAATTTTGACTCGCCGTTGTGGTTCTGATTTTGGCTCATCTCTGATTTGTTGACATGGCCTGACAGCGTTATGAAAGATCTCGTCTGTGTAACTTTTAGGTATCATATGGCTGTGGTTTTAGCATTTGGTTCCATTTTATGTAAACCATTTCAGTGTGGGAGATTTGAATAAAAGCCCATTTCTACAAATGTCATGTGATACAATAATATACAAACCTATAATAATTCTAATTACAAAAGGAACATGATGCTAGCTCTCAAGAGTTGGTGCTGTAGTTGCTGAGTTTGATTCCTCAATGACCCAGTGATGCCTGTATGTATGCAGGTATGGTTTATAACAAAACCGTATCCCAGAGAAGAGTCTAGACCTTGTAGCCATCAGACATTTCGGATAATCTTGTTTTACCGGGCAGTATGTAACATGGTGGGTTAGAATATGTATTATGTCGTTGGCTGGACCTGATAAGACTACACTGATGAGATACAGGAGCAATTCGGTAAACAAGAGCTGTAGGTGCTTGGCTTAGATTCATGCTAGTGGGTTCGTTTACACAGCTATAGTTCATTACATTTCATGTTACATATGTAAGGAGACTGTTGTCCCCTTATTAACATTCAGTGGGGAGGTTTTGGTTGGTTAGCTCCCAGTACTAAAAGAAAGGGGAAGGGTAAATGAGAAATCCGGACCCTGAGACTGACAGTCCCCAGGAACAATGGGGAGAGGCGCTGCTCCAGGTCAGCCTGACTGAAAGGGCGAGCAGGCTAATCAAGAAGTCAGGAGGCCAGGGTGGAAGCTGGATTTGCCTGGGTCAGACAGAGTGGGGCTGAGCTAAGGAGAAAGCAGGGGCCCAAGCTGAGCTGGGGAGCAGAACTGTGCCAGAGCCAGAGGGACCAGAAAAGCAGCCCAGAGAGAGAGCAGCCCCTGTGCTGGGAGCAGAGCTGCAGCCCCAAAGCCAGAGGCACAGCCCAGAGAGAGCAGACTTGCCCTGGGAGGAGAGCTACAGCAACCAGAGCCAGATGGGCCAGAAAAGCAGCTCAGGAAGCAGGTCAGTGCTGGGAGCAGAGTCACAGAAGCAGCCTGCAGAGCGGACCTGTCCTGGGAGCAGAGCTGCAGCAACCAGGGCCAGAGGGGCCAAAGAAGCAGCCCAGGGAGCTGGAGGCAGAGAAGCAGCAGCAGCAGTGCTGAAGCAGAGTGGTGGAACTGGGGCTGGAGCAGTCTGGAGCCGGGTGGGGTGAGCAGCTGGGGAGAAAGAGGGGGACCCTGGGCAGCGGGCCCAGCACAGGGAGACTCCTCAGCCAAGAGGCTCTGCAGGCCAGGCTTGGAGAGGGATTGTAACCCCTACATGGCAGGGGCGACATTGGGAAGAACGGTCCTGCCACTTAGAGCCTGAGAGTGTGTGGCCACCTCCAGAGCAAGTGTTCAACCCTCAGCATCCCTGTAGCACAGCCAGGGCCTAAAAAAAAAAAAAAGGCCTGGGACCTACAAGAAACCGACTGTGAACTGCCCTGACGTTTCAGAGACACTGTTTGTGATGTTCCCTGCCACAGAGCGGGTTGATGTGTTTCCTTTAACCTTTCCCATTTTTCCTTATTCCTTTTTAAACTAGTTTGCTAATTGAATAAATTGTATTTGCTTTAAAGTATATGTAATGATCAGTGGGTCAGAGAAGTGCCCAGTGCAGAGAGAGTACCCCGGAGTGGGGACACCCTAGCCCCTGTCCTAGGTGACCACAGCAGGGTTGGGGGTTGAGCCCCTGAGGAATCCTGGGCCTAGCCTTGTTGGGGTTACAAGGACTCTGCCAGACAGGAGAGTGGAAGGGGAATCCTCCAGGGCAGGGAGGCCACTGGGTAAAGAAAGTGGGAGCAAGAACTCAGATCCTTCCGCTAGCCTATTTCACTGGGGGAGTGCAAAAGCCAGAAAAGTTCCGCACAATAGCAGGGACTTTTCCCCTGCTTACACTTCGTTCCTAGCATCAGGGGCCTACTGTGCATGTTATTCCCTTGCTTTCTACCTGAATAACTTTGTCTTTCACTCTTGACTCCTGTACTTTTTTTCTAGCCCTGGCCTGATGCTCTTTTCTGCTCATTGTAACAATACAAACGCACTCTATCTCTGACCTGTGTCTTGATTCTCAAAGCTCTATTCCTTGAGCTTGCTCCCTGTTCTGGAGGGCAAGGGGAGGCAGGAGTCCTTTAAAAAGAAAGGAAGGAAAATAAGCTACACAAGTCAGAATTAGAACCAAATCCCAGAAATTTGCAGCCCTGTTATATGTGGCTGGTCATCGCTTGCTGGAAGACTTCTCTACCAACAAAGCCGATAACAGGGGAGGGCCAGCCACCCAAGCAGCAATCACAGTATTCTATATGGTACAGGTTGTTATACTGTTCTCATCACTGCAGTATCTGATTGCCTTCCAATATTACATTAAGCAACATGACTATCCATCTATTACATTTTCTTTGTTTTCTCATCCTGTTCCGAGGGTGCAAAGTAGGTACACTAGAATGTCTCATTTTGGTAGGGATTTGGAGTTTTTTAAAACACACATGCTGCTGTGTATTTGTTTGAGAAGGGAAGGTCAATGAAATATACCTTGCACTTGGAGTGGAAGAAGTTGATGAGGTTTGTGATGTCCCTCCTGCTCCTAAACAGGGAGATACAAATTCTAACATGGAACTACCATTTATAGTGTCAAGTATCAGGGGGTAGCCATTTTAATCTGTATCCACAAAAACAACAAGGAGTTTGGGGGCACTTTAAAGACTAACTGATTTATTAGGGCATGAGCTTTCATGGATAAAATACTACTTCTTCAGATACATGGAGTGAAAATTACAGGTGCAGGCATTATATAATGACACATGAAGGAATGGGAGTTACCTCACAAGTGGAGAAACAGTTTTGACAGGGCCAATTCGATCAGGGTAGATGTAGTCCACTCCCAATAATAGATGAGGAGGTGTCAATTCCAGGAGAGGCAAAGCTGCTTTTGTAATGAGCCAGCCACTCCCAGTCCCTATTCAAGCCCAAATTAATGGTGTAAAATTTGCAAATTAATTTTAATTCATCTATTTCTCTTTGAAGTCTTTCTAAAGCTTTTTTTGCTCAAGTATAGCTACTTTCTATAAGATTTGAATGTCCAGGAAGATTGAAGTGTTCTTCTACTGGCTTATGTATGTTACCATTCCTGATGTCCGATTTTGTGACCATTTATTCTTTTATGTAGGGACTCTCCGGTTTGGCCAATGTACATGGCAGAGGGGCATTGCTGGCACATGATGGCATATATAACATTAGTAGACATGCAGGTGAATGAGCCTCTGATGGTGTGGCTGATGTGGTTGGGTTCTCTGATGGTGTTGCTAGAGTAGATATGGGAACAGAGTAGGCAATGAGGTTTGCTACAGGGATTGGTTCCTGGGTTAGTGTTTCAGTGGTGTGGTGTGTAGTTGCTGGTGAGTATTTTCTTCAGGTTGGGGGGGCTGTCTGTAAGTGAGGACTGGCCTGCCTCCCAAGGTCTGGGAGAGTGAGGGATCATTTTCCAGGGTAGGTTGTAGATTGTTGATGATGTGCTGGAGAGTTTTTTAGCTGTGGCTGTATGTGATGACCAGTGGTGTTCTGTTGTTTTCCTTGTTGGGCCTGTCCTGTAGTAGGTGATTTCTGGGTACCTGTCTTGCTCTGTCAATCTGTTTCATCAATTCCCCAGGTGGGTATTGTAGTTTTAAGAATGGTTGATAAAGATCTTGCAGGTGTTTCTCTGTCTGAGAGAATGGAGCAAATTTGGTTGCATCTTAGGGCTTGGCTGTAGACAATGGATCGTGTGATATTTCCTGGATGGAATCTGGAGGCATATATGTAAGTATAGCAGTCAGTAGGTTTCCGGTATAGGGTGGTGTTCATTTGACCTTCACTTATTTGCATTGTAATGTCCATGAAGTGGCTCTCTAGTGTGGAGATCAAATCGGACTGGGAGTGGCTGGCTCATTACAAAAGCAGCTTTGCCTCTGGTCCATGGCATGAACGGTTGGAAGGACTGGGTCTACTGAGGCCCCATAAGACTGTGTGCTTGTTTGGAGCCGAAGCTGTGATGAACTTGAAACCACGAAGAAACCCATTGGGTTAACTGTTGAAGGCCTTTTCGTGCCAGAGCCCATGTTAGGGTTGGAGTGATCGCTGGTAAGCTTATTAGCATGCATGATTAAGAGCATCCAGCATAACCAATGAGTCAAGGAGGACTGGTAAGCAACTGGGTTTTTAAAAAAGTTTTTAAAAAGTTGCAAAACTTGTGCTATAAAAGTAACCTCTTTGGACTTGAATAAAAGCAGGAACTACAGCAACATAACTTTGCAATAATGTAGGTGTAGCAGAGAGTTGAAAGCTTCACATCAGTGGCCTAAGAAGAAAGCCACTGCAGGTGTGCAGCTTAACAGGACGTTAATTGGATAGTGGATGAACATAAATAGGAAACACAGAGGGTATGTGTTGGAGATTTTGTTGCTAAAGGAACAGTGTGAAAGCGACTGCTGAGCTCTGTAATAAAGACTAGCTGAACTTTATGGTTTCCTGTTGCAGATTTTGTTGCCAGTTCCTTGTGCTATATATAATTTGATAGATGAAAATGCTAGCATGTAAAACTGTGTTATGCTAGCTTCCCATTCCACATCATGAAAATGTGGGTTGATGTGCTGGTAACTTAATTTGCTGAATTCAGTCTTGGGTAATTAATAATAAATTTAGTTAACTAGAGAAGAACAACAAATCTATTTCACTGGATATTAACAACATTTTAGATTGTTTATTTGATTTTTATTACAGTGGCATTGTTCTGTGTTTACTTTTAGATTGTGAAGGACTACTGGGTGAGGGACGTTTATAATACCTCATCTATTGCCCATCCCTGTTGGAAATGTCTGCTTCTGTTTTAGGATATATCCAGGGCAGTCAGTGTGACTGAACTCCTAACAGTACACCTAGTATATGCCAGAGCTCTATAATTGATCACATACACATGTGCAAAAATTAGCAATAAAGCAATATCAAGGCTGTACTAGGATACTATGTTGGGGGACACAATAAAGAATTGATTCTGTAACATGCTCATTTTACTGACCCTGATCTAGTAAAGCATGTGTTTTCTGCTGAGAGCAAACGTGGAAAAGAGTCTTCTAAAAAGCAAGACAAACAAGCTAGACCAATCAGAATTTGAATAAAAGGAGGAATTGTCTGAAGAAATTATGAAGGTGGGAGTTGGAATGTAAACCAAATCACAACTTTATCTAGAACAGATACTACAGGAAAAGTGCTATAATTTTGAACTGGAGGCATTGGAAGCAAAATGAACTGAGCGGTCTGTGAATGTGTCTATCGCAGTGAATGATAATACTTTCTAAAGGTGGCTCTTAGTTATTTAATAACCTGTCAGACTGGATGGCATGGATTGCTTGAGTGCGTTGTTAAAACCCTGCACAATTATGGATGCTAAGAAATGTCTTGGTCAGGTTATCGTCCTCTTAATTAGACGTGTATGATGGCAATCAATTAGTAATGATAGCTTAAAAACCAATAGAAATAATACACCTCTCATTGGGGATTTCTAATTTGTGTGTGTGTGTGTGTGTGTGTGTGTGTGTGGCAGTTGTTGGGGGAGTTCCTATAAGGTAAACAGTGTTTTATTATTTAAGCCATTTTATTGGATTATCTTCCATTCAATGTTCATTACACCTGGCATAAAGATTAAAAGCAATTACACTGTGTGTTAGAGCATTTATTAATTTATAATATCTAACTGGATTAGTGGGTTTCGTTTCCTCCCTTATCTTTAGTGGGGGGGGGGGCTTGAAAAATATATATATATTTTTCCCTACTAACCTCTACCTGATTTCCAAGTTTGCTGGTTCTCCTTGGCATCTAATGACAAACCTTGAAACCATAATACTTCAAGCAAGCAGAAATTGCAATGCTTCTATTTCTATTCCAAGCTGTGGATTTTTATTGCTCTCCTTGACATGTCTCGGGGATAGGTGATCCTGGAAAGCTTGGGCAGCATCAAAACTAGCCTATGAATCTGCACAGTTTGCTGTGAAAATCTCATGAATGTGGGCTTTCTTTTCTTTTGAGATTTCCAGTTCTTCTGCCTCTCTTTTCAGCCAGAAGAGAGCTTGCAGTATTTTGGCTCCTTACCTCTACTTGGAAGCTGTAAGGTCACAGGTGCGCAGAGAGAGAGATAATGGAAAGAGGGAAACAATTACCTAATTTATGAACCTCGGAAAAGGTTCAATGTGGGTCAGGGAATGTTTCTTGCCATCGGAGAAAGTCATAATTTTCAGGCTTGCTACCACAAGACCAAACATAATGATTCACTGACGATATCCTGTGCCCAATCCAATGCCAATTAAAATCAATAGAAGTGTTTCCATTAACTTCAGTGGTCATTGGGTTGGGCTTCAAATCATTTCCAGATAGTGATATTTATGAATGAGGCACTGCAATTTATAGGAATTGAGTAGTATCCCTTTAAATAGTTTGAGAGTCCTAGTGGGTCTTCCTGGCTTCTATTGCAGATGCCACCAGAACCTAACAGAGCAGCTAGGCCTTGTATGTATTTGTATATAGTCAGTAAATATGGTTATTTGGAACCCAACTGTGTTCATGTAGTTTTCCCCTGGTTCTTAACATTGTGTAAAAATCAGACATGACACGCTTTAATATAGACAGTTGTGTGTTACTGATGCAGCCATACCGAATAAAAAGTATTTAGTAACTGTTTTGATTAGTAGTGAGTCTATGCTGTTGAAAATAAAATTAAATCTGTCAGTAACGAATGAAATTTAGTCAAACAAGTTCAGAATATTCCAACAGTATAATAGTAAGGGGGTAGGTTATAGTCTTTCACCTTCCATCCTTGTTACAGGTACAACCAAGGATCAAATTGGTATTTTTGTTGTTGCTGGGTAACGAATGAGAGAAATAAGAATAAAAGGAAGAGCGGAAAAAATGTTTTATGGATAAAATAGTCTGTGAATGTGGTGAAGTGACTAGTGTGACCTTTCAGCATTTGGTATTTTAAAAACTACCCCTTCCTTTCAGGCTAGTGAGATTGTAAAGTTGGGAAACATGTAGAATGTAAAATGGCCATCCAGTCAAATGCAGAATGTGAAAAGGTCACCTTGGAACTCCACCTCTGTTATAATTTGAGAGCTCTGTATGTGAGACATTAGAAATATAACATCTCATTCTTGTAACATTGATTTTGAGTGAGAACTGCAAATGGTACATCAATCAACTTGTGTGACAATAAGAATGAAAAATCTTACAAGGGCAAATTTTTCCCCCTTGAGAGGTAATGTAGTCTAGTGCAGTGGTTCTCAAAGCCGGTCCGCCACTTGTTCAGGGAAAGCCCCTGGCTGGCCGGACTGGTTTGTTTACCTGCCGCGTCCACAGGTTCAGCCGATCGTGGCTCCCACTGGCTGCAGTTCACCGCTTCAGGCCAAGGGGGCCGTGGGAAACAGCGCAGGCCAAGGGACGTGTTGGCCGCCCTTCCCGCAGCCCCCATTGGCCTGGAGTGGCGAACTGCGGCCAGTGGGAGCTGCGATCGGCTGAACCTGTGGATGCGGCAGGTAAACAAACCAGTCCGGCCAGCCAGGGGCTTTCCCTGAACAAGCGGCGGATCAACTTTGAGAACCACTGGTCTAGTGGGATGAGCTCTGATCACAGAATTGGAAATTTGGAGTTTGTGAGTAATAAACCATGTCCTACCACTGATTCTGTTCATGCTTAGATGCCACCATGATGGACAGTTTAGACAAGATTTGTATAGGTTTAGGCAAGTCATTTAATGTCCTTGTGTTTTTCATTTCTCTATCCATAGAAAGGGAGTAGTAATATATTTATTTGCCTCACAGGAGTTCTTTAACGATTAATTACTTAGCGAGCTGTATAATTTGGAGCTGCAGTATTGATTTTCATGATGCTGTGCTGATTTTACACCAGCTCAGCATATAGCTTGAAGTTTTCACAGTACTTTGATACTTAGAAAGTAGCAAAGTTTATATTAAGTTTTAATTCTCTGTTATCTTCAGGTACTCTATGACGATTGTGGTTCTCTTCCAATATGCCTGTCACGCTAAGAGGAGGTTTTTTTTCAGGGGTGCAGGACCTGTGGGAGGAAGAATGGTTTAGTAGTTAAACCATAGGCCTGGAAGTCAGGAGAGATGGATTGTTTTCCTGGATCTGATGCAGGCTTCCCACATGACCTTGAGCAATTCACTTGACTTTTCTGCACCTCAGTTCCCCCATCTAAAATCTGGGGATAAAATAGCTACCACCAAAGGTGCTGTGTGACTTAATTCACCAGTGTGTCTTAAAAATGCTCTGAGTCCCTTGGATATGGATTCTAGAGAAGTGCATAGTAGTTGTTGTTTGTTTATTGTTTTAGTAGAGCAAGATGGCTCAAATTGTACTGTTTGATAAGAGAATATTAATATCCTCCTTGGGTGGAATATTTTCCCCTCCCAGAAGTTTGAAGCAAGTTTTGGATCCAAATGGTGTGGCTAGTACCTGTTTCTAGGGTAGGCTGAGTTAAAGCTCCACCAAAATTTGGCCCAAGCCACAAAGTTTTTAATACACATCCAGAGTGGAATTTGCCAATCTTCACCATTCTCTCACTCCTCTAGTGATCTCAATCTTCTCACTCATCTAGGCCAGCACATTAACAAGGTTGAATGGGGAAACTTAGACTGTTACCTGGTTTGCGGTTAAACAAAGGACATAACTCTTCAGAATCTTTCTCACATACTTATATAGGGCCAGAGTCTCAATGGAGAATTTACACCAGCTGAGGATCTGGCCCATAAAATAAGTTTTATCTGTTAAGGGATAAAAACAAAAGGAAGCTTATACAAAACTAGCTAGAAAAAAATCTACTGAAGCTGGTAAATAATAGCTATTGGCGTTAACTAAGATATTTGAGTTTCAGCACTGAAATAAATGTAGCTAGCAAGAAATGGCAAATATATTGGGGTTTCCTTGGAACTGTGAAAAAGCAAGGGACAAGACAAGGGCAAGCTGGAACATTAGTGTGAAATGGAAAACAAGATAAAAGGGTATAGTGGAATTGTTGAAGTATTAAATGACTTTCTTAATGGATTTACAAGAAAAGATACAAACAACATGCTGGCTGTCATCTACTATTTACACCATCATCATACATGATTTCATAGTCAGTGGGGCAGAGTGAGTAGGTAAACTAAAGAGACTCAAGATCAACAATCTCTGGAATCAGATGGTGTTAATCCTAAATACTCAAGCAAGGCCACCAACATCTATAGACCACGAGAGGGATATAATGGATCTGGCTAAAACTTCCTGAGGGACAGGTGGAAAGAAATACTTCCAAAAAATACAAAAAACTCCACAGATTCAGAGTGAATTCTGGGCAAGGACTTCATGATGATCAGACCAAGCTGGCCTTGTCAACCTTGTATTGGTAGTCCCAGACATCAAGATTTTAAATTTGTCCCTCTTATGTCCTCACACCCCTAGGAAACATTTGGGATGTGAGAGGCCTTGCCGACAAATATATACATATACCCTTCATGTTGAAGGGAGCATCAAAGGTGTTTGGGGAATGCAGTTAAGTCTAATGTGAACACATCCATAGCAGATTGCTGTGCCTAGTCCATCAGGGAGCTTCATCCTTCTAGGGAGCTCTTGCCACATTAGGCATGGTTTTCATCTGACTCAGTCCTTCATCCCAGTGAGATGCAATAGGATATGTCTGATCACAGCAAGCAAACTAAGGGCTGTAGAAAAACAAGATGGAAATACCAGTCTGTTAGAACAGTGTTGAGAAGGTGTGTGGTTTGATTTTCATTTCCAGTGCTTTTCTGGTCTGGGCCCAGTGTACATTGGAGAAATGGGGGAAAGCATTGTCAACACTGCAAATTTGTGTCCTCACTGAAGATGAGGAAATGGTGGAATTTTGCCCTTGAGAAACTTATACAGGTTTTGGAAAATTTCAGTAACGAAAATTATATACTTTCACAGAGGTAGAGTAGTGGTTTGAGTCTCCTCTGATCTCTTGCAATATCAATCTGCAGACTCCATCCTTCAACTTTCCTGCCTGTGTAAATCTCTTCTGGCAACTAGTGAGCAGATACAATTCAATGCCCTCTCTTTACTAACTATATATAGTATCATTAACCCCTTTTTATCTGCTATACCATTTTGTGTAAATACTCCATACAATCCAGGGATCGGCAAGCTAGAATTATTATCACATGACCAGGAATAAAGAAGTTAGAGACTGGACTTCTTGTAGGTAAGGCAAAAAAGAACACTGTCGCAGGAGCAGGAACAGGGCTGGCTGTGTCATTGAAGCTAGCATTGATCCAGCTCTTTATTTTTATTTTTTTCTAAAGCACTAACTGAAAGTGAGTTGCAAAAGAAAATCAATTCCTAGAATCATTAGGGTTGGAAGGGACCTCTCTTGGGTCACGCAGTCAATCACTTATGTGATTGTTCCAAAACCATCTCTAACAGCTGGGTATGTGCTCGAACTCTGAATACCTCTTATGATGATTCTACATCCTCCTTTGCTTGAATGTAACAATAACATTAAAACAACCCACACATTTAAAGAAAAAAAAACACTGCAAAGAAAGCCTGCCCTTGCCCTAGAGCAACATTAGCTGACAGATAAGATTCAAGACTCATTTCCTTTTTAAACTTCACAGTACTCAGTTGTGTTTATCAGCGTTTCCACCTTCTGCAGTGCACCATCAAAATTACAGATGCTATTTCACTGGAGGTTTTTACTCTTTGCTTGCCTGCTGTATGTGTCCTGACAGTCGTGGTATCCTGGCTGAGCCCAAGAAAGCAAGACGTGATGAATATTAGAAACGCTGGGCTTTGTGTATGTGCCCATGTCTGTCTACTGTGTTTCATCAATACATGAGTTTTATATGGAATAAGACACAATCACTAGATAGATTCATCATAATCAGAAAGGAGGCCCATCTCTTTTTGCACAATTCTGCTTTTGTAAGATTTTTCAAAACACAGCCCTCTGCTGCACATGGATGATGTTTCCATGTCTCAACAATGATATTTTGCTTTTATATAGCATTCCATCTCTCTAGATGTCAAAGAAGAAATTCCTCTGTGGAAAGACACTGCTTCCTGGTTACTAAGGAAATACACAGCAAATTTTAACATTTTTCACTGTACCATAATTAAAGTGAAATTGACTTTACATGTTCCTGCTGCACTCTATTATTGCTGTAGTGCGCAAGGGCCCACAAAGGATTAGGCACTGTACAAATACAGTCCCAGCCCCAAGGAGCTATCTAAATAGACAAATCAGACACGGTGGGGGAAGCGGTAGACCACACAAGCAGAGGGAACAATATGATGGTGGCAAATGGCATGTTATAGTTCCACTTTTTTTGGTTGGGTTTACTTAGCTGATCCCCTCCTAAGTGGAAAGAGAAGAAACGAGAAGAGGGTAAGGAGGGCATCGGGGGGTGGGGGGGTGGGAGAGAAGCTGAAGTGAAGATACTGTGAGGGAGGGGGTGGGTTAAAGCTCACAGACAATCAGTGCAAGACTGAGGAGAGTCCATAGTTTTTACTGGAATGTCCAGAGGTCCCAAGGTGCCTTTGGCTTGTTCTGCCCCTGTTGGCTGGGAATCTCTATCTGGCTCCTCTTTGCATGTAATTTTCCACCCAGGCCACATGGCAGGAGTGTGGGAGTCACCACCACCTGTATCCTAGTGCTCCAGAGTGTGTGTTTGGGGAGTGTTTCTCTACTGCAGTTCTGGGTCCAGAGGACTGCTGTGGGGAGGGTAGCCCTGGCTCTGCCCCATTTTACCCACTCCATCTAGGGTAGCAGTCTCCACGAGCGCTATTAGCTTTTCAGAGCAATGGGAGACATGCTACCCAATGTAAGCTTTTCTACCTATGAATCAGTAAACTCATGGTATTTCCTTGTAATAGTCCAGTTGGACTGAAAGTGGCTAGCTCCTCGCTCTTCTCCTTTCCTGTCTCTGGTTCCACTTTCTTCAGAACTACAGAAGCCTGAACTCAGAGAAGCTTCAGCCTGTGTCATAAAACTCAATGGGGTGAGGCAACAGGTCTGCTCTCCCCATTCTCTGTGGATTTATCTCTTCTCTTGCCACAATTTACCTCCAGAGATAAAGCAGGAAATAATTCAGTAACAAACTAATGCTTTCTCCTAATCTGACAGCTAACATTTTTTATGAGGTAGAAAAGAGGCATTTGAATTATAATATCAAGAAAGTGGCAACATACCGCTTTACTTCTGTTGCATACTTTTGCAACTGCAATTGCCTGAGCAACAAATTTAAATTAAAAAACTCTTTGAAAGCATTGTGTTATCCCAGAATATACTTGAAATCAATGGAGGAGGATTTCATTCCAAAATTGAAGATACCATTTAATAGTTGGGGGGGAAAACACCTTCTTACTTATTAATAGATTCCTCTGTGGCAATTACAAATCCTGATTTCCACAAATTCAATTACTCTTGGCAAAATATGAATTACAAATACCATTTGCCAATTTAATGCATTACCATTCTAGCACTTAGTTTAAAAAATAGATGGGAACTCTTCAAAATGATCCTAATCATGATGCTAATAAGGAAGATTCAGACAACGTATTCTGATAAACATCACAGTGTCTGCCTTTCTTCATCTACCATTATCTTATATTTTCCTTCATGATTCATGGTATCTTAGCAACCATATAGGCCTGATAGTCTTAATGGGTCTAAAAATGATGCACTTGGAAATCTATCACTTAAGGCCTGCTGCTCAAAGTAATGACACTCTTTCCTTTGATGGCAGATCTCAAGCCAAATAGATACACAAGAATTAGAACAGCTTTCTTTCACATGGATTTTCATATTTGCTTGGTTATCCAGACTGGTCAGGCAAGGGAGAGGGCTCTGTAATCCAGGCTTAATCTAAATAGATTTTTAGATATGCGCACACATCCTAATTAACTGTGTGAATTCAAAAGAGACTCAGAAGAGCATTGGCATATTGACTGTTAGAGAGAGGGGTGAAGGAGTGTGTGTGAGAAGCTCCTATGAACCAAGATGAAAAGTCAACATTTATTATCCATAAATGAGAATCTGGACATTGTCAGGCTAGTTGTAAAACCTATTAGCTGCTTGACTGCTGCTGAATGTTCCTGGAACAGCCAGATTGAAGGCACTTGCTGAGCTACTAAATGAACATCAAGTGTCTGGTTTGTGTTTAATATTCCACTGATGTCAATGGCATGGAAATGGAACTGAGTAGTACACCAGGTATAGGGAAGAAAAAAAGCAAAGGGGTACTTGGTAGTTCAGAATGAACTGAATTAAGTTCTAGTGATCTCACGGTTCATAAAATAGTAGAAATCAGGCAGTAGAAATAGGTCATCTGTTCCATTCCTGGGATGTTTGTTTGTGCTTACACATTATGTGCTACCATATGAGATAAGCTAATGCTGAAACCTAACCAAGACATCTCACTACTTAGCATTTCAAGAGCTGGAATTGTCATGGAGATTTTAATGTGTGATGTGCAGGATTGATGCTAATTTTTATTTCATGGTTCCCAGTCATGAGATAAAGGGGTATGATCCTGGTAATTCTAACACATAGTAGGGGTTAGAATGCACTGACTGATATTTTCAATTTGTGCTAACGTTGAGCATTGGAGGATTCCTCCCAGCTCCTGACCAGAAGGAGAATGGGTGAAGGTAAGAAGGTTGGATGCTACCTCATAAGGGGTGGATGCTACTGTGTTTTGGGAGATGTGGAACCATTTATTGTTTTGCACTGCAGTAAACATTATCCCATAAGAAACTCAATAGCCAAGGTGTTCTCTAAAGCATAAAGAGAGAGGATTTGGTGTCACTAAATTTCTTACTGCTAACTCATAATTTTAGCTATTAGATGCTGAACACATTGTGTTTACATTCAAAAATGCAAGTAACCAAGACACCCAAGACACCCACATACGCTAATTTATGTTCCTAGTGCACTGCCACGTAGATACATTTTTATTGGTCATTTGCATGGATTGTACTAATGCAAGAAAAAGCCCTCTGAAGCTTACCTGCGCTGGTGCCCGTGAAATAAAACGTGGGCTTTACCTTCCTTACTTGACTTGTTTGTCTAGCTTTCTCTCATTTTTAGAATGGCACCTATTGTTATGGTATCTAAAGACAAAGGCACCAATGAGCTCCACTATAGGTACTCAACATGCCCTCTGCTTCTCAGATAGACACATATGCAATGATCAGTAAGGTTTAATATTAGCAAGGGATAACATAGATTTTACTGGACAGAGGTAGGAGACTGTCAGTAAATGATCCCAAACAAGATTGCTACTCATCAGTTACGGACAGTAACAGCATTGGAAAATGAAACTGTTTTATGGACAAAGAGACTTGGATCATAATTCTGAGATCCTAAAAGCAAAATCCTCTGTCTGTAATGGACGTCATCATTGGAGCTGGTTGGAGAGTGTGTGTGTGTGTGTGTGCGTGTGTGAAATTTTTCTCAAACACAGTCTTCCTTATTTTGATAGCTATATTATGGACTTTGCAGTGACACAGCCCTCTCAGAGGAAGCAGGGAATGAATGTATGAATAGAGTTCCACAGGCCAGGCAGTTGTGTGACACTGAGCTAGGATCTGTTTTTTTTGTCTTTGTTTTTGTTTTAATCGTATAAAACTTTGGTGACAAATAAAATCTTTAAATTTTTGGGTAAAGACAAACTGAGGACTTTGGCAGGTTAAGCTCAAGATTAAACATAAAACAAGGATAACTTTGCAAATGATTCCTGGAAAATCTGAGACAGAATGCAATTATAATATGAAGTTGGGAAAATGTTACAGGGTTTCCTTTTTTAAAATGAAAACCAGACATTCTGTCACACTTTCATCAACAATTTCTTATGTGTAATGTAATTTTCAAGAGACAATGGAAGAAATGTCAAAGCCAAATAAAGAATACTTGCATTAGGATAACAGCAATTTGAGATCCAATTTAATCTTTGTCATGAGTTTCACTTCCAGTAAATCCATCCTCTCATGTTTTTTTCCAGTAAATGAAATGTAAAGAATCCTCTCTCATTAGAGAATTAATGCTTTAAAAAAAACAACAAAAAAACTTTTGAATGCCAAGGGAAAAACCATACATATCTGATAATGTGAATGTTAGCCCACATAACTTTCCCAAATTCAGTTTGTATAACGGATCTGTAGCATTTGAGAAAGTGAATCCTACATCACAGGAGACTAAAATAATTAATAATATTCTTTACCTAGATTCCTCTAACCATACCTGTTTCTGTACATTAGGCCCAGGTGAATTTCTGGATTTGTAAGATTTCTGCCTATTTTCTTTTGCAAATGTATTATAAATATGAGGCCTGATTCCCTTCTTACCCACTCTGGTGGAAATCAGAAGTAACTCCTTTAAAGAGAATAGAGTTATACTGGGAACTCCTGAGGGAAATTAGACCTATGGATTGACTTACAAGGTACATTCCATTTAAAAAATATTACTTCCCTACAAGCCAAATTGTGACATTTGTTTGGCTGTTGAAGTGAGTGAAATGAAGTAACTGTATAAAAACCTGTGGTTTCTGCAAAGTGTGTTTTATGGGGCAAATCCTCAAGTGCTGTAAATTTAGTGCAATTCCATTGCTTCAGCAGAACAATGCTGATTTATACCAGTTGATGCTCTGACCCTAGATTCTGATCTCCAGTCTTTTGTAGGCTGTATGACCTTGGCTGACATGATAACCTGCTACATGTATTCCTGGGCGACTGAAGATTTGACTGTTAATAGGAGGTCAAACTTAAGCAAGCAGGCCTAGGTGCTGTGGATTAGTGTGTCTGCCCCTAAGGGAAAAGAATAAATATACTGTTATCAAATGATATAGCCCATTTCCTTTCCCTCAGATATTTCTGAGGTTAGAAGGTCGAGTCTTGGCAAAGTTATGAAAGGACGAAACTGAAAACCGAATTTACTTGCAGGGATCTCTCTGCTTTGTAGTCAGAGTTTAACATGAGGTTTACTTGGTCCTGCCTCAGCGCAGGGGGCTGGACTTGATGACTTCTTGAGGTCCCTTCCAGCCTTGCATATCTGAATGTAAGAATGAACAGAATGGTAAGAGATGCCCCAAATCGGGCAGAACAGAAGTATTAAGGAATCTGTGCATGTTTACAAGGTTCTTAGGAAACAAAGGCTACTTTAAATATATTTATTCAATGCAGGATGAATTTTTGCACCATTGAGTCTTTGAATCCAGTTGGCATTGGGGATGGTTTGGTGCTATGGGAACAGTGTTAAGGGGAACCAGAAAATGGTGGTGACTAGAACTGCATAAGAAGAGTCTTAGGACTCGCAAAACCAGTGAGAAATTGAGGTTTCACAAAGCCGCAAAAGGTTCTCATTGCTAATATTTCCTCAAGCAATAGGTAATAATACTTTATAGTTAGGCAGAACTTCAGGGTCTCAACGTGGTAGATGAGATGATGGTATTCAGAGTAGGGAATTGGGTTTATTAAGAACTGGGGAACCTTTTGTGAAAGGCGGAGTCTAAACAGAAGGATGGGCTCCCCTTAAATCAAAATCGAACCAGGGTTCTGGCATGTGAACTTAAAAACGTTCTAGAGAAGTTTTTAAACTAAGGGCTTGGGGAAAGCTGACACGTGGATTTGCACATGGTTCAGATAGAGAAATCCCTTAGAGGTTTTATGAAAGGGGATACTCGATATCTTAGCAAAGAGGGAAGAATAGAAGCAGTTAACATACAGGCTGGAACTAAAGAGAAACAGCCAATGAAAAAGAGCCCCATTCAATTACATCACATGAAGGCAGACAAATATTGACAAATTTTATAAGTGCTTGTGTACAAATGCTAGAAGTCTAAATACTAAGATGAGTGAACCTGAGTGCCTGGTATTAAAAAGGAATTAAAATATGATAATTACCCTGGTTTGTTCATTCCCCCTAAAACATCTGGCACTCGCTGCTGTTGGAAGGCAGGATACTGCGCTAGATGGGCCATTGGTCTGACCTAGTATGGGCATTCTTATGTTCTTATTTTGTGTTCTTACAGTGACTTTCCTTCAAGGATATCAGAGAACATTGGTAGGTGATTACATCCATTTTACAGGTGGATAAACTGAGGCATACAGAAGTTAATGCTTTGCCCACGGTCACATAGAGAGTCAGTGGCAGATGATTAGAAATGGGGAGTCCTGATTCCCAAACCTCTGCTCTGCCCACTTGAGAGCACTCCTTGCCTTGAGAAGAATGGAGGGAACAAATACTTGAGAAGATAAAAGTGGTAATCTTTTATAGTGTCTCAGGTTATCTGGTGGAAAGTCTCTCATGTAGGTGTATGGAAGATGGAGGCCTGATTTTAAAGCATGAGAAGCTCACAATTCGCTGCAAAAATACCCTTTCACTAGAACACCTAATTTGTGTATACGCTTACCCCACTGTATATAGAAGTCACATAATGTATTCAGGCATGCAAATAGCTAATTAGGTATCTAACCAGCCATTTATGCACCTATATAGCTAATGGTGTGTGCACATTTATGAATACCCACATAAAAATTGTGCAAGTGTTCTGACATTCTTCTATTACATTGAGGATGTTAGGCATCCGTGTAAACCCCTAGTGTAGGCAGGCAAAACTGCTATAAACTACATTTGTACTAGTGCACCTTGAAATCAAGATAAGGTGCATGAATGCCAATCATTCCTTTTTGTAACTTTGTCTATGCTACGTGGTTGTGCTTGTGTACCTAAACGGGTGAGGCAGGTAAATTAGAGCAAATTTCTGCTGTAGACAAGGGCTAACATTTTCAAAAAACCTCCAAGGTTAGGTAATGGTTAGATCTTCAAATGTGTTTAGATGCTTAATGATGCAGATAGGAGCCTAGTGCAACTTTCAAAAGCACCAGCAGGTTGGGTGCCTAATCCCCATTGATTTCTGGTCCTTAGGATCCTAAGTCTCAGTTTCAGAAGTGACTTGGGCCCTTGGGAGCTAAAGTCCCCTTGTAAGTCAATGGGCCTTAAGCTCCTGGCTAAGGTTCTGAAATGTGTTAGGTTGGGTTTGCTTTCATATGTTCTGTAATCACAGGAAGCCATGTTGGTTCCAAAATGGAGTTTTATGCCCATGTGAGCTATAGATTTATTTTCCTGCTCTTTTTTATTTCTCCTGGAGTTGTAAACAACTTCCAGTCAGAACTGGCTTTCCTAAGGGGTCTCCCTAAAGGGCTTCCTGCCTTTTCTAAGGGGTTTCCCAGGCCAGTGTATATAAAGCTGCCCCGAACATGGCCTCAGGGCTGTCCATCTGAGTGGCAGCAAGAGACGGTCATGGGTCTTACTTGCAGACATCTATCCATTTTAGTGATAGAAGGGCTAGGGATTTTCCTCCAACAGCTTTCTCACCTGCAAGAAAGGGAGAAGGAGAATATATGATACAACACTTACCCTTTGTCATCATCTGCCGCTTTTCTCCTGGATGCATCATCTGCTTCACCCGTGGTATTGAGGAAACATTAAGGGACTCCTTGGAGATCCTCTCCAAAGGCTTACCATTAGCCAGATGACTGAGGTCCCAAGCATCGGCTGTCGTTTTGATCTGGGAAGAAGGATTTTTTTATAATATATATATTATAGGGTTGAGTTTAGGGGTAATCACTGTATTGCACCATTTGCTGTTTGTTTCCCTTCTTATTTGCCCCACTCTTTGTTATAAAGCCTTCAATACACTTTATTTGATTTTACCTTTACTGATTGACTCTTTATTATTCAGGGTCGGCAGAGTATTCTTTGCAACGGAAGGGATCCTACCAGATGACAAATGCTGGATAGGGAGGTCGAACTAGGGAGATGGAAAGCATAGGGGTCTCTTAATTTAACTAACACACACTCACTCACACTCTCTCTCTCTCTCCCTTTGCCTTTCAGTCCTTTCTCCCCCTCTAACAAATGTGACTAGTAGTTTTTAGTACTCAACTTTTGTTGTCCAACTTTAGATACCTTAAAAGGCTCCTGATTTATGGAAAGTGCTCTAAACACTAGAGCTGTCCAGAAATTTTTTTATTATTTTGTTGAAATTTGGCTAGTTGGTGAAATCGGAATGTTTTAAAGAAGTGGTCCAGTTTTACTGAAGTACTGATGGCAGGGTTCCTAAAGTTTCCTGCCAGCTTGCGTGCCTGGATTGTAGCAGCTTGGACTTTTGGAGTCCCTGGCAGCCAGCCATGGGTTTAGGGACCCCAGGGCCCACGGAGAATTTAGAAATGTTCGGTTTCCATCTGAATCCGAATGAAATCAAAATTTGGAATACGTATCCCCTCTGTGAAATGGAATTATCTTTTGCTTCAAAGCAATACTGACCACCCTCCTTCTGAAATCAGGCCCCTTTTATATTTCTCAATATGGGCACCCCAAAATTGAGGTGCTCAAGTTCAATAGCAGCCGTGTTAGTCTGTATTCGCAAAAAGAAAAGGAGTACTTGTGGCACCTTAGAGACTAACAAATTTATTTGAGCATAAGCTTTCGTGAGCTACAGCTCACTTCATGCATTCATGCTTTATTTTTAAATAAATTTGTTAGTCTCTAACGTGCCACAAGTACTCCTTTTTTTATCCCCTCCCCCCAAGTTCACTAGTAACTTGTGAAAAACTTGACTTGGCTACATCACTTTTTTTTTTTTTTAAACAAAACTTTCACTTCTAGGTCACTTAGATGCTATTGAGGCTGTTACCCACAGCCTAAGATTTTAAAACAGGGCTTGAAAATTTCCTCAGCATTATTTATGGGATGGATTATAACTGGAGTACGAATGGAGTTGCCTAGGGATCTCTTGTTGTTTGTTAATTTACAAATGAATTCTGCTTCATTTAGCAGTTTGTTAGCCTTATTTTAAAAGTAAAACATTTCTGAATGCAATAAATGCTTGCTATTAGTTAATTCACCCTCAAGCAAGCTTTGCCCCCAGGAGACCGATGGTGGTGGAACCTTTAACTAAAAACAACAGAAACAAGAAAAATAGGACTTTTCATAAGACACATCTTTTATCTGTACCACTTGCTGGGGCCGAATGTATCCATTATTCTGACACTCTTTTTTTTTTTCTGAGCCATAGTCATCTACAAACCGCTGCTGAGAAACCATTCTAATTAGGACACTTTTTGATTTATGAAATTCAGGGCACTGGGAGGAGGTTGTCCCTGTTGATTAAAATGCTAACTGAATGATGACACGCATTATCTTAAGAGATCCATTAGTGAACACTTTCCGGGATGTATTATTCTCTGTGCTCCCCCCCCCCATACTTTGGAAATTATAGTAGTGGAATATCTCCGCCTCTGAGCAAGACCAGATCAAACATTGTGGGAGATTGAATAAGCCGTCTCCCTGTTGGCAACAATTATTTTGCTAGGAATTTTCTTGCTGAGGAAATCACAGAATTTTCTGACCGGTTCTAAGTAATTCTGTAACAATTCATTTCTTTGGGATTATCAATGAACAATCAAAAAATGGAATAGGATTTATTTTCATTTGTTGGTTTAAAAAAATATTTCCCCTGTATCACACTGACAGGGCAAAGTGCACCTCTCAATCCCTTCCAAGTGCACCCCTCAGATGACAAGCCAGGCAAACTACGCCTCACACTAGATAGAATTCCATGGTCCAACTACTTTCAGACTGGATCTCTGGGCTGCAGCCCCCTGGTTCCCAATAGCATTAATGACACATCCCAACTTGGCTTTGGTCCCTGTAAGCATTTCCCTTTGGGAGCCTGTGACAGCAAGTTTGCAGTGAAACACAAACAGCATCTTCAGAGCAAAGCATCAGTTATTCATTCCTCAAAGGTGTAATTCATGTAGAGTGAAGGGTATAACCGTAAGAGGCCTATATGCTTGGGTCTTTCTTATAACTTAATCTTTCCTTGCCAGCTTTTGAATTTCCTCTCAGCCCAGCTAGTTCCATCATTGGCAAGGAGAAGGAGACTGATCTGTGGCAGCAGGCTCCCTCTGTTTTTGTGTAACTCCTTGCCAACCTATCCGCTTTTATACCCTTGGTAGCCTCTGGCCACTCACTCAACCTTTTCTTTTCTTTTCTTTTCTTTTCTTTTCTTTTCTTTTCTTTTCTTTTCTTTTCTTTTCTTTTCTTTTCTTTTCTTTTCTTTTCTTTTCTTTGAAGTTTGTGATCCACTTTGAACCTAGGCTCTACCTTGAGGAAAAAATAATCTACTCTGTCATGGGTGGAGGCAAATGGGGTACTTTCCAACTGAGAGCTTCACCCCAATTTACTGTTACATAATTGTGGTGTGCTATATAGGTCAATATGGGTCCAATCCTGACTTCTATCCAGGTTGAGAGCACTCAGCGCCACATTGAATTGAGTCTTAAGTTAAAAATACTCTTTTAGGTCAAAATTCCAGAATGAGCCATTTTTAGGGCTATGCATTCAGTCCTGGTATCAGTGGGTGCAGGTCCATCCATTTCACTTGTCAACACCAGCTCTGAATGTGACTTCAAATACTTTTTACACCACTATATCCACACCATTGTTCCGAGCCCCAGACTTTCATTTGCTATGAAATTTTTTGAAAAATGGCACTTTTGCACTGAAACATTGTTGCTTGGCAACAGACCTTCGCGTGAACAACATTTCCAGTTAGAATTGGAATTTATACTTGAAAGTGGTCCTATTTTCAAATATAGCTTAGTCTTTTCACTAAATTGGGCTAATTTCATGAAATGCAAAACAAACAGAAATTTGAAGGCCTTCACAAACCCTAGTAATTTCCTCAAATTCCTCAATTTCAGCATCAACTCTCTCTCAGCCCCTCATGGCCATGCAGGGTCATAAGCAATGCTTAATTTGTGCTCGCCAGGGCTGAGCCCTGGCACCTCTAGGCTTGGCAGTTTGTAACCCCAGCACCTCCTGGGCTTGCTGCATCAGTTATGAAAGTAAAAAAAAATTGCTTGAGCCCCAGCACCTCTCATTACAAATTAAGCACTGGTCGTAAACCCAATCCACCTTCCAGTACTGCCTAAGATCATAAGTCCAGGCAGGAATGGGTTGGCAGGCTCTGCAGGGCCATTGCTCCCAAGCAAGTAGGGTGGGGAGTAGGCTGTGTTTGGCTGGTCAGCAGAGCTAAACCAGCTCATGGGAGTGGGAATAAGCAGCAGCTGTAAAGATGCTTGGTAAATTATTTCCCCTCAGGAGCCGGGGGGAACAGGGAAGGAATTGTGACTCTCTGAGTCACGATTCCTTCCCAAGGCTCCTCCTGAGGCAATGTGCACATCCCCGCATGGTACAGGACTTTGAACTAATGTTCAGTCTGGCCTGAAATGAAGACTAGCCCTTGAGTCTCTCTGCCTCGCCCACACCACCTCTTTTATGTCTCTGTCATGGGAGAAGAGAGGCAGGAGACCAGCCAAACTTTGTGCCCAGTTGGGACATTTTACCTCATATTTGACACGTCCTGAAATTTGTCTCTTGTGTGCTGCCTAAGCCTAAATCTGAAAAGCAAATAGTACACAAGACTGACAGAACAAACAGGGAGAGGTATGCTTGGGTATGTGTAAAATAATACCTAGTTATGCCAGGTAATGGAATTAAAACAGATGAATAATACATATACCTGCAGACCACAGTAATGGTGGAAAATTACCAGACCAGCATTAGAATTGGTATCTTATGTAGGGTGCCATGGAATGAGCCAATATGAGGTAGGGAAATGTCAATAGTCAAATTCCAGAAATAGTTTCACTCCATTAATAAATTTCACAGAATGCTGGATTTGCGTCTTCATTTGCAAAGCACAGATACGGGAGGGTACTTTCCCATGGTGTAAAAGAGATCTTTACCTTTGGCTGTTCCTTGGTTTATTGTTGCCTTATTCAGGATCATCCAAAAGAGTGACAAACATATCTTTTGGAGAAAATATATTGGGAATTCAGCTGAGTTCTGGAAACACTGAGTTTTCTCTCTGTTTGGGGATTGGAGCTTTCAGGGGAAATTGGCATGGTTCTGCCATGCCTTTCAGACCCTCAGCTGGAGAAGAGGAGGCAGGCAGCGGTGGGAAGGGGAAGAGAGAGAAGTCTGAAGTTCTTGGTGCACTAGTGCTCTTCACTCTCACGGCTGTCTCCTCCCTACCCAGTGAGCTGAGCTGAGCTGACTGGCTGGGAGGTGTCTGAAGTTGCTAGCCTTTGCCAATAAGGGCCACTCTGTCCTTCTGCTGAAAAGGCAGGCCTGTGAGTTGGTCCAGCTCCTTTCCTGCTTGCACCCTTTCTGCCAACTCTTGGTGCAGAGCAGGGCAGCCCCCGCCCACCTTGGCAGACAAAGGGCTGAGCTAGCCCATAGGAGAGGTGGAGCCGACTGTCCTATGCTCAGCAGCCATAGCTGCTGCTTTCCTTCCCCGTCCCAGATTTTAGGTAGAAGGAAGGGGAGGTGGGGAGACGCAGCCCTAAGGGGATTTTTTGTGTGGATCCAGGATTGAGGGGAAACCTCAATAGAAGGAGGCTGGGTGGGACCACAGCCACAGGGGAGCCACTAAAAGTGAAGGTGAGGGGGCAGTCTCACCAGAATATGAGTGTGTGTGTGCGCCACTCCTCCCCCAGCGCTACTGACAGACACTCTCCATGAGTAATATCTTGATCCTTTGCTCTCTGGCTATTTTATAGCCCTTTCTGATCTTTTCCTGGCTCAGGCCCCTTTCTCTGTCATGCCCTCTGGAGTGCTCTGTGGCCACAGCCTTCTCAAAGTGATGGTTTCACTCTTTCCTTCTGCTCCCTGTTTCCTGCTACGTGCTCTTGTACTGCACCTTCCCATCACAACACTCACCTACCTATCTGCCCATGATTCTATACAGGCTACCATGGAAGGCGCTTTCTCGTGCATGCTCTTGCTATGGAGATCTGAGTTATAAGATGATTCATGAGCCATGCCAGAAGAGACATTTCTAGAAATAGCGATTGTTTGCTTCAGTGAGTACATTTCAAAGTGCTGAAATCTGAGTGGGCTGAACATTTACTTAATCACATTCTTCCTTTTGCTACTTGCCATAAAAAGATCTTCAGGGTGATGCTATTGGAGGATTGCAGGGTCCAGAAAGCCAGATACTGAGAGGCGCTGAGCACTCACAACTCCAACTGATGTCAGAGAGTGCTGTGGGTGTTTAGCATGCACTCAGCTCCTTTAGGATTTGGCCCTATATGTTTAGAGTGAGAGATTCAACCATTAACTCTGGTTAAGTTATTAGGATTCTGCCAGCACAGTGGGAAATTTAGCTGACTCAAGTGTTATACCAACACTTTTTACTGCTGCAGTTGTTAAGGCCCTGTCAGGATTTCCAAAGGAGCCATAACTATCCACATGTGGGTTTTGTTTTTTTTCCCTCTAAATATGTATTGCTATGGCTGATTCTAATAGCTCAGCGAAAGGCATCATGACCTTCTCTGGCTTCCTGATATGAGGAATTTCTTCCCGTTTCATCAAACTCACTATAATTTAAAAAATAAGTAATTTAAAACCACGTTTAATTTCCCACCTACTTAGTCTTTCAAACAACGGTATGTTTCAATGCTGCTGCCTTGTAAATGGTTACCCAGTAAATAACTGCTGTTGTAAATAGTCACAGGAAGAAATTGCTTTAGCCTAGGACTTATTAATTGTTTTAGAGTAGCAGCCGTGTTAGTCTGTATTCTCAAAAAGAAAAGGAGTACTTGTGGCACCTTAGAGACTAACAAATTTATTAGAGCATAAGCTTTATGCATCCGATGAAGTGAGCTGTAGCTCACGAAAGCTTATGCTCTAATAAATTTGTTAGTCTCTAAGGTGCCACAAGTACTCCTATTAATTGTTTTAGTGTCTCTTAATTGAATGGGTGTGCTGGTAAGCTGAGAAATAAATCCTGATTAGCCAGCAGATTCTTAATTATATTGCTTAATGCTTTCCATCTTCAAAGAGCTTTACAAATGTCAGCTAAGTCACCAAGCTTCACCAAGTTTTATCAGCCTACTTTATAGATGGGAAAACTGAGGCAGAGAGGTGGAATCAAGTACTAGAGTCTGGCTTAAAATTTAGGAGATCCTGGCTCTCAGCCTTGTAAAGCCTCAGTAAAGCCTCACACTTTACTATGCCATTCTTCTTACTTGCCTTTTCTAGATGCTAGTTATATTTCTTGGGCTTCATGGCAATGGCAAATCACAGTGAAGAAATTATACTAAATGAGTCACTCAAAAGTGTTTAAAAAGAAGCAATTGTATCACCAAAAGTTTCTGTTCACTTTGTGTCTAAAAATATGTGTGGATCATTGCTAAACTACAGCATATCATGGTGAAAAGGTTTACCTCAGGTTTTTGCAAACAATAACGTTTCAAAGCTAAATACTACTGTGGATCTATCTCTTAATACATATTCTCCCTGTAAGATGAGGTGTCCCTGGCTTCTGAAGTTATCTGCATCTCTGAGGGATGTGTTTTGACATGTTGTTGTACACTTTTTTTGGATAGGAATAAGGTACAAATGTGCAGCTCAGTGACAATGTAAACCAAAAGAATAATTCATGCTCTGCACATGTAATTCCATTTAAAAAGAATATATATAGTAATGGCAAAAATGTCAGTGTTCCAGGCTGCATTCAGCTAGAAAATGTTTCATGTTTAAAGTGTCAAAGTTGTTTTGATCATCATTTACAAAAACAAGTAGCAGTGAAAGATATTACTTAGTTCAGTTAACAAACTACATCTTCAGCTTGTATTTTAAGGACATTTTCCTCTTAAATTTGTATAGTAGTTCTGAACTTTAATATTCTTCTTTCCCTGATACATAGCTCCCACTAGCATCAATGGAAGATCTGCAAACACAGAAACAGCAGAATCCCAAAGCTGACTACTACTGTTCGGATCTAAGGGGAATTTCACCCCAATGCTGTAGGCTCAGTGGTATCTACTGACTTTGTCACATGTGACAGGCCTTGTAGCTTATGTTTTTGTCCAGAACTAAGAATTTAAATAAGTATCACTGAACAGAGGGATAAGAAGGCATTCCCTAATAGGAAAACAATAAGGGGCTTGCTTTCCCTGATGGCAGAGATAGTTGTAATAGGAAAAGGGTTATATATTTGTAGCCGTACTGGATTCTGAGAAAAAAATAGATAAGACATGGTAATTCTATTATCTAGGAAAACTCATAATAGTGGTTTCCCAGTTGTGGCGTGTGGAGTGCTATTGTTCAGCTGGATGCCTGTGGGTCATATGGTTCTGATTATTTCCAGCTGTTAATTTACAGGGAGTGGAAATGGGTTGGATGATGATGAATTGAAAGTAAGGTGATCAGTGTGAAGGTGAAGAGGAGAGGAAGTGTGCATGAACCAACTGAAACGCAGAGCACACTGTTAAAAAGGTGGCAACTATGTTCTTTTTGACTCATGCATTGATAAATCCCTTGATACCAGATCCTTTGATACCAAAAACACAGGGTGTGACAAGATCCCTGGGGTACAACCTGGAACTGCGGTACCGCTATGCCCCCTTAACTCTCCAGCCTGGGATGTCTCTCACAATACTTTGATAGTGATAAGCAGCAACCCCCGAGCGCTGTTATCACTCAGTACAACAGCATGTGGAGCCCTACACCCAGCTAAATTGCACGAATGCTTCCTGAAGCACTCACAGATCACACAGAGAAAGACACCAGCAAATCTTCCAAGCCCCCAGTCTTTCACCCAATGAATATACCATCTTGCACTGCTGCAGACCTTTTCTTGAGCAATATAAGTCTATTAATTAGTTCACCACTTCGTCAAAGGAAAGTGAACATGCACCAGGCTTTGTAACCTGAGCAGATTTCCCAAATGCTTCAAACAAACTCACTGGTAAGGATAAAACTTTAAAATAAGTTTATGGACTACAGAAAGATAGATTTTAAGTGGTGGCACAAAAGGTCAGATAGTTACCAAAGAAAATAAAAGTTAAACCTTATTAGACTAAGCAGTATTTGTATCAAGCAGTTTTTCTCACCTCACTGGATGTTACGGGTAGGTTATGTTCATTAATACTCAGTCTTTCCCCTTAAGCCTGGGACCAGTCTCGTCATTTCAGGTCTTTGTCTTCCCCAGTGTTCTTTTTGCTTCCGGCATAGAGTGGGAGGAGAAAGGTGTCCTCATGATGCTACTGTCCCTTATTTTATACTCTTAGTCCATGTCCCTGGAAAGTACTAGCCCAGGCATGCCTAGTGGGCCTTGCTGAGTCACAGGACAGAGCAAGCCCCATTATGTGGTGCTTCTCTTACAGAATTGTAAATCCCTTGTTTACAATTCCCCTGTTGATTATGGTCGTTTAACACCCACCTGGGTGTGGATCACCTCCTTTGTTGTTACTGGAGAACTAGCATTGGATGACTCCCAAATTTACAACATATTTCAATAACAACCATACAGCAAAATCTCTCAACTTCATACACATTAATGAATACATATTTTGACAGAACCGTGGGTTTCAGCAGATCGTGAGCTTTTCTATGATACCTTATAGAGCGTGCTTTTTATGAAATATTACAACTATATGTGAATGATGAATACGGAGGCTACAGGGTGCAGCTTTGAGGTGAGGTGAGGTGTGTTACAAAGGCACTGTAAAAATATATAGGATGGTCCCTGTTTTGAAGAGTTTACAACCTGTGCCAGTGCCATGCTGTTGGCTGGGAATATAATTGCAAACACGTGAATTGGTTGGACTTTATCTAGCAGAAGGTCAATACATACTCCAGGCAGTACTTTACACTAGGTGTCTAATCCCTTGTTAAAATGAAGAGGTGGAATATTAATGGGCAGGGAACCTGCAGTCACTTCCCTCTCTGCCACACACTTTGTACTTCAGTTTGAAAGAAATCTTGTTTGTCAGTTTTCAGATCTGTGGCAATCAGCTGTAGCAAAATATCTGGATAGAAAACATGTTTTTTAAAATCTATTTAGGATCAAATGGCCGTTTTTATTGTTTACTTCCAGCTTTTGAAAGAACTTTTGTTAAAGCCTAGCTTAAGCACCTGCGTTCCTTTAGAAAAGTGTCTCTTCAAATTCTCCAGATTGATTTGTCATTTTCTTATGTGCCACAACCAGTTTTATCTGTTGTTGCATTACACTGGTGACATAACCTAATGCCTCATGACAGATGCAGCTGCGCATCACTGAGGCTTGGAAATGTGAAGAGACAGAGGGCCAGATTCAAGGAACGGATGATAGCTCACATACAAATTATTTATTTGTAGAATTTTAATGACTAATTGGTAATCCTGTTCGTTGTTCTTTTTCTGGGGGTGTAGGCTGAGGGACTCTTATCTTTGTTTCCTTTTCTATCCATTCACCCTCTTTCCCTTCTGCCAAGGAAGGCTGAACAGAGCTCCTTTCGAAACCAAACATTGCCATTTTGAGCATTGAGCAGAAGCTGTATCTAGAGGGACATTCAGCATTCTCTGCCTCTCCTCCCACCAGCGTGATTGCAGTAGAATCATAACTCCTCATCAGCATAATCAAATGAGAAACTAATACCAACACAAACCAAGATGTCTGCCCAAAATTCATCATGGAGATCGTGGGCCATGTCACCCCAAAATCTCTTGCATTCTAATCTTGGGAGATGAGTTTCACAATTATTTTTTAAAGGGCAGAGGGAACCATTATGACTGTCTAGCCTGACCTGCTACATAATAGAGGCCATAGGATTTCATCTATTGATTCCTGCATTGAGCCGAAGAACCTGTGGTTCAACTACAGAATATCTTCTCTAGAAAGATATCTGGTCTTGATTTAAAGATTCCATGTGATGGAGGATTTACTACAAAACTTTAAGTTGCTCTAGTGGTTAACTACCCTCACAGTTAAAAATTTCTGCCTTATTTACACTTTGAACTTTACTGATTTCAGCTTCCACTGCTTAGATCTCACTATACCTGTGTGTGTAAAGAGCTCCATTAAAATATCAAGAGCAGGGCTCTGGAATATATGGACCAAGATGCATTTTTTTCTATGTTCTCCTGTGGTAAAACAAGAGGCTAAAGACAAACATCCCAGAAAGATTTATAAACAGATATGTCTATTCATACAGTCCTACCCTTGTTATCTTCTGTTGTCTGTTAGCTAAATTAGAGATTACAAATTAGGTAGTAGAATCACCTGTTTGGTAGAACTTCCTCTAGGAGAGCTCATAGGAATGATCATAAGCTTATTTGACCTGGACAATCCGCAGTAGCCATTTGCTACTATATTTCACTTATGCCCTATGAAGTACTTTACTCTGTCCCGAACAAGCACCTCTTTGCAAATAAAGGCACTAATATAGGTGATGTGACAGGACATAGACCCTGCTGTGTTTCTGTGAAGTAAGTGGAATATATCCTTGCAGTGTAGCTAAGTTTAACTTTTCAGCTGATGCCCCCGCCCCCAAAAGAAATGCTTAAATTTAAGCTTTACGGAAGATATTAGGCATTTTATGCAGTGACTGACACAAATAAGCTTGTACTTCATATGAGGACTATTGATGGCCTAGAAAATGGAACTGTAAACAACAGTAGGTAAAGGGTGAAAGAAAAATGACACACAAGCTGTTGTGAAAAGAGAATTATTGTAATACAGCTGATCTTTGGAACATGCTGCTGCTGATCTTCAAAGCCTAGAAATGTTAAGGAGAATCTATTTTCATACAGATTAAATTAAAGGTAAGTACCTAGTTCTTTTCCTTGGAGAGAGAGCCTTGAAAACCTATATTGTAATAAAGTGGTATCAGTCACTTTTTAGGGTCAAAACATGCTCACACATTTCCTACAGATCAGAGGTTATTGATTGTCCCCCAGGAAGGGGGCTACTAGGGCTACTCTTTGGGCTCCAAGTACACTATGGCATGGGGATACCCCAATTCATTGAGGATTAGCATTGCCCAGACTGCTACTAATGCCACTGGGGTTGCTAAAAACTCCCTTGCATGCAGCTGCCTGCCATGGAGCCAGGTTCCCTGCTGAGCAGCAAATGTGACCTGTGACCACAAAGAAGTTCAATACCATCAACAATGTGATCTAGTTCACTATATGTGGGACTGATAGCAAGGGATTCTCATTCTAATTACTGTTGGAACACGGACTTCCTCAGTGTGCTTAACTCGAGGCACTGTGAGTACCTCAGTGGGACTGCATACAGTGCCAAAAGTTAAGCACTTGCATAAGTATATATAGGACTAGAGAAGTCGAAGGGAGAAAGTAAGAATTATTATCACAATTTTGCAGATGGAGAAACTGAGGCACAGGGAATTTAAGTAAGGTATACCGGAAATCTGTAGTAGAGCACAGTTTTGAATCTGGATTGCCTAAATCTAAATCTAGTGCTTTAACCACAAGACCATCCTTCCTCTCATAGACCTGCACACTCATTATTTTTAAAAATCTGTACAAACTTCTAAGAGCTCAATGACCACCATACTTCCAACTCAACCTAAAATAGATCTTCTTAAGCTTCCATTACCTTGCCTCCCCAGAAAACACTTGAGAAAATAACAGGACAGGACTTACTGTCCTTCCCGAAGGTTAACATGTCATTCACCTGCGCATCTACCAATGTGATATATGCCATCATGTGCCAGCAATGCCCCTCTGCCATGTACATTGGTCAAACTGGATAGTCTCTACATAAAAGAATAAATGGACACAAATCAGACATCAAGAATTATAACATTCAAAAACCAGTCGGAGAACACTTCAGTCTCTCCGGTCACACAATTACAGACCTGAAAGTGGCTATCGTTCAACAAAAAAACTTCAAAAACAGACTCCAATGAGAGACTGCTGAATTGGAATTAATTTGCAAACTGGATACAATTAACTTAGGCTTGAATAAAGACTGGGAGTGGATGGGTCATTACATAAAGTAAAACTATTTCCCCATGTTATTTCTCCCCCCACCCCACCCCCCACTGTTCCTCAGATGTTCTTGTTAACTGCTGGAAATGGCCCACCTTGATTATCCCCACAAAAGGTTTTCCTCCTTTCCCCCCTCCTGCCTGCTGGTAATAGCTCATCTTAAGTGATCACTCTCTTCACAGTGTGTAAGATAAAATCCATTGTTCTCTCTGTGTGTATATAAATCTCCCCACTGTATTTTCCACCGAATGCATCTGATGAAGTGAGCTGTAGCTCACAAAAGCTTATGCTCAAATAAGTTTGTTAGTCTCTAAGGTGCCACAAGTACTCCTTTTCTTTTTTGCGAATACAGACTAACATGGCTGCTACTCTGAAACCTGTTGGAACAAGAGTGTAACTTCGTTTCAGTGCCAGTTATTCAACATATTATAGACTTTTATTAATGTATGTTCTCTCTCTAATGGCTTTACCTGTGTTCTAAAAGGTGTTGTTCAGCTGGCCAAAAGCCCATTCTCATCCCTCAGTTTTCCTTCTTTCAGCTTTGTCAGCACTTGTCTCATTTTATCATTATGTGATATGTTAAAACAAGTTTAATAGCTAGGTGCATAGGGCTGGTTTAGCATTTGTCATGTATCAGCCTCATTAGAATATTTAATGCTTCCAAAGGATAATTGTTCTTACCTTTCCAGTGCTTACATAGTTGTCTTTTCTCGCTTTATTTCCCCTCTGTGTTGTTGTTGTATTATATGTGGTTGATTCCTAGCTTGGAAAATGGAGTGTAATTGCTTAGATTTCATAGTACACAAGGGATCCCAATGTATTCAGAGTGAAACTATGATTTATTCTAGCCGTACACACCCATTCATAATGATCATTGCTATCCAAAGGCATTTATGGGTTTGAAAAGCATGGAGAAAAGGCTTACAGACTTCAGTATGGCACGGGTAATTTAAAGCTCATGCAGGCCTAGAGGGATAGTTTAGGTTGGGCAATACACATTTATTTTGGTTTTTATCATGTTTTTGCTTTATTCCCTGACTAACAGTTTCCTGGTATATTTGTTATGGGTACGGTGCATTTGCTAAAAAAAAGTAACCTTTTTTGTTCCAATATTACATCAGAGAGAAGGATTTTATACATTGTCTCATATGTTTTTGACAGACAGATATCTCCGCTAGAGCCACAATGGCATTATTGAAAACTATTTCTTTAAATCCTTGGATTCCCTACTCCAACATAAACGCCTGATTTTCTTGACTTAGCAACCATGTTGAGTGATCTTGCTTGACAATGGTTTCTGCAGGCTATCCTAAAATGAACCTATGCCCTTCAAATAGGTGGTCAGTTTCACCTCTTTTCCTCTTGTTGCTACACAGTAGGATCTAAGCACTTTAAAAACAACAAATTAGTGTACTGAGATCAGCAGCAAGAACTCAGTGGCCACTTCAGTGATGGAGCAAATGGCAATCTTACCTACCGTGCTGACACATAACTGATTATTCTGTTTGTGTTTAAATATATTGTACTGTTATTACATATGATATTTATGGTTTACTCTCCAGTTCTATTTAAAAAACCAAACAAATAACCTCACAAAACCTTTTGACTAACCACCGGCAATCTGCTTTCCTTTCAACCTTCCAAAACATGAACATAGCAGCTTACGTGGTACAAGAACCAAAAGTGAGAAACACTGAGAAAACATGTTAGAGCTTTTGGGAGTAATTTTCTCTAACAAAGGGGTGCTGAGCAACCACAAATCCCATTCAAGTCAATGGGACCTACAGGAAGTCAGCATCTTTGAAAATCAGGCTACATAATAATTGCCTCATTTCCTAACTCAGCATTGTTGATGTAAATATTGACTAGTGCTGGCAGGCAGGTTGGATAGCGCTATGAAAATTGGTGTCAGATGGAATTATATGTGAATCTAAATTAACAACTGCCATTTGTAACATGGGGGTCAAATGCGAAAGAATCTATGTTTTTGGATGCAATTTTAACAGACTCAAAAATCGCTGATTTTGCTTTGTTATAATCAAGCTAATTAACTAGGTTCTGTCTTGCAATCTCTGAACAGACTACATCATCCCACTTCTGTCAGAACAGTTTTATTTACGAATGTATTTGTTCTGAAGAAGAGTTCTGTGTAAACTCGAAAGCTTGTCTCTCACCAACAGAAGTTGGTCCAATAAAAGATATTGCCTCACCCATCTTGTGTTTCTTCATTTCTAAAAGGCATTCAAAGGTCTCTGCATGGGAACAATACCAAAATCCTACTAACCAGTGTCATGACAGTCTTACCCACAGAATAAAATAACCAACAAACCTTCCTTTAATCATTTTAGATGAAAGCTTGTGATAAAAGATGAGCTACGTTATAGAAGCAGACTTGGCTTCCCTCAGATCAATGAAGTTGTAGGCCCCATTGAGAGAAACCCACTCACAGTCCCAGATTTTAAAATGAAAGGACTGTTGGCACAAGCACTATTATAATGGTGTATGTTTGCCATGGTGGTGTAGCCATGTTGGTCCCACAGAACTGAAGAAGAGAGCTCTGAGTAGCTCCAAAGCTTGTCTCTTTTACCAACAGAAATTGTCCCATTAAAAAAAACATGACCTCGCTGACCATGTCTCTCAGTAGTATATGCACAGAAAACTGTTCTCTTGGATAGCCAGGACCAATAACAACATCTTGAGTTTGACCCAGAAGCTAATGGAAAGCCAGTGCCATCGGCGGTCAGGCCACCTGTTTCTTTGCCAGCTGAAGCTTAACTAAGTATGTGTCCCTTATTACATGAATCCAGTCTGGCAGTGATAAAGGTCTGGCTAACTGGTGTAGGGTGTGTAGCCAAGAAAAATAATCACAGTTGTCACACTATACACAAATGAAAAATGGCACTCTTGGCCACCCATTGGCAAATGGTGGCTGGAGAATACTTGGAAGCAAATAGAGGTTCAGGATTACTGATAGTTTTCTAATCTTCCTGTTCATGAGTGTGTGTACTGCGTGTGACCCTAAGAGCTCCTTAGTGCCAACTGGCAGAGGACCCACTATTCTGTAACTCCTACCAGGCCTGACCCACTCGCTAAATTAACACATTGCTGTCACAGTATTTATCTGTAAAGAGTGTTGTGTTTGATATCAAAAGAAAGCAGGTGACATAGGAGTCACTAGTATCATTGTCTGATGTATCTATGGTGCATAGAGAGTTATGTACGTGTGCTGGAAATATATTCCTAAAATATGTTTCGGAGGCAGACTTACAAAACAAGTTTGTCCTAGTCAAAGGAATGTTGATTTGCCTGTGTCTATAATGTAAATTGAGTGTGGTGATGCCAGAGACAACGAGCAGTTCATTTGCAACTGTGGTAAAAAAAAATAGTTACCAGGAAGATGAAGAAACAGCATGGTGTCAGCACACTGAGGACACCCCACCATCTGTACCCCACACCTGACTCTTGAGACAAAAACAGTGAACTTTAAGAAATATAAGGAGAAGCAAAAGGGCATCTTGATATCCATAGCAGAGGGAACAAAGAGGCCTGCATTCTTTGCATCTATGAATGGTGGATCTCCAACTATGTGGGCTGGTGATGCTGAAAAATAACTGTAGAGGAAAAAAATGTTTCAGCAAAGCTTGGAGTCTGCTAAGGTTACATATAGATTTTTAGAAGCATGTTGTTCTTTTATTTATCACCATTTTCTGTTTCTATTATCTCTACTTAGTGTCACTTAAATCTCTGTTCTTTATTTTGGTTTTATTATAAATTCATCTCAGTGCTGTTATATTAAAGCAAGATGAGCATCCTCAAATAAACTAACAGGCTGGTAGGTATTTGTCTCTTTGGAGACAGAAGATTTGGAATTTCTATGGGCATCCTGAAAAAAGAAAAGGAGTACCCGTGGCACCTTAGAGACTAACAAATTTATTAGAGCATAAGCTTTCGTGAGCTACAGCTCACTTCATCGGATGCATTTGGTGGAAAAAGCAGAGGAGAGATTTATACACACACACACACACACACACACACACACACACACACACACACACACACACACACACACACACACACACAGAGAGAACATGAAACAATGGGTTTATCATACACACTGTAAGGAGAGTGATCACTTAAGATAAGCCATCACCAACAGCAGGGGGGGGAAAGGAGGAAAACCTTCCATGGTGACAAGCAGGTAGGCTAATTCCAGCAGTTAACAAGAATATCAGAGGAACGGTGGGGGGGGGGGAGGGAGAAATACCATGGGGAAATAGTTTTACTTTGTGTAATGACTCATCCATTCCCAGTCTCTATTCAAGCCTAAGTTAATTGTATCCAGTTTGCAAATTAATTCCAATTCAGCATTCTCTCGTTGGAGTCTGTTTTTGAAGCTTTTTTGTTGAAGTATAGCCACTCTTAGGTCTGTGATCGAGTGACCAGAGAGATTGAAGTGTTCTCCAACTGGTTTTTGAATGTTATAATTCTTGACGTCTGATTTGTGTCCATTCATTCTTTTACGTAGAGACTGTCCAGTTTGGCCAATGTACATGGCAGAGGGGCATTGCTGGCACATGATGGCATATATCACATTGGTAGATGCGCAGGTGAACGAGCCTCTGATAGTGTGGCTGATGTGATTAGGCCCTATGATGGTATCCCCTGAATAGATATGTGGACAGAGTTGGCAACGGGCTTTGTTGCAAGGATAGGTTCCTGGGTTAGTGGTTCTGTTGTGTGGTGTGTGGTTGCTCGTGAGTATTTGCTTCAGATTGGGGGGCTGTCTGTAAGCAAGGACTGGTCTGTCTCCCAAGATCTGTGAGAGTGATGGGTCGTCCTTCAGGATAGGTTGTAGCTCCTTGATGATGCGTTGGAGAGGTTTTAGTTGGGGGCTGAAGGTGATGGCTAGTGGCGTTCTGTTGTTTTCTTTGTTGGGCCTGTCCTGTAGTAGGTGACTTCTGGGTACTCTTCTGGTTCTGTCAATCTCGTCCCCTAATGCCCCTACTCTATGTGCACTACATTGATGACATCTTCATCATCTTGACCCATGGAAAAGAAGCTCTTGAGGAATTCCACCATGATTTCAACAATTTCCATCCCACCATCAACCTCAGCCTGGACCAGTCCACACAAGAGATCCACTTCCTGGACACTACGGTGCTAATAAGCGATGGTCACATAAACACCACCCTATATCGGAAACCTACTGACCGCTATTCCTACCTACATGCCTCTAGCTTTCATCCAGATCATACCACTCGATCCATTGTCTACAGCCAAGCGCTACTATATAACCGCATTTGCTCCAACCCCTCAGATAGAGACAAACACCTACAAGATCTCTATCATGCATTCCTACAACTACAATACCCACCTGCTGAAGTGAAGAAACAGATTGACAGAGCTAGAAGAGTACCCAGAAGTCACGTACTACGGGACACACCCAACAAAGAAAATAACAGAATGCCACTAGCCATCACCTTCAGCCCCCAACTCTCTCCAACGTATCATCAAGGATCTACAACCTATCCTGAAGGACGACCCATCACTCTCACAGATCTTGGGAGACAGACCAGTCCTTGCTTACAGACAGCCCCCCAATCTGAAGCAAATACTCACCAGCAACCACACACCACACAACAGAACCACTAACCCAGGAACCTATCCTTGCAACAAAGCCCGTTGCCAACTCTGTCCACATATCTATTCAGGGGATACCATCATAGGGCCTAATCACATCAGCCACACTATCAGAGGCTCGTTCACCTGCGCGTCTACCAATGTGATATATGCCATCATGTGCCAGCAATGCCCCTCTGACATGTACATTGGCCAAACTGGACAGTCTCTACGTAAAAGAATGAATGGACACAAATCAGACGTGAAGAATTATAACATTCAAAAACCAGTTGGAGAACACTTTAATCTCTCTGGTCACTCGATCACAGACCTAAGAGTGGCTATACTTCAACAAAAAAGCTTCAAAAACAGACTCCAACGAGAGACTGCTGAATTGGAATTAATTTGCAAACTGGATACAATTAACAGGCTTGAATAGAGACTGGGAATGGATGAGTCATTACACAAAGTAAAACTATTTCCCCATGGTATTTCTCCCCCCCCCCACTGTTCCTCTGATATTCTTGTTAACTGCTGGAATTAGCCTACCTTGCTTAAAGAAAAGGAGTACTTGTGGCACCTTAGAGACTAACAAATTTATTAGAGTGTAAGCTTTCGTGCTTGTCACCATGAAAGGTTTTCCTCCTTTCCCCCCCCCTGCTGCTGGTGATGGCTTATCTTAAGTGATCACTCTCCTTACAGTGTGTATGATAAACCCATTGTTTCATGTTCTGTGTGTGTGTGTGTGTGTGTGTGTGTGTATATAAATCTCTCCTCTGCTTTTTCCACCAAATGCATCCGATGAAGTGAGCTGTAGCTCACGAAAGCTTATGCTCTAATAAATTTGTTAGTCTCTAAGGTGCCACGGGTACTCCTTTTCTTTTTGCGAATACAGACTAACACGGCTGCTACTCTGAAACCTATGGGCATCCTGTGACAGGGGCTGGGTGCTGCAGAGGAATGTTCTTCTAAGCCATTTGGGAACCAGGGGCACCAAGAGTTCCTTGCCAGGCAAGGCCTGGCAGAGTTCCAAAGAGTTTTCTGGGCTTGCTAACAGACTGGAGTGTCAGCAAGCTGACACAGTTTTTAGCAGCAGAAAATTTCTCTCTCACTGAGGCAGAAGAGAAACAGGGGACCTACAGTTCTGGATGGCCCAAGAAAGCATCACACCATCTGAGCAGTGCAGGCGACAGACCACTTCTGCCAAACTCTAACTACTTCCCAAATCCATCTTCTCTTTCTTATCGGAGTGGAGCCTTAGTCAGCATGCCTTGCTTGCATCCGAGTACTTACTGTGCGCCATGATGGCAAAGATACTGCACTGTGTATGCCTAATGAAAAGTGGATACTGATCTGCGTGTTGTCCGTATGCTGAATCAACTGCCCCTCCATCCTCCCCGGTGGGAAGTGACAGACTAGGACATTGCATATTGCCACGTTTACAGAACCATCATGGTGAATAAGTAATTACCTAACCCTCTTCTCTGGGATTGCTCAGAAGGAAAAGAGAAAGGATAAAGTGGGAAGGTGAAGGGGTGGGCACACCTTGTCACTGTTGGTTGTAGATATGGGAGCCTTGTTCTTTGTATAATCCTCTCTTTGCCATCTTTGGATGGTGGTGATATGGTTGTTCACTAGCTAAGAAGTCTGTGTATAGGAAGGTCTTCAGATATTTATTGTACCTCAAGCGAATGGGTCTATCAAGGAGAGGGGTTTTTTTTCTTTTGCCCACACAGTTCACTGGCTCTGTCTCAAAACTTACCTTGCAGGAACACTTTTCAAACACTCAGCATACAAGGTTGTGTTTGAAACAAAAATTAATTTAAATTTCCAAGTCTAATCATGAGAGGTTGACAGTGCACCTTTAGGGCTAAGGATAAAGTTATTCACAAAGCTCAATGGTTCACAAGGTTATGTGCAAAGCAGGACTAACAAGATGCTGAAAAATAATAGTCTCATAAGGGAAAGGCTTGAGGTTGTAGAGTGCAGTAGAGAGATTTAATAAAGTTTAGATGTACTTGAAAATCGTCACTCTTTTTTCAGTCAATGTCTTCTCTGACCTTGGAAATATCTAGTGAGAGGTACACAAACAAAAATCCAAACATCGATGAAATCAGAAAAATACAAATGGAAGTCCTATTTTTATTACATCCCATTTAACCTTAACATGTACACTTTTTAGTCATCTTATATCATATCAGTGATAGGCATATAGATCAGTGTTTTCACAAGCTGTGGCACAAATAGATTTTGTTTTTTAAAAAGATTAATAGAAAATTCGGCTGCCTTTTTCAGGGTTGTTTTTGGAAGATGAAACGTCTTTTTATCAATTGTGAGCACTAAGAATGTGATATGGGGTGACAGGCTGACTAAACAACCATAGCAACAGCCACTGTTTCCCTAGTGATAACAGTTAAGCTAAAGGTTATACATATTGCTGCATCCCTTTTCCTGTGTGCTCAGTGGTACTTTTCTAGACAAAAGCAGGAATAGAATCCCATAGGAAAAGTAGGTAGTCACTCAGATTAGGCTTGAGTTACAAAAAGGGTAAATTTTCTCCCATAGTGCTGCATTATAGCTCAAAATTAACATTGCAGAATCTCTAGATTATACCATTTTGCTTCAAGGATTTAATTTAAAATGTATTAAAATAATAGCAGTTTAAATAAGGCTGTGAAATGAAATTCTGAAAGCCTAGTGACTGTTCAAGATGAAGCAGGTTTTTTCTTTTTAGAGGCAGTGCTAAGTTTGCAGGGCTGCCGTACTATTCAGAATTGACTTCCAGTCTTCAGCACTTGTCCCCAAAGCTCAGCACCTGAAGGACACAAACAATGAATTCTCCTAGGATTGTGGCAGTTCCTATTTGTTCCCAATATGGAGTAGCACAGAGTTGATGTGTGACATAGGTTCTGTTTGGTTTCTTGTATATGTGCAAGGGCAATGTTCTTTCTGGTTTGGATCCTAAATAATATTCACAATAGCCCCTCACGCTTGTGGCAATCCACAGTACTTTCCGACTTTAATTCCTTTGCTTATGGGAATAATTATTTTCAGAATTGTTTAAGGTTTTCACAAGTAGAGTTATCTACTGAAATTGTTAGCTTTTCAAGCCAGGACTGTCTTTTGTGTTTGTACATTGTGCTTAGTACAATGGGGTCTCGCTCCGTGACTAAGGCTCCTAGGTACTACTGAAATACAAATAATGACAATGCTCCTCTTGCCCCGCCCATTGCAAACTCAGTATGGCAGACAAGACATTATCACCTATTGGATTTTTGTCTTCCAGGATAAAGTATTGTCATCAGGATGTTGGTGTCATCACAGTTTAGTGCAGCATGAATCAGCAGGCCAAAGGGAGCCCTGGGCTTGGGTTGAAACCCATCCCCATAGCATGGCAGGAAAAGGAAGTTTCAAATTCAGAAAGTTATCTAAACATTAGTTTTCATTCTGCTGTTGCTCAGAAATATCGCTAGGTTTGCCCACCTCCTATTAAGCAGCTGACTCAAAGATTCTGAAAGACTTTGAGAGCAGACTTTCTTCTGGTCAGTGTCAATGTGTTCCTGAGTGACAAGGACGGAGAGGGAAGGAGGCAGGATGAGAGGCAGAAGAGAAAGTAAGATCAAGACTGGCATAGTGACCAGGTATGTTCCCATGAGCTAAGCAAACTTGGTGCACAGGGTTTGGTATTCAAATGAATTGCCTGGTACCAGCGCTTGGATTTTAACACTACTTAATCCTTGTTTTGGAAGATGGATATCTTTCCCTATTGCTAATAGGATACTTCCCATTTAGGGCACCAGACTGAATCCAGCCCAGCTAAATAATACCCCCAAATTGTTACCGTCTGATAGCAGTTGCGTGGTCTGTGTAAAGTGAGTTGTTGGCCTCAATCCAGTTCTGTGCTATTAAACCCCACCATCATATGTAGCTTCCTTACTGGCAGCCTTAGCTGAGAAACCAAGGACTGAATGAGCCATAGAATACAAAGTAGGCCCTAAGAGAGCCCTTTTAGATCAGCGATGAGACTCATGAGTGTGGCAGTGAGAGGAATCTCTGACAAAAATGTACATTTTGTGTATAAATAATGAACTTTAGCTGTTATGGCTATAAATTCTAAACTTTACCCAGGACTCAATTCACCACACACAAAAACAAACTTCCTGGGGCAAGGGTACTGTGTGTTTTGGCTCTATCCACCTTGATTGTGACCCTAATGTAAGAGGATTCATTAAAAATTGTTTCCCTGGTCTTTTAAATTCATATTTCAGTCAGAAAAAGAATAAAATATGCAGCTCTTTAAAGTGAGGGTGCCAACACTTAATTTAATTGCCAAATTTTCGGCTCTGAAGTATTCACCTGATGATTATTCCTGCTGTAGTTCCGCAGTCATTTTTTATTTGATGGTATGTCATTTGTGTTGCAAGCAACGGGGTGCTTCTGTGTCATCCTGCTGGAGTGAATGAACTAGATTTCATTCTCTTAACCTAAAGTTTCCCTTCCCATGCTGTCCTTTTAAAAAATTAAATGTCCCAACTGTTTGTGACGTGGTGTGATGCTCTTGAGGATGGCAGGTGGGTAGTGTCATTCAGGTATGCCCAACCCACCTGTCAGGGTCATTACTTAATGTATTTTGGGACATACACCGCTGTTTATACAGCTGCTAGACACAGTTAGGGAGTTTTCAGAGTAGCAGCCGTGTTAGTCTGTATTCGCAAAAAGAAAAGGAGTACTTGTGGCACCTTAGAGACTAACAAATTTATTTGAGCATAAGCTTTCGTGAGCTACAGCTCACTTCATCGGATGCATTTGGTGGAAAATACAGTGGGGAGATTTATATACACACACACAGAGAACATGAAACAATGGGTTTTATCATACACACTGTAAGGAGAGTGATCACTTAAGATGAGCCATCACCAGCAGCAGGGGGGGAAAGGAGGAAAACCTTTCATGGTGACAAGCAAGGTAGGCCATTTCCAGCAGTTAACAAGAACATCTGAGGAACAGTGGGGGGTGAAATAACATGGGAAATAGTTTTACTTTGTATAATGACTCATCCATTCCCAGTCTCTATTCAAGCCTAAGTTAATTGTATCCAGTTTGCAAATTAATTCCAATTCCGTAGTCTCTCATTGGAGTCTGTTTTTGAAGTTTTTTTGTTGAAGGATAGCCACTTTCAGGTCTGTAATCGAGTGACCGGCGAGATTGAAGTGTTCTCTGACTGGTTTTTGAATGTTATAATTCTTGATGTCTGATTTGTGTCCATTTATTCTTTTACGTAGAGATTGTCCAGTTTGACCAATGTACATGGCAGAGGGGCATTGCTGGCACATGATGGCATATATCACATTGGTAGATGCGCAGGTGAACGAGCCTCTGATAGTGTGGCTGATGTGATTAGGCCCTATGATGGTGTCCCCTGAACAGATATGTTGTGGATGCAAAGCAAATAGGATCTCTCTGTAAGGAAGGCTTCTGAAATTCCCAGGCACAGCATGTCCCAAATAGAGGCTTAGTTTCCCCCAGATCTAGATTAACAGGAGATTATCAGGAATTCCAGTTAGTTAATAAGGTTAGTTAAGGAAGTGTTCCAGTTTGTTACTGAATCAAGAGCTAAACAAGCTATTTTAATGAACAAAGCCAAAGTCTGCTCTCAGTTCCACCTTGTTTGTCTCTCTTTAAAATCATGGGATTTTTAAAAGTGCAACTCAGGGCAGAGATATTCAGACAGTAACCCACTTCATCACATGTGCTGTGCTAAACAAGTGACACATTTCACCCCAGAGGTGAAATACCAGTGATGGGAAGTGATTGCTGTATACATGGTAGAGTTTTTGTGTTATGCTTTGGGTTCTTTGAACGGGGAGTGGGGAGGAAGGGGGAAGTGCTAAAATAAAGGTAGGCCAAATAGGCAGTTCTGATTTAAATAGGTACAACTCTGCTTCACTTTAATAGAGTTGTTTTCATTTACAGCTGGGCTGAGTTTGCTCAGAGTTAACCTCCAGTGGACTAGAACAGCAAACGTTTTATGTCAGGACAGCAAAAGCTGGCTTGCTGAAAATCTGTCACTCACTCTTATTTTCAAGTCAAACATCCCATTACAAAGAAACGCAGCCAGCATTTCATAACTCTATAATCACTGCTGTGATTATGAGAGAGAGAGAGAGAGCCTGTTAAATCTGTGGGAACTGCAGTCAGCAAGAAATGTGAATTAGCTCCCCAAATTGAAGTTTTCTCTTAAGTTCAGCCACTTGCTTCAAACTCATTTCAGAACTTCTTTTTTGCTTCTTTTTTTCTGTAACCTGGTAAAATGAGGCATCTCTATTGGTCCTGGCTAATTTTAACAGGCACTTGATGGAACACAGAAAGATTTTATTCAAGATGAAATGGTGGAAGGTTTGTGTCTTTGCTTAGTAATACCAGTTTTTAGCGACTTGCATTAATTTCCATTGTGGATTTTTATGCAGAAACAAAATTAACAAATAATGAATGAACTAATGAATGTGTTTTCAGTCTTTACTTATTTTTTAAAGCTTTGGATCTATAACCTTTTTATACAAAGACAGTTTGGAGTGCCATTGAGTGTGGATTTATAGAGAAATCAATGCATAGACCTAGTAAGGATTGCTAGAGTTCTGATTCGTTTAATTTAATCACTAATTTGAGTTATTTTCTAACAATGTCTCTATTTACATAGCCTGCTCCAGTACTGTACATCCATATGTATTTGCTCTAGCTAATTACAGCAAGTTTCCCCATGACAGGGACTAACCATTTTGATTTCTATTACAGAGGGCCACATGCCACAGAAAGGCCCAGGAGTGTAATGCTCAGATCTATTAGATGTTCTGCTGTGGGAAGGCCTATGTACTTCCTTCAGCCACTGGTCAGAGCAACATACTGTTTCCAGCACTAAGCAGCAATCTACATTACATGCACATGCTGCTTTCTTTCTGCTGGAGAGAACAAGTCTTTTAAACTCCCACTGTCCTAAAAAAGCATAACATCTGCTGGACTTACTGGCTACTGCTGAGCTTGAAGTCGCTTGATCAACTCTGCTATAACCAATACAGGGTAAATTCTGCAAAGCATATTAACTGTCTACCCTACTGGTGTAAAAAAACAACACAAAGATACTCTACACAATTAACATTTAAACCCTACTTTGGATTACTTTATTCTTAAAGTGATTTTATTATTGCTGGGTTTGCCCCTATTTTTTTTTCCTTTTTGGGGTAAAACCTCCACTCTTCTGATTATTTTGGCTAGTATTTCATCGGATGAAGATGATGTCAAAAGGAAATAAAAACCCAGATACACTGGGTTTTTCAATCAAGTGGAATTACATAAGCACATATGATTTACCTCTATCTTGTTCAGCTTTAGTCCATGCCTGATGCTTCAGAGAAAATTATGCAACGGTCTGCGTAGGGGGCAGCTTTTATTTGTGACCCCCGTGGTTATCACCAGACACCCAATGTATGATATTTGATTACTTGGTCTTAGCTGTAGAACTACAAATGTTGCCAGTCATAACATTATCTAGTGCTTTTTTTCAACCAGCTGGAAGATGGGTTTCTTTGCTCTCCTGCAATAGTGAGTTCTACAGGGTGACTCTGTTCTTTTTGAAGAAGTATTTTATTTTTTATTTGCTACATTTACCTGTTTTAACTTCCCTTATTCTTCTATTATGGGATAGATCAATATTATGGGAGGGACTGATTACATTTTGCAATAGCTTCCATAATCTTAAACACCTCCATTAAATGCTTCTCCTTATGAAGATCAGTTAACTAAGTTTTTGCAGTCTCTTCTCTTATGTAAATCCCACTATAATGATAGCCAACTCTGTGGACCTTTCAATCTCTGTTTATTCTCTCCTCCTTACTCTGTTACTAGCCATTGATATGCCATAAAGACTATTCTGTCTAGATAGAATTAAACACAATAAAAAGGGATTTACAAAATCTTTGCGTTAGCATCTGAGTCAATTTTTGAACCTTTCAACCATCTTGTTGATCCCCAGGTTTAGTCATATATTTTCTATTCCAAGTTGTGTATGTGTGATGACACATCCACTCTGAGAGACTGCTGAATTGGAATTAATTTGCAAACTGGATACCATTAAATTAGGCTTGAATAAAGACTGGGAGTGGATGTGTCATTACACAAAATAAAACTATTTCCCCATGTTTATTTCCCCTCCCCCCCCACCCCCCGTTCCTCACACATTCTTGTCAACTGCTGGAAATGGCCCATCTTAATTATCACTACAAAAGATGATTTTTTTTCTCTCCTGTTGGTAATAGCTCACCTTAACTGATCACTCTCCTTATAGTGTGTTTTTTCCACCGAATGCATCCGATGAAGTGACCTATAGCTCACGAAAGCTTATGCTCAAATAAATTTGTTAGTCACTAAGGTGCCACAAGTACTCCTGTTTTTTTACACTTCTGGTTTCCTTCCACTTAGCAACCTGCTTAATCTCCTGTCTTTATTTCTTCCTCCAGAAGGGTGTCCTAGCTCCCACTAAGTCATATGCAACTGGAACTATTAGTCCTTACATATTATCCAACTAGTCTTTTCTCTGCCCAGATGGAGGCTTTAAAAGGGATGAGGCAGCAGCTGGTGCAATAGGTGTATCAGGTCCAAAGACACCAGCTCCACGTGATGGAGCAGAAGAAACACATCTCTCTCATTTGGAGTGATCATGTGCACGGAGAGAATTTCTAGAATTGAGAGTGTGTTTTGGGAAAGGTGCATTTCACAGCATAAATTTAGCAAATACTGTTATTGGCGTAGTACTTTCTACAGGTATCACAGCCCTACCAGTTAAACCAAACAGTGAAGATTTTGCAGGCAAATCATGTGACTGAACAGATGAGACCTAATTAGGGAAGAGTTAACTTTTTGTAGAGTTAACTCAATTTCTTGCTGCTTTAACAGAGACTTGACATTTCTAATTAGGCAAGTGAATTTACCCCCAGCTGGGAAAGCATGGCTTAGCAAGAGTTTTACATCCGCTCTCATTGATCTACAGATTATCTTGCATTCAAGACTCTGCAGCCTTTGGGAGTTGTAAGGAGGGGAAACAAATGTGGGAAACTACATAGAAATTCTTCCTTTGACTTCAGGGTTAGATAGATCAAGTCTGGCAAGCTAGAGACAGGAGGGATGAATTTTTTTTCTTTTTTTTTTATTCGTTAACTTTTTTCTTCTTGTCCAAATCAACAAGAACTGCACAAAAGTTCTAACAACTTGTTGACAATGTTTGTGGTAGACAATTGGCATTTTATGTCATACTCTCAAAGCAGAATATAGGAGATAAGCCTTAAAAAAGCAAAATAGGCTATTCAGTGATCAATGATCTGAGTTCACTTACATGAGTGTAAATTGGGAGAAACACTATCAAATTTGATAGGCTTGATTCTACACTATCTGGCACTTTGTGTAGTCCTGCTCACCAGGGCAAAATAGGTATAAATGATTGCACTTGATCTGGTTGGTTTCAGAGTAGCAGCCGTGTTAATCTGTATTCGCAAAAAGAAAAGGAGTACTTGTGGCACCTTAGAGACTAACAAATTTATTTGAGCATAAGCTTTCATGAGCTACAGCTCACTTCATGGGATGCATTACTCAAGCTTATGCTCAAATAAATTTGTTAGTCTCTAAGGTGCCACAAGTACTCCTTTTCTTTTTTCTTGATCTGGTTGCATTTTATACCAATGTAAATGACTACACAGGTGCAAGATGTTGGTGAATCAGGTCTCCAGGTCTGATGTAAAATTGTTATTTCTCTCTGTAATGAGAATCAGAGCCAAATGCAACAGAACTCTATAGCAGAGCTTTCACTGATTTCTTTTGATTTGAAAGTGACATATAATGCATTTTGCTTATTTTGCAGAGGTTTTATTACTGCATGTCTAGGACTTTTAAGTACATGAGATAGTGAGCATTTTTCTGAACTATTTAAGTTTTCTTACCTCTTAATTTATACCAGTGCAATGGAAGGTATATGTGTAGGTAAAACCATGGATTATATGTCTATATGTACAGCATGCATACTATTAGTCATGTTGTTTATTTTCATGCATTTCTTGGGAAGGTAAATGTGCCATTATTAAATGTTTGAAAACAGGTATATAAAATGAGTGAAATAATAATAGTTAATAATACTAAGAGTCAAGATAATAGTGTGAGTTGAAAGATGTTCAAGATGACCCCTAAGTGGGCCATGATTGACATGGGTATTAATCAGGGAGCCACATTACATATATGAGACAGTTAAGCCTTCCTCTCTTTGAGTGCAGGGCATAGCCTCCAGAGAGGCGGCATCTCAGCTATTAAACTAATAGATTTAAAAATTTTATTAAAGCTAATGTTAAAATTATATAATACACAGGGTAAGGAAAGAGTGTCTGTACATCTGGGTTAGATTCTGTCTAGCAATCTAGTCCTTAGATTATCCAAAAATACAAAGGTTGGTTTAAAAATTGTACAATACTACACTTGTTAGTATTTGGTGTAGTTGGTACTATACTTGTTCTTAGCAAAATGGCCAGGGATTATCAAAGAAAAGAAGGGATGTATAAATTAGGCTTTTATTATAACTGTGTAAATGACAAGTAGACATTGGCAAAACATGCAGTGAGGGCTTGTACACAGTACCACTTATGTTGGCATAATGTAAGGTGCGCAGGGGTGTGAATAAGCCACCCCTGAGCAACATAAGTTACACCTAAGCACTGGTGTGGACACAGCTCGCGGGGGGTTGAGTAATTAAGTTGGTGGGAGAGCTCTCTCCCATTGTTTAGAGCGTCTTCATTAGCATCGGTGCTGCTGTAAGCTCTGTAGTGTAGTCATAGCCTCCTGCTCAACTATAAAAGGAGGCATTAAACTCTATTCCAGATGCTGGATTACAAGTGCTAGTTAATAGGAGCAAGACTAAACTTGAGCATCCCTATGAAAGTGCAACTTATTAGTATGTGAAATATTCTTACTACACACATGACCTGCAAGCAATATGTTTCAGAACTCTTGTGGTATAGAACCATTTCAATGGCATTAACATACTTTCTTTAGGAATAACCCACAAAGACAGGAGGAAACTCTGTAATTTTCAGTTTTTAAATTCCTATTAAAATACTTCAACTGGATATTGATGCCCTATAACATGTTAGCTCCCTAAGATTTCCAGAAAATCTCGAATCCCTGGGAGGCAGAGACTTCTCTGGAGAGACCCTGCAACTCCTCATCTGTCCTTGGTCCCCTGCCCTAACTTGTCTGCAAGCACCACTGCAATGGTCCTGAATTTCTAGGAATTCCTTGGCTTGATCTGTCCCAGGACTTCCCTGGAAAGGCTCTACAACATGAGGGGGCAAGCCATCTGAAATGAATACAGCATTAGGCCGTACCAGTTAATGTTGTTTTTCCTCAGTGGATGTGATGAAGAGAGAATCCAGGGCAATGCAGCTGGTTCTGCTGCACCCATAAACAGACCACTGTGTACGTAAGCAAAGAGCAAGCCACAGACGTATAACCAGTCCAGGCTCCCTGAGTTCTTAGGGAAGCACAGAACCCTTAGTTGGTTAGTTGATTTTGTCAGAAAGAAAGAAATGTTGATAGAAAGATAAAACTTTCCATGTTTCAAAGTACATTTTTCTAAAGAAGCTTTTTACTTTCTCTACCCATGTGGCCATCATCTGCTCTTCACCACACATGTTTTTATTCATGTCTTTAAAGTCTTGGAGGATAACGAGGAAGGAGAACACTAGAACCTAAGTCTTTTGCCTCCAGCTTTAACCATTTGCTTCCCTCTTGAATTGCCCTATATATATATATATATATATATATATATATATATATATATATATAATACTGCAGTTACTTACTTTCAGAATGGCTGTGAGAGAGAATTGCTGGTGCAGGGTGCATTAATTTAATAGGAATTAATTGTTTAGACTTAAAGAGAAACACTGGCAAGATATGATTGGTTGACCTTTTTCTTTGGGTCATTTGTGAGAATAGTTCATTTTCTTTATGTATTGAGCAAAAAATGTATTCTATATAAATATTATATGTGTCAGTATACCCAGATCTTATGTTTTCTTAACCATGTTCTTTGAGACGAGACACTCTATTTCATAATCTGATGGATAGTTTAATGCTGATGACACCCTATTTCTATGCATAGTTATTCTTAGTGAAGATGTAAAAAGGTCATTTTTTCCTTTGTGATTTTTACCACGTTGTTGCTGGCTAGTGTTAATCCTTTTCATTAAAAGGTCAATCATGCATCCTCCTCTTCTTAAACCTAGTGTGACTTAATTATTTTCTCAACAAATGAGTTGATTTAGTATTATTAAATAATGCTTGGTTTAAATAATAATCCTAAGAAATGGAAATTTGTTTTGAACATTTACAAGCTTTGAAGGTTAGAGTAAATTGAAAATAATATTTTAAAGTCTGTTTTCCCATTAATAGCTATTAAAATCACAGGAGCATTTTGATCAAAGCCTTTGAGTGCTTGGAGATCATGTCTTTTTCTAATTGGCCAACAAGATTACTCAGAAGCAGTATTAAAGTGCTATAAATGGGAAAACACCACTACTACTATTGTTTGCTCACCAGGGCTATAAGACTTGATGGTCTTTAAGGTGGTGGTGATGAAAGTGCATGAACCCTTACTTCCTCCAAACTGGGACAGGGAACAGGAATCCTTCCCTTTTTGTGACATTCCCCTTTGGTATCTGAAATAATTATTAATGAAAGTTTGCAATCGTCCCCTCCCCTCCCCCCCAAAGTCACTGTCTAAGAATCTATCTGAAATTATTTCGTTTTGAATATTGGTACCATCAGTGGACTTATCCCACCCTTCCCCAAAGATTGTTCTCTCCTGTCAGCTCCTTCTACACTTCTAGCTAGTTGCTGCCTCTGTCCCATCACACAGTACAGCTTCCTTGATATGAGACCTTTCCCATTTGCAACATTATGCCCTCAGGAGCAATTTACCTATATCTCACAGCCATGATGTCCTCTCTTTACCAATTTTAACTGAAAACATCTTTCACTCTTTTCTGTACCTCCTAATAGCAGAGAGAGAGAGAGAGAGAGAGAGATTAGTCTTGTAACTGCATTACTCAGCTAATGCATCCGATGAAGTGAGCTGTAGCTCACGAAAGCTTATGCTCTAATAAATTTGTTAGTCTCTAAGGTGCCACAAGTACTCCTTTTCTTTTTACTCAGCTCTGTGTAAACATTTTGGGACAGAGTTGACATGAATGATCCTATAGAAAGTACAAGTTGTATTGTACCATGCACGGTAGGTGGGGTGCTGGAACAATTTTTATAGTGGGGGTGATGAGAGCCATTGAACCAAACTGCAAACTCTGGATATGATGGAAACTACTTCAAGCCGGGGGGGGGGGGGGGGCGGTTTCCGGCAGCACTGCTAGTTCAAACAGCTATGCGCATAGGAAAACAAAGTAGGTGGTAGTTTGACCTTTGGCAGTGAAGCACACCAATCCTGAATTCTGCCTACTTTTTATTCAGGAGAAATGTATTTTTTTTAACTTACTATAAGACGGTTAGCAATTTATAATCCTAGTTGGCATTTAGGCCCAGATCTAGCAAAGCACCCAAGTATGTTTGTAATTTTAAGAACATGAGTAGTCCCACTGACTAACCACAGTGTTAGTTAATATGCATAATATTAGTCTAGTACATCCTCCTGCTCAGTCAAAAAGATTCCCTATAGTAAGTGAGTATTTATTGGTCATATATTGTGGTTAAATTGTGGTATGTGCTGTTTCGGTGACTTACCCAAAATTTTTATGGTCAATCAGTGGCAGAAACAGAAAAAAATTCCTGCGCTATCTGCTACACTTTCTGCCTTGCAAATAATCTCCAAATTATAGTTAAAAGTTTTAACCCGAGGCATTGACCTGTATCCAAACAACTCGCAAAATATGTGTATGCTTTGGGAGACTTAATATCTCACATTATTGCACTGTTTTTAATTAATGATGATGTATTTGTAGAATTTAGAATAAAGCTGAGGAACAAACAGTCATGCAAGTTATTTGAATACTAGGTTGTATTGAACTTAGCAAGAATCCCCAGATGTAACTCTGTCTGGTTTTAGCTGAAGGAGCTGATGTGATTAAGTGCAGAGTTTTTGATTAGCTGGACTTTGACAAGTTTTATTTGATTGTGTTGGGCTGGGGTTTCTTGAGGAATTGCCTGTGTCTCAGAACTGAACCGCTAGCTGACATGCCAAGGACTTGGGATTTCCAGGCTGTGAATCTAAAAGAATTAATTTTCATTGGTAAAAAGCAAAGACTGGGGAATTTAGAGCATTATCACAAACAGTGTTAGCTGACGGGTCAGGTTTTTTTAATACAACAGCCTCTAATTTTGGTGATATAAAATGACTACACAGTATTTCCCATGCATTTTCTAAATATGCACCAGTACAGAGTAGCTGAAGAATGCCAGCTCCAAAGGGTGGCCTGACCTATCCGGGACAGAACACACAGATGGACCACTTATTAGCCAAGCATACCTAATAAGGCTACTAACCAAACAGCCGGTGACAAGAAAGGTCAGGGGTGAACGTGCTGTTTACTGAACATGAAGTTAATTATTCATCTCACTAAGCACAGTAGCATTGTATCCTTCATGTGATGCAAAAAACCCCCTGGCTCTGCATATAGAGTTAGAGTTCAGTAGGTACTTAATAACTGCAAAATTGCATCACATTTGATCCCAGTGAATTGTAATTTGGTATAATTCTCTACTTAACTCTGTGTCTTGAAAGTTAGAATTTCTTCTCCATTGTAACAGGAACAACCTGAAGCATATTTTTTTATTTTTAAAGACTATTCTGAACGTTTTGATGTCATGGAAAAGGGCAGACATAGAGCTAGATCAAAGGTCTATATTCTATCATCATTTTGTTTTTCCTTTGGGCTTGTCTTTGTGGTGAGATGGGGTATAAATTTATCTCACACTAGCTTTCCATGCATTAACTATCCATGTGGACCCTGCTGCCACGCACTAAAAGTTCCCTTGTGAGCTTTGATGGCCCCCACATTAAAACGGGAGTAGGTCAAAGTGCACTAGAGAACTTTTTAGCATGAGGTAGCAGACTGCACATGAACAGTTAGTACATGGTAGGCTAACGTGAGGTAGATTTACACCTCAGCTTGCCACACACTAACTTTTTGATTGAGGCCTTGTCTATACAAATCTATGGAAGTCAGGGAGTTGTAATGATTTGTTTTACCCAAAATACTCCTTCCAGAACTCTATTCCCTGTCATCAATTTCCTTAAAGCATAGCTCTGTTCTGAAAAATACATATGCGAAAATGGGAGCTGCTTATTGAACAGGTCTGTGCGTATTCACAGTCCTATCATCTGATTCAGCAACACATGTTTTCACTGAAATTTCCTCCTGTTAGCACTATAGAGACAAAGCTAGCTAAAAGAATTGAGCTGGATTTGCTTTGGTCTTGTTTATAACAAACAGAATTGTCTCAAGTTTCAATTATAGGGCAAACAGTTACATCTGTACAGTACAAACTTATTGGAGGCCATAGGATGGCACAGGTACCAGCCAGGACATAATATGAAGAGACTGGGTTTTTGTAAAGTATAATTGAAAGCATAATTTGGCCTATAAATCCTTTATTATATAATGGCTTATTACTATCTGACTCTGAGGTCTGAGATTGAGTTTGCAGGGCCAACAGCAAAAAAGCCACATTTTTTTTGAAAACTGGACACATTTGGTCTAGGACTCGCGGAGAGACAATAAATATGAAACCCCCACCATGGCCATTCTTACGGTTTGCATAATTGAGTGACAATGAATGTGATGGTGTCACTCTAGCTTCTATTATACATTTTTTCACCACGCAGAACAAAATCTCTATTGCCTATCATGTTGAAGAATTTGGGAAGTTTATATTCTCTCTCATTAGATGCCAGGGTAGATTAATGTTAAGGGATATAGGCAATGACATAAATCGCCAGAATGCATGACAAGCTGGAGTGTGACTCTGCAGCACATCGACTTGCTGGGCACTAAATAACTATGTGGAATCTGCTGCTTCACACTAAAAGTTCTGTAGTGCATACTGCTAAGACATGCTTACAGCTTGATTCATGCAGGTTCTTTGATTCATGATTGACTCTTACCCCTGAGATGGGCTTGGATTTCTAGACCCATTCCTCCCAACATCTCTAAGCAAACCCCAGTGGAAATGTGACATTTTCCATAATGAAAACAGTTGACCTGACTCTCCTGTCATTTACACTGGTGTAGTCCTATTAGCTCCAGCGACATTACTTTTGAGTCACGCTGGTTAACTGGGTGCAGTATCCAACCACGTGGCTCTGCTTAGCCTTAGGCTGGATTACAAACACTTCATAAAGCTTTACTATCTGCCATGGAACTGGCTGTAACCACCGCTCCCTTGCATGAATACTGAAACCCTGTGCATCTGCCTACAAGGCTCAGTGCAAGGCCCTTCTGTTCAGGTCAGCTCACTTGTGACTTGTTCCCCCTGCCCTTTGTCACCAGCTCTTCTTTTTGGGGTTCCTTTTCACTTTTCTGCTTCTGGCAGAGTGGCTGCTTCCCTCTGGGTCATCGCTGCTGTTTGTAACTTTTGTGGAGGACTTAGATTCATGGGAAAGTGTAAAGGCACATTTTAAAAATGAGCTGGCCATGAAAGTGATTTGATCCGAGTGATCTGCAGCCTCGGTAGTTCAGCGAGCTTGGCAAATCCGAGAAGTAGTGCAAAAGGAGAAGGCTGGATGAGAACCAGAAGCATAATTATTTAGGGCGGGGTTATAGCCACCCTTTGTTTGAGGCACAAAAGAAGGGCACAAGAAGCCATGCCCGCTCCTTGCAAACCTGTCATGAAGGGCTATCCATGAAGGGCAATCCTGGTACTCTTGTAAGTGCAGACACTACTCCCTGCTAGCAACCCTCAGACACTAGCCACTCCAAAGGGATCGGAGTTGCTGTTGGGCAGCATATGTTGCACCCCTTGAGTGGATGCATTGACTGCTTCCCCCGAGGCATAACAGCCACAAGTGCAGTGTGGCTGTGCACCATCCCCAGCACAGGACGGTGGCTAAAAGCTTAAACATGCATTATACATTCGAGGTGGATGAGAGCCTAATACCCAGATGTGATCACACCCATGCTTTCAGTGTGTCCAAAAAACCAAAACCAGATTCAGATCCAACTTTTGCAAGTAACTCCTATCTTTCTAATAGCCTGAACCTCAGTTCTGGACATCCAGAACTTTGGGCTTTGTGACATCTGGATGTGGGTCTATACTTGGGCCCATCTGTACTGTATATAAAATGTTCTGTTTTCCCTTGAATACAATTAGTGAGTTTATAATACCCTGGAATGTATATTGCTTACATAGCACCCGAAGTGTGTCAGATACTTTGCAAAAAGAAAAGGAGTACCGGTGGCACCTTAGAGACTAACAAATTTATTAGAGCATAAGCTTTCGTGAGCTACAGCTCAGTAGCTCACGAAAGCTTATGCTCTAATAAATTTGTTAGTCTCTAAGGTGCCACCGGTACTCCTTTTCTTTTTGCAAATACAGACTAACACGGCTGCTACTCTGAAACCTGAGATACTTTGCAATTGTTCACTTCATTAGCAGGGTAATAACTGATAGGATAAGAAAACCTATGGACCTAAGGAGGAGAGACCCTTACCAGAACTCAAGCAGTATACTGTATCATTTATGTTTAGCATCCATTACAGATGTTATTCACTGAGGGCACTGCATTGATGGCTGGTACCATCCGTTGAGTAAATTGCTATATCAGTGTCCCATCTGACTTTTCAAAAGAGTTCTTTAAGATGCTATACATCCCAAGGCTTATTTCAAAAGAGTAAAAACCAGCCATGCTTTCTGAACCAAAATGCCCTCTCTGTGAGTTAATAGCAACAAAGATTAATTAGGACCCAAAATGTTCCCAGCTGTACAACCCGTGAGATGCTGCTGCCAAGTGGCATAATGGATGCCCTGATGCATGTAGTCCCCACTCTACAGTCTGTGATTCATTATTCTGTCAGTAGTTTGAGATGCTGTGTATGTAAATGCAAATATAAATACAAACACTGAATTCCCCCTGTTGGCTAGTGATAAGGTGCTCATCCAAATGACATATTATGATTTAAAAGTAGAAAGTAATATTTGGGCAGGGGGAAAAAACAAGAGCGACTCTGCAAACACATTTGTCTTTTTTTTTTTTTTTTTTTAAAAAGGCATTAACTTAAAGGAAGTTATGACCCCTCCTTTGCTATGTCTTTGGCAGCCTGTGATGATCCATTTCTGATTAATGAAATTAGAATCATTATAAGCTTTGAAGTAGGATAGGGTGTGATTTGCTGCACACAGGAGCGTGCGTTCCCAGGAAATGAATGGAACAAGTTCTGTTCACATCTGTCTCTGAGTTTTTATCGTCTTTAACTTAATAACAAGGCAGACTGGATGTCGCCTCTGCCTAATTCCCTGAATTGCCTTTGGATGAAAGAGGTATGTCCTGACAGAGAGAACGAGGATAGCTCTGGACTACATTTACCCTGCTGCTCAAAAGGCAAAGGATAGTGGCTTTGGTTGGGTGCAGAGTCAAAGGTAGCGTATGAGATGAAGTGGCTGTTCACATCATACTATGGCAAATACCTTGAAATTAAATGGCTTCCTCTTGTCTCTTTTAAACAAATGTTCTTAATGAAAAAAAGATTCCTATTGTTCCGAAAAAGAGTTTTATCCTGAAGGGACCAATGTAAGCTAATCATACAAAGACAGGTATCAATGAGAGAGACTTCTTTTTATAGTATTGTATAACTATGCGAAAGATAATCAGGGTCTGAACAAGGCATCAGCAATTTATACAACACATCATTTTACTTTATTGCGTATAAACATTCGGGCTATTTGGAAAATGGGTATTTCTTTATTGTTATCTGGCTCATATGCCGATTGTTTGACAGTGTATGTCTTGCTGTCCTTTGAGTGATTTCCTTCCCATATGATTTCACTGAGATTGCTTTCTTCTTTTAAGCCTGGGAGCGTGTCCGTGTCTAGTCTGCACGAATCTTTGATTGCAAGGTGTCTGTGTTCTGAACATACTGAAAGAGATTTTAAATAGTCATCTTCAGAGGAGATCCAGTACCATAGTTTTATTCTATCTCTTAACAGGCTTTTGGAGGCTTTTCATAATTAAAAAACCCTCTGTCTCTGGCTGCACCACAGCTTGTTTATGTTGATGTTTTCTTCCCCGAGTTTCTGATTTCATTATGTAGCCCATTGTTAATAGTAAAATGTGATAATGCAAGATGACATAAAGAGGCATTTGTGCTGTGTGCTGAATACTGTGTGTAGCAACAGGCTGCACAATAAACTATGGCATTTGTTAACTATGTAACATGATTACATAACGCAGAAGAATTGCAACTGGACTGCAGGATTTTCAGTACTGAATCAATTGTCCTAATCAAGGCTGAATTATCACTAGCAATGCAACGCCAGGTTCTGATCTCTAAGTTACATCAGTTTTATGCTGATACAGTTCCCTTAGCCTCAGTGAAATTACTCAGATTTATACAAGTTTACACTGGAAAATAATCAGGCCTGCAGTGTGTGAGTGAGTAGAAGGGAGAGATGCAGGGCATGACAATGGAACTTTCTCTTCTCTGAGGAAACCTTTGCTGTGGTTGTACTGCAGAGTGACTCCAATCACCTTGCTGTAGGGAGAGCTTATAGGCAGAGGGACATAAGCCCTGGAAGATTTCCTTGCTCAGTTGAGGACTCCTGAAATCATGTGGTGACGCTGACAATATTTAGAACTGGAAAGGAATGGGGAAAATTGCTAAGGGCAGAATGGAACTGAGGCTGTGCAGTACTGGATGACATCAAGAAAAGGAGTACTTGTGGCACCTTAGAGACTAACAAATTTATTAGAGCATAAGCTTTCGTGAGCTACAGCTCACTTCATCGGATGCATTTGGTGGAAAAAACAGAGGAGAGATTTATATACACACACACAGAGAACATGAAACAATGGGTTTATCATACACACTGTAAGGAGAGTGATCACTTAAGATAAGCCATCACCAACAGCAGGGGGGGGAAGAAGGAAAACCTTTCATGGTGACAAGCAGGTAGGCTAATTCCAGCAGTTAACAAGAATATCAGAGGAACAGTGGGGGGTGGGGTGGGAGGGAGAAATACCATGGGGAAATAGTTTTACTTTGTGTAATGACTCATCCATTCCCAGTCTCTATTCAAGCCTAAGTTAATTGTATCCAGTTTGCAAATTAATTCCAATTCAGCATTCTCTCGTTGGAGTCTGTTTTTGAAGCTTTTTTGTTGAAGTATAGCCACTCTTAGGTCTGTGATCGAGTGATCAGAGAGATTGAAGTGTTCTCCAACTGGTTTTTGAATGTTATAATTCTTCACGTCTGATTTGTGTCCATTCATTCTTTTACGTAGAGACTGTCCAGTTTGGCCAATGTACATGGCAGAGGGGCATTGCTGGCACATGATGGCATATATCACATTGGTAGATGCGCAGGTGAACGAGCCTCTGATAGTGTGGCTGATGTGATTAGGCCCTATGATGGTATCCCCTGAATAGATATGTGGACAGAGTTGGCAACGGGCTTTGTTGCAAGGATAGGTTCCTGGGTTAGTGGTTCTGTTGTGTGGTGTGTGGTTGCTGGTGAGTATTTGCTTCAGATTGGGGGGCTGTCTGTAAGCAAGGACTGGTCTGTCTCCCAAGATCTGTGAGAGTGATGGCTCGTCCTTCAGGATAGGTTGTAGATCCTTGATGATGCGTTGGAGAGGTTTTAGTTGGGGGCTGAAGGTGATGGCTAGTGGCGTTCTGTTGTTTTCTTTGTTGGGCCTGTCCTGTAATAGGTGACTTCTGGGTACTCTTCTGGCTCTGTCAATCTGTTTCTTCACTTCAGCAGGTGGGTATTGTAGTTGTAGGAATGCATGATAGAGATCTTGTAGGTGTTTGTCTCTGTCTGAGGGGTTGGAGCAAATGCGGTTATATCGTAGCGCTTGGCTGTAGACAATGGATCGAGTGGTATGATCTGGATGAAAGCTAGAGGCATGTAGGTAGGAATAGCGGTCAGTAGGTTTCCGATATAGGGTGGTGTTTATGTGACCATCGCTTATTAGCACAGAACAACAACAGAACGCCACAGAACGCCACTAGCCATCACCTTCAGCCCCCAACTAAAACCTCTCCAACGCATCATCAAGGATCTACAACCTATCCTGAAGGACGAGCCATCACTCTCTCAGATCTTGGGAGACAGACCAGTCCTTGCTTACAGACAGCCCCCCAATCTGAAGCAAATACTCACCAGCAACCACACACCACACAACAGAACCACTAACCCAGGAACCTATCCTTGCAACAAAGCCCGTTTCCAACTCTGTCCACATATCTATTCAGGGGATACCATCATAGGGCCTAATCACATCAGCCACACTATCAGAGGCTCGTTCACCTGCGCATCTACCAATGTGATATATGCCATCATGTGCCAGCAATGCCCCTCTGCCATGTACATTGGCCAAACTGGACAGTCTCTACGTAAAAGAATGGACACAAATCAGACGTGAAGAATTATAACATTCAAAAACCAGTTGGAGAACACTTCAATCTCTCTGGTCACTCGATCACAGACCTAAGAGTGGCTATACTTCAACAAAAAAGCTTCAAAAACAGACTCCAACGAGAGAATGCTGAATTGGAATTAATTTGCAAACTGGATACAATTAATTTAGGCTTGAATAGAGACTGGGAATGGATGAGTCATTACACAAAGTAAAACTATTTCCCCATGGTATTTCTCCCTCCCACCCCACCCCCCACTGTTCCTCTGATATTCTTGTTAACTGCTGGAATTAGCCTACCTGCTTGTCACCATGAAAGGTTTTCCTCCTTCCCCCCCCTGCTGCTGGTGATGGCTTATTTTAAGTGATCACTCTCCTTACAGTGTGTATGATAAACCCATTGTTTCATGTTCTCTGTGTGTGTGTATATAAATCTCTCCTCTGTTTTTTCCACCAAATGCATCCGATGAAGTGAGCTGTAGCTCACGAAAGCTTATGCTCTAATAAATTTGTTAGTCTCTAAGGTGCCACAAGTACTCCTTTTCTTTTTGCGAATACAGACTAACACGGCTGCTACTCTGAAACCTGGATGACATCACTGATCAATCATGAATGGCCCTACCAAATTCATGACCATGAAGAAAAAAATATTTCACAGACAATGAAATCAGATCTTTTGTGTAGTTTTACCCTATGCTCTACAGATTTCATGGGAGCAATCAGCATTTCTCAAATTGGGGGTCCAGACCCAAAAGGGATTTGCAGGGGGGTTTGTAAGGTTATTTTTTTGTGGGCGGGGGGGATGGTATTGCCACCCTTACTTCTGCGCTGCCTTCAGAGCTGGGTGGCTGGAGAGCAGCGGCTGTTGGCTGGGCACCCAGCTCTGAAGGAAGCACCAACCAGCAGCAGTGCAGAAGTAAGGGTGGCAATATCGTACCATGCCATCCTTACTTCTGCTGGCAGCGGCCCTGCCTTCAGAGCTGGGCTCCTAGCCAGCAGCTGCTGGTCTCCAGTCGACCAGCTCTGAAGGCAACACGGCTGCCAGCAACAGCACAGCAATAAGGGTAGCAGTAACACAACCCCCTCAATAATAACTGTGACCCATCCGCAACTCCTTTTTGGGTCAGGACTCCTACAATTACAACACCATGACATTTCAGATTTAAATAGCTGAAATCATGACACTTATGATTTTTAAAATCCTATGACTGTCAAATTGACCAAAATGGACTATGAATTTGGTAAGGTCCTAATAATTATCATTTACCAACTGATTATTGTCTGTGCTCACAGCTATGTATAATACATAGAGGATGACTGGTTCCCCAAGGGAGTGAGGTGTAATGGGTTGTGGTCAGTGGATCTGACACTCTGTGACTCCACAAATGTACACATAAAGGGTGGGATTTTCAAAGGCACTTGGCTTTGGCCTAATTTTGCTAGTCAATAGTAAAACTCCAACGAAAAATCCCCCCCACCAGAGTACATTGGGTCTTCAGCTACATACACTTCCTTAGTGGTACCAGATTGAGGGAAAGTTTCCTTCCCCTTAATCTCTGCCAAACCCCCAGTGCAAAGGGTCCTTGTGTTGCATGGCAGCAGAGTTAGTGGCCGTCATTACATTGTTACTATTCCCACTGAAGTCAAGAGGTTTTCCTGAGCTAAAGACTGCAGAATCAGGCCTGTCATCTTTGGCAATAAAGAAGCCTGAGGGTTTGAACTCACTCAGTGAGTTAAAAGCCTTTCACTTCACCTTCAAAACGTATCTTATAATTGTAAAATAAAAGTTTCCTGAGTTTAAAGAAGCAACAAATTCACAGCACTGATACAATAAGGGGGAAAAATCCATTTTAATGACTAGGTTGATGAGAAAGAAGGAGAGGGGTTTTTTGCTTTCATTGGAGGGCAAAGAAAGGCATATGCAGAATAACTTCACGCTGCATGAAGGGAGCGCAAACTATCTAGTAGATCCATGAGAAACCACAGAGGACACCAAAAAAACATTTGAAAGCACTAGAAAGGAGACAGTTGCACTAATCTAGAAGTTTCTGAGAGAACTGCCCTCTTGGGATTTAGTATAATCCCAAAAGAATGTCCACAGGTAATCAGAGATAATCCCTGATTTACCAAAGAGGCTGGCAGTAAAATTCTTCCAGACTGCAACAACCTTTATTTGACAAATCGACCGGACTAGCTTTTGGTGCTGATATCTGAAATAGAGCACTTATATTCTTGAAAGAATAAACAAGTGGGCCTGTTCAATCCCTCTTATGTTTACGAAAGATCCATCTGGGATGTCATTTGAAAAACAAAACCATCAGGTTCAAGAAAACAGGATATCCAGGTGATGGTTTTTTTTTAAATTCTCAGGCTCTGGATCCAGAATTTTGCACTAAGGGACAGGCATGAATTTGCATTGTCATGTTGGCTTATGTTGAGCTTGTGACATCATGCTTGCCCTGGCAAATTCATCCATATCTTTTACTGTTTACTAAGGGTATATCTTCACTACCCACCCGATCGGGGATCGATTTATCGCATCTAGTCTAGACATGATAAATTGACACCCGAGCGCTCTCCTGTCAACTCCTGCACTCCAGTGCTGCGAGAGGCGCAAGCAGAGTCGACGGGGGAGTGGCAGCAGTTGATTCACCACGGCGAAGACACCATGATAAGTTGATCTAAGTACGTTGACTTCAGCTACGTTATTCACGTAGCTGAAGTTGCATAACTTAGATCAATCCCCCCTCTTCCCCGTGCCCCTGCCAACGTAGACCAGGGCTAAGACTCCAGTATCAGACTTTATGCCAGGTGTGTAATTCCATATGCTGCCACTAGAGCTATAGAAAAAGTAACAAGCAGTCAGAAATCAGGCCTGGATCTAAATAGTGAGTAACTATGCTATGCAGAAAGGGGAAGATTATACAAAAGTCGGATATTTCTTCAAATCCACCCCTTAGCTGTCCATCAACTAACTCCTGGTTTGTTATATATCTGTCCCTACGGATATTCAGGCTGCTAAAAATCTAGGCTCCTGTTTTTCAGTTTTTTTTTTTTTAAAGCTATTCTGAACTATTCGAACCATGTGTGAGCTTCTGCCTCACGAATTTGCACCAAATGAGAATAAAGTGGAGCTTTGCAAAATATATGTGAATAAAGAGACAATTGCTGATTAGTAAAAGTGTTAAATATGTTTGTGACTGTAGTGGTGTTGGCTACATTTCGAGAACATTTCATCTCCTGTTCCTTTATCCTGAGCATCACGGTTTTCTCAGTCTCAATATTTTTCCTCTTTCAAAGCTCGTAAGCCAGCACTGATTTCAGCGTGACAGTGCTCAATGCATGTAGCCTATTGTTCTTATTTTTTCACTGATGTATATCAGATTGGCCTCAGGCTTTCCATGGGTTGAACAGTAATAAACCCACGTTCAGCAGGCAATGAAAATGCAAAGATCTTGTTTCTAGCTCATGGAGCAGTTTCCTGCGGGCTTGGTGCGGCTCTGGTATTCCAGAGGGAGTTTTCACACATAATACTTGACATGAGCAAGATAGGAACCTATCTGGGTGAATGATATAAGGAATTATGCCTGGGTGAAAACTTCAGGTTCAAGACTCTTGAGAAATTTGCCAAGGCTCCATCAGTCATGGGTGGATTAAGACAGACAGGATCCTTGGGATCTGGGCCCAATAATAAGGGAAGGCTACATGAATCAGGCAAAGGAAGATCTGCTAGCAGTATTACAGCTCACAGATGACAGTTATCAGGCAGCCACCTGGTTGGGCACAAAATCTTGGGCACAAAATCAAAGACTCAAGAGTGAGAGAAAAAAGCAGCATCTATCAAGGGGTTGGCATAAGGCTCAGGAAAAGAGTTCAGTGAAAGGCAGGCCTGACATTGGGGAAAATGTCTGTCTGAGGAAAGGGGCTGGTTTCAGAGGATCCAGGGCTCCTGATCTTTGAATGAATCCAGTTTCCACTTACCTTAAATCTACCCTTGACCAGAAATCTCCAGCCAGATCTCTGATGGACATTCACTGCAGATCCAATTTTGACCCAATAAAGCACAAGATAAACCTTCATGTTATTGGATATGAAAAGGTTATGGGGAAGGGTTGGTATGTAACTTAATAGGCTTTGTCAAGAAGTTAAGGTAGAAAATAAAATAACCGAAGTCACTGCAGCTGCATTGATTTATGCTAGCTGAGGAGCAGACCCCAAGCTACAAGGTAGCAGAGAAAAAGTTCCAAAGTATTTGTATTTGAGACCTACTGGACCCACAGAGAAATACTAAGAGCAGACATGAAAGAGCAATGCATATGGCCAGGAGACAAGGTAGTAGGGGCTTGATCCTACATGCACTGAAGTCAATGACAAAGCTCTCACTGACGTCACCAGAGAAATACCAGCACCCAAAAGGGTAAAAGTTGGTCAGGAAGGACAGAACAAAAAGGGAAACATTGTTTGTGCAGATTTTAAGAAATGCAGTTGCCAACTTCAGTGAACTATGGGTAGGGCAACTTGTTGTGAACAAGTGAGGCACATTAAGATAAATAGATTCTATGACTGTGAGATTATTTCCCTTCTCTTTCATGTCAGTAACTAGGAAGCCTTTGAGATCTTCAATTTGATAGGCAGAGAATGGTTGAGATGGTAACTGGTAACTAGTGTGTCGGACGTTGTACAGAGGAAATGGTGCAGGGCTGAGCTATCTGGACTGATAATACAGGCAGAAAAGGATGATATTATAAGTTGGCAAGCAATCTGCTGTAATGCCTGTGCTGTGCTTCTGCCCTCAGGCTTCTGTCTGAATGGGAGTTTGTTAGATACATTTGAAAAAAATTAAAAACTTGAGCACTTGCACGGAGCAACTGGCTGGAGAAACAGTGAAACCCTGATAGACTTTTACATCCATTTTACAGCTTATTTATAATCATTTCACTTGTACTTGTGCTCCCTCCGACTTATGTATTCACCTGTTGTCTCTTGTTTTACACTTGGATTATAAGCTCTTTATGGCAGAGACTGTGTGCACAGCACCTAACACAATGAGGCCCTGATCCCCGACTGAGGCTGTTACATGTTTATCCAATAGAAATAATAATAACTTCACAAGGTATATCGGAATGGATTCAGACCTTTAGTCTTGGGAGAAGAACATATCCCTGCTTATTTTCCACATCTATTCATGTATAACCCTGAGGGATGAAATGATGTAGTTACAAATTTAGTATTAGTTCAGGGAAATCACATTTGCTTGAGGAATACCAAAATAATATTCTTACTTTTTCAAAGCAATGTCTAGTGAACTTCATGTCCTGAGGAGAATAAGGGAGATATAATAGCACATGCCTTTGAGCTTATCTGTTTGAACTCTTAGTATTCAGGTAGGTTAATATCAATCAAATGAGTCTGCAAATGGGGATCCCACAGGAAATGAAACAATGTTAAAGATAAAGCTCCTTGAGAAAACAGTGGGGGGGACCTATTATTTGAGGAATATCTGTCTGTTTCCATGCAGGCTAGAATGATTGACTCCTCCAAAGGCCAAGCTTAGAATAAATGGGGATTCTGTACCTCAAAGATGCTAGAAAAAGAAAGGAGGGATTAAGCTAAGGGGCCAGAAGCTATCCAGAGCGTATCATAGTGAAAACTAGCAGACTGACTGAGATGCATGGACAGGGAGCCCGCTGCAGTAGAACAGGCTGCTTTTCCCAGCCACAGATAGTTAATTCCCCTCATCCAGTTTACAAAAGGTGGCAAAGAAAGATTAAGGTGTAAGCAAGACCCAAGTGTATAGGCCATTTACTGTTTTTACCCTTTGCTCTATGTGCTTTGTACCTTGGAGTAAGGAATAAATAACACTTTGTTTTGAAGACACTGTTGCTGTTTCTGCATTACTGCAAACCTATGCTGTCACAGGCTCCTGAAGGGAAATTCTTACTGGTCCCAAAAGTTGCGTCAAAAGATGCCAGAAGTCATTAACACCATTGGAAACTGAGGAGGGGGGAGGTTGCAGCCAGAGATCGTATCTGAGTGATTGGACTATCACCCACAGTGAGATGCAGGAAGCCAGGCCTGTCACCTGAGGAGAGCACTTGAGAGGGTCTAAAGGCATCGTTTGCCCAGGAGCTGTGACTCCCTGTTCTCAGTGCAGTATTTAGCTGCTTTTACGAATAACTATGTGAAGGAATTAGAGTACAAAATGAAACAAATGGGGCAGCTTTGAAAGTAATATGGAATAATGGTAGATGTCCATTTTCTTTGTAGATGTCTAACCATTCTAGAGCTACAATTGAGGAAGCCAATAGACTGTGTGGATGTGTAACACCGATAAACCCTGGTTGTCAGCTGGTGAGATCGAACCCAGTACCACTGAAGCTTAGTGCATGAGCCTCTGCCGCATGAGGTAAAAACCAACTGGCTGTTAACTAAGGCTGTAGAGCAGACTCATTTTATATCTCTCTCTAAGAGGTCTCGGTGCCACTAAATGGGACAGAAAAAGCACACCCAGAAGGTGTATGGGTTACAGATGCATAGTTGAAACTATACCCTGTATGCCTATATCCTGTGCCATATATCCTATATGATGAAGTGGGGGATGAAATGAGGTCCCTGATTTTCAAAGCAGTGTGTGGGAGGGACTTCCATAAATCCTGTCAACAAATAATGGGATTGGAAATTTGTGTGGCCATATCTCCAAAGCACCTTTTTAAAAACTGTACCCTTATATATTCTTCAAGGGTAACATTTACGCCAGCTGCATAAAGCCAGAGTGTGCATTAGGGTTGGGGAGATTAAATCCACCCTCCCCAATCCAGAGTCATCCATCTAGGGAGAACCCAGAGCATATGCTGGGCACCTAGAAAGATTTTTTTAAAAAATAAAACCAAGTAAATAAATATTCCAGCCCATCGGCTGCAATAGTTGCACAGCGCACACCCCTCCTCCTCCTCTGCACTATCATTGCAGTCTGTGGGTTTCAACAATCTCTCTCTACCCCCCCTCCCTTTTTTTTTATTATAAAAAAAATTCCACTGGTTCTCTGGGTACCCATGCCATAGATTAAAGGAAAATACCATACAGGAAACATACTGCTCGTGCATAAAAAAAATATCCTCTTCTCCCATGGTGCTCTTCATTTCCAATGTACATGGAGCTGGCATGGGGATCCCACCCCTGTGTAGGGATTGGGCAGGTATGCCTGCCCAGCAGCTCCACCTATGGTCCCCATCAGTGGAATGGAAGACCTTGCACAGGTTCTCTGGCACATGAGTGAATTTTGTCTTAAAACTTCAATTTTACAACAACGGTTTTATATTTCTGCTTCTGAATCTGTCATGAACTGCTACTTGCAGAGATTGGACTTGCTGACCTCCAGCAATCGTTTTTTCCATCTGTGGACTCTGATTCCATAAAGCAGCAGAGGAAGGGATGGGGGAGGGTGGAGGGAAAGCAATTAAAAGATTGAAGGTGAAATAATGGCTCAGGTGAAACCAGTGGGACAGGATTTCACCCTATGTGATGAGTTTTCTGCCGGCATAAACTAGCACAACAACATTGACTTCACTGGAGTAGTGACAACTTATGGCTGATAATTTGGCCTTAGACCTGTAAAACTAAGATGATAAAAGATAAGTTTCAACATGTGGTCTAGTAAGACTTTATCTGAAATACACAGTACATGTGATAAGCAACCTTTCTAGAGTAGAAAAGTTATTGTGCAATCAGAGCATTCTGGGGGCTTCAAAGTGATATGATTCCTCATGGAGGATCACAGTTATTTTCTATAGATTCAAAATACTTTGCAAATGTTCATTATGGCCCAGGATAGAGGGGCTTCTCATTAATGTTTTCAACAGAATTGAAATCATAAATGTGGTTCAATATATGTTCTGATTATCAAGCTGCTATATCATTAGTTTACTTATTATTGTTATAGCAATAGCAATATTCTAAATAATTTACAGACAGGTATGGAAAAAAGTTCTGCCCCAAAGAAAGAATAATGTACACTGAATATCATACTATGGAATCTCATCTGAAGCTATGTGCTACATAGTATAGAACATGTATAAACTCTAGTAATGAACCTAGATATTGCATTGATACAAACTGAATTTAAATAATTCTCTTGTTTATAGGTTATTCCTGTATTTAAGTGACCATTTTTCCTCTTCCACTGTGTTTCTAAGCCCTTTGTGCTTTTCTGACTTTTCCCCTATTTACCTCTGTGTGTATTCTCTGCTCTCAGTGCTATCAAAGGTGTATTAAATCATTCGCATTATGCAGAAAGAATAGTTGGCTTGTCTATAATTGTAAGCAAACTGAAGATAATCCAAACCCCTATTCTAGTATTTGTCTTTGATAATGTGACTAGGCTGGTAATAGTTAAAGTTAATGAGCCAATTATTTCAAGACAAGACAGTAGGCACATGCATTGACCTGTTTAGCTTTACTTTACTGTTAATAAGCATGTCTGTAGTGTATGTTTTGTATAGGCAATTCTTCGCATCCTGCAAGTAGTCCTAAGCATTGAGGATACAGTAGGGCCCCTGAATGCTTGTGGACTGTTAAGACATTGCAAAAAGTATGTGGTTTAGAAGAACATTGAAAAAACATATGGTTTTGCATGATAGCTACTGGTGTGTGAAGTTTGCTGCAGAGGCTGATGTAGAAAATGAATGTTATTAATAGTGTATTTTGAGTTATCTGACCAATAACCCTGGAGACAGAGATCTTTTCTTCATCCTCAATATAAGTGTAGCATGGGTAGCACAAGCTTCCCCATGACAATGCAAGTCGAGCAACTACATGCAGGGGTTACCCACAATGTTTCAGAGGGACCATGTTTGGGGTGAAGGGGCAAGTCAATCATTGGCCTTACCACTGAGCTAGCCATTGAGGTTTCAGTTTTGTTAAAGGCACTTAGGTCCAGATCCTCAAAGGTGTTTAGGTGCCTAACTCCTGTTCCCTTACTAGGAATCAAACTTTGGTCACTTATTCTTTGCATGTATGCCATCAAGCAGCCATCAAGCAGCCAGATGGTGATAATGACCTCATTAAGTTCACTACTGCACTAGGGTGGATTTGAGTTGATGACTTAGAAGTGAAAAGAATCATAAACTATTAGTAAAGCTCTAAACCACCGACCCATATTCATTCTTCCTTATTCATCTTCCTCTTCCATTACAGGCATCATAGGGTGACCAGATGTCCCAATTTTACAGGGACAGTCCTGATATTTGGGGCTTTTTCTTATATAGGCACTGATTACCCCCCACCCCCCTCCCGATTTTTCACATTTGCCATCTGGTCACCCTAAGGCATCATCACTGGCTAGCAGTAAGAAAATCCAGATACCAAACATTGGTGTATATACTTGCAACAATAGAATCAAGCTTTGTTACTATATCCTCTTTCTGCTACAGAGGCAAGTCGAAATTGGATATGAACTCTCTGGTTTGTCTTTCTTGCTCCTGTTTTCCTTTAACTCTTTTGAATGTTCCCCATTTTTTGTCTTACATACATATGAAGAAGAAAATGGACCAGATTTTAAAAAGTATTAAGGTAACTAGCTCCCATTGATTTCAGTGGGAGATAGGCACCTTTAAAAATCTGGCACCATATCTAAAGTCAAGGTACATGTGCAAGGCTGGTTAACATGGAATCAAGGTGATTCATTTGTTTGATAGTTTGAAGCTGAAGGGTCAGGCCTGAATCCTCAAAGATATATATAGGTGTCTAACTCCTATTGATTACTCTAACTTAATGCTTGGAAGTGAGATGTGAAGATCCCCTTCCTTTGGGCAAATCCCAGGCTTGCTATCTGTGAGGAAAAATTCTTACCTTTCTCTTTTGTGTGTGAGTGAGTTAGATGCCCACATTTAGGAAGTTGCATTACAATTCCCTGAAGCTTTTTCACTAACATATTTAATCTCTTGTCCTTTTCCACGCATGAGATTGGGTAGAACTAAGAATATGCTATTCTCCATCTGTGTGATGTTGAAATCTAATATGCTTTTGTTCCTCTATAATACAGTGAAAAGATTCCATGTTTGTGCACAAACTGTAGAACACCTTTAGTTATTCCCATTTTCTTCCCTTAGATGGTGCTAGTAGGGTAGAGAAAGCACAACCAGATGACACTGTTCTATGAAGAACGTGAAGCACAACAATGGTTCACTGTTTGGGTCTTTTGAACATGTACCTGCCCTCATGTGCCTCATCCTCAACTTCAGCCTTCTTTCTTCTTATTTGGGATCCTGCATTACAGTACTTTAAAGTGGCAAATTTTGGTAAATTATTACATCTGATGACTCTATATTTATATTGGAAAAACAGACGAACAAATGCTGTCTCTAGCTGAGCTGCAAAATGAACAGAGGTTTCATTGGTTTTGTATGTTGAAATGGAAGAAATAAACTAGCCTCTAAACTCTGGAAGCATAGGCTCTTAATTCACTTCAATCCAGGGATATTCTGTCAGTATTTTAACAAGGGGTCCCTGTAAACAATTTCCCCTCTAGCTTGTGATAAGCTTAGTGGACTAAGGATGCAGGAGCTTGTGAGGAAAAAGGAATCTGCTGGTTTCTTTTCTCATTTAAACAAAGAAATCTTCTAGCCAAAACCAAGGAAGGAGGTAACAGCCCTGGGCAAACAAAACTTTTTTTAAAGCACACTTTTGCCATGTTTATACTTTTTTCCTGAAAAATATACTGAGTATATGACTGCATCATAGAGTTTTATTTATGTCATTTGAAATCTGCATGGAGACCTTTGTTGAAATCTTGTCCTCATTTAAGATAATGGCAAAACTCCCACTGATTTGAATCAAGCAAGGATTTCACCCCTTGATTGGGAAATTGAGGGGTTTAATTCTTGGCAACAATTTTTTTTAATACAAGCCAGCTGGCATAATCACATCCATTTCTAACTCAAAACATTTGCTTTCAAAAGTATATTTGATCCCTAAGGATCTATTATCTCTGGCGGCAATGGGCAGTATCCTGAAGGTGGGTGGCACTTCACCAGAGCATCCCAGTCTGCCCGTAAATTGGGTAGTAGAATTTTAACAAGGTTCTCTTGAGGTCCTCCTCTAGGACATCACTGCTAAAATCACAAAGAAATCCTGTTTTTACTTTCAGTCTAGTCTGCAGTGAACATTCCTTCCACATCACAAACCCAGGACAGTTATGACTGTCCATCACAGCTCAGAAGAGGCTTAGTCCTTCGAACAGTAAGAGTATTATAAGTCAAGATTTCAGTGTAGTGGGAGAACTAAGTACTTTGGGAAACTTGTACAGTACCTGCCCACATTATAGCAGTGAGTTCTGCAGGAATATAATCAGCATTTCACTCTTAAGAGCCGTGCAATTAACAAAATTCATCTAAAATCTGCAAATGGAGGGGCATGGGATTCTAGGCTTCCCCGCTAATCAAATTCTGGCTAGTTTGATTTAAAACCTCTGTTATCCCAGAAGTGGATCTGTTTCTTCCTTGATCCTTCACTCATATTCATTACTGATTTTTCCTGAAGGATGTCAAGGCAGTTACTGAATGCCACTTTACTTTATCCTCTCCAAAAGAACCTTCAATGAAGTTTCAGAACACTATGAAATCAAGGAATGTTTACTCCAATCAGACACAGCCCACACTTTTTTTGTTGGCCTTAGAGATAAAAGTTTAAAGTGCAGTCTTGATTAGAGCGCTTCTGTGATTGCTGATCTGTAGCAAGTCCCACATTTCTATAGCCCATCTACCTCATATGGTTTGCTTTGACAGGCCAAAGTACTTTTTATTTTTGTTTCAAGTTTAGGCATCTTGTTCAGGGATGAATCCATTGTCTGTCTTCACTCTTCACTTTTTTTCTATTGAAGGACCAATGTACTATGGTTGTAGCAAGTAGATCTAAAAATCAAAACTTTGCTTTACTCTTCAATTATCTAATCTGAGGTTTTAGATGAAGTGAGTGACATGGATGATTTTAGAGACATATGTAAAATTAAACTATTTTTCCACTGAAAGGTTGTGACATTCAAGTCAAATTAAAACTTTTTTTGTACCTCTCACAACTCTCACTTTCTATTATAGTACAAGACCCTGTATAAAATAATGACAAATACATTAAAAGAACATTATTAAGGTTGCAAAATCAAGCATTCAGAGTTAGGAAACCTGTGCAATCTTAGTTCAGCTCCCTTGTGCATATACATTAGGATACAATCTTTAATTACATGACCACAGTTATTTTTATCCCCACTGCATCCGTGACTTTTTCAGTACACAAGCGATGGTGCTTATCGAATGAACAATATTTTGTTTTGTCTTTATTGTCAATGTGTTGCCCCAGGCCTTATTTACAGCAAACTATTCAAACCCTGTTCTGAAGAGAGACTTTCTAATTTTCTCAGGGGCTTTTCAGTGGTACTCTATACCTACGCTATAGTTATCTAAGGTTTCACAAACATTTTTAAATTAATCTCCACAAGGCCCCAGTGAAATGAGGTGAGGGGAACTGATGCACAGACAGATTAAGGTAAAAAGTAGTGACTAATTTTGGGTGCCCGATTTGAAATGCCTTGATTTTTCAGCATTATATAGCACTTTATATGTTCAAGCACAGCTCCCAATGACTTCTGCAGTTGTGAGTGCTCAGCATTTCTGCAAATCAATCCCCAGGGTCACCTGAAGGGCATCCATGAGGAACGCACAATTAGTGACCACCTCTGAATATTTTGGTCTAAATGACTTGCTGAACATCAGAGAGGACCTCTATAGCAGAGGCAGGGATTGAATGCAGTTCCTCAGGGAAGCATTCAACTGTCTTAACAATGAGAGACCATCCTTTCCCTTCCTGCCATCCCCTGCCTCATCTGCCATGTGCCTTCCAACTTCCATGGTAAATGAGGCAGAGATCCTATAGACAAAAACCTCCTCCAATGTACAACTCTGATTACTCCTCCTGCACACTGAATGAGACAGGCTCCCATGAAAAAAACAAATATGTGATCATGTACTTAATATGGATCACGTGTCATAATCCATAAGCACAAGGGGTCAAATTAAGGTTGCTCATGCAACCTTAAATCTGGCATTTCCTAACATTTGAGTGCTTGATTTTGCAACCTTAATAATTTTCTTGTAATGTAGTTTTTCCTTTGCTTTTAAAAAAGCAAACCAAAGACACAGAAATACCATCCTGTGGCATCATTTTGACTTCTACATGGATTATCAGCAGGGTTGGAACCTTTAGATTTCCCATAGACTTCTGCTAAATAAGCCAACAAAGTAATTTACAGCAATATTAGAGTGTTATCATCATCCCCTCCACTAAAGGGGGATGAGAAACACATTTCCAGTGGGTTTCATAGATATTTGCGGACAGCAGAAGAATAGACACACAGGAACCTCGGGTTCCATTTCAGGCTCTGAAAGGGAATAGGTTCTGGAAGGGAGTGTGCTCTTATGGGCACAGACTCTTCTGCCAGTTTTCCCACAAGCATGACCTCTTCTGTCCCATGCCCTCCAATGTGTCGCTGTCTCAGTCCTCTCTCTTAGCTAGCACCTAGCTCTTTGTCCCTGCCTCAATCTCCTTGCCCAGCCAATCCTAGTCTTCCCTTCTAGGCTTGTCACCCATCCTGTCTATCTGCTTCCTTCATTGGCTCTCAATCGCAATTTCCCTTTTTGGGCTGCTCATCACATTTTGGTCTCTTGTCACCCTGTCCCTGGCTCCTTCACCCAGGTTTGAGCCCAGTCCCCCTTTCTGTTCACATACAAATCTGTCTGATTCAAGTCAGCAAGCTCTCCTCAGGATGTGGGTTATAGGACCCTGCTAAGGAGTGTTTCAGACGACTGAAATCCTACTTGAGATTCAGGTCCAAACCCTATCACTTTTTGCTGTTGATGCAGCTCAAGCCACAGAACCAAGTCAGAAGGTCTGCGTAGTGCAGTATGGACGCATCAGCATGGCTTAGGGTGACCAGATGTCCTGATTTTGTAGGGACAGTCCCGATTTGTTGGGTCTTTTTCTTATATAGAAAAAGTATATTCTTTTTCTATATAAGAAAAATAGAAATTTTTTCTACATAAGAAAAATCCACCCCCCCCCGGTCACAATTTTTCACACTTGCTGTCTGGTCACCCTAGCATAGCTGAGACCCAGGTCCAGCAATTGTAAACGGAGGTTTACTCTGCAGTGTGGATGCTCAAGCATGGATTGGAGACACCGAGTCCATAAGCCCTGGTTCCACAACATCGGGTTTACAGGACTGTGTAGACAAACCCTGAGAGCACAGGAGAGCCAGGTTCCCTACAGGCAGTTCTGGTGTTTGACTGTGCTTCAGCTCAGCCTAACCCAGAGCAGCTGGGAGCATTCACTACAGTGAAAGTGCTTCTGAGACCCATAGCCCTGGTCTGGAGCATGCTCAGTCATGCTGTGGGATGGCACATGCTCAGCCTGGTCAACACTAGGGGCTGTGAAAGGCTGGAATATGCTCATACTCCAGAGTCTTTGGAGATTTTAGCTGTTTGGCAAACCAATCTATTTGTCCCTAGCCTCATTTTTGGATATAGTTGAATTCTAAGAGGAATTCAGCCCGAGGCAGACACTCAGCATGGAAAATTTCAGCCCAAACAGTTAGCGTGGTAAAATTATAAGAAAAGCAGGGTCTTAGAATAAGAACTGTTGAACAACCTTAATAATAGTCTGTGTTATCAGCTTAATCTATAACAATACTTGCATGTGGATAGAAGTTTTTATACATGCAGCTCAAGGAACATTAGTTATACTTCACAGCATGCCTGTGAGTTAGATATTACTTAGAGGAAAACTGAGGTACAGAGAAGTAAAATGAAGTGCCCAAAGAGAGACAGTGAATCAATGGAAGAATCTGGAAGGACACAACAGACTTTGCTCTTGTGTGGTCTGAATTAGAGACAAATGAAAAATTGATATTTTTGGCTTGATGGCTGATCCAAAAGAAAATTCTGAATTGGGGGCTGGGGTGATTGTTTGTTTCAATTTGGGTGTTTATCACCAGCAGTAAATTTAGCCAACTTTCTTTAAAAAAAAAAGTAATTTTTTTTAAATATAAAGCCAAAACAAATATTTCAACTTTTGGTGAGGAGCCAAAATTTTTGGCTAAATTTAACTCAAAATTAGAAATAATTTTAGTTGACTTGAAACTGCATTCATTGTAAAAAAATTTTCACAATATGTCCACTCAGCTTTGGCTTATTGGTTTTCATAGTTTGGAACTGAAGCTCAAGGCAAAGTACAAGTGCTGTGAACCTACACAAAGTGAAATAAAGTGCAAGCTTCTACAAATGCCCTGTAAACACAACCACGATGACTTTCACAGCTCTAGATTTCTTTGTTTTTTAAATAATTATTAGATTATCCATCTAGCTAGTGTCTGTATTTTAGGCATTTCTATAGCAAATTGTAACATTTCACATCCATTATTACCATGATGATTCAAGACAACTCAGTAAAGAGTGCTTGTTTCTGAAAAGAGCTATGTAGAGAGGAAGGCTTTTTCTCCCCACCCTAAAGATGGGCTGTAGCTGGAAATGTCACATCCAGAACTGAATTTCCCCAGAGTTCACAGTGCTCGGATCTGGGGTTTTGTTTGGGTCCCATACAATGGGATACGATTGCCTATGAAAGAAGTACTACAGATAAAGATCTGGTGGTTATAGCGGGTCACAAAATAAATATGAGTCAGCAATGTAATACTATTGCAAAAAAAGCAAACACCATTCTGAGATGCATTAGCAGGAGTGTTGTAAGCAAGCCTTGAGAAGTAATTTTCTCTTTACTCAGCATTAATAAAACCTCAGCTGGAGTACTGTACCTAGTTCTGGGCACCACACTTTGGGAAAGATGTGGACAAACTGGAGCAAGTAGAGAGGAGAACAACAAAAATGATGAAAGGTCTAGAAAAGATGACCTCAAGGAAAGATTGAAAAAACTGGGTTTGTTAGTCTGGAGAAGAAGAGACTCGTTGGGGGACATGATAACATTCTTCACGTACCTGAAAGGTTCTTATAAAGAGGAGGATGAAAATTCATTCTCCTTAACCATTGAAGATGGGACAAGAAATAATAGGCTTAAATTGTAGCAAGGTAGATTTAGGTTAGATATTAGGAAAAACTTCCTAACTGTAAGGCACTGGAACAAATTACCTAGGGAGGTTATAGAATCTCCAGCATTGGAGGTTTTTAAGAGCAGAGTTAGTCAAACACTTGTCAGGGATGGTCTAGATGATATTTAGTCCTACGTTAATGCAGGGGAGTGGACTAGATGATCTCCCAAGGTCACTTCCAGTCCTACATTTCTGTGATTCTGTGATCTGAGTTTGACTAGTTGTGATGAGAGCTGAGATTTATGCTTTCATTTTTAAAATGTCAATCATATGTTCTAATAAATTTGTTAGTCTCTAAGGTGCCACAAGTACTCCTTTTCTTTTTGCGAATACAGACTAACACGGCTGCTACTCTGAAACCAATCATATGTTGTATGACAAAGATGGATTCAAATGCACTTTGACTAAGGTCTCTATTTGAAATGATTGGTTTATGTCCAGTTTTGTTAATCGAACACTGTAACCTATACTAGATTACCTTAGACTTCAGAGATCATGCCCATATTTGGCCATTAGGGCTGAATCATGAGAAGTTTAGATTAAATTGTTGAACTCTTTAGGTTGAATTCCTTCCTGGTGTAATTCCACTGTACCATGAAGTGACACCAGGAATGAATTTTGCCTATTATATGGAGAATTTGGGCTTTTGCCATATTCTGCTCAAGTGCAGACCTTTTCTAGCATTGGTCGTTCTCCATTCAGCTGACTTGTCTTAGAGTGCTGAGCTCTTCCAGGAGGGCTGTGCTTGGTAGCTAGTCCCCTTCTGTTTTACTCCAGAGATGGAGTAACTAGTATTAGGGTCTCCTACATCATTCATGGAGAAATGGCTAGCTCTGTTTGTGTTGCAAAATGGTGAGACAATATCAGAATAAATATCCAAAATCATATCTGTCAAACACAACTCTTCCCGTCCTGGTTCGATTCATTATACTCTAATGTGGTTTATTCAGATGCGTTTGCATTTTTGCCCAATCCCCTTATCCATCACTGTCACTACAAAATAATTTTCAGTAATTTTCTATCACATTTCAGTGCTATAATGGGTATGTCTTCTGTGGAAGATAAGTCCTATATTCATGTTCCTAATGCTTGCACTGGTAATCTGATGACACTCCATTCAATAGAACAACCTTTCTATTGCAAAGTTGCCTTGATTTAAATCATACCCACAGGTCATAATTTGGGTGATGGTGATGTTACAATAACCTTTTCAGTTACATTATGTCGGCTATAAATAGTTAAAGGAGCTGCTTTCAGATTAGTTTTAGAGAGTCCGTTTTAATTTAATTTGAAAAAATATTCAAGGCAAGTCTCTGTTTGAGCAGTTTGTGGAGAGTTGGAATTGAGGCATTATGGTTTTAAGGCTCAGACAAAGGATTTCCCTTCTGTCTCTGAAGAGAATAGTGAAGTGAGGGTACTAGGGGTTTAATCACTCAGGGTACGTCTACACAGCATTTTGGAGTCTGCAGGAGCTAGCCTCCCAGCCTCAGTCAATAAACTTGGCTGAGGGGGCTCATGCTAACACTCTAAAATAGCCATTGAGAGACAGTGCTTTTGGAGCTGCAGATCAGGCTCATGTGCCTGTTTCCCTCCCTCTGTGTCAGAATCCCAAATTCCAGCCTGAGCCGCAACTTCAAAGTGCTATCTATACAGCTGTTTTTAGACCACTAGCTCAAGCCCTGCTATCCCGAGTCTGTCAGCCCAGGTTGGGAGGCTCACTACTGCAGGCTCCAAAATGTTGTGCAGATATATTCTGAGTCTCAGTCAAAGAGGCATGGGCTACCAAGTCATCTCCTATAAAGGGAGCTGCTATCAAGGCTATAGTCTGACAGGCACTTAGGAAATATCCAAGCAGCAGAATCAGGTACTTTGTTGAAGGGGCTTAAGGTATCCTAGATTGGCCTATTTAAAGTTAAGATTGCTTGACACTTCTCATTATCAGACCCTGTTTCCAGTTGCTTGTAACTTTATCCAACTGTAACTGTTTGGGCTGAAATTTTCCATGCAGGGCATTGGTCTCAGTCTGAATTCTTTTGGAAAATGTAAGCCAAAAGGGTTCAGCTGTTTGAGTACAAAGCAAGGGAGAAATGTGGTTTTGCCAATTTAATAAATAAATAATGAGGCTTTTTCTTTGAAGTGCTATCATGCTCCCATGCTTTGGAACAGACAGATTTGTAATCTGGCAGGGAGTGGCCTTTGTGTCAGGCTTGTCATTTTTGCCATCCCCAAGAAAATTTGGCCAAATTTGAAAAATTGCATCCGCATATGTTCAGTAGAGACTTGCTAAGCTTAAACCTGTGAAGATGCCATACTCGCGTCTCACAGCTCCTAGTGCTGACCAGACTCTGCATGTGCCATCCCTGCAGAATGACTGAGCATGCTGCAGACCAGGGCTGTGCGGGGCTCAGATGAATTTTCCCTGTCACTACTGCTCTCAGCTACTATGGGGTGGGATGGAGTGAGTCCAGACTCTGGAACTGAGAGAAGGGAGCTTGTCTCTTCTGTGCTCTCAATGACCACCGCCCACCCCCGGATTGGCATCCAGGCAGCATGGAGAGGGCGATTATCTATCTGATTCAAATGCAGAAGCAAAAGCCAGAGGAGGGGAGGGAAAGGAGTAGATTGGGATAAGGTGTCTGGAAGGCTGGGACTGGAGAGGGGAGAGAAACTGTCACTGGGACTTGACAGGTGGAGACTATGACTAGTTGGGAAAGGAGTCTGGGAGCTTGGGTTGGGTAGATTGGGAAAGGAGACTGGGACTGGGAGCTGTGGGGAGAAGGCAGACTGGGATTGGTCGGATGCAGAGGCTGGGGCTAGGAGCAGGATAGAGTAGGGGAGGCTGGGAGCTGGTTGGTTGGTAGGGGAACTCTGAGATAGGACAAGAAACTTTGGGAACGCTGGTCCTGGCTAGACAAGGAGACAGGGATTAGGAACCAGTGATGAGAGTGAAAGAGAAAGGGACATGAAGGCTGAGAGAGATCTGATGAGGAGTTGGTGTTTTGGGGAAGAACTGAGGGTGGCTGAGCAAAGAGACCGGGTCAAAGAGCCAAGGTGGGGGGGGGCAGGGCAGACAGAAATTGGATGAAGAGCCTGGGGCGGGAGACTGGAATTGAGTGGGGAGAGGGCAGATAAATAAGATAAGGAACCAGGAGGGGAGAAAACTGGGATTGTTTTAGCAAGGAGACTGGAACTGGGACAGGGAGCTGGGGTGGGGGAAAATGGAGGAGTGGGATATGGATGAGGCAGAAGGCATCAAGCATGGGGGGGACGGGCAGAAGAATCTGCACACTAGAGCGCACACTCCTCCATAACCTGGAATGGAACCCAAGGTTCCTGTGTCTCACCTTTTCTCCACTGTCAGCAAATATCTGTGAACCCCACTAGAAAAGGGTGTCATCGCCCTCTAGTACTGGTTCACATAGAGAATAACAATCTAGTATTGCATCTGTTGCTCTATTAACTCAAAAAGAAAAGGAGTACTTGTGGCACCTTAGAGACTAACAAATTTATTAGAGCATAAGCTTTCGTGAGCTACTGCTCACTTCATCGGAAGCTGTAGCTCACGAAAGCTTATGCTCTAATAAATTTGTTAGTCTCTAAGGTGCCACAAGTACTCCTTTTCTTTTTGCGAATACAGACTAACACGGCTGCTACTCTGAAATCTATTAACTCAAGTACCAAAGGTCAATTGAAAAGGGGATATAAAAATTTCAGCCATGCTGATACACATGTAGATGTCAATATGATACCACATGATAGAATTTCTTTTTCTTCAGTTTGCTTTTTTAAAAATCTAGTAAAATACACACAAAACTATGTAAAAAGTACATTATTAAGGGACAGACTCAATCACTTACAAGTTAGGAAATGCCAGAATTAAGGTCACCAGTGACACCTTAATTTGGCTTCTTGTGCATATGAATTATGATACAGTCATATACTGTCTTTTCCGCAGGACCACTGTCTCATTCAGTGCTCAGGATAGATTTGCTTGCAGGAGAAATCAGGGTTGTGGAATGAAGAAGGCTTTTGTCTATAGGACCTCAACCTCATTTGGTGCAGAAGTTGGATGGTGTGTACCAAATGAGACAGGGGACTGCAGGAAGGGAAAGGACGGTCTCATGATCAAGACAGTTGAATATTTCCCTGGATTCAATCCCTGCTCTGCCACAAAGTTCCTGTGTGACGTTAGGCAGGTCATTTAAACCAAACTATTCAGAGATGATCACTAATTGTGTGCGCTTCATTTTCTGGGTGCCCAATAGATGACCCTGGGGCCTGATTTTCAGAACTGCTGAGCACTCATAACTGCAGAAGGCAGTGGAAACTCTGCTTGAACATATAAATTGCTATTTAATGCTAAGTATACTGAAAAAATCAGATCCTAGGCATTTCAAACTGGGCACCCAAATTTAGTTGCTACTTTCAACCTTAATCTGTCTGTCTTTCAGCTCCCTGTCTGTAAAATGGAGATGTTACCACCCCTCACCTCATGTCACTGGGGCTTTGTGGAGATTAATTAAATAATGTATGTGGAGCACTCAGATGCTCTAATGATGAGCACCAGAGAAAAGCCATGAGGAAATTAATAATTCTGTCTCAAATCCTGGTTTGAACAGTGTGCAGTAAATAAGTAGGGCTTCTGATTTTAAGTTTTAACCAATAAACTCCGATAAAACACCGCCGATACAAAAATATTATAATTGATGTTTACACAATAAACACCAGAAATAGTTACTTGTTTCTATGTTCTTGTCGACATGGAGCATTAATACAGACTGAAGAGGTATGATTTCTAAAGTGCACTAATTAGTTGGCCCATGTAGATCCCTGTAGTGGTGCACACTAAAGGTTTCCTAGTGTACTTTAATGTAATGCTGTTTGAAACAGTACTATGTTAAAATACACCAGAGAAATTGCAATGACATATTACTCATTACAGTATGTACTAAGAACTCTGAATCCCTCCTCCACTCTCCCCATTTTTGGACAGCTACATAAAACTCAAACTGCTAAAATAAAGTCAGAAAAAATGACATTAACATAATTCCCAAAACAGAAGCCCTATCAATAAAACCTGCATTCCCTTATTGAATAGTGAGGATAAAACAAAACATTGAATAGCTGCTAATGAAGTGAGCACAAACCATCCTGTGGCATTGAATGAGGCAGGGGTCCTGTGAAAGAAATAGTCTGTGATCATGTTTTCAAAGACTGTATCATAAAGCACATACACAAGTGGGCTGAATTGAGATTGCACAAGCGTTCCTAACTTTTAAGTGCTTGACTTTGCAAGGTTAAAAGTTCTTTTAACATAGGTTTTTGTGTGAAATTGTCTTTCATACTTTCTTGTGCTGTTGGTTGACAGTTGTTTTGCATGGAATATAAACAGTAGAATGTGGGTTCTTTTATGATTAATGTGACAGGATCACATGAAAAAACTGGGATTACCCTGGGACTTTACCATGAGAGTTTCAAACTTTTCTGTATTCTGTCCCCACTCTCAAGTAACTAAACTGAAATTACATTTATAAATAGTTTCGTTATAATAAATCATTAATTCCTAATAAATTATTATGAAGTGCTACAATACAGTGTAGTGACAGATATAAATAATTTTATGCACTTCCATTTGGAAGTGCGTCCTAACAGGACTTAACACTATTAAATAATTTTGAATTATTTAAAATGGTAATACTCTTCTTCAACATCTTACAAAGAGCCTTTTAATAACAAACTAAGAAGAGCTATTTCCTTTAGGTGGTATTAGTGTATTTATACACAGTTTGAACTATTATAGAGTTTTGTTTTAAAGTAAGAATTTTTTCTAACTCTGAGTACCAGCTGCAACACTTTGAAAACAAAGAGTGTGACATGATACAATAACATTTTTCCTGTTTTAAATAATAAGGTAAAATGCATTCATACTGAACTAAGGAGTAGCAGTCTTTAAACAGAACTAGCCCAAATAGTAATTTTAAAAATTATTTGTTAATATTTTTCCCAAAGAAAAAGTCTAGGTTAGTTCATTGTGATCAGTGATATGTGAAAATGCTTGTGAATCCTGATTGTTTCAAGAATTTTGGCATCAATATTTATTCAGTTGACAATTAACATAGAGAAAAAAGGATTCTAGTACTCTTAATGCTAGAATTTGTTATTCTTCTGTTTAAGAAGTTTGTTATCCAGTCAAAAAGCAGAAATAATAACAGGTAGCCAAAGTGACCAGTTTCATACAACATGAATAAAGAATAACAAATATTCATAGCTATGAATTCTTTACAACTGGCAGGTTGAAAAATATTCATTGAAACTAATTGGTGGATAATTATGAACTATAAATAAATTCACAGTAATCGTGGATGGCTCACAAATGATTTATCAAGCCAAAAGGGGTCAAAGTTTGTAATGAATATTATTCTGTGCATCAGTTTGACTGTCATTAGCTGTAAGTTTATCTTGAAACATGTACTTGGAGTAGGTGAGGTGCATACTGTGATAGGCATAGTTCCTCTAAGTCTGTGCTGAGTTGGAAAGGCATTAAATTGAGGGTAAACAAGATGGATGATGTAAAATCCGGAACTAGAGCATAAACCACAAGTTCAAACCTGACCTGTGGTTTACACAGCAAGACAGGATGCACCAGGAGTTCTCACAGCTTTAAATGCTGACAATAAAACCAAGATAAATCTCTATGTATTGAAGTGTGAACCAATGTAAAAAGATAAATACAGTGGGACCAGTTCTCATGTCTAACTGAGCTTCACTCAGTTTAGTACCTGGCTGAGGCAGGGATGAGCAAAGGTGGCTTTACGCAAGCTTTATGCCCCTAGTCTTAGGGGCTGGCTCAGAGCAGGATTGGCTCTGCTGCAATTTAGAGCAGCTCAAGGTCTGCTCTGATTTACCCCTGGTTGCTAAGTCACTAAGGTATAACTCCACGGATTTCCCCCTCTTTCTCAGCCATTCTGGCTCTCCACCACTTGGAAGTTCCTCATCTGCCAGTTATATTGCCATTTTGCACCACCAGTACAGTGCAAAGGGGCTGGGTCTCTGGTCCAGCCGTGCAATCATAAATACATACTAATTTAGCAACGTTAGCTGCTTCTGGATATATTTCTCTTTGAAAGTATTGGGCAAATCCATTAACTGGAGCACTCAGTATTGGTTTTCTTAAGGAAATTAGGCTGGATCCATTTCAACTCCATCACCTCTTTGAGTTGTTTCACAAAATTTGTTTAGACTTAGACAAACCGTTCCTCGAGGGAAAGCAACCATGGAAAGGGCAAAGCTCATTCAAAATACCTAAGCTTTGAACTTGTGGAAAACCTGAGGGCAACTTCCCTGAATGGGGGAGAGTTAGCAGAGCAGACAGCATCATTTTCTCCTAATTATGCGAATCCCAAGGTTGCATGGGTCCATCCTTTGAGAATTCAGGTTATAAGCATGGAAGAACTGCTCCTCTCCCCTGTGGCATGGTCAGTTTTGTGGTTGTGCTGCTGCTTGAGTCTGTAAGAATGTGTGTATAAAGGGTTATACTCCATTTATCGATCAGTAATGCTGCAAGGAGCAGCATTAACAGAAGAGACAGGTCTCACAAAGAGGGCTTCCAGTAGCCTTGGTGGGATTTGGATTTAAATGAGTAATTAGCACTATTTTGCTCTCCTTTGTGCTGTGCACCTGGGGGTGCATGGGTTCTGTGGAGTGGGGGTGGGGAGGAGGAGAACACAGGCCCAGAGTTTCAGAAGTACTCAGGCAGACTGTAAGAAGGGCTGAGCACCCATAATTTGTGGGGAGGCAGATTTTCAAAAGAACTCATGACCCAGAACTCTACTGGGAACAATGGAAGGATCTGGGTTGCTGAGCACTTCTGAAATTCTGGCCTAGCTCTTTTGAAAATGTGGCCCCAGTTGTAGCTTCTGGGTCCCTCTGAAAATGCTAACCCTACAGATTAGGTACAGGAGAATGCTTGTTTCCTAGTATACCCAGAGAGAGGACACTGGAAAGAAAAGACAAGAAAAGTTCAACTCCTGTGATGTGAGGTCTATGGCAAAACTTATCAAAACTGGAAGATACTGCAAGTCAAGCAATATCTGCAGCAGAGACAAGGAGAGCCCTGAGGTTGAGCAACACATTCATAATTAAGCATGTTTACCAAGGCAGTCTTTGGCTCAAGAGCTGATCTGAAGCTGAACAGTGGGTTGAGGAATATGTCCCTCTTAGATAAAAATGGCTAAAAACCTGATTTTAAACAGCCCCTTCTCCTTGTTACTTAGTAGAAGAATAATAGAAGTAAAGCAATGGGGGCGATTACTCAGTAGCTGACAGCCTTGATTTTGTCTCTGGAGACAGGGTTCACAAACACCATTTTGCTGGCTAATAGATACATTTGAGTTGCCAAAGATGAAGCAATAATGTCAGTAATTGGACCATCAACCAGAGGGACCAGCTACACCTTCAGAAGACCAGATAGGAGAGGGTCAGACAAACATGTTTTTAATTTGACCATCCCCACGTTTAAACAAATAATATCTACCCTAGTAACTGGATCAAAAAAACACAAAAACAAGTGGAACACAACCACAGGTGGCCTTGAAAGTAGTAGCTACATAATGATTATTTGACAAGACTTTCTGGATACTAACAATCCCATTAAAAATAAGTTGGTAAAAACATTAGGACCTTGAACTGACTTAAAAAGGAGAGAAATGAGAGGGAGTAAAGTAAAGACTCTGAAATAAAAAACAACTGCTGGGCATGTCCACTATGTGAGTCGGTCAACGTGATAGAAAGTTGTTGGTGAGTAGCCAAAGTCAACCTCTTTTTATATTTGGAGAGGCATTTTCTCTCCCTTGCTGTAATTATTTGCATTAAAGTTGTGCCTAGAAATTCCTCAAAATCAGGAACCCCATTGTGCTATACACATTACAAACACATAGTAAGGGACAGTCCCCGCCCAAAGAACTAAGAATCAGCACACACAAGACTGAGGAAGGAGATAGTACAGATTGGGAATAGGCAGATTTTTCAAAAGAGCTCAGCTCACATCTATGCTCTGGTAGGAGCCTTGAGCTCTTCTGAAATTCCATCCGTGTGTGAGCTGGCCCAGGTTGTCTGTGGCAGAACCAGAAATTAAACTCAGATTGTCTGAGTCCCAGTGCAATAAGTACTGATGCAGGATAACCATGGATCTAATGTTTGCCAATACATTCTAAAATAATAAAAATAATTAATAAACTGAGAAATAGGATTTTATATATATTTATATTATATATATACACACATGCATATGGTATGAAACTGTTTCTACAGCTCTCATTTATTTTCATCTATAAAGAAAGCAAACAACTATGATGGTGACGACAAAAATAATTAGGGAGTCATAATATGATCAAATGAATAGATGGATAAGTATTGAAAATAATACTTAATAATAAAATAACTTTCAGGTATACAAGAACAACCCTCCAAGGATCTAAAAATATATTACAATGTTAACCTGTCATTCCCATCCACGTCTCATAATTACTACCACTACCACCAAAAAAACAAACTCTCCACTCATCCCCATCTGGGGATAGATGACGGTTATTAATCTTATTTTACTGTTTGGTAAATCTATGGCAGAGATTGATGAAGGGCCCATTCTACTCCAGTTGAAGTCAATGGGGATCTATCAACTTCTATAGGAATCCGATGAGGCCGTATCTAAGGTCATATAGCAAATTGCAGAGTTGGAATTATAGTGCAATTACAACTGTGACTAACTACACTCCCCATGAAGGAAGCATTACATGGATTTGTACAGTTTGTATATTATCGGATAGAACTCCGCTAGATACATTGCTACAAATTAGTAAAATACCATGACACAATCACTCGTTTAAGTTTCTCTTGGAAATTGTCATGAAAATAAGCAATTTTGGTAGGTGGGAGAAACGTGTTATTTTGCTGAGAATAGCCCAGGTGGTGCTCTGGAAAAATTGTTTCCCACCTGAGTGAGTTAATAAAATTAGTGATAACTTGCATCCATTTTTCTTAATGGACCCGATACAGATCTTAGTTATACTGTTATGAATGGTGTAAATTAAGTAGAGTCACTCAAGCTTTACTTGAGTGTAAATGAGATCATAATCAGGCCCATTCTCTTTTTCATTCTTTTTCTGATACAAATCCTCCTTCTGTTCCTCTTGGACCTGATTATTTCATTACCTGTAGAAAGAATATATATGTGTGTGTGTGTGTACCTATATACACAGTTTATAGGTAAAACAAAAGGGCTAAATTTGTTCCATTGTTTGTGTCATTTAAAAATACGGATTCTAGAAGATTTTTCAGAGTCTTCTAAACAGTCATTGTAAGTTTTCTTTGTTTTTAATTTTGTATCTTGTTGTTTCTCTTTCCCTTTAGGTTCTGTATATACAAAAAAAAAACTTTAAAAGTACAATAAAATAGACAATTTTGCACACGTGGCTGGATTAGTACCAGTTTTGTCCCCCAAAGATGCATTTCTCTAAATATTGCATTTTTCCTCCAAAAGTTGTGTTTTGATGGAAAGGGATTTTTTTTCATCTTAGATCAAACTCACTGATCCTCCCAAAATTGTCAATTTTCTTATTAGAAAAACAGCAAAACAAAAACTGGTAATATCACCAAGTTTGTTTCCTAATTCCAAATTGAAGATTACTTTATAGAAAACAAAAATGAGTTTAATGAAAGGACAAACTCTATAGCTGTTTTATAGATCATTAATCCAGTTTGAGAATTAACACATTTTGGATACTTTGTAGAGCAGGAGATTGTAAATTTCTTCAGGTAGGGACCTCTTTTTTTACTTTTGTGCTTGTACAGTGTCTAACATAGTGAGGTTCCTGGTCCATAACTGAGGCTCTTAAGCACTGCTGTAATAATACTAATCAAAAGCAACTAAGCTATTTCCTTAGAAATTAGGTTGACTTTGTAGGGCATAGTGTGTGCATGAGTAATTTTTCAGCAATATATTTGCAGTGAGTTTTAAGAGGCAGCATAACTGTACATAGCCGTACAACTGAATAATCTGTAAATTTTTGAATTCCTAAGTACTCACAGATACTATGAATGAACCATTACCATTTATTGGCTTGGGAAACAACTCTTTCAACACCGTTCCCCCACCCCCAGTATAGAGATTTACATTAGAATCTGTTTTTAAAAGATTGCAATTATATGGTGATGATTAAAGTACCACATATTAAAATAGCAAAAACCTGGCTTAAATTTACAAAGCATTTGTTTGGCTACTTAATGCCCCATGACTGTGAGAGAGGCCTTTTGTTCCGGTGGTCAGAGCTGGAGAACAGGAGCCAGAATATCTCAGTTCTGTTCTTGATTCTGCACTAACACTGACTTGTTTTGTGATCTTAAGGGGACGTTGCTTATTCTCACACTGTTTACAGTCCCTCATAGAGGTATTGTGAAAATTAGTGTAGACCTTTGACCCTGGTATGTCCCATTAGTGTTGCCCCTTTGGTGTAGGTGGGGCATGGGGGATACCCCAGTTCGTGCAGAAGTGAGTCAGGAGCAATCCTCCTGAGATGGGAGCATGGTCACAGCACTGCAGCAGGCTCTTTCATGCTTAAGGGCATTTGTGAACTATCCTCAACTAACTGGATTTAATTTACGTCAGTGACCACACTCCTGTTTCCCATGCTCTCCTTCTAGGGGCCTACACCAAATGTGGTTTGTCTGATAGGATTTGGAGATCCTCAGGTGAAAAGTTGATGTAAGTGCACTTAATATTATTATTATTATTTATTTATGATAAACATGAATATGTTTTTTAAGATTTAGTTTGTTTCAGTAGGGCTATGTTTACAGTAATTCCTAATTCCCTTATCTTGTGTTTTAGGTAGGGGTTACCTTGCCTGTGAGAGAGGGAGAGAGAGAGATCTATAGACTACTCTTCCTAGAGCAAAAACAGATTTTTACAAAGAATGATCTGCCCTGACAAAATATTTATACCCAATATTAGTCATTCACTTTCTGCAAGCTCAAAAGTACATCTTTGCAGGGATAGTTTTCATCCATATCAGTCCCTGAAATAAACCAAGCAATGTCACTTCCCTTTGAACGATGAAAGTGAAAGGCCAATGTTTAAAGTGTCAAGTAGAAATAGTGGAACACAGACAAATCTTAGTTTTGCTTATCAGTACAACCCATGTAGCATGGAAAAGGTGATATCATTGCCACACGGCTGGGATTCATACCCATTTGCCCATCCAAAATTAGATGAGAGAACAGATGGTAAAGAAGCAGTTAAAGATATAGAGCCAAATTTGACTCTGAAGGTTATTGCTATGCACCCCCAATGAAGTGCAATGGAGCTGAACAAAACAAATGAGAGCAGAATTTGATATTCAGTCTCCAGATGCCCATTCCCTGACAGGAAATGTCCTCCATGACAGCTCAGGTATCGGAGAGGTAAAATAACATGGCATTAGAGCAGCGGTGGGCAACCTGTGGCCCGTCAGGGTAATCTGCTGGTGGGCCGTAAGACAGTTTGTTTACACTGACCATCCACAGGCACGGCTGCCTGCAGCTCCCAGTGGCTGCAGTTGGCCGTTCGCGGCAGATGGGAGCTGCAGGATGCGATGCAGGCTGCCCGTCGCTTCCCGCAGCTCCCATTGGCCAGGAATGACAAACCGTGGCCACTGGGAGCTGCGGGCAGCCATGCCTGTGGATGGTCAATGTAAACAAATTGTCTTGTGGCCCGCCAGCGGATTACCGTGACGGGCCACAGGTTGCCCACCACTGTGTTGGAGGGAAACAAGGTGGTCTGGTAGATAAGGTACTGCTCTGAGACTCAGAAGAGTCTAGTACTAGTTCTCCTTCCAAGTTGCTGTGTGACCCTGGAATAATAACAATCTCTCTCTACCTCAGTTTCTCTAGCTGCAAAATGGAGCTCATTACCATCCATTATAATTGGTTGAAGAAAGAAAAGTGTAAAATAAGTCATCATTGTTTCAATAAAATGCCCTTTTATCACTTTTGCTTCATCCTTTGAACAATCACCCCACACATATATACTCTGTTAATACCCCACAACATCCACTTTTTGCCTGATTTCCTAGATTGTTTTTTAAAAATGGGACCTTTATTAGGTTGGATTTGCAGTGACAAGGCCATTAGTCTTTTGGAAGCATGTTACCTCTGCTGTAATCATGTGACCAGGAAGCCTGTTTGTTCTGCAAAACAGATATTGTCATGGAATAAGGTTAGGTGACTGGGGAAGAGGAAAACTGACCCCCCCAAGGATGATTGAAAAGGGGATTTTATTTTCTTTAGGGCAAGGAGCAGCAGTGAGAGATGTGTATATTTGCACTGCTTGTTATATAAGCATTAGATCTCCCTTCCCCTCTCCCTCTACACTCTGTTGTTGAAAGAAAGGAGAAGAATATATGTTTTTTAAAAGGGCACACTGAGAAATTCATGATGCTGCAGAGACTAGGTGAAGATAGAGCTGCCCGGGGCTCTTTTTTGAGCTCACATGGGGTCATGAATGAATTTAGCATCACAGAAGCAAGGAATAAACCAGAAAATTGTAAGTGTGTGTGTGTGTGTGTGTGTGTGTGAGAGAGAGAGAGAGAAAGCTGTGTACTGTACAAAGGGGTTATATTAAATACTATATAGTATTGCAAAACTTTTGACCAATTTTCTAAGGTAACCTGATTAATTTTTCTTGTGACACACAAAACATAAAAATATCACCTGGTATTCGGATGCTGAATACAGAATATCATTCTTGGGTTATTTTGAAAACTGGACCCATCACTTATTGATTCCTCGCCGGAGAGCTGTTGTTAATTAAAATCAATTTAGATACTAGAGTAATTTTTCAGATCAGGTAAAAATGTAATTTCTAAAACAATTTTAATTGTCCTGTACAAATAACTGCAAAGGACTGAGGCTCATTGCTTTGGTTCAGGGCTAGTTGCTTATGCATTCTGAGCCAAGTCCTGAACTCCTTCGTCAGTGCAAACTCCCAATGACGTTGGCAGGAGCTTTGACTAACTAAGGGCTTCAGGATTGTCCCTCTACCTTCTCTCTCTCTCTCTCTCTCTCTCCTTCCTCTCCTTGTATCCTACAGTATTGGGGACTATTTTCATATTTAATCTCAGAAAATAATATCAGACCAGGTTATTATCTGGATAGGAAGCTTCCCCCTGAGTGAGTGCTGAGCAACACCCTGATGTGAAGTGAGGGAGAGGGGTACAGTTGGAGTTGAAGTAGTTACTCAGTTTCCCTTCACTCTCCCACTGTGGAGTAGTTCAGGATTGTGACGATACGGACAGTTTCAGAAACACACATCCTGAAAATACTGTATGTGGTGTGTGCAGGCCCATAGCCTGCAAACACAATAGGGTAGGCAATGTACAAATTAGAGGGATTCTGAAGATTTTGAAATCTCCAAAGCAATTTCCTGCATTTAGATGGCTTTAAAATATCTCAGTGCAAGAAGTTTATGCATCTCCCAGCCTCCCTTTCGCCCCCTCCACCCCAGGTGTATCTAGGCACTGTGGATGAGGAAAACTCTGGTTAATGTGGTAAGTTAGGTTCTGTTAAAACACTAAAACAGTATTTAAGTGCACAAGTCCAACAAAAGCATAAGACCCCAATATTTCCCATTAGGTACACAAAGAAATAGACAGCATCTTATCTCCAGAGGGACTTCAGACCATGTCAAAAGGAAAAGCAGGGAGGCTCCCTCCCTGCAGGTGTAGCCAGCACAAGGATCAGGGACAACAGCAATCCATTCATTGGGAGACATAACCCCTTCTCTTTCCTTTCTGGCCCCACCGAGTGGCAGGTTTTGCCATTCTGAAGGATACTGGAGCCTGAGTTACCCCCAGCCCACACTGGCCCAAGTGTTTGGAGCGATCCTAGGGTTCCTGAGCCTGGGAGGGATGCCTTCTTGGAACAAGAGAGATTGGCTGGAGAGAAGAGCAGTGCAGGTTTCCCATCTGTGTGAGTGTCTTTAGCCATTGTTGACCAAACTTTTGTAAGCAGGGACTAAGGTTCCCAATCAACGAAACCTTGAGCCCAAAGGCTAATTTGCCTGGGTCTGAGGTTCAGGATGAATATTTCAAACAACTTTACCTATTTATCTAAGCAGCAAGCTGCACCAGACACCACACGTTTTTCCGTACACAATGCTTTCTCTTTTTCAGTTACCAGAACGTAAGGGTCATTTGAGTTGTCTTGTCAAGTTTTTCAGATGCTTGGTTTGAATTGATGGGTTTGAACAGGAGCAATTTGTTATACTGGCACTTCCCCCTCAACTGCACAAAGAGTCAGTCCTTTTGCAGACACATTATCATCTCTTTCCCTGCAGAAGCTACTTTTTGTTAAGATGGAATGAATGGGTTGGAAAAGTTTAGGTCGGAACCAAAGGTCAAAACGGACTGATGCCTGCAAACATAGGATATGCAGACTGGGTGGTAGATTTTCTTGCAGATACAAGGCTAGTTAAAATAACAAACCTGGAACTCAGAATTTTGTTTGAAAAAGACGTATATTTAAAACCTTTCTCTCTTTGAATGTTTGCTATTTCAGAAATACAGGCTTTTGCTCTTTTTGAGTAGAAGAAAGCTTTAATGTCAAAGTATAGGCAACACAATGAAGCATGTAACCTCCACACCTTTGTGCAAGTCACTTATTAATGTTCAAAACATCCAAAAGCCCTGGCTCAGGTGATGAAATACAAGTTGAAAAACTATTTTCTGTATTAAACTTTGTCTTAGGTTATGTCTACACTACAGAGCCTATCTCAGCATGCATAGCCCCCTCTGTAGACACAGTCTACACCAACAGAAGGAGTTTTCTGCCCATGTAAGAACTCTGTTTCCTTGAGTGACATTAGCTATGCGGACAGAAGCACTCTTACATTGGTATAGCTGCTTCTACACTGTGGGTTTTTTTGTTTGTTTTTTTGGTATAGCCGTGTCAGTCTGAAGTATGGGTTTTTTCATAGCTACATTGGTATAAATTTTAAGGCATTCTCTAAATACTCAAAAGTTGTAACATTTTACCTGTATCAATATAATTAAAGTGGTACAGCCCCTAGGTGTGGGTGAAGTTGTATGGTATTAGGGGAGGCTTTCTTCCGGCAACTCACGGAAGCTACTAGATCGCATGCCCTGATTCTCATGGGTGACTTTAATTTTCCTGATATCTGCTGGGAGAGCAATACAGCGGTGCATAGACAATCCAGGAAGTTTTTGGAAAGCGTAGGGGACAATTTCCTGGTGCAAGTGCTAGGGGAGCCAACTAGGGGGAGCGCTTTTCTTGACCTGCTGCTCACAAACCGGGTAGAATTAGTGGGGGAAGCAAAAGTGGATGGGAATCTGGGAGGCAGTGACCATGAGTTGGTTGAGTTCAGGATCCTGACGCAGGGAAGAAAGGTAAGCAGCAGGATACGGACCCTGGACTTCAGGAAAGCAGACTTTGACTCCCTCAGGGAACAGATGGCCAGGATCCCCTGGGGGACTAACATGAAAGGGAAGGGAGTCCAGGAGAGCTGGCTGTATTTCAAGGAATCCCTGTTGAGGTTACAGGGACAAACCATCCCGATGAGTCGAAAGAATAGTAAATATGGCAGGCGACCAGCTTGGCTTAATGGTGAAATCCTAGCGGATCTTAAACATAAAAAAGAAGCTTACAAGAAGTGGAAGGTTGGACATATGACCAGGGAAGAGTATAAAAATATTGCTCGGGCATGTAGGAAAGATATCAGGAGGGCCAAATCGCACCTGGAGCTGCAGCTAGCAAGAGATGTCAAGAGTAACAAGAAGGGTTTCTTCAGGTATGTTGGCAACAAGAAGAAAGCCAAGGAAAGTGTGGGCCCCTTACTGAATGAGGGAGGCAAGCTAGTGACAGAGGATGTGGAAAAAGCTAATGTACTCAATGCTTTTTTTGCCTCTGTTTTCACTAACAAGGTCAGCTCCCAGACTGCTGTGCTGGGCATCACAAAATGGGGAAGAGATGGCCAGCCCTCTGTAGAGATAGAGGTGGTTAGGGACTATTTAGAAAAGCTGGACGTGCACAAGTCCATGGGGCCGGACGAATTGCATCCGAGAGTGCTGAAGGAATTGGCGGCTGTGATTGCAGAGCCCTTGGCCATTATCTTTGAAAACTCGTGGCGAACGGGGGAAGTCCCGGATGACTGGAAAAAGGCTAATGTAGTGCCCATCTTTAAAAAAGGGAAGAAGGAGGATCCTGGGAACTACAGGCCAGTCAGCCTCACCTCAGTCCCTGGAAAAATCATGGAGCAGGTCCTCAAAGAATCAATCCTGAAGCACTTAGAGGAGAGGAAAGTGATCAGGAACAGTCAGCATGGATTCACCAAGGGAAGGTCATGCCTGACTAATCTAATCGCCTTTTATGATGAGGTTACTGGTTCTGTGGATGAAGGGAAAGCAGTGGATGTATTGTTTCTTGACTTTAGCAAAGCTTTTGACACGGTCTCCCACAGCATTCTTGTCAGCAAGTTAAGGAAGTATGGGCCGGATGAATGCACTATAAGGTGGGTAGAAAGCTGGCTAGATTGTCGGGCTCAACGGGTAGTGATCAATGGCTCCATGTCTAGTTGGCAGCCGGTGTCAAGTGGAGTGCCCCAGGGGTCGGTCCTGGGGCCCGTTTTGTTCAATATCTTCATAAATGATCTGGAGGATGGTGTGGATTGCACTCTCAGCAAATTTGCGGATGATACTAAACTGGGAGGAGTGGCAGATACGCTGGAGGGGAGGGATAGGATACAGAAGGACCTAGACAAATTGGAGGATTGGGCCAAAAGAAATCTAATGAGGTTCAATAAGGATAAGTGCAGGGTCCTGCACTTAGGATGGAAGAATCCAATGCACCGCTACAGACTAGGGACCGAATGGCTCGGCAGCAGTTCTGCGGAAAAGGACCTAGGGGTGACAGTGGACGAGAAGCTGGATATGAGTCAGCAGTGTGCCCTTGTTGCCAAGAAGGCCAATGGCATTTTGGGATGTATAAGTAGGGGCATAGCGAGCAGATCGAGGGACGTGATCGTTCCCCTCTATTCGACACTGGTGAGGCCTCATCTGGAGTACTGTGTCCAGTTTTGGGCCCCACACTACAAGAAGGATGTGGATAAATTGGAAAGAGTACAGCGAAGGGCAACAAAAATGATTAGGGGTCTAGAGCACATGACTTATGAGGAGAGGCTGAGGGAGCTGGGATTGTTTAGTCTGCAGAAGAGAAGAATGAGGGGGGATTTGATAGCTGCTTTCAACTACCTGAAAGGGGGTTTCAAAGAGGATGGCTCTAGACTGTTCTCAATGGTAGCAGATGACAGAACGAGGAGTAATGGTCTCAAGTTGCAATGGGGGAGGTTTAGATTGGATATTAGGAAAAACTTTTTCACTAAGAGGGTGGTGAAACACTGGAATGCGTTACCTAGGGAGGTGGTAGAATCTCCTTCCCTAGAGGTTTTTAAGGTCAGGCTTGACAAAGCCCTGGCTAGGATGATTTAACTGGGACTTGGTCCTGCTTTGAGCAGGGGGTTGGACTAGATGACCTTCTGGGGTCCTGATATTCTATGATTCTATGATTCTATGAGGGGAAGAAGCTATACTGCTGGGGTGGCCAAACTGTGGCTCGCAAGCCACATGTGGCTCTTTTACCATTTAAAGTGCAGCTTGCGGAGCCCCTTCCCACCCTCCACCCCTATTTTCCACCTACAAGACTGTTGCGGGGAAGAGCTTGGGACCGCTGCCTTGCAGTGGGGTGGGGGGGTAGGGACTTCTGCCCAGCATGGAAGGGGAGTGGGTCTTGGGGTGTGTCCCAGTTCTCAAACTTCTGAAGATTGTCCTATGCAGCTCAGAGGGTCAGTAAGTTTGGCCACTGCTGCTATACTGGTATAAAGCACCTTTGTACTGGTATAACTGGCATCCACACTAAAGGTTGTAGCAGTCTAACTATTTTGGTAAAAAAACCCACACCCCTAATCAGCATAGTTCTACTGCTACAAAATCTCTGTGTAAACCAGGTCTTCGTGCCTGTGCTTCCCAGCCTGCAAACCCTTTCTTATGTAAGCAATCCAATGACTTCCACTGAGGTGAGAAGGTTTCAGAGTAGCAGCCGTGTTAGTCTGTATTCGCAAAAAGAAAAGGAGTACTTGTGGCACCTTAGAGACTAACAAATGTATTAGAGCATAAGCTTTCGTGAGCTACAGCTCACTTCATCGGATGCATGTTTTTTCCACCAAATGCATCCGATGAAGTGAGCTGTAGCTCACGAAAGCTTATGCTCTAATAAATTTGTTAGTCTCCAAGGTGCCACAAGTACTCCTTTTCTTTTTGAGGTGAGAAGATTACAGTTCTGAGCCCCTGCTGAGAACTTTGGTGCCAAATTTGTTGGGTGATTATACAGATAATTAAAACATTCAGATGTGCAGAAGGAAGGGCAGAAGGAACAATATTCTTACCCCTTGAGGGCAAAAAATGAATACGGTGTATGTATAGTATTTCTAATTTGGCTCACTTGAGTATGATCAGAGATTTATGATTAACGTCAAATGCATTCAGTATACATCTACACAGCAATAAAAGAACCAGGGCTGGCTCAGGTCAGCTGACTCAGGCTACTGTGTAGACATTTGGGCTCAGGGTGGAATCTGAGCTCTGAGAGCCTGCAAAGGGGGAGGGTCTCAGAGTCCAGGTTCCAGCCCAAGCCGAAACATCTGCACTGCAGTTTTCAGGCCCGCAGCCCGAGCCCTGTGAACCGCCCGCAGTCAGTCTAGGCTGTGAGACTCAGTGTTGCAGTTTGATTGTAATGTAAATATAACCTCTGATGGAGACAATTTTACAGGCCTAACAGTAGGCTTAAAAACTTGGAAAATGACTTATACTTGTATTCTGAACATCATCACAGGTTACCTAACTTAAGGTGGAGTCAGAATCCGATGAAGTGAGCTGTAGCTCACGAAAGCTTATGCTCAAATAAATGTGTTAGTCTCTAAGGTGCCACAAGTCCTTCTTTTCTTTTTGCGAATACAGACTAACACGACTGCTACTCTGAAACCTGTCAGAATTCCTGCCACTCAAAGTGGTGACAAATTCACTCTTGTCTGTATCTTCCTAGTTAAAAAAAACTCAGACCTGCTGGCCATCTGATTTAAACATGGGGTAATTTCAAATTGTGTCTGAATTTCATCAGTTTGACATCTCATGAGTGTTTACAAAGTGTTTCTAGATTGGAAAAGTAAAGGAGTTGAATTGTGTGTGTTTGCAGGGTTAAGCCTGCTGAGAGGCAAAGGATCCTTATTATTTAGGGGCTGTGGCAATACCCAGCTTTTTCTTAAAATGTCCTGTTGTCGCATTACCTCCAGGGCAGTTCCACAGGAGTTAGCTGTAGAATAAAGAAGGAGTCAGCCTTTTAATGCTAAAGTAAGGCAGAATTGCTACAGTGCAGAGAACAGATCAAAGGCTTCTACCATAGTTATGAGAGAAATTCAGTGCTGCTTTCTTCTGCTTTTGATTCCTGTATCTAAAATCATTTAGGGCCTGATCCAAATTCCATTGTAGTTCATTTTATTTACTTCAGTGGCCTTTGGATCAGGCTCTTATTTTGCATCTATCCATTAGAAACAGTGTCTGAAGTTCAAGGCAGTTGTTGCCTTTATGCACTGATTAGCTGAACTGGGTTTTGGTTAGGCACAAGTCTACTAAAAATATCAATTACACACACACACTTTCTCTCTTTCTGTCTCTCACACATGCACACCATGTTAAAATATATTTAAGGCATTGCAGAGAAGAGTAAATGTCTATGAATACTTCCTAAATTTGAAAACTCTGTTCTACTCCAGTGCCATTTTAATTCTTGTTCATAATTTTTAATAACATTATCTTTGCTTTGCAATCTGGACTTGCAATAACTAATTGTTTGAGTTGCATTTGAAACAAGAGCTATTAGGGCTCACAGACTTGTAAATGACTGAGAACCTGCAGAGGGTTGCTTTTCCAAACTGTCCTGACTAAACAGACTTAGCTGAAAGAAACATGACAGTCTTCTAATCCCACCACTGGTAATGAACTGGTTCTGTGACATCTACTCATTGAATAGAGAGATTTAAAAAAAAAAATAGAAGTAAGTTTCTTTGGGTCACAATGATTTAGTTAAAAAATGATTTGTACTAAGGACATTGTGAAAGTGGCCAGAGAAGTGATAACAGTAACTCTTCTGAGCTATTGCACAGCCCCTATTTATATCTTTAATGATTCTTGTGTTTTCCAAACCTATGTGCAATTAATGTTACTTAATAGATATGGAAATTTTCATTGAACATTTATTCAGCAATATATAAAATTTTAACCAAGTTAGTTTCCCAGATGATAACATTCTCTTTGTCAAAGTAGATATTCTCAAATGGTGCACATTAAATTTTTGACTGCAAATATCACCTTTAATGTATGCTTCGGTGGCTGCTGGGGGCCGAAAAAATCATTACTAATTGATATGCCTTAATGGCCTGAGAGCTTTCAGAGTTGGATGAGCCCAAGAGAAACGCTGAGAGGTAGATATTTGATTCTAATTATGCCTGAGTAGGTACAAGGAGAAAGTAGAACCATCGTGACAGCTATATCATTGTCAAATTGCTATACCTCAGGTTTTCTACTAATTTGACACTATTACAAAACACTGCTTCAATAAGCCCATGAAAGGCAAAGTTAGATAAAGGAGAAAAGTATAGAAAAGTAGGCCTGTACTGTATCTGTATTTGCTAAGAGTGTCACTGGGGAAAAAAAGGACTGGGATTTGTAACTGATCTATTAATTAACCTACCTTACTGTGTCATTTTATTTCATCCCACATCTTTAATATCTGAAACATTTTAAAGGATGTTGGAGATCTGAAATTTCCATTTGAATTCAATCGCATCATGTGTCTGGGATCAGAGTTTGTTCCCCCCCTTTATTTTTAAATGTATCCTTTGATCAGTTCTACCGTTGTTACTTGAAGCTGGGCTAGCAGCACATTGTAAGCAACCAGAGGCAATGCTTTGAGTGAATGTCGGAAACTCTTGAAAGCAGGGTTGTTGTTTTTTTTTAAAGCATGGATCTCAGTTGTCCACATGAAATTATTTTTACTTATAAATGTGGTTATGTGAATCTATTGTCTCAATGTTCAAAATAGGTTTACAACTTTGTAGCTTTCATGTAAAGATTTGTTGATGGAGCTCTGATTTAATAACCAAAAGATCTTCTTGAGTGAAGGGGTAGTGAGAGAGGGGTTTTGGATCAGGACTATTAGGCTTAGTGCGGTGTTCTGTTTCATGGCCAAACCAGGGCTATGGCTCACAACATTTGTTCTCACAACTTTTCTGCCATCTTTGGCCACCTTTGAGGAAAGAAAGTGCCTTCCAGTTTTGGATTGAACCTTGAAGTCATCCCACTGAACTACATGTGTGTGAAGGAGGAAAGAGAGTCAGGTTTGAGGTTCTGGTTCTGACCCATTTGTAATTTTAATGACAGAACAATGTATATGTATGCAGCTGATAGTCAGTAGCAAATTAAGGACAGATATCTATATTCTAGGCAGAGCTTGCAGTGACTTAAGGTTAAAGTTGTCTGATATTTTTCATTATAAGATTCTGTTTTCAGTTGCTTTTCACTTTGTAATACTTAATCATTCAGGATGAAATTTTCCATGCGGGGTGGTGTTTTCCTTGGGGTAGTTTTTTTGGTGAAAATTTCAGCAAAATATTGTCCAGCAGCAGTTTCTGAGAATGAGGTGAATGAAAAATGAATGACACAGGGGCCCTGTGGAAGAAATAGTATGTGATCATGTAATTAAAGACAGTAGTACAAAGCATGTGAAAGGGGGTCAAATTAAGGTTTCACAGGCAGCCTTAATTCTGACATTTCCTAACATTTGAGTGCTTGACTTTGTAAACTTAATGTCCTTTTAACATTGATTTTTGTATGTAATTATGTATTTAACACCTATACCCCTTCATTGTGTCATTAACCCTTGTGTTATCAGGGCATTACCAGGTACCACATGGTCACCTTGTATTACACTCTATTTCCATCCCTTCTCTGTCTGTCTCTTATTTATAGTGTAAGCTCTTTGGGACAGGAAATGTGCCTTCATTTGCCTTTTTACAGCACCTAGCACATTGTAGGAGCTACTTAGGCTTATTTTCCAGCTGCTTTGCTGTGTAAAGTAGCTGATGCGGAGCAAAGAATCAGGCACATAGAGACTGATATAGTGATTCTTTACTGTAGATTTTTAAACCACTGTATAGAATTCTGCACCTGACATATAATTTTCTATTAAATTGCATACATATCGAGGTTATTTCTGTTTAATTTATTATTTATTATTATTAATTTAGACTGTGATCACAAAGTATTCCAGAGGAAGATGCAGTGTCTGCTGGAACATCAAACCATCTTAAATAAAACCTTTTCTCTAAGAGCCATGTTGGAGTGTTATTAACTGTGGTCTCTGCAAAGCAGGGGTTGAAATGAATATGCAAAAAGGGAGGGTGGAAGGCAAAGGAGCTTGTACGTGGTAGTCCTTGCTGTGCTCACAATCCCATCAGTCCCTGTTTGCCACGACCAACTTTACGAGTAAACAGATAAAATGAGACCGAAGGGAGATATAGCAGCATTGACAGCAAGATGCTGGTTAGGATGTGAGAGTTTTGTTGTTTCAAGCTGTGGCAGCTCCTGATGTTAAGAGCAATAATACCAGTGAACAACAGATGAAAGGAAAAGGTTTTAAAGACTTTGAAATGCCTGCAGTGCTGACAGCAGGTGTCCTGTTCATTATCTCTCCCCATTTATCTTCTCTCTCCATTCCCTGCCATTTTCTTCTCCCCCTATTTGCCCATCTAATGCTCCATTGTATGATCTCCATGACTCTCAGCCTTCCTTCAGCTCTTGTTCTGGACTATCTCCCTCCCTGCACTCCCATCTCTCCTCCTCCCCTTCTGAACTGATGAAGAGGATAATTTCCTTTAGAGGCGAGAAATGAATTGATACATTAGGCAGGTCTCCCTTTATTGACAGTATTGTCTGGCTTCTGCTTTGAACAGAGATGGAAATTACATAACAAAATCATCACAGTTCTGGCCTGCATTTTCACAAGCTGTAGCAGCTGCCTGTCTTCCTGCAGAAAAAACCCCCCTGCATTTCCATGTATGTCAGTTTCAACAAGATCTAAGTCTCATCACTCTCTCAATCCAGCTAAGAAGCACAAGGGTTCAGAAGTCTCTCTTCTCCACTTCCTGCTGCATTTGGAACCTCTTTCTTATAGGTTTGCTTTGAGGTGGAGAAAGGACTGTCTTTATTAAACACACTAGTTTATGACTCAGGATTGAGGTGCCCACTATTTTCAAAAGGTAACACTTAAACCCTGGGCCAAATCCACAGAGATACAGAGTCCTGACATCTCTCAGGATTTGGTCTAGTATGTTCTGTATCTTAATTCTTCATGGACTAAAGAACTACTTTCATTGCTAAAGAACTTGTTTTTTTAAACTGACTAATTAACCAATGGAACAATTTACTGAGGGATGTGGTGGATTTTCCATCACTTAACTTTTAAACTTGGAGATTTGATGCTAAAATATATGGTTTAGCTCAGCAAGAAGTTATGGGTTTAATGCAAGGATTACTGGGTGAAATATAATGGCCTGTGTGATGCTAGAAGTCAGACAAGATGGTCATAATAGTCCCATCTGTCCTGAAAAAATGTAAGAATCCCTGCTCAGGCAAAACACTCACTGACTTCATGTGACAAAGGAAGCTAAGGCTGGGCATGGTTCTCCGTCGTTGTGTAGTTATTTACCCAAATGAAAAGCGGTTGTAAAATGTAACTCTTCTGATGTGGTAACATTTTGCACCCATTTTGGACAGGCCACAGAAGTTAAAAGGCTGTGAAGAACCTGGTTTATCATCTTTCAGTTGAGAGAGTTTGCAGTGATTTTTAACATTGTGGGCCAGAGTAATTGGTATGTTCTGACTAGTTTGTGCTGGCTAAATCTATTTTGCAGCTGCTTTACCTGACAAAAGCAGCAGAAAGCCGCCAGAGTGTATCACATGTATAAAATTCTGCTCTTGGCTAAACCAGTAGAACTCAAATAACTTCAACGGAGGCATTGCAGTCACCCCTGTTTTACCCCAGCGTAAATGATAGTCTGCTGTTTTATTTTGGCTACAGGATGAAAGGGATGTCTTTTTGTTTGTGTTTGGATACAGGGAGTTAGGCTTCTCTCTTCCAAAGCTCAAGTATGACTACAGTGTGGAATGTATATTTTTGTAAGCAATGGTTTTCTGCTATCTCAGTTTTAACTTACATTTATACCAAAGATATTTTGGAAAATTCTTTCAGAGCTGCTTTAGCTGTTTTTTAAAAAAATGATAGCAGCAGTTATGAATTGCTTCTATGTTCTGGGTGCATTAGAAAGAAGCTCAGTTTTTGATAGTATCATATTGATATATGTGGCCATCTCTAGACTATGTATTAATTTTGTCTTCTCGAGGATATTCTAGTTAGAGGTGTTACCAGAGACAAAAAAGAGATTTTTCATAAGCAGTTGTGGGTAGAGCTTTGTGCTTGATTGTGTGGGTGGAGGTGTTTGAAATGCTAATTTTTTTCCAGGATGCTGGTGTGACAGAGGGTGTTAAGTTTTGATAACTGGCAACTGCGAGTTTCACTCTGTGTTCTGGCTGATTGTAACATTCTTACTGTCACCCTGGATTCTTTTCTTTCTTCTTTAATTCTGTTGTTTAGACAATTCTCCAACAAGTTACATTACATGATCTCCTTGGGGGTTGTCAGTTTTCATGTAAAGTTGCTGCAAATAGTCTGTAATGTTTTGTTTGATTTTCCTCTTAAAATTAAATGCACACTGGAAATTATATTAAAAAATTAGAAGCAAGCTTTCAACTGAAGGTTTGTGTGTGTGTTTAGTATAAGAGAAATAAAACCTGTTTTCTGCAGCTTGAAGAAAGCCCTGTGTTTGTCAAATGTTGCTTGATGGTATGTGTGTGTGTGTGTGTCTGTGTCTGTGTGCGCGTGCGTACACATGCTATTTAAAGTGATTGTCTAAACCACTAAAAAAATTACTGCCTATTTGTTTTGTTTCTTAAGATATTTTCCAAATTAATGTTCTTGTGTAGAGAGCAGATTCCTTACAAATAGTTTCTATGTATTTCTAACTATTTTAGGGTGTTGTACTATATTAATTAGATCTCACTGCCTGCAGAGACTATAAAAGAGCAAAAAACTGTTTGAGGTCAGATGTGAATTAGCTAAATCTTGAGCCACTGTGAATATCTTGGGAATTCTCTCTAAAAGTAGAAACCAAAAATGTGTTGTTTTTTTTGAAGTGATCTTTACTAATTGCAATTTCTACTGAAATGAGCTCTTAAAACAGAGAAGATGCTGTTCCCTAGCCTCATTTACTGATGTTAGTTCAGGAAAAGGGCAGATGCAGAAAGGAGTCCGTCTGGATGGAGACGGAATGGAAAATCAGACCTTACAGAACAGTACCTAAGGAGCTAAAGTAAGTCACTCACAAACATTTCAAGTGAGTGTGGTTCAGCCCCAAGTGTGGGTGATGCAGAACCAGATTGCCCCGGGCACAGTGCTTCACTTCACAGCTCTCACTAGGACCAGGTGCCACAGGGGGAGCTGTACCTTACAGCCACAGTACAGTCCACTGAGATTTGGAGGATATACTGACTAACCTACTGTAGATGGATGAGTGGATGGTCCCTTCAGGTTGCCTGGGAAAGAAGGAATTGAAAGTAATGCCACAGGAAAAGTCTTGACTGGACTCCAGATGTCTTAGGAAATCAAATCATGGTAAAAGATGGGCCAGTATCTTATCTCCAATTACTCTGACTTTACATCCTGCTGAAGTCAACAAAGATTGAATATCTGCCAATGCAAAACAGCTTTGTGTAGCTGAATATTTTTTTAGCTTAGAGATCTCAGATCCCATCAGCTTCCTGGAGATGGGAGAAAAGTCCTGTGGAACTTTAAACATTTACTTTCACAGCACAGTGACACTGCGAATATACATTGAATTCTGCCATGGCACCAAAGGAGTTAACTTACAGTGGGGAATAAAATTCCTATGCCCAGATGTGGCTTCCTTACCTAGAAGAGGAGCTGCTAAACTGAGCACTGTTCATAGTGAGAAAATTGTTCTTCAGTGCTGGGAATTGTGCTAGTACCTTAAGGAGTAACGAGGATAATACCAGAAGCACAATCTCCTGATCTGAACAGTTAACCCTTTGTTTTTGCCTGTCCATTTCTTGTTTGAAATTTACTTCAAGTTAAAGTTATTTACTGTTGTGGTTTGGGCCTGAAACATAATGAGGACTTAGACATTGAAGTTTTGAGCAAGAAATATATCTACTGTGTGTCTTTGTTATGTGAGAGTGGATAGGGCACTGCAGGGGGAGTCCAGATACCTATTAGATAGTTGAGGGGAAATCCTGGCTCTATTGAAGAATGGTATTGTCTTCCCATTTCCAAATCCCATTGTCTTCAGTGGGGCCAAGATTACAGCCCTGGCTTTTATTGCTGTCTCTGCCACTGACCTAATGTGTAACCTTGGACAACTTTACCTGCTCTGTGTCCCATAGTCTCCCTCTATGGAATAGGAATAATGATACGTAACCACCTTTGTAAACCACTTTCAGACAAATGAATGAAAAGTACTATATTAGGGAGTTTTCTATGGTTTTCAACAGGAAATGTTAGTTACGCTGTTGCAGATATTTGCCCAGTATTAAAATTCCCAAAAGGTGTATTTACAATATGTAGACAGATATTTCTCTGTGAATGTAACAAATATAAAAATCAACTAAAAAGAAAGTAAAAAGAATATATTCTTCTTTAACATATTTTGTGGACATTTTCATCTGGTATCCAACGACTCAGAGGAGAAAATGTTAAATCAGTGATTATGATTATATAAAAATACTCTCAACTGTCAGATACAGGACAAGATATTTTGTTTTTAACAAAATTGTTAAGGATCTGTATTATTTCATATGGTATGTATTTAATTATGCATCACAATTATGTAATTGCATGTAATTATATGATTACATGTATTTACTCTAAATACATAATTAGATGCAATTACACACTAAGAACATTAATTCATTAAAAAAATAATAATCTAAATGAATTCACAAGCACATTAACATTAGCACACTCATTCCAGATTGATAAAGTGGAGCCTGACGATATACATAGCTGTGGCTCAAGGTTTCACTAAAGTGAATTGCCATGAAAAATCTTGGCAAAAAGCTGCCATTTGCAAAGTTATTTGTAAAGGTCAAAACGTCTCCATTTAGCGGAGGTATTGCTAACTTCACAAATGCAAAAGTGTAAGTCAGGGTCCCCAAAATCATTACATGAGTTTAAAAATCATGATTTTTAAAAAAAACAAAACTTTTTTTATTTGACTTCTGGGTTTTGAATTTTTAGCGTGCATTTGGGTCACTTTTTCCAGCTTTTCTCTGCAACCACCTCAAAACTTCCTCTTCTGAAAAAAATTGAAAGCTGATATTCTCACCTAGGCACTTGCCTTTGGGTACTGCAGTTTTAAGAAAAATATTGAATGTCACAAGTTTCACACTAAAATCGCGAGAGTCCGGCAACACTGCAGCTTTTATGATAAATCACACAAGTGAAACTGATGTTGTCCTGCTTCCTGAGATGTACCTATAGCCTTGTTCAGTTTTTTTGCTGCTGGTGGAACGTGCCTTTCACAGTTTCAAGGGAACTGCACCTGTATTTCCCCCTCTGTGGTCCCTTGAGGGCACTCACTTAAGGACTCTAGCGCACAGCTGTCACCTCTCTTGGGCATCTCTCACTCCCTCCTAACTAGAGATTTTAAGGCTGCACAGCTCCCAGCCTTGCACTGTGATATCCCTAGCAAGCCAGACTGCCTAAAAAGACTGGCACCTGCACTTTGCTTTCTCTCCAAAAGCTGTGATCAGTGTATTGCCCACAGTTATAAGTCACCACACAGCTTTTTCTAAGCAAACACAATTTATTCTTAAGGTAAAACATTACAGAGAAAACATTTAAAACAATAAAAGAACTAACATACATGCTAAAAAGCTTACCAAAAATCTCCTCCATCCCCAACTCCACCATAGGGCTCTTGTAGGTTTTAGTCCTTCCAAACCCACAACTGGGTTTCTCCATAGTTACAAGTTCATCTGTCTTAGATCCAGAATCAGAACCAAGACAGACAGCCATTTATATATATAGCTCAGGCCTTTGTTCTTGCCCTTCTGTAACAAATATCAGCAGACAAAGACCCTTTCCACAGGGTGTAGCTTCATAAGGTTGGGTTTTTTGCATAACCAGAGTTGGGGAATTTGCATTAACCACTCCCTAGGAATTTTCCAGGAAATCCACTTAATACTCATTGTGCCTAAAGCCTGTACTTGGCTGGCACATGTTCAGTATAGTCTTTTGAACACCCAGGTCTCTCATCTGTCCACCTCCCCTGCCTGGAATAATACAGACACTTAATTCAATATGATTTTCCAAAGATATTGCAGAAAATTGCCCTATCAATCACAGTGCCAAGTTGACAGCAGCCCTGGGGACTGATGCTCTCTTTTTAGCAATGGAACAAACATATGATGTGAAGCAACAGCTACAATGTAGGCTTTCCCTGCCCTCTCCCTATGCTGCTTCACCAACATACTTCGGCACTGACCTGGAGGGACCCACTCTACATGGTCGATGACAGTAACATAAGCTTTGGTCACCTTGCAAATGCGACACCGAGGCAGTGAAACACAGGAAGTTTTAATGATTTTAAATACAGCATGTGCTCTTATTAACTGATCAGGGAAATAACAGGGAAATGATGTGGGCATTTTTTATTGGCTCCTGCGTAGTAACTCTGTTTCCAACTTCCTGGCTTCCATAATGTTCTTTTACAGGAGGGTCCACACAGAGAATTACAGCATGTTCTTTTTTCCAGAAATCCAGCAACTGCTTTATCATACTTGTTTTCACTAAAGGGGGACAGGACATGCAAAGTTGGCATGTGGATTCTGTTAGGTTTTGTCCAATGCAAAAAAACCCAACCTTCAGTCAAAGTGATTTTTATTTTATATTAAGGAAAACACAAACAAGAAAGAACAAAAGTAAACTCTCTCTCTGAGAAGAGCACATGGTTGACTTCTCTAATAGCCTGAGCTGAGGTCCTAGAACAAAATGACTGCTGAACTCTGTACGCAGAACAGGAAGTGTGCTCAAAATATAAAGGTACGGTACACAGAAAACAAGACTGCCCAGCTTTATAGCTGCATACAACACAGATCCAAACTTTCTCAAAGTCTGTGGTGTTTGGATCAGGCCAATCTGATAACCAAGAGAGTTGCTTCTCTTTTGGCCATATTCTACTGTCCTTACTCATTTTGTACCTGGACAAAATATCAAGGCCAATGTTTTCCACTGGTCACTAGTTTTGGGTGCCTTAATTTTTGTGTCTCCAACTTGAGACCCTTGAATGTTTTGAGCTGATCACCTAAAATTAATGGCCCCTTTTGAAAATTGTGACACCGTTGATTTCAGTGAGAAATGTGCAGGATTCAGGATTGAGGAAGGACTGCCGAATTTGACATGTAGTGCTAGGAACCCCCTCCCCCACACACAGACCATCATGCATCTTCAGAATTAAATGGAAACCAAACCTTTCTTTACATGATGCAGCAAGTGTAAATTGCAAATGTGTAATATCTTTACAGCACAATCATCTACTTACTATTATAAAAGGGATGGCATGAAACACAATTCAGCAACCATTGCTGTTGTTCAGTGAATAAAATATTTATCAAATTGTTTTTCTACAATAGTTGATCTCCTCTAGCTGTTTTATAGGTAGATGATACACTTTAAAGTTTCAGCCTCATTTTGTATTCTTTGAGCAGCCAAACTCGCTTTCAAATCAACAAGAGGCTAGAGTGAGCAAAGAGTACAGAATCAACTCCCAAATCTGGAAAATTATTTGGCATGAGGTCTTTAAAAATAGAAAGATCAGCTACATCTCTTACTTTTGCTTCCTATGATAAATGTGTTGTTTGTGTCAACCATCAGCTTTCAAGCTGATGGGTGGTTATAAAAGCCCAATGAATCTTTCCAGTTGATTAACAACAGAGAACTCAAATATACAATAGCAGGAGTTAGAGCTTTCACAAGCTGTTTCTTTTACATGTGTGACACAATTTTTAGTGACATCAAAAGTCTCAGAAATACACCAAGAAATAGATGCCAATAGATAACGGTTAAACACTTTTAAAAATAATTTAGGAGTCTGCTCTTTTTCTGTTTTGTATATACTTATTGGTGGAAGAACTAAGCTCTTCTTTTGGTTTATGAGAATAGGAACACTCGCTTTGTCTTTAACCCTCACAAACTTGTTGTGCTTATGCCTTCTTCCTTAACTGCAAACTTAGTCTCTATTAATTTTCCAACTACAGTGTTTCCTCACCCACCGGCTACGTTTGTATTACTTTACCATGGAGGGCAAGATGACCTCTTTCAGTATTGTCTGGCTGGCCACTTCCCCAGAAGGTACTCATGGTTCTTCACAAATTTCATACCTGTTCCCTGCATAGTTTCTGAGGAACAAGGCAAGAACAGGTAAAACTAGAATATCACATTCCAGGTACATTCTGTAAGTCACCTGCCAGACCTATCTCCAGTAACAGGATGTAAGAGAAATAACTGATTGGCAAAGTTCCTCCTTTCCCTCCAGATAGGAAGATGTACCAACTCATGATTTTATTTTCACTTTTCATGTCTTTCAAGGAACTTGGAAACCCATGTTTACTTTGGGCTCTGACCTGCATATATTGTAGATATGCCTGAGTTATCTCAAGGGAAGGAAACCCAGCATTTATTTCAAAGCTGAATAGTGTCTTCAAAGGAATTTGTCAACAGCAAATGTCCAAAATGTTCATTTTTTCTCACACAGTGTTTGTTGTTGATTTCTTCAAATGTGAGGAGTTAAAGGCACAGGTGGCAGGGCATGTGTTCTAGTATCAGCAAATTCACTTCTCTGTGTATTCCCCTTCTCTGTATATAAAACATACAAGTCTAAGCCAATAATTTTCAGACATGGCCTCTGATTTTGGGTGGCTCAATTATTGGGTGTCTATCTTGAGATATCTTTGGTCTTATTTCCATAGAAGCTGGAATGGCCATTACTCTCAAGAATTTCAGTTGGAATTGTGGGTACTCACCACTTCTGAAAAGCAAGGATGTCTCAAGCCAGGCAGTCAAAATCAAAGCCCACTTTTGAGAGCTTTGGCATTATTGACTTTTAAATTTATATTGTGAAAGAAAATAAGAGTTGTGACAAATGTATTCTATAAAAATATCTTGTATGTATACAGTGTCATTCATCCCAAATAATCCAACTGTTTTACACATTGTACATGTTTAGTAGTCACTTCACCCACTGCTGAAATGTAAACACTTCCTGTTGAAACTGCAGTTGAATTTATCCTAATGCTACCTTACAATAACATTGAAAATCATCTTTAAAACTGTTTGCAAACAACTACATTCTGCAGAGGTACAATCTGATAATTTTAAAGGTGATTCCAATGTAAAGTTATAGAGAAGAAGGAGCAGATTACTATACAGTTTTGGAGACAGACTGGAAATCACGTTTCCTGCAAAGTCCTATAATGTACTTTTGGATAATCTATGCACAAGTGCAGTGAGTCAATCTGAAAATGTTACAGTGTCCTATTAAGTCCTTGGACAACAGGATTTGTGTATCTTTAAGTCTAAATCAAAGGCTAATCCATACTTGGTTATTCTGAGTGAGCTAAAACACAGTAATTCATTTTCATGATACATTAGGCATGCTGAGCAGAGTAACCAATATGTTACTGAAATCTGGACTCTGTTTTCCATTAGCCCTGAAAAAGCAAGAGCCATTTTGACGCTTTTCTTCCAAAAGCAGGAGGTAGTATATCATCTCCAGGAGTCTATAGTCTGCTAAAAGAGTTTACGCCACAGTGATGGCCGTTCAAGTCAGACTGAACAAATGACTAGGGTCAAGTTTGGTGCTTCTGAAAAACAAACTGAAAAATTAATTCTGTGGAAGGAGCGCCAGTGAAAAGGTATTAAAAGCAGAAACTGGTGACACTGGCTAAAAAATCCTGGAAACTGCACTCATGGAAAACGTACAGTAAATCTGTCTTGCAAAACTCTCATAACAATTTACCGTGTAAGCAAAAAATCTGCTTCCTCACCTCTTTACTGAGTAAAGGATGATGATATTTTACTTAAGAAATATTACTTGCCACAGGCAAATAGGCAACTCGAATTTGAAAGTATTCATTATATGAAATGCAGCATTCATTCTTTACAGCTGCCACACACTTGTATGGAAATCTGGAGCTACCTGGAATGTTATGACATATTAAAAGTGGATCAGAATTTTGGTACTTTTAATTTCAAAGGCTCTAATTTTGCCATTGATTTTCAAGCAGAACTCTCACTGTGAAATCAGTGGCAAGTTCTGATTAACAATATGGCCCTGAATGTTTCCATTTTCTGAAACTTGATGGAGGCTTACCACTTTTTTGGAGTGATTGACAAATAAGTGGGCCCAGGGGTATAAGTGTTTTGCATGCATAATTCCTATTGAATTCAATGAGAATTTTGCATGCAGCCAGGACTGCAGTATCAGGTACTGTGTGGGTCAGGGTAGGCTGACATTACTTAGTGTTGGACAATACCAGTGCCCTTCCCTTTAACTTTATGTAGGAGGGATTTTTACAGATTAATGTAAACTCCAAATATGGCTGCCAGGAGGCATATGTTTTTCTTTTTATGAAGGCCAGAGAACAAATATAGGTCAAAATTTCACCTATGTGCTTATTTTGCCACTGTGCACAATAGATTTTGTCCCTCAAATTCTTTGTGAAACAGGTTAAAAGGTGGATTAAAGTTTTTATTTTTAAAAAGCTTTTTTAACCAAAATTGGTCATTTTCTGAAAACAGACTATTCAGAAAACAATCTCCTACCGTGTATTTTTTGGCATGACCTGTACCACCTTTGCAGAATGACAGCTGATCTCAAGTTAAATGGCATCTTCTCAAGGCGAGCATCTGCATGTGTCACATATTATGGAAAAGAGCTGCAAATTGTGGCAAAGCTCAAAAATATAGACTCTGCTTCAGGAAACCATCTAAGCATGTGCTTCTGACTTCAGAGCTTTCCTAAATTAGGGCCTTTCTTTGTATATCTGATGGCAGAAAGTGCCCTTTCCTTTCTTGGGGACACAGAGTCTTGAGTCAATATATTCTTTCTGCTTCTACTACACCCATTCTATGAATGAATAAATAATGGTTTCAATTTTCAGCATTCATTTTGAACCTTTCAGCTCTAAAAACAAGTGAACAAACTGTTAGATTATTACATATTATACAGGAGGCCTTTAAGGGCCTGATCCAAAGCCCATTTAAGTCAATAGAAATCTTACTGGTGAGCTCAGTGGACTTTGGATCATATTTTAAAAATTCAAAACTAAAATGGCTTAGTTGGTGTCCATCTCTTGTGATACAAAATATTAAGGATTGTCTGGCTGAACACACAGTAAGGTACCTTTGAAAATTAAAGATGGCCTTCACGTTATTTTGCATCTCTACTTTTTTTCCCAGTCACAAAAGTAAACATAAGAGTATAAAGAATGGCTGTATTGGGTCAGATCAAATGTCCATCTAGCCCACTATCCTGTCTTCTGAGGCTGCTTCTGTCTTTTGCTAGATGCTTCAGAGGATATGAACAGAACAGAGTAATTTATCAACTGATTGATCCTTTGTTGTCCAGTCTCAGCTTTTGGCAGTCAGAGGTTTACAGAGCATGGGGTTGCGTCCCTGACCATTTTGACTAATAGCCATTTATGGACCTATTCTCTATGACTTTATCTAATTCTTTTTTGAACCCAGTTATACTTTTGGCCTTCACTGCATCCCCTGGCAATGAGTTTCACAGGTTAACTGTGCACTGTGTGAAGAAGTACTTCCTTATGTTTGTTTTAAACATGATGCCTATTAATTTCATCGGGTGACCCTTAGTTCTTGTGTTATGTGAAGGAGTAAATAAAACTTCCTTATTCACTTTCTCCACACCACTCATGATTTTACAGACCTCTATCATATCCCCCCCTTAGTTATGTCTTTTCTAAGCTGAACAATCCCAGTCTTCTAAATCTCTTCTGTTATGGAAGCTGTTCACAAACCTAATTGTTTTTGTTGCCCTTTTCTGTATCTTTCCCAGTTCTAATGCACCTTTTTTGAGATGGGGTGACCAGAACTGCACTCAGTATTCAAGTTGTGGGTGAACCATGGATTTATATACTGGCATTAAAGGTTATGTGTTTGTGTTTAAATGAATACTTGTCTCTAGGTGGCAGCAACTTGTAAAACTTTAATAGGCTGTAAATTAGCTGAGTGAGTAAAGCAAAGAGAGTACAGTGCCTGGTGGTTTTGTTTAGCAGATTTCAGGATGTTGACAGGGAGGAGATTCTGTCTGAAATTGGAATTATCTTTCAAACTGGTAAAAAGTTCTTACAGTCCAGGCCAAAAGATAACCATTTATTATTCGGTATGTTTTCTGATTAATCTCAACTGATACTTCCAACCGATGCAGCAAGACTTTATCATAGCCAAACCATTTTGAACGTGCAGATAGTGTCTTTCATTCTCATCTTTACACAGGTGAGTGAAGATCACCCCTGATTTTCAGAATAGGGGAGAGTGAGGCACCATGAGATTTTCCCAGTGATGCACAGCGAACAGCAGAGTTGAGATTAAAACTCAGGTCTCCTCACCCAGATTTTACTACTCGTACTACTAGACCATACTGTTTATGCAGTGCTTGAGGTGTTTCAGGTTAGTCAATCAAGTCAAAAAAGTCAGCAATAGCAATAATGAGGTCCCTGCTTACAACCTATTTTCCTTAGTGTGTTTGAGCTTAGACAAATGGTAGGCATCCAATGAAGTGAGCTGTAGCTCACGAAAGCTTATGCTCAAATAAATTTGTTAGTCTCTAAGGTGCCACAAGTACTCCTTTTCTTTTTGCGAATGCAGACTAACACGGCTGCTACTCTGAAACCTGTCATTATAATGATGTCATATAACATTCTCCTTCAATAAGTGCTATTATACACTGTATTTGTTTTGCTTGGGTGTTTATAGAATGAATGGCACTGTACTTGGACAAATGGTTAAGCAACCAAAAAAAAAGTGAGGATTAGTGATTGGTTGCCCATTGCCTTACCCAGAGCTGCGGGAAGTCCAACTGCAATGCAAAGACCTTTCACAAGCAGGTGGTATTCAGGGGAGCTGCTTATGTGTAACAATGAAGCAGAGCTTACGGGACTGAATCAGGGATAGGTCTCCATTGTGGTAGGCACTGTGTAAGGTGAGCCCAGGGAGCTTACTATCCAAGTTATTGATAAGGTTCCACTGACCCAGTCCTGAATGTTTCACCCTTTGGGTTAGATCCAGAGCCCATTGCAGTCAGTGGGGGATCTTCCATTGATTTGAATGAGTTTTGGGTCAGGCCCTTTAAGAGCAGATGTATGCATGCTTGGTATACATCATGGCTGTGTTGGCTTTTTCTTACAGTAGTGGGCATTGTGCATTTCTCTGAGATCATTCTTCCAAGGGGATGTTCTCACTTTGCTGTCTTGACCATCTTGAAGCCACTTAGATTTGTTTTATTTGGTGCTGACATGATTTTTCATGTGGTTGTGCTAAGGGATTCAACTAAGGCCTAGTCTACACAACAGAGGTAGGTCGAAGGAAGCCACCTTAAATCGACCTGTTAATGTATGGGTCTTTACGCCGACCTAAGTTGCCTCTAATGTTGACTTCTGTAATCCACCTCTGTGAGAGGCATAGCACTTAATTCAATTTTCATGGGTCGACTGTGAGGTAGTGCAGAACCAGCATTGTGTAATTTGACTTAATTGGCCTCCAGGTGGAGTTCCACAATGCTCATCTGTGACCGCCCTGGAGATCATTCTCAACTCTGCTGCAGCACAGCCAGGTACACAGGAAACAGCTCCTCCCCTGCGAAAGCCCCGGGAATTTTTGATTTCCCATTTCCTGTTTCATCAACGTTGACAGTGTGCCAGCTTGAGCACAGCTGATCATGGAGAGCCTGGTCTGCACAGAAAGTGGAGGAGCTCATCTTTGTGGGGAGAAGAGTCTGTGCAACAGAACTCTGATCCAGCAGAAGGAACACTGACTCTATGCAAAGATTGTTTGTGGAATGGAAAAGACGGGCTGCATGAAGGACACAGAGCAGTGCCATGTGGAAAATAACTTCGCCAAGTGTACCACAAGGCAAGGGAGGCGAACAGTCATTCTGGTGCTGAACCCCACACATGCCGGTTCTACAACGAGCTGCATGCGATTCTTGGGGGTGACTCTACCAGTACCCCCACAAACAATATGCACACCTCAGACGTCAAGAATTATAACATTCAAAAACCAGTTGGAGAACACTTCAATCTCTCTGGTCACTCGATTACAGACCTAAGAGTGGCTATCCTTCAACAAAAAAGCTTCAAAAACAGACTCCAACGAGAGACTGCTGAATTGGAATTAATTTGCAAACTGGATACAATTAATTTAGGCTTGAATAGAGACTGGGAATGGATGAGTCATTACACAAAGTAAAACTATTTCCCCATGGTATTTCTCCCCCCCACCCCACCCCCCACTGTTCCTCTGATATTCTTGTTAATTGCTGGAATTAGCCTACCATGCTTGTCACCATGAAAGGTTTTCCTCCTTTCCCCCCCCTGCTGCTGGTGATGGCTTATCTTAAGTGATCACTCTCCTTACAGTGTGTATGATAAACCCATTGTTTCATGTTCTCTGTGTGTGTATATAAATCTCTCCTCTGTTTTTTCCACCTAATGCATCCGATGAAGTGAGCTGTAGCTCACGAAAGCTTATACTCTAATAAATTTGTTAGTCTCTAAGGTGCCACAAGTACTCCTTTTCTTTTTGCGAATACAGACTAACACGGCTGCTACTCTGAAACCTCCAGGTATGTGAGTCTAGGGACAACAAGGAGAATGATATGGTGGATGAGGAAGAGGAAGAGGAGAATGGGGGACAGGTGAATGGTGGATCTATTCTCCTCGAGAGCCAGGAAATATTTTTAATCTTGGAGCCCTGGGGGTTGCAGGACATCATGGTGGCCAACCATGATGCTGGAGAAGGCACCTCTGGTGAGTATATTCTTACAATCAAAGTCCAGTTAATCTTTAGCAGGCACACACATTCAGTGGTATTGCATGTTTATTGTGAAGAAAAAGCGAGGTGTTGTGGCTCTGCTCCAGCTACACAGAGGGTGGCCCCTGGAGAAGACTGTTTATGTGGACTTGGATAGCCCAGGAATCCTCCAGGTATATCTCTAGTAAACTTTCATGGAGGTACTCTGCAATCCTTTGCAGAAGGTTTCTGGGCAGGGCAGTCTTATTTCTTCCACCATGGTAGGACACTTTCTCACGCAACTCCTGAATTAATTCTGCTATAATCACTGCGGTACACAGCATAGCAGCATAAGGACCAGGTCTATACCCAGACGCTTGCAGCATCTCCTTCCTTTCCACCTCTGTGACTCTCAGGAGACTGATATCACATAGGGTCGCCCAGGGGAAATGGGGGAAGTTCTCATTAAAAGTGCTCTTTCAAGGAAAAAAAAAAAGAGCATGTAGACCCACCCCACACAACACACACGCATTCTGGATTGCCAAACCACGCGGCTGTTAATGTGCCTTTACTGTGCTCGGCATGGGTCGGCAAGTAGTTAAAGTGGCTGATAGGGGACTGAGGCCCCACATGTGAGATGCTGCAATTTGGGAATAAAAACGTTTCCCGCCCCCCGCCCTGTTCGTAAACAGCTTCCTGTGGTACTTTGGGGAAGCCCATTGTTAAACTAGCTATTTCTGCTCCCGACACAAGCCTGCCATAAACTTTGTTAAAAGTGCAGTCACCTATGACTATTCACCATGGCTGGAGCAGCAAAACGGTTACAGATTCTGATTATGTTTTGGCTTGCACCTAGTGTAATAAAGATTTTTTTTTGTTTTGTTTTTTTAATGAAAATGGCCTTACTATGGAAACATTTTATGCATGTACAATAGCTCCTTTTTTTTTCCTATGACTGACAGCTGGAAATGTGTCCTTCAGCATGTTATCAACACCTGAAAGCAGACTTTTGCGGATTAGGATGAGGAGAAACAGAATGCAGGAGGACATGTTCACCAAGATCATGAATGCCTCTGGGACAGTTGACACAGAGCTGAGAGCATGGAGGATTTCACTGTCTGAGAAGTTAGACACGGACATGGAGAGCAGGAAAGCTTCCCATAAGCATGAGTGTGTGGCGCAGGATGAGATGCTCTGGATTATGAGGGACAAATCAGACATGTTGAGGTGTCTGGTTGAACTTCAGGAACAGAAGCAGAAAGGTAGAGTCCTTCTGCACACCCTGTGGCAGAGCCAGCCAGCATTGCCTGATGCAGAATCACCCTCTGCGAAGCATTCCATGAGGCATGGGAGAAAAGTCCATTATCCCTTTCACTTAATTCAGGGGGTGGGTACAAGGAACAGAAGGTGCCCATTCACAGACCTTTGATGGTCTGGAATGAGGTGTTGTTCTTCTTACAGCTAAAAATGTTCAACTTTACAACCCCTTTTCCCCAAGCTAACTTTTTTTCCCTGTTCTCCCTCTTTACTTATGTTAAATAAAGTAAATGGATTTGAGAAATAAATGTTTTTTATTGAGTAGAAGAAGCAGGGGGCAGGGGGTTGGCTTTACAGGGACAGTGATACAAGCCAGGTGAAGGTTTGGGAAAGCACAGTGCAGACAAGCAGTTCACATTACTGTGACTCATTATTGAAACGGCTTTTCAAAGCCTCGTGGATATGCTGCGCCCCTTGCTGTACTCTTCTTATTGCCCTGGTGTATGGCTGGTCAAAAATGTCTGCTATGTGATCTGCCTCGACTGCCCACTCCTATGGAAAATTTTCCTCCTTTTTTTCCCAACATATTTTGGAGCACACAGCAGGCAGCTATAATCATGGGGATGTTCTCTTCACTAAGGGCCAACCTTGTTAGTAAACGTCTCCAGAACCCTTTTCAAACGACCAAAGGCATATTCAACCACCATTCTTCACTTGCTGAGCCTACAGCTGAACCGTTCCTTACTGCTATTCAGACCTGGTGTATGGCTTCATGAGCCATGGGAGCAAGGGGTAGGCTGGGTCCCACACGATAACTATAGCATCTCAACATCATCAATGTTCATTTTGTGGCCTGGAAAGAAAGTTCTGGATTGCAGCTTTTTTGAATAGAGGATATGGAGGTAGATATTATCATATCCGAGGTAGAAGCGAAACTCGAACAGTTTAATGGGACTAAATCGGGGGGCCCAGATAATCTTCATCCAAGAATATTAAAGGAATTGGCACATGAAATTGCAAGCCCATTAGCAAGAATTTTTAATGAATCTATAAACTCAGGGGTTGTACTGTATGACTGGAAAATTGCTAACATAGTTCCTATTTTTAAGAAAGGGGAAAAAATGATCTGGGTAACTACAGAGTCTGTTAGTTTGACATCTGTAGTATGCAAGGTCTTGGAAAAATTTTTGAAGGAGAAAGTAGTTAAGGAAATTGAGGTCAATGGTAAATGGGACAAAATGCAACATGGTTTTACAAAAGGTAGATCGTGCCAAACCAACCTAATCTCCTTCTTTGAGAAAGTAACAGATTTTTAGACAAAGGAAACGCAGTGGATCTAATTTACCTAGATTCCAGTAAGGGGTTTGATATGGTGCCACATGGGGAATTATTAGTTAAATTGGAAAAGATGGGGATCAATATGAAAATTGAAAAGTGGATAAGGAATTGGTTAAAGGGGAGACTACAGCAGGTCATACTGAAACGTGAACTGTCAGGCTGGAGGGAGATTACCAGTGGAGTTCGTCAGGGATCGGTTTTGGCACCAATCTTATTTAATCTTTTTATTACTGACCTTGGCACAAAAAGTGGGAGTGTGCTAATAAAGTCTGCGGATGACACGAAGCTGGAAGGTATTGCCAATCAGAGAAGGACCAGGATATCATACAGGAAGATCTGGATGACCTTGTAGACTGGAGAAATAGTAATAGGATGAAATTTAATAGTGACAAGTGTAAGGTTATGCATTTAGAGATTAATAACAAGAATTTTAGTTATAAGCTGGGGACGCATCAATTAGAAGTAACGGAGGAGGAGAAGGACCTTGGAGTATTGGTTGACCACAGGATGATTATGAGCTACCAATGTGATGTGGCAGTGAAAAAAGCTAATGCGGTCTTGGGATGTATCAGGCGAGATATTTCCAGTAGAGATAAGGAGGTTTTAGTACCTTTATACAAGGCACTAGTGAGACCTCAACTAGAATACTGTGTGCAGTTCTGGTCTCCCATGTTTAAGAAGGATAAATTCAAACTGGAACAGGTACAGAGAAGGGCTACTAGGATGATCCAAGGAATGGAAAACCTGTCTTATGAAAGGAGAGTCAAGGAGCTTGGCCTGTTTAGCCTAACCAAAAGAAGGCTGAGGTGAGATATGATTGCTCTCTATAAATATATCTGAGGGATAAATACCAGGGAGGGAGAGGAATTATTTAAGCTCAATACCAATGTGGACACAAGAACAAATGGATATAAACTGGCCATCGGGAAGTTTAGACATGAAATTAGGTGAAGATTTCAAACCATCAGAGGAGTGAAGTTCTGGAACAGCCTCCCAAGGGAAGTAGTGGGGGCAAAAGACCTATCTAGCTTAAAGATTAAGCTTGATAAGTTTATGGAGGAGATGGTATGATGGGATAACATGAATTTGGCAATTAATTGATCTTTAACTATTCATGGTAAATAGGCCCAATGGCTTGTGATGGGATGTTAGATGGGGTGGGATCTGAGGTTACTACAGCGAATTCTTTCCTGGGTATCTGGCTGGTGAATCTTGCCCACCATGCTCAGGGTTCAGTTGATCGCCAAATTTGGGGTCAGGAAGGAATTTTCCTCCAGGGCAGATTGGAAGAGGCCCTGGGTTTTTTTTGCCTTCCTCCGCAGCATGGGGCACGGGTCACTTGCTGAAGGATTCTCTGCACCTTGAGGTCTTTAAACCATGATTTGAGGACTTCAGTAGCTCAGACATAGGTGAGAGGTGTATTGCAGGAGTGGGTGGATGAGATTCTGTGGCCTTCATTGTGCAGAAGGTCAGACTAGATGATCATAATGGTCCCTTCTGACCTGAATGTCTATGAGTCCATGAGACACAAGTTCCTAAAGATGCGCGTCATGAACCTTTACCGACCATCCTACATTGATTTTGGTGAAATGCCCCATGTAATCCACCAGTGCATGCAGCACTATTAAAAGTATCCTTTTCGGTTTATGTATTCTTTGGCAAGGTGATCTGGTTCCAAGATGGGGATACGTGTGCCATCTATCGTCCCACCACAATTAGGGAACCCCATCGTGGCAAACATCCACCATGTCCTGCACATTTCCCAGACTCACTACTCTTCGTAGCAGAAGTCGATTAATAGCCCTGCACACTTGGAGCACAGCAGCTCCCACGGTTGATTTACCTACTCCAAATTGATTCCTCAATAACTGTAACTGTCTGGTATTGCAAGCTTCCAGACAGCGATTGCCACTTGTTTCTCCACTGTCAAGCAGCTCTCATTTTTGTGTTGCTGAACTGCAGGGCAGGGGAAAGCTCTGCACAAAGTTCCTGGAAGGTGGCCTTCCGCATTTGAAAGTTCTGCAGCCATTGATCATCACCCCATACCCGCAAAATGCAAAATGTCCCACTAGTCAGTGCGTGTTTCAGGGGACTAGAAATGGTGCTCAGAGTGCAGCTGCTCTGTGATTGCCAGCAGCAACTGTGAATTGTTTTTTTTTTCAGTGGCTTGCAGGACATCGCTATGTTCCATGCGGCAGACCCTAGTTCAGCTCCGGAAATACTGCAGGAGAAGGTGTGAGGTGTTTGAGATGCTCACAGTGAGAGTGCACAACTGAGCAGGCTTCATGCTTCTGGAGTTATGGCATATGCTCAGTGGTTTTAAGGTGAGAAAACCACTGGGTTGTTTGCTGTTGATATGAGGGAGGGAGAACAGTGCATATGGGATGCCAGCGCAATGTTCCCATTCTCCTCTGCGACCATGTTTTGGTCCCATGGGCATTGCACACACTTCCCAAAACACACTGTGGCAAGTTGGACTTTGGGATAGCTAACCCATGATGCACTGCTAGTGAGGACACAGTCCATTGAGACAATGAGCATGGTGTGGCCACACACAATCGACTTACTTAATTCAGGGGCTTGAGCTTGAATGAGATAAGTCCAACTTAATTTGTAGTATAGACAAGCCGGAAGTGACATTTCAAGACACAGGCACCTGTTCCTTTTTATTTAGCTTATTTATTTTATTTTCACACTTTGAACTGTTATTTCTTTAACCATAAAGCTACACAAAGTATACACACAGCTTACAAATGAGTTGCAAAATGCAACCCCAAATTTCAGAATAAATACACCACAGAACCCCTAGTTACTAACTTCAGGTCTGTGTCGAAGAATGGAAATTACGATGATCTTTGCAGAGAGTGGAAGGGATTTTCCCTATTTCTCTTGTGCTTATGGGGACTTTACAGGAGTCATTCTGCTGTGACACACCTACAGGAGGAGAGTATCTGCTTTTTGGGATGCATCAGCCTCTTATCCTTATGCCACATTGGTTGGAGGTTCCTAGCAGTAACGTGGTATTATCTCCACAGCATCATTCTTCCACTCCCTGCAATAGTAGCAGAATGACATGCCAGACAGTGGGGTAACAATCGTAGTGTTTTGGGAGGGGGGAAGATGGAACAAAATGATCCCTCTTGCTACATGCAGTTGCACAATGAAAACTCTGTTGTGGCCATGCATATGAGACGGAGGGAATGGAGTTGGCCGGAGAAACCTGCTTACTTGGCACCTGCTGCTTACTAGTGACACACATTTCAGAAGAAGCAGAAGTAACGGAGACACATTACAGTCCCTTGCAGAGAGATTCTGCATGGCTGCTACCCTGCATGGCTGCAAAACAAGGCACAAAAGGAATGAACTCCCGCTGTGGGATCTCTAGCCCAGTGCATGATTGCCTTAGGGAGAGAAGGGGCCTGGTAGGGCTAATCTTGGCACCAGAACTGAGAAGCCCACCTTCACTCCCTTGGATTCGTGTGGCCCTCTGGGGCTGGGTTGGGAACTGCTGAGTTAATCTTTTTGTTGTGACTATTATAGTAATTGTGCCAATAGTATTTGTATGGTTTAATTTCAGGCAGTGCTAGTAAAGCAGTTGTTTTGCTGCCCCTTTTCTGAGTGGTAGCAGATGTGTGGAGTTTTGCAGGTTGGATTTCCAGTGGAGCATTCAGTGATGCAGAGTCAGGGTATATTCTAAATGTAACTTGTTCTACTTACACATCTACCCCAGTCCAGGATCAGACATGGTCAGGCAGCATGCAGGACAATCCCTTCTTTCAGGAATCTCAGCCTGACACCAATGCCTAGTTTCCAAGGAGCAACTGTGCTCCCTGTACCAAGAACCCTTGCATAACAAGAATAACACCACCATGCAGCATGTCTTCCCAAGATTGAACATTTGGTTGCATCCCCCTTGCCCCCAAAAGTGAACTTGGAAGATTACATAAAAAGAAAAGGAGTACCCGTGGCACCTTAGAGACTAACAAATTTATTAGAGCATAAGCTTTCGTGAGCTACAGCTCACTTCATCGGAAGATTACATATAAGAGTGTCACCTTGTGACACCTACTATAAGGGTGTGTTCAGGAACCCACCCAGGACTAGACCTTGGGGAGTATACAGCACTTGCCCCCAAACTCCTGGAGCACCCAGCACACTACTAGACATCAGAGGGGATCGGTGTAACATGACACTCACTGACAACCTGCACTGAGGTCAGCTACATTTGCTTATGGCAATTTTTAGTGCCTCTGAAACCACATGGTTTAAGTAGCTCCATAAGCAGGAAAGCACTAATGAACCTCTGTGGAGTTCTTCTGCAGCTGCTGGACCCCTCACCCCCTACAGAATTTTAGCCCTTGCCTTGTGTAATCTAAGCTCCAGGCTTTCCTGGGTTGTTTAGAGTTTCAGGCAATAAAGCAAAAACACTCTCCACAATTTATTTTCTTTCTGGGGCTGAACCAGAGATTTAAACTTTTCTGACACTTACAGAAAGAAGAAAGATAGCTGAGAGGGATCCTAAATAATAACGCAGGCCCAGATTCTCTACTGCAGTCTGACCCATTTGCCTAGGGCTGGGAATCACCCAGATCTCAGTCAGGCATACCCCTGGCCTGGCACCTGCCTCGGAAGGTGCATAGCCAGGTGCCTATAACACCCCTTGCCATACCTGGCACAGGGAGCATGTCAGAATGTGGCCAAAGCATGTTGAGCTCTGGCAATCCTTGGCTAGCATATGGCCCCTTCGGGACCAAAGACAACCAGTTTAGATTTCAGCAGCCCCCAGGCTGCCCTCGTGTGTCAGGGTTAGGGCTAGTATAGAACTGGCTCAGACTCAGAGATAGTATCGGCTTCCCTGGGGGGTCCCCACCCTCCCACCCCTAGAGGCTGAGGCATAAGTGAGCTGAGGACGAAGTATAGACTGATTTAATATTTGGAATCACTCTGTTTTGAAGCGGAATATAGCATTTCAAATGGTTCATTTTTCTTCTATGACTTTAATAAATCGGCTTTTGCTTTGGAAGTTTGACAACCTTGGAGTAATGAATTGTGTTCTTTGAAGTGCGCTTGTCCAACAGACAGTATCACCTTCCTGCCCTGGCTTCAAGCTATCTTAGATCTATCGCATCAAATGCTAAGTCAGAGCTAGATAGACTCCCTTTAGTTGAGATCTCAAAGTCTACAGTCTTAGATAACCATAAGGAATTTGTTTGAACCACATGCTGTGTTAATACACATTTGGATAAACCACAATTTATAAACATTTTATGTGTATGTGTGTGTGTGTGTGTGTGTGTGTGTCTGTGTATATATATAGTCTTGAAAATCTTGTTTTTTAAAGGTTGAAGCCAAGAACTTTCTCAAGGTAGAAAGAACTTGGTAGCTACAGAGCCATGCAGACAAAAAAAAATACACTAGTGGTGTTTATTTACTAGTGTAGTCAGCTGCTTTGCAGAGATTGCAGCTTAGCTCATCTCCCTGCTACTTGGTGTGAAAATCCAAATTCCAACTGGGAACTTTAGATTGTGGTATATCAAGAAAAGAGCAAATTCCCTAGGCCAGTTGTCTTTGAGGGGAAAAGGGGGATGCCAGCAGTATTCAGTTGATAGGCAGCCTCATACCATTAAGTTGGCATTTCACACTAAATTAGTATTGTAAGTATAGTTCAGTTACAGCAAGTATTGAAAATGCCCCAATGATGTATAATAAAAATCAAAAGGCATTGAAATACAGGGATGATAGTGAGTGAAGTAGATAACAAAGCCGAGAAGGTAGCTTTCAACAATGGATTTTGTTTTAAAACTGTAAAAAGCAGCTTTGATGCAAATTAAGTTTCCCATCATGCCAGTCATTTTGCCTAATAATTATATCCGTGTGCCAGGAGGACAATAGTTCAATTTATACATTGGGTATAAGACAAAATAATGTTTTCCAAACATCTCTCTCTCTCTCTCTGTGTATTGAGGAGAGGGCGGGGGGGTGGGGGGGAAGATGTACTTTTGAACTTGGGTTTTTGTTATCTCCCTGCAGATGGGTCAGGAACAGTATTAAGTTTTATATTACAGATACTGCAATGAAGTTAAGGCAATGAATCCCTGTGATATTTTCCCATCATCAGGCAATCCAAGTATTTCAGCAGAGACTAGGGTGATTTGGTGGCTTGATTTTTCCTTTCCAGACAGAGGGTACCATGTGGTGAACATGGACAGGTGGCTGTCGGATGGATGGATGGATGGATGGATGAGAGTTTTGGGACCCCAGTGGGAGGAGGGGATTGATTATAACTATTTTGCTTTGTCCTTTCTAAGGACAAGATTGTACCTTTGCCTGCACCCCTATACAGGGTAGATTCAGACTCTCCTCCTCACTTTAAACCCTTTACACAGGCTACCCAAACCTTGGGTCTGGATGTGCTGGGGAAAGTGGAGACTGCATGCTGGCTATTCTTTCCTCCTGCACAGGTGGGTGGGGAAGCATTGGCTCTCCTTCCATCTCTAAGACACTAGCCACTCGAGTCAATCATTGGAATAGACTAGCAGCAAACCACAACTCCAGTGCTGCAGGAGTGCTGGGCACTGGAAGGTGATCTTAGGACAGGGCTAGAAAATGCTGCCAAAGTGACTGAAATGGAAAGTCCCACTCTCCCATCTTATAATGCTCTTTTTGAAGCATCTTGCTTGAGCCCCAGAGCCACATGGTACTGAACATGATGCACTTTGTGCTCTCATAGCAATGGAGGTAATAACCTGAATATGCCAGGGATCAGGATCTCTGTCCTTTGTGGATTGTCTATATGGGGAAATTGAGCAGCCTAATTATACTGCTTAGAGTTGTATTGGTATTGAGGCCCTTTCCCCACTTCAGCTTAAGTCAGTTCCAAAGAGTAAAGCCCTCTCCCTTGTTCTCACTTCCCTGCATACACCTACCTACTTCTTCTATAGCTCTTCCTGTGAAAGCTTCAGTGAAATGGCTTCAGGTTTCCTTGATCCAGCCTGCCAAGGGAAAGGGAGATAGCAGAGATGGTGAGCAGCTGCTCTCTCTCTCTCTCAGGGCCCTGTAGATTTCTGTGCTAAAAGCACCATTAACTCTTCCAGAGGCCACTCCACCAGCTCTGTGCAGATGCTGTTGGAAGGCATCCAATGGCAGCTGTGCAGCCAGTCATAGGGAAGTCCATAGAAAAGCATAGTGACCCAGACTCTCCATGGATGATGGAACCCAGCTCTGTGGCTGGTGGCCTCTCTTTCCTTGTGGATATTGCAGCTCCATGTAATGTGGGGGAGTTTGCCACCAGCACATCCATGTACTGCATTCTGCATAACACTAGAGGACTCCGTTGTTATTAAAGTAAGCTGGCTCTTTATCAAAGTACCTCATATTTACAGACCTGAAGCCTCTGTAGCTTAGTGTTCGAAACATATGCAGACACCTAGCTCCTGTGCCATCTCCAAACAGTCCTCCCTCAATCTGTGCTCCTCTTGCCAAGTTCCATGCTAGTTGCTAAGACCTCCCATGAGGATGACAACCTAGGCCCCCCTAGAAAGATAGCTATAGGTATCCATGGCAAATCGTTTTCCAGTGAGAGGGTAATAATTAGTTCCTCCAATATAAGGTAGCTTCAGTTTTATTTTTCAACTCAGCACTCAGGAGGAATGCACAAAAAATACTGTGTGACTATCAACAAGTAGTAGGGGAGGGGAGGGAAAGCCCTGGCTCTGGATAATAACCTATCTTCTCTTAAACAGTGAAACACCAGGACAGTCCAGGTCAGGAGTGAGCAAACTTTTTTGGCCCAAGGGCCCATATGGGTATGGAAATTGTATGGTAGGCCATGGATGCTCACAAAATTGGGGGTTGGGGTGCAGGAGGGTGGGAGGGCTCCGGCTGGGGGTGTGGGCTCTGGGGTGGGACTGGGATGAGAGGTTGGGCGTTCAGGATGGTGCTCCGGGCTGGGACTGAGGGTTTGGAGGCAGGAGGGGAGATCAGGGCTGGGACAGGGGGTTGGGGGCATGGGAGAGGAGAGGGGGGCAGGCTCCGGATGGCGCTTACCTCAAACAGCTCCCAGAAACAGCGGCATGTTACCTCTCTGGTTCCTACACAGAGGTGCAGCCAGACAGCTCTGCGCTCTGCCCTGTCTGCAGGCGCTGCCCCTGCAGCTCCCATTGGCTGCAGTTCCCAGCAATGGGAGCTGCGGGGGTGGGGCTTGGGGCGGGCAGTTGTGGAGCTTCCTGGCTGCCCTACGGTGACCAGAGAGCAAGTGTGAAAAATCGGGCAGGGGTGGGAGGTAATAAGAGCCCGTATAAGAAAAAGACTCAAAATTGGGACTGTCTCCATAAAATCAGGACATCTGATCACCCTATGCTGCCCCTAGGTGTAGGAGCTGGAGGGGGATATGCCACTGCTTCTGGGAACAGTGCAGAGTGGGGGCAAGACCCCAACCCCACTGCTGGAGCGCCGGAGTGGGACAAGCCCTGGACCCACTTCCTGGCGGGAGCTCAAGTGCCAGATTAAAATGGCTAGAGGGCCGGATGTGGCCACCGAGCCATATTGCTCACCCCTGGGCGAGGTAAATGTAGCTTTGAATAATATCTAATTGTGAGTTGTTAACACCAATCAGTGAAAGCCAAGAGCCCAGGCCAGGTTCTTTCCTGTGCAAGAGATTTTCTCTGAGGCATCAGCATTTCTCTGTGATAAACAGGAGGATTAAGAGAAAGTAATGAGACAACTGGAATAAAAGTCTAAATATATTTAGCATTATGGTGGTAAAACAAACTATGTTGTTAGAAAAAACAATGGTGGTTTATTTCTTTTCAGTGAATCTTGATTTTCAGTGTTGTAAAGCAAGAAGTTGCCATCTGCAAAGCAAAGGCTTTATGATGATTTGACTTAAGGCAAATCTACCCACGGTCAACAAAAACACACAGGAATATAAAGCAGGAATAAACATCCTGAGAGTTTGCTACTAATAATTCTTCTTTCTTAATGTATAGCAAAAGCTGTGGAGGCCTCATAAATCATATACGATTGTAATCTTACCTTTAGATTACCCAGTGATAGATTTGTTATAAGGAATAATAAAATTGTCATCTCTCCATCCCGTGTAACCCCCAAAACCTATTTCCCAGTCCAGCTTCCAGAGAAATAAATGTAAAAGACAGTAGAAGGATATTTATCATCACTGTCATAATTAGACCCAATTGGAAAGCCAGATACAACTTCAGGCTTGTAATTGCTGAAGGTAAGGCACAAACACCATTTTGCAGGACATGTCTAATAACCTCTGCTCATTTATCACTGCTCCCAAATGCCAAGATCATTAGAGCAAAGGCAGGTGTTGTGTATTTCAATTCAGGAAGCTTCTGTCTCTGGATAAACATTTGAAGGGAGAATATTTTAGTTTATGTTTTTAAAGCACACTAAATAGACTTCATTAGTCTAAAAGTTCATTATTAAGATACAGATTTTCTAAAGTGATTCTTCTTTCTGGATAATTGCCAGCTAAGTGACCTATGAATTATATATCTGACTCAGCACCCCCTATACTTGTCACAGTGCACTAGAGTGGGAACTGGACCAGATCGTGCCTCTGAGATCTTTATGCATGCTGTGGGTGTGGAAGATCATCCACCTCAACAGCACTTCCTGTGCCCCTAAGGAGGGCTATCCAGATTGTCAGGATCTTCAGAGTGGAGAGGATGAGGAGTGGGCAGGCGTTGGTCAGGGAGTGGTTAGGGCTAGGTGAAAAGGAGTGGGTTTAGGAGAAGAGCTTTGTACAGCCCTATATAGGCTATCAGAAAGGGTGTCATAGCTACAGGCCATATTATCTTTCGAATAGAGCTCCTCTGAACTGGAGAACCCCCATTCATGGGACATCCCTGCTCGCATGGCTCAAATAGATCCACACTTGGAGTTTGGCTAGTGCCTCGTCCCTGCAATGGAATCCTCAAGCATGGACCTTTATTCCTATGGGAATCCACTGACAGGAGAAAGTGGGCCAGACTCAAAGCTGAGAGGTACAGCTCAGGAGTGGAAAGAGGCTTTAAGTCTCCTTTGTGCCCCCCACAAATTCTGAGCTGGTATGGAGGCCAGCTACAATCCTCTCAGCCTCAATCTATCCTGGGAACTAAACTGCAGGCAGAAGGGCTCTATCTGGATACTGGCCTATTCATTCCCTGGAGTGGTGTAAAGGGGACAGACCATAATGCAGAACAGTCCATATATGCAGGTCCTATTTGCACGATGAGAGGGGCTAAAGAAGGACTCAGGTTCATGGGCTTTTGCTATTGTCAATAGAAGTTTGGTTGAGTTGTGTGTGTGTGTGTGTGTTTTCCTATACTGTACTGTAGAAGTTCTATACACATATCTGATGTTAGGAGACGCATAGGGTAATGTACTAAAGGTTTGGCATTAACAAAATTCCCACAAATTATGCTAAGAGTGTCAAAATTTGAGCTAATGTAAAAGAAGTGAAGGATTTGGAAAAGCACAACATTCAATTAATGCTTCTGTGGAAGAGCTAAATGTATTCAGTGTGCATTCAAAGGAGAGGGAAAAAAAACAGAAGGAGGAGGATTCTTTTTGGCATTTTCTTATCCTTTTTATTTGATGTGAGTTTATTATATTTACAAATTGGAAACACCCATTTAGTTAAATGTGTGGGGGGCAATAATGAAAATACTATTGGTGTTGTGTAACTATCTTCTGAGTTTATTTGATTTCTACATTGTTGACAATTTTTTATAAAGCCCTTGGAGCAAACTTCTCTCTAGTATCTCTCTGATGTCTATAAAGGTACACCAGGATGAATGGGGCTCCATGGATAGTAGACTGGGAGGGCCAAATAGTACCTTAGTATCCGTTATACATCTCAAGCAATGTGACTGATTTCAGTGAGATTTCTCCAAGTACTGGCATAAATGAGAACAGATTTTCCCCTTATTTATTTTAAAAAGTAAGGTATTTTCATATTAGTGAAGCACAGACCAAGCCAGGCATCCTACCCAGTTCCCCCTTTAGGTGTTAAAGTACCTGATTAGTTAGCAGTCATGGTGGGATTGGGAAGATCATTATTTAGTGACTCCTAGTGCCCCTTTCCTAGAGCTGCATAAAATGTCTCTGCCAGCACTTCTTCTGCAATTAGATTAGCATTATTCCCACACATACATGTGCTCCATTAATGAAAGAAGTGTTTGTATGTCATGTGTAAGCCTATTGAAGCATTTTGCATCAATTGTCATAAAAAATAAAACCTAACTATTTTACACAGACTAGATTTAAAGATTGGCTGAAAACTGCAGAGACACATGGTAAGAGCAAAGAAAATGCCTGTTTCAAATCAGATCATACTTTTAACATGATTTTGAATTATCTACTAGTCTTTAATTTCAAAACTGTCCTCTTCATTGTACAAATGACATAACACGTGAGTTACCATTTGTATGCTAATAGAGTTCTGCCTTGGAGAGTGTAACACAGAATCATTTAGCAATACCAAACAAAGTTAATTGAAAGATATACCCAAGTCAGGTTTGTCTACTCACCTGGGAAGGATAAGAGCTACTTTACAATAAGTCTCAAAATCCTGTTTGAAATGGAGGCAAGCAATGACACTCTGTGTAATCTGAGACAGATTCCTACCTATTTCTAGCTAAATTACCTTATTAAGAGGATGCTTTTAAATGAAGGTTCAATATTACCTGGAGCATTATTCATTACCTTCCCCTAAGAAAAGAAGGATTTATGTGTATTTGAACTGAAACCAATAGGATGGGAGAAGACAGGTGTCTCCCAATAAAAGGACAAAGCCATCTGTCACACAGTAAGGCTAGATTCAAAACCCATTGATGCTAATTAGGACTCTTTCCATCAATTTCCGTGAACTTTGGATCAGGCACTGAGGGTAAGCTATGAGTCATGTTTTGAAACAGATGCCTTGTATATTATATTGCAACAAGGTTTCTTCAGGTACACTAGTGTGAAAAGATTTTTCATTTGTCTGGTGATTCTAATTTACTATGTTTCATTTTCTATCTTTTTCTATACCAAGTAATAAACAAACATTTTATACTAGCGATCTGAATGGGAATTGGCTATTATATCAGGGAAGGTACTGATTGATGACTTAGGAGAGAATGTCATTTCTATCCTCTTAGAAGCAGGCCAATAGTATCTTAGAGAAAATACCACAAAAAAGCCTCGCCGCTTCACTATCACCAAAATTCCAGCCTGAGCAGAAGCCGAAGGAGTGCTGGAGGCTTGAGGCCTTCAGGCAAGTTTTTGCAACTGGATATCTTTGATAAGCTACCAAACTTTTGGTGGTTCATCCAAATCAGAGATGGAGCTAAAACAAAACCCTGCACCTGAATGCCCCTGAAATGTAGATTAAATTTGGATGAGATCAAAAGTCCTTGACAGTGGATGAAATTATCTCTTTACTAATGGGTGAAATGAAAATCCTGAGTCTAAATATTTTTGGATTTTGGAATCTTCAGATTTTGGGGCTAGAGTGCATCTCTGCTCCAAACTATTTTACCTTCACTCATTAACATCAAAAATACAAATTGTCCTCAGCAGTGCTAAACTTTTCACATACCGTTAAACCCCTACTAACTACACTGGGGAAAAAGGATCAGGGCCTTATCTGTTTGTCCTGCAGTCCCGGGAATAAGGGTAGAATCTCAGCCTTCTCTATGATTAAGTAGGTCTCCTGAACAGGAACTTGCATTCTTTGCACACCCAAAGATCCCAGTGAATCATCATCACCAGCTAAGTACAGCAGAAGATAGCGTAATATACAGAATATTGGGTCTTTTGGCTTAAAAGCATTAGTCTTGTTTAACCACAGCGAGGAGGTGAAGTTTACTGATGACTGCAAATTAAAAAGAATGTGTTTTGAAAAGCAATTTTCAACTGATAAGCCATTTGGGAAATATCCATCAATCAGTTAGAACTACCCTACCATTTTAGTTTAAAAGTTTTACATAAGCCTACGGTTGCTCCATAAATATACTTTGAATAAACAGCTGCAGTAACAAGAGAATTAGTATTCCATAACTATAGCCTTTCTTATTTTCCTGTCTTTGGTCAGCTATGTAGTTAAATTGGATGAGCAGGAGTATAGTGCACAAAATGGATTAGAAAGAAATTTGTAATGTAGCACACTTTCCCCTTCTCTCTAAAATGCTTAGTGAAAAACAATCAGCCCCTGTAAAACTCTGTCCATGTATCAGTTAATCAATAAGAATGTTCAGTCTGCTCCAAGATTTTCTAACACCTGTCAAAGCTGACTAATCAGTGATTGTTTAAACCTTACATGGAAGAGAAAACCACAAACAGAAAACCTTTACCATCTCGGGGGTTTAACGCCAAAAGACTTTGATTACTAGAAAAGGTGGAGGGAGGGGAAGTGGGAGAAAAGAAAGGAAAAGATCCAATTCTCAGATGATCCAATATTATTTGGAGGACGAGGTAAAAAATTAGAGCTGGGGGAGCCAGGGATTTATCGTGATTACTCACCCTTGTGAGTTAATGTGAGAATCTGTCAAGCCCACCTTTGCTCATCAACCCTGGGAGGGTTGCGGGAGAGAAGTAAACATAACTTGATGCTTGCAGACCACACTGTGAGAGCAACATTGCAAGTGAACTAATTTCCTCTCAAGTGTTTAACCATCCTACTTTATAATTCATTCATACTATTATCAGGAATTTTAAAAGTTTAGTTGAAGAACATGGACTCCCTTATCCTATTGCAGCCCTATCCCTCATTAGCAGAATGGGAACTTGCTACATACGCTGAAGGGAAACCAGAAAAGAAAAAAAGGCCATCCTTTCCATTATAAAACCATGATTTCCAAGGTTTAATATTTTCAACTGTCTCAAATCACATTAGGCTCCAGCATGGTAGAAAAGTTTTAAGATCAGTTTCAACTTTTAAAAACACAGTCTTCAAAATCTGTTTAGTTCCTTAGTTAACTATGGAACTCAAATGTATTTACTGGTTGCAGATTATTCCTGTCTCCAAAAAGCCCCCACAACAAAAATAACCCAACACATTTTCTAACAAAACACAAGAAAATGGTACTTTGAAGGCAATTAGGAGGGAGGCCTAAAACATTCGTATTTTGAACAGAGAATAAAAAATATTTTACCCTCAGTTAGTGCAGTTCAAAAGAACCTGGGATTGACTGTCCTGGAAAACAGAGTCTGCTTTATGCTCAGAAGCAAATATAGATGGGCAGCGGTAGTGCATGCTTTCCCATACCCAGTGCTGGAGTATCTCTACCCTTATCTGTGAGGAAACCTGGTTAGTTCATCTGCATGCTAACCCAGTTCTTGGCCCCTCCAGTGAGATTGTATGCTTCTGGTTGTGATGGGGTTTTTGTGTGTGATGTGATACTTGTCCCTTAGCGATTGGGTAATACCATATTACCCTTCTCCAACACAAACAAACAAAAATCCTCACTTGATAGCACTAAATGTACTTGAAATAGCTGGTCATAATGTTGAGGATACAGTCCTGCTGACACTTTTTTGGTTCTGGTGGCACTACTCATGGTAGTAAGCACTACACCAGATAGTGTTTGTCAGGATCAGGCCTTAAGAAGTGGCTGTTCACAGTGTCTTCTGTGCACAGACCATCAGCATTTATGGCAATTTGCCATCTGAGCCCCAAATTCTGCTTCATCAATGTAAATATGGAGTGACTTCATTAGAGTTATTCCAGCTTTACACTGCTCTGACCGAGATTGGAATGTTAGTGTGTTGAAATGTTTGTCTGAAACAGCAAAGGTAGCACCAAGCAATATGGGAGAGCTGGATGCTAGGGAGCTGTCTCAGAACTTGTGCTCTAGATCCCAGAGACAGGATCGTGCTGCAGAATAACATAATGTGTGCTCAGTAGGAAATATTGCGCTTAGTGATGCCTTTTAGGAGTGTAGTGGTGACCAACTGGGTAATATCTCTGGCTCTCAACTCCATGAAATGTTCTGAATATGGGATGGTGTAGACCCATATGAGCGCTATTGGTATTCAGAGAAAACTTGGCCAGGCCTCATACTTATTTTTTGGCTGCATGCCAGATAGGCCAGTGTAGTGCTCCAGGGCTGAGTTGCCTAGTGCTAATGAGTTCTCTACCACCTGCAGAGCACTAATCCTAATTCATTAGAGGGGTTGTTTTTATTAACACTTCATGGCCTAATTTTTTTTTCCAAGAGTTATTCCAAGAAGAACAGAAGCAGGCCACTTCCGCAGCTGTGTCTCAGTAGCCAGTTCCAGGGACCGCTTGGCATTTGCCATGCCAATACTCAATGGACCTCTTTGTTAACAAGGCCGGTTCTAGTGTTCTGAAGTTCTTCATTGTTCAGGTCCCAGACAAGATTTATGTATCTCTTTTTTTTTCTTTTTATATTACGAATGGACTCGGTGCTGGTTGTAGATTGACAGCACTAGAAACTGAAGAAATCTATCTATCTCCAGAAGAGTCGCTAGTGCAGTGCAGACAGCAGCACTGCAAGCATAATTTGGTAAAGCCAAAGGCTTTGCCGCTATTCCATGTAATAGAACCCGTTCTTATTTAGGAGCTTGAGCATGATTAGGCTGCACAGCTTCTGAGCTATGAAATCTGGAAGAGGCTCAGCTGTTCAGCACTAGCAGAGATGAGTCTCTGAGAATCACTGTATTACTCAATTCTTTTTATGCTGTCAGTTCACACCAATAACCTACCCCTATAACCACTGGAAAAAGCCTACAGGATCACAATAATTCTTCCACAAGGTGGAATCAATACATAGAAAGTCAGTTTGTAAGGTTTTAAAGCTAAATAAGAAATTCAGTAACCATACATAAGATAAAGCTCACCAAATAAAGTTAACTACCCTGCAATGCAGAGGAAAATAATGCCTCCTCTTATGTAAGATATTTCCATCTGTTTGCTTTTGCTGTTTCGTAATTTAATCTTGCTTGCTATTTTGCTGCAGTTCTAAAAAAAACATGTTTATCAGTTTCTCCACCAGTTTACTTGATAAAGAAGGCAGCTGCCAAAAGGTTACACATTTGGTAATACAGTGGATTAATGGGTCCATCCATTACCTACTAAAAGATGTACAGGTATAATCTTCTGCACTACAGAACTGTCAGTGTGCCAAAATTTGCCAGTTGGATGATAAATCTTTTCATGCAGCTATAAACTTACATCCACCTGGGAAGCTGAAAAGGCACATTGAAGGTGTCTCCAATGTAACTTCCCATATCTTAGCAAACAGATTTGGCAGTTTCCTCTAACATACCTCCAAAATAGTCTAACCATTCTCAGTGTCCCTCCCGGTAGAAACTAAACGAGATAATGAATACTAAGTGGATTTTCTATTAAGGCCACTGGTCGTAGAGAGAATCTGGAGTTCTTTCTGATTCTCCGTCTCCCAGACTAAAATAAAATACCTTGGACCTGGTTTCTCCATTGTTCTGCATTTTCTGTAGTAATTTGCATTATTTGTAAAATGCTGTTAAATCAGAATGGTAATATTTTAAGCCCACTTTGCACTGCTAGGGAACAGAGGATTGTACCTATCGTATGAAGCCTGGTGTCACTCCACAGAGTTCCTAACTCCATGCTTAGATTTAGCAGTGGAAGGAACTGATACATACATTACACTCTGTATGCAGAGGAAGAAAGGAAGAAGATGCGACTCCCTAGCTGAGTCGTCTATCACATAGAATGCTGAAGCCGAGCTTGTGCCATACAAAGGAATGGGGGTAGGGAGGGCTCTGATTTCAAATTCAACTTGACTCATGTGACTATGGGAAGCTCTTGTCTGCCTCGTACCTCCCCCATCCATCCATCCATCCATCCATCCATCCATCCATCCACCATCCATCCATCCATCCCCACTATAGTTGGGAGGAGCAATGAAAAACAAACACTGAACCTGTGTGGAACTTTCCAGGATAAACCTAATTAAAGAAAACTGAGGATTAATCTGGTGAGAGAAACTGACCAGAGTTTGTATAAGTATGGGGGAAAGGTTAATATAAAGAGTACATTGGCTAAACTGGGAATCAGTCTTAAAGCTTCGTGTCAGTGACTGATAAGAATTGCTGCTTCTAGAGGTGCCGATTTAGCAGATCGGCAGAGCGGCAGTCTGGTGTCAGGAGAAGAAAATTGCAGGGAATGAGCTATTAGTTTTGACTTGTTTTTATGGAGGTATATAGTAGCAGAGGGGGACATTCAAATGGTGTTTGCTAATACAACGTCACTGAGGAGACTGGGAGCTCAATTCTGTAAACAGTCACACGTGAATTTTTACTCCAACGTGGCTCCTCATTGAAGTCAGTGGGACTTTGTATGGGAGCAAATGTCCACATATGGATTGGTTTGCAGGCTCAGACTCCATAAACCCTTCCCATCACTGTGAAATTCAGTTACCAGCAGTGGATTATATTATTTACATAGTTGTGATTGTTTTCAGCTTTTAGTGCTACACTAGTCTCCTTTCCTGTCACTGCTGAGAAACCATGGAGGTGCTGGGTCCAAGCTGAACATTGGAGTCAAAAGATAAATCAGAGATTTTGGGAGAATCTTGTTCCATTCTTCTGTCAATAATTGTGTCCAACAGAGAAAGGACTAAAGCTATGTCCAAAGGGTGAGTGGAGTAGAGATGGGCCTGAGCCATAGAATTTGAATCCAGATCTTAACATTCCCAATGTTCAAAAGGTGGGGGTAGGTTTGGATCCAGGTTTTTCATTTGGGGCAACATTCAGGTCCAGATTCAGTTTTTCCCAGAGTTTGAGCATTGGTTTAGGCCCATCTTTAGTGACCAATCCTAGTGCATGCAGCTGCATTTACAACCGTCCATCTGGGCTCTGGATACTTTGAATCAGCAGTGATTAAAATGGGATAGAGTGAAAGAGATCTTCTTTGTCTCTGTGGTTTGTTTATATGGGACTAAAACCTGAAACAAAAGATTAAACTGGTTAATTTCTTCTAACTGAGCTGCAGAACAGGATTAGCTAGACAGTATGGAGTGTAAAATAAGTGGATACTTGAAACATAGAAAACGAATTGTAAAATTCATGCATAATAGACTGTTTTAGGCCCTGCTGTTTGAATTTTGCAGGCCTGAATCCTTTAAGAATGGAGTCATGGGAGTCACGTCAAATTGCTACTGAAACAGAAACAGATAGTAAAATGTGCTGATCAGTCTCTGAGAACTTCTATCTTTGAGCAAAGTTTGTATATTTGGTTAGTAGCAAATGTAAATTCAATATTTAGCTTTTAATCTAAATATCCAGATCTTGGATGCCTGAGCTAGGAGGAAGCTTGTAAAGCTAGATGCAGGTGTGTGTAAAGACTGAGCCCAAGAGGAGCCAGAGGTTCATGGGCTGAACTTGGAACTTGGGAACTGAGGAGGAAAGCCCAGCAATTAGGGACTGGCTTTGGGGAGAGCAGAGAGGGTACTCCTATGTGAGGCAAAAATCTCACCCTGACCTAGGAATTGGCCGAGGGCTATAGACTTCCAGAGAGGCCCTGGGTAAAATGGTATCACTGAACCAGATGGTCTGGTTGATTGGAGCCCAGGTGCTGCCAGTTAGACTATAAGACTAGCTGTTGCTGCTGGGAGACAACCAGTAAGGAAGGATGCTAAAGGCTGAGCCCAGATGGGCTCTCTTGTTTTGATACTGTTGTTGACTTGGACTAAGGGACTCTGTTACCCCAGAAGGGGTTAAATGCTTTAATGCTTGGCCAGAGGGCTGAGTCACCTCTACAGCGGGAGGAGGTTGAAGATCATTGTTGGGAAATGGAGGAAGAAGTGCTGCAATGCCAGGTCTTACATCTAGGGAGTGCTCTGAGAAGGTGAGTCTTGTAACATGGGCCCATATTATTTATTAAAACAAGCAAAACCTGGTTTCATGACAGTTACAGCTATAGAAGGACACTCCCTACGTAAGCCAGACCTTGAAAGTATGGAAATAAGAAACCAAGGGAAAAGTCTCCAGCAATACCTGCCACCTTGACATCTCCTACAGCAGGTATCTGTGCATGCATTTAATATTATTTGTCATTTATTCTGCCACTTTAAAAAGCTTTATTCAGCCAATTAAGAAACTGAAATAATACCATGCTACTAAGCTGACCTATGAGATACAACAAATAGAGAATAATGGATAGTCAGGCTGAACAACTCATAATCATCCCATCGGCTGAAAATTGTTCATCCTGATTCTCCATAAAACAGTTACAAATGCAAATACATCTGTGATAATTGGGATTATGTCCCAAATAATTTATGGATAGGAGAAATAATTAAGTTCACAGAGAATATTATTCACTATGACTAATACAAGCAACCAAACTGGTTGACACATACTTGTATTTTTACAGCTTTTTGGGTTTGTGTTGGCTTAGACCTGTGTGGGTTTCTACATTGCCCATCATGGTAGCAGTGTAGGCCGTATCAAGTTAGCTTCTGCTAAAGATATGCCTGAGCACAAATTAGTTTTTTTTACTGTGCAATGTTAATTAAGTTCATGCCAGATTTCCAATACATATTGTCTTCATCCTAAAATTGGGGCTGGTGCTGTGGGCTGACAAAACTAATTAATGGCCATGTAACTTGTGTTTCACAGAGGTCCTCATATCACTTTCAGGACCATTTTGAGCCCTGGTGAAGATGTGGGTGTTGGACTAGGTACTTTAATTACTTTATATGTTTGTCACTGAAGCTGTCATTGGCTTTAAGAACAAGCCCCAATTTGGACTCTAATGGTAAAATTGTGTACCTGTGAATCATACATTCATCTGTAGACTTGCATTGCACAAGACTCCTTTTTCAATAGTTGTCTCCTTTGATTATGTATCTTATTTGTACATCTTGTAAAATGTATGTGTGAAACTAATGTGTATGAATATGTATGCAGTTCTGACTGTTTGTGCTTGGAGCTAGCAGAAAGATAATGAATTTTAGTTGGAACATCTCATGTATGAGAGCAGAACAATTTGAAGGGGCCACTTTGCTTATACACTTTGTTTTCTGCACCTGTTTGCTGTATGAAAATGGGCCAAATTCTGCTCAGCTATTTCTGAGTTCAATAGAATCTCATAAAGTTCAGTCATGATGCTTTTTCTGGGGGATGTGCACTGCCCAGGTGTAGCAGTTAGCTAGTGCTGTGAAAAAGTTTCATAAAGTGCTGCCAATATGTTAAGAAGAGCATCCCAATATTTTTCAGTCTTAGCCTGTGATGAAACCTATGTGCCAGAAATGGCTGTCCATGGAGGTACTCCTGTGAGAGCCTGAGGATTCTAGTGATTAGTTTTACTATTTAATTAAACAAAACAGTTTTCCTATAACAGTAGTCACACAGAAGTCACACCTACTTGGTAAGCAATTTGTCTGAAATGCATTTGCCGGAAACATTTTGAAAATGTACCAATATATGGTAGAGCAAAGTGATCTATTTGAGTAAGGTGAAGGTGGGGGTGGGGATGGTGGAAGTAAAGACCTTTCAGAGGAGAGATCGGGGGGAGCTTTCCAAGGAGTATTTTTAAAATACCTGCCATTTGGTGCCATCTGACTCATTCCTAAAGCAAACATTTGTTCTTCAGATGTGTTCTTTATGGGCCCTCTTCTCTGGCACAGATAATTTAGCAGGCTATCATCCCAATCTTCCCTTCATATGGTGGATTTTAACACGGGTTACCCAGGACCCCTAGAAAATCTCTTTCCTATATCATGATATCTGCCCAAAGTTAGATTGTTGATGTTTGAAACCGATTAGGATTATTTGGGCTAAATTATGCATTATCCTGTGCCAAATTATGGTTTCCTGCCTATGCCAGGAACCTCAGTGAATTTTGCCAGACTTCCTGTTGCTCAGTGGTTTCAGCTCAGGGTCATTTTAAGATTTAGGGTTGACTCAAACCTGAAAGAAACAGAACTGGGAAGAATGGTTGCCTACTTAGACTCTTAACATTTGCAAGATTTGTGCTGTTTGCAGAACAAACATGAATTTTCCGTGCTCATCCAATACTTAGTAGTGCAAAGTAGCTGCAATCCAAAGACTTCGCATAGAAATTAAGGCAGAGTGAAGGGGCTAAAAGTACTGTCATTTTAAGATCCAGGTCCCAACAACATAGGAATTGCAAGACTTGACTATATAGCATTTTCCAGGTTAACAGTGACAGCTCCTTCAACTGAGCCAGCTGGCTGGGTTTAAAAAATAGCTGATGTTAAAATGGCCACTTGTAAAAAGAAAATGTATTTACATATAGCCAACCAAAATACAGTAAACAGATTGTATTAGCTATCTTATCTCTATTCAAATATATATTTTTAAGCAAAACAAATAGTTTTAAAATGATAGTGAACATGTTGGAAGCCACCACAATTCTGAACATAGGTGTCACGCTTCACTAAATCCATTCTCATGTGTCTAGCTATTTAAGGAGACTCAGAATAGCCATGATTATGTATCCTATACATGATATGTTGTTGAGATTATGGAAATATAAATGATTCAGACAATTAAATGAGCATGACATCTATGTACTGAAATTGCACTTTCTTTCAGAGATAAGAAATCTAAGATAGCAATGCAAATCTGCAAAATCTTTTCCTTGGATGTTACAGAAAAAAAAAATCACCCACAAACGATGCAGTGAATCTTTTGCAATTTCCTATTGCAGATTTCACAACAGTGAATATAATTAGACTGTGTTAACATATTTCATTAATAAGAGCAGTTATGATGCTGTTGGATCCTTGGATTTAAACAGGTTTGCCATGGGAAATTTAAGATACTCAATGTGACTCTGGCTTGTCTACTTCTAACATGCCACCCCAATTAAGGTGTTCATGCCCCCAAATTAAATAGCAATTCAAAGTTACTGCAAACTGATTTCTATCTGGGTTGTGGTTAAAGCTGCCAGCTGAAATGTCAGAAAGGAACAGTTTCTTAACTCAGAATATATATGGATTTTTTAAAAAACTTGTTTTAACATTTATAAACATTTGGTAAGTAATCTTTAAAACCTTTATTAAATCCTTTCTTTGTGAAATATGGAGTACAATATAATATAAAGTATGATTAATCTATCTTCTTCATATATGTAAGTGTAGTTAATATGGGCCTGACAGTAGAGTAGAAGGTAATTTAAATTTTAATATATTGCAGTCAAGCAATGACAATGTATTATTTCTGCCTATGGAAAGATATCAGTCCTCAGATATGGCAAAAAGGAAAAATCATATCCCCAACTTGCATTAAAAAGACATATTTATGTACATTTCTGTTATGACATCATAGGCACTTACATGATTTGGTAAATGTCCCTGTGTCTGGGATATCTGGGAGCATTAGTGATTACAGATCAGCCATTTAAAAATAATGCTGAAAGATTTGACTTTTCTTCTGAGTTTGGTATGTGTATTGTACAAAGTAGCCTGGATTGATTTGTAAATCCTTAATTGTTCAAACAGGTAATAAAAGGGAGCAAGGATGGTCAACACAAGGGTGCAGAACGTGTGGATTATATTCCTGCATAATCTCCACATGCCTTAGCTCCCAATCTCTTGTTTCTATGTTGTATACCTTCCTCCCATCCTTTGCTTATGTTGTCTACTTGGACTGTAATTCCTTCAAAGAGGGCACTGTGTTTTACTTTGTACAGTGTGTTACACGATGGACCTCTGATGGGGCCACTAAACACTACAAATAATAATATTAATAATAACTTAAGCAATAACATTGCATAGACAGCAGAAGTTGCAATTCCAGCTGACTGCTGGCAGTCAGCTAGTCTTTACCTTAAACCAGACTGCATTTTATGAAGAGACTCGCAGCGGGGCTGGACACAATCTATTAAGCTATTTACAAGAGTGGGTGGCATGTTCATACAAGCTATTAAAGTAAGATCAGCTATCAAAGAGTAGTAAGAGTTTTGTAGTGTTCTCATTAGTACTCTCACAGCATATTGAAAGAGCAAGGGGAACCTTCAAATCAAATATATGGTAGTTAAGAGGTGTTATGAGAGAGACATTGCTCAAAGTGAATCTTAAGGTTATACAATAGACCAACTGGTAAGTATATAAACATATTAATGATAGACTATTAGGTTACCTTATTAAAGACATAAAAAGCAATATAAGCAGTGTAAAAAGTAGAATTCTGTCTGGATCTTCTTTCCGTAGAGTTACACAGTAATTTAGGGTTTCTAAATAAAAGCCAAATGGCATAAAAGAGGCTTAGTGCACTGGAGAGCTAGCGCTAATTATTATTAATAATAAGTTCAGATCCAAGCTTAGTTCTGAGGTCAGAGCACAACCCTCTAATGAACCAAATACAAATATTCTGATATTCTCTAACATTCTGATTTCAAATGCCCAGTTTGGGATAATATGAATCCAGGGTTGTAGTCTGAGATAATGATAATAATATTATACTGAGTGTTTTGGAGCATTTCTTCTTGTCCG